>NC_143439.1:31767846-33017846 GCF_987193195.1 Phasianus colchicus
ATGCTCTGTCTCTGTGCCTGCTCTAGCATGGGCAGTTTTTATGTGAGCATGACTTCATGGAAATGTTCTTTTTTCTGCAGTACAACACCACCATTGACTGGTCATCTCTGACAAAGAAGGAGTGCTTGAAATATGGAGGACACCTTGTGGGCAACAACTGTGGATATGTCCCTGACATCACCCTCATGTCTTTCATCCTCTTTTTTGGCACCTATACCTGCTCCATGGCCCTGAAGAAATTCAAGACTAGTCGCTATTTTCCAACCACTGTAAGTCTCTCCTTTCACACTAGCAGTTGGCTTCTTTACTCTTTCAGAGTGCAAAGATAAGCCATCCTTTTGGTATAGCTGTCACATGAGGACAGATGCTTTCCAGGGAAACCAGATTGCTTTTGTTGCAATAAAAACATGGTATTGGTTAACGAAGGTATATCATGGAATTGCTCAGCCTTTTCTTTCTCAGTGTTTCTAGAGGACTCAGGCAAGTCAACAGAAGAGCCAAAAGAACCACAATCTGTCACTGGAATTTAACAATGATTTTAAAGGTATTGAAGACAACACTTCCAAACAAAGATGCACAATAATGTGGTTTATCAGTCTCACACAATAGTAATTTAGACCTATGTAGTTTCAAGTGGCCATTTTCAGTGCCAGACGCAAAGTTTAATGTATGTACTGACTCTGTTATAGAATGTATGGACGTTTTACAGAAATCACAGAACCAAAAGGGACAATTAATTAATATGTCAAAAAGTTTCCCTGCTTATAGCTAGAGGAGGGAGTGTTTGCTTTGTTACTGAGTGAAAGTGGGTAAGCTAGTTGTCTACATTGAAAAGGAGAACAGACATATCTTTTGTGTTACCAGGTAGCATGTGAAATAGTCAGAAATCTGCAAAAACGTTGAACTCCGCTACAGCCCACATCTAGTGTTACCTGTTATGCTAGGAACTTAAAACAGGAATTCCATTTCTTAGGATCAGGTGCAAAATAGGGATGTCCTGATAACCTTTGGATTGATTTAAACAAGGTTTTTCTCAGACTTCCAGCCAACTTATGAGCACCTCTCAGGTACCTCTGCTTATTCTGTCTCTGCAACTGAGCTTGCCATGACAATTGTTAAACACAGAATGGCAATGGATAAAAAAACAAACTGGCCTTTTCTCTGTGAGGAGTTCACTTGAAACATAGTGCACAAGCAGTTCTGCTCTCTCCAAGATATTCTGCCTTTGCCAGTTTCACCAGTTTTCTTCTGAAAGAAGACAGCAGGTTTCCACTTGTAGCCAAAAGCCATGTTTATGTAAGGCTTGTCTCCCATTTTTGGCATTCTAACACAATGAGATTTATCTTGCAAGGATTTTTACTGTTCTGTTCTGTTACAACTGAACCTCTATTATTTTTAATAAAAAAGAAATGAATTCCATCCAGCCTGAAACACAGCTCAATTTATCTGTAACCATGTGAACCTAGGAGGCTTAAAGGGAATACATACAAAAAGATCACACACAGTTACAAATGAGCACAGTGGGGCCAGCCCGGCTTAGTTTCAGGGCCCAACCAGTGGCAGCTTTACATTGCTGTATTCCATTGTTTTCACTAGAGTTGCATTCTTTAAAATATGCAGAGGATTAACCGAGATACTCCATTTCTCTTGTTGTCTACTTGGGTTAATTTTGGGTTGATTTACTACTTGAACAAAAAACAAAATCATTTCAAAGTCTGCAGTTCACACAGAACATCGCATTTGTCATGGAAATTTTTTTCCCTATCTACTAAAGAGAAGTCCATGACTATTTCCATGGTCATTTCCATTTAATTTTTTTCTTCCTTTTCTCTTTTTTTTTTTTCCTAAACATGCACTGCAAAATCAGACCCATTGAAAGAATAGTATCTGGGCATAACACAGTATTTTATACTAAAGCTTCATACCTTAGGAATCCTGAGATGATGTGAGAAGTTCAACTTGTATCAAAAAAGCACCTCTGTCCCTGCAGAGAAAAACACAATTATGAGAATCAGAAGGCAAACAGAAGGAGACAGTAATTAGGATGATCACAATGAAAACTTGCAAGATTATTTGAAAAAGAAACAAAGCTAAATTGTCTCAGAATTCTTCTCAAGATGTTAAATAATTCTCAACATTACTTTAGCAGTTTGACTTGCCAAAGCAAGGAACAGGCAATCCTTCTCCTCAGACTTGTTTTCATATTTCCATTTAGGCTTAATTCTTTGGCTCTCAGACAAAAAAAATGAAGTAACAAGGCACATTTGGTGGAAATGTCATCAGACATTACAATGTAAACCCTACTTTCTACAGAAGAGGAAATGATTATTTTGTATTGCCAACAAACGCATACTCGGAGTTTCACATAGTATGTAAGACATGGATAAAGTGGTGTTTCGTAGTGCTAACTAACCTTACCATGTTGACTCCTGTTTCAGGCCAGGAAGCTAATCAGTGACTTTGCCATTATCTTATCCATTTTGATTTTCTGTGGAATAGATGCCCTGGTAGGTGTGGACACACCAAAACTAATTGTGCCAAGTGAATTCAAGGTATGTAGTTGTCAACTCATTTTATGGCTTTTGGAATAGGTTCCCTTTTACCTCCAACTGCCCTGTATAAAATCAGTTGCCCTCAAAACAGGAAAGTAATAAGCTCACTAGAAATGACCATTTTACTTCACTGTTATCCTTTTAATGAGCATCATTTTGGTTGGCTGATCTCCTAAATCCTAGCTTCTCCTACCTCCTTTGGGTGTAGTTTCTCATATCCAGGTCTCACAAGCTGGTGTTATGTGCTCAGCCACCTTGGAGACATTCCCTTACTCAGATTCCTGGAGGCGTTTCAGAGAAGCTGATCAGAGCAGCTGGCACATTACTGGCACATTCCTCATAGCTCCTCTTGTAACCTTGCTGCTAATCAGCTTGCAAAAGCTGGCCCCCAATAAGCAGTTTCATTTTCAAGAACTTTTTGTTGCTTTTGATAGGGAGAATTAAATTATCACAAGCTTTAAGTGTCTCTAGCCATTTACTGGAGGGAAAAGCCCTGTGCATTTATAGCATAATGATATATGTGCTATATTGTGGCTCTAATATATGCTTTCCTTTTCTTGCCCTTTAAAGCCAACCAGTCCTGAGAGGGGCTGGTTTATACCACCTTTTGGAGGAAACCCGTGGTGGGTGTACCTGGCAGCAGCCATCCCTGCACTGCTGGTGACTATCCTCATCTTCATGGACCAGCAAATCACAGCCGTCATTGTCAACAGGAAAGAACACAAGCTCAAGGTGGGTGTGCTTCGTGACTTGCATGTGTGCAAAGAGCTATCCCATGATTTTTCTGTGCTAGAGATGGAGCAGGGCCTGTGGCAGTGTTCAGCACACAGTGTGGTTTAGCATGCAAGGAAAAGGAAGGTGGGCACAGTAAATCAACCAGGTAGGGATCTCAAAGGACAGCCTAATTGAGGGAGCATGGTGCAGCATGAGCCATAACTGGGAGAGGTAGAAAGAGCTGGACAGGTGGGTTCTCCTGCCTTGCTTATACCCTTGAGTATTCCCTTATGTCACCACATTATGTGGGAAGAGGACAAAAGTTAATTGTAGGATAAATACATTGGCGTGCATAAATCTACAGAGAGCATTTGTCATAGGCAGCTCAGGCTTGTTATTAGGAGAGCCTGTGTGCTTGACAAGTCCTCTGCTCCAACCTGAGCAATGACCTGATTTTTCTTTGGACAGCACTGCATTATTGTCTCCAGGCCAAAACTTCTCTGATCTAATCAAAATAGGTAAACCTTCCCTAGATCTGATAAGCCTCTGTTACTGTGCTTATTGTAAGGCAATTACAGGTCAGTGTTGCCTGCAGTCAGCAGAACAGAGTCTCTGTCATGGCCTTTCCTGGGCACAGCACATCGGTGTGGCTGTCAGCCACTCCAAAGGAGAGCTTTTAGTGCCTGGATGACTGCAGGAATCCACCTTTGATGGATATGGCAAAGGGTGGCCCACGTTTGGCAGCTGTGTTGGTGTTATGGTACAGTAAAATACAAGAAATAAGCTGAAGAGATCGTAGGTATGCCAAAGGCATAACCACAATTGGATGTTATTTAAAGCTTTATATCCACTGACTTGTAGCAGCTTAGGATGTAGTAATGTTTTTGAAATAAACTTTCCAGACCAGTGCTATGCAGGTTTTCATGCCTGTAGGGTTTTTCCCTTCCCTGCATGGTCAGTTCTGTTGAAACACATTAAACTCCTGTAAAAGAAATCTCTCCCTTCTTTGCTAACAGCAGACATTTCAAGTGGTCTAACCCATGACAGCAAAGACTCGCTCTAAACGCAGGTAGTTCTGGATCATAGTTTTGATAGCCACTTCAACATTTATACAGAGAGCTGATGGAAATCACAGAATTGTAGGTGTTGGAAGGGACCTCCAAAGATCATCAAGTCCAACCCTTTCTGTGCATTGGGCTCCTACTTGAAAAAGAGGAGGATGTTCCATATGGTTACTTTGTAGGCATTAGGCAATTAGTGTGATTTAACACTGACTTGAAAGACCAGAAGGGCACGGGAAAGGTTTGTTGTGTAGAGTGAGGAATGGTGGCTGGCTACAGTCTCATGGGGCTGGTTTGAAATAAAACCTTAGAACATTGCTACTTGCCATTTGGAGCTGGACAGATAAAGCTAATGATAGCCTTCCTTATGGGAAGGCTAATTTTTACCTGTCCTTGAAGCACCATTAAGTGAAGGTGTATGGAGGCAAGGTTCAGCACAGGTGTCTGCCTGCCTGTCAGACAGGGCAGTTGGTACTGACTTGCTTTCTGCTGGTGTCTGATTTCCTCCTGTGATGGTGGCTTTTTCTTATTGACATGGCCTCAGTTTTTGGTATACTTTAGCTGTCATGATTTGGCCTTCTAGCTGTTTGCTTTGTTCCAGCAAGGCTGGGAAAGGCCACAAAAGACTGAAGTCCCCAGCTAATGCTTTCTGAGGAAGAGGCACCCAGCCTTCTTGTTGTGAGCTTCTGACTATCTGAACATAGAATCACAAAATCATAGAATTGCTTTGGTTGGAAAAGACCTTAAAGACCATCAAGTCCAACCTCAACCTAACCATACTACCCTAACTCTAACAACCCTCCACTAAATCATGTCCCTAAGCAACACATGCAGACGGTTTTTAAACACATCCAGGGATGGTGACTCAACCAGCTCCCTGGGGAGCCTATTCCAGTGCTTAACCACCCTTTCTGTAAAGAAATGTTTCTTGATATCCAACCTAAACTTATTCTGGCGCAACTTGAGGCCATTTTGCCTTGTCTTGTCACCTGTCACCAGTGAGAAGAGACCAACCCTGCTCTTGCTGTAGGCACCTTTCAGATATTGGAAGAGAACAATGAGGTCTCCCCTTAGCCATCTTTTTCCCAGCCTCAGTTCCTTCAGTCTCTCCTCGTAGGGCGTATTCTCCAAGCCCTTCACAAGCTTTGTTGCCTTTCTTTGGACCTGCTCCAGCACCTCAATATCCTTTCTGTATTGAGGTGCTCAAAACTGAACACGGTACTCGAGGTGGGGCCTCACCGATGCTGAGTACAGGGGCAGGATTACCTACCTACTCCTGCTCATGCTATCATCAGCACTGGGTGTACTTTTTTTAGTCACAAAGTATAAACATTCCCACAAGGTACTGTTTAATATAAAAAATTGTTTCCTGCTTCCTTTCTTACAGTTGTGAGAACATGCTTTTGTTTAAATGGGGGTTCTCCAGTCCTCTCCTGCTGCTCTGCATCAAAATGTACATTGGTACACATCTACTGGAGGACCAAAGGAGGACTTTTTTTTTCCTCCTGCTGCCCTGTTAAAGTATTGGCAAGGTGGCACTGAGTAACCGTCTGGGTGCTGCTGGTCGTCCAAAGTAAGCAGTGAATGTATTAGGAAAACAATGACTACTATTCAAGAGGAGCTGGGTTGCTTTCCCTCTTAGGTCATCACGTAGGACTGGTTCATTTGTTCTTTCCAATAAAATCAAATTGAACAAGTTTAAAAAAAGGTTAATCTTTAAAACATCAAACTGTGAAGAATTCTTTGGTGTTTTTCTGAAGATCCTATTCTTTGATGTCTTGTTTGTTTTTTTTTGCTTCTTCTCTTGGCATTTGTGACCGGTAAATTTCCTGTGTTAATCCACTAATGTATTTTAAAAAAAACAGATTAATAATAGGAGGAGTGTACTGGATTTGGAGAAGGCTTTTAGGGGTGAATTCACCAGTGTTTTGCTAGCAGGTGCTGCTGTCTGCCTCTGACAGAAACTTCTGTTTACAAGATCAGTTTCCATTGGAGTTTCTCTTCAGATCAATCTGAAGAAAAAGGTTTCTAAAAAGAATCAAAGAATGAGGGCAGCTTTCTCTTTTTGATGAGTTATGTGTCCCATGAGCTGCTCTTGTCAGTGTGCCACAGAAAGCATAGTTGGGCTTTCAGGAAAGTACCTCCAGTACCCAGCAAAATCAGCATTGCTCAGACTGACTGTGAAGTCCTTACTGAGTTTCTGCAGTTGCTTTGTATCCTAAATATAGGAGTTGAGATCTTGCCCTGAGATAGGAGATGGTAAATGCTACCTTTTTGGCAGGCATCGTATATCTCTAAGATTACTTCCAGGTAAGCTTCATTAAATCATTGCATTGAGTTATTTTACAACAGCTGCCTCATAAAATAAGGCTTCTGTCTGGTTTTATGAAAGGTTGGTTTAGGTGTTTAAAGCTCTGTGCATATCCATGCTGTCACTCACACAAATGTGAGATGACTTGGCACACAAAAGTGCTGTTGTAGTTCCTGATGCCAAATGAAATAAGCCTTTGAAATGGAAGGAGCTGTTGTACTTGGAAGAAAACAAGGGGCCTGGGAAAGGGATTATGAACAACTTCGTTCTCCATTGTAAAGAAGAATTTCTGACTTTTAGAAGAGTACCTCAAGTCCAGCTAAAGATAACAAGCACTGTTTGTGTGCCATGTCTTTACAAATCAGGATACGAGAGAAGAGAGAAACCAAGTGAAGTGAGCAAAGCAAAAGCAGCTGGACGGGGATTTCACAGCTTGCAGTCTGGAATGACGTGTCCCTTTCCTAGCACCAGTACGTGGGTCAGCACTGCTCCCCCTCCATCATCAGTGGTTGTTCAGACTCCGCTCTGACAATGATGTTTATGTAGAGAGCTAGACTCGTATGAATACACAGTTGGTGAAAATTCTGGCTTCCCACAATGTCAAAAGAAGTCCTGTGCACTTGTAGCAGATCAGCAGGACAACTGCTCACACCATGTAAACTGCTCACTTGTTTACAGATCACCCTTCCACGTTCTTGCCCTGTCCAAACTCTCTTGTTGCTGTATCTGTCTCATGCTCTGAAAATGTGTTCTAGTTCTAGTTTTGCATACACTGCGGAGTCAGTAGGGAGTTGGAATAGTGTTGGGTATTTGGTTTCTTGTCACTGTGTCACTTCATGTAAAAAAAAATCTGGGAAAACTTAAATTGTAAAAATAGCATATGTAGTGTGGTTCCAGTTTTTGGTGGCTTTTTTTTTTAGAGGCAATACAGAGCTCCTTCAGGTTACTGTAAACACACTGTAATCAAGATATACGTATATTTTGAGAACTTGCTTATACTGTTTACAAGGTAAGACATATAACTCACCTAATACTTCTCAGTGAACTTGTAGTCTGCTGTGTAAAGAGTACCACTGTACTGAACTACTTGACTGGCTGCAGGGCTTGTCTTGCACCAACCCAACCTCCAAACACTGCACAGTGCTTGGTCTTTCGTGGGACAGCTTGCATGTCTGCTACTTTCTTATACTTATTGCTTAACCCCGTTATATTGTTTTCAGAACTTGCCAGAACAGTATCATATACCTGCTTTCCCTGCTGAGGCAGTAGTTCATCCTTTATGTACCAGTGTGACCCACTCTGCTAATTGCTTGTGAAAACTTCTGTCTCTTAGAGCAGTCAAGCAGTTCACTAAAGATACAGCTGAAGGAAATGCTGCTTGGTTGGTGTGCCTCTGCCCTGTGCCAGAACCTTGGCTAATCCTTATGCATTTAGAATAATTAAAGCTAAGG
Organism: Phasianus colchicus; assembly: GCF_987193195.1. Lineage (NCBI taxonomy): Eukaryota > Metazoa > Chordata > Aves > Galliformes > Phasianidae > Phasianus > Phasianus colchicus. The sequence continues at coordinate 31,775,936 of NC_143439.1, forward strand.
TTGTCTGTCTTCCTTCACAGAAAGGTGCTGGGTATCATTTGGATTTGTTCTGGGTGGCCATTCTGATGATTATCTGCTCCTTTATGGGTCTGCCCTGGTATGTTGCTGCGACTGTGATCTCCATTGCTCATATTGACAGCTTGAAGATGGAGACTGAAACTTCAGCCCCTGGAGAACAGCCCAAGTTTTTGGGAGTGAGGTATGTCAAACCAAATAGACCTTTATTACCTTGTTTGCCTGCAGAGATCAGTTTGTACTATAAATGGTCGTGCTCTGAACAGAACATGTGTAGAAGTTCAAGGGGGAAATAGCTCTTAGATTTGCAGTAAATCTTCAGATCAGCTGTGCTTCCTTACAGCTTTTTTTTTCCCTGCCTTCAGAGGATATATCCAGTTGGAAGCTTATCTGGCATAATCCTTCTGCAGATACTCTTTCTTGAAAAGGAAGAAAACCATTCTACCATGTGTGTCTGTGTACAGAGTGAGGGCAAGTGAAGGGAGGAAGAAAAGGGAACTTAATTTCAGAGTTGAGATAATTTTTGTCTACTTTGGGCATGCACACTGAAGCCACTTCTAACTACACAAGGCTTTACATTGCATGGTCTGGTGCCATCGGGGCACTGCAGTGTTTTCATGAAGAGTCTCCTACATCCTTCTTTGTATTTCCCAACCTGACTGTGAGATTCAGCAGTTTTCCAGTGTCTGAGAAAGAAGATGTATTTACTTCAGATGTCCTTATCCATGGAAACTAGACAGGTGTTTGCTAGCAAACATAGTGGTAAAAGACCTAAACATGTTGTGGCTAAAGCAATCTATTCTATTAATTCAAACCATTTGTTCTGTATTTGGTTGCCCTTAATTAAGTGGCCTGAAGTGCTTTCAACAGGAGCAGCAGCACTCTTGGAAATCACTTAGTTAGGCAAATAATAGAAACTTAATGGCCTAACTTTAAGTACTCAGAAATACTATTTGCAAAAGCATTTTCAGATGCAGGGAGCAGTTGTGGGTGCCTCTTAAGTCAAATGTCCAGCACCCCATGAAGTCCTGGACCAGGGGATTGTGAACTCCCCGTGTACGTGGTGTGCAGAGCAGTGTACAGTACGGTGAGAAACAGCATTTATCTAACTGTTGGAATACTGTGACCAACGTTTGAAATATGCTGCTAATTTAAGAGTGGAGAGCTAATGATTTATTACCTATTTGCATGTTGTGAAAGCTGCCGTGCAGAGAATCTGGTTTGCTGGTTAACAGTTTCTAATGTTTAACATTTAAACACACTCATTACTTAGTAGCAGCACTCTGCTGATCCACAAACAATGGAGCTAGGGAAACAAGCAAACATACAAAAACTGATTTGGTGCTTGAAAAAAGATCTGTATGAGACTTGGTCATGATAAAGATGCCTGCCTGAAGGTGTTGGCTTGTTATTGTCAGTCAGCTTTGAAAATGTGGCTGCAAAAAATGAGTTGCCAGAATGTACATAGGTTTTGAATGCTCTAAGAAGGGAACAAAATTGGAATTAAAGCTGAAACCATACTGCTAACCTAATGCTTTTCTTCCAGGGAGCAGAGAGTCACTGGAGTCATTGTTTTCATTCTAACTGGTGTATCTGTCTTTATGGCTCCTATCTTGAAGGTAAGCACATAATCTCTTCTGCTTCCTTCTGCTCACAGAAGTGCAAGCAAGTGGCCAAGACCACAGCCGTCACACCATTTCTGTGCTTCTAAAAAGGCTCATTGCTGAAGTATGGAAAAGTACTGAGAATCACTGATGCAATTCTTCAATTTAACAAAAGCTTAAATTTTTGGAAGGAAAAAAATAATGTATTTTTGGCGTGCTATAGACATAGAGATAGTACCAAGGTTCAGGGCTGTTGGTTTTGAGGGCTGTGATTTTAATTTAGGATTTTTCTTCTGGTAAAGTTTTCTTTTATGATATTCTCCTGCTGTGCCTGTGTTGTAAGGAAAGCATATTGTAGATAAACTTTGAGACCATACTGATAACATCATGGAGTGAAGCACAGTTGCTGTGTGAAAGACAGATTAACAGATGAATATGTAATCCAGAAAAGTACATTTGCATATAGACATGTGCGCACATGGTAAAACATACAAACACACACACACACACACACACACACACACACACACAAACCCAGGCGTTTATGTACTGGCTTTGTTCCTTTGCATAGAGCTGTGTGCTGAGTTGTTGTGAGGTGCAAGAATGCAACTTTGCAGCACCTTCTTTCAGGTCACATTTACTCCCAGAAGGCCTCCAGGAGCCTAAAATAGTTTTGCTTTAGAGCTCCAGAAGAAGCTGTCAAGTGCAGAATTAAGAATGCTTCTACAACATGTGTCAGAGGGAAGGATTGGGGTGAAGTTTCTACTTTTGGAGGGAGTGATGCAGCCTGCAGATACCTCTCACTTTCTCATTCACCCTGAAGTCTAGCTGTTTCTAGAGGAGGAAATAAGTTCTGTGGTATGAATTGTCAGAACCAGATTTTCAGGATCTTCTACACGTGGATCATGAAAATCTTCATCTGGTATTTACTCGTGGGGCATGTGTGAGCCCACTGAAAGGAAGTAACTTTGATGAGAGAGAATATGCAGAACTGATGGCAATGAGCACAGCCTACAGCAGATAGTATTACTCCATAGGTAAAGTTCTGGCCAAAAATCTTTGGGACTGTTGCCACTGCCTTCGTAGAGCAGGAACTTTGCCCTGCCTGTTAGGGCTGCCAAGGCATGCACCTCAGCAGTGTGAGGCTCCTGCAGCTTGCCTTGCTTTTAAAAAGAGCCAGCACAACAATCGAATTTCCATTCTTTTACACTAAATCCTCCGAAAAGAGCACTCCTCTTCTTGCTCAAAAGCAATGTCCAACTCGGCAGTACAGAAAACATGTTTCTGTGGGAAGCAGTGCAATAAAATGTGATTTCTTAATTTCCTGATCTTTTCTTCCTGTGATGTTACCGAAGCCTTTGGACACTTGTGCTGCTCACGTACCATTTAATCTAGATAGGCAGCTATTTTCCAAGAGCTGAGATTTACTGGCACAGAACCACAAAGAAATGCATCCTCGGTGCATCGAATCAGAGAAGGATGAAACTAGAAAACGTGCTTATCTGTTCCTTGTGCAGGATACTGCCTGTCCCTGGGATGGTTTAAGTGGTGCTGAGTGCAGGCACACTGTTAGTTCATGTGACCTTTCCTTGCAAGATCTCTCTTCCTCTATTCTGCAGGCTCCGTTATTTCCCCTGCTCTTGCTTCCCTCATTGTTTTTTTTCAGCTTCTCCAAAGAATGTGTATGGGCAAGATCCTCACAGAAGGATGTCTGAGGACAAATTGGCATGCTCCTTGCCCACGTGCCAATAGGAATTAGCTGGCAGTGTTTCAGGACCTTCAACAAACTCCAGCGGTAGGGTCTCCTGCTGCAAAGAACTCTTAGCAGAATGTATTGCAGAACATTTGAGTCTTCTCATGCCAGCGGCAAATTGAACACTAATGCTACCAAATTCAATAAGACAGGGAATCCGCAGAATAATCCCATCCTTGTTTTTTGTGGGTGTTGTGTTTGTGCTGTTTTTGAATGTCACTCATCTCTCCAGTTCAGTTATGGCAGATCTCATCCAAAACATCCTCTACCCTGCTAGGAGAATGACAGGCACTTTCCTATAAATACATTCTTAATTCTGTTGGCTAGCAGCAGGTTTGTTCCGAGTGCCCATGCCAGCAACCCCATAGCCAGTGAATACTTTGCCAAAACATAATCTTCCAAAATGAAAGCACTGCTTGCTACTCTGCAGGATAATGTGCTGAAGTTTCACTCAGGAATGATTTACAGGATTAACTATAATGGAACGGTGAAATAATATTTAGACATTTTTCTTTTTTTTTTTTTTGAAAAAGAGAAGGAGAAAGAATGGGAGAAAAGAAAGCAAGGTAAGTGAACTAGAAAGTCAAACTCATAAAGCCTCCTGCTCAACTTGCTGGAGGAGATACTGACTTATCTAATCCCTCAGATCCAGTGAGGATGTTGAATCCCTTGGGTACTCATAACTCTGGGGACCACACACTGACTCCTCGTCCTTCCCCAATAGGAGGGACAAACAGTGGTCAAGGAGCTTGAAGGAGATGAGAGGGAGTGAGACAAGGAAGGAACGTAGGCAGTGATGCTTTGATCTTTGAGGACGTTGTACACGTGGCCCTGGTGACTTTAGTGAAGTGAAATGCAAGCATTCAGGATCAAGGCCTCCACAGAAATTTACATAGTGCTGTGTTTATTACCTAGTAAACGATTAATAATGTAGTGGAGAACTCAATAAACAGAGATTATTTGCCACTTTAATGAGTTACATAAACAGGTTGAAAAACAAACATTCCTATCATGTTAGTCCAGGTGACACTCTGAGCAGGGAGACTTTGGTTGTGCTGCACTTGTCATTTTGTGGCAGCTGCCTGTCACTACATGAAGGCTTCCCTCACTCTGGGCAGACAGCTGCAGAGCCCTTTCTGCTCTTTTTGGGTTAAAACAAGTGTGGCACAATGGCCTTTATTCAGATCTTGTGTTTGATTTATGCCCAAGTATTTCCATTCACATGCCACACTCATTGCACACAATTTTGTTGTTCGTCAAAAAGAGCATTCTCCATTTTGTAGCTACTGTGCAATTGTTTTTGCCTTTGCAGAAGGCTCTGTGCTTTGGGTTGGAGGACCAGCTATTTTTTTGGGGGGAAGCATGTATGTTGTTACCGTATGCAGAAATCTGCAGTAGTCAAAGGGTTTCTCCTCTGCAGCCACCTGGATTAGTGCAGACACTGGCTGATGTAGCTGGGCTGGTCCTGTGGCACGGGAGGGGAAGTTTAAAGCCACATTTGCTGAAGTTGGGCAGAAAGGTGGAGTTGGTGATGGCTGCTCTTGCATTAAACCTTGCAAGCACCTGGAGATGGGGCTGCACCCCTGCACATCCACTGCTTTTTTTATTTCCAAAGGACACTGTTTCCACCTGCATGTGACCAGTGCGTAACACTTGAAGGAGTAGAAATCGTTGTTTGAAGAACCAATTTCTAGAAGTGAAGAATGTAATTCATTGTCCATTATTTATTAATTGTAGCAGATTAGTGTGAGTTAAAGATTGAGCAGTTAGAGATTTACTTTGCATGACTATAATTGCTCATCTGGGACTCAAGGGATCAGCCCTTCTGGAAAAACTTCCATTGTGTATTAAGTTGGATGTGTAATAGGATCCATGATGCCTTTTCTTGCTCTGCTTTTCTACTTTCTGCTTTCAGTCTCATTAGAAACTATGAGGTGAAAAGTAGTTTGGAATTTACTGGAATACGTTTTATCCCACCTCTTCTTAAATTTGATGGCTAACTGGCACTGTCTGTCCTTGTTTCCTTTGTTTCTTGGGGAGACTTCCAAGTTGCACTGAAATGGGAGAGAACAGAGATCACTCAGCCTCTGCCCTGCTATCAAGATGTTCTTTCAACTCTCAAAATACAGCAGAAAGATAGCATACAGTCTATTACTGTACATTACCCATTCAAAAGCACAATTCATATCTGTCATGAGTCGGGGATTATGCCTCCCTGAGCACTAACGTTATGTGTCATATATGGAAGTGATTAACTTGGTTTCTCCTGCTCTTTTCCCTTGCAGTTCATTCCCATGCCTGTGCTCTATGGTGTCTTCCTGTACATGGGTGTTGCATCCCTCAATGGCGTGCAGGTAAGCTTCTGCAGTGTCCAGGGCTGCTCTGGCATCTGTGAGCAGACTCCCTGCAGGACCTTGCCCAGAAGGTGGTAATCATTAATTATTACAAGGCTTCTCTTAGGACTTTCTGGCCTTCCTCTTTTCCTCCGCCATCTCATTTATGTTTCCAAAGAAACCCAGGCAGGGCAACAACTATTTACCAATATTGCCACACACTGGCTGTTCTTGAGAATGACACTAAGGGAAAGAAATTTGCAGGAGAGCAGCCAAGTCTTGGCCCCATAAGCAATGAGGGGGGCCTATGTGAAGGCCCGGGATCCTTCTTCACCCCCAACATGCTGATACAGAGGACAGCGTGTGCTTACAAAGGCTCTAGGCTCACTTCTGAGATAGTTTGGGTCCTTTGCTGGAACATCTGTTACAGACTGAAGAAAAACAAGAGAACATGATTTATGATGGTGGCGTTATTCCGCAATGTTAACAAGTGGGAACATTGCTGTTTGCTATGGAAGGGAAGCCAAGCCCCCTTTCTTTCTGAGGAAATATTACGTAAGGAGCCTTTCTCACAGTGCAATATCTTTAATTGGTGCTAGGAAGCTGGAAGTGTTTTTGTTGCTTTCTGGCACCCTATTAATTGTAGCCTTTCTTTTTACTGTTTAGTTGTGCTCTAATGGGGAAAGACTCTGTGTTCTGTGAGCACCATGAGTTTATTTGAGTATTCTTTAAAATGGCCCAGGCTTTCATTCACTGGTTTGAGATAAATCTGGTCTAAGAAGTGGGCAACAAGCCCAAGTTCTGGCAAGAGACAACGGGGGGATTGTAATGTTCACCCTTGGGCTGGTTCTCCTGGAGGGGATTTCCCCTGCTTTCTGGCACAGGTGGTCACAGAACTGTGCACTTACTTATTTTCCCCCATCAAGGATGTTTTTCACTTAGTGAGAACTCTCCATTTTGGTTTAACTCCAAGTCCACCCAGTCCAGCATGGGCAAGGGACACTGCCTGAAAAGCTGCCCATCTTGTTCAGTTGGGTGCATTCTTTTCTCTGCTAACATGATGTCTGCCCTTACCTCTGCTGACCTCTGCTTGCAGTTAATTTGACAAAGGCACTACTTTTAAATGCCAAATGTCTTTATAGCATTCCTGGCAGGAACAGGGAAGTTAACAGAAGTAACCCAAGCATTGATGCTGACCATAGTCAGGATATTCAATAGAAAATTTCCTCTGACTTCAGCTACATCAGATCAGCCTAGTTCTTTTGAAGCCAGCAGAGCTGTTTCCACTGACACCTAAGTTTTTTGGTTTAAATATTAATCATCAGATTACATGGAGTCCTGCTTCCTAAAATAAAGGCACCTCAAGGCCTTGCTTTGAGAAATGCTTGATTTCTGTTTCTGTGTAGGTGCAAAATGTAGGTGTGGAAGCTTAACTTCAGACAACTGAGTTAAAAATATTTAGCCCACTGCATTCAGCAATAGTTGCTCAAGATAGAGGAACCATGCTGCCTTCCATGTTGTGCTTCCTTTATGGAAGGAGAGCAAGTTGATTCAAGATCTCACTTAATAGTTTAATTACGCAATTGTCTCACTTCATTGTTTACCCTGTGTTCATTTATATGTATATATATATATATTGCTTTCCCATTTTCTACCCAGTTCATGGATCGTCTGAAGCTGCTCTTGATGCCTCTAAAGCACCAGCCTGATTTTATCTATCTGCGTCACGTCCCGCTGCGCAGGGTCCATCTGTTCACGTTTCTGCAAGTGGTTTGCTTAGCCCTACTCTGGATTCTCAAGTCAACTGTGGCCGCTATCATATTCCCTGTCATGGTAGGTGATGTTCTCCTTTGCCTTTTCCAGCCACACCTCTTTTCTGTAGCCTGGGCCTTCCACACATGGGCATACTCTCCCACAAACAGGCAAATCAAATCCTCTCACTGTAAAAGCCCTGCCTTAGAACTCCACGCTTCATTCATTGTGCTGATGTAAGATTACACAGGGTGAACGTTCTCCACATTCTCTCAGGTGCTGTGGCTGCCTTCACATAAATCCTCTGGAGGGGAAAGCAAGCCTCCAAAGTTAATTTTTTGCCAGAAGGGTTTTGACTGCTCCTGGCTGCCAAGGTTAGATTTGCTGTGTTTTCTCCTTGAGCTGCATGAATGAATGAGTGCATAGTTTTCCGTTTTCAGTCCACACTAAGTACTGTACACCCTTACTTTTCAGTATCACAAATTGACAAAGGAGAATGAAGTGGTAGGGCTGATCTCACTGCTCAGAGAAACGCCAAGTGGAGGGAAGGATTCGCACAATCAAGAGTGAGAAAGGGATTCTCTTTTTCTTGGAACTTGAGTAAAAAGGCAAGGATGTTGATTCACATGTTTCACATCTGAGATTGCTAAGAATATCTATAGGATGCAAATTGTCTTTCTAACAGTGCATGTCAGAGTCATGTTAAAAACATTTTTTGGATGCTGAATTATAAATAATTAATCACACAATTATTTCATAAATACACACTGTGCAGTCAGTCTAATATGGTATTTCTACATCAAGGAAGGGGAACAGTGAAACAGCTATCTGTGCAATTAGAGATTATTATTATTCCTAGAGACACAGTTAAGTGCACATGCCAAATAAGAAATAAACAAGTGGTAAGGGGAATTTGCACATACACTTGGCACGTGGCTGCAAACCAGACCAAGTTCCAAAACCTGTAGCCATTTACACTGATCCAGTGATCACTGGAGTAGTTTATGTCCATAGTGTGGGAGCACAGAGCAAACCCTTCTCTGCCTCCATACACCTCCTGTGACTCAGCTAATGTAACTGGGAGCAATGTGACTTTACAGATAAATGGATCCAGTGTGGCCATAGCCACATGCCAAGAGACTGTCTCTCTTGGAAGTGGGTCAGAATGCTGTAAAGTCAATGCTGTATAAAACTCATTTATTACATATTGGCCCAGTCTCCCCTAGTTTCAGGTTTACTAATGAGTAAGATCTCAGTTGTGGGTACAGTTACAAAACTCCAGTGCTTATTTAAGAAAGTGAAATGAAGGAAAGCAGAAAACAAAACAGAGGCAATTCTCTGATGCTAGTGAAATGAGAAAAGCTGATTCAAGTGAAAAAAGTAAAACATACAAATATTTTTGCTACGACATATGCAAACATATAAAGATACTAAAAGCAGTTTCTAGTGGCATGCTGTTCTGTTGCATTGTCATGGTTTGGACATGATATTGTTGAATGCTGAATTTAAGATCTGAAGACTTCCTCTTTGCCCATAAGAGAATCTTTATGTTTGCTGAAGTTTGTTATAATTACAGATGTGGCTGGATCTAATGATAAAACCTCAGTTTTTACACTTGAGAACAGGAAGACTATTAACTTCCAATCTGACTGTGAAGACCTAACCAACAGCCAGCCCCTTGCTTATCTGTAGGGAAAGTACTTTTAATAAAGAGGGAATTTATAGTGAAATAATGATGGGTGCTTCCACGGCATATTCCACTCCCTGAGTAATTTTTCACTTCTGTAACCCCACTTAAATTATGTAAGTCAAAGTTTGAGATCCATTTTGAGGGATAATTTCTGCCATCGATCTTTATCACTTGGAGCAAACTGTTCTGTCTTAAAATGTGTCTTCTGTTGTCAGGAATGGATGACATCTTTTTATAACCAAGTTGAGCTTTCATTCTGCACTGCACCCTTCAGTAGAGTGTACGTGTAATCTTGGTATGCATCTGTTGGTGAGGCTAAATTTCAGCACAGATGTAGACACCCATTTCAGACATGTCCCTTATTTTTTTCCCTGGTGCTTTACAGTGCAGTCTTACCCAGAAAAAAGCTTTTCCTTCAGTTTCTTGCAAACACAATCCTAGCAAATTTAATACTGTAAAATCTGAAGGCACACCTAGGCCACTGTCTAATTTTTAAAGAATTGTTCTATCTGGAGAAATGGTGAGAGGAAAAAAAAGTAAAGAAAATTACTCAGGATGCCCTTGTGAACATACATACATGTAAGCTGAATTCCAAAATGGATGAAAATACTCATTTTGGGCCTCTCTAGTTAATTATTTTGCTCGATACTTGTCAGCAGGAGGTTAAAGATGACTTCTGTCTTTACAGGAGCAGTAGGTGATTGCATTAATGTTCCTGTATGTTGCTTCTCTTTAATCTGATATGAAATACTGCTGCTTGAGGCCTGACGCAGTTCCATTCATTAGATTTTCAAGCCGATCAACTGAAATATCTCAATTACCTTGTTCTCTGTATGTTCTTTTACAACCAGCATTCAAATGTTTGGAATTAAAAAGTAGCATGAACAGGTATGCACAGAACGTTGCCAATCAAAAGTAAAATGTGTCTGAGTGAAAAGTCCCTCTCTGCCTTTTCAGATCTTGGCACTTGTAGCAGTCAGAAAAGCCATGGACTACCTCTTCTCCCAGCATGACTTAAGTTTTCTTGATGACGTCATTCCAGAAAAGGACAAGAAAAAGAAAGAGGATGAGAAGAAGAAGAAAAAGAAGAAGGGCAGTCTGGACAGTGACAATGAGGATGTAAGGAACTTCTCTGCTTTTTTTTAAAAACTACTCTGGGGATGGTGGTTTCCCCATCCTCTTTTGAAGCACACCAGCACAATCCTTACCTGTTGCAGCAAATGAGCCCCTAACAAAACCTTTTCAACACTGCCTTCCCTTTTCCAGGCATCAGCAGCCTGTGGTAGGTGGAACTTGCACTGCCAAAAATGCTATCACACTTTCCACAAGAGCCCAAGATATCTGCTGACATGTTATGTCCTTTACTAGAATACCTTGTATCATCCTGTCTAGTTCATCTTCCCCTTCCTCCTCTGCCTTTCTCCCTGATTGTCTCTTACGTTTTAGGAGGAGAAAGGTTTTCGCAAGCAGCTCTGATGCTTCTGAAAACAGCCTGCTTTGTTCTCTTTTCTAATTACTCTTTTTAAAAGCAAAAAAGTTAAGACTTGTCATGTTTCAGCAGAGGCTTTGTTGTTGTCTGTTGTTAATACATTTAAATAGCATACGTGCCCTTTATGCAGTGTATTCTACTCTTCGCTTCTATCTCAGGTTGCAGCATGTATATACCTATAGAAACTGTAATAGTTTAACTTACCTTGCTAACGTCAGTACTAAGTGTGGTGACCTGATTAGACCAGATCCATGTGCCTTAGAAAATGATACTTTTTATTGTAGAGGTAGTAAGATGAAATGTGGTACTTGTGCCTTCAAACATTTTCCTACCCAGACCTCATGGGAACTCAAATTCTATAAACTTAAATGAAAGTGGTGAACACACTGATTACAGAGCACTTCATATAGAAAGTGTGAACTTCCTTTGGAGAGCTGGTTGCCTCAGTCTGCATCATTTTTTGCTGGATGACTGTGTATCAAGGGAGCTAAGCTTCATTAATTATGAGCTACACGGAGGACACTGACATAGCATCAGTAGTTCTGCTTGTGTAACTTCCAGAGTTAATGAAGAAAGACTTTTCATGTGATTTAGACAAAGATCACCTGAAGCTGGTAAATACCACACCTATACAGAGCAGGAGAAGTAAATGAGAAGGCATCATGCCTTGGAAGGAAAAGTCAGCTGACCATTCTTGTACATTCACACCTAGCTCATTGACCTGCAGCCAGGAATACCCAAGTTGTGAAGTCTGTGTGATACGACAGAGAAACAGCAACATCAGTTGTTTGCGTGCTTGCTCCCTGGCCTTTTTAGTTGATGCAAAGTGGGGATACCAGCAACCTCAGGAAAAGGAAATTCCTGAAGAAGTAGCTACTGGGTTAGTGTTATTTCCCAGAAGCATTTTTTGCAGTGAAGCCTTAAGGAGAATGCAAGCAAGCCGTGATTAGTTGTGGGAAGCACTGCTGCCACCACACTGTGAAGTGACAGTATAGCAGAGCAGTTCTGCAGCACTTCTGCTGTTTCTACTGTGTATCATCTGTATCTTTCCTGTACTGAGCAGAATCACCACAGTAGCCTTATTTATACAATCAGCTGGGTTAGATAATAATTCCTTCGTCTTCAAGTGTAATACGACAGCTCCAAGAGTTCCTCCGGATCATTCTGATGCCTGGCCTTACTCGAGGTAGGCAGGACAGAAAACACAACTGTGATCCAGATGGAGAACACACTGGAGCTCAAGTCCCTTACGTGACAGCTGTGTTAGAGGCAACAAAATCCAGATATTCCAGTGAGAAAATATACAGTGGCCTTTCTTCAGAGAACATATGCTCTATAATGCAGGAAATATACACAAGAGTCGAAACCAGGAATTTTGTAGTGAGGGTGCGGTGACATAGGAGGTAGCTTGGATCCAATCCTCATTAAATCAGGCTGAATCCCAGCTGCGAAGATTGGTCCTTATTTCAGACAGCGAACTCCCCTTTCCCTTCCTTCCTAGCAGGCACTGACCACTAGACTACTCTGTTCCTGCACTCTTCTATCAAGAAATCCTGAGGACACATTTCTTAGCAGTACAGGTCCTGCTCAGAATTTCAGCTCATGTATGACTATTAGGGAAGGCAGAAGCTTCAAGCATCAGGAAAGCTCTCACTTAAGAACATGCTGATGAGACCCAAGACTTGTACATTATCGGTGTCACATCAACAGGAAAACCACATGTGCACATTCCCACGTTGTTCCTCTCAGCTGTGGGAGACAACATAAGAAATGCTTTTTCTCTTCTATTACTCCAGTGAAACAGGATGTAAAAATTCTGACACTAATGTTTCAATAGTGTGCCTTCATCTGCAAGCTACCTCGCCCCAGGATATGAGCATTTATGTACTACTGTGTGTAGAAAGCTGTTCCTTGCACAGGCTCCCTTTTCATTTAATGGCTGTCACTACTCCAGCATGTGGAAAGCCAAGATCAAGGGTTTCCTTCAGTAGATTTGTATGATTCAAAGTGAAAGAAGATGTCCTGCTGTACGTACTGAACAGTCAACAAACGTTTGACTCAATTCCTTCATTATGATTGATCTGAATCCAGCAGCATAGTATCCTGAGCCATGTCTCCTGTATCTGATGTATTTTAAACTTCCTAGGCTTTCAGGTACAGTACTCATTCAAGTTGGTAACAGAATTTATGCAAAATGTTCTTACTTAACTGTTTTTGTTTTTGTTTTCCAGCACTTGCTTTTTTGCCAGCTTCCTGAACATAAAGCACTTGGTGTTATTGGTTTGGTTATTTTCACCCTTTCCATTCCAGAAATATGCCTCTATAAAATTAGTACTGTGGCATTCTACTGATAAGAGTTGAGAGAAGAGAATTGCTGGACGTTGTGAATTCAAGTGGTGTTATATAAACAAGCACAGCAAAACCTGGCATTAACAGAGACCACTCTCTAGCATGAGTTAGGATTTACTGTTAGTTCTCACTGGGGGTTTGCTGGCAGTCAGGGACAGCAAGAAAGGAGATGCAAAGAAAGTTTTTCAGTAACTTGGTGAAAATTACAGCCACTAACTGCTGGATTTATCTAAGGTTGTGTGTAGTGGAAAGTTGAATTTTGTCTCAGATTTTATGTCCAAAGTGCATGACCCAGGAAGCGCCAGCCAATTTTTTAAAAATACACTGGGATGTTATATTTAGTTTAAGAATAAGAAGTAATGTGTGTTAGCCTCTTTTCCCCTTTAGAGCACTTTTGCCAACCACGGGCATTTTCTCTATCTCTTTTTTCTTTTTACATGGTCAAGTTTAAAGCAGATGGAGCATGAGCACTTCCATTCCATAGATCTTTTATTTATTAGCAGCAGAACAGTGATATGTTGGATGGATTACTCAACTCTTAGCTCACTTACAACATAGCTCCAAATGGGTGGGAATTCTGGTATGGCTTTATTGCCTCTATGTCTTTTTAAAATTTATTTGAGCTATGCTTATATATAGCTTTGTAAAAAATAAATAATGCACATATATATGCACACATCTGAGGAAATGTTTTGCAAATGGAGTACACACAGTATTGCACTGGATGTCTGTAACATTAAAAAACAAACAAACAAACAAAAATCAGAAAAGAAAACTAAAAAGAAAACCCAGGGAGAGAGATTTTCTGGCTTCTGTAATGTTTTCCTACTCTGACTTTTAGGTCTAATTCCCCCCAGCGCAGTGTCATACTTCATGCTTTGTCTAGTTCTCTCCAGGAATAAAGCTAGGTTTACATTTCTGGCACATATCACCTGGCGTGTATCACCTTAATTTCTTTGCCAAGTCAAACAGCATCAGCCCTTCTTTGGTTACGATAAACTGTTTTATAAAAAAAAATAAAATTAAAAGCCAAGTAATTCAGCACCTTCTAAGCCAAGCAAGTGGGTTATTATTGGAACCAGTGGGACACAGTGGGGACTCAGTGGTCATAGTGTGCTGATAATTTGAGCAAAAGCTCGCTGACTTCAGCAGAAAGCTATCTTGGAGAAAGGCCTGCTAATGTACAGCTTTTCTCTGCACTTGTAACTCTTCTTGGACAGTCTGCCATATCTCCTGTGTGGTGGGATTACATGAATTCTCAAAAGAACCCTGGATTTGATGAGATACTGTAAGCAGAGGTATAACTGGGACTAGGTCTGACTTTATTTAAGTAATAAATAGAAAGAGGAGTTGAAACAATGGAAGTTAAAGATTGTCTGCCTGACACTTCCTTGTAGAGCGGTTTGGAAGGAGAAAAAAATAGAGAGATTGTCCTGCTATAATTTACAGGAATCGCAGTAGGAGAAAACTTTTTGGTGAGATTTCTCAGAAGCCAGTACCCTATCATTTCTGCCAACAAATGCATGTTTAATCCATTTTTATTTCCTGTAGTCAACCACAGGCTGACTCAGATTGTGTCTTACAGACTGGTAGCATAGGAACTGGTGAGGTGAAGAGAGGAAAAGATAACGCTTACTTAGATGAGATTATTCTTTCAGTCTGCTTTACTTCCATAGCGTGAGGAAAGAGGGAAAGTGAGGTGCAAGAGGAATCCAGTTTAAAATCAAAAGCCCATCAGCTGGGCTACAGAATTCCTTCTTTTTCTTTTATTTTTCTCCTAATTTCTACGTAAATTATGTGAAGGATGATATTAATTTATGGGTGACAGTAAGAGAGCAGTGGAAATTTTCTAAGAACTTTTACACGTTTCTTTCACAGTCTGACTGCCCCTACTCAGAAAAAGTCCCAAGTATTAAAATACCAATGGACATCATGGAGCAGGAACCTTTCCTAAGTGATAGCAAACCTGCCGACAGTGAGTAGAACTAACCTCTTGCATGCCTGCGTGACTCTGACGTGCAGTACAAAGTATATATATAAATTAATTCTTTTTAAAGCTTTTCTATTATTTCAGAAGCATGGGGTTTTTGTTTGTTTTTAATTTCCAGGTCTCTGATTTATGACAGTATTTGGCTTTGTTTTTATGTATTATTTTTTCTTTCCAAAATCTGTGTTATTTCTTTTGGTGCCTCCAGCTTAAACTGCTTTTGTCCAGCTATGTTTCGTGATAACTTCCTTTCTCCTCCTCTCTGTAACATCCCCATCCACTTTGCCATTTCATGTTAAATTTGCTGATGGTTTGCATTTATTTTTTCGGAGTCTATTGCTCTGGATTTGCAGCATGTCTAAACTGCATCTCTGTCCTGTTACTGTTTATTTCCGTAGGTTCCAAGCAGTTGCAAAACTCAGCACTTTAAAATAATAATTAAGCATGTCATTGATTCACATTATTCATTACACTGACAAGGCAGTGATCATTTGACCTTTTAACACATTTCCCTTCTTAGGTGACTTGCTTTTGTGCTATTGTGTCTTTTTAATTTCTTAGGTTAATATCATGGAATCAAGAAATTGTAGGGGTTGGGATCATCCTGTCTGAACTCCCTACAATAACATGTTCCCTTACAGTAGGTTGTACAAGAGAGCTTCCAGGAGGGTTTTGAATATCTCCAGAGAAGGAACCACAGCCTCTCTGGGCACCCTGTTCCAGTGCTATGTCATACTCAAAGTAAAGAATTTCTTTCTCATGTTTCAATGGAAATTCCTGTATTCTAGTTTTTGCCTGTTGCCCCTAGTTCTGTCATTGGGCACCACCAAAAACAGCTTGGCCCCATTCTTTTGACACCTGCCCTTCAGAGATATCTAAGCATTGATAAGATCTTCCTCTCAGTCTCCTCCAGACTGAAAAGTCTGAAGTCTCTCAGACTTTTCTCATAGGGAGATGCTCCAGGCCCCCAGTCATCTTTGTGGCCCTCCGCTGGACACTCTCTAGGAGTTCCCTGTCTTTCTTGAACTGGGGAGCCCAGAACTGGACACAGTACTCCAGATGTGGCCTTACCAGGGCAGACTAGAGGGGGAGGAGAACCTCTGTTGACATGCTGGCCATGATTTGTTTAATGCACCCCAGGATCCCATTGGCCTTCTTGGCCACAAGGGCACACTCCTGGTTCATGGTCAACCTGTAATCCTTTCCATCAGTTCAGCCCCTAACCTGTACTGGTGCATATGGGTATTCCTCTCCATGCGTAGGACTGTATGCTTGCCCTTGCTGAATCCTCATCAGGTTCATCTCTACCCAACTCCCCAGCCCACCCAGGTCTCTCTGAAAGACAGCCATCTGGTCTGTCAGCCACTTCTCCCAATATTGCATCATCAACAAACTTGCTGTGGACTCTATCCCTTCATCCAGGTCACTGATGAAGATGTTGAACAATACCAGATGCCGTAAGTGGTGCTTGGAACACTGCTAGCTACAGGTCTCCAACTAGACTATGCTTTCATTTTCAGTCACTTTCACTTCTCATATTATAGTTTTTTAAGAGAGGAATCAGAAATAACAACTGACATGAGCTCTTTTGGCAACAGCAACTTCTGACAATATGATGAGCAATGGGTTCAGTCTTGAGATAAATATGCTGTTTTGTTGTGAGATGGGAACAAAGAAGCACAAATGATAACAGTGAATCAGTACTGCTGCATTACTGGTGATAAGATTTCTAGGAATAAGACCTGGAAACACCGATCTTTAGATTCCTTAAGTAGGATTTGTGTTTAGGAGCTGGTCCCTAACTATCTTGGCTTTTGGTGGTGGCATTTGGCAACCCTAGGCATTGCATTGTGTTTTTAGATAAACAAACACTTGAGAGATTAACATTCTAAAACAAAGCCAAAGAGAAAGACAATTAGTAATTGTATACTCTCAGTGTATCAACCTTGAACCTAATAGATCATCTTCATTTTTCTGTGAAAATGCCCTGATATGCTTAAACCAAGTTCATCTTAAATGTTGTTGCACAGGATCTTACAATTGGGTACACTGTTCATCAGGGCTGAAATAATTAGGGGAATGGTAGTACTTCTGCCACAAAATGGTTGTTGAAATGCCCTTTCAGACAACATGGGATAAGACGACCGTAGGCCAAGCAGCAGTTTGTGTATATGTACAGTATTATGATTCTGAAATTGATTTGGCAGCTTTTATTTAGTAACAATGCAAAAAAAAAAAAAAAGTAGCTGGAATCCATCCACACCATGGTCTCACCCTACTCACCCAGTGCTCCGAGACTCAAAGTGTATTAATAATAATACTAATAGCATTCACTACTTGTGCATATTTTGCAAATTCAGAGTGCTTGACAAACAATTTTACCCTTCAACTACTAAGGCAGAGAAGTGAATTCCAGCTGTTTCTCAGTCCAAACACAGAATTCATTTTTTACCCTTTAGCTTCCCTTCAGCTAGAGCAAGAATAGAATTATTATTAAAAAAGACTACATTTCACCACGCTGGTCAGGAAATGAATGTGATTACAGGCAACAAGCCACCTGTTTTCATGCAAGGAGTTCGGATGCTACAGTGAGGAACACAGGGTAACTAAAGTTGTAGATGAAAGGTAAGTATCAAGATGTAAATATGCTGAAAGGAGGCCAAAAAACAGAGTAATTTTTCTGAGATGGAATTTGGGAATTTCCCAACTAAGCTTTGTGTGCCCAAACCCTGATTGAGGGATTCCCAACTCCTTTTTGTCAGGCAACTCTAAGCACCAAACAGACACAGAAATGCTCCTGCCTCACGCTGGGCTAAGACCAGCTTTGCAGTGTCTCATGGCTTCCCCCCGGGAAGCGTACTTGAGGTGGACACCCTTTGCTAGGCTGCAGTGCAGTGCAGGTGAATACAAAGTGAGTTTTCCCACGGGCTGTTTACTTGGAGAAGCTTAGCGGCCTCTTTTGTGGCAGCTAAGTGACTGCTCGTGGCTGTACAACTGCTTATGCAGTTGTGTGTCTGCATGTGCAAAGTCATTCAGCTGAATGCAGCTCACAAGGCAGTCCCTGCAAATAAATCACAGTTGTTTGGGCAGTTCAGGTTCTGTATCTTGGAGGAGAGACTTAACTTTATTATTTTCATTTACAAGCTGTGAAATTCATATAGCAGGAAGTCAGCAGTTAAAAGCACTGCTAAATACATGTGAATGTTTGCTGGGCTTAAGAAACTATCAGTGCTGCATGCAATGACAAAAAAGATCTTTTCTCTCCCCCCTGACAGAAGAAAAATCACCAACATTCCTTGAACGCCATACATCGTGCTGATAAAATTCCTTTTCTTCAGTCACACACTATGCCAAGGTAAGTACTTGTAAAATGCAATTTGTATGTGCCACAGTGTACTGAAATTCTACAAGGCGAAGTCCCTATCTGCCTACAGGAAACCCTTTAGAAAACACTTTGAGAGTTACATCCTAACTTAATTCCCAGCATGGCCTTACGGTGTGGAGAGAGTGACAAGCTTGCCTAAGTATTCTGCTGGCCTTATGTTAGACCCCAGCTGCAGTACTCATGCCTGTTTTGGGGTCCAAATTAGCAAAAAGTTGTGGAACAACTGGGAAAAGTCCAGAAAAACGTGTCTACAGGGAAAAAAATTAAATGACTTAAAAATATATAAACTTATCCAGGCAGTTAGCTGTGTGAAGCGCGACTGCTGGATATGTGGAGCTCCTCTGTTAACAAAATCTGTAGGCTTACTCCCTGACATGAGCAGTGTTTGTTTGGAACAATTCATTAAAATAATATTACTTGATGCACAGGCCTATCAATAAATTCTGGTGCCAAGGAGAGCTTTATATTACCAGTGCCCAACTGAGTTATTTATTTAGTATCTGTAAACTGCCAGTTTCAGAAAGCTGTATTGTACTGGTCTGTGCTGATATACTTGGTACTGGGAGTTGAGCATTTTTTCCATTTCTAGATGTAACACCATGCTGTGCCCACTAAGTACTAGGACCTGCATTTTTGAGGTGTGAATCAGCTGCCACTCTGTTTACAAATATATTTTTTTTCTTGGAGTTGTACAGTTTTTCAGGAACTGATCCCTCAGAAAATGTACTCTTCAGAATTCAGCTGAGCGCTGCAGAGCGCATCAAGCATTACTAAAATGGACGTCAGTCCGTACACTTACCTACCTTCCTTCTTTTTCTTCGCAGCCCTCCACGAACTCCAGTAAAAGTTGTGCCTCAAATTAGAATAGAACTTGAGCCT
The DNA here is from genome assembly GCF_987193195.1 of Phasianus colchicus. Lineage (NCBI taxonomy): Eukaryota > Metazoa > Chordata > Aves > Galliformes > Phasianidae > Phasianus > Phasianus colchicus. The sequence continues at coordinate 31,795,172 of NC_143439.1, forward strand.
GAAGACAATGGTTATTTCTGGAGGAGCAAGGGAACAGAAACTACTTTGTAATTTGTCTGTCTGTTAAGTCTTATATGGAATTTATTTTGTCACTAGCCAAATATTACAATGCTCTCTGCTCCCCACCTGCATAGGTAAATGAGACATTCTGCGCTCCCCGCTCCATCCTTATCCCCCTTTAGATTTCCTCTTATTTATCCTCACCCAATTTTTCCACTTTGACCAAGATTCATTTTTGCCTTCTCTGTTGTTTAGACATACACGCATCTCATTTGCAAGCAGAGGGCAGAAGTATTAAGGATATAATATAATACTTTTGTGAAATGTCAGGGGAACTGGCATTACTTTAGTTGTGAATCAGTGTTTGTTTGTTTGTTTGTTGTCTGGCAGAACAAAACTGACCTCCAGGCTAATTCAATGTCTTTATTACACTGCTCTAAGATGCTGGAAAGTGCTGCTAATACTAACTTGCTCTTAAAGCCTGTACTTGTAGTAACACAGGAAGGAAAACTAAAAGGTACTTCGCTCCCAGCACAGACAAACTATTGCCATCGTTGTAGCATGTGTTTTGAAATGTCCCTTTCCTATGCAATTTTTTTTTTAAAAACACTTTAATGGACTTAATCCGTCAGGTACATTGAAGAGTGTTATTTTCCTAGATTATTTTGTTTAAATTATGGGGGCCTAACCTATGACTTTTTTTTTTGTTAATTTTTTTAACCTTTTTTTAATTACTGTAAAGAAAAATGAATTTTTCCTGCAGCAGGAAACATATAGTTTTGAGTAGTTCTACCTCTTATTTCTAGATGCCAGGCTTTCTGTAAAAATGTATTGTACCATATATAATGTGATTTTTACAAAAAAGAAAAAAAAAAGTACACAATCTCCAGGACATGGCATAGGGCTGGATCAGTTTTATTAACACCTTCTACTCTAAAGCTTCTGTTTTACTTAGGATTATTATGTTTTTTATGAATAATCTAACTTCACTATGAAGGAGATGGGATATGACTTAAATCTCTCATGATCTAGGAAGTCTTAAGTGTACTGTTGGTAAGTGAAATACTGACTGGTTAACAGTGTCAGTGGACGATGCTGATTGTATTCATTATGTTGATTTCCTATGCAGTATTGTTAGAATTCTTTCATGTGAAACATCCGTGTGTGCACGTGTGTGTATGTGTGCAAGTGGAAACGCCCTGCGTGCAGTTGAGACACAAGATCTGGATCCTCCTCAAGAACTGACAGTGCGCAGGCACTGCTTTCTGTCACGTACAGAGTTTATTCTTACACCTTGACTGCTCGGCACTCTGCCAGGTAAACCAAACCTTCCATACACGATGACATAGCAGTAGCAAATCAGCTAGGCACAGTGACACAGGTTTTTGGTTTTAAACCCAGCAAGCATTGCCTTGTGACAGATCATTTTCTCTGCTGTGGGTATACAGTGAACTTGAGTGTGCACATATAAAATAGCATTTGGGAAACTGTCCTTCCCCAGCACATTTATTTCAAGTGTGAGGATTTCATATAACACACTGCAAAGGCTTCGCTTTAAAAATGAAGCTCCCTGCAGTGAAGCATACCAGGGACTGAAGCAGCAGTGAGAGCGGCTGCCCAGCAGGAGGAGAGGGGGGACAGTCCCTAATAGCCCCCAGTGCCGGGCATTAAAAAATGCACTTGCAGAAACTGTTTTGTAATGCCTAACATGTGGCTTTGTTTCATTTTTTTTTTTCCTAACGTAGCAAAGATACTGAGTAAAAAAGTAGAGCTTAGTGGCTTCCACACCTCTTGTGAAGAAACCAAAGTCCATGTTGATTAAGGAAATAGGATTTCATCATGGTGCTGAGAGACCTTATATGCCAAATTTTAGCATCCACAAGCTAGTAACAACCACATCAACAATCAGAGCTGCAAACTACGACTCTTAACCAGAACTAGTATCTGGAAAAAAAAAAAAAAAGATGCAATTATATGGACTGTAATAATATTATGGTTTTTATATTATTTTTATATTATTTGCACAGTCTTGTGCAAGTGCTCATTGCTGCACAAAGAGGATTGAGTTGCAGAGGAATTGGCACAGCACACACACATGCACACACACGTACATTCCCCAGCTTGTTACCAAGGAATCTAAATTTCTGCTTACCTAACATTTTTGTTTACTGTGAGAAGCAGTGCAAGAAGGGAGAGCAGCTGTTCCTCTTTATCAGCATCCCATAAATGCAGCCCAAACCTGCTTCAAAAAGGATGAGGAGCTATCTGAAGCAGCCAGAAAAGCAGCCACTGTGTGAGCCCTTCTGCTGCCTGCTAGGAGTAGCTGGAGGACAGAGAACCTGGGAAGTGCAATGCTAACACATAAAAAACTGTTTTAATTCCTTGGTGAAAGTAAGTTGCAGACTACCAAAGGGGAAACAGGCTCAAGTGTCATCACGTACACAGTACATGTGAGCTTTTATGTTTTGCCCAGACACTTTATTTGTAGAAATCCAAATAAGGAAAGATCAGCATAGATTAATACAGAGAAAAAGATTTCCTTAAGAGAGCACTGACAAAAGAGCCCTCCCCCCACCTACAGTATGCTCAGAATGCAGCATACTGCACACATGCATATACGCACACACACATCATGCATCCTTTCATCTGCTATTACCTGGTGATTTGTCTTCACAAAAATGAGGTCTTCCACTTTTGAACCATGTTAAATGTACTTGAAATGTATTGACTGCTGATCTAGATCTTTCTCTCTCTTTTTTAATTTTTTACGTTAACAGAGGAGCAGTTGTACAGAGGGTAGCATTGTTTAAGGGATGGGACAAAGACTGCTGTAGTTCTCCATGTCAAAAGCAACTCTGGATAGAGACAGAAGCTGGAAAGTTTCATTTCCTGCTTCCTGACAACCGCATTTTGTGGAAGGTTGTGTCTCCTTTCTATTTTTTTCCTTTAAAAAAATTAACCACAAGGACAGCAAGCAAGAGCTCTGCTGGCACTGAGAGATGGAAGGCAGTGAAAAGCAGCTGCCTAATAACATTTGATAGGCTGATGTCACCAAAACGTGAGTTTCACTGCACTTTGTAAGCCTTGTGACAACAAAACTAAAACTAATTTTGGTTCAGAATTGGACATTTGGTGAGAAAAGCCTAGATAAGCACTTTGGAAATCAGAAGAGTCCATTAAAAAAAAAAAACAAAACACAAAAAACTTCCCCAAACAGTTTCTCTTACAAGTCCTACAAAAAAAGGTACCAGCTGAGGGCAAAAATCCTGCCATCGCCCAGTGAAAACAAACTGCAGATAGCTTTGTCCCAGGCCCATGAAAATGGTGTCTGTCTGCCTCTGTAGCCACTAATTATTTGTCATCAAGGTTGACATATATTTGTATGCATTACTTTTTTTTTTTTTTCTTGGAATCAATACGCACTTTCAAATACTTTTATTATTTTTAATTCTCTTAAGTCTGTATTTGCTTTGGAGGAAAGAATAAAGAATTAATGTAAAATGAAGTGGATCAAGATGGTGGAACAAAAACGAAAAAAGCAGAAAACATTTCAATATATTAAAATTTTTTCCACTAATATAAAACATGAAATTCCTTATAACATAGTATTTTACAGTTTTATGAAGCTTTCTATTGTGACTTTTATGGAATCAAAAGATGAAGATGATGAGATATTTTAGCATTTATATTTTTCAAAATTAAATGTATACTGAAAATAAAGTAACTTTATGCATTTATTGGAGAGTTGTGTATTTTTTGGTTTTAATTTTTATGTATCCATTTGATTTGACTGAATGAAGATTCCTAGATCACCATTGTCATTGTTACCATTGCTAAGGCCAAATGTCTGGCAGGTCTCTGGATGGAGAGGCTATTCAAAAAGGTCCCATCACTTCATGTAGAGAAACACTGGACCAGCCTTTATAAACACAAAGAGATTTGGCATATATGGCTCTGTAAGAGTGAGTTAACAACAGATGTACTCACTTGAAATAATTTACTGAAGCTTTTTGGGGAACAAAATATAACTTTGTTCAGAAATGAAAGTTGAACAGACCCATGTCCATCTGAAACTGAGATTTTTGTCTTCTCTTGGGAGGAGCCTCACTTCTCAGCAGAGACTGCTGGTAGTGGATGGGAATCAGCAAACCAGGGCAGCTATCAATTTCACACACCCTTCACAGAGGTTCACACATACTTCATAGAGTCTTAGCTTTTTTAAATTTGCACTTACCCAGATGACCATTCTCTGCAGGAATCAGCATGTTCCTGTTATGAAAATAGGGAAAAATAGGTAAGTGCACATGAGGTAGTAACAAAAAGGAAGACAGCTACAAATCCCAGCCACTAGATTGTTTTTTTTCCCCCGTGTGTTTTTTTTTTTTTTTTTTGTGCATATCGGGGAGCTGTTCTTCCTTACTAGGAGGTGTGTGCAAAGCATGGTCAGCAAGGTGCTGATGGAGGTAGGATCTCCCCAGGATGTCTCTAACAGCACAGGGAGCCCCTCTGACCCTGCTGAAGGCCAGTTAGGGATGCAGAAAAAGCCCTAGACTCAGTGGCACAGGAAGCTGAATAAAAACTGGCGTTAGGAAAGACTGTTGTGAACAGGTCCAGTAACAGGGATGTGCCCCCTCACATCCCAAACCCAGCGATCGTAGTCACTGTGATGGGGTCAGGGGCTTGGTCTGGCAGGCTCCTTTCCAGGTGCTGAGGCATCTCCTGTTTCTTCCCCTTGCCAAGCAACTACATAAAGCCTGCTAAAAATACCACTTGCTCCTTTTATAGAAAACAGCTTGCACAGGTTAACTTACGTAATGCCTTTTGGCTAAAGCAGCTTAGAGTACACTGCTCACATATTGCAGGGCCATCTACACTGCAGGGACGCTATTGGTCTGCCAGGAAAGAACTATAGGGGTAGGGAGCACAAAATACCCCATCGGTTAAATGAACGTCAGTGGTAGTCTTACCCAGTAGCTTTTGTATCGCCATTTTCTTCTTGCAGCCTTACCAGCAAGGCCACTCTCCTGTAGTGCCCCAATGGGGCTGCTTCTGTCGCGCCATCTTCTTGGCTCCGGTGTTTAACACGGCTGGGAGAGTACTAAGTTATTCTGTATATTTTTAGTAAAGCGGTTGGGGTATTAGGATTGCAATGACTGGTATGGCAAGTCTTATGTCTTACATGGAAATGGTACAGAAACATCCAATTTGGTTCCCTCTCTGTATGAGGAGCTATCTGAATTAAGCAGCCATCCCAGTGGTTTGAAACTGTGAAGCAGCACTGACTCCCATAGAAATGTAATCTATTTCTGCCACAAAAAGAGGTGTTGCCCTTAGAACACAAATATCTATGTGTTTTAAGCTAACTTGTTCAGTAAGGAGCACCTCGTTTACACAGTGATGATGCTTAGACAAGCTACAAGTCTCTTTTTCTCTCTCTGCTGTTGTAACATACCTTATCTGGCAGTCTTGGTTCAGACATCAATCAAGCTCTTTCCTTTTAACAAACTGGGACCAAAAGCTGTGCATTGTCCAGAGTTGTTCTAATTCCATCACTAAAACACTTTGTGAACATACCTCAGTCCAGGTACCTCAGGACTCTGGCACAGTCAGCCACTTCCCATGCAGGCTATAGAATTACTGCCTGGAGCAATGATTTACTTGCTCCTGCTGAACTCCCTGGTGGGAGTTGGGTGGCTTTGAGTTGATCTCCTCCTCCATAAACCGTCTCCACCTCTTGCCAGCCTGTCAGAAATCGCTGATGAACCCTTCTTTGTGAGGATTTTGTAGACAAATTGTGGAAAGCAAAATATTCGCTGCTCCTTTTAGACAAGCACTGTACACAATACATAAAAAGAATAAAAATTTGAAAGAATTGTGAGCCCAGTTATTTGCTGTTTTATCACTTGAAGTCAGTGGCACTAGAGCAAGGATGTGGTTGGCCTGAAGAGCAAATTCCAGCCTTAAGCGCTAGAAAAATTAGTCATTAGCAAAGCAAAAAGCACAGTGGTTCTCAGAGTTAGCAACACGGGGAGCAGATAAAGCCACCATAGCCTTTTCTTAAAGCTTCTATGGATCTAATATTTTAAGTTGTTCAACAAAAATCAGCAATGATAGTTCTCAGCCTGATCTCTGACTATTAAGGTTCATGTACAAGCCAGCATTGATGACTACATTTTAATCTACTAAAGCAGCAGTGTATGAAGGGATGAGCCTTCAACTGGAGTGGTGGGAAAAGCACCACTAACATTTCTGATGACTAATGTGCAAACTGAGCAAAGCTTATTTTCCCCACAACTTATGTACCTAGCAGGGAAATTAAAAAATGGTTCCCCCAGCCCCCATTTTTAAGAATCATAGAATGGTTTGGGTTGGAAGGGACCTTTAAGATCACTTTGTTCCAATCCCCTGCTAGAGGAAGGGACACCTCCCTGTAGACCAGGTTGCTCAAAGCCCCATCCAGCCTGGCCTTGAATGCTTCCAGAGAAGGGGCATTCAGAGCCTCACCGGGCAACCTGTTCCAGTGTCTCACCACTCTCACAGTAAAAAATTTCTTCCATAAGAAAAAAATACTCTTCCATTTATTGGATTAACTAACTGATGCTTATGCTTCTTCTTTGCAGGAGCCTGAGCTTCACTTAAACTACAACCATTAAAAACTTAAATCTCACAGACTTTTTTGTTTAGTACCACTCCCAAACACCCAGTTCCCAGCAGCTTACCTGCCTCTAGCAACCACCTGGAGTTGGTGCAGATTTGCTTACTTTCCCCAGGTGCTTGCTTATGGCCAAGCATCAGGCCAGTATCCCACAGTGTGCCCAGCAGTGGTCTTGAGTACTCCTATCATGGAAATCCGGCCATAGTGGTTTTCTGTAGCCCATCAGCCTGGTGAGGTTTTTTCAGCACCTTCACTAACTTAATGGCACACTTTTCCTACTGCACCTCTGCTCTTCCCCTGTTAGTAATGTTATTCCTATCAGGATACTGCACCTGCAATGAACTGCTGCTTAATTATTTCCACATCAGCAGTGTAATTAGTGTGAATAGCTCTTCTATAGTTAGAGATTGCTTAACTTATCAAGCAAATGAGCAATTTCAGATTAGGATGGTGCCTGCTCCTCCACACCTGATAAGTTCTCTACCTACAGTCATAACGATGCAGATAGCCCTGTTGGGCAGCTCTACTTTTTGAGTCGATGGGTGTGTAAGAAAGCCCCATGCTAGGAATTATATTCATCGTGATCAGTGTGGTTTACAGAATCATTTCCTGGTGAGTTTTAGGTGTTGCTCAGAAGTGCCCCTGTTGCACTGAGATGTGTATCGGCATGATGAGTACCAGGAATTTCTTTCAAAGGTGACAGTTCAAGAGTAAAGGAAGGTGTCTACCTTGCACAAGTAGTTGTTTTTTTTTCCCCTATCTTTGATATACAAACTACACTAGCTCTCTGACTTTGCAAGTCATCTTGCTGAAACATGCTGCAGGAGGTATACTGTTTGCCATGCAGACATGAGCATGCAGATATTTTAGTGATGAATAAGGACTGCTTTGAGCAGCAAAGATTTAAAAAACAAAAACAGTGATTTTGCTTTTTCTTTCAAACCTTTTGAAGTTGGCTATAAAGCCACTGAGACAAAACTGCAGGAGGAAAAGCTGTCTCATGTCCTCTGCTGCCATCATGGCACCAAGGGAGCAAGAAGAGAGACTCAAAATGGGGTAAAAGACAGCCCTGGGGGAGGGAGAAGCCCCAGAAGGCAATGCAAAGCTTATGCAGTGTCAAGCTGGGTACCACCACTGCTGGGGCTCACTAGGCCACCTCATGCCCCAGAATTAGTGACTATGCATTCACCTCCCCACATGGCCCATCCACAAGAGCTGCTCTTGTAGCTGCTGTACAACAAAATTTCTCCATGTTTGTACAAGCGAAAAAAAAAAAAAAGAAACTAACACTCCAACTCAAAGCAGAAAATGTGTTTTCTGCTCTCTTTGGCAAAGGGTTGAACACTAATATCTCAGGGGTGTTTTGCAGGCCAAGTAAATCTTCTCAGCTTGCATACACCCTGATAAGTCATTTTGTGGAAAAGCAAGCTGCCAGCAGGCCCAGTGCTGTTACTGGATGTACTGACCATCCCATGGTTTCTCAGAAATCAACCAGTTTTAATAAAAAAGTGTGGTTTCTTTTTTGCTGCTTCTTTTAATAGAATCAATTCTTCTTTTTCTTTTCCCCTTAAAAGCCTGAGCCAGGCTTAGCCCTGGTCTCAGAGCGCTTGCCACTTACCTTGCCCCACTTGAAGGGAGGAGGCTGCCTGGAGGCACTGGAGTTCCTGTTAGGGCTCTGATGGCCCCTGCGTAAGCAGTGACGGCTGCAGCAGCTTTGTTGTCATGAGTGAGGTTGCCTTGTGCAAGGCGTCCTTGTCAGGCATCCTGCAGCAGGGCTAGGATACAGCCTGTGGGTTTGGGGGCCATTGCCTGCCAAGATTTCATTTTCCCCAGGTGGTGTAGGGGTTTTGGGCTTTCCTGATATTTATCTCCTGATTATTTTTGTTTTTTCCCAGCCAGATAGTCTCCTGGGGGCTGTGACATTTTCTTTGGGAGATGGCTCAGAGCTTGTTGCTGATGTGGTGCAACCTGTTGTTCTTCTATGAAAAAAAAAACAACTGGTAGATTGAAATTTCCCAGGTAACTGTGAGCAGCCTTGCAACAGTGCAGAATGGAGAACAGTACATAATACCTAATTATCCTGGATAAACATGGCAATAACACAGGGCTGTAAGTGACTAGGGCAGGACAGGAGACTCTGCTGCAAGAAGAACACTGACCAGTGCGAGAAACTTCTCAGCATCTAAATACTGCAGTTCAGCATCTTTGTCAACATCAGTGCTGTCACTGTGGGCACATGAACACAGTAATGGGGACATTAAAGCATCCTCAGGCATGTGAGGCTCTTTCTAACCTTTAGGCTGGCAAATGTGGGCAGAGCATAAACATTTGGTGATAGGATTAGCTGATGTAATTTCCCACTTGGCCACAATCTGCAGCTCAAACATTTCTGGCGTCAGAGGTGGAGGTATTCTGTCCAATAGCTCCTGCTGTACCTGTTGTCCTGGGCAACGTGTTGACACTGGTTGCTGTGTAGCAGCTTGATGAGATCAGATCATGTGTCAGGGTCACGTGCATTCCTCCTGCTGGAGAAGTTATCTGAGCTCTTCTTTATCTGGTGGGAGAGATTATACCACTTAATTAAAATGTTTCCACCTATCACATGGATCTCGACTGCAGCCTGCATGAGGCACACCTATATGGCTTACAAATAGCTACTGGAATTTCTTTTGAGGCAGCGCCAAGCCCTAGCCCAGGTCTTTGGGGAGCAAGAACTGTGCTGGCCAGGCTAATGCTGAAAAAGCTGATTTCTTGCAAAACTCTATAGAGGAAACTGAGACCATGGTGGGAGAAATGATTTTAAGATAAGCCAGTGCTTTATCACATTTCAAAAGAGGAAGGAAGAATTCACAAATGAGCAGGAAAAGTCTCCTGGGGGCACAGTGCAGCTCCTGCTGGATTGTTGCTCTGTACCAAAGTTGGGAAAGTCAAGAGAAGTTTGCAAGGGGACAGAGATTCTGTAAGATGCAAAATGGTGTTTTGTGTTCACCTCTACTACTGTCATGAGTCAGCTTGCTGCTGGCTTTGCGCAGGTAAGGAAGCTTTTCCTTCTTCATTCAGCTAATTGGAAAAACTGTTACCAGCTGTGGCAAAGCACTGTTTGGCTCATGAACAAATGTTCAGGGAAGGTCCTGAGAGGTAATTCAGATAATTGGTCCATTTCTAAAATGAAATTCTTAATAATAGATGCAACCTCTCTAATGGCTTTCCACAATCACTCACCTAATTAGTCCACAGGGAGGTATATGCAGCAGAATTAGACTTTTCCATATATAATTAAAGCTAGTGGAAGCCCAAACACCAATGCAAATAAAATGCAAATGCTCTGTAATAAAGTACAGAGGGCAGAGCACAGGTGTTCTTCAACAAAGCCTTGTGCCAGAATGGGCAGCGCTTTCTCACACATTTTTAGTGGCAAAATATGGCAGCTCGTTTGCTGGACAAGCACAGATGCACTGACAAATCTGGTTTTGTGGGTTTGGTTTTCCAGATAGAAATTCCCATTTGAGTTTGAATTCTGTTCTGGGGCTGGTAATTCTAACTCCGTTGTCCTGTTAAGTGCTCAGGCTGTTTTATTTATTTCCCCAAGAATATGTCATGCCCTCCATCTCAAAGAACTGTCTTTACATAGTGTCTTATTTTGGGATATCTAAGGGAGAATCACAGAAGCAGAACAAGTCTGAACACCAGTCTGTGCAGCAGAAGACATTGTGGGCCACAATCAGCAAAGCAGTTGTGCTGCAGGATCAGGAGCCCTGTCTCACAGATATTAACAGATAGGAGCTTGTGCCTACTGTCATGTCAGACATTGGGGCGGGGTGTGCATAGGATTACTAGTCAAGCCTTATCAGTGAAGTTTACTCTGTGCCTGTTAGCAATGCTCCTGTCCAATGCTCCAGCCACTCCTGAGGAAACAGCAAAACTTCCAGGGCTAAATGCAACCTCTCATGCCAACTGCTGATCTCCTAAATCAGTATCACTTACCCGTAAGCCAAGATGCAAAGCAGTTCTGTTTTCCCTGAAGCATGCACCTTCTGTATGAATGAAAACACACCAAACTTAGGTGAGTTTCTGCAGGCAAACACTACAGAAAGTATTCAAATTTGAGAAAATAAGGGCCAAAAGATCATTCTGGCCACTGTGCAGAAGTACATATAGAAGTGAGGATTCTCATGATCCCAGAAGATAGTCAGGACTTTGATTTTTAAACCTTGCTTTTCCCTCAGGGCCTATCAGGATGTCCCTGTGATACCATCAGTACAACCTTGTGGGATTCATCAGCCTCACAACCACTGCTGGTCACATGGAAAATCTGCTGGCTCAGGAGGAGGGTAGAATGGGTATGTTTTCTGGAGAGAACAGCAAACATCTAAATGTAATCCCGCTCTTTGGTTTAACCTCCTAATTACTCACAGGACTTCAGAAGTCTCCATGAGCCAAGAAGACGTAACATCACAGCAGGAAATGAGACAGGTAATACCAACACCAAAAACGTTTTGTACATATACAAAGTAAATCCCTTGCCAGAAGTTTTGTGGTAGAAAAGATCAATGATGCAACCTCATCCAAAGAGACTATGGAATTAGTTTTTTGTTCTCTGCCAGTTTGCTGAGGCTTTCACAATTCCCTTGGGATATTCTAGTGTACGCTTCTCACCCTCAGAGTTGCAATGATAATAAGCATCAATCATTTTTTTTTTTTTAATCTAACAATCAGCACATTTCCTAGAAACAGGCAGAAGGCAGAAGAAATGTCCTTTGCTTATTTTATCATATTTCTCCAATTTTTTTTCTTGGAAACACAGAAGGCCGCTCTAATCTTTAGTTGTCACCATGTCACCTCCTGAATTTGGCAGATATAAATGTGATGCTGAAATCACTGAAAGCTGCAGCAAAAAGGTCATTTTGGCTGCAGGGCTGTGGGTGTGCTGTCAGTTTAGGCTGCTGGGGCTCTGTGATTCTTTCAGCAATGGGAGGATCAGCTCTTACTGCCCTCTGCCTGTGATGGCCTCAGTCCCCTTTAAAGCACAGGGAGGAGTGAGGTATGGCAGCTCAAGCTGGTTACTAACACAGCAGCTCAGCAGGCCACTTTATTTGTACAAATAGTGCTCAGGCACCAAATGACAGGCCAGAGCTTTGTTGCAATGGACACCAGAAAAACACAAAGTCAAAACAGTCCTTGTGCTGCTGAGCTCTTGCTATCTGTAAAACTTAGCCAAAAGAAGGGGAAGGGAGTGGTTGCACTCCCTTCTGTTTCACTAAAAGACCCAGTGATGCTCAGGAGAAAGAACACAGTGCTGAAAATAAGGCCTGGATTGAGGAACATGTTTGGTCTTCAGTATCCTAAATGAAGTATATTAATGGTACCACCACCACCAATTAAACACCGCTTGTCTGCACAGGGCCCTGCAAGCAGGTCAGCAGGAGTTCAGGTTTTCAGCTCCAGGTGCAAGAACGTGCATTGCAAAATCCTTAGACAAAGTTGCTGTGCTATGCACTAATACCATGGTAAAGGTAAGAGGCCAAGCTTATGTTTTTTGGGAGGGGGAATCACTGAAACAACTATATCAGCACTTGATTATCTTCAGTATGTTCTATAGCCTCTAGCACAGACAGCACAACTGTGTTGAGCGCTGCACTGTAAAATAAATTGCAACTAACAATTTAGCAGCCTAGATGAGCCTGCTTAAGTTGCAGATTTATGAAATGCAAGAGTGCTAAAACTCACTCCTGAAATACTGCATGTTGAAAAAGGCAGGTTTTTCCATATCAGCGCCTAGAGCAGTGTGGAAATAATTCTGAACTGAGAACTGCAACCAGAAAGTAAGCATCTTTTGCTTACACAGTTGTAAAGCCAGCTGCACAGACATATAGGTTAGCTTTTGGTCCCAAGTTCCTTGAAAGTGAGTGTTTGTTTGACAGTATCCAAACCTTGCAGCACAGTTTCTCCAGAGATTTTAGGTGTCCTTTCATCCATTTTTTTTTTCTTTCATAAAAGTTATAGGAGAAACTCCATTGTGTGTGGAGGGACACAGCCCTGGTTAAAATCACTAGCTCCACAGTTTTTTCCCTTAAGCTTTCTACTTTACTATGGGTCCTAGAAATGTAGCAGAGAAAACATCATCTCTGATTTAAGACTAAGTATGAAGGAGTGATTCAAACCAAAATTTTCTATGCTTATTTCTTTGGAAACTGTCTATTTTCTGAGGGATTCCTGATTTCTCAGCAAAAGTATTTAAAGAGCACCCAGTCTTACTTATAGAACTGTTTGAGTGTGATGGGACCCTTAAAAGCCAACTGGTCCAATTCCCCTGCAGTGAACAGGAACACCTACAGCTACACCAGGTTACTCAGAACCCTGTCCAGCCTGACCTTGAATGTCTCCAGGAATGGGGCATCTACCATCTCTCTGGGCAAACTGTTCCAGTGCCTCACCACTGTGATTGTAAAAAAACTTCTTCCTTGTATCCAAACTCAGTCTCTCCTCCCTTAGTTTGAAACCATTTCCCCTTGTTCTTCCACAACAAACCTTGCTAAAGAGTCTGTCCCCTTGTTTTTTATAGCCCTCTGATAAGAGCGCTCTCATGTCTCCCCAGAGCCTTTTCTCTTCCAGGCTGAACAGCCCCAGCACCCTCAGCTTGTCCTCATAGGGGAAGGATTCCATCCCTGGGCTCATTTTTGTGGTCCTTCTCTGGATGGTCTGTCTCTCGTGTACTGAGGACACCATATCTGGATGCAGTAGGCCAGGCGAAGCCTCACCAGTACAGAGCAGAGGGGCAGGATCACCTTCCTCGCTCTGCTGGTTATGCTTCTGTTGATGCAGCTCCAGGATACATTTGGCTTTCTGGGCTGCAAGGGCACATTGCTGGCTCATTTTTTTAATGAATCACATGCAGTTCGTTTGCTAGCTAAAAAGCCATTCACTAAATTACATGTTTTCTGGAGCAAGATACCTTTTGTTTTGGAGTAGCCAACTTCACACAAGGGCTAACTAACCTCAGTTTCTTAGCACATGGTTCACACACACAAAGTAACAACTGTTTAGCACTACATTCAAAAGCCTATGCTGCTGTGATCTACAGGAAGACTGAGCTAAAATTCCCCAAGGGTATAGACACCCATTAGCTCTGATATTAAAAAAATAAAAATAAAAAATGAACTGAAATTACATGTGACTCCACCCTACCAGACACCAGGATTTCTGAGGAAGTCTCTGTCACTGTATGTTTCAGGGCTGAATCCTCATCTGGGAATAAAACAGTGCAGTTGTTCCATGCCAATAGAGTCAGCTGGAATGTTCACAGGTTTCACCAGCTGGAAAATACTTGTTTGGCCAACTTAAAATGCACAAGGCTCTATTTTCACATTGTGCTTGCTAAGGGAGCTGTGGTATTTATAGATGTGTTCACTAAATGATAATTTTATATAAATAGCATTGAAGGGCCAGGCAATTATGAGCACTCAACATCATGGGCTCAGAAACTTTGTTTACTTCTTAGCAGCATGGAAAGAAGTTCTTCACCCCTCTCTTCCCCGGGTCAGTATGATGGTCTATACATCCTAAAATCTTTGGTTAACCTTAACTGTACCAAGCAATTATTGGTAATGCTATTAACATGTGGGATGGCTTAAAGCACTGCCAACACGCACCAAGACCTCAACTGAAAGATGCTTTAAAGGAGATAGTGAGGTATGGGGAGAAGAAACCACTGCTGAGGTACAAACAGATGCTGTAGATAGCTCATGCCAAATATGCAGTTACTTCACAGCAATGCTTCTGGCTCACATCTAGTTGCTGTAATGTTTCTGATTATTCAGACTAAGGCTTCAAGAACTTGCGTAGTTATACGTTTTATTTATTTGGTTGTAGTTTTAATGCTAGGTTTGTTGTAACTAAGAGAGAATGTTCTCATAGTTTTAATTCAATTTCACTGGGCTGTCCTACAATGATGGCATTAAATTAATTCACCTTATTTACTGAGTGTAGAAAAACTCTTCAGAGAATTAGGTTCCCTTTTGGAAAGGGAAGTTCCCTTTTGGCCCATTTCTATACCCACATTTACCATTTTAACAGCAAGCAAGCCCAAAGACGATCAAGGCAAAAAGCTTTGCTCATGAAACTTCTCTAGTTGCTGTATCATGAACACAACCTCCTGACTTCCCTTTTCTCAAAGAGCAGAAAAGGTATTTCAGTGCTCTCAGCTATTTCCATGAATTTTCTTATTATTTATACTGTAGGCAAGCCTATGAGTTGTTGTTATGATGTACATGGATCTCTTTGTACAAATAAAATGCACTTGGCCTTTCGGTTTGCCAGGTGTGAGAGCAGGCAGTGTTAGCTTTAGTCACACGACTCAAAGCTGTCCTACTGTTACTCTACAAAAGTTTTACATACCAAATGAGGATGCCATCTGTGCAGTAACAGAATCAGTATGATTTTGAATCTTCATACTTCAGCACAAACCCAAGATGTAACATCTCAATGAGACAAATATTTGGTACTGACATTAAGAAACCTGGCCCTGGAAATAACAAGAGAATACAGCATTTATGATTTTCTGATTAGCCTTTGCCAATTAACCTGGTTTTCTCAGGATAGAGGCAAAGACGTGCAGAAAAATAGTTAGCAGCATTTCTTTTCTCTCTACTGACATAGTCACATGCAAGTTTAGAAGAGTAGAAAAACCACTGAGAATTAAAAATGCAAAGCCACGTACTAAAGAAATATGACACCTTTTACTTTACAGATAAGGGTCTTAGGTGATGCACAGGTTAACTGTTCAGTATCTCTTCTCATGCTGACTGTGGGATACCTAAAATGGTGAATCAGAATTTTGCATGCCCATCTGTCTCACACTTCACAGGGAAACTTCTTGTCTGGGCAGGACTACAATGAAAACGCACTTGTTTCAGGCAGGGGATATGAGCTTAATGCTATTGTTCTTGCTTTCTTTCTGAGTAGCAAAGACTCTTTGCTTCAAGAAAAACTGAAGTGAAGGAGCAACAAAAGTTACTTTCATCAGCCAACAGAAACTCAAATAATGAAAAAGTGGTCTCTTTCCTCACCTATGCACATCTGGGAGCAGAAGAAAAAGCAGAAAAAAAGCAAGAGCAGAGGATGAAGCATCACAGAAGGAAGAAGGACTGAAATCAAGTGCTCTATCAGAAAAAAATAGAGTGGAGAATTTAAAGGACTGGTAATTAAAACCTCGAATTAATTTCTACCAATGGGCTCATTCTTAAGCAAACAATTGCCAGGGATGAGTGTATATGAGTGCTTGAAGGTACAGGCTGCAGTAACCCATGTGAAGGCCTGCAGCTGTTTCTATCCTGAAGCCACTTGCTGTGACCCTTGTATTTTCATTTTTGTTGCCATTCTGACTCTGTGACAGTGACCTTGCAAGCAGAACAATGCCCGCTGCCATGTGGAAAGTGCATGAGTGAAAAGAGTAAGATACAGGTCACAGCACTGATAGTAAGTCATGACCAGCTGCATGACTTGCCATCAGAAAAGTCTGAAGTATTTTAACAGGGCCTGCTATCTTTTGAAAGGTTTATCTAAAGAGCTGCTTTTGTCAGGCGTTTTGTCTCTCTGGTAGGATTCCTCCTGAGATCA
The DNA here is from genome assembly GCF_987193195.1 of Phasianus colchicus. Classification (NCBI taxonomy): domain Eukaryota; kingdom Metazoa; phylum Chordata; class Aves; order Galliformes; family Phasianidae; genus Phasianus; species Phasianus colchicus. Next base: position 31,811,442 of record NC_143439.1, read on the forward strand.
CTGAATGGATCATTATGATCCAGTGTGCTCCTTACTTGTCAATCAAAAAAACAGAACATTTTCCTGCCACACTTAATATCTTAACACCATATGTTAAGATGGTTAATTGCCAAAGAATTCATAACACTTGACATTAAATAGTCAGTAAAATAATCTGCTCTAGAGTCTTATGGAATAATGCTAGTAATTGTGCTGTCTTAAGCTGGGTTTCTTCCCACAGGTACTTCTTTGTCACCATAGTACTTCTGGTGGGTTACTTTTTAATGCTTTTGATTTATGCCCCACAGCTGAAAACCTAGCATCCTACAAATGACAGAGACATCCAATACAAGTAGCATATGATCCATATCAACTCTGTTCCATTTTCTGCTGTATTCATAAACAATCAGCTGATTACCAGCTGAAGAGGACAGCTTTGAAATTCACTTCAATGGTTTCTTGTGACTCAGCAGAAGTACAGACACACAAAATAAAAGTTATCAAAGCCTGAACAAAAAAATTAGGTTAAGTGGGTGAGATGCCCAGAAGGCTTCAACACAGCCGAGGAAATCTTAGTGATGGCTCAAAAGGCACAGCTGACAGGGATCTATTCTACATTTCCTGCTCAAAGACTTCTCTCTTTTCCCTGGAGCTTCTGTTTGTCTCAATACCTGGGTTGAGCTGTCAGTGCAGGACTCCTTATGGAGACTCTTTGGGGAGCAGTCAGCCTACAGACAGTGAGTAAGAGCTACCCTATTAGGGCAATTAGACACTCACCAGGATTGCACTGACTCCGCAGTGACTCTAAAATAGGAAAAAGGCATTTCAAGGTTTTGGGTTGTTTTGTTTTTAACTTGGCAGTGCAGCTTCAGGAAATACACTGAGTGACAGCTGCTAGAGATGGGAAGTGAAGTTGTTTCCATGTTTTCAGGGAACAAGACATCTCTGATGAAGTAAGAACAGGATGATATCCCATAACTAAGCTTGCGTTAATGATCTTGTAGATTTGACCATTGCAGACACAGCTATGGGAGACAACTGTTTTCCTGTCTCTGCACTGCCATTGCTCAGCCAGTAACAAGTGTGTACAAGACCACACAGATATATATGGGCAGCCTTGTCTCAGGAAAAAAAAGGTGTACCTCTGCTCTTAGTTTCGTCTAGGTAGATAAGGATTTTCATTTTCACTCAGACTACAGATTTCTCCACTGTTAAGGATCTCATTTTCAGTTGTTCAAGAGTGTAAGACCACTCCACAACTTCAGACCACCATGTTTTAAAAAAGGTGCTTTTCTGTAAATCATGTAGCTCTCTCTGAGCCAGGCAATTTCAGCACAAACTAAAGTAGCAGGAAGTGCTATGTGGATCAGTAAAATTAGTAAAGGAACACCTGTGAATCACAGAATCACAGAATTGCAGGCGTTGGAAGGGACCTCAAATAACCATTGAGTTCAACCCCCCTGCTAAAGCAGGTTCCCTAGAATAGGTCACACAGCTAGGCACCCAGATGGGTCTGTCTTGAATATCTCCATAGAAGGAAATTCTGCAACCTCTCTGGACAACCTGTTCCTGTGCTGTCACCCTTACCTGCAGTTTTTTCTGCATGCTTTTATGGAACTTCCTATGCTCAAATTTTAAGCCATTTCTCCTTGTCCTATCACTCACTACACACCACTAAGAAAAACCTGGCCTCTTTCATTTGCCTCCCAACTTCCTTTAGATATTTATAAACATTAATTAGATCCCCCCCGTCTTTTTCCCAGGCTGAACAGACCCAAGTCACTCAGCCTTTCTTCATACAGGAGATGCTCCAGGCCATTTATCATTTCTGTGGCCCTCTGCTGGACCTCTAAGAGATCCCTGTCTTTTTTGAACTGGGGAGCCCAGAACTGGACACGGTATTCTAAATGTGGCCTCACTAGGACAGAGTAGGGGGGAAGGATCACTTCCTTCAACCTGCTGGCCAAGCTCATTTTAATGTACTCCAGGATACCGTTGCCCTTTTTGGCCATGAGGACACACTGTTGTCCAACAGAACACACAGATCCTTCTCTGCAAAGCTCCTCTCCAGCAGGTCATCCCCTAACCCATACTGATTCATGCAGTTATTCCTCCCCAGGTGCAAGACTCTATACTTGCTCTTGTTAAACCTCATCAGGTTCCTCTCTGCCCAACTCTCCAGTCTGCCTAGGTCTTGTTGAATGGCAGCACAGCCTTCCAGTACGTCAGCCACTCCTCACAGCTTTGTATCATCAGCAAACTTGCTGAGAATGGACTCCAACACTTCATCCAGGTTACTGATGAAGATGTTGAACAAGATCGGACCCAGCACTGAACCCTGGGGACCACTTCTATTTACAGGTCTCCGGTCAGACTCTGTGCTGCTGATGACAACCCTGTGAGCTCTACAAGTCAGCCAGTTCTCAATCTACTTCACCGTTCATGTATCTATCCTATAGTTTCTAAGTTTCACAACAATTTAAGGGGATTTAAGTGAAACCTTTACAGCTTGAGAGTGGCTTTCAAGCAGAGTACTCTCCTTCCAAGCAAGGTACATTACAGATGGCGCAAGTGAAGCAGCCACAAGTCACAGATCTGTGGACACTGGGTAAGTTTGTTGGGAGGTAAAATGTTCTACGTGCAAGGAAATTTACTATTCAAGAGATTTAACAGTGGCTTAACTGTGCATCTTCCATAGCTCTGCTGCTCTAGTTTGTATTTACAAATCTTAAATTTGGTACACAGAAAAGTCATTTCACCACTGCAAACAATTAGAGAAAAAGCCAAAAATGTTTGTCTTTTGTAGCAAACACCAGGCATCATGTACAATACAGTACGCAAATCCAACCCCGTGTTGCACATATTACTCTCACAGGGGATTGAGTAGAAAACCAAATGCATCAGACTATAGTCTAATACATGCTGTGTATTTCTTATTACCTACTGGCAGGAGTCTTTGGGAATAACGGCGCTTTCTCAGCTTATTTACCCATAGAATCACAGAATCACCAAGGTTGGAAAAGACCTCCAAGGTCATCCAGTACAACTGTTCACCTACCATCAACATTTCCCACTAAATCGTGTCCCTCTGTACAACATTTAAATGTTTCTTGAACACTCCCAGCATTGGTGACTCTACCACCTCCCTGGACAGCCCATCCCAGCACCTGACCACACTTTCAGAGAGTAGAGGTATTTCCTAATGTCCAACTTGAACATACTGGATTAACCTAGTACAGAATCCCAAAATACTGTTTTCTGGTAGGTTTTCCTGATTTCATAAGTAGATTTTTAAATTTAAACTACAGATTGCTCATGCATGAAACAAATAGCATCAAATCTAAAACTCTGTCCTCTGCTAGAGATATCTGTGTTCGATTCACTTTGTTGCTTTCTGAATCTCTCTTATATTCCTGTTGCATGCTAGTGCTTCTTCAAGCTGTACAGCTGGAATCAGCATACTTGTTTGTTTGTCTTTCAATTAAACTCTGCCTCTATGTCATCTATTCAATCAGGAGGCCCTTCATACTTGTTAAAATACTTGTGACAATTTTTTTCTGAGAATATTAGTTTGAGAATTCTATCACTGCTTGTAATAAATTAACTTCGGAATGAAAACACTTGTGTAAAATTTAAAAAATGGTGATAACAGTTCTTATTAAGTCAGCATTGTTTTTGTCCTCTTTCTTTTCAAGCAGATTTACTTGCGTGGAGTGCAGAAACAGTAATAATGACAACATGTTTTCCTCCTTGGAGAGATTTTAGTAGCAGCTGAAAGCACCAGAGATTATTTTAATGGAGCTGATTCAAATATGAATGAAAACCTCTACTTAGAGCAGGAGCACTTTTGTATCATATTGCCAGATCTATACTTTTTTTTTTTTTAATTCCTTAAAATAGGCAAAAGATTTAGATTTGCCTGATTTTATTGAAATACTGTTTTCAATGAGTGTGGAGGCAAAACATCAACTCCTGCATGAGCAAAAGAAATTCTTCATAATATGTATTACCATAGTGAAGGGAAATATTTTACACCTTGTGAATCAAATGCCTGTTTGTTGACTGGTGTCCCAGCAGCCACCGCTACAGCCATCCTAGAGAACGTAATTATTTCTTTCTATGATGGGATTAGAAATATCCTGTGTCTCATTTCCCTGCTGCAGAGATATACATCCCTGAAGCTGAAAGGATCACCTCCAAATACTTGGTTTCTGCACTGCATCAGTAGGTCAGCATAACCTTTCTAGGCCCAGCACGGAATAAAGTGATGACAGCTTAATCTTATCATGTTTAGGAGCATCCCTTTTACCACAATGAATGGTGGTTTGTTGTTTGTTTTTTTTTTTTGGTAATGTCATGCTGACCCAGAACATCTGATTTTCTGTTTGTTGCAGTATTTTGTAATTACAACACATTAGTACGGTCTTTGATCCAGCACTGACACCTTTGCCTTCCCACACTACTCACCACTGGCACTTCCCCCAAACTTTTATATTAGTACTTGAAACATACATGCATGCATATAAAAACAATGGGAGAGAGACAGATAAGAACATACAAGAAAATATGGCACGAGTAGCTCATTTATTCCTCACGTTCCCTATTTTGGATTAGAGATGATATGTTAGCAATGGAGAACATACAAGCACAACCTGGGGGTGCTGCACTGTTTTCCATAACAAGATATGAAGGAGAACAGCCTCATGGTTACGGAGTTTCTGACTTTACCACAGCCCATTTACTGTACAGCCAAGATAGCTAGATGATACATAAAAGGAAATGAAATGGCTTGGCTTTCACTTCCAAGGAACAGCAGAAGGGTCCCTGCACTGCGACATAAGAAGAAATTACACCTACTTGTTTTTACTCAGGGACTAGTAGGTAGGGATACCTCCAGGGAGAGTACAGAAAGACCTCCAGTGCTGCTGAAGTCTGCTACTTGATATTTTGAAGCCTTCTTTTGACTTTTAAACAGAAAAGGCCAAAGGGAGATTATCCAACATCTACAAAACAAGAGGACCCAGAGATGTCACAGAATCACTTCAAGATCACTGGGAGGGAATGAACAGCCTGACTTTTATGTCTAGATTGGTACTTTCTATTACGGACTGATGAGGTGTTGTGAGCTTCCTGTCTCTGTAATTTGAGGCTGTTAGGACCCACGTACGGTATTATTTAAGGTGAGTTCACATTAAGAGACCAAAGGTTCCCTGGAAACGTGAGTTTTGTTACTGGCAGAGTTTTATCTTCCAGGAACGGCAGACAGTGCCCCTGCTCTTTGCAAGGACTGTTTGATATGCATTTGGATTCTGACATAAACTTTCCCTTCCAGCCTAAGCTCATCAATAAAAGATGAACTATGTCAGTGAAATGTTCACATCCTGTGAAGGTCACTAGCTACAATACCTAGTGCAAAAGTAGGGGTTGACATTGGTTTTCTGTACTTTATTCCTCATACCATAATACTGTGTTGCTCTGCAATAGTAAAGAATTACTACTGTAGGACCTGACTCTGCCATACTTATGTTCACAAGGAATAAAAAAGCGAAGAAAAGTCTCAACCACAACCAACCTTTCAGCTAATGCCTCAGGACAGAAAGGCATCTAATCCATAATTTAACTATGAAGAAGAAAAGGCATTTGGAAAGCTTTCACTCACTCAGAAATAAATGCTAGTTCTCCTTACAATTAACCACAGGTGGTTTGTTTGTCTTTTTTTTTTTTTTCCTAAGCAACAATGTTAGAAACAAGTTAAATCTATAGAAGTATATTTCGGCTATGAAACACTGCACAGAGCTTAGTCACTACAATTAAAACTATGCTATTTACTTGTCACACTATTTACATTTCCAGTCAGAATAAAAAGACAGGCAGGTGCTGCAGCAAGCATAAGGAATAAGATGAAAATTCCCATGTGTAAAGGTACCTAAAGGTAAACTGTTTCCAGCCGCTGTGCTGGTAGAACTCTCACAAGATGCTAAAGAAGCTGGAGGGACCTCTACTAGATGGTATTTATGAAGCCCGAATGTGAACATACCTTGTCAATGTCTGGGATTACTCTGGGGTCACATTGTGAAGTCTACTCCTGCAGCTCTGCTCTGAGCCCTGTGGTGGCTCCAGGACAGCAAATGCAGTGGCTTTTCTACAAATAAATAAAAGGAGAAAAGTGATTTGGCTTGGGAAGGCAATGGGGTGAAGCCTTTCTGGCATGTCTTTGCTCTGTCTCACCCCCTGCTGCATGGGGAAACACACTCCATGGCACTGGAGACAAGGCAGATTGGGATCACCATGGCATGGGATGGTCATGCCAAGCAGAAATGTCCATTTTCAAACACCATAAAAGAAGTGTTGAGATGCCCACCTCCCACTGGGCTGGCGTTGGTCCTGAATAACACTATAGGTCAGTGTGAAGGTTTTGCTTTTCAAATGGCATTCTGAGGCTGATCTTGCCCACTCTACAAGAAACTGCAGCACTAAAAAATATTTCCCCAACCATGCTCTCCACAAATTCAGGGCACAGGAAGGAGGCTTTGGTCTGCGAGGAAATATAGCTGAAATTGTGGATGAGAGAATGAAATGTGATTATGACCACCATCCCATTCATCCCCATCTTTAGATAGCCTCTGACCCCAAATGGTTATCTGTTGGCCCACAGAACAGTCTCCTTCAGACCAATGCAAGGTTTTGCCATCACAAGGGCAGGCACTGATGCTCCTTGCTGTCCCACAGCAGCTCCCTCACCTGTTCCTCGTGGTGTGGGCTGGGACAGTGCCTGGCCTCATGAAGAAAACACAGCGCTGAGAAGAGATATGCATAGTTCATGTGATGTCTGGCAAAGGTGGATACTTAAGGTTGTGTTTAAAACCTTTAAAACTGGGGTGTAAAAGAAGACCCATCATCTAATGTCAAAATACCTTTTGGGCACCAAAAATGAGGGGTGGTGAAGTGATAGACCTGCTTGTCAGAAGCTCCATAACAGCCAGGGTATGCTAAGCTGGAGCTGATAAGGATGGGACAATGCCTTCTTAACCCACTTCAGTAAAGATTTGTGGAAAGATGTGCATGCAGCAGAAGAGAATAATCTTCATGTATGGAGGGTTTGGTGACCCTGATGTATGGCTGCCACAGGACTATCGTCAGTGTGGTTCATTTCTCTGAATTCCCAGGAAATCTGCTAGTGCTAAGTCTTGTTGAGAAAGACGTTCGTTTTCACAAGTAATCTCAGCTCTTGTGAAGCTGTTACAATATCTTGTGAGCTAGACTTTATCCGGCATAGCCAAGGTCAGCACTTGGAGCTCAATTCTCATTTTAGAAGTTTCTTACGGGTGACAAAAGGTACAATCAGCCAAAAACAGTATCAAAAGGAGCCCCTTCCTTCTAAGAATTCACGCAGGCAACAGGGACATGGCATTACTTTTCCCAGCCTTCTGACAGCAAGGTTTATTTGGAGTGAGGTCAGGTAGCCTTGTGCAGATCCCTTTTTGAGAGCACTGGGAGCAGCATCACCCTGCCCACTTTGGAAAGCAGCAGGGCCAGGAGATGTTATAGACACAGCACGTTCCTCACTTCCCTGGGTTACAGGCGCCATCTCTTGGCAACTGCTGAAACTTGAGCTGTTCTATTTCAGATGGACAGCCCACTTTGTGATGTTACTGCCTACTTCCACACTGACAATATCCGAACAGTCAGAAAGAGCAACCCCATCTCTGTGGGTGCTTGACGCGGGATTTTGATTTTCCTGCCTAACTGTTTAGAACATCAACTCCCACAGCCAGAGCTGGGACCTTTACCTCCTGTCTGAGCTGCCCCTTTGGAACCTGGCATACCACAATGCAACCATAAAGAAAGCAAAGTTTTGGTGCTTCCCAGGGCAAGGGTGTTTTTTAAAATATGTTTATTGTGGCTGCAGTGACGTATCAGTAAGGGGGCTGTAAGCTGGTCCAGACAACAGCAGCATTTTGCATCCTCCAGCTGGACCCCTCACCTTGTTTTTCACTGTCCCACACCTAGACCAGCATGCAAGAGCCTTGCTTGCAAGTACTTGCCAGCTCTGCGGTCACCTGCAAGAGGGGAGAAAGAACTGAAGTTCGGCAAGCCCAGGGCAGGTATAGTCTCATGCGTAGTGTTGGGCGGTGGGAGATGCCTTACCTGTGCAACACAGTAAAGTGGCGGTGAGTTCGCTGGGCAGCATGTGGAGGCAAAATCAGCTCTCTGGTCTGTCAGCTGTGTCAGCAGCTCAGGGCTAGCATCTGGCCTGGTCTGCCTGATGCTGTCCCTCAGCCTGCAATTTGGGGCCAGACAGGAGAATGTGTCAAGTGTGCGGAATGGGCTTTTGCAAGGACCCTGGTGCATTTAATCTCCAAACCACAGTGCACTGCCAAAATTTGATGACATGGTCTGCAGGGAAAACTTCCCTGATGCCATGGGAGAAGTTAAGCTCATACAGACATCTGGTGCAAAAGCTTGGCTAAATTAAGCATGCATTTCTGGGAGCACCACCAGAGGGTGAGGAGCCTTTACCTGTTCTTGAAGTCAAGGAAATTCAGCTCATTGTACTGTCCACAGAGCTGGTTAGCCTTTTCCAGGAAGGCAGGCAGCTCTACTCCCATCTGCTGTCGCTGTGTGGCACAAGAGAGGGGGATTTCTATAACCGGGACCATACATACATAGGTTTTAGGGGGATGTGGGAGCTGGAGAGAGAGGCGGTGGACAATGTCAAGGAAGTTTATGTTGTGTGAAACAAAAGGCACCCCTCCCAGCTACCTTGCTGTCAAGGCAGGTTGAAGCATCCTTGGCAGAGCAGCACTCCCTGATGACATTTTCAGAGGCATCATACAGCTTGCCAAGGAAGACGTCAGGGACATTGGTGTGCCTCCGTGCCAGCTCAAACATGTACCTGCAGCATGACAGGAAAAACAAGTTAAAATTTAGCACTGGCTGATCCCATCAAAGCTGCCAGTTCTTGGATGCAGCAGCAATGTACAGCCTGCACTTCCAAATTCTTCTCCTCATAGCATGTGGGTTTCTTTAGGCTACTGATAGAAAAATTCAAATAATAATTAAATTACGTGATAAAGAGAAGGAGTAAGGAAACTAGTTGCAGTGGGTACTGGAGTACGGACCTTCTGGTGTGGAGGGCCCCATTATCATCACACAATTGCTTGTTGGTTGGCTTCTGCAGCTCAGGCAGTTTGGGAGCCACAGCTGGTTGCAAGGCAGAGATGCAGAAGTAGTTTTGCATGATGTTTTTTCCTGCACAGCAGTCAGCAAACCTTTTGTCTTTGGCTGACAGTGTGGTGCAGATCTTTGTGGTGTGCTCCGACAACTGCAGAGGGAGAAGGAGAGGAAATACGTAGCTCGGTGTACTGCTCTGGGAGCCTTCCAGAACTAAGATGGTTCAGGACAGTCCTACCTTCTGCTGAATGCAGTCTTCGGCCACTGAGTCACAGCACTGGGAGAACACCTCAGCCGCATCCTCTGCCAGAGGGGAAAGGTCCTCAAATGAAGCACTTGGTATCTTTTGGGCAAGCATGGTCAGGTAGCTGGGCAGACACAAAGCATACAGGGAACTGAAGAATTTCACAAACTTCAGTAGAGACCATAAGCATGTCTAGTATTTTTGTATCTGTACTTTTGCCTTTCCCCACACACCGTGCGTGGCACCCAAGCACTCTCATACAGACCTATCAGCCTTATTCCTTGGAGGTAACCTCCATCTTTGCTGGAATATATCTTGGTGAAAACCAGAAAGGAACTACCATCTGAAATAGGAAAGCACTTCCCATCTAACCTGATCTAAAGAGAAAACACTTTATTCCCTTTTTACCTGAACTTCATTTTGTCCTTCCCGTATCCTGTTAAGCGCAAGCAAGCTCTGTTCGACATCAAAGTGAGTAGGGAAAGTGTTTTTCTTTGCAGTTTCTGCAAAAAGAATACGTAGCAGTAGAGTGGATGGTAAGGTGGAGACATCCTTCAGTAAAGATGGATAACTCTTCCCAGGCAAGGTAAAAAATACTGTATTTGGCAAGTTGCTGCTTGGCTATGCTGCGAGCAGCCCTGTAACTCAGCCTTCTTTTACTACTGGCTGCAAAAGGCAAAAACAGTTCTTCTCATGCTGAGTTTTGAAGCTAATTAGAGTTTCATGAAAATTGTCCCACCATCATGTGGGTGAATTTTCCACCAACTTCACGTGTATCTGGAAATTCAGTGTGGTGACCAGTAATTTAACTTGAAAATCCCCAATACTGAGAACAAAAGTAGAAGAACACCTGGAAATAACCAGCAGCTTCATGCTGCTTGACTGAAGATAAGTGGGGCCAGGGCTGAGCCACCCTTGGCTGTGGGCATCTGTGGGGTAAATGAACAAAAGGGAAAAGCAGGCTGTGGGGGGCAGACTCACCTCCTTCAGGAAACAGACAGTGGGCGATGGTGATATGCAGCAAGTGGAAACCATGGAGAGGAAGTTCCTGGTGGAGCCCAAGAGCACGGGCAAGGGCGCCTGGCCGTAGCTACTGACATACTCGTGCAGGAACCTGTGTCAGAGGCAACCCTCAGACACCCCAAGACCAGGTGCTCTGTTGCAGATATGTTGTTTGGGAATATCATAGCTATACTAGGGATGTCAGCCCTGCAGGAACCTTCCTGTGCTGCTGGCTTAATGTATCAATCCATCAACCCACCTGATAGTCCCTCTCTAACCACTTGCATGGCCACCTCCATCTCTCATTCATTTTGGATAATCCTGTCCTTGGGGTCTGCACAAATCCAAAATACACCAACATTTTGTTTGGATGTACCTGCAGCCCCAGAAAAGGGTTGGCCGAGAGCCAAGACAGTTGCTTCTGCTTTGGACAACGGTGCAGGGGCAAGATGGGGAGAGATATGTGTAGTGCTGTGAGCTACAAGGATTATCACCTCCTGGCCCCTGTAGATAGCTGCAGCAACTAATACGCTGTTTTTATGATCAAAGCACTCTTGCGAAGTGGCCTGGCTACTCCTGGCAGAGAGCTTGGTGGCCCTAAGTGACAGAAGTGCACACCTTCTCACTCCATCTCAGAAAGAAAAGGATAGGCTTTAAGATAAACATCAAGAATCCTTCCAGATTATTTTCCAATTTTCAGCTACTGTTTTCCAGTCTTTGGCCAGCTTATGTGCTCCCTGGCTTGGCATCACAACAAGACTGAGCACTTTTTTCCAGCCCAGCCTGCTGGCCCTTACCTGTCAGCAAAGTCCTTCGGATCCTTCTTGAACGCCTGGCAGAGTTCCTCATTGGAAGGCTCAACATAGTGGGGCAGTTGGCGCGGCGGGTGCTGTAGGGCAGCCAGGCACAGCTTCTGCTCCAGGCCTTGGTGGATACAGCAGGCAGCTGTCTCCGGATGGGCAGGGAAAGGCGAGTCAGGGCTGCAGGACTTGGCTGACAGGGCTGAAGACTGTGGGAAGGGAGGATGCTGCTTGCCCAGGGCTGGAGAACACTCCCCTGATCAAATGCATCCATGGTTTTAGGGACCACTGGCTGGTTGTGGTCAACGTACCCCAGCATCGTAGCAGGAAGGGTCAACACCATCGGCACAGCAGGTCTCTGCCAATGAGACAATCTCATGCACGAGGTGGCTGATCTCCTCGAAGGTGGCGTTGGAGAATTTCCTGCTGTTCATGATGAGGGTCCTGGGAGCAAAAATGACAAGAGGATGAACTCACTGCATTTCCTAAATACCTACATCAACATCAGCCTAAGAAAACACTAACAAAACCTGGAAAGCATCAGTGCTAGTCCTTCAAGAACCAGTGGCACATTCTGAAAAAGCATTGCCAGGCTGGAGGTGGCAGATCTTTGCCTGGAGGAGGCCTTGGATGCATTAGCTCTTCATTATTCGACCACTAGCTGTTTTGTGGAGTTCAACTACAGAGGAAGCCTTTCTCCAGCAGACAGGCCCATTAAGAGCAATAGGAGCCCTCATTTGCAGGGAATAAATAAATGAGCAAACAAATCTGCCTGTTCCTAAGGTATTGTTTAATTCTGAGGAGATCTATGAGCTAAGTTTCTTAGAAAGGTAAATACTGTAGAAGGTACCTACATGGTTCGGAAGTCATCCTTTCCCATGGTCTTGAACTCATGGCAGACTTTGTCCCGAACATATGGTCTACCTGTAGACAAGGAAAAAGGACGATGTGGCATCAGTTCACCGACTCTGCTTAAGTGGATGCCTCCTTCCTAGTGACCTTTCTTAATGCAGAAAAAAAACTAAACAGTACTGCTCAGCTCCACTGAATCTACTGTAGAAAACAGCTCATGTTCTTCTCTTATAAAGGAAAAACAATTATTAAATACTTTATGATGAGGAGTTGTAATGGTGTTACTCTTCCTCCCATAAGTTTACCCAGAGAAGTTTATACCATGTCTATATTTTATTCTCACTTCCCATTTCTTTTCTCAACGGTCGTATATAAAAATTTAAATCTTGCTCTATTCCTTGCTTAAGGGTTGTCTTTTCTTATGCAACAGCTTCTCCCCTCATGTCAGACCTACCATGTATTAGGGAAGCAGCTGTGGTACCCTGACTGAGCTGCTGCAGTTTGCATCCAGAGAAAGGGGAAGATGGAAAAATCCTTCCTGAAGGTGGGAGAGATGCAGGAAAAGGACACTGCCCCTTGCCCACTCTGTATGGGTGAAACAGGCAGTGTTGGTTTTTATCCGGAGCTGGGGAGGTCAGGAGCAGGTGGCAGCAAACACATCCCCAGACAATCTTGCATTCCTTGGAAATAGTATTGACTTTTTGCTGCAAAAGGCATCGTTTAGACTTTGATACCAGCAGGGTAAACACTGATACCCTGCTGGCCTCTCTACTGCAACTTTAACATGATTCTCATAGGGGCTTTTGGACCAAAAAGATCTGCCTTGTTCTCCCAGGGGTTCTAGTCACAGCTGCATGCTCCTGTCCATATTTCTCGTGCTGCTGTAAATCTCTCCGTTTTTCCAGTGTGTCAGCCCCTGCCTCCACCAGTGTGGTGCAGGGTGATTTTACCCAAACCGTGGGGTAAATCATATATCAGCCAAAGGGCAAACTGCTTCAGAAAGAGGGAAGAAAAAAAAAAGTAATTTTGCAAGGTTGCAATGGGAAAAGAAAAAAAAGGGTAAGTTTTTTAAGAAGGTAAACTGTGAGGGTACAGTATAAAATCAGAGGCCATTTTGGGGAGGATTTATCTACTGGCAACCAAGCAAAGCTCTAGGAACAGAAAAGCAAGACAGAGCTAGGTGACTAAACATAACAGCAACAAATCCTGGCAATTCTGTGGAAAAGACTGCATCTCTGAAGCAGAGAGAGATGAAGAGGAGCAGTCAATACTCTTCTGTGACGGTTTGGAATTTTGTTGCTGTTATTACTGGGGAGGTAGTCTCTTAAAGGAGAGGAAACCCAGAGGCTATCCTAAAGTGAACACGAGTCTGCCCTGCTGCGGGTGTGAGCGTCTTGAATTCCTCTTCACTTCGATAATCCAGCAGTGAAAACATACATTTGGGCAGGATTTTGAGGCAGACCTATGCTTCCCTACATTTTTAAGCAGAGAGCACAACAGTAGGTGTTCAATTCACTTGTCTCCATACAGAAAAAGAACAGAGGATGGTAAACCTCATTTCTGAACTTCTTTACAAGCTCAAAATCATTAATACATTAACATGTACAGTATCATAGACCCTACTAAGTATGGGACAGTAAATCTGTTTCAGCCACAGTAGTACAAGGATTTTGAGAGTATGCATTCTTACCTCGGTATTCAGCATGAGTTGCTACAAAAAGCAGGAACAGGAAGGTAACAACCGCCTTCATGGTGTGGTGGAGCGACAGCAGAGCGTGGTCACCACCTCTGCTTTTCCTCTCCATGCAAAAAAAAGCAGCAGTGGGAAACCCAGTCCAGCATTTATATGGTGCTCCTGTGTGTCACTGGATGAATGATTAATCCTGGCTGCAGAGCAGGAGGTGAGCATCCTTGGTCCAGTGCGCCAGCACATCCAATTTGGGACTGATTTTAATAATTAACTCAGGGAAAACAGTAACACATTGCTATAGGACCCCGCATAGGATTGTCATGCCCTACATCAGTGCAGAAGGAGATGCATAGGGAAAGCGTCCTTTGCATCCTACAAGCGCTAAGGATCATGCTGTAAGTCTCCTTGTGAGGACAGAGGTGTCTCTTCTGAAAATTAGTGATTGGTGGGTGTCAGCCTTGGGAAGACAAATGGCTTGCACCAGGGCTGGAAAATGCAGCAAAATGCAAAGTGTTTTTCTCTGCAAGATGTCCTGTGGAAGCAAATACGCCAACTGACACATTATGTAGGATGGTGACAGTCTTTTTAGATGTGCAGAACAATAACATAACAAAACGTGATGTAGCCTGGATACTCAAAAGGATTCATGACCTTTAGAGAGCTGAGGAGTGTTTGATTATCATTTATCTATGGAAGACACCTGGATAATAGGCTATTTTGGTATAAACACTGATAGTCCGTCTCTTCTTTGACTATCCTATGTGATTCAGGCTGTAATTTTCCCATGGCACAGTGCTGAATTGCCATCTATTCTCTCAATTCTCAAGAAAAAAAAAGAAAAACATGGAAATCTGCTAAAAATAGCTTTAGAATAATTGCTCGTGAACCCCTGCTGACAAGGGGTGCTTCACAGCTTACTCTCTGGTGCTAAGCAGGGAAGAAGTGGTCAACAGCTGAGCTCTATCTCAGACCAGCCCCAGACCTGCAAGATGAACATTCATCTGACCACAAAAAGCCATAAACGAATGCAACAAGAAGCAACAGTCATGTACACTACCTGGTGCAGGGGCATTTCAGGGGCTCTATAGCTCACTTCACTCATTCGGAGACTGTGTTTGGAGCCAAAGCAAGTTGGAAAATTACCCAGAGACTCTCCTAACTCATCTACGCTCTAGCGAGTCTCTATTTAACAACATTTTTGTTGGTAATTTATTTGCTTAGAAATGTGCTTTTGAGAAGGAAATTGGTTGGAAATGCTGCATGAAACACTGGATGAAGCATTGGGATGAGCTATTTGGTGGCACACTGAGGCAAACCTTCTCATTTTGCTTCCTCAGGGACACCTGAGTAGCGGAAACCAACAGCTACCCCACTGTATCACTACCACTTTACAACCAGCTACATTCTTATCTGTGAAGGTGCACCTCAGAAGGTGCAGAAGTGGAGGCTAACATGGCACAGTACAAGAAAGTCCAGAAGCTCAAGTGTGGACGGTTGGACTAGATGTTCTTAGAAGTCTTTTCTAACTTCAATGATTCCATGACATTTACCAACAGAGAAACAGTGGCAGTTAGATCGTTGTGGTAACAAGGGGAGCTCACAATGCTGGGTCCTGCAGGCCAAAAACATGTGCTACAGAAGTCCCCAAGAAAGAAGTCAGGCCAGTAATTTGGCTCCCAGTGCACTGGAAGATTCCCTGCTCATCGGCTACCACTGGACAGGATGTGATGTCTCAGTATTCCCTCTACCAAAAAAACAGGGCCACCCACAGGGTGTGAGCCTGCCAATGAAGTCCTGAAAGCATCCTTGTCTTGTCTCATTGCTGGAATGGTGCTGGTGGAAAAGGGCTGTGAAGTGGTAGGAAGATGGGCAAAGGGGGGTATATGGTAGAGTTGAGTATGGGAGTTGGGGTACATAGAGCTCCCCCAAAGCTGCCCAGGAAGCAAGAAACCAAGGAAGATGATGCTGAGCCAGGATGAACCACTCAGGAGGTGTGTGTGCACTCCTGTGCATGGGCATGTGGCAGTGGCTCATCCTAAAGGTACTTCTCCATCACCAAGCATAAGGAAAGGCATGATCATGGTCTGAGTACCAATGGGGGGAAAAGGGGTGGCTGATCTGGTGCTTGGGATGCTGAAGGCTGCCAGTATCTCTGTCCCTGTGAGCTCACAGGGAGGATTCCTCATCACCAGGGTGACAGGGTCCCCGCTATGCGCTCAACAAAGGAACTTCTCCCTAGCATCTTTCCAGACCATCAGACACATCAGTGTCTAGGGAGCTGGGGCTGAGTGGATACAAGAATGGTGAGGGCCCAGCAGGGGCACAGCAGACAGCACAAGGGGCACTCTAGAGGCCAGAACAGAGTGCCCCCGAGCCGCCAGAACAAGAAGAATAGGAGGTTTTCCAACACGCCACTGGACAAGAAAAAAGGTGACAGTAAATGAGTTTATTATATTGGCCTGTGTAATTGTAATTAAAATTAGCTACATGCTTAATGCTCCCCATTGAGTTGCCTTAGCAGGGTATACACGTGTCTGTGTCACCTACTACTACTGGAAAAAGAGATGAATGCCGCTGACTGCCTTTCTACCACCATGCTCCGCTGGGAAAAACAAAGCCAACCTTCACAGCTCCATGAGAACAGAACCAGTCGCAACACCAAGATCAGCATCACCTGCAGCCCCTCACCTATCCACTCAGCCTCAGCAAAGATGACCTCCCAATAAACTCCCTAAGATGCAGTGAGAATGTGATGCGATGTGGGGCATGGGATATGGGATGTGGGATATTGGATGCAACTATAGCAATGTGCAGCCACAAAAAAAGCTCCCCAGCCAAACCACTCACTCTATGCCATATCTCAATCACAAATGGAGTCCAGAGGGCAAATATCCTCATTTTTAGATTAAATCCCCTATCCCCTCATGAGGAGGCATTAAAGGAGGCGTTGTGACTGACAGCTATTATTCTAACTCCAACACTTCATAATGAAATTATTACAAATTCAATTTGTATAAAACAATATGCATAAAAGGTACATGAAGAAAAATAATCAAATAATCATATATATTAAGCAAGAACTTCAATATTCATTAAATCAGCTCCTGATATTATTAAAAGGTTTCTAAAAAAAATCAACCATTACCCACAATGTTCTCCCAAGGCATGTTTTGGCTCCCTTCATCCCCACTATGTTGCTTCATTTATTTTGTACAGCAGCCATTACCTGAACTGCATGTTTTTTTTTTCTCATTTCCAACGTGCATCCAATCTTCTCAAACTAGATCAGCCAGCACTTCTTTAGTTTGTATTTACTCATTACAAGATAAATGTGAGCAGGCTCACTGAAGTCTGCTCTTTAACTACTTTAAGCCAATGCTACACTGCACACACTTAAAGACTATCTGAAGGAAACCCCTACCATTTCCCTGAACTTTGATTTCTGCAGTTATCCGTGAATCACCTGGAGCTGCACCTGTGTTTATGTCAGCACATGAAGGGCAGAGAGATTGCAGAAGTGAAGTATGGCTCCCCAGTGTCCTGTGGGATGGGGCAGACATCAGCCCTGACTCACAGCCCCAGGGCAGCTCCATTACAGCAACACTACCCCAGCCTCTGCTTTTCCATTTGCTCACTGAAACAAATAATAAAAACTAAAAAGGAAAAAAAAAAACCAGACACGCCTTTTCCTGCCTTTCCTTCCTACATTCCTCTTTCCACTTTTTCCTCGCCCTTCCCCTGCTTTCTCCTTACCCCCTCCCTTTCACCTTGTGCCTTGCCTTTCCATTTCCCCTTGTCTTCCTCCTTTCCCTGAGCCTCTCTCTTTATTTCTTGCCTTGCCTGACCTTTTCTCCTTTTCCTCTTCCTTACCTTTTTCCTTCCTTTTCAAAAGCACCACTACAAGCACCCAGCCAAACCTTGCATCTTTCCTGAGTTCCCTCAGGTCTTTTTGTGTAACCTCCCCTGTATAACCTGCTGCTCAGCAGGTGTCTTCCCAAAAAGTCTCTCTAACCATTTCATTCTGAAATAGCAAGAAAGGCAGAAAAATAAAGCACATGCATCACAAACAACAGACACATCTCACTGTCCTGTGAGGGGCACCAAACAAGCTATTGTTTACAGCTAAAAAAAAACTGGTTTTTTTTGTTATGCTTTGACATACACTTAGAAGAATCCAGGACTTACCTGCACCTCTCATGTAGTCTCCCATAGCCAAAATCCAGTTTTCAAGTCTATGCAGTGCAACGTCACAGCAAGGTAATGAAGTAAAATGCTGAAACTCTCGAGTTTCTGGGTTCATGCTCTTCTATTTTGAATTAAAAACACCCCTTATATCTTAAACATACTTCTGAGCTTGCCTTTACTTCTGAACTCATTTCTGTATGTAACACATCTTTAATTTCTTACTCCCCTAAAACAGTATTTACTCACCCATCACCAGCAAAGTCATCCTAGCCTTATTTTCCTCAGGCCCTGGGCAACCCATCGGACTGAAAACAAATCACCAGATACAGCTATTGCCATCAGCAGTTGGCAATACAGCTACAGTAACTGAGAATGTTACTTTAGCTAAAAAAAGTTTCCTTTTAAATTCTCATCTAATAGGAAATGGAGAAAAAGGATAGATATGCCATCCAAAGAGAAAGAAGAGCCTCAAGTTTAAAAGCTAGTTATTTGAGCTTTTGAAATACCAACAAGCAATCCTTTTTCAACATTCACTCTTCCTTGCCTGCACTGGTCAGAGTGTAATCGCTGATGCCCAGTGAATATCCCCATGCCAGGATAGCTTCTTAAGAGTCAAGCTTTACCAAGAGTTCAGAATTCATGTGGGAGCATCTCTTATTCTCCAAGTGAAAAAATGCCATCTTAATACTTTCTGGCTTCTGCTTCTATGGGAAACCATGGAAAAGATTCTTAATTTCCTAAATTTGCACTTTGCCAGTTTACACCCAACATGTACGTTTCCAATACCTTCTCGTAGCTAAATATTTTGGGTGTTTTCTAGCATTTATTTGAGATACCAGAACAGAGGAAAATGAGATCTTTTCTCAGCATGTACTGAACAGTCTACACAACAGGGAGCTCTTTATAGTTTCCCTCCTTCAAAGTGTGCCCACATTCAATCTTCCAGCACACTCTCTGTTAATTTGTTTTATTTTAACCTTTCTCGATGGGCTTTAACTAATAAAGGCTGTTCCAGGTAAAGTCTTCTAAATATCCTGGGGAACTTTCAAAGCCATCACCTCCATCAGAAACACTCCATGTTGTGCTGTCCTAAGATCCTGCTGAGTTATTAAAATCGTTCATACATTCCTTGGGTCAATAATTCCAGAGTTTCCTTAATCCCTGACATTTCTTACTGATGAGCTCCCAGACCTAAGTAAGAAATCATTGTTGTAACTTAAATCATGGCTTTACACTTAGCATGAAGTTTGTAACCATTTTTATTATTTTACCTGTCAGTGACATCCTAGCCTCCCAGACACTTCTCACACAGCACATAACGATTGTATACATGCCTGAGACACTATGCTGGAGAGGACTCCCTCTAATGCATCTAGTGGCAGACAGAAAGTTCAGCTGCAGCCCATACACCACCTGAACTTTATTTAGAAAAAAAAGAAAAAAAAAAAAAGAAAAAGAAAGAAAAGTACTTACCCTGGGCAGGATACCTTTTGGGAATACTTGCTCTAGTATGTAGAGAAGAGAGGATGATTATCTTCACCGGATACCATGTGAATCTACAGCCACATGCCATGCAACAGCAACATCACAATCTCCTTCAGGAGCTACAAAAACAAAGCCATGCCTTTAACTGCAGATCTAGGCATACTTCATGTCCCACATGGCAACTTCTCCTCTTACAACTAAAAGACTTTCTAGTTAAAAGAAGAGACTAGACCACGAGGTAGCCCCCAGTGTATCAGCTGTTTATAAGCCACTCAGAAGAAGAGTAAGCAAATATTCACACCATCACAAGTGAGCAACTCACCCATGTCACAAATCTGACAGCAGCACATCTGAGTGTATGCACACACACAAAAAAGCAGAGTCTACAGCTGATCAGGGACGTTTCTATTTTTTCCTGGCAGAACAGGCTTCTTTTGAATGAGATATTTCAAATTTCAGGGGAATTATTTATTTCACCAGGCCAGATGGGACTCAACAGTCACAAGCCTCATGACGTATTTTGAGGTGTATAATGAAAGACAAACACTTGAGTGTGAGACCGATGCTCCTATTTCTACAAAGACTCCGTGGAGACCTTCTTGTGTCTACAGAAGCTCACTGTGTCACTGGCTGCAAGTCAGAACAGCCTAGTACCCACACTTAATGGGCTTGGGGTGAATCTGGGATCTGAGGAAATCTGAAAAAGTATCTTCCTTGCCCGTTTGACCCCACATTTATTACTTTGTCCCTTCTAATTTTAACTGTTGACTGCTTTGAAGGACAGTAGGCAAATCAGTTCAGTCTGTGCCCATCAATCACTTTCTTACTGCCATGAAAGAAAAGAAGATTAATCTGACCATATATATCTTATGACATGAGTCATAAAGACCACTGTGTAAAAGGTGTTGGCAGTACATACGTTACACGCTTTTCTCACTACTCACCCTCTCTGCACATCACTGCACACTAAAGGGCAACGTAATTTGGCAGAAAATACACCCCCTTATTTTCTAGCTTGTCTTCAGACATCAGAAGGGCTGGGTGTGGCTGAGCTTAGATTCTGAGCAATGTCCAATCTGGCACTATAACTCCAGTGGCATTCACTATTTGAGTGCATTGCCCAATTAATCTAATGGCATCAAATGAGCTTGCGTGATCATTCTTTAAGAGCTTCGGCCATGCCCAAATTAAGAACTCTTATAGCTAGATTAATGAATAGTGCGCCATATTAAAGTAACAGATTACAGGTTCTTCAGATTATCAGTGATAAAAACACTGTCTGCAAAGCATGAGTTTAACCAAGAACACAAATAACGCAACCAACTACAAATACATTAAATTATAAGCAACTCTACAGAGCCTTCTAAGTTCCCCAAGGAAGCACTTGGTATAACTGACTCTGTGAATCTTACCCAATAGGCATCAGAAAACAGGGAAAAAGCAGCTCAGCCCATCAGCTGATCCCAGAAGTTAGATGGTTCATATCTAACATTTGATGGTGTATTCCCTGACATTCCCCCTCCGTTAAATGATTTTTATACTATTTCTTATTTTTCAGGTGAAGCTTGAGTGACTCTAGCCATACACATACTTTGCTTACGATTTGTGTAAAATTCTCTTGCCTCACTTCTAAAGTTATAGGCTAAAAAATTCAGAGTACAGGCTCAGCGGGGGATAGTTGCACCTTGGAGGCAAGTAGCCTTTGGGATGGAGGTCTGTTTTGGTATTATAATGAGCATTTAATGAGTGTGTAAGGAGCTAAGCTCGCTAAAAAGATTCCATTTTGTCAGGAGACAGCAAACTGTAGCAAGTGCACAGTTTATCACTACCCTCAAACTCCCATCCCAGTGATGTTATCCTAGAACCTGGCTACAGTCTCTACTCTGCTCCATCCTCCATGGTGTTTTTTCTTACCAGCAGCAAATTAAGTTCTCCTGATGTTACCAACACCTAAGGTTGCCTAGGGAACTGCTGTGGACTGGATTCCTCGCATACCAGCTGCGCTCTGCTGCTGAACCCCTGTAAATAGTGCTGTACCTTAATTCATAATTTCCAGTGAACGCTGTAGCTCCATTTCCAGGTCATTTATAGCAATTATATCACAAAAAGACAGCTGACATCCTAAATTGGGATGATGTTTCTGTCTCATCCTTCAGTATGGAGTATGCTGCCAACTTGTGTCACTTGTGCCCTGCAGAATACCAGCAGTGAGGATCACAGGAGAGATGTGAGAACTGCTAGGTTTCATTTGCTGATTAAGGTACTCAGCTTAATGGCCTCA
This sequence comes from Phasianus colchicus, assembly GCF_987193195.1. NCBI lineage: Eukaryota > Metazoa > Chordata > Aves > Galliformes > Phasianidae > Phasianus > Phasianus colchicus. The sequence goes on from NC_143439.1 coordinate 31,833,134, forward strand.
CTTGGGGCCTCCACAGCCTCCTCCTTTAGCCTCAATACTGCATTTAGGCTTTGGCAAAGGAGCTGGTTTCTTACTTCAGTGTAAAGAATGCAATGAGTGTTCTTGTTTGTTGCTGTGTTTCTCTCCTGTCTTGATCTGGGCAATGTTGTTGGATTGACTTCAGACCCTTGGACTGTGCCTATGGGCAGTGAGAGCACTGCTTTCTAGCTATCTTTAGCTTTAAGCTTTCCTTTCCTGTATATACATACATACATATTTTCCCCCCCTCTCTCTTCTTCCCCTACAAACCAACTTTGGTGTATTTTATCTCCATTTGATTTAGTAGTAGTACATCACAGAATATTTCTTTCCTTATGACAGTTGATACAAATAAGGCTGGAACATGTCCTTTTCAAAGCATGTCTGAACATTCTCTTTATCTTATTCTTAGAAATTCTCTACCTATTTTTGGATAATGAGCTTGTGGCAGTACTCCTCATTTTCCTGATTTCTAGCAACATTTCTATTACCTGCTTCAGCCTAGACTGGAAGAAAGGTCTCTTTTGTTATTGTCCCCATAGAGTGACACTCCAGTAACCCCCTGAAAGATAGAACCAGAGCAGGGGCTCTCATCCCAGGTAAGTGAGAGCCCTGGATCTAGTAGTCTCCCTCTGTATGCAAGAGAGAAGGCTGGACTGGAGTACTTCTTGGTCTTCCCAACCTCCTTTGGACTCCTAAGGAACAAGGAAGCTCTAATGGTCACAGTGGAACAAGTACTGCTACACTGGCTAACAGTGTCCAAGGCTTGTTGCATTTGGGGGAGTGATGGGGAGGAAGGAATACAAAAAAGGATAAGGCAAATACTATAATCCTAAATCTAAGTGTCAAGTAGTCTGATAAGGACTGCATAGATTTTTTTTTTCCCCCAGGTTCCTGCTTCTGATTTAAAAGCTAACTATGTCTTATCTCTGGAGAGAATTGATCTAATTGCTGTAGCACAGCATGTAGAACAAGGGCCTGAGCATTGCATGCTGTACTGAGGAGCACTCAGCACACTGGAGATTTCTCTGGACTGCTGCCTCTTCAGTTGTAATGACCAGGAGTGCGTGGGTAGTAGTCTGTTAGAGGGCTGATACCTGGGGAGGTAGCTGTAGCTGTTAACTCCAACTCTGCAAACAAGCTCCCCAAGACAAAGGGATGCTTAAAAAAAAAAAAAAAAAAAGAGGAGGGTCTATAAAGAAATACAGGCAAGAAACACAGCACTGATGTGCATTCTTCTATCCCAGAGTAGGGAGGGTTGCAGGTTACAGCCCACTAGCCCCAGGGTTCAGCATCGTGGCTTTGGTCTGTTCTCTCCAGTCCCTCCTTCTCTCTCTCCCTCCCTCCTCCCTGCATCTGTCAGGCACTGGCAAGGTCCATTCCCTCTCTGCTACACTCAGGACTGCAGCCTTCCTCCTCCCTACACTGAACCAGTGGTTCCTGCGGAGCACAATTAACTGTAAGTGGGGATAACCTATGCAAGCATGAGGGGAGGACTGGCTTTAAGTTGGGCTGGGCTATTCCCTGCTCTGCTATAGCTGGGAGCTGAGGTGAAACTGCAAGTGCTGTGTTGGCAACAGGTCTTTGTGTCTGTGCATGTACGTGTGAAGGAAATGCTAATCCTGCTGCTCTGAGCTGGATGCATAACACTGCCTGCACGGGGCTCCTGGTGGTGTCAAGTATCTGCCTGCTGGTAAGCAACTCCCTATGTGCTGCTTAGGTTGGTCCAAGGGAGTATAAAACAGCCCTACTGACTAGTTTGTACTGGTCACTTTTGGGATACTGGTGCAATAAGGTGTGACAGTACATGCATGTCTGGTATAAATGGCTTTGTGGTTCAAAAGCGATGTCATATCACCATCAGCAGGGATCACTGGACAGGGGGAGCATCTGCACAGCTACTGCTGGAAATGCTCTTCTCAATGTGACAGCCACTTAATCTTTACACAAAGCTCTAGGTCCTTACAGAGAAAAGACTGTTCCCACTAAAGGTGCACCTGTGAAACAGGGTCATCTAGAGTCCTTCATGTACCTTGATCCGTTTGTTTGTTTCCCCTGGCTGACTATAAGTGGCTGCCAATTTTAAAGGGCTGACAAAATGTTTCACAGGGCAGTTGTCAGATGCCTCTAACTAACAGTTGCTCTGTGTCTAGCAAATCTATATATGTCAGAAATTAGAGGTCCACATTTTTGGCTGTGAACAAAATTGCCGAATGCCTGGTATAATATTTTTAAGCATGTTTTCTGGTTGTTCCACCTACAATAGTCCATGCTGTACTGCTGTTAATGCTAGCAGTGTAATTACGTCAACAAAAAATCAAGTGTGCATAGGTGTACAGAAAATGGTCTTTGCTGGGCAAAAATATCACTGTTTAATTCCTCCTTTTCAAGGGCATAAGTTACTTGACAGTTTGGCTCCTACACTTCCCAAAACCGAAGATTAAAATGCTGAGACTTTTATTAAAATGCTAGTCATCACGTGACTCTAGTCAATAGAGTTAGAATATGCTGCTTTTGCTGTTACCTTCTAGTGGATAAGTCCAGGTTATTGCAACAGTACTATGATATGACTAGCATGGGTTAGGGTAGTTAAAGTATATAATCAACATGTCAGATAAAGACAGTTCAATGGTCCATCAGATCTAATACTATTCAGCATGAGTTGCTTTGAATACAGAAATGAATGTAATCAGGAACAATTTGTCATACTTCACTTTCAGCTATCATTTGTTGAACAGAATTGCTTTAAGTGGTGGAGAGAACTTTGTCCAGTATGCGAGTTAGTTCTCACAAGTTAATTCTGACGGAGTCCTTGAAGTAGTTACACAACACTTTTAGAGCTCAAAGGCACCTGCATAATTAACTTGGCTAAGATGTATATGTTGGTGGTTTCAGACAGCTATTTTTATTGAAGTCTGAGTTGTTGTAACTTGCTGAAACAACACTAATCAGTGATAAGATTTAATTAGGAAAGCAGCGGTGACAAAGCAGGACACCTTACCTTGCCACTAAAGCTGCTAGTGTGTTCTTGTCACTAGTGCTACATGCCAGTCTCATCTCTAAGAACACAGCGCACCTGCAGAACAACACAAAAGGGACACTGAGTATGTGAGGAATAGCTTACGTTAGGACAAAAAAGCAACTCAATGGTTTGAGCCTCTGAGATTACTGAGGGGCAGGGAAGTTAAAATACGAATACATAAAACCTTTATCTCTGATAATAATAAGCCCTAGGTAGTTATCCCTGATGTAAAATGCAAAATAGATGAACCTATTTTAAGTCATACACTGGATGTGTAGCTTGCTGAGTTTGAACTAGCATATAACAATAGAGGATGGGGAGAGGATACAGTCTTGAGCTACTAAACCTAAGGAATTTGTTGTATGGGACAGTAAGTCACCCTAAAAGCATTCACTCAAGCCTTGACTGAAAACAGGTAGGGTTAGCAGCTGTTGCTCTGACTTGCTTCTATTTAAGCTTGAGTAGGCTTGGGTGATGAGGAGGGAATAAAGCAAGGTAGCTCACACTAACACCTATATTTCTGTGAAATGTCAGCAAGTACCTGGAAAGACGGTGTCTATCTCATAACTCTGGACCCATTACTGTGATTCTTGTCAGAAATGGATGCTTATTAGATAGCTCCCTCTGCTTTTCCTATATTCTTTTCACCTTAATTTATAAACAAACTACTTGTGTTCTGTTGTATGTAGATGAATTAGACTGTCTACATGTGTATTACAATTAGATAGGTCTTTCAGCTACAGAAAAAGGAATATATTCTAGAACTTGTTGTCCAAACTAAGGTTTACTAAGCATCATCCTTTAAACATTAAGTATCTTGATGACTAGACTCAAGACAGTACTTCAGAAAGCTGTCACAAACATCTTTGAGATTTCTCTTCCTTTATTTGCACAAAATAAAGGCTTTTGACTCGATGCTGTTTCATTTTTTTTTAAACACACCATTAGACACAGCCAGAGGAACTTCTTAGTCCTCAAATGAAACCTGAGCTCTTTCTCTTTTCCTACTGTAATGTATCAGAGTAGAACAACTCGCCAGGAAAAGGCAGCACAGGACATTACCAGCTGAGTAATCTGTAGAACACTGTCTTTGATTTTCCTACACAAGGTAGTAAAATCTGCACTACTCAAGGACTTCCATCTGAGTACTATGTCATTACATGAACTAACAAAACTCTGCTGTAAAACTCTGCCTTCCTCCAATATATAACCTAATAAACTGTACTAGCAACTAGAGCAAGCTGTATATTTGGTAACAGGGAAGCATAATCCATGCTCGCATATTAAGCTCCACATTATCAGAAATAACATCAATGGACACTTCATAATTTCATAATCGGGACCCTCGTCTTTCAATTGCAACACCAGCATTGTGATAAGAGCTAGATGGGCTTAAGGGGTAGGCATGAGAAGTTAGAGCAGATTAAAGCACTCTCCTAATCAAGAACTCTTAGACTAGCTTTCAACTAGTGACTGTTTATCCCACTATATATACTAAGATTAATGTTTAACTTCACCTGGAGAGATGGCTGCAGTAATCTCTGCTCCCACTTGCATTTGCAGTTACTACTCTGCTGGCATGGCTTGTCATCCTTAAATTCACACACTAGTACCTGTGACAGAAGCTTCTGCAGTTACTTTAGGGTATGATTGTATCATTGTATCTTAACCACAAAACAACATAAATTGGAACAATTTCTTAGTAATACTGTCAAAACAAAAGTAATGCTTCAGCTCTGTGCTTGATCCAAGACACATTCACTCATTCCTTACAAATTGCTCTGCTACAGGACCTGAATTACTTCCACTACTCCAGCTGTCCAGGCTCAGACTGCATTTGCTGAGGTCCCCGGTCAATTTCCCATCATGGCTGGAAAGCCACTACTTGAAGATTTTATCTCAGGAGGACTTATATTTAAATAGTTTAATTGTATTCAAAGCTTCTCAGCTAATGCATTTGAGGAACTTGTTTATTCTATATTAATACATTAATTGAACTTGGGTAGAGAAATACACACAAAGGTACAAGAGTATACCAGAAGGCATTTGATGCTTGGTGTCTGGCTCACAGGAACAGCAGATCTTTCTGATCAGTCAATTTGAACTAAGGAGAAGAGAGCAATCTGAAAGGCTTGATAGGCTGCTTTCAAAACACTGCTAAGCTTGCTGCTTTTGGTAGTTATGCATGCACTAGTGATCAGGAAGAATGCTACCTCTGCTGTATTAGTCTTCTGTATTAGTCTTTTTCTGCAACACTTTCTGGTAATAGCCCTGAAGAGTCACTGAATTTAATAACAATCTCATTACCTCTCTACTGAACACATGCCTGAACAGAGCTACGATGCAATAAGTACACTTTGCTTTCTGCACAGTCATGGCTCGTATATTGTTCATCCCATAGCAAACTCAACACTCCTCCTGACAGTGTTAGATCAGTAGCAGTAAGGCAATCGATGGGGGGGAACCCCTCTGAAGGGATAATCTCCCAAAGTGACAGATGTCTCAAAGTATACCAAGCACCAGGTCAAGTGAGTGCCTTAATTTTGCCTCAATAAAAATGGATAGCTTTCAATTAGAAGTTGTGCATCTTATTAACAGATTCTCTCCTATAGGTGCTGAGTTTTCTGACTCAGTTACTATCAATTTATGGCATGGGCAAAAGGCTCTCTTGCCACAGGCAAGCGAAGTTCTGTACTGAATGGTTCTATAACTTCCCTGCAGTTTATTTAATGAGTGCTTATCTGATAATTTATCTCCTCCTGTGCCACTGACATTAGTGGTAGTAACATCCTGGTTTCTCATTCTGCTGCTGGCAGGCAGGAATAAGGGCGAAAAGACTCCTTTGACTTCAGTTGCAAAAGTGCCACAAAGAAATTCAAGACTCTGAGGCTTAGGATGCAAGTGATCTTGAAAGAGTTGAGAAAAATGACAAAAGCCACCTGCAAATATAACAGAACTATATATCTTATGACTTGGTTTCTTAGTAAAGTGACTAGCCTTCTGTAGTAGAATCTTACTTTAATCTTATTTCAGGGAACAGCTAGCTGAGGTTTTAGTTAAAACAAAGTAGCCTGTGACAAATCAATACAGAAACTATTCTCAGAAACTTGAAGGCTAAGTGTTAATCAACAATAAAATATGTTATAATAACGAGAAACAACAGTTAATAGCCACCTAAATACAACATGTACATAGAAAACATTTTTTTTTAAGTGCCTTTGCTGCAGAGGAATCTCATTTACTGTGCAATTAAGTACCCTATTAGCTAACTATTAAAACCATATCACTACCTGTTTATTTAGTCCTCTTTTGTCTCCTCTGTGGCATGTCACACATCTTCATGACAGATAAAGGCAGATTTCCACCCTGTGCTCAATCTACAGCCAAGCAGGAAGCTTCAAATATGGAAACTTTCTCAGCAAACGAATAGAAGTCACAAATGTGACTAAAGACATTAATGTGCTGACACACTGACACTAGCAAATAGCAGAAAATAGCTGTAGCAAAGCCCTGCTACAGTAAATTTTCAGCATTACGGTTCTTCACCCAGTGTGGGAATAAGGCCTATTTAAGTGTGATATTATTTGAATGTCAAAAAATATGAAGCACAGTGAAAATTTTATACATTTTAGACAAATAAGAAACATGCTGTGAAAGCCTCTTGCTATAGCATCTTTTGAACAATACTTGCACTTTGGCTTTTTGGCAAAGGGAGTCTTATTTCTTGCTGAAGAGGATGAGTAATCCACAATTAAGTCTTGTTTTGTCTTTTACAGCACTCCCATTGATAGCACTGCTCTCTACAAATAAGACAGGGAAAATGGAAGATCTTTAAAAACGAGAAATAAAACTCACAAAACAAAACCCTTCGGCAAAATATTGCATTTCACCCCCCTGCTCAGATTTCTCAGGTGACTGTTGGGGAAAGACAAATGTCCAAACCATAAAGCCCATTCATTAATTTTGCATGGTATGTCTCCCTGATATTATCCATTTATAAATGATTTGCTTCTCAGTGTATATTGTGTTTGTGGAAGTGTACAGCAATGAAAATAAGTTATTTTTAATTGTAATTCAATACTCCTAAATGTCTCTTCTATTACAGCTTCCTCTTAGCTGAAAGCCTGTTCTTTACCTGTGACATATTCAGTGTTTACTGTGAGATAGGACATTAAGTGGTTCATGAAGTATTCCATGAAATTATGATGTATGAAAAGATAAATCAAACATTCACTTCCAGAGTACTCTATTCATATTCCTAAATATCCTTGGAGTTTGCACTCTGCAATTCAAGTTTCCTACAGACCAAGCATTTCTGCTTATTGGGAAAGATAAGATTAAGTGCAAAATTAAGTTAAAACACACCTAATAAACACTTCTAAGATTTTAACAGTATTCTGTAATGAAATCATTTCTTTACAGAAACAATGTATTGCTCGTGGCATTTAACGTGACAAGCCTCAATGCTCTATTTTATCAGGAACAGCTTCTGCTCTACTGCCTATTTCATACTTCTGGAGCCCATTTGTCTGCTGTTGAAGTCTTCTTTCCACTGAAAGAGAGTCTCTCTTACAACATACTGCAGACACATCCTTTTTAGCCAACCTTTTGAAATTTGTGATAGTAAAATAAAGTATTTCTGAAACTTAGAATAAGATGGAGGCACACACTGCAATACACTTTTAAATATACTTTTTCTTTTAATGAAATGATCCTTAACTTCCACTGTTTCTCTATAAAGCTTTGGAGAGCTTTCTGATTTTTCCTGCAGCTTTCTTTTAGACTTCTTTGATTTGCTCCAAATCCACATGCAACATACCAGATGAGCTGTAAGTAATTAACACTGGAGCTATCTTGTGCATTTTGTCAGCTACCATCCTATTTGTGTGCTTGTTTTGCTGCACTATGCTGCTCTTCACTTTCAGCTGGAAACTTGGTTTAAGCACAGATCCTCTTCCACAATGCTGCCACAGACTTTTCTTCCCCTGCTTCTCCAAGCACTGCTATGCAGCTGCTCTTGTTGAACAGCTTTTGATTTTAGGCTGCTTTCCACAGGAAGTGTTAACTTGCAGACAAAGCAGCTGGTAGGCAATTGGTTCTTGTTCCCTGGTATTGCTTCCATAAGTGTCTTCCTCTTACTCCATAAGCATTACAGCTTGGGGTTTTGTGTGTTTTGCCATCCCTCAGTGGCTCTATTTTGCTATCACAAGTTTATAACTTCTGAGCAGAACAAAGGTCTCCAGGAAGCTTCTGCAGTTAACCCATTACCAAGTGTGCAGCTAAGGACAAGATGACTCTTTCAGCACTTACTGCAGTACATTTCCTTTTTCCCCCAGCAACACTTCTGTTCGTGTCTGACAGTTCATTGTCTTTGTTTCTGTTTCTAAGCCATCAGAGGAATCCACAACGAGATTTTATGCACACAACAATATGGATAAAAATCACAGTGCACAGGGATGAAGTAGTAATACCCAGCTCCTGTGAATGCCAGAATTCTTCTATGGGGCCAATATGAAAGTAACTGCACTCGCTTCATAAATTACCTTGAACTGTTGCTGTTATGGAGGTAAATTAATTTTCCATATCCAATGGCACAAGATTGCCCTGCTTGCCCTATGAGACTTAATGCTGCTTATTTGTGTAGGAATGTTGTCATGGATATTTCAGTAGTGCATCAATCTACTGTGTTTAAAAACAATATACAGGCAGTTTTTCATGATGCAGTCATGCCCTTATCAAATTACTAAGTGGAAGCAAATTACTCTTATTTATCATCCCACAATATTTATGCATTATATTACTTTCTCCTTTCTTTGATGAATTATGTTTTAGTCCTGTGTGTCTCTATTATTTGTCAGTCTGTTTTACCTGTCAAAACAGAAGGGACTGCACTTTGTTTCTTCTTCCAGCCGATCCCATCCCCCTTGAACTCAAAACAGTAAAAACTTGTGTACTCTGCCATTTCCTGTAAGCTACACTATTTGTACAGCAAGCTCACCATATTTTGGTACAAAATGGTATGAGTGCAAGTGTGATCAGATGCTGTAAGACAGAGACAGCTCCATTTGCAATTTCTTGCTCATCGGTTACAAATGGAAACAATTAGGTTCTTTACTAAAAAGATTGAAAGTGGTTGCTTCACAACATACCAGAGAAAAAGGCCGAATCCAAGATAAGCACCTAGAGAATTAGTAGGTAAAGGGAAGTACAATAAAACGCTTTTAGGATGACAAAGGATAATTGCAGTTGTCTTAATGAATAGAATTCTAATTAATATATTAGAATACAGCCACTACACAAGAGCACAAGAGTGACCCACAAGGGTTTGTACTCCCTGGGACCAAAGTTTCACACCAGCAAAAACTTCTTAAAACATCCAGCAAAACCTGTGCAGCCTATGAACTATTGTGTATCTATAAGGTGTTATGGAGCAATGAAATCTACTCCTTCTGTGCTCTTGCACAGAAGAACAACGCTCACCTACCAAAGAGCTTCTCCCCCAACACAGAGAACTCAAAAAGCAGAATACTGAAGGCAAGGGAACCCACCTCTCTTATCTGCAGGGCTGCATTGCGACAGCATAAATCACGAATAACAGTGCAAGGTAAATGCAATCTTCCCTAGTCTGGAATGCCTGTCTTAAAAGCTCCATCTCCAGAAAGCAAGGGATTGTGAAGGGAAATTAGTGCTCATTTACAGTAAAACAAACACTTGCAGCTCCCCTATTCACACACAAATGCTAGAGAACACGAACTTGGCACGAACCTCAGAGGAAGCAACAGCAACAATCAAAAGAGACAAGTGTGTACTTATTTTTGTTAGATGAGAAAGGTCAGAGGGCCTGACTTTTTCCCAAAGCTTGTTTGGGACTGGATGTACTATCATTCTCGGCCAAAAAGTTTTCAAAGCTAGCTGTGAGACCTACCAGGCAAATTAGTCTTGTGCTTACTCTGCACAGACCAGAATTCCTATTTTCTTGCACAGTTGCATTCACTATCTAAAATGCAGCAGTTTGTCTAGGAAAACTTCATCTGTTGCTTTGTTTGCTCCAAACATACAGCAAGTATGAGATTACTGCTCTGTCTGCTCTGCTCCTCACTATTACACCTCTGTGTTAAACCAAGCACCTCTACTTGGTTTCAGCATAAGCTATTAGAAAAAAAATGGCTGAATTCACAAACACTCCTATTTCAAACTTGATTAACCCCATCAATTGGCAGCCATATAAATGACTTAGAGTTACAGGCCAACTGCTTGGATTTTACATTCCTCACCCAGAATAACTATGTCAAGTGGAAAGGTCACAACACTGCCCTTTCTTTGTGGGGAAGATCTTAAAATAAGTACTGATTCTCATGCTTATCTCCCTGGGCAGGGAAAGCTTGGCCTCCTGCTCTTTACTACCATGAGAATCTGGCCAGGAAAGAGGAGGCAAGTGAACAATCATTTCTTGACAGAGGCCAAAAGGGAGCAGAAGAGATGCTAAGCATTAGATGGGATTTTAGTGATGAAACATTTCCTGGAATTTACAAAGCACAGTTCAAGAGCTGTGATTAAAAGAATGGCATAAGCTACTATTGACAAATGTCTATTTTTGTTACTGCTCTCACTGTTCATCATGTTTGTATGTAGTTTCATCAGTACCTGTACCATTCAGTGAATAATAAAGCTACTATTAAAACACCTGCAGTAGCTGATCTGATCTGTGTAATTAAAACATTTGGCACATAAAACATTTGAATGAAAATTCAATAATTTTGAAAATGTTTTGAATGAAATAAACCAATACAGTTTTTCAGCATAAAGGCAAACAAAAGGAATGCACAACCATTACAGTCAGTTAGCACATTGCTTTGTTAAAATACATAAAGATATGTAAAAATACAAACGCTGTATAGCTGCTGATATCCAACAAAGCAGAAAACAAGACATCTATGTAATATTCACCGCTATACTTCTTCCAAACCTGGGGCATACCAGAATACATATAATTTACTGAACTACTTGAAAGTGAAACACTTGCAAAGCTTTTGATATTACTGAATTTCATTAACAAGCAAAATATAGAAAAACTGCAGTGCTTTCCTGAGAACTAGACATGAGCAAGTATATCAGGGAAAAAATAGGCAGAGATAGAAGCTCTAATTAGCAAGTCGTTAGGTAAAACAGCAAGAAGAATGAAGAAAAACACCCACTCTTTTGGCAGCTTCCTCATACTCCTTTTCTTCAGTAGAGGACTGCCCTATGCAGGGTGACAGCAGAATATCACATCTCCCACCATGATTTCATAGACATAAGAAATACCTTCATCAGGAATCTGAGGAGGTAGCTGAAACTTGCAGTTGCACAAGAAAACAAAAAGGTGCCTGAGTTTCCCTTCATAAGCAAAGAGACAGAGCCAGCGCTTTCCTTCCCTTGATCACAACCTCATCAACCCATTTTAATTTATTGCTGCCCAAAAGCCATCAGTAGACAGATAATTTTTCCTATTCCTTTTACTTAAGTTTCAAAGTCCGTATCTTGCAGATAAAATAAATACAGAAAAACATATTTGAATGCTCCCTGTCAGTCACATGGTATTCACTGTAAACATCAAGATGCCAGCGTAACCTGCTACAGAGACGGATGGAATTTCTAAACCCTGTATAATGCACATGATAACAGCACGCCACAGCAAACTTCAATCTATAGCCATATATAGATATGGGCTTTACAGGGTAAGAAAATAGCTTGTAACCTACAAAGTTAAGCCCAGTAAGTTAAGTATGGAAGTTAATATGCTCAAGCACTAAATATCCTTTTCCCAAACCCTCCAGCAACTCAAAGCATTGCTGCTACTACAACACAGATGATGATACTTAGTTTGAAACAGATTCTATCATTGAGTTTTGACTTAAAAAAAAAAAGACTCTAAAAGAAAGTCTATCAATTTTTCCCAGCTATATCAAATACTGTAATTAAGAAAATACTAATTACTTCACAGTGTGAATACACAACGTGGGAAAAATATTTCCCACATTTTATAACAAGAAAATTGCAACATGAAAGACTACAAATTCCCCCAAATCACACAAGAATTCAGTAGAAGAGCTAGAAAATACATTCAGCTATTCTGTACTTTAACACATTTTAAATACAGAGGCCATCCATGTTTCCTGACCTTTATCTTGATCTACGTAGATTGTACATAGGAAAGTAAAATCAATTAAGGTCTAATATTAGTTGTACATGAAAATATTTTCTTTTCAGTTAAATGTGATTGGATTTGGATACATTCAGGTGAAGATTCATGCCTTCTGAATTCTTTATTTTCACCACTGTTTTTAATGGCTCAGCAACCTCACTTTTGCTTAAGAGTTAGTTTACTCAAGCTGTTGAGTAAATACATTTCTCAAGAATTGATTTCTGCTCTCCCACCCCTCCCCCCCTCCAAATAAATATTGTTTTCTTTACTTGACACATCACAACAGATTTGTTTACATCCTGTCTGGATTCCTCTTATTTGGGAAGGGAAGAATATTTACAAAGACTGGAGAAGGAAGAAAATCTTTCGCAGTCTTACTGATCACTTCTATATACCTATACTGTAGAATCAAACAAATGTAAACTAATAATATTTATTGCTTTTCCACTTTGAACGGGAGGGGGGAGGAGGAGGGCAGAGTATGGACCACTAGAATAAGCCATAGAGGGATGAGAATACACTAGCTCAGAAGTACTTCAGCACACTGCATAACCAAACTACTCACATTTCTTCAAATAAATATTAATTGCATTATAATGACCTTTTAAAAATATCTTTTAAGGCACATTACAACATGAGTAAGGAAACTGACTCAAATTCTTCATTTGAATGGCCTCATCTGCTGAATTATAACGGGACATACAAGTACCTCTACTTAGAAGGCAATGTCTCCTACGTGGACTTCTACCATCATCAGCCTTCAGTGGCAGCTGTCTTCATTGTCTCTTACCTCCTCATCTTCCTGCTCTGTATGGTTGGCAATGGAGTAGTCTGCTATATTGTTCTGAGGAGCAAGCATATGCGAACGGTCACAAATCTTTTCATCTTGAACCTGGCTGTCAGTGATTTACTGGTGGGAATCTTCTGCATGCCCACCACCCTCCTGGACAACATCATTGCAGGTATGCTGGTTCACACTGCACAGAAAAAAGAACATGAGGGGGATTCACCTGTATTTCTGAGATCTGGCCTCCTTGGGAAACCTGAGAGTTGGTTGCACATGACAGTGACCCACATATACTACTCTTAATCTCTGTCATTGGCATACAGAATCCAAGCACCAGTGAGAAAGATAAGGGCAAATTCAGAGCCCTCATCTTGCATGTTGGGCAGAAGGGGTTCAGGTTCACTTTGCAACACATATGGTGACAGCGCACAAAAGTCACCCAATAAAGCACTGGGTCAATAGTCCTGTTTACACACTGCTGTTTCAGAGACAGTTCAGTTGGCATTTCAAATCAGTGGAAGTCACAGATGAGGAAAACAAGCCTCTAAATACCCTCTTAGTAGGGCTGTCCCTGCTGACTTCCACATCCTGCATCTTTTACAAGGGACAGGATCTTTAATAGTGCTATCTTATATGCCCAGGAAGACTAAGTGGGTACTTAGCACAGAGAGCAATTGTGTAGCAGTAAATACCCTTTTCTTGTCTGCTGGTCTCACTTCAGTGTTATGTAAAACCACAAATGCTTGCTTTTCTGCTTTTGGGAACATCAGAAACTCACCTAGGCAACTGGTACTGCATGTATTTACATAACCTGTGCCTCTCTGACCCCTAAAGTGACCTGCGAGAGCAAAAATAAAGTATTTGTTCTGGGACAGAAATTTCCTGTTATGCATATGACCACAGAGCTGCAATGAGATGGTAGAAATTTCAATTGCCCGTTTCATTCCAGGATGGCCATTTGGGAGCATGGTTTGCAAGATGAGTGGGATGGTCCAAGGAATCTCTGTCTCTGCCTCCATCTTCACTCTGGTTGCAATTGCTGTAGACAGGTAAGATAACGTGGAGATGATAAACTGTCACTTTCATCTCTGTCATGCCACCTGATGACACTGAGGCATGTAAATTCACACACCACCACAACACATTAGATGGATGTAGTTCATAAGGCTGCCCCCTTAAAACATGGCCATCTCAGAAGTGCATCCACAGTAATTGCTCTTCTGTCAGAATCTCTTAAAAGTCACACAGCTGGCTGTACCTGACTGTGTAGAGTTGGTTAGTTCCCTAGTTAAGCTAGATAGCAGAAGCAGTGGTGCCTGCTATAGTTAACTGAAACAGCAGCAGGTTGATACAGACACAGATGATAATCAAGAGATTTCTTACACCATCTTTCTTCTAGATTGTTTTCCTCAACACAGTTCTTAAATGGAGCAGTTACACACAACTCCACTGGTTATGCAGGGTAAGACAATCCATCTGTACCTTTAAAAATATACAATTTTAACCATACAATTTTAACAGTACACAATTTTATACCTGTGTATATGTTTATGTTTACCTCTCTAAGCATTCTGTAAATGGCTTATCCACATACATTCCTGGATGCCTTTGCTGCAGGTTTCGATGCATCGTTTATCCATTTAAGCAGAAGCTGACCACCTCAACTGCTATCATCATTATAACAGTCATCTGGATTCTCGCTGTTGCAATCATGTGTCCTTCAGCAGTCATGCTGCAGGTACAAGAAGAGAAGCATATAAGAGTAATCCTTGGCTACGGCAATGAAACCCGCCCTGTATATTGGTGCCGGGAGAACTGGCCTAACCCAGGAATGAGAAAGATCTATACAACAGTTCTGTTTGCCAATATCTACCTTGCTCCCTTGTCACTCATTGTTATTATGTATGCTAGGATAGGCATTGCTCTCTTCAGTACAGCAGTACCTACAGTGGGAAAGCACAGCCAGGAGCAGAGACACACTGTGTCTAAAAAGAAACAAAAAGTCATCAAAATGCTCATTATTGTGGCTTTGCTTTTCACCCTGTCCTGGCTTCCACTGTGGACTCTAATGATGCTCTCAGACTATGCCAACCTGTCAGATATCCAGCTGCAGATCATCAACATTTATATCTACCCTTTTGCCCACTGGCTGGCCTTTTTCAACAGCAGCATCAACCCCATTATCTATGGTTTCTTTAACGAAAACTTTCGCAGAGGCTTTCAGGCAGCCTTTAAACTTCAGCTCTGCTCTAAGGACATCATTCATAGGGAGGTCTACTCTCAGCGAGTCCAAAGCAATGCCATTTTGCCAGTTGCCAACTACCAAACACCCCAGGATCAAGCTTGTCAAAATGTCAAGGCAGAGAGAAAGCTAATTAGGAAAGGAAATTGGATGAATAACCAGCAGGATTTGATGATGGAAGATCTTGAAGAGCCTTACAACAACAAGATGAAGTAAAACATGTTATGTACTCTCTGAAAGACTTACGTCCAACAGAATCTCTTTACTGGGTTGTGGAATTCAAGCTCTGTAAGATATTTCTTTTTCTAAGAAAAGAAAAAATGTCAGGACATTTCTGTTTCGGAAACGATATGTAACTTGCAAAATATTTAAGTGTTTGACACAAGGAAGAAGCAAAATTAATCCTTCTCTATCACCAGCTTAAACCAGGGACAAACTCCCCACGGTCAGTGATGACTCACTGCTCTTGCACTGGACTAGAGCAAAGTCCTGATTACAATGAGAATGCCTCCCCTTTATCGTGAATTAAGAGAAAAAGACGACTACAGTTATATACCCCAATACAATGATATCTGACACTGATGGAGAGAACGTGCAATTGCTTCTCTGAATTCCTTGGAACAGCTGAAACAGGGCTGCATGTACAATATTTACAGTAACAATTCAGCATGTAAGGCTGATTGTTAGTAACACGTGCAATCTTCCAGTATCAGGCAACAAAACTAACACAGCTGTCTGTAGTGGCCATCTGGACTACCATGCCAGGTAGAGAAGGGAACCATGAAACTCACCAGGGCCCTCTGTGCACGTGCTCTCCTGGGGGGTTTGACTGCCAGGACTCAGGGCAGCTCTGAGGTCTCCCTTCCCACTGGATATTCCAGAGAGAAGCTCCCAGACAGCACTATGGGAATGTCACAGCACATACTATGAGCTGCCTCTACAGTGATGCTCCAGTGATGGGCCCCTACTGCCTCACAGTCCTTCCGTGAGGAAGGTCATAGGCCCCATGGTCTAGACACTAAGCCTGATCTGCAGGTCAACTTCCTCGCCTGAGTCCAGACCTGATTCATCACAATAAACTTGTCTGATGGCCTGAACCCTCAGCTAAACCCAGCTTCACATCCAGCCCTGGCTTGCCCTGCAACACACCTCATCTTCATGGGGAGCAGCCAGCCCCTGCAGCATTCTAAGGGAATCATCTGGTCTGGATATTTTTGTTTTCTGTTGCATTAAGAGATAAATGAATCTATAGACCAATACATCTGCAAATGAGATTTACATAAAGCCCTCTACTAAAAGCCTGACATTCAATAAACTCATTTCATGATTAACATACTGCATTTCTCTGTTCAGCAATGGGTTCTTAGTACTATGCTTTCGGGTGCTTCAAGTGAAGCATAAGCTTGTTCCTGGAACTTATCAGTCTGTTACTCTCTTAAATACTGGAAATACAGTCTGAATATCTGAACTTCACTCACCAGTTTGTAGATCTTCATGTACTTGTACTTCTGGCTGGTAATCTTGAATGCCAATCACTTCCTATCAAATAGCAAAAGCAAGCATTGTTAGTCACATCCTCTTTATTCCCTTTTCTGGTTGTTCCCCTCTTGTTAATTCTGTGGTATCAATTGCTTTTGGAATTCAAAAAAAATAAGTGAAAATTTGTGAAATAAAGGATGAAAAATGGCTTATGGAACAATTTGGGTGTGGCTTTTTTGTTTCTTGATGATTTCTTTTTTGGTGTCTAGATCAAGACTAACTTAATAGCAGCAAGAGATAATACCTGTCAGCACTTATAAAGAGCAACTCCAGGAACATCTCAAAGAGGTTCCCAAACTTAACAAGGCACAATTTAGCACAAAGATCAGCCTTCATAGATCTGCTACAAGATTAAAACACCGCCATGCCTTGTCCTGTCAGAGTCTCAGGGAATCAGTTACCAGTTAGGGTCATTCCTTGGTGATTAGGAGGCATCCTTGCTCACCAAATTGCAGTCTTCCTGCAGGTAAACTGGAGTACCTTTCAGATTTACAGTCAAGGAGAACTGAAAACTTTTCAAGCTGTATTGCCCCAAACTTCGTACCTTTTTGAGCTACCAGAAAAAAAAGGAAAACATTCACTGAATAACAGGGTGGGGAAAATGGCAGTAACAACTGATATTGCAAGCTTGTGTTGTTGTTGTTTTTTTTAAATAAACATTGTACCTAAACTTGGATTTTTAAAGATCTAATCAAATAAGAATGACTGATCCTGCTGTACCCTGTTGAAAACTCCATCATAAAAAGTTTCTGGATGCTTAGGTATCCCACAGCTCCTTCATCTCTTCCATCCCTTGAAGTGAGATATGTTAGATGTTTTTTTCTCCTTCCACAAAAATAGACAAAATGTTAAGTGTCTTTCATAGAGGGGAAGTTTCAATCAAAAAAAGATCTTAACTTTTAAGATCTGTAAAGATCTTGCGGTTTTTGCAGGGCAGAGATATATAATAAGACGCAGAAAGCTAAGATAAGTCTAAATAAATGCACAGATACATTAGATTCCAATGTCCAGCCCAGGTGGGTGAAAGCAGGAACAGTGTGCCAAATGAGAGAAGTCAGTGCTTTTGAACCTGATGGATTACAGCTCTTCCATTGGTAGTGACTCACTTCTGTTGGGATATAAGCTGCAAAATGGAGACAGAGTGAAGAATGAACAGCAAGAAATAATGCAGAAGATAATGCAGGTAATCAAGTACCAAGAGTCTAGCATTAAGTATAAAGGAAAAGGAATCGCTTCTGGGAAAAGCATTTTTGGAGAGTGAAGACATTCAGCAGATATTAAAATTTACAAAAGGCAAAACAAATAGCTTAAAAATATGAAAGAGGCACAACAGGGGAAGCTGAAAGCATCAGGAAAACTGAAGTAATGACAAATATGTAATAGGGCTTTTCATTGCAGCCTCCTTCATAAGTGCAGTGAAATAGCTGTTCAGAAACAAAAAAGTGTAAAAGCCAGAAAAGACTTCAAAAAGAGTATAGGCAAATGGGGAAATGAAGGAAGGTAGACAACAAGTGGATTTTTCAACGCTCTATGCAAGTGAAAGTGTTTTTTTTTTTTAAAGAAAACAGATCCTGCCTAAATCTTTAGTTTCCCATTCAAGTATGAAAGCATAAGCAGTGTTGATGAATCTCAAGAACTCAGGATTCAAATCAGTTCATCTGTAGCATTTCTTTTCTTTCCCACATATCTTTGAGAATTATTTGCTTTGCTGTTACAGCTCCCCAGCATTCACATGAAAAACTAATAAATTAACTGCTAGCTTTGATTAGTAAAAACTAAGCAAGATCAAGCCATACTTGCTACTTCAAACCTAATTGATTCTTCATGACCCACTAACTCAGAAAACAACACTACTTCCTAATTGCACAGATCAGAGGGCATAGTTTGTTGTTATACAAGAAATCACATCTGACTGCTCAACTCCATCAAGAACATTGAGGACTCCCTGTCACATAGCAAACTCTACCAAAAAAATTGTTCAAGTCAAATTACTTGCACCTCGTAAGTAGAGTGCTCTACAATTGCCAGATGGAGCAGGTAGTTCACTAAAGGGGAAGCAAGCATCTTGTGACTCCTCCCCATGGCTTATTCCCAAATTGTTGCTCTACAACTGTACTCTTCCAGATTTTCAGATGGGGACTGCCATGGTCAAGACCCTTAAAAAAAAACTTAAAGGCTTGCCTTTTCTAAGGACTGAGGAAAGTTTCCAGAAAAGTAATTTTGCTCTTATCTAGTAGACAGTACTCGCAGGTATTTAGAACCCAGCATCTGCTAGCTATCATTTCTGGCTATTGGATTATTAAGAAATCATATCTTCAGCCACATACACTAGACTAGGAGATGCCACATAGAAATAATTCTCAAATCTTCCCTTTAGTATCACACAGGCGTATGTTTTTTTTCCCCCAGAGAAAAGAATGAATATTTCATCTCCCTGGGCACACATTTCCAAAGCTCTCAGCACCCTGACTCCACAGCTCAGCCAAAGGTTCAGACTGCATTTTTTTTTTTTTTGCTATTTTCTTCAGTTTTTACCTGTAAATGTTTCATTCTGTATTAGAAACACTCTTCCATTCCATACTCTACTGCCTGTCTTCATGGAAGGCCTAATAAACAAAATCCCACAAAGTTGGTACTCATGGCTTTCTTTAGCTTAGAAAGTACAGTTGTACTCAGATTGATGGCAGAATCCTGCTGACAGAGTGACTAGTGCCTTTCACCCAGGGGACTGCCAGAGCATCAGACATAAGTAGACACCACACATGGCAATCCACATACTCTCTGCCACTTGCTTTATGTACACCTTATCTGTTTCCTCAGCAGCACCATCACTTAAAGCAAAGAAAAAACATGGAGATAAGGGAAAGATTACAGACCTTAAAGGAACTAACAGGACATTTGCAGGAGGATAATATATTTCCAGTCCTTTATCAAGCTTTCTCTTGACAGTGGAAAACAATGCTCAAATACTTGCTTAGGAAGCATCACTTGCTCTAGAAACAGAAGCACAGATTGCAGCAAGCACACAGCTGACATCACTACAGAGGGAAAGAAAGTAAAACTACAACAATGAAGGTCCTACATCATGTACATCATGCAGCAGGCACTTTCCAATAGTACTGAAATGCTTTCTTTTTTTTTTCTTTTTGCAACTTATTAGCAAAAGTGTCCCCCAAACCAAGTCTAAGACTGAAATATTACAAACACACACCCTATATTTCAGGATATTGCTGTCTGCAGTGACTTCCAGGCCTCAGAAATCGTTGTGACTACCAGAATGACTACCTATTCTCCTATCGCTGCAGACCTCAGGTCTGAGCTGTCTCTTTAACACTGAAGTCAGCTGACTGGAATCATTCTTCTCCCTCTCTGTATTTCCACCAGCAGCTTTCTTATGAGAACTTGAATTCACTTGGTATCCTCTTCTATATAAACCCTTGTTATAAAAGTGATATTCAGCATCTGTCTGTACTCTTTAAGTGTGGATTAAATTCTGCCTTTTCAAGTTTATCAAAACCTCTGACATATTAATCTCACTATGATTGTTCCACCATTTCTTTATGACTCGAGGCTAAACTGAGCAAGTCAATTCCTCTTCACCTTACTAATTGCTCATTAGAAGTAAACTCTTTCAGAAACCCTGGGTTCTTTGATTGCTCCTCACAGTTACTAACAGCTGCAGTTTAGGACTGAAGATCCTCAAAGGTGCCTCTGAACCCTGTCTCCCTGATGAAGAAACCCATTTTGTTCTACTTGGGTCAGCATTCAGTCAAAAAACACAGCTTGACAGGTGTGCTCCAGAGAGGGAGGAGTTGTCTGTTTATTCTGACAATAGAAAACTTCAGGAACAACCTGGAGAGAGGCTCATTCTGTACACAGATGTCAGACAGCAGACCATAAGCAAATTCTGGACACCACACTGTCTGTCTTCTAAACGGAGAGAGAAAAAAATTAAACCTAACATGAAAAATGAAACTTATCTATTACTGAAAAAACCTCATGTCAGCATACTAGCCTAGACCCTGAGATGCACCTGAGTTCTCCTTACTGAAACTGTTCCAGCACAGAAACAGTTTCCCAGTGCAAACTAAATGTCACTGAAGTTTTAGTTCTGAGGCACTGAAGCTCAATCCACAGTGGGAACAGCTCCATGAGAACAGACACTCTCTTCTTCCTAACCTGAATGGGACCTGTAACAAGAGAAGTAGCAGAGGCTACATCATGGACTTTCAGTATATCAAGCAAGTAAGCTTGGGGTATTCAGACAAAGAAAATACTTGTGGAAAAACCCACAACTGAAGTGATAATTTGATCAGGACAGAGTGGCTGACAACAAACTCATTTGAGTTCAAATATCACATATTTGATATGCCTGATATGGCATATTAAGGATTGAAGAGTGATGTGGCATATGTCTAGACCTTCTAGTTTTTCTTTACACTTGTCCCAGAACTAAATTTAATCCCGGATTTATGCTTAAGAGCTCAAAATCAAAAAGGCAGAAGAACAAAAGGTTTATTTTTTAAGAAGAAATGAACTGAGGAGTTCAATACTTCTCCTTCCTTCTGCACACTCAAGACTGACAATGCCAACGCGCTGCTTTGGGCTTTATATCTCTGGTATCTTCTTCACTAATTCTGTTGCCCCCTGTTGCAATCTTTTAGGGGCAATGGCTGTTCCTCAGTAGGCAATCTGCATGATACTTAGTAAAAACAGGTCCTCTCTTTCTTGTTTTATATCATAGTTATACTGGTAATATTACCGACTGACTCAATTTCTTTCTGAAGATGTCAAGGTATTTCATTTTCTGCCTCATTGAAATGAAACAGAACCTATCAACAGGTATTTATATTGAAAAGATTCAAAGATCACTTGCAAACAACCTGTAAATATTAACAAGAAATCAACAGTGCTCCATTTAGGTCTTTATTGCTCTCTCATTTCACCTAGAATACAAAGCAAACAGATAATTTGTGCAATAAAGACAATATTATAAAAAATAAGCTGCCTTAAATAAGGATGCTATTTGCAGAATTACACTGGCAAGAAAAGTAAACATTGTTGCTGAATGGTAAAAAAAACCAGATCATTAAAATGAAACCATCCAAAGTCAGGAGACTCATAAAATGGCTTTGGCATGAACAGGGTTGCCACTCACTGCATCAAGCCATCCCAGACTCCATGAAACCCAGCCTTGAACTCCCTCCAGGGATGGGGCATCCACAGATTCTCTGATCAGCCTATGCCATAGCCTTACCATCCTCTGAAATCTTTCCTACTAACATCTAACCTAGCTTTCCCATCTTTTAGTTTTGAAGCTATCCCCCTCTTGTCCTATCACTATAAGATCACATAAGTCAGTCCCCTTCCTGCTTGTAAAGTTTCCCTCAAATACTGAAAGGCCACAACAAGGTTGCCTCAGCATCCTCTCTTGTCCAATCTAAGACCAATTCCTTTAATCTTTCTTCATAGGAGAGGTGCTCCAGCTCTCTGACAATCTTCACGGCAGTCCTCTGGACCTATTCCAACAGCTCTACATCCTTCTGCTGGAGGTCCCAGGCCCGGATGTGGTACTCCAAGTGAGGCCACACAAGCAGAGTAGAGAGGGACAGTCACCTTCCTTGCTCAGCTGCCACCCCTCTGTTCATACAGCCCAGGATACAGTTGGCCTTCTAAAGTGGAAGAACCTACTGCTGACTGATGTTCAGCTTTTCATCCAACATGACCCCCAAGTTCTTCTCTGCAGAGCTCCTGTCAAGCAGTTCTCCAAATTGATACACACACAGGATCACTCCAAACCAAGGGCAAGGCTTTGTTGAACCTCATAAGCTTTTTGTGAGTCTACTTTTCAAGCCTGTCCAGGCCTCACTGCATGGCATCCCTTCCTTTGTGTCACACACAACTTATTTTTGTTTTCCTAACTAAAATGTACAAGTGTTGCTTTAAGTGACCATTAAACAATACTTCACTAACAGCTCCTAACTTCTAAAAAGAAACACAATCCATGGAAGTCTGGCTTCATAAGTTGCCTTTACTAATTTTTAAAACCCTTTATAAAAAAGCACCTTAAGAAGTTTTCAAAGTCAACAGCGCATGCAATTGTCACATGATGCCTGCAGAGAAGGCAAAGAGCTTCATCAGTTAACCTACCAAAACAATATCGAAGACAAAAATGCAGTGAGAAAATAATAAACAAAAGATAATGAAACTGCTATTTGCAGTACAGACTTGTTTGAATTCAACATCATGGAAAACCTTACACCTTAAGTTTTTCCTTTACAATCAATACATTATATTTCTAAGTTCTAAAGACCTAGCATGTTCTTTTTTGGGGGTGATGGAGTAGCTGGAAAGAGAACGTAACCTAACAAAAACTAAATACCAAGTAGTTACTCATAGTCAGTTATCAGCCTCATAACATGTGCAAATTCACATCCAAATGTCTTGCCAGAAAAGGATCTCACTTGTGCACACGTAAATAGCATTGCATTAATGCAAAACAGATCTTTTCATTTGAGCTCTGACTGCAAGTAAAACCCTTTAACCGATACTAGTCATCTTTGCAGTCACTTCATTTCAGCAGCCAACAAGCAAAGGCTCAGCAGGACAAACTATAAGCTATATCCTGTTACTGTATGAGTAGGTCTAAAACCAAACACTAATGAGCTGTTTGTTGAAGCCTGCTCTGACTCATTTTGCTTGCTGTCTGAAGATCTGACTTCTTTCATTGGAACAAATAGATATCTAGCAGCAGTAAGTCAAAGACATTCAAAAAGAAAGAACAAAAAAGCAGCAAGCCTTACATCTGTGATACAGGGTTACTAATAAACACATGGTACATCATATGGATTATTTGCATGGCAGCATATTTTACTTAAAGAACTTTTTGCCAAATGCAGATGACAAAACAGCTATGAGCTTTATATGCTGAAGTCCAGACAGACTAGAAATGCTACAGTTTTTATTATACATATTTCAAAAATAAAACAGGAAGGTAATGGATAATAGTCATCTAAATGCTGAACTCACTATCCAAAAACACAAATCCATTTTAAGGAAAGAAAGTCAGACTGACTTAAAATAATTGTCTTGCTATAACATGTACTAAACAAATAGAAGAAAAACAAAGGCAACCACAAGGTAGGAGCTGTGGAAATTCAGGCAAGAGGTCAGACATCACAAGGAAATACCTCTAAATTCAAAAGGAATAGGCGAAGGAGTTAAGCTAGGATCCTAGTCCCCTACTAGGTAGGAACAGAATATCTGTCAGGAGAAGGGAAAATTTTCAATAAGCATCTCTATGCTCTAATTGAGAATGAAAATTATTTCCAGTCATCAAATTAAAGGTACTACTAATTGGTAGTTATGAAAGCTTTACCTTCTAAAGCAACAGATCTTTGTATTGAGTCATAGAAGAGGTGAAAGTTTCTGAACTGAGAATGGCATTGCTCAATTACACAACACCGAAGTAGAGCAGGAGCCACACTGCAGCTTGGAGAGGAGAGTGCACCTGAAAAGGCTCTCTGAAGGAGGAGCAATGCTGTGGGTGGCTGAAGTTGGGAAGGCAGCAGCTACTAAGGGAATGAGAGAGCAGCAGTCTCCAGCACAGTATCTGAACTCATTACAGGAAATTGTTCTCTAAATTAGCTCAGCTATGTCTCCATGGCATGCTCTTACCCAGCAAATCTACTCCTTAAATGAAGCCTAGCCCTGCCAATTTTGTTCAGGTCTTACCTTGGTCCTGATTCTATTTTAAATTTCTTTTATTTTCTCTTGCTTTTCAAGTCATCTTTATGTCACTTACTACTTTACAGCTCTAATGATTCTCGGAAGTCTGAGCACTGTTTGCACCAAAGAAAGGAGACTGGTCTACACAGTAAGAGACACCTTTGGCTGGCACTGACCTGACAGCTACCCAGGCACCTGAGTGGTCAAGAAGAGGACTGAAATAGTAATGAATTAATTTCTTTGCAATGGTTTGTCTTTTTCAGCAGCAAGGAGGTGGTCAAGCTGGCTGCACCACAAATCAGCCACCTTATTGAGTGACCTGTCCTGTGCACATTTCTGTCACATAGCAAGAACAAACAGCTGTATGTAGCAAGAAAACTGCTCAGAAGATGCTGGAGCTATTAGCCCCCATCTCAATAACTCTTTAGCTATTTAGTTAAGCTGGTTTTAAACCTTGACATTGAAGTATCTTACACATCACCAATCACAGATACCTGTGACAGAAACAATAAACTTGTGCACAGTACTGCATACAGACAACCTTTCCTTGAAAACAATCTAGTACTAGCTGTTACAGAAAGCAGTCAGCACTTCTTTTCCCAAATAGCTGTCAGAGAAAAAAGTATCATCAGAAATAGAGCAGCCCACTTGTACTCTGCCATCAACTATTTTCTTAGCTGAAACCCATCTCGCATCCAAAATGATATAGCACCCTAAGGTAGTTTTAAGAACTCCAAATGAGTAGACTGAAAACCAATGGCAGCAAAAACAAAGGGCACTTCCAGAGAGTGAAAGGGCAATTTCATTATGTAAATGAAGCAAATAAGGAGAGTTTCCCAAGTACTTTAATGCAAAGTACTCGCCTTTGATTTTTGTTATGGTGATAATGATTAGTGGACACAGGCCATAATGAGCTTCAGTAACAGAATTTAGCTCTGATTAACAAACATTTCCAACCAATATGATGTCTAGAATTCTTACAAGGAGCTGACAAAAGGCCTACCTGCCCAGCCAGTGCCTCCGACTGGGAACAGAATCACTGGGGAATGTTACCCAGTACCTGATTGCCTCCAGCTCCCCAGCATCACACACATTCTTAGAAGTTTGCTCTGCTTTACTTCAGCTGCTCCAGAGAGACCGCTTCTCTACAGTTGGCAGGCCATGTCCAGTCCAGCTCAGATACCACAAGGGCTAAAATACAAACGAAGTTACACAGAGTGTGTACTTCCACAGTAAGACAGTCCGGACCAAAGGATTTCTATGGCCATAAAAATTCCTTGCAATTACAGTCTTTAACAAAATAAGAAATGTGGGAACTTTTGGATAAGATGTTTTACCTTGAGCTAAATCAAGATTTTAATGGTGTTTACCATATGCAAGTAGAATGTTAGTGTGCTGCATTCACTTATTGTAATTGATTTTCTGTGTCAGTGTGAACAGGAAAAATCTCAGGTAAAAAAGCATAGCCATGTTTGGAAAAGAGTTTCTTTATCTGCCAAGATATTAGCAGAACAATGAGGAAAAGTGAAAACACACTTTTTTTTTGCTTGTATTCATACTCTAAGTAAAAATCAAATTCCACAGATTTATTCTTCAATAGATTCTTTGTTCCTAGAGCTGGGCAATTATTTCATCTAATTCACTGTGCATATTTTTTCTTCAAGAAAGAGATATTTCATTAGTAATGCTGATTTGAATGATGCTCTCTAGGGATAGTCGAGCTGATTTGAGTGATTTGGCCTGGCCAGTTTCTGTGACGACTGAAATTTTGACATGCTTTTTTAAGACATTGAAAATAATTTTTTCTTCTAACACAATTCAAAAGCAGATTACAAAAACTCAGAAGCTCTTACTAAGTGGAAAATAACCTCAAATCAGCTTGGTCCATGACTGCATTATCAATCTGATGATCTTAAAAATATTTGCAATGACAACCAAGTTTTCCCTCTTTTTTCCACTTGAGGAAAAATTTAAAATACCAGTTAGCACACAAAGCCAGCTATTTATACTTTCAAAATACTCCAAACATCAGAAAACTGAAAAGCCCTGAAGCACAACTCTGATATTCAGTGACTGATCTCTAAGTCAGAAAATTTCCCTCAGTGAATTAATACCACTTCCTCTAATCATATTTGAGTCATTTTCTTGTAGCCTTTCCTGATATTGCAATATATAGGGTGCACAAACAGGCTGATTTTCAGCACCAACTCCACAAAACAGAACTAAGGTCTCCTTTTCAAACTGCCTGTCATCATCTGGTTTTCTCAACGAGAAATGAAGATACAGCTAATGGCAGCTTGGACATTAAGCCATTGTGATTGAGAGAATAAATATTCATGTACTCATCTTTGTGATCTGTTGGGCTGAATTCAGAAGTTTAAGTTCTGCATTACAAACAGATGAGAACTTTAAATAGAAAACAAAGGCTGAAGTGGTGCATGAAAGCACCAGAATTTGAAAATTGATTTTTTTTTTCCTCCTTCAGTGATTATCAATTCAGACTTCTAGGCTAACAAGGCTAAACTTTCAACAATCTTCGGTCCTGTCCAGAAACATAAGGTTTTCCCACACAGATGGTACATTCTAAATTTATGTTTTTAGAAAACATTCAGAGACAGTATAGAAGAAATAAACAACAGCTTGAATTTCAGGCTGTAAATAGCTGAAGAAGTAAACAATTGCTCAAAGATGACACACCTTTCACAGTGACAGCAGCTTAGTCTCTGAATGAGAAAGTATTAAGCAGCTTGAACAGAGTACACAGAGTGTTATGCTTCCCGTGGTCTTAAATGTCATGCTGACCCTCATCCTCAAAGAAGAGCAACCCAGGCCAATGGAGCTGAATTAGGTACTCTTCTGCTACTCTTCTTTATAACTAGACAGACTTGCAGACAGAAAATCTCATTTGAGTAAATGGGTACCATTAGACAAATGTCATGATATTCCTTGTGAAATAAAATGCTATATTCTTTCACAAAGTTTTGCTAGCACAACACTAGGTAAGACCGCAATTACAAATGAAGGCACGGTGTAGAATTGCAGCAAGACCAGTCTCATTTTAGTAACAAGTCAGCTTAATTGTTCACAAATGGAAAAGTTTTGATCTAGGCATAACAGTGTTGCCTTCACTTTTTAGAAGTACGTCTGAGCAACAGACTAAATGGCTGTGAACAAAGTACACCCACTTCATCCATGATAATTTAACTTGACAATTAACCTGTCAGCTTCTTAAATTCAGACTCCAGAACTGGGAAGAGGGAACTTTCTGCCACCTTGATTCACCTCAGAGGTTAAAAAGCAGCTCTGGAAGTAGTCTGGGTATTTCAGATTCACAAGGCAGTGGAAAACTAAGCAAAGTATGCATTTTTATCTAAGAAGTCTTAAGATAATGTCTGTTTAAATAGGCTCCCACATTTACTAAAGCAGACTTTCAAGCACAGAAGACAGTAAAGTTTCAACAGTTACATACACTTTTAAACTGGACAAATGGGGAATTTAAACAGTGATGGTTGCTTGTTCTGATGCATACTTGAAGCAAAAAAAACACTTTGTTTTATGCAGTTATCATCACAGACTTCAAGCACTGCCACTGCTCTGAACTACTGTTGAAATACAAAATACTTAACTGTTCTGTCTCTCCGATTTTTCAGAGTGCTGGAAGATCATCCATGGTAAGCCAGGCTAGTCAGACCTCATGGTGTCAGTGAGGGTAACCAGACATGGCGTATTAACATGTTCAAAGACACCTTGGGAATAGCGCTGTACTCTTCTGCAATTGCAGAATTGCAAAGAATTATACATGACCTATGCATTTTCTCCCGGTCCAAGCACAAAAGAAGGAATGTATGACACTGGACTTGTGATTGAATACTCGCAGCTTACCAGCTGGCTGTAAAGTATCCCATTTTTTAACCACAGAAAATGTATGCCTGTGACTTTGCTGCCCATATTGCACTGTGCCATTGACATCCGGTAAACAGTAATCTTATGAAATAAAGTGGAAAAGACAGAAGTACTTTTCATAAAAAGAAACGAAGGCACTGGAATTATAAATATATTTTAGCATGCCTTATCAGTATCTAATTTATCAGTCTGCTGTCCTCCTTTTTAAAACATTTGGAGACCAGCTAATTCCTGCCCTAAATCTACACAAATCAGAGAAGTCATGTCAGATATGAAATAGATTCCATATAGACTTCTGAAGAGTAGAGCACCTTGTTGCTAAGGTTATCCGGAAGCCTAAAACTGAGTCCATCCATTCCTGATATAGCAGCAATCTGGATAGAGATGATTGCAGAGCAAACCAGTTCCCTTTGGGAGGCAGCAAGCTTTCTACTTTCTTTTTTGTGTAGAAATACACAATTAACAACACTTGTATATTTGACTGTACCCACTACATAAAAAGAAATATCTGTTTGTCCCACAAGGACAAAAACAGAGCTGGCAAAAGGAGTTTTGCCTTGTAGCTGGTTTTTGGAAGGTTCACATCATCACTGAAGGCTGGTTTAAAAAAGTCCTTCAGCTTTATGTCAGAAAAGCACAAAATACAATGCACTTTGCTACTGCCCAGATGTAACAGCAGATGCTAAGCTTCTAAGCAACAGTTAAGCCTTCCCACATGGAGCTTTGGGAAAGGCTTTTAATCATGTCACAGATAGATCTTTCCTTAACAAATCATCATAAATTTCTCTGAGAAGAGCTGCAATTCCTATGCTTCTATTGTTATAAGGCAAAGTTCCTAACAGATAGGATTACATGACTCGGCACATGAGAATTCCTCTTTTTCTTTTGAAGCAACACAGGAAATAAAAGATACTGCCTTGCCAGGCTTAAGACCAAGAGAAAGACATGCTGTCCTCCCCTTCTGGTCTCATACACTGGTATATATACAGATGGATAGGCTGAATATGGTTTCCAGTTGATCTTCAAAATACTTTTAGAGTCTTGCCAGGGTTGCATGACCCTGCATTGCCAAACAATATGGAGAAAAAGAGAAAGACAAGAACATAGAAAGACAAGACAATTACACAAGCCTTAATACAAAAATGATTCTGTATCACGTATCTCAAAAGGCAACAACAAGAGTAATTCTCACATGTGCAAACATACATGAGATCCATAATCACCAAATTACAAGGTATATCCCATCATATGCATTCACAACTTAGTCTGATTGTGTTGAACTGTGGAGGTGCCTCTCTCCTAAAGAGAAATTAGCCCAACTGACAAGATCCTGCCTTTCCTCTGTTACCTTTCATGAAGCATGCACAAAGATCTCACAAAACTATACACTTATAAGTTTTGTGGTTTTCTTCCTCCTTCCCCCCACAAGGTATATAGAAGAAACAAAGTTATTTAGAATCACACTTGGAATAAGTAGAAATAATTGCCTTCTCAGTTTTATTGATGGAGAGCTCAAGTGCTAAATACTAACGTGCGCACATTGATATCCATGCCAGAACAACAACAAAAGCTACAGGAGACTCAACGTCAGTGACAAATCCTTTTCAAAAAGGCAGAGAAGGAAACAAGGAACAGAAGAGCAGAGGGAATACTTAAGAGGAAAGTGTCTAAAATATCATTAATCATCTCTGCAGTCCCAGCCAAGTTCCACAGCCATTTCTTTCCAAGCGCTTTAGCATGATCTGGGCTGTTCAGTTCCAGCCCAACAGTATCACAGAGGAGTCTTGCACCACATATGCACACAGTAAAGGAGACAGATCTTAATACATTGCAATTCCGTACACAAAGCTCAAGCAGCTAGTTTCATACACAAAACTTGAACTGTCTCCAACATGAAAAAAATTAGCCAGAACTGACATGCCTTGACCAGCAATATGATTTTGCTCTTGAAACTTCTAGATGAGAGACTTCAACTACATGCAGTCTAAAGATGGCTGGAAATACATCCCTTCTGACTAGGAAGGGTATGACTTGCATCTGTTCTGTTTACAGCAAATACCATAGCATGTGAGACACCCTCATAGGTGACAATTCCCTGATCATCACAGGACAGAGCATGACAGGCAGGCAAGTAGAGACAATGCGCTCCAACTCCAAGCCCTTCAGGCTACCTGCATCCATCTGAGCCAGCAATTCACACATCAACCCACTTTATTTCTTTGAACTGACAGATTCATGGAACAGGGGCTCTTCTCAAGCCTACGGACATGAGACACCCAGTGCCCACACAACGTCTCTCAAATATAAGAATATATGGAAAGGGAATTGATCTCAGTTGGAAACATAATAACCCTCATACTGACAGGGAAGTGGCTTCTGCAACACAGCCAACTGCCCTGCTGTACAGAGGTAATCTGCAGATGTTTCTGTAATGACAGCCAGGGTTGAGCAGCAGAACTGATACCTTCTTAGTGCCTTCTCAGGCATTTCAGACAAATTCATTTGCAGAGAGTAAGCAAGCATATAAATCAGCATAGTTTTAGTAAGCCTGCTTCCTTAATCTGCAAATTAAATGCATAGTCTGAGGGATTTTTTGCTATTTTCTTGAAAAAGTGATGTAAATATTGACCTCAGTAAGATGCCTCAGAGGAAGTCTATACTTTAAATAATAGAATTTTCATTGGCTCCAAATGCACACTAATGCTTTTGTGCTCCTCCAGGCACAATAGCCCAAAGGTTCAGACATTAGTAAGATGTTGTTTTCCTTTTTTAACACCAAGCATTTTAAAGAAATAAAGTCTCTTCACAATGTATTTTTCAGACTGATGGATATAATACTTCAATTTTCCTAATGACATGCTACATTAGATCTTAAAGTAACAGCTTAAGGAGCTTAAGGAAGAAACATTAGCAGGCTTGATTTTCAGACAACTTAATGAGAGATAGCTTTACTCAGAAGAATCTATGATGATGCTCTCAACAGCAAATTACTATGTCTATAAATCTCACTCCGGGCAGCAGTGGCTGGTAAGTATTTAGGTTTGAGAGAACACTAGATGGGAGACAGCAGCAGGACTTTTCCCTGTTCTACCCAGTAGCAGTGACCTCCAAAATAGGAGCTGCTGCAGCAACTCATCTAGATGACGACAGTTTCTAGAACAAGTTTAACTTGAACTCAACTATTCAAGATTTCAAGGCTAAAGCCATCAGCTTTCCTTCAATGGAAGACTGAAACATTTCCCCACCTTCACTTTAAAATATCATTGTGCCTTAATAGCTCTGAACTACTCTCAGCTGCTACTCCATAGCATCTAAGGCACTAAAAGTCAAGCTTTCTTCTCCCCCAAACTACTAGTAGGAAGGTTTTCTGGTTGAGCCTCAGGCTTATTTCAACATCAGAAATGGACTTTGGTATATTTTGTCAACAAACAGAGCAAATAGTTGCCAAAGAGTGACTCCCATAACAGAAAATAAGGTTTCCTGGATTCGTTCATAAATAAGTGAAAAATAAGCTTACGTACCTGGCTACTGCAAAGCCTTCTCCCTCCTGACACATGGACTCAAATGCATGAAGTCTCTACAGATCAGTTAAACAACAGAATGATTGTGGGCAAAGGAAAAAGGAGTACTCCCTTAACCCGTAAGTAGGTCTGCAAGTAGAAAAAACATCACAATTTGCAGTAATACCTGTTACAGGGTCTATATTGCCATTTTTATTTTCACATGCTCCAGGCAAAAGGCTTTAGGTGTGAGCAAAGCTCCGACAAATAACAGGCACTCAGTGCACAAGATGTTCTTTCCCCCATTTTTGCTGGATTTGTATGAAGTAAAAAAAAAAAAGCAAAGGTTGTAAGGACAACCCCTAGTACTTCAACATAGTCTTCCTTTATACATGCCACTTCTTACTATCACAAATCAGAGTTTGCTCTGCCACTCTCAGAGCGTGCAGTAATTCCCCTTAATGTATTTTTTCCCTGATAGTCATTTTTACTTTCCCCCCCCCCCAATGTTACAGAATCTGCTTTGAATACTGACACATCCATTTTTCTTGCTAGCTTTCTGATAGCATGAGAACACCTCAACTCACTGGCCCATAATCATTGTTTCACATTAACAAAATTACATTATCATAGCACTTTGGTAGCCGTATTAGATGTACATACTTATTTCAGTTTCCAGAGGAAAATGCCTGTGTTTTACCCTCTGGAGAATTAGTTACTATTCCTTTAGCAGTTCAGGCAGAACATACCCACATACCCACTAACTGGCTGCCCCCCACAGTTGCAAATGCAACCTGTGTCATCACTGGAAAGCTGCAAAATTGGCAAATCTTGCCCAACATCAGATACAGACTGCAGCGAGGCTACATTTTTCATCCCAATCAGCTTCTGCCTTCTGTAAGGACAAGGCACACTGTTGTTCTTCCTGCAGAACACTCTCACTGCTCCCCCCCTTGCTGTTTTAGGGACTGCTTCAGAACTTTCCCTTACCCAAAGGAAGAAAAAGCCAAGTTTTGCAAAGTTGCCTTCAAATCATTTCAGCTTTTTCTCTCCATGGCTTGTTTTATCACTTGGATTTATAGCATTTTTAATTTTAAAATATTCTTAGGGATTTTTGTTTTTGTTGGTTTTAATATAAGCTACATTAGGTTCTTGTGTTCCCAAGCACCAACACACACATTAAGAAACTGATGGATGGTCAATAAAGGAATTGCACAAGGTCTTCAAGGTGGTGGTATCTTGAGTTCTCCAAAAAATAGATCATCACTTGGTTTCTAGTATCTCAGCTAATACAGTAATCATCACAGCATCTACTATGCTCATTCCCACACAGCAGATATTTGATGTACAAAGCAAAAGCTAAGAGGAATCTGACAGCTACCCAAGAATAGACTTCACTCTTCTCTACTTGCTCAATTAAAATTGAAAAGTTATAAGGGAAAAATACAGTGATTCAATGCATCTTAGTTGACAGTTACTAGAAGCACAAATTGCAAGAAGTATTTTCCTTTAAGACATAAATGCACACTGCACCCCAGCTCTGACCAAAGCTGATATGCAACCATCAGATATCTTCCATACCTTGCGCATTTTGTCCTACCATGGCAACAGCTACCCTTCAACAACTGTCACTGCCTTACTAGTCTCAGACAGATCTCCCTAATGGCACAGAGCAGGGCTATCTGACAGTGCTTTTCCTGACCCCTTCGCCCCAGTGAAACATCCTGGTCTCTGAAAAGAGAAGCATGAAGGGCAATTCTAGAACAACTTAATTCAACAGGAAATTCAACTGAGAAAAAGCTGAGGATGAGAAGCATGCTACAGCAGGGTAAGAGCACATCTTGCCACACCACCCTGTTTACAATCAAGACTGTCTCTGTGTCTAAATGTAATCTGTAATGGGGGAGGAGGAAGAGAAGAAGAGCTGACTGCAGGCAACTGTAGTTAATGTGACTTGACTGTGTCATGTATTAAGCCCTCAAATGCTGCCTTTTCTGGGAGAAAGAAAATACGCATTCTGGACTTCCCAAGTCTTCCTCAAAGAAAACAGTCTCACATGGATGCTAAACATGACAAGGAGAAATCCTGAAACATGCAATTTAATGGTAGAAGCAGCCCTACAAGTTATATTTAAATCTTCCCAACTTCATAATGAGGATAAGATTTATTCACTTCATCCCCTGTAGAATTTTACTAGCAGCTGTGGAAAACTGTGTGGAAAAAATATGCAGTTAAGGAAAAAATGCAATCCAGTGATACAAAAAAATCTTTATAGGGAATTTGCTATGCTTAAGATCACATCAGTAACCACTCCAGCTCACAATTAAAGAAGTACAACTGCTTCCATGCTAAGGTGTGGTCTGCTGGAGGTTACAGCTAGTTGCTTTGCTCAACTCTTGAAAGACTTACATACAGGACAAAGAAAAGAACTTGAGGGTACTCAGTTTGAAAATTGCAATTTGGAACTCCAAATCAAAGATTTGAACACTGAGAAAGTTGCTTGAGTCCATTGTTTTGCAGCAGAATTTTTTTTTTTTTTAAACTTCCCAGCAAACCCTTCTTCCCAATCTTCTAACACAGAGAGACCTGAAATCCACCTCTCACATAGATGCAATGTAGAAAAGACGACTGCATAGGGGAAAGTACTTCTCTACATCAGATAGATTTGATTTCCCTGTGAAAATGCCGGACACTATTTTCTCCCCCATAGCCATTATTCACTTTCTTTATTTTCCAGCAGAAATTCCTGCAAAAATACCAGCAACACCCACAAAGATCCAGGTCTGCTTACATCTAAGCGAACAGGATGCATTATCCTCTGCAACAGCTACATGGCAGCAGGAAATCTCAAGTCAAGATATAAAATCTCAAGATGCAAGGAAATGCTGCTATCTTTTGATTCAGCTTCTCCATTGAAAAGCAATCCCCAGATGAATCCAGCAGGGAAGAAACAAGTTCCCATTCTTGTCCTTAATGGAAAAAAGTCAAAAGGGGAAGAAGCACATCTGTACAAAACCTACAGCTCAGGAAGAGCATAGACATCAAGCTGACCACAAATGCATACCATGAAAAGCCCACATTGCACAACATCCCAAAGAGAGAAGGGAACCTTGCTGATATCTTGCAAAGCATGTGTCAGTGTACTATCATACATTAGCTGGAGCCCACAGTATCTGAAATGCACATTTATCATATGCTATGCCAAATGAGAAGCAATGTCTTTTGTTGATTCCAGGTGTTTGAAGTCTTACTTCCTAACTTCATTATTTCTGACTTTCTCATTTACAAAGTCCGTTTCAGGATCAACACATTTTAAATAAATAATAAACTCTGAAGTACTTCACAGAATCACTGACTATGCTGAAGTCACAGGACTACTGCCATGAAACTAGAGTTGGGCAGTGCTCCCTGGGTTGTTTCTGAGTGTTTTGGTGCGGATGGAGGAAAGACAGCATCAGGGCAAGTAGAGAAAGGGATTAACGAAAAATCTTTCCTTTCCTTTTCCACCCCTGAAGGATAGGGAAAGGCAGTTTTGCCATCTGCTTCCTTTCAGCAGGAGGAACAATTGCAAACAAAAGCAGTGCCAAGAGACTGGTGGGATGTAATTGATGATTTTAATGAGATAGCTAGGTTCGCTATTTTGTTTCTTATTAGAGCCTCAACTGCCCAACACCTCAGAGTTCCATGGCACTCCTTTTCATTTTTGTCATCTTTTGTTTTCTTTCCTCATAAGTCTCAAACTGTAGGACCTAACCTTTGCAACCAACAATACTTTAGTCTCCCACGCATTGAAATTACTCAGACAACTCCACTAGCACTCAGCTACTTGCCGTGCTCCAATTGATTCTTGGCAGGACCCAAACAGTGGACTACTTCTGTTTGGGATGATTCAAAATAACCAAAAATAATTTCACTTCTCTGCAGCCCAAATCCAATTTCCCATGGACACAGCCTAAACTAACATAAGGCAATCATTCCAGACAGTACTTGGTATTAAGAGTTCCCCTATTATCTCAACTGCTATTGGAAAACCTCACAGCAACCTTAACAACAGCCCAGCAATCTGTGTCTTTGAAGGAAAACTTTATCCTGTATGACACAGTTTTGTCACCAGATTGTCTTTTCTTTCCCTGGTGTCATGGAAACAGTGATGAATACAGTTCCCTAGACCTAGCATCCCTGAACACAGCTGCTACAGCCAAGTCTAACCTGAGTTTACTAACCCATAGGTCTGCGTTAAAACTAGCACTAATAATTACTTCATCCAGCACCAGCACTCATTTTCTTTCAATAACTGTAAGGCAGTCCAACAAATAATGGTACTCCCATCTCTTCCCAGAGGTAAGCTCCAAATCCTCCCCAAACTTTAACTCCAACTGCTTTCCAATTACCAGTACTTGCATCAAGTCCAGCTTAGACCCAGTCAACTGGGTGTGAATCATCCCTCTAAGATCTGAAAATAAGCAAAGAACCTGGGCTTCTGCTGTCATAAACTCTCAATCCTACCCTCAGACTCTCTTTCACACAATTAGCAGCCCTTACAGCTTATCACAGCTAATCAGAAGGCATTATGCCTGACTGAACAGGCCTGCAGTCTACTCCTGGATGTCTTGCAAGTTCCACCTCCATCAGGCCATAACCCTAATCTCAGCCTTCACCCTTCCCTGCTGCTCAATATTTGCACTTGCATCAAAACCAACACACCCCCTTGCCAGCAGCATGGGATATCTGAAGGTTCAGCCAGCAGGGTCTGCCTTTCACAGAGGTTACAGTACAGTAGGTAGCAACCTGTGGGGTAATACTTGCTAGTGAGGGGCATTTCGGGAGAGGCTGAAAGTCTCATGTCTAACAAAGTAAGGAAAGAGGGGACACTCAGTGCCTGGCTGTACATAAGAACTCTTGACCTGATTTAAGAAGGTATCACACAACACAACTATCATCACTGGGGAGGAAGGAAGTGTCAAGCTACCATTAGTTTCAGCAGGACCCTCCCAATGAGCCCTTTTATGACCTACGCTGCTGAATTTGATTAAAAAACACCAAGAAACCAGAAAAAAAAATCACTATGTGAAATGGGTGCAAAGCAGATTCCATCTCAGCCTCAAAAGGATTCTGCAGAACAGAAGAGCTGGAAAAACAGATGGGTAAAATTTCTACTTTGCCCCAGTAAAGCCCCATTATAAACAGGTACAGAGATATGGAATGCTGCCAAAATAGGCACATCGAGCAAACACAAAGAGAAAGCGAATTCCTGCTGTTACAAAAGCAAGTATTACTGATATTAAGAACAAAGATTGCTTCCTAATGCACTGGAGAGATACCTCTGTGAATGTTACTTAACTTTAACTCCTAAGTTATCTTGCATGAAATATTTAAAAAGTTCTAAAGTCATTTTGCCATTGAAAGTTTTCCCACTCAGTGTGAAACTGCTCCAGATAGGAACTAGATAGTTAGGAACACTGCTGTCCAAATTCTGTTATCACCTAATCCTTCACCCATAAAAACAATCAGTCTCTATTGAAATGCAAAGAACAGTGCAGGTGATTTCATTACTCTGCAGTGTCTCCACCAGGTTTCTTTCAAAGCTGCTCTGAGTTCTTTAAATGAGACTCCAGGCAACAGTTTGGAACGTGATGTACTGTATCAGTAGCTTTATAACAATTTCTAGGCTTTTTTTTTTTAATACTCAGCCTGTAGTCAGGGAAGTTAAAAGGCTGATTAACTCAAAACAGAAGCTGCGATGCAAGTTAAAAGTTAAAGGAAGAGGTGAACAGTGCTATTTGGGGTGGTAGTAACATCCCAGTGAATATGTTTGGAGGTTCATCAGCTCACGTAAACAATCTCAACTTCATTAAAACAACAATGTTACAATAACAAACACAAAAAAAGTGGATCCCTCTATATCTGAAACACAGAAATCTCTATATATAGATGCTACTAATACAGCTATAGATTTATTAACCTAATTAATTCAGCATGCTTTGCTATATAACCACTTGTATTCTATTAATCACAAATTTACTTTGCCATGCACAAGTACTGTCCCTGGTAAAAGATGAAAAACACACAGGGCTACCTTCCTCTATATGTTTGCAAGTGTTCTAAACCACTGGAGTTTGATTTCTGTGAGGTTGGTCACAGACCACAGCAAGAAGCCCAGTCCAGGCATTTTCCTCTATCTGCAAAGACAGCTCAGGCAGGGAACTTCTCCGTCATTAGGCAGTAAATGGAACAAAATCTC
Source organism: Phasianus colchicus (assembly GCF_987193195.1). Taxonomy (NCBI): domain Eukaryota; kingdom Metazoa; phylum Chordata; class Aves; order Galliformes; family Phasianidae; genus Phasianus; species Phasianus colchicus. Next base: position 31,871,298 of record NC_143439.1, read on the forward strand.
TCTCAGTGAAACTGACAGTGATGTGTACCTTTCCAGTGGATGCAATTTAACTAACATCTCAGCTTTCCGTGTTTTGGTCCTTTGTCTGAAACGTGCAAGATCACAGAGCCAAGCAAAAAGCACAAGAAAAATACCTCTGACAAAATCTAATTACATGGATTAAAGAAGGAAAACCATGAAAAGAAATACTTCAAAAGCATTACAAAGAAAGATCAGGACATTTCAGAAGACAGAAATAACAATGTCTTGTTAGTTCATGCTAACTCTATGACAAACGTGTCTGACAAGTGTAAATGCTGTACAGCCATAGATGGATGCTAATTCTGGACAGCAAGGTTTTCAATGCAAAATTGAAGGCACCTTTCTATTTTGAGAAGCAATGGTTATGATTATCTTCCCAGAAATTCTGGAAGAATTATCATATAAATTAAACAAGGGTCTGTGTGTGTGTGTCATTCCAGCCCAGCTGCTAAAGGAAGGATTAACTAAAATGAGACGTCTGTAAAATAGACCAGTTACTTGCATCTATTTCCTACAAGGACTTCTCTACAGAAGGAGCTCTTTGCTCACATTGAATTAAAGATTTAATCACCACGCCATGATTAAATTAACTACTATACTGAAGTAGTTCTTCATTTCTCACAGAAGATGGTGCTAAGGTCCATTAACAAAGGTGAAGATCACGAAAAAAAGGACAATGATGACACCCTGGATACATTCAGCACTCCACTTTTTCAAAGCACCGCCTAAATAATGAAGCAAGACAAATTATGTTCTTGCTTTTTAAAAAAAACAAACAGAACAACCTGGGAAAAACACTCATCCATTAGCATTCTGGTACTTCTTTATGCCCAAATACCTTAGCATAACATGCTAAGGAAAGGCACCTGCAAAGCTCTGATTTAGGCAGAGCTATGTTGTCATATCATTTTAACTTCTGTGCTAGCTATCTAACAAAACAGGAGCCTGAGATGGTCACTGGAGAACCTGGGCAGCTTTCACACCATTCTTTTAAAGAGGAAAAAACAACAAAACATGTACCACCACCTCCAGAATCAGCTAATAACAGCACTGGGAGAACAATATAAGCTGTGAATACAGTCCTGTAAAAGCATTCAATTCCGTGAATAGCTTCAACAAATTGAGTGAACATGAGCCCAAAGATTTATGCTCCTTGCTGTTTCATAATTAAGCCTTAGTTATAATACCAATAAAGAACAGCACAAACAAGTACTCCAGGAAGCAGCAGCAGCTGGCAAGAAAAACACTGCCATCCCCATAAGCTTGCTTCCCCATCATGCTTGTAACGTGGAGCTCAAGTTTTAGCTTTTTGTACAATATTAAGGGAATTGGCAAGCACCTTTTAAGCCCCACCTTTTCTGAAAGCTTGTACCTTTGTTCAACATCGAACATGACCACAGCATGGCTTCTTTCCTCACACATTAAATGGCCATGTGGCCCTAACCATACTACAAGCCAAAAAACACTTAAATTATCCTTTACCTTTCATTTACTTTAGAAAAAATAAATGTAACTTTCTCCCTATACTTTACTTGATGTAGTATGAACTAAAAACTCACATATGTTGAGATATTTTCCTCAGGTAGGACACATGGGCTATTCACTAGATGTCAAAAAAATTGTGTTTCAACTAAATACAAAATACAAAAACAACTGTAGAACAATCAACACCAATCTTGGCTTACTTGATTCTGCCTCAATGCATTTTATTGTTGTTATCCATTGCTCAGATTCTTTTCTGCAGAGTTTTTGTATTATACATCAAGAAAAAGTTCCCAGCAAAGGTTAGTGCCTGTGGTCTCCCTAGATTGAAGTTAGTTACAAGTCATCCTAGGCTACTGTTTAGTATGAATTAAGTCTAATCTGTTGTGTAAAAATTCACAAAATAAACAGCATTTATTTCACAGACTTCTAATTTCAACACTGATTTTATATATTTGATATTACAAAAAATCACACTCGCTATGATTTCAAACATAACTCAAATGGAGCAAACAAGACAAGCGTTGCTAGAAATTGAAATTAACCTTTACTGCTCTCTCCTTCTTAGATGTAGCACAGCTATCTTTATTTGGTTTCCCCAGAGCAGCCTGAGGTAGAACTTTTTTCTTTCTAGGGTATTAATTGTCTGAACCTTCTACTGAGGCAAATATCATCCCTAGAGCAGCTAAGCAAGCTGAACAAACTGTTAGGATTAAGCACCCTTCAGTTTCAACTGCTCTGCTCAGCATACTTACAGGTAGAGCAAGCTTCAATATATTTTCCAAAAACAGAAACTCACTTTCCAAGTGCTATTATAAAACTGTGTGACAGACTGATAGCTGGCTGCAAGCATCTTTTCTGTTAATACCTGCTTGCAGTTTGCTCTGGTGAAAGACTTTCTAATGAACAACACCCTGATATTTACACTGTTATTTATGCTTTCTATTAGCATAGTGAATATTAAGACCTTTCAGACACCAATCATACTAAAGCTTTTTTACCAATGGTATTCAGTTCTTCTACAAGGAAGATAAGCTTTAATTGACCAGATACTTTGACATCCTGCACCTTTAGTTTTTATTTGCTGTCTCAAAAAGCAATGTGCTACTGTGCCTCTCTACCTTCATGAGGAAAACTTAAACAGCAGGGAAGCCGAGAATCTGTAATAAACTTGGCTTTTAGAACATCATATCCCTAGAATCTGGCAGAGTTAACTCCAACATAAGCCACCAATTCACTGCACATTTTATTTCTAGAAATAAGCTAGATGCAAGCAAAAAACATGAATGGCACTGTTATTCAAACTTAGTACTTGTCATCTAGGTGAAGCTACCAAGAAAAGACACAGATTAAAGTTTAACAGCTTTTCTGCACTAAAATACTGTGTAGATGCACCTACTCTTTACTAAATGTCAACTCTTAGAATTTCATTCATTTTTATAGCAGCTATCAAAATCCTACAAATAAGACTTCTACACCCACAAGGAGCTGGCCTGGGTTGATTGGCCAATAGTATCTACTTTGCATATGTTAGCTATCAACTCCTTGAAGTCCTCACATAAGAAGAACCAAAACTGATTTGATATCTACTACACATGAATAACATTTAATATATTTAGAAGACCAGACACAGAAAAGCCATAAAGCCATTGTGGAGTTTCAGCACACTGAACAGACTGGGAAGTTCAATCACTAGCAGAACAGAATTAGAATTTTTTTTTTTTTTAAAACCATCTCTCACCATTTCTTCAGTGCTATACATTCTAGAAACCAAGGGGATAAGTGCCTTACTGCTTTGTATCTATATAGAAAACAGTATTCTTCCCCTCACACTTCTAGGGCTGACAACCCAAACAGAAGCACATGTGACACAGGAAGGGTTTTCACACTGCAGCTGAATTAGAGAAAGCACTGCAAGTCCAAGTCCAATGCAACAGCCCCAACAGTGCAAAGTGAAGCAAAAGAACCCTATTTCTACGTATTTATTCCTAATGGCCTTTCAGTAACACCAGCAAAAGTTACTCAAGTCTGTCAAATGACAGATAAAAAAAGATATCAACTTCCAAAGGTTTGGTAAGGGCAGAGTACCATACAGGCTAAGTTGGAATGGCTTCCAGTCGTAAAACAAAGCTTTGCAGAAAAAAAAATAATCAGATCCCTTAGAGCCCTTAGATCCCTCAGAAGCCTAAAAAAGAAATTCATACACAAGTTCTCTATAACAGATCTAACCATCCCCCACAATAAAGTAACTTCTCTAGCACTGTGTAGAATAACTTTAAATTAATAACCAGTTCTAAGTAGAGCAAAAGACACTGCTCAGCCACCCCACAGACTCTTGTAGGAATGCTTGTAGTCTGGCAGGACAACTGCTTTAAAGACTGAAAGTGAGTAGTTTCGTGATGCTCTTGAAATCATTTATTAACAGCAAATTTGTTCTCTGAGGCCAAAGTCCATTTGCTTTCCTCAGTAAGTGCACTTCCAAATGCAGTTCTTCAACTGTGCTATAATCGCACAAACAAAACCTGAGTACCGGCCACAAACAAAGCTTAAAACCTCTTATTTACTCCAAGTGGCTAAATGAAATATTAGATGATATCATCTAGAAGGATTTCTCAGCTATCACAAGTACTGATGTTCTGCACATGCAGCACCAGAACCATTGATACTTCATGAAGGTAGAGGACAGGAGACATACTCAGTTGTGTGCGTACTAGATATAACCCTTACTTTAAGAAATTTATAAAGCAGAAGATAAAGGAATGTTTTATTACTACTGGTTTAAGGTTACAGTATTTTATTATTAGATAAGTGCAGAGTCAGAGCACACTGAAAGCATACTGAGGCTGTGATCTCTCAAGACCCTGAGTTACATACATACCTATTCGCTGGTCCCTACAGCAGGGCAATGAACAGTAATCAAAACCATCAAAGCTCAAACTCTTTACAGATCTCACTAAGCCCAGTTTTGGAGCCCACTCCTTCTGCCTCCAAACACATCTAGTACACAAACAAGCAGGAGCCAGCACTGCTTGCTCCTATTCTAATCTAGAAGCTCTCTGGTGCTAACTCACCTGCACTTCCTATTCCCCTTCTGGAAGAAAGCTTATGGTTTTTCCTAGCTACCACACCCAATTTACTTCACATAGCTTGGACCCTTTTGCTACACTTTTTGAAAGCTGTATATTAACTTGAGCACCACATAATGGCTGCTTAAACAATGGTACAGAATGAACAACTCAAGGCTTAATTAAAAGATAAGTGATCACCTCTAGATGCAACTCTTTAAAATAATTTTAAAGCAGAAGGACTTGGAAGTTTTCAGACATAGGAAGAGGTCAATTTATTTTTTTTTTAAAATCTGTTACTTACTTTCAACCTCTATGTTCATTACTTACTGATATTGATGTGCACATGCTCCTATCACAACAACCAGTTCTGCAAATACCAAATACAAACAGGCAGCCTATTCCCTGTCATTTCATCTTTTCTAATGAATACAAGCATAATAAACAAGAACCCATGCTTGGATCACTTCGGTTCATGCCTTCAGCCTTTCATTTATGGCCTTGATGTGATATGGCAACACCAAATGGCAAATTCAAGGATATGGGCACAGATGAACTCTACAACACTCCTATCAGACATCACTCACCAGACACCAGAAGGTTGAGGAACATGCCTCATCTTTACTAGCACCAGCTGTAAGCCAACACAGTAGCTACTGTCCTACTACGAGGAAGACTGTGTAGCCATAATTACAGGCTTCAAAATTTTGATCAGGTACTAAAGTAAGTAGATGCTTAGAGAGAGACATCAGCTGGAGTTTTTTTTTTTTTTAAACAACTGGAAAGTCACTTCCAGGAGCCACAGCCCATGACCTGGAAGCAGTAACTGTCATCCATTCAATTGGCACATTGCAGGTCTGGCAATCTGGTGCGCAGGTTTCCCTCGTACATCATCCTATAGATAGTGTTATTCCTGCTACATCAAGTGTGTTGAGCAGCAGCACAGGCTGCAAATGAATATGTTTCTGAATAAATTTCCATTAGGACTAAGATACCGAGATTCACAAAGCCAAACATTTTTCTAACTAGAATTAGTCAGAAGTATTAAATTTAAATCTACATCAGACACTCAGGCTATTTCATTCTGGAAGCTCTACTTCTAATGCTTGAGAAGCACAAGTCCTTCATAAGCATGCAGAATAAACCAATACAATTCAAAATCAGGCCTTCCAAATGCTTAGTAAGCAGTAGGAAAGAGCGAAACATTTTCAAAATGTATGGATATCTAATAACACCTGTTTTTTAGCTGCTTCGGTTCTGATTTTCTAGAGCTTTTGTAGATACTGTAGCTACAAGTGCCTATTCACAGCCTCTTACAAAAGAGAAACTGTAGCTGAAGGGACACTTCACTGCCAGGAGCTCAGAAGCCTGTCAACAAATAGGCCTGTGAGGTTACCCACACAAGCAGCCAATCAAAGCATCTGCAGACTCTCTAACAAGACGACCATATCTGTTTCCCCCTCTGTATTGTGGTCAAAGATTCTTCACAAAAAAATAAGCTATACTACACAGTAAGAAGGCTGGCCACTGGGGAGAGTGCATGAACCTCGAAGCCTGCTCACTGTATTTCCACTCATTAGATAGAGTTAGTAGCAAAACCAATACTGTGAAATTGACTCCACACCCACCCTTCTATGTACTCTGAGCTTCTTTAGACTTTTCCCTTGACCAATATCACACACTGCAGGCTAATCTTGCCTCTCTAAGGAGGGCAAAAATCACCTTAAGAGACAGGCACCTTATTGCCTTTCAACCTGATGCCCTCCAACTGCTCAGACAGCATAGTGACTTAGTAGGGCTGACCTGAGTTTTACTACATTTCACTTACAGGAGGTGAACCTGCTATGATTTAGTTATCTACTGTTAGCATTTTTAAAGACACTGAGGAACATCAGCTGAAGGTTCGTGCCTTCAGCAAACACTCGAACTCTGAGGAAAGAAATGAGACTCCACAAGTCAACCCTGTTTTCACAAGCAGTGGAATCCCACAGTAGATTCAGAAAGATGCATGTTAAATGTTGTTTTTGCTTGTCCTCAGAATGCTGTAAGGCTTCAGGAGTTCCAAACAGTTTTGGAATTGGAAGGTCTGACAAAGTACACATTTCAAAGTAACTTCACGTGGAGTAACCAGACAAAGACTGCATGCAGACTACTCTAATGGGAAGGACTTTCTTCCTCCAAGATGGATAGAATTGTAAGATGTTGAGAAGGAAACTGGTGTTCATCTTAACCAGCACTCAAGTTTATTCAATTTTTGACAATTTCAACTCAACATTTGAGACTATAGCGATTGCTGTATCATGAAGTCTACTGAGTTTTCAATCAGCGACCTTCAAGATCAGGTTAACTGCACAATAGTCAATCGTAGCCTCATGACATGGTTTACATTCCAGAGGAAGCACTCCCTTCCAGCACATTCTACCTGCTTTTACATCATATTACATTACCGGCTGCACACAAGACATAATTTCCGCAACAAATTTGAAAGAATGAACTGTTTTTCACAGTTTTGATTGCTTCCAAATTATCAACAATAGCTGCCTTGGATTTTAGTTTCTGTTGTATTCAGCTATCTACAGTACAAAAAAAAAGGAAACCATTATGACAAGGGATCGAGTTGTGAAGATACACAGCAAATTCAACAGAAATAGTGGCCCAGAAGAATAATCACTGTAACCTGAACTACCAGTTGTAGAAATGTGACAGCCATGTGGAGCTCGTTCCAAGTTCCCATCCATATTCTACTAACAGAATTATAACAAAACCAGTCCAACATTTATAGGTTTCTGAAACAGCTGAAGTAGGAAAGAAATTACAAAAAAGGAAACCAGCAGTCAGAGGAAGTTTTTCTAAGAACAACTCCTGGAATAACCTGTATCAGAAGTGTTTATTCATAACAGTACAAAAGTGTTAGCAGTAGTACTTCTGTATGATATGGGAGCAATTACCTGATTAAAACTGACCTTCTACATTAGAAGAAGTATGAGATAATTAAGCCCCACTGGCCATAAGAGCCCAGTATTATAACAATCACTTTGAATAAAGAAGAGCCTGCATGTGAGAAAAAAAGGTACTACGTGCCAACTGCAAAGACTTTTTTTTTTAAAAAAAGTGTAAAGAACATAATGGCCACATTCAAGGCTGCATCATAGACCCTGTAAAATCTCGGCTTTGTGCTGTGAAAACAGCAAGTGTTACTTTTGGTATGAAAAATATCTTAGCTGTCTAAAGCCTGCAGATGGCATAAGCACAGGCTTCTAGCCAATACAGAGATATTTAAGAACAAGACATTCATCTATAAGAAATAAAAGCTTTGGGTGTCCAATTCCAGTTTCATAAATGAAACCTTGGAGTAGTCACTGTAAACAGTAAGTCTCAGTTTAATCTGCTCGTATAAATAAACAGGTGAGCAATACAGATGCCTGCATGAGGTATATTTTTCAGCTTGACTTCCACAGCATAGCACAGATACAGTTTGAGATAAGCAAAATTTGCTTCATGAAAGGTCAAAAAGAAAGCTACCTGTAAAACTTACCCAAAGTCAATTAATTTAAGACAGCGCTCAAGGTTCAGTAGAGCTGTCTTCAGTGCCTACCACCTAAGCATCACACAAAACAAACATTATTGATAAAAAACCACAGGGCATCATACATAGTTTCATGCCACTTGCTGTTCCACCTCAGTTACACTGGAAGTTACGTGAAGCCTTCAAAAGAATCCATACTCCTTTGAGCATACTAAGCACCATCAAGACTGAACATAGTGTCCAACAAAGGGAAGCAGTAAGCAGATGGAAAATAATGCTAGATGTCTGAAAAATTATACCAGAAGCTCTATAAAGACTGTAGCCACATGGACATCAATTGAAATTCAAGCTGGGCACTTTTTTTTTTTAATTCTTTAAAAAAATTACTTCAGTAATACAAAACCCCACAGGGTGCTCCTTGATCTTAGGCATACTTAGAGACCCAATTAACACCTGTTCCAAGCAGGTTTAAGGCCAGAAGTTGTTAAAGAACAGAAATAGTTTGCTTTAATTATCTTCAGTAAACACTGGAAAATGGCATGCATTTCCAACACCATCATATTTCCACCGCATACAAAAATAGTTCTCATTAGGGGACTTTTCAAGAAAAGGCTGTTTCACATTTTGCTTTAAAATGCAACTGCTGTACTTATTGTTAGAAGCCCATAAGCTACCATCAGGTACCACTGCAATCACATCACAGTATCAGTGCAATTCTGTTTGAGATTCTGAGGCAAATACAAGAAGAGTTACTTTAAGTCAAGGTTAAATATACATTACAAACTCACACATTGACACATTGAAACGTTTTGGACCTTTGATGTATACAAGCGTGAAGTTTTATTACCTGCTGCACTCTACGCTGAGAAACACAGGCTTTTCCAGGTACAATTCCAGCACCTCTTTCACGTTCAGTTCTCGGGAGCATATCTCAGACACATGGAAAAGGATAAAACTATTTGATATAGACTGTCCATAACCTGCAAATCCCTAACACAGGATCTAACATAAGGTAAACGCAGAACCAGAGGAAAAGTGAGCAAAAGAGATCGCTCTGTCATGCAGTGCAAAGAAAGTAAATACTTTTACACATAATTACTACAACATGCAAGCAAGTAGAACTCACAGCTTAGGTATGTGATGAAGACTTGAACATCTATATAACAGCTACACCTGGTTCTACAGTTCAGACATTCTTGGGCTTCTCTGACTCTGCCATCAGGGCTAATCCATCACAGAGTTCACGTGGACAGGGAGTGCCAATGCCTTAAACATGCAGTAAAACAAATGCACATTATCACTTCTTTAGGTGCTTGCTAGTTACTGGCATCTCACTTGTGGGTATGCAGTGCAAAGCTGCTCTGGCCAAGCACTTGCTCCAAAGGGATGCAGGTCTCACCATAAACATGAGCCAGGGAAGCAGCGAGACTTAAACTCCCCAGGCCTTTACAGGACCTTTAAATAAAGCTGAAGCAATATTAAGGATGCAGAGGATGCACAGAAGACACTCAGGCCACAGAACATCCATAAGCACAGATCAGAATGCAGGAGCTACTACCTGGGTCTTCGATGAGCTTTCCACCACCCTGCTGAGCACAGCCTGCCGCTTTAAACTCTCAGTGCCCATGAGCACATCATGAGTTAACAGCAACACAAGTAACACTGTTCGAGCGTAAGGAGAAATCTTGTACAACAGAAGCATACTTCAGCTCTCAATGAACTATTCTATGCTTCCATTAAAACCATAAGCTCCCCAGACCCTTGAAATGAATATGCAAGACGTTTAAAACCACCCAAGTACTCAAAGCTGTTCATCTCATAGCTTGATATCCCTAATCAAGGAATTTTAGGCAAACTGTAAAATAATTTAATACAAAACTGGGAAAAACTTAATAGAACTACATTCTTGTTGATCTGTAAGGCCCTGACCAGTGGAGCTGGGAATTCCAAGCAGTGATGGAAGGCCTCTACCTGAGCTCCAAAACAACAGAAGGCAGCTCAGAAGTTAACAGCCCCAAATTCCCAGTACAGGACTCCAGTCTCTACCTCATACCAGGTACCCAATGCAATAAAACTACATTAAAAAACCTGTAAAAGCCTTATGCAAAGCATTAATAAGAACTTGGTCCATCTTCCAGGGGAAAACAAGAAGGAACTGTTCTACCATGACTAAGTGCCTGCCTGTACTGATTAGATGTCTCAATCCTGTGCTGCTGCCTTACAGTACATTCTTTTGTACTTGAAATGGATTGCACAGGAAAACAGCTGCCAAGCTGCGTGAGACAAAGAATTTTTTTTCTACTTGCTGAAACTGACAGCATGACATGACATTTTGACACCCAAGTCCTACACTAAATATCAGGCTCCCATCCATTATCCAAACAGGCACTGGAGTAACCTGTAATCACAAAGCTCCTATTCACAGGCTTGTGTTTACAGTACATAACAGACAGATGAGCAACCCTGCACAGCACTTTCACAGCATACTTTTGACTAGAAAGACAGCTCATAGCCACTAGCACCTACTGCAGTCCATGTAGAGGGTCGTGAAGACCTCCCTGCAACATTAGCTACATTGTGAGGGCTCTCAAAAAGGCCAGAGAGCCTAACACTATGCAACCTACAGTGCAGGGACCCCTTTCCATGTCTGTGGTGCATTTAGAGTGACCAAGGCCTGGGAGAAAACCCTTTCCAACAGAATGCATTTCTTCTCTCTGCCACTTAATTCTCCTCCCATTTCCAGACAGTTTTCCTGTGGCTACGTTACTTTCTTAATACTCAGCACAGACATCTGCTGGTCAAAGTGCTAACGGCAACTGAGCAGTAAAGTAAGAACCCAAAGGGGAAAACAGGCTTGGATTTTGTCTGCATATCAAACAGCACAACCCCAAGTAACACTGTCTTCCTAAATGCTCTACACTGCAGTAACTGTCAAAGAGAACACTACATGGCAAAGCAGGATTCCTCTTCCCAGCTGGGAAGAGGGGGAGGGAAATTAGCTGTAGGCAGTGCTCTCAGCTGACACAGCCCCCACGGGCAGCTGCATCCTTGCTAGGGTTAAGGCTTTGTTCTAAAATTGTACACTGCTGCAAACACTGTGCTAAACGGATTTAACAACTAGTTTCAGGGCAGCAAGAAGGTCTCTAGCTAGTACAACTCACCGAGTTAACTAGAAGACACCGAAGCGTCTCCAAGCACACAAAAGAGTCAACAAAAAGAGATGCTCAGCACAATGAAGTTGAAGATAGCTCAAGCACAAGTTCCCTAAACCATTGAGAAACTGTCTCCAATTAGCCTTTTGTCTCACTTCCTTCGATAGTTCCTTTCCTTCTAGAACGGCTGTCATTTTTGGCTAATTTAGGCAGAGAGCAGCTGTTTGCCCTTCCCTGGGAATCACCTGATGACTAACTAACAAAACTTTTGCCCTTGCTCTGAAATTCATGTCACTTAAATCATTAATGAGACATCAAGAAAATATCTGAGACGCATGCAAATAAGCAGGAAAAGGCGCTATACAGTCATTAGACTGATGTTAGCCTTACTGCTAAAACATAAGTGAGAGAAAGGAGATTGAAAGGAGAGAGATGACACTGCACCATTTTTCTTCCTAAGTACTTTTTAAGTAGAGCATAAACAGTACCTCATTGTCACCCGAGTACTTCAAATAAAAGGAAAAACCTATTAAGCTACCAGACAAGGTGGCAAGTTGATTACACTCCTGTCAGAGGTACTCCCAAGCAAGTTTTCTGTAGAAACATTAAATGCATTTTTATTTCAGATTAACTGTTAGCTGAACAGTCTGAAAAACTTTGTACTACAGCAAAACAACCACTGGCATAGGAATTTGACACTGCAGGTATCTGTCTGGCAGTGTCTTTCAAGTCGTCCAAAAACATTCCTGTAAATCAGGATGAGGTCAAGTGATGACAGAACAGCAGTGCATCAGGAGCACCAGGACTCCCCTGAACCTATTCCATACAGACACTCATTCCCCTCACTATCATCATGAACAACCTCTCACTTACAGCACCTCTGCCTTTGATGATTACGAGGTTGTATATTAGAATTAACGTTGTTCCCCTGAATTCTCTTACGAGAAGCAAACTACTAAATGGATTGCTACTGCCTGCAGGTACAGTTCTAACAAGGACAGATGGTTTAACAGAAAGACTTCAACAACACTGACTGCTATAACCAGATTATTTATCTATATTACACTTAATATCTAGCTCTAAAGGGAGTGCAAAACCCCATAAACGCACACTAAACATCCAAGACCAAAAACTCCTTTAAAGGAAGTGGAGCTGCTTCAAGACTCTTCCAAGCACTCACAATCAAACATCCCCTTTTCTAAGGTCAGACTGACTTGAACACTTTCTCATAAAGAGAAGACATCTATTTGGGATAGTTCTGTTATAAGAGGCTACTTAGCCCTGGAAAATTAATCTCTCCTTACCCTTGGAAGAATAATTACATAAAATCCACCTACAATAATCATGATGCTTCCTGAACCACAGGAGTCACCAGCTTTCCTGAAAAACTATTCACAGTACAGCTGTCCAGTAACAAAACAGAATAAACTCATACTGCATTTCTCAGGATACACTTACAAGGCACAGCACAGCACTTTCCAGTTAAACCTTGCCAGCAGGGAGCAAACTAAACAGGTCACACTGGCAATACAGCTGAATGAGTAAGTCCAGCCAGGGTTAAAGAACCAGGGAGGTTAAAAAGCCAGGGAGGGGGTTGACCTGGGAATCCAACTAATGAAAACCCTTTTCCACAAAAGAAGTCCACTTCACTGCTTATTAACACCTATGGGCACCTCACAGCCAGCAACGGGCAATTCAACACGCTCTCTCTAGTTAACAGAAAATGGTGGAGACAACTGCTATTTAAACCAAGTTCAAAGTCACCAATAAAGCTTCCCTCCTGCATTGTTAAGCACAGAGAATAACTCTGGTCTTAACGCCCTCATTAAGAGGAAACGTTAAGTTTGCAAGTCATCAGTCACACAACAGGTGACAAAACACACCTATCAGAAAGCCCCCTCCCCTTCCCTGTAAGCAGAAGCCCTACCTGCTACCATAGAACAGCTGAAGATTTGGCACGTTGGCACTTTTTCAATAAAGCTACCGACCCCCCAGCAAAGAGGAACAGAGTTCAATGCAGCCCTTCTAATGGGAGGTCACGCACCCACAGCAGTTTTACCATGCCTACCCCAGAAACCACCCAGCAGTGACTGAACACAGCTGGGAGCTCCTGGATACCTGGAGAAAAAACTGAGTTTTAGTTATGGAACTGACCTTCAGGCAAGGCTACAAGAAGCAAACACTCGAGAACATTCTCAGATTTGAAACAAACAAAACCAGCTAACGCGTTCTATCAGGACGGACCAAACCAGGTCCTCGTCACGCAGATCGCTGTTCGGCCAGCACTGTTAAGCCGCCCTCTCGCCCAGCCCTACGGACAGGTTCGCGGATCCCTCCGAGGCTTCTAGATGCCACGAGGCATCGGCGTCGCTGTAGTTCTTGCAGCGGCCGCCAGGTGGCGCTGCAAATCCGCCCAGATCGCAGAGCCCTCAGCTGCGCCGACGTGCTGCCGGGATAACGGGTGCGTTGCGTACCAGCACCGAAGCCATTTTGAGGTCACAGGCTCCTCTTCCAGCCACGTTAACGGCGCCCTGAAGCCATTAATGGGAGGCTTTGCTCTTCTTTCCACCTCAAGTTAGCTCACATCGGGCCCCAAAACTGGACAAATGAACCTTCCGAGTCCCGAAAACACAACACTCAACCTTCATTTTCAGTACCAATGAGCCCAGCATAAAGATGGAAAAACACAACTCAGCCTGAGGTTTGAGCACCAACGTCTGCCAAACAGGCTAGGTTCTGAGCCCCCAGAACACGTTAATTAATGTTACAAGCTGTTAAAGGAGCCTTTTTGAAGCCTCTATTTCTTAACCCCCAAACCAGCCGAGCAAGGCTAGACCCAAGCCCTAAGAGCACAACGCTCAGTCCCAGTTCTCAAGCCTGCAGAGCAGCACAACACACCTGCTTTCAAGCCCTAAGAAAGCAGGATTCAGCCTCCCTTTTCAAGACTTAGAAAGACACAATTCAGTCCGTTTCCAAGATCCCAAACCAGACGCAGGGAGCAGCACAAAGTCCACCTGAACCCCCAGAACAGGACCAAAGCTCAGAACCCGCTCTCCCCACACTAACCTCAGCCACCAGGCTGCTGCTGCTACCGCCGCTGCTTACATCCGAGGAGCCGAAGAACTGCAGCGCTCCTGAAGCTACTGAGAAGCTGGCTCGGGCTGTTATGACCTGAGACCGTTAGGAACGGCCACATATGGGCAGAGCCAGCAGGTGTGCCTCGTGCGCCTGATGGGCCGTTGGTAACAGCTGTGGGGACAGGGCGCGGTGTGGAGGCACGGCTGTTGGAGGCAGCGTTGCGAGGGGTTTTGTGTGGGAATGTTTCTTCTCTGCCCTCGCTCAGCCTGAATTTGCTGTTCAAAGCCAGGGGGAGTTAGCCCGTCTTTGTTTAAAGGCTCTCCTGTAGCTAGAATTGTGTTTGGAGAAACCATCTCCTGTAAGGATCTGGGCGTTCAGATAAAGGGCGTCAATGACTGAGGTGGAAAGGTTCGTGCTTCAAACACAGGAGTTTGCTGCACCAGCTGTTAAAAATGCTGCTTAAAATTTAACTCCATTTGCTTTCCAGATACTCCGCTGAACCTTTTTCAGTTGAAACTGGATTTTTTAAGTCAGCATGTGGTCCCAGTTCAAGGCACAATAATAAATACTGCTCCAAGATTTTTCCTTTGGGATTTTAGAGAAGTCTCTGTGTGAAAGAGAACTTATGTCTCTCTCATCTGATGCTGCTGCAATTTTAATTGGAATTGACTTAATCACACTAAATTTCCTACTGATGTAGTCACCATCTGTAATCCTATCTTTCTCAGAAAATCCTTATAAATGTCAATTTAAAAGCAAATATGAAAGAATCACAGCTGGAGGGATGAGGGGACCCTTGCTGCAAATACAAGCAGGGTGAGATGGTTCATTCAGCTCCCCAGATTTTCTGCTGAAAATACTTTCTGCTTCTGCAAGGTTTTTTCAGCAGCTCTGATAAACTTCAAAACTAGCACAGATGGAGGGCTCATCTCTCACGGGCGTTCTTCCAAAATGCTAAATATTCTTATTTTACCTTTTTTTTTTTTTCCCCCCCAGATGAACACACACAAAGTATATTTTCTTCACAGATGAATTATCTGCATCGTTAGTGGCAAAGTCATGGCAGGCATGGGCTGTGTTATTGAGTTGTAGTGAATGTTCACAAGCACTGACAACTCTTTCAGGTGGACTTTGTACAGTAAGGTCCCAAAAAAGACCATTACACACCTATACTCAGCAAGGATAATAGCAATTCTTCTTTAAACCATTTATTCAGAGAAAGAAACAGATCCCTTAACTCGGTAACTTCACATCACTACTAATATTTTTAGTTCAGGTGCTTTAAAGTGTGTTTTATAAAAGTAAATTATGGATTTAGAAATAGCAAGTTGTCTACAAGCAATATCTCATTATTTGTACGGCAACTAAACATTTGTAAGGAAATATGCACATAATGCAGAGTGATTGTATTTTATTGTTGAGTTAGAAAGGGAACCTCCTACCAGTATCACAGGCTGCTCTAATTACATGCTGATTTTTTAATTACTTTCACCTGCATGCACCATTTCTTCCATGCATAAAAAAAAACAAGTACACTATCACATCAGCAGGTGAGATCTAACTGTCTATCAGAATACTATAATCTGCTTCCAGAGAACAATGCAGTGCAAAGGCATTGATGCTTCATATACTAGCAGAGGATAATAAACACCTTAAAATGACAGATTAAATCAGTCTGCAGCAGCAGCAGTGTAATCCAGCAGCCTGGGAAATAGGAATCACAGCCTCTTTTTGAAACTTTAATTTTGATTAAAATGAGTCATGCTATACCTCGGTACTTCCATTTTCTTCCACTAGTTAAGACTATGTAATAAAAAAGAACTTGAAAAAGTTGAATTTAAAGTCCATTTCTATTTCCTCCTTTCTGAAAAGTGCACGCATACTTATCCATGACAGCTCTCTTCTCTTGAAGTCTTTGTGTGGCAAATGGAAGTCAATGTATGGCATGTTTGTTTTGTGGCAGAACACTGTCATGTTACATCTTGGAGGGAGAGAGAGAAGAGCAGTGGAAGTGGCAGAGGTGGTATCCTATCATGCCCTGACCAATAGCACTCTGCAGAAGTCCTCTCTAAACTCCTGGGAACCAACTACTCAATCGCCAGTATTGTTCTCTTATGCATTATTTTAGCAAGTCAGCTTGCTGTACTCCTTTCAAGATGGAGTTCAGATATGGTACTCTGTGACAGGAGCACTCCGGAGTTCCTAGAATTGATTCAAAGGAAAAATCATCCAGCAGCAAATCTTTTCTCTTTCACCTTTTTTTCTTCTATATTCCAGCTTTATCAATGCCATATTATATTTCACACTAACTATGAACACCTGTTTCTAGGAAAGGGCTGGTGTATCTTCCTTCACAATGTCATATACTCAACTGTGCTTGGTCCTTGCTATCCACCTTCAGAGTGCATCGTTGCACCTCTCTATTCTACCTATGCATGCATGTCCTGGAGAAGCATTTTTGTTACAGACAAACAATGTTAGACTTTTGTTCAGGAGGAACTTCCCAAGTGTTGGAAAGTCACAGGAAGTGCTCAAAAGACAGACATGGCTGTACAAGTTCTTTCTGCAGCATGCAACATCTTAAAAGCAAAGGCTGAGGTTTCTGTAAATATGCTGTTTCAAATATTTCAAATCTGAGAAAGTGTTACACGTGCATATGACTGCAGTAGTCTCAGCGAGTTGCGTATGTGTATCTGACAAGGGAGTTTTAATTACATTGCTTTTAGCCCCTCTTCACTAATGATTCATTCCACTTCCTAAGTGCATCAGGACTCTGGAAACATCTGAATGTGTTTAATCTACTCTGAGGGGCGTAGGGGATTAAGCAAACCACTCAGGAACTTTCAAAATGCATTTGCTTTGACTCAGAAACCACTTTTCAGTTTTAAACAGCTTTTATATCCTATTGTCAGTGATTTTTATTAGTACCTCTTCCACAAGTCACAGGAACCTGAAAGTGTTTTAAACCTGTTTTCCAGAGAAAGACATGGTGAAGGCAATTGTTTTTCCTCAGAAAGAAGCATAAGCCTCCACAGAGGGCTCTGAAGTCCCTTGAGCCACCTGCACTGATGTTAACTCTGTGAAGTACATGTTAAATAAGAACACCATGTAAAGAAAATTTTGTTCTGCATATTCGGTTTTGTTAGTTCTAAATTACAAAAATTTTGTAATGGGTTTTGAAGATACAACATATGAAGGGAAAAGAGCTTTCTTCTAGAGAGTGAAGTTTGGGGATGTACGTATTCCTTCATTTTGTAAAGGGTAAAATAACAAAATCAAGGATCAAAACAGAAAAAAAAAAGCCTTATTATCTTAAAGATTTTATTGCTACATGCTCCCCAGTACAACAAACAGGATCAGTAGTGTACACTTTAATGAAAGAGAAAGTAGCTTGGTAGAAAAGAAAGCAAAAAGGTACAATGATTATCTACACCCACATTGTATATACGTAGAAGATAAAGACAGAGAATTTGACTTTTTGGAAATTTCCAAGTAATAAAACACACCCTATTTGTTTGTTTGAGGCTCAGGGATTGTCTGTACAATATATTTAATACTAATTTCTTTGACCTTCAAAAGTCTTGCAGAAAGGTAGCAGCAATTCTTTAGAGGTGGTGAGTCAGTACTACAGTGGGTTAGATAATGCACATCACAATGTAAGATGTGCAGTGACCCCATACTCCCTTGAACAGGACTCATCTTCTTAAATTTCATTTACAATAAAAGTCTTCTGACCACAGTTTTCATCCTTACCTTATCCTAGTCATCCAGTGATTACGCATCATCACCTCAGAAGTTTCTTTCCAGAATTTAACTTTTGGAGTCCTAATTTGGAATGCTACTGTTTTATGGTAGGTTAGAGGCACACATCCGCTGTTCTTTCAGATAGGGCAATCATGAGGACTTCTTATGGGGAAACAAAAATTGCACATGAATATTTAATATCTCACTTTGAAATTAAAGATGCTTGTAATAAAAAAAAAAAATTGTCAGACTTTTTTTTTATTTTTAAGAATAAGATCAACAATTTCTCTACAGTAGTTAGCTTAAATTTCTGTTCTATCCATATAACATAGCATGTACAAGTATCTAGTTACATCTATTTTATCTTGGCAAAAAGGATAGTCAACTGCCCTTAGTGTAAATATTTAGTACATAAAATACTATCAAGAATTCAACTTTTAATAAATATCTTTAGTTCTCAATCCTATATACAAGTACTTTACAGCAACACACAGGAGAGAGTGTGATTGGGTGGACTGTGAACAAGATGGTTATTGACATAAATTACTAGTTCGTTATTGCAGTCAGATGCATTGTGCTTGTGGAGATTTTGAGGTGAACCATGCTGAAAAATAAATATCTCTCTCACCTTTAAACCAATGCTTCCAATAGGAAAAAAATCTTTTAAGTCTTGCCACAGCTATTTCTTCTTAGTGCTATCACTATGATGCTTTTTTAGCTTCATAAAAAACAGCTGGATCATCTGGAAAACACAACTTTTGACTTGTGAATATTACAGTACTTACAGTATATACATGGTTTCCTACACTGGTCTGACCTCTTAGGCAAGAGGAGACTTAAGGGACAGCACTGCAACTCCTAACCAAAGCAGTGTTTTGCTCAGTGTAGGCTGCAAGTGTCAGTGTTCATTTCACAGGCACACAAAAGCATTTTTCTAACCTGTGACTGGAATTACACTAAAATGTCTAAACCAACTTTTAATGGGCAGGTGGCAATAAGCAGACTCATACTTTTAGAATTATACTTCTTTTTTTCCCCCTCTACTTAAAAATAAAGCATCACATTGTTGATATTAAAAAACAATCAAACAACAAACTCTTTCCTAGAATCAGTAGATGTAATTCGTATGAAAATGGAACTTATCCTTTTATGACAATGCTGCTTAAAAAATCAACTTGTGGAATGTAAATAAGGCAGTACTCAATGGCAGGCACCTAACAATTGTCCAGAATGTAACATAAGTAAACAGTTGTCTGACAGCACAAAACTCTTGAAAATAATACTGATTTTCTGCAATATACAGTATTTACACAACAGCTGCAAATGTGCTCATACAATATCCATTTATATAGATAAATTAGCAAAACAAGTCTTATTAATTCAGTTGTTCCACTGCAAAAGTATTTTGTATCATGTAAACGTTTGGGACTTCTTGTAGTGGGGTATTTTCTACATGTGAGTGTTTAAAAACAAGAATAGTGAGGTGACTACTGAGGACATGGCCACTTTCCCTGTACTAGAGCTTGACCAATGCCCTCGACAACTTTCGTGCACTGTTAGGAATATTCTTTGGTGCTTTCCTCCAACGCATTCAAGCTAAGCAGATGACACAGTATGGAAGGAGGACGGGAGCAACTAGAAAGTGAACCAGCACTTCTTGTTCTTTGTATTTACAAGGAGAATTAGTTGATGATCTGCAGCGTCCTGCTTGTAGAAAGCAGCATGCACCATAGTGTCCAGAAGTAAAGAAAGGAAACACAAAGCGAACCAAAGTTTCTTTCTGCAACTATTCTCCATGTGGCATTCACATTCATCTTTCCACAGTGGAGGACCTCGAAGGCCATCTCCTGTCAATTTGCCTCTCACTCTTCTGTGAGGTTCTTGATGGAGAAGGAGCACCCACTGCGGTGTTATTAGCTGACACCACAGGAACAGCTGCAACCAAAGCAAGGTCATTTGGAGGACCAAGACTGCTACTGTTGGCAGGTGGCTGGTGGAACAAAGCAAATAGCTTGGAAGTCTTGCTTGCTAGAGGAACTCTCCATTGTGGAAACTCAGCACCCTTAGGCTTTGTGTTTGACTGGGAGACATGTGTATCTGTATCCTCTTCTGCAAAGTGAAGCCTACCCAGGCCCCTTCTCCCTGGCAGGAACTCTGCATAATGGGGGACTAAAGGCGTTGGCATCACCAAAGCTCTAGGCAAATCACTTTGATCAAACATCACTTCCTCCTCAGTTTCAGCAGCTTCGGTAAGGAATGGTGGTGGGAGAGTGCTGCTGCGCTTGCTGCAGGACTCACAGCACAGCTTGTTGTAGCCAGGGATGGAACAGTAACGTGCAAGCACTTCCATCTGACAGAAGATAGATTTGTCTCCCATACAGGGCTCATCTGCAAAACAAATGCAATGCTGATTGTAAACCTAATGAAGAGCACTGAAATACTTGTACAGCATTTAGATTGGCACTGATAAAATAATGCCTGTTTCCAAAATGATGGGCTAGTCTGAGATGTTTCATCCATGAAAGAACTCACGAAGCCCCAGAAAATAAATCAGCCCCTTTAAAGAGGCAGCTCTGTGAACAACAACAAAAAAAATAATCATCAGTTACTTCAAAAATGTTGGCTTCTGTGCAGACCAGTAGCAAACAGAAGAAAGTCATGTTTGTGGAGGATTACAGACAGCAATTCACAGTGCTAACTCTCCAGTATCAGCCATTCTACCTGCCCCAAATCTAGCCTGAGGATATTATTTATCAATAACATTAAAAACTGTTAAATCTTCCTTTAAAGAAATCCCAAGCAGTCATTTTGGGTGAAGTTGGATTCAATGATCCTTATGGGTCCCTTCCAACTTGGGATATTCTACAATTTCATGAACTCTCAAAGATGCCTTTTGCATTATCTCTTAAAATAAAGTGTTAGAAACATTTCTTAGTTTTTCAGTGACCCAAACATAAATGGAGAACTGACTGAACGCTTGTAACAGATAGGTCAGATGTAAGATGCCATCAGATCATGTGAAGCATTTCTTTCAGTCAGCAAAAGAAGACTTCTTAAAGAAGTCAAAGTTGTACTTGAGATCTCAGAAACATCAGTCTTTTTTTGAGCATTTGCTGGATACTTGTGTGGTGAGGATAGAGTTGCAGTCACGCTGGTCAAAAAAGGTAGAGAGGAAAACCTTACAACACAATAAGTCAGAAGAAATATAAGACTTTTATACTGGGTATAAAAGTATGTCCATACCCAGACTTCTTCATTGTGATCCATCATGTGAACTCAAAGGCAAAGTTCTAAGTTCTAGTGTCACTTGAATGGGGACAAACATTGAGAGTTTCTTAGCACTTGAGAGTTGGTGGCATTATTGAGCATTTACGTTTTTAATCTTGCAATCTGTTGTACCAACTATACCACCTAAATCAGGTGCAAAGGCTTTAGCAGCAGTCCAGAATGAGATGAAGAAAATACAAACATGTAATACTTCCCAGGACAGAAAAACCAGCAATGAGGACAAATAAATTGCTTGGTGCATCCAGTAACTATTCAAATACTTTAGGGAGAGACTAGCAGGACATTTCCATTAACAGATTTTTCCTAAGATATCACAGTTTATTTGTAACAGTACTGATGGATTTTACTTAAAATAGAAGTATGCGAAACCATAATGTAAATGGCCAAAAGCTAATTCTGACCATTGAGAATATCTGTTCCATATGTGTCTTCCATTCATAGTTAGCAATTATTCAGTCAACATTTCAGAGAGCAACAGATGGCACGTAATGCCACTTATTAAGCTCTGAAATTAAATTAGCTTTCTGTACTGTGATATTTTCTCACTAGTATAGATGTTGTCTTACCACATGTCAACAGTATGTTAGGCAACCAAGTCTTCCTTTTTTAAAATATTAACTGTAGTCCAACCCCTCAATCAGTGTAGATCAGTTTAATTACACTGAATTCAGTAAAATTACACACTTGCATCAGTGGGCTTGTGGGATGCTGTTTATAAATAGCAAATTATATGACTTCAGCACATAATATAATTTTTTTCCTTGCTCCTAATCCTGATGTGATTCCTTGAATAGATGTTTATTGTTTCTTGACAAACCTGAGTTCAACCTGCAGATTTGCCTGAGAATATATGTAGTCCATGAAGGCACTATAAGACTATTTTCAGCAGGAATTAGCATGGGAAACTCAAGGGCTACATTCATAATTCATCTAAACTAGAAAAGCTAATATTGAAACACAAATCTTTGCATCATATATAGAGTAATAATTATGCGTCCATGTAAATGAGAAAATCTGATCTGGAAAATTATGACAGTCATCTTATTAACACACTGTGATTTAATCTATATATAAGTGAAATAAATATTATGACCTAAAATAACAAACAAACTCAAAAAAGAAAGAACCAAGTAATTATTTTTTCATTTCCATAATGGCAGCGTATCTTATTTTGTCCTGTTTTCTAATGGTTAATTTTTCTGGTATTGATTTGCAGTAGTTTTAATTTTGTGACTCAAATGATAGTGCAAAGATTTGGTTTTGTACTTATCTACTTCCAGTAGGTTCCATAAGTACAATCTTGGAGCTATATACTCACATAATCCCTTTTTTTTATTTTTTAGGTTAACTCTGCACAACCTAGTCAGCAATTTCCTATTCAGTATGGAAGTGCTTGTATCCTTCTGCTGATGTTCACGGTAAAAATTCTCCTTCTCACAATTTGTTACTTGCTTCATGGTAACTAAGAGTAGAAGATACAAGAAGGTATATCGGTTCCCTAGTGAATCTTTAGAAGGTGAAGCTAGTTATTTAAATTGACGCAAAAATTTCACATTACATTTTAGAAGTGACACAGTTCTTACAAAAAGGATCGCTGTAATTGTACATTCAGTGGGATGCTGGGTGAGAGCATCTAGGCACTAATATTTGAAACAGCAGGTGGATATTTTTGCATTCTGAATCAAGAGTTGCAAAGAGAGAGCTCATAAAAAGACTATCCAAGGACCTGTTTATCAATTTATACAAGTAGAATGAAATCAGGTTATGTAATCTCTGCTGAGGCATATGATAGAAGTGGTGGCTCTTCTCCTGTACGCAGACATATATTTTCTAATGAAATGGAAGATGTAGATTAATATGCTTCATACTACAAAAAGAATCACACCGAGACAAATATTCATCACAGTTCCAGTTGAATTGAATTCTCAGCAATTTTGCATTTATACAATAAATCATTTGTCAAAAACATCTGCTGTAGACAAATATTTTGCTATGTCTAATGCCCTGAAAATCAAAATAGTAATCAAAGCTACACAACTTAAAAATAAACTACTACCACACTTTCCATGCATAAAGGGTTTACCTACATAAATATTACAGGATAATATCCATATTTTAGCTATATTCTCCTTAAACATAAACCACATTAAAAGAGTGTGGTGAAAAAGATAGACTATTTGTTCTGAAAGAATACTGTCAGCTACTTAGCGCAGAGGCAGAAAATGATGCCTATGCTTGGTAAAAGCTACAGCCCAAATTCCCGAGCAGAATAGAGAGGTTTGCACTCAGAGGCTGGTATAATGTGTCTAAGGAGCAGAACCCACAAGGTACCCTGTGGTTTTGTCAAAGGTCTGAAGAACCTGGCCAGATGCAGCTGCCCTTGTAGTTAGCATTTTTATTAAGACTGGTTGTGCTGTAGGTTTGCTGCAGCAAGGCCAGATGGATCAGTACATGACCACACACATAAATCCTTCCTTCAGTGGGGCAAGTAAGATGGGGTGTGTATTAAGCATCTAAAAATGAAATAACAGAGTTTTAACCAATGTGATTCAAGAGCACTGGTAGAGGGCATGTATAAGGCCATCTACTGCTTATCTCCCATATTAGCAGATACTAAGTCTAACACGTCATTTGGCATTTGGCTCTGAGTATGACTGTGAAAAAGACACAGTAAGAGTGTTTTATGCCTAATTCTGAAAGGCTGGAATTTAACACTGGCCGTTAAAGAAAATCTCCGCTGATGCTTAAAATACAGATTCTTAAAGCTGATGCTTAAAGCACAAGATCAAATCTATCTGAATCATTTTCTGAAGATGTAGCCCTTATTTTAGCTTTGGAAATATTTCTATCACCAGTGAAAAATCAGTCCACAATGAATAAATAATTTTAAATCTGCTACTTGTTTATAAAGTCACAGACAGTGATTTGCTCCCACCTAGTGGATACAGAATCTCTTAACTGTTCACTGCTCCCAGAATCATTTCCTCCCTTGAGTCCTTTCACTGGCAACAGCAGAAAACAAATAAGAGCAAAGCATAGACTTTCACTAGACTTGTGGCAAGCAGTTACATGATGTCTGTAGGAAAACATACTGCACTTTCTAAGAACACTTTTTTCTATTTTTTCTATCAGCCAGTGGTCAGAATATTAGGACTATTGTGAGGGATTAAAAAAAAAACACAAATAAACCCAAAATCTAATAATTTTAATGGCTCAAAGGAACAAAGACATTTTTTTGTTGTTCATAAAAAGATTAAAAAACTTTAAAAAATTCTATGAAAATAATGTAATGAGATTCTTAGGAATCCTAGTAATACCTTACAGCTCAATGTTTTTGTATCTGTATTTTCATTTCTTTAATTGGCCTCATGCTGGGATCTAGAGGTCAAGTAGGGTCTACTTGGGACTGACCTTCATCTCCAGCACAAATTTTTGCAAATACAACTTAGGCTAATGTGTCCAACCCCCCTTTTTCAGTATGTTATAAGAGATGTGTGAGAATGTGTGAGAAACACAGATCACCCTGCGTCAGAATATCAGTATTGTTCTGGACTGAAAAACAAGGCACCATTAGCTGGAATAAAGCAGGGGGATCACCAGTGAATGATATATTTTCTAGCATGCAGGAAGTAAATAAGGTTGTGCGGTTGACATCTGACAGTGTGGTACCTTTAAAACACAGTACTATACAAATTTGGTATGTACACTATCTGATCGTAAACACAGGCTCTGACTCGTCTTAGAAACTAGTACACAGCGACACAGCAGGTTCACCAGGTAGAACTGAAACTTCAGGCAGGATAAAATAAAGTGTATTACTTTTCATCAGAGTTCACTCAAGTATGAAATCTAAGTCTCTAACCCTTTAACCATATCATGCACTGACACACTGCACTGAGAATGGAAGGGTTACTCTCATTTGCTGCAATCAGTTTGTTTCCTTACCATTACAGGGAGGGAGTTTACAAACCCTCACTGACTCTGGCTTTTCTCCATCGCAATGGTCACCAGCACGGCATATGATCTGCCGGGTCTCGGTTCCCTCCCCACAGGTCACAGAACACTATGAAACAGACACAAGACAATTCAGGGTATTTCACAGCAATATGCAATAGTTAATGTGTCTAAAATAGCCCAGGGCTGGTTTTCACATCAGGCTATACATTCCAGCAGTTTGTTTTGAGAGCAGCCTTTAGTGAAGGTTGACATTATGGAAAAATATGTCAAGAAAGAGGATGGCATTTTCATCAGTCCTTTCTGCAATATCAAATTTATTATTAAAGTACATTATAGATTTTTCTTCTTAGTCTTTCTATAGCTTATTCCTTGACAGTGTAACAGAAAGAGAATAAAAAAGACTATGGAATTCTAACTCAGTGTTCACTGTGTTAGCTGTAGCATTCAGGTGTTTGTTCCTGTGACATCATAGGAATATTAACACTTGCAGAAACTCCGTGATTCCAATGCAAGTCCACATTGGTACAAAAAAAAAAAAAAAAAAAAGTTATGCTATCCTCAGAATTGGGGAAATGAAAAGTTGGAAAGTTGACAAAAACAAAATGTCTACATTTGTTCAGCAGGAATTATGTGTTTGACACTGGGGATATTTTCAGAGTTTGTTTCTAGAGAATTTGGGAGAGCTGTAGAAGCCCAAGAGCCAGGAAAACATTATCTACTGCTGATTTTCACGTTTTGGAGGTCTCCGACCAGTGCAGGCTGGAACGTTCACCACAGGCACAGCTCCAACATCAGAGGTGTGAGGTGCTACAAAAGGTACATTACTCGCTCACAATTGCTGCTTGCCTACCTCAGACCAGGGCCCAGCTTTCCACTGTGCAGGGCACGGTACTCGGTTGCATGGCCTGCGACTCTCAGGGCGATCTCCACTACAGTACTTGAAATGGACAGAGCGGTTTGCACCATCATGAAGGGGCTGAATGCAACGCACAGTGCGGATCTGGTAGCCTGAATTCCCACAGGTTTTTGTGCAGTATTCCCACTCATCTGCTGCCCACCTTAAAAGGAAAAAAGGAATAAAATGCCATCACAAGTTTTACCATTATCCAAACTGCTGCCAGTTCAGTTAGTTCTTAGCATGTTGGTTTTTGTTGCATTTTTCTGGGGGGGAGGAAAGAGGGGTGAGGAGGATGGGAAGGGTAGGGAGGATGAGAACACTCAGCAAGATCATACACAGATAAAAAAAACAAAACAAGAAAACAAAAAAGCAAAGCACATCCTTTACACAAGATCTCCAATCTAGAAAGCTATTAGCATTGTACTAAATTTGACTTGGGCTCATTTTCACCCCTACCACAAGGAGCAATCATTTGTATTCTTATGCATGACCAACTTACAGAGGCCGTGTGCATTCCTGAAGATTGCACATTCTACGAATGGGCTTTGGCTTTTTGCTGGCTTCACAGAAGCTGCGATGAACCATTTTGTTATCACTTTTCCTGCGGCACCCATATTTGGTATACTGGAATCCTGAAAATATTTCAGAAAAATTAGGAAAAGCAGACTCTTGTTAGAAATGTTTTTTTTTTAAATATAACTTTCAAGTACGATTAAATGGTTTTATATGACAGGTATTTACAAGGTATTAAAACATGCTCACAATTTGTTCCATTGTCAGGCATAATATTGTTGCAGAGTGCTGTTTGGAAGTTGTTTAAAACATGGCACCATGGTGGGTATATATGGCCAGAAGGGACTCTAGGACCTTTTAATCTCTGCACTGTGCACACAGATCATGGTACAGAGAGGGGAGAAACTACCTCCTTAACATCAAGCAGCAGGTCACTTACTAATTGGGGAATGAACTCAAGACCCAGGTCACATTTTAGCATTCTTGCTACCCAAACTACCTGCTCAACTGCTCTACATAGGAGTTAAAGTTAATTAGAAATTTACATTACCCATTATTTGCATAGGAATAACACTCTATAAGCAAAGTGAACGATCAGTAGCAAAAAACGGCTGAGTGCAAGCTTTCAAAGTGACCTTGGGTGCTGAATTTAACACCTAAAAAGGACTACTTCTTTCTAGGCTGGAAGTGTGACGCTTTTGAATAATCAGACACTTAAGGTATTTTAAGTTTGGGCACCCAAAATAACAAGCTGTTTCTAAAATGGAAGCTCAAGATTTCTAAAGCATTCACTTCTCCCACCTTTTACTCTTCCACTTCTGGTAATTTGTCATTACTAGAGGGTGCTACATCATCTGTTTACCTCCACCACAGGGTTTGGAGCACTGTGACCAACTTTTTAACGCCCACTCAAAAGTATCTATTTCCTCCTGTAGGACGTTGTTGCTGTTGATAGTTGGTACTGAATCCTCGTGAATGATGTATTTGTAAGTCAGGCTAGATCTTGTGTCATTCTCCCGAGGAATGATCTATTAATAATCAAATGCAAACAGTGGTAGAAAACCAAAGCTATTATTTATTCTGTTGCAGAGTAAAGAAACTACAGCCTCTTAGGGAAACGTGCAAACTGCTGGTTAACTAATCGGGAAAAAAAGGTTTTCTTTTTTATCTTCACAGCTATAATTAACAACAGTAAGATCAACAGAGCTGTTTAAAATGAGATGTCTTTATAATGCTAGATTTATTGGTAGGCCAAGTAAGACACCTATACCTAGGATGAAATGATGCTGTGGTCAAGTTATCTACTTGGCAGGAGATCAAATAGCGTAATGCCTGTTTTTGTCCAAAGTGTCCCACTGACATCTGAGAAGACATTATTGGAACATTACTGCTGCATGAACAGACAGCATTTTACCAAGGAGAGTAAAAGCTAGTGAGAAAAGGGCTTTAGCCTTCAGCTGTCCCATCTGCATAAGTCTTTCAGAGAGGCATTACACAGCAAGATCTAATCTTGGCACAATCTCCATGCTGGCCATGCACTTCTGTAAAAGACAAAATCACTGTGTTCCCACTGTTTGGCATATAACCTACCAGGACAACCACTGCATCATGCAAAGGCCCATCAGTGTGCAGAGTTTCTATGTCGTCTTCTATATTGTATTCCCATTCCACACCGAGGTCGATGAAAGATCGGGATCTGGCCTCCTCCCCTTTTCCATTCAGAATATAGTGTCCTGTAGCCTGGTTCTTAATTGCTGAAAGGATTGAAAAGAGTGACAGTCGTGCCTCTTTATCATATCATCTCCAGTCATGAAGGCTTATGTGAAACTTGTCAGGACTTCTCAGACATTACAGAAAGCCGCTTGAACAAACCCCACCAGCTAGTGCTGTAGATGCACTTGCACAGAAAAAGGCCCTCCAAGGCCACGCCATGTTCAAATTCCAGACTAATGATAAGTGCATCTGCATTTTTGATTCAATTTTGTACCACCTTATTCATATGAATTAGGTACAGAAAGTACCTCTTCACATGTAATATGCATGTTTTCTGTACTGGCATGGTTCCCAAGAAGTATAGGTAGCAGCAAGAAACTCAGGTCAAATCCTTAGAGTCTCTTGTCCTCCTTGTTTGCAGAAGACCAAACCCAACTCTACTGGGAACACCCATTAGTGTAACAGACATCTCAGCAGACTACAGATGCATTTCTTATACTCCTCGGATTATAAAAGTGACACCTTTTTTCACACTTCAGTTTCTTCGGCATATGTATGTATGTGCCAGATGCTAAAATCAATAAGCAAAGAGTCAAGGCATTCAAACCTCTGGGAAACTGTTCCTGCAACACATTTTGCAAATCAGGTCATGTCGGGATTGGATTACAAGCCGATAAATTAGACATCTAGAGAAAGACTTTCATTATTTTCTTTTGTACATCCTTTTCTAAATCACCATGAAACACGATTTAAAAATATGCCAACATCTTACATGCTCCTATTATTATAGCAATCAAAATGCAAAAGTTTTGCAGTGTAGCTACTTAGAAATTTGATAGAACTACTTACTACCAAAACAAAATGATTCTCTCAGGGGTACTATCACATTGTGCTTGGTCAAAATTGAAGTTCTCAAACTTCAAAAGCCAAGAATTTTTCTCTCTGACATTATGACAGCCTTAACTATTTCCTCTCTTCTGTTTTCTTTTTTTAATTTCTTTTTCTGTTCTTACCAATTTTTTAATAACTGATATAACTCTGCCTGAAGAGTTTACAATTCAGGGCAGATAAAAAACTGATGAAATGTACGTCAAAATCAATGAACGACCTCATCCCTTCAGTGTAAGCTATAAATCCCTTAGGCATTAGACAGCAGTAAGTAGCAAGTTACAAACTGATATAACAATGATATGATCTTCCCTACAAAAGAAAAATCCAAAATGAAAGGGACTGAAAATACATCAGAAGTTTCCCAGTCTTCTTTTCATTAAAAAAGCTGTTGTTTGCAATCTGCAGCAAATAAGACACTCAATTGATACTCAATAAGATACGCAATTGAAGATACTGAGTTCACATATTACAATGTATCTTTTTTACCTTGATAGTGTCATTTAAATAAGAGTGATGAGAGTCTTTTATTAGTAAACATGCAAACTGGGATCAGTCTAATATTTTGAGGGATTCATATGAGAAGTAAATTTGATTACTAAGCTGACATCTTCAGTCTGTAACATGCAATTCTGAATGCAGAAATTTACCTTTACTACTTTAGTTTGGTTCTCATTTCTCAGGTTCTTCTGCATGACTGCCCATGCTTCTCATCATGCCTCAAAGACAAACCTGAGGGAGGAACTTACCAAGAAAATGAGGAGAAGCCTCGTCTTCTTGGATAAACACATGTCGAGCACCAGGAGGGATGTCAAACATCTTAAGGTACCCTTTGGCATGTGTAGTAGTCAATGGAGAAAGCAGAGGAGGAAATAAAAAGTAATAGCCATGGTTAGGAGTGCTCTACATTATTTAGCTTCTACTTGCAGAAGGGGGCATCCACCAACTGAGAAGCAATGTCAGAAAGAAACTGATCAAATAGCTTTGTAACATATTTGACAGGACCTCTTTGTGTTTTTCCTCTTTCCAGGAGTAAAGAGAAACCAGTTACAAATCTATTTGTCTCTTGATTAGCTATATTGTTATAGGTCATATTAATTAACAATTCAGGCAAAAAAATATGTTTCCAATGTTTCTGAGTGTACAAGGGAGAAGAACGATTCTTCCTGATCGTTTTTTTCCAAATCACTCATCAGCCAGGCTGTGGGATTTGAGTTTACTTACTGTACTGATACACATATGTCTCTTCAGTGTGTCCGTTTACTTTTGAGACATCAGGAGATGGAGAAAGGTAGGTGTAGTAGATTGTATTGTCACTACACATAAGGAAGGGCTTGTCTACATGGAAGTTAATCCAAACACTTTAAAACTACAGATGTAAAATGTATTAATTCAAATATTACTGCTGAAACAAAAGGGCTGAATTCAACTCTATGCAGTTAAGAATAAAAAGCTGTCCCCAAAGACAGTAATTCATATTTTAAATTTCAATTATGTATCTCTAAATAATTAGTGTCATGTTCAGTATGTCGTACTGTCATTCAGGAAGACTAAAATCCATCTTGAGAACCTGTCAGCAGTCACTTCTATTGTAAGTTTTAAACAAGAACTTCACAAGCACTGAGGTGAATCTAATTAATTTGATGTAAGGATTCAAAACTCTGAGTGTATGGCACTTTCATATTTCTGTATTTTCCCTTTAATGTCTACATATTCAGTTATGATGAATCTCCTTGGATCCATTTTTAAAGAATGAAGAGCCACATATGTGTAATGTCATGGATTTGGCTGATGAGAGTCTGCAAAAACAGCATTCGATGATCTTTTTACTGTCCATCTTTTGAGCATATGAAACACAAAGCTTTTGCCTGATTTGGTGTTGTGTGTCAGTACCTTGTTGGAGATGAGAACTGCAGCAAGAACTCTCCAGTTGCCATGGATGCCTCTTTCTACAAGCACTTGAACTTACCCAGAGTATTTTTAGACTCCTTTGTTTCAGAAAGGGAAATATTGTGAGCTCCTTTGGGCAATGTAAATGCTCCTCTCGTCTTCCCTTAAACAGAACGTCTATAATTAGTGTTTTATGGGAGCCAAGTCTTGTTATTTCATTGACTACATTGTAGGCCAGATGGTCTTAACAAATATAAAGTATAATTTACATTATGTGTTCAAATGCACTTAAAGCAGCATTAGACACATCTAGCACATTTTAACAGTCAATGAAATTTAGACCACTGAAAATTCAGGTAGGTGATTTTAAGTTGGATACTTGCAGATTTCATTTTCCAGAAACTTGAATTCTTTTTGGCACCTCTTGCTTAAATGTTTTCCTGTTGGAAGAGGTCAATTAGTCTTTTTAATGACTAGACTGCCACAGATACTGTAAAACAATAAACATTTCATAAACGCTTTCATTAACATTTGGCTTACTAATAGCAGTATTTCCTGAACTGTATTTCTCATACTCTCTATCACTTAGAACTGTAGTGCTTTCCAGACATTGAGAACACCGTGAAAACACCCAGCAATGTGCTGTCAAGACAATGCAGTTACTTGGTGGTTCCCAGGCAAAAATACTGAGCCATTACACGATGGGGTTAGTATTATATTTTGCCCTCTGTTGACCTCTCATTTGCCCTGTTATCTCCTAGGGAGTAAGCCAAACCTCAAGTTTAGGCTGTACATCAACTGCAAGCTATAATTTGTAAACCACTGCTATAGAATACAGAAACCAGATGCACCAGAAAAAATTCTACTGGACTGGATCCAGAATTGTGACATGAATATTCCCTCTGGTCCCAAAAATACAATCATTTACTTTTAGTGAAAAAGATTACAACTATGCTGATCACAGTTTGGGTTTTTTTTTCTGTTTGTTTTCAGAAAAGCACAGTGACTGCCAGCTCAAGAAACATACAGGCCTGTATAAGAGGCTCAAATTATAATCTTAATGCCATTACTCCCCACATCACAGTAATTCTTGTGTAATTTCATGTCTTATCCACCAGTTGCTTTTATCACTTTAAGAAAGGTCCTCTAATGGCACTTGCAGCTGCAAGCTGTAAACCTTTCCAGTCAGTTTGTAATTAACATGTATTTTCAGCAGAATATTTTACATATTTTTTTTCCCTTTGCACATTATCTTTGTCCAAGTTTAGTTTGGTTAATCACTTACTGTCCAAATGTAATTACTGATGCTGCAATAAAGCTTGTTTCGTGGCAGCAACTACCAGTTTTTAAACTCTTAATGTAGATATCCATATTATCTGTCCCTAAGTCTTTCTCCACTCTATCTTAAAACATTTAGTTCTATCAAACAGATGTCCCTGAAATAGCTGCTACCAGTCATACAGGAGATGCATATTCCTGAGTACCTTCCCCAAACTGAAATAAAAGCAATATAGGAAAGTCTTAAAATGCACAATATTCTTAAATATATGTGTATATATATACATATATATATGTATGTATGTATGTATGTATGTATATAAAACATTATACTGCCCTAGCTCAACAAATAATTGACCAGATAGAAATTTCTGAGAAGACTCAGGGGTCTTCAATTATTATTGATAAGAGATGTGTTATAGAGTACCCCAGTCCAGTCTGAAAACTTTAACCAGGTTAATGTCATCATATGTTCCATTGGATGTAACAACTTAAGAGAAATGAGGGTTTCTGCCAAATGTTTCTGTCTTTGATTTAGAATTAAGTTGAATTTATTTTTCATTTATTTATCTGACTAAAAGGCTAGAATCTGTGAGAAGACTGATCTGACATGAGAATCCACATGTTCATATGAAAAGAAGTTCAGAACTTCACTTAACAACTCTTGAGTTTAGGTTTAAGAAGAAAAACTTATGAATAGCTTACACTTCAAAGGGAGGAAAAATATTTCTTCTAGTCCTCCTACAGAATAAGGCATGCTATACTTAGCATCAGGCAAAGAATCTCAATTTCTTCTGAATGTCACTGTTAGGATAATAGTTCATTTTTTTGGCAGAACTCAGTATCCCCATTTAGCACCAACACTATCTGTGGGCTTCAACATTTACGAAGAGCTAAACATGCTATGCTTGGGGAGTATTTCTAGATACACTGCACAAATGGAGTTTTCTTCTAATAGGTCCTTCAAAAGACAGAAACATTACAGTGTTTTAAAGGATCTAATTTCTTTATCAAACACTAAACCATTCTGGCACATCAAGCTAAAATTCTTGTTTTGCTACCTTGAAGTAAGCCACATTTCTGATCAGTCTTCAAAAACAAGAAGCATGACAGAAACATATGAGATAATAGAAACTATATTCAGATGCATGAATATGTTATTCCTACCAAGCTTTTTGGGAGTGCGGGTAAAGGTTCCTTTCACTGTTCGACAATGGGAGTTATCTCCACCACAGACGCCACACTTATCTTCAGCCTTATTAGAACCAATTTCCTTGTCACAACCCACTTTCTGCAGAATGAAGAGCAAAAAGAAACATGGCTTTATCATAAGCTGTAAGGTTTAGCTGTAGAGGGATGCAATCTCAAAATCAATGCATAGAGGAAATTACTACCCAACACTGCTCTATTTCATTTAAACACAAATTACTTGAAAGCCTGTTGCTGGGTAATGGTTGCCAGGTGAAAAACAGGAATTGATTCTCAGATTATATCCACTGTACATCAAGACTAGGAAAGATGGAAAAGAGAAAAATAGGGACAGTTCCTCTCAGATGCAAAACGAAGTGGAAAAATGGCAAATGAAATTATCAGTTGAAAAAAAGTATATTGTTTCCGTGGAATAGACCTGTGTCATTGCTCTAATATAATTTAATTCTGAAATAATTATAATGAATATGATGCTGCAAATATTTCAAAGCATCTGCAAAGTCTATCTCTTTTTCTCTGATTGCTGCTTAACAGTTATTTAACACAGCACAGTCCAAACTCAGCAAGGAGCTTGAGAAGCTGTCACTCACCACACATTCTCCACGAACACAAATGCTGTAGGGATCTTTATATGAACAGCGAGTCCCATCATGTGCCAATTGTTTCATATAAGCAACATCTCCCGTTTCTTTGGACTGGCAGTACAGGTGGCATCTCTTATTAGCTGCATAGCAGGAAAACAGATGTAACTGCATAAGTTAAAAGCAATTCAGATGAGTTTCAGAAAAACATCTCACTAAAGGCATAAAGAGAATATTACAGAGATAGAAGGGACCTTATGCGGACACCTAGGAGGGAAAAAAGTAACTAATTTGCTGTTGTGTGAATTATGGCCTATCACTATCACAGATACTCTCACAGAAATCAGATTGCTTCCAAAGAGGCTCCTAGAACTGGATTCCCCACCATTCTTCAAGTAGCTTTCAGTTTGATTCTGTTGCAACAGTGCTGAGTTTAGGAAATCACATCACATGAAAGAATAGAAGATTTGGATTTCAAATTCTTTTAGCCTTTTGGAAAATCCCAACTGAACAAATATTTCATTATCACTACTTGAATCTGATCCCATAGCCATGCATATGAAGAGTTTCAAAGGAGATGCCTGAGGAAAAAATACCAGCAACTCAAAGCAGCTCTGAAACCTCTTTCAGCAAGCAATGAATCTTTATGCTTGAAGCTGTCCTTTTTACTCAAGATAACTGCTGGATTATATTAATGTTAGGAGTGAAGAGTCAGGCTCAGGTAGATGGACCTGTCTAACAATGGGAAAATACTAAAAAGAACTTCTCAAATAGAACAGTAATCAGAACACTATTACAACTTCCAGTGCAATTTCCTAGCAGCAGTCCTCATCGAGCATTAACATTTTGCACTCATATAGATGAACAGCTGTACAGGAGAGAGGGCAAGAAGAGTCCTTCATGATCTGAGCACCAGCTTTCCACACTTGGCCCCAACAGCAGAGCCAGAGCTTCACAGTGCACTGCATTAATTGCTATGGCACCCACCAGCTATTCCATCAGGAGCTGAGAGGCTCTATGCCTCTTGCTACATCCTGTTCTCACTAGGAAGAGGATGAAAGTCAGAGGAAACCAGCTGGGCTAGGGTTGGTGAAACTACAACTGTCTCACACTGCAACTATTCCTTTACCCTGGGCCATCCTCTTCTGCTTTTTAATCATACCTACACTTTTCTCACACTCTACATGGCAAATGAAACAAGACCCCCCATAAGATCTGTGAGATTCCAGCACTGACTTGTAATAAAAGCAAACAACAGAACTTACAGTCAGGGTGTTCATATGGCAGCCAGTGGTGTTTGCTGTTCTGATACTCAAAGTGGGAATTGCGTTGCTGACATTGCTGCGCTCTGAAGTCCTCAAAGTGCTTCGGACACTCTTCCGTATTACAGAGTTGAAACTCAAAATTGACACCAACACAATCTTCACCTCCATTAATTGGCCTGGGAGAAGAAAACATCTGTGAGATTATAAAACCCCCAAGGCTCTGGGTCTACAATTTTGTCATCAGTCTTAAGTGGAATTTCACACTCAATTCTAAAGAGACAATTTCACTAAAAAGGAGTGTGAACTGACAGAGCTGGAAACAAAGCAGTTTTCTTGCACGCATATGCACTTGCAATGTAACCTCTATGCTTGCTCAAATATCCCAAAGGCATATCCTGACATGCAGAAACAATACATATACACATCTATGCTGCCAATAGTTGATTTACAACTGGAGACCATCTAATAGTTTATCCCACATCTTGTTGAGCTTGCACTCTATGTTCTCTTCACTCTCTTACACATCAGTTAAATTTTTCGTAGGATGGTTTTCCATAGGCTTTCCTCTGAAAATTACTGGATTCACTAAAAATGATCCTGGCTCCCTGCAAAAGGTGATGTTTCAAGGGGCTTGAATACAATGTGAATCTTAGAGATTCCATCTCAAAACATAAATGCCATTTCAGCTGACACCTGCAATGATTACCAGTTGACTGGAACTACCACCAAGGCAGAAGACCTACATTGGATTGTTGCACTGGCGCGTTCGGAAGCGAACTCCAGTTCCACAGGTTCGTGAGCAGGAGCCAAATTTTGTCCAGGGTCCCCAGTTGCCATCCTGCTTCAGCTGGTTAGCATTCTTCCACATGCAGTGACCTTTGTAGCACCACTGAGAGAAAACAGGCATGGAAAGCAGAGGAGAGCAGAAACAAAATCAAACCAAACATATAATCACAATAAATTTAAAAGTGCATAGAGGAGAGCTCATGGAGCAAAGAGGGTCTTCGTACTCTGGGTCCAGGATTGCCCAATCCCTCTCTTTCATGACTGTCTGTTCCATGGATAAGCAGCAGTGCCACATCTGAGCATGTATCTTTCCATGGGCAGAAACAGGAAGACCAACATGTTCCAATGTTCTTTTGACTTCATTTAAGTCATTCTTTGTCTCATATGAATCCCAATTCCTACCATTTTTAAAAGGAATTTTTATGTTCTGACTACTGTATCACAGAATAAGGACCTTGCTGAAGATCAGCAGCTTTTTTTTTCTTTTTTTTCCTCATATTCAAACATTATATTCATGCAAACAAGATGCAACAGCAGGCTAGTCACTAGTCAGCAAGTTTTTTGGCTACTGGTTAGGGCATTTCCAGACATCATAAGTGGCTCTCCTGTAGCTGAAAATACATGGGATTTGTTAAATAAACATTTGCTTGAGTATAATTGTATAATCAAAAATGAGTTAGCAGCAGAACATTCTCTAACGTTAAAAGACAAAATTAAAGAGCTAATCCTAAGCCTGTGCAAACATTTAGCCACAGGATGTCTGGACCACAAGTACTAAGAAGAATTTGGGGCTATGTACTCCCATCCTACAGTGATGCTGTCATCTGCTTCCATGGATTCTTAATGACACTTTAAGGACACTTTGCAGAAGAGAGAATAATTTTAAAAATAATAATAATAAAAGAAACATAACAAAAAGGCTACAGAAGAAAATGAGAGTGCCCTACACCTCACCTATGATTTTAACACCTCACCCTCCAAAATTTAGCCTGCGTAACAGCCAGCTTTGTACATTTCAAAGAAGACAAAGTGGGAAATCACAGCTCACACTTTTTCCTTTCTTTGGTGCCACCTGGGGGGATGCTGTGCAATTGTCTATTTTCCTGAGTGCTTTTCAACCCAAATTAACGCAACTGATTGCGTTTCTTTTTAATACATTGTGGAAACACAATACTCACTTTTCCAGGGGCACATTCTGTCCCATCGAGTGGAGGTCCTTTCTTAGTCTTACAGAAATATGGGTTATCTGGATGGCTACACCACAACTGCTTGCACGGATCAAAGGTTCGGAACTGAAATGCAGGACATTTATGAAATGAAAAATAACATTAAATTACTGATACTTTTTGGGTAAGGATTCAAACTAACCAGTCAGTTAATCTAGCACAACCACCAACAAGTCAAGTATCTTTGGAAAGAAAAGGGCAATGATTACTCCCCACATCCTCTGGTCCTGAAGGAAGGAGGAGATGTCTTTCTTGGGATCACAGGCTTGCTGCCACAAGTCTGTGTCATGTAGACCACGTTGCTATCCTCTTGACCATCATACCAAATGACTCAGACAACTGGCTCTGGCTTTCACCCATAAATATCTCTCTCCTTCTTTATGTATCTGCTTAAACTACTCCATTAACTACTCTTTAACTGTGCGAAAATGAGTACGTTGCAACTATTAAATAAGGCCAAACACCAACTTGCTGAAATGAATGTTTGTTTTTGCAATGACTGCCTTGGACATACCGCTGTGCACATTTTATAGCCAACACCAAAATCAAAGCGGCACTGTTCATCCATGGAATAATTGATGCCTGGCAGTTCAGGGAGCTTGGGCCAATCATGTTCAAAAGGGTCGTCAAGAAGACAGTCGTAAGAGCTGTGGAAAGATGCACAGAAAAAGATAATGAGAAAATGTAGTAATTGTTTTTTTTTTTATCAATACGATCAAACTCTTTATTCTGAGATGTCAATATTGACAATACTCATTTTCTCAAACCCGTTATTGTTACCTGAAGCACTAACAGTCCCTTTTCTAGGAATACTGCTCAGTGAAATGTGACTAAGCACTGGATGGGAAGATCCTACAGGAAAATCCCTGTATTTGCTGGAGGCTGAGAAGCATCTCCTGCCCTTCCCTGATCTAATGGTACATGCAGAATTTGCACTTTGTTTTCCTGTCACCAGAGGCAGAAAACAAACACTTCTCAATTCTCAGTTCCAAAGGGCAACATTTCAGTGTGCTTCAGACTATAACATGAATCCTAGTGTAAGGACTAACACAACACCTTCTGTAGTCAGAGAGAGCCTTTTCACTGACTTTATGGGGCTTTAAAATAGAACAGTAGTCTGAGAACAGGCCCTCTTACCTGAAATCTACAGCATACACAGGGACAAAACACAGGTTATGCAAAGGGCAAGAATAAGGCCTTCTTTTTTACTCATTCCTGTTAAACTCTTGGTGGGCTGCTCTTCCTGCACAAGGATAAAATTCCATTTTAAGCTTGAAGGTCTTGATGTAAAATTACTATTTCATGCTTTAGGTTACTAATGGTATTCCTCACTGGAATCCAGGCCATAGTGGGTCAATTTAAGTTTTCACTCAGTTCTCACTTGCAAAACCAGTTATTTGCAATAAAGGACTAAGAACTGGATGAGGAAGCATCTACATGGGAGACTATATACATAAATACAGGTAGACATCACTCCTATACTCTCTGTTCCCCTTTTCTCCCTAATTCAGTCACATGCATGCTGCCATTTTCTTTCTTCCACAAATTCTACTAGTTCTTCTCAGGTTATGGCTTCATCTTCCCAGTTTCACAATACAACTTGTACAGAAATAAAAAATGTATATGAAATAAAATCTTCCAGACAGACACCCGGTACCATTCCCAGAAGATGCAATGAGTGTTGTGTAAAATTGTAAGTGAGGATGCACTGTTCCTGATTTTGCTTCTGTAATATAGATGCATGGCAACAAAGGTGATCAGAAAACTGTATTACAGGAGAGTCAGAAATGGAGGTACCTATTCCTCACTGCTGCTGCAGTGATGGACAGGGAAGCCTACTGGAATTCCTCCGTACATTGAATATCTTTCTGGAAGGAGAGAGCAGTCTACACAAGAGGATCCCATTCCTTGCTATCTCTGAAGCCTCGGTACCACCATGTTTATAAAAGGGACTTCCACAAACAAGAGTTCAATTTATGACACCTGAGGATTGTTTCTCTTTGCTCTCTGATGGAGAGCAGCCGACTGGCCCCACATCTCAGGGAACTGCAAAGACTTCTGTTTCCTTTAGTAAAACCACCATCAATGAGTGCTAATAAGTTCTTACTGTATATATCTTTTGAGTTCTTGGCCACTGCATCTGGACCAGTGGTAACGATGAAAGGCAGCCTGCACCAAGGGAGCCATAACACTCCCCATTGCTGTCTCATCCCCACATCTGTTCCCTTGCCCATCATGCTCCATTCCCAGCCTGAAACAAAGAATTGGTATAAGAGCCTCAGCAGTTTCTACTTTTCAACTGGTAAAACAGCTGTAAAGAAAACAGTTTCTCATGCAAATGTAGTCAATCAAGATGAAATTGTTCTCTGTATGCTACAGACATCACCTGCATTTCAAATAGATCTTTGATGTCAAAATATAAGGACTCTCTAAATACTCTTTAGAAACTAACTAATTAGATGATGATTTCTACATTGGATAACAGAAAACAGCAATTCTGCTCACCACTGAGCATTTCATTCAGACATTTAAATATCCATGACAGTACACTCATTTATCAAAAGCACCTACTTACAAATTGAGCTAACATGGTTGTAATGCTGTACATCCAAAGAGCTAACTAGGTTAGCATATTAAATTTCCAAAAGTGTGCATCTGGTGCAGCTTATCATGCAAGTGACATGGTCACCTCACATTTGGCTAAACTCCTCCTACATTACTCTGGCCAAAACCAACAACAACAAAGCCACTGAGTTGAACAAGAAGCCTGTGCTACTTAAAGACAACATTAATTCATCCAGCAGTTGACAGAGATCTTTCCCTGAATCAATTATTCTCTGCCTAACATTTTATCACTCCGTAAGAAGTATCAAATTAACAAATCAGCACTTTCAGTCAATGAGAAGAAAGAATTTTAAGAATTCTTGGTAAGCTACTGTCTCCACTGCCTGAGTTTTCCAGGTTTCTTTCTTAATTATCTCACCATCACCCTACAGAAAATGAGTTCCTGCTCTCTCTTTCTCTTGTCTTCTTCCCTCACTTACTTATTCACTGCTAAAAACCACCGAGCATTCCAAGAAGATGATAATATTATTTGGATGGCTGTCATATAGCCATTAAAATTAAATCACTTTAAGTAAAAAGGAGATGCAGCACCATACTTTGTTGTTAATCTAATTTTATGTTCGACTTACACGTGACCAGTTTCATGAGCAACAACAAAAGCTGATGAAAACCCATCCTCATGGTTGAGAGTACAGCTTCGGACCGGGTGACACATGCCAGTAACAGGAGCATATCCTATTGAGAGAAATCATGTCTGACTCCTTTACCCATTACATTTCATAGAATCATAGAATGGCTTGGGTTGGAAGAGAAATTAAATCCCACTCAGTTCCAACACCCAGCTGGTTGCTACCCACCAAATCAGGCTGCCCAGGGTCCCATCCAACCTGGCCTTAAGCACCTCCAGGGGTGGGGCATCTGTAGCTTTTCTGGACAGCCTGTTCCACTTGACACCCCAATAAATTTACTACCAGAGAAGAACCAAGGATTCTCTTCCTCTGATTGTCAGTTTCTCCTGTCTTTGCAACTCCTGTCAGTGTTAATGGCTCTGACAAACTAGGTTTGATTCTGCATACATCTAGATTACTTCAAGCACTTACACTCAAAAAAAATGCAGAAGATTCCCATTCAATTAAAAGACAGAGTTTTGTTCATTTGTTTGTATGTATTTATATTAATACCATCATGTAATTACTGCTTACTACATATTACATGCCTTGTCCTCAGCAAAAGCCAAAATCTTTCTGAAGGTGGGGAGACTGCCTAAGATCTCATCAAGTCCAGACACGAGTGAGGACTCAGGATTCTTGCCTCACCCTGAAAAATGAAGGAACTGAACAAAGACATCTACAAAATCTTTAGCCAAATGGTCAGAACATGGCACATTTTTCAAAAAGCTATGTGAAGAAGCAGACTCATGCCTCAACCAGTAAGAGCTCACCAGTATAAAATCTGAAAAGCCTTCTTAATAAAGGGTATTTCTGACTAAAAGCAGGTCACTCTTGCCTTGTACTAAGCAAAAATTGGCAAACTCTGGACATTAGACCTGAATGATACCATGCTAAACCATGTATCTTATACTGCTTTTCCACAACTAGATAATGAATGGGGGCCTTTTTTTCCAAGAGAAGTTGCAGAATTTGTGTCAAAGGCAAAGAAACTGGGCATAGCACTGGAAGAGACTATGAAGGCTGACAGAAAGAATGAAGCCAAAGAACCATTTGCAGAGCAGCACCAGAGCTGGGCGTGTGGCTCAAGTATCAGGAGGAGCTAGAGGATTTCATCTTTCTAGCGACAGATATAGAGAACATTCAGAGAGGAAGCAGTGTGCTTGAGGAAACTGAGACATAGAAGACAGAGGACATCTCTGACTGTATAGTGCTAGATTTATTGCAGTGAAAGCCATCACATTTAGTTGGACAGCTTTGTTTCAGAAACCGCTCTGTTTTCTAGTCCTTTTTTTCCACCTGCAAGCAGAAAAAAGAAGCACAGAAAACCACAATGCTTCTGCTAAGAGGAGCCCTTAGTCCTACCACAGACCACAGCATACAAGATGAGTGCTAGTTTGGTCTGGGTAAATGATTATAGGGTGCATATTCTGAATGCAAATACATGAAAACCAAAGAAATGAAAAACGGGGCTAGTTTGCAATGCTGCACAGAGCAGTAACACTTCAGGGGTCTCACCCAAACTCCAATTTTTCTGCACTGACATAAATCATGCTTTGTGAATTTACTTTCCATTATCATTAATTCCTTGAGTGAAAAGGACAAATGCATCTATCAAATGAGCTGAAAAACTAGTTATAAGAAAAAAATCTATTGTGAGTGATGCAGTAAAATAAAAGCAAAGTGGAATGTATAGTGTACTGAGAATTCCTCGTATGCTCTGCATGCACATGCAAAAATATGTTTGTCTGAAGAAGGCAACAGTTATTTAGATACTATAAGGTAAGATTTAATCTGTTGCAGTTAGATATAACTGGCAAGGACTACCTGCTTTTTAAAAAAGCATGCAAAATGAAATAGAGTGAATACTTTCTCTCTACAGTGTACTAGCAAGTACATGCTTAGACTGTCCATATGGACCTTTTCTAAAGCCAAAATAGGAAACTGAACGTTATTATGAGTGTACATGCTTTCCTGAACAGGATCAGGTATCAATCTATCTTTAAAATTGAACACTTCAGGTATTTTCTGAATCAATGCCTACATTCCTTAATCTCTCTGGGCCACACAACAATGCAATTTTCATTTTTTTCTCCTTTTCTGTCAGGCACTAGACACACACACAAAAAACCCCGAAGTCCCAGTACTTTTGCCTCAGGTCAGCTGCATTACCTTGCATACCAGCAGGCCCAAAATCTTGCCTAGTCAGGAAGATGGCATGATCATGGTGCTCAGAGTGATTGGGGTCTGACTTCTGCTGCTGGTACGCCCAGCGGCAAACATTCTCCAGGCTTCTTGAGGGATTCCCCCTTTCAATCAAGCTAATGGACTGAAAAAGCAATATATTAGAACCAGGATCTTCTAAAGGTAAGAAATTCAGTCAAGTTTTGATTTTCTTGAAGAACCAGCCATGTTCCTGTTTTTCCTTCCCTATTTCCCTATCAGTCTAAGTCATAGATATGAGAAAAGAAAATGAGTAAGCTGGACGTTGGCTGATCCATTAAAGAGGACTGATATACTCTCCTGGCCTTCTTGTCGTAGATCCCCAGGCAGAGCCAAGGAAACGTACAAGAGCTGCCAAATCAGAGTGCTACTGCTTACATCAATGTAATTGTATGTAACAGTGAATGTACATATGTAATAACACATTCAGGATTTTTTAAAAAGACAACATAATGAGCATTTACATTATCTATTAAAAAACAGATAATACATTATCTATTAAAATGGTGACAAATAATGGCAACATGCCTGAATAATATCTAGATAAAGTCTGTATTGTGCAGAATAAATGTCAGAAGACAATGTGACTCAGTTTAGTTAAATGAGAGTGGAGTGACAACACGCAGCCTGTGTGGAGGAAGTGAATAACATAAACACAGAGTACAATGCCTCAACTGGTGTAAAACACTATAGCACCAGTAAATCTGTACTGATTAACACAGATTAGCCATCTGGTTTTGTGAGACTTTCGCTACACGGTATGTCTACAAACTCAATACTTCAAAAGGAAGTGACCAAATTTAATTACAAGGCAAACATCAAAGCGGCCTTTTGATTTGCTCAAATTCAATGCATGAGTTAAATGGAAGGGACATGATCTTTATCAAACCTCAAACAGCATTACAACATTCTCATCCTGAACAACGTAACGAGTATTTGTTTCAAAACTCTCTGAATGTATTTTACCAACAATCAACATGTTGGCACAAGCAAGTCGAAGGCAGAAAATGGAGGAGTATGCTGTGACTCAGTAAAAGGAGTGTACAGCACAATGAAAAAAGGAGATAGTTACCATAGAAGACAGTGTGGAAACAGGGCACGAGCAAGTTGTGTTGATCAGTCAAGATGACTGCCACCACTAAAGTCATTTTCTTCCCTGAGGACTCATGAGGGCAAAAAGTCAGGCTGCAAGCCCAAGCCCCTGGAGTGAGACTGCAGTGGGCTGTTGTGCCCCCCACGTCCTCTCAGCCTATCCCTCAGCAGCATCAGCAGGATAGGGGCAGCACTAATGACTTCTGTCTCTTGAAGCAAGAGTACTCACAGGTACTGCACCAATCATGGCAATCTTGCATTTAAGCACAGATAGTTGGTGACATTAAGAAAATACACTGGAAAAGGAGCTTTCCACTGGAATGAATCCATCTGACAGAAATATTTGATTGCTGCAGTCTTCCAGCTTCTTAGTGATAAATTAGGTACAAAGTGACACTGCAGCCAGTCCTACACCACTCTTCACAAAAAGGGACAGTGATGGCTCATCGCAGGAATGAGGGCACACGCACATTTAGCATGTGTTGAACAAAGAAGGCAGCTCCTTGGAATTTACACTTTGGTAGACTTCTGCTCATGTAGTTCCTATGGACTATGAATACAAAGACTATGAATG
Source organism: Phasianus colchicus (assembly GCF_987193195.1). Classification (NCBI taxonomy): domain Eukaryota; kingdom Metazoa; phylum Chordata; class Aves; order Galliformes; family Phasianidae; genus Phasianus; species Phasianus colchicus. Next base: position 31,915,980 of record NC_143439.1, read on the forward strand.
CAAAGAACTGGTTCAGAGGCTTGCTTACCTTTGCATACCCCAGCATGATCATTCGGACCAGCACAACATTTATGTGAACACCCAAGGATTCATCATGGTAAATTTCATTGACCTGAGAAAATAGAAAGGAAAACTTAAAAAGAAAAAAACATGGATGGTACAAAGGGAACTTCCAAGGCCATGTATCTGTTATTTCAAGTGCTTCGACCACTAGTTTTCTCAGAGGAGGATTCAAGTCTCAGATCACTTCCATGCAGTGAAAAATGTAGACTATACTTCCTGTCATCACATACTCCCTCACTGAGAACTTTCTGAAGCACATTTCAAGACTCCTCTCAAATTTAATGGCCTTTGGATCAGAGCCAACAGAAAAATTGTTTGGGGAAAGAAAGACTACAAACCCAGCAAATACTTGTCTGAATGCTTAATTTCACTTGTTTGATAAACATAATGAGGGAAACGAAGTTATTCCTGAAAGCAAGGCTATGGCAGTACGGTCACATTCACTAAGGGATTTAAAAGCAGAGTTTGCATTAACAACAGATAAAATAATCACCATTCAGCCCACATTGCCACTTCTACTCTGCCATCTGGCCACTCTAACTGTGGATGAATTCCAGATCCTGTTCCTATTTGCTTCGTCAACCATTTGTCTCGCTTCAATCATTTTAAACACATGGGATGAGTATTTTAGTGGGGAAAGGGAGCGCATATTTTTCATTTTGTAAAAGATTCTTCTGCCAGTAGCTTTCGCTCAAGGAAATATGCCATTAAGTTCAGCATAGGTTTGTCCTCAGAAAATACTTGAGGATTTGACTTAAGGCCATTTCTGCCTTTTGAAGCTCTAGGTTGGGAAGGCAGAATATTCAGACAGTGACACGATCAATGTGACTCCATTTCTGCACACGTGTAAACATGTGTTTAGCTTTAAAGATCTGAATAATAGTCCTGATTCTAGATCAATGTTAAAATTAATGGGCAAAGTCTTTCCAAATCCCAGAAATGCTTTGGATGTTCTCATCTAAAAGTTTTAAAGTCAACAGCATTGCCAGAGACATAAACTCTGAAGTATACCTCACAGAGTAATGATATCTCCAAATACACTCGATTTCTGCAAGTCAACACATTCCATTTTAAAAGTTCACCAACTGCATGAAAGCATGTAACATTTACAGAATCTGGAAAGACTTACTATGCACACTAAAAACAACTGCTAGCCAGAGAAAACACCCATACATAAGACATACTCATGAGACATCAAAACTCTCATCCTCAAGGGCTGTAGAAAACACACAAGAAAAACTAAAATCTCACAAAGAGCCCTCACAAAAGAGTCCATGGTTTTGCATTAGGTTTGCAGAGGTCTCCAATGAGGTCCATGCACAACATTTAAAGACAGAATTTTTATTTCAGTGTTTTTAGTTTGATTTCCAAATGAAATAAAGATCAGACACTTGCTTCTTCTGTCAATGCTAGTGTCCCAATACATTTGGGGCCTGTTGAATGCTTTCCAGCAACACTTGCAAAACTATAAAGACCTCGAAGAAATCAGGTATGTAGAAGATTTGAGGGAAGTAAGCAGTTTACTGGAAATAACAATGTTACTGCTGCTCCCATGCAAGCAAATATTCTCCAAATATTCTCTGAATATTCTCTACTACACACAGGAAAGGAAGCTCAGAGTATGCACAAACACAGAAGCTTTTCAACACTCCCATAATGAGAGCAGCTTATATCCCACTAGAGAGCACAGTCATAAGACAGACATCCAGAAGTAACGTGGCAGTTCCACTGTTCACCAAACAGCTGAAATTTTTCATCGTTGTTTTAGTTTTGAATAATTTATTTCAGAAGCAACAAATGCTGCTGCTCTGATCTTTAAAGTCAGATTAGTACAAAAGTAACCACATAATTCTAAATAGAGTATTAGTAGAATTTAAAAAAAAAAATCATGTAGATGACAGGTCAGAAATTGTTCTTCTTGAGGACCTTCTTTGTGCCTGGTAAGGTGAGAAATGTCCTTTCACCAGAGTATAAATTAGGGAACTAAAACATCTGCAGCTCATCAATGAAGTTACTTATTCCCATCAAAATAAAATAAATATTATATTATGGGTAATCGGTGAAAAGTAAATACCACTGTTTGGAGCAAGGTTGGTATATTTGAGCAATATTTAGAGATTTTTTTTTTACTTAAGCTAAACAAAACTTTCCCCTTCCCCTGAGGGAAAAAGGTCGTTCTGAGTTGTCCAGTTTGTGGGACCTGGCACAATGATTTCAGTCCATGGTTTTAAAAAATGCAATCCCTTTTAGGACTAACTGAGAACAGACTGTCAGCAGGATAGTTTTACAAGAAATGAGCACATAGCTTAGACTGCTCGCCTCATGAAGCAATTATTCCAAAGTTCAATTATTCATATTTTCTCCTTAGCAATGCAATAGTATTGCTTCCACCAAAGTTCATCTCAGAAAAACGTTCACAGCTTCCCAGAAGTGACCTTCAAAGAGACATAAAGGATTCTGGAACAAACTGAAAGTTTCAAGTCTTCCTCAACACTTCTCTACAACACCTTTTTCTGTGAACTGCTTTGGAAGGATGCACTGTAGGATTCCCATGAGGAGCAAGCTCATATATGCTCTCATGACCTAGACACAGGAAATTTTGGAAACCTGTAACCTTGCTAGAAGGCCACAAATCAAAATAAGTGCTGAAAACTGTCAGCGTAGACTGTAGCGCTTTCAGACTGCTATAACTGCATCTATGCTGTGGTTATATTGGCAAAACAAATTACATTCCAAGATACTGGTACTGGTACAAAATGCATATATAAATCACACCCCAGGAAGCTTGATTTGTCTGAACTGTACTTGGGAAACATATCACAGATGTCCAGCTGGCCATACAGATTCTGGTACAGTATTTAAAAGGAAAAAGTGATTAGGTTGAATTCAATAGTAATACACACAAGAAGTAAATCAGTGCTCTGCCTGGGACAGTGGTGACAACTGGGAGACTCCACATACAAAGCGGGAAATATCTGTTTACTGAATGATGATTATTCAACCAGACAACATAAATGTACCTGGCAGTAAACCCTACAGCTATAGTAAGAAGTGCTGGAAAACAGGGATAACTGCCAACCAAGGGATTTCAGGGCTTTCGTGGATACTCACCTGTCTACACATTATGAATGCCAATGGTGAACCCACATTCCTAAACTGATGTATTTGTAAATTGCAGTGGTGACATCAAAGACACCCTCAAGCTATACTCTGCTCCCTAAAACAAAGTCGGCTGGATTCTTATTTGTCACAGAAATTGCAGCACATTCCCAGGTTAGATTGGGAGCATCTCTTGCAGTATGTGCTGGCTTTTCAAATTTGAGACAGACGAAAAGCAGATGTACAGTTGCTTTTGTGCAGGTACTGTGCAATTCCTTTTCATGGTTGCCCACCCTGCCTCCCTTCATGGTGCGCAGGCAGGGGCTATAGGTTAATCCAAAGAAATCTGCTGACATTTTCCTCTGCTCAGTCCCAGTAAGCTCCTCTCTCCTTACACCAAATGATTCATTTGACTGTCCTTGGGTTTGGGGGGCAATACAGCTTCAAGGACTTTCTGCCTTGATAAAACTACTTACTTTTCTGTGTCCGACTTGTGCAGGGGAAAGTGCAGTTTATTGATTAGCAGGAAAGTTGAGTAATTCAGAATCTAATGATGAATAACATCATCCACTGTACTGTTCGCATCACTGGAAATTGAATAGCTTGAAAATACAGCCTCTTATTGATCTACTGACTATCCACAGGTAAAAACCACTAGATTAAAAAGCAAGGAGTGAGATGAGCTCTTTATCAAAGGCTAAGGGCAAAATTAAATTAAAACTGACAAACTAATACATAGGAAAAAGTATAGAAATAGCTCTCCCAACCCATAACCTTGACAGACAACAAGGTAAGTTACAATCTTCATCACTATCTACAGAATAGGCTATTTGCTGATAAAGAACATCCCTCACTACTCACTGGAAATGTGAGAAAATGATCTGGAAATGTGAGAAAATGAAACTCAAAAATGCCTGCTTTCCACAGGAAACAAGGCTGGGAAATGACAATTCAAAGTTTCAAGTGAGAGAATACAAGCTGTCCCTCCCAACTGAACACACAATCTGTAGCCCAGTTGTCAGCAGTGAGACTGCTGCAAGCAGTTGCAAGTAGCTCCGCAATACAGTTGTGCCTCCCAGAACACCACTCAGCAGAGGGAAAACAACTGGTAGGAACAGTGCTCAGTTTGGGCTTTTCTGGCAACATTATACACATGTCCTCAAAATAATTTTTAAAAGCTTTGTATGCTTCTGTGTCTGTCATCTGCATCTGCTTTTTTTGCATTATGTTTTTTTTTTTTCTCATTTCCTGTTTCCACTGCATGTTTTTTAAGTCTTGTAACAACTATTAAATTGTTAAAATCTTGACAGGATAGCCTAGTTGTTATGAAATACCAATAAATCCAAAAAAAAAAGTAGCAATCTTCACTGTAATTGACCTACAGCTCCTGATGGATGAGGTTTTTCACCTTGCACCGTACTGTGTGGGGAAGTACTTCCAGCAGATGGAGCCATTGACGTTTAAGAAAACACAACTCCACGTGTTTCAGTTCTGCTGCTTGCAAAGCTAAACGTTTTTAAGACTAAAAAGCCAATATTCTGAAATCTTCTTCAGTGAATATTTATTCACTGAAAGGAATAAAGGAAAGGAAAAACAATTCAACAGATTGTTTTCTGGAGTTCATTTCCTGCCAGCAATGCCCTGCATTAATTCATGCAAAGAACAAAGACATGCTTGTAACACCTCACATTTGTTAAATTCTTCCACAACATTGGTGGGCCAACAATCAGAATTAAGGCACAGAGGAGATGACAACTTTTAAATACAACACTCAATGACTGCTTATTGATAAGATCCCTTATCTGGCAGCAGAAAGAGAAGACTGCTTAACACAAACATCATGTTTGTGCTGATGTTCAGTGAGGTGTTATGATAAAAAGAAAACAATTCCTTACAAGTCTTGTATCATGGTTATATTTTTACTCTCAGGCATTATTTTTAATTTCAAACCTTCTGGATTCAAATATTCTCTTGCTTCCATGTTTGCCCAAAGTACTTCAACTCTTATTTCACATTATTCAATAACATCAATGATCTGTGCAGTTTAGCATAGTCATAAGCAGATTACTTGCTAATTTATGCTGTACGCAGTCACCAGCATTAGCTCTCATTTCCATGTGGAACAGCTCACAGAAGAATGAGCCTCAATCTACCTTTTCTCCTTTATCCATGTTGATAACATTCAAGCATGTGATCAGGTTAGAAATGGACAAAGTCAGCTATCTCAGTGTATTTAGGCCCTGCCATTCTAGTTGAAATGAATGAGAGACACTAAAATTCATGGTGGTCCTATGCATGTTATAAAAAAACCTAAGAGAGATAAAATTTAGAGGGAGATAAACAGCTTCAGGTATAAAGGTTTAGACATTTCTGGCACTGTCTTTTCCTACTGAGGTGAATCATAAGGCTTCTGTAAACTTCAGCACTAAGCAGCTTCAGTAGTCACCTCCTTGAAATGTTTTTTGCACAAGAAATAAAATTAAATGTGGACATTTTTTTCTCTGCTAAATTAATGGACAAAAATGCAGAATTATTATTTAGAAAGGTGACATCCACAAAGCTGCTGTGCTCAGTGGACAGTGACTGCCAGAATTGGAATTCTGTCTGCAGTTTGAGAATGAATGATGCGCAGAAGTACCACTCTACTAGCTAATTTTGGCTCATTCTCAAGAAGAAAAAAATAGACACAAATACTGACAAGCCCAAACTTGCTTAGAATCCCCCAGTATTACCTGGTATCCTATGTGCCTATCTTTCTGATCTCAGTTACTTTAATCCAGGGAAACTTCATCTTAAGTGACTACCAAGTGAGTAATAAATGTCACGTGCCTAACACAGGAGACCCTCTATCTCAAATCTAAGGAAACACTGCTGAAAACATCAAGCCTTTTTTTTAAGTGACTACTTTAAATAGTGTATTTGTTACCTCTTGCTGAAAATGATCATGAATGTTTCACTCTTCTTTTGTTAGCTGAAAATCAAACTCCTTCTAAACTGAATGCAGTGCTTTAAAGAACTCTTTTTTTCATTTGAGGTTTCTCTCAGGTAGCGTGGAAGAGAGGAAAACCATGTTATGAGAGACAACATAACACAAAAGTAGAGCAAACTGTAAAGCTTGCAATATATTGTCAGTGCCACATTCCCATAACACATTAAACAAATGGCAAAAACTGATTCTACTCTTCCCTGAAAAGTGACCTCAGCAGCAGTGTGGCACACTGCCATGTGATAAAACCAGGGTCTACTTCCTGAGGGACCCACTTGGTTACTGAAGGGCTGCCTGGCTCTGGAGCACGACTGGGACAGGAGAATGAAAAAAGGGAGGAAGAGAGACAGGAAAGGAAGGGGAGACTAGGATTTTCTCAGTCCTAGAGCACCCCATTGCCATCTGCCAGTCTTTGCTCTATGTGGTTTCCCACTATATTTCTGCAGGGTGACCAAGAGTTGCTCCACTGGGGATCAGAAGCAGTGTTAATGCTACAGAAGGGCTTGGTAGATCCCTTCTGTGATTCTGGTAACAGGAAGATCAGGAAAATGTCAACTGCGTCACCTCAAGGAATTCAGCTGAAACTGACTCGCACCGGGCTGGCCACAGAGTTACCAGAAACAGCTCCTAGGCAATTACATTCTCTCCAGTGGGTTGTTTTAGTCATCAGCCCTTCTGGAAAGATGCTGTATGTGACTCCAGTGTAAGTGCTGTGAGATAAGGCAATAGTGTCACCTACCAGCTAGGGACAACACTAAATTTTATTATCTGGAGTAGATGAGCCATCTGGGCTTCTGATTTCCAGCTCTGCCTCTTAACAGCTGTTTAATACACATCTCTGATGCATCCCTGTTCCTAAAGCTAAGAGAACATGTAAATACTGAGTATGGGGAAACATTTCAGGCATTTATTTAGCTGAAGCTCAACCTCTAGCTCCAGTGCTCCCAATGACATCATAGGAACATGCAATCCTTAGCTCTCAGCAAGTCAGCGAGCCAGATTTGGCACTGAGAGCTGTGCAGTTGTGTCACCATGGCACTGTGCTCAGGATAACCAGTTGTAGCACAGCGTTGAGTGTGATTTATACTGCTTTTTTGCACTTGAGTGAAAAAGAATTGCCTATAATGCCTATGTATATTAGTTATTTTGAAGCTAACCTGAAGCTAACTGCATTACACATGGTAAAACTTCCTTACTTGGGGTAGCAAGCTAGGCTTAGCAAATTAGCATCAGCCTTGCAAAAATCCCCAGGAATGCTAGGAACATCACAAATTGCCTTTCTCCTTCCATTTTTAGGAAGAGTGAAAGATTCAAGTTGAGATATGCTAAATTCACATCTTGAATCTTCACACCACTAGATCTAAACCTAAATCAGAACCCAAAAGTCAGGTTCATTTCTGCATCAGCCAAGTTCAGCCAGGCCAAACTGTGTCTGCTGATGTCAGCAGTGCATTAGGCTGTCAACAGCTGCAGTCTCAATGGCTGATGACGTAGGAATAAGCAACTACTTGCTCATGTGTTTTCTAATTCCCTCAAGTCCAAAAAAGAAACTTCGAGTAACAACAAAGATACACAGTTAGTAGACATGGATTCCCAGTCACCAAAGTCTTGCTGTTCATTCATTCCTGTCTCATCCCTGATCCACAAAGCAGCCCAAGTTCAATGGCTTGTTTCTCCCCAAAGATCTTCACACTCAGCTTCCTAACACACCAGAGTGAAAAGCCTCCTGTGTGCATGTCAGAGGAATGGAGGAAGTTATGATTAAATGCTTTGGGCTCCAAAACCAAATGCATGGACATTACTCAACAGATCCTTTTCATCAGGAGGGGAATCAACTCTTTGAAAGGGTGAGCGACAGCAGGACAAGGGGAAATGGTCTTAAGTTGAGGGAAGGGAGATTTAGGTTGGACGTCAGGGGGAAATTCTTTACAGAGAGAGTGGTGAGGTACTGGAACAGGCTGCCCAGGGAGGTTGTTGATGGCCCATCCCTGGAGGTGCTCAAGGCCAGATTGGATGGGGCCCTGGGCAGCCTGGTCTAGCATTAGGTGGGAAGGTTGATGGCCCTGCATGTGGTAGGAGGGTTGGAGATTCATGAGCCTTGAGGTCCCTTCCAACCCTGGCCATTCTGTGATTCTGTGATTCTGTGATCAAACCAAAATTCTACGGCATCCATTCACTTACTGTCAGAGAGTGACTCCCCAGGCATACTGAAATAATACTAAAAAAATAAGTTCCCAATCATAGAAACAGGAGGAAATGCGACAAGACTGAACAATGCTCCAAGTTGTAAACGTAGCAGACTGAATTCTGTTTTTCTGTTACAATGTGTGTGTTACATCTGGAGTTTCTTATTCTAGATTTATAGCAGAGTTGTTATAATTTTACACAGAGCGATGCTGGAAAAGATATCAGTTCATTTAAATTCATATAAAAATTTTTTTCTGGCCAAATTCTACAGATTACATTTTTAGATTGCTGGTCTTCATTTTGGAAGCTCAGCAGGTAGATGGATCTTCAAACATGCTCAGAGTGTTCGTGCATTTGGAAACTGAGATGCGATTGTGACAGGTGCATGGTGCTGAGAATTTTTTTTTAATGGACGTGGCTCTGAGCATCTAAAAGGTAAACGGCATCTTAAGACAGAGAGACCATAACTGTAGGTACACTCCAAACCTAGTTCTATGTTTCCCTCCCATTATGTATAGATCTTCTCTGTTCCTTAAGCAGTACATCTGGTCACACACTGTTGGAAACACAGTTCATTATGAAGAGGCAGTTTACTTAGGTAACTGAAGAGCTTACAAAGAAACCCAAGAGACATTATCTAGATACTGCAACTCACCTTTAGTTTGAGACACAAGAGGTCACATTTTTAGCCTCAGCACTCCATCTTTGAGTAGCAGTGTGATGCAATCATTGCACAGCGTGCATTAAATGGGAGTTCTTGAAGTGCTTTGGGCAGGACATGTTACTGTACAAGTCACAAGGATCAAAGCTTGGACCAAAGGGAGAAGGCATGGGAGAAAATATTGTAATGCCTCCTATTTAATGATGCTGGCCCATGATGTCATAGGCAGATGTTGGTGGTATGGCAGTAGAGGTTTCTTGCCAGTATTTCATTACATTTTGTTGCTGTGGAACAGATGGCAGCAGACGGGCAGTCTGACAGAATGGTGTCTGACATGGAAGTATGTATGAAGCAAAGGGGTGTCACTGAATTCCTCCATGCAGAAAAAATGGCTCACAATGGATGTGAGCACAGTGAGATGGTGGATGGTGCATTTCAGCAGTGGCAATAGTGGCAGTGGGTCACCTACACTGGTTCTGATTTGTACAAGTGCGCCATGCAGACTCTTGCTCATCAGTGGCAAAAATGCACAGCCAATGGTGGTGACTGTGTGGAAAAGTAGTGTTTTGTAGCCAAGAATATGCTCTGTCAAATACTATTACTGTGCTCTTTGCATCCATCTGTTGGAATTTCCGTGGAAATAAATAGGCATTACTTTTGGAGTGATCTATGTATATCTATACAAAATAATTGCTAACCCTCTAATTTCTTCAGGAGGTATGATAAAAGAATTCTACAAGTTTATTTCTTCAGTTTCGTTGCAGTTTCTATAGATATTGTCACATCACTTAAGGAATAGATACAGCTAGAGGGTAGCTGAAACTACTATTTGGTATTTATATTTTCTATGATTCAATGATTTACCCTTGCTGAAGCCATGCTGGTCACCACCAATCACCTCGTGTTTATTTTCTGCAGCCCAGAAGGCCAACTGTATCCTGGGTTGCATCAAGAGAAGTGTGACCAGCGGGTCGAGGGAGGTGATTCTGCCTCTTTACTTTGCTCTTGTGAGACCCCATCTGGAGTACTGTGTCCAGTTCTGGAGCACCCAACACAAGAAGGACATAGAATTATTGAAGCAAGTCCAGAGGAGTGCCATGAAGATTATCAGAGAGCTGGAGTATCTCCCCTATGAAGATAGGCTGAGATAGCTGGGGCTCTTCAGCCTGGAGAAGAGAAGGCTCCAAGGAGACCTTATAGGGGCCTTCCAGTACCTGAAGAAGACCTACAGAAAAGCTGGGCAGGGACTTTTTGTAAGGGCACATAGCGACAGGACAAGGGGAAATGGTTTTAAACTGGAAGAGGGTATATTTAGACTAGTTATTAGAAAGAAATTCTTTACTGTGAGGGTGGTGAGACACTGTAACAGGTTGCCCAGTGAGGTTGTGAATGCTCCCTTACCTGGAAGCATTCAAGGCCAGGCTGGATGGAGCTTCAAGCAACCCGGTCTAGAGGGAGGTGTCCCTGCCTACCACAGGAGAGCTGGAACTAGATGATCTTAAAGGTCCCTTCCAATTCAAACCATTCTATGATTCTATGATTTAGGGTGCTTCTTCATTCTGCATGCTTACTCTTTAACCTCAAAAACAGAAGAAGTTAGGAACTGTCAAGAATGTTTCAAGTTTACATACTTCTTCCCACTGTTTTTCAACTAGAATCTCTCACTATATAAGGAAAGTAGAATCAGACTCCTGTCCTGAGGTCCTTTCAGGCAAAACTCCCTTGAAACCAATGGCAACTTGTCTGATGCACTTTTGCTATAGCTTTGTTGACTTTGAGTCAACAGGAAAGTTAAAGGTAAAAGAACTTCAAAATCTCAAACAGGAAAGCAGTTTTGTAAGTTTACACTGCTGCTTTTTGAACTGGCAGTATTGGCAGAAGCAACTGCACTGTTGATATAGTTATTTGTGTAAGCTGACATATTCCAATTTTATCAGTTTAACATCTTTTATTATTTAGGTATAATGCAAAGACCTTGTAGTAGATTTTTTTAAATAGAAAGTTTGCATAATCTTTCTGCATTAATAGTCTCTCTCAGCAACCCCCCCTCCAAAAGGCAATCTCACAGCATACCAAGGCTCCAGTCCCCAAGGCACTTCCTGAAGAAATGGAGCACAAATGCATGCTGTCACTGCCCCAGTTCTCCCACTTTTCTCTGCTTGTGCAAAAGGAACAGAAATAAAGTTTCCCAGAATTGCTAAACACTCCTAACAAACCTGCTTGGCTTGCTCCCATAGAATTTAATTTACAGAACAAACATCATGCTATCTGCTGTATCTGTAGCTTGTGTTGTGATAGGGGATATTCACACCTTCTTTAGCTAAGTAGCAGAGAAAGAGAATGACTGAGAGAAAAGCAACAAAGGACAATCCCATGACAATACTCTGCTGTGTTGCAGTGATCAGCATTGCTTGCTAGATCCCACTGTTATGTTTATAACACAACTATCACAGTAGTTAACTAAGCTTCTAGAAGCCAAGAGACTACCAGGTCACTCACTATCATGAATAACTTCCAAGAGCACTTAACAACACGGGGAACTTCAGCCCATATGACCTCACATAATACACAGAGCATCTATCAACCAAAAGCCATTTGTCAGGAATAACAATTCTATCCTTGAACATAAGGGACAATGTCTGGCATTTTTCAACTATCTGGGCATTTTTCTGTTTTTCGAATTTGAGATTGGGGAATACAGGCGTGTTTCCATTTTTACAGTGCAGACTGTGGAAAAAATGGCCCTCCTTTGTTTTTAAATAAACCTCATCTGCCCAAAGCATCAACAGGACTGTTAGTAACTCCATCCTGTCCTCTTTAGTTCTGTATAATCACATTTTATCAAGGAAGGAGAATGTGACGTAGCATGTTACACATCCAAAGGACACCTGGTGGAAGCTCACGTCCTGCAGTGCTCTGTTAGAAAGCCTTTGCTTTCCCAGTCTCACAGTATCTTGCAGGCTTTATTTTCAAGAGCATCCACATGCAAGAACAGTCATAAGCACATGGGCTAATATAATTATTCTATGCAGCTCTGTGAGATGTATGAAGGATAGTACTTTCACTGAGGGTGAAGGACAGTAAATTCTTGGAATTACCCTAGAATGTGCCCTAGAATACCATTATGAAAAAGATCAGTTGAAGGAGCACCTTGAAAATAAAGAAGCAAACCCAAAAGCAGACAAAATTATCATCTCTGTATTTGTATCAACTATGATCTCCTAGGTACTGCTGCAAGAGTTTACAGAAACCTTTAGCATTTTTAAAGCAAAACAGCACAATGCTATGGAAGATACTCACTATGTTCATGAGGGTGAGGAGGTAGTTTTGAACATGTTCTTTGCCATGGAACCGGACGACAGAGTCGTCCACACCTAGCAGCACCTCAATGTTGTAGTCGTCATCTCCTGCGTGCCTGCGTCGCCTCAGGGTTTCATTCAGTTGCTGTTCTACACTGCTGTACAGGGAACTCAGGTCTCCAAGGTCCCCAAGAAGAGATTCTACAATGAAACAGTAAGATATAAACATCCACTCCAATTTCACTTCAGAAACATCCCCCCGCACAACATCTTCACCTGTACAGTCAACACTTCTTTGGATAAAATAAAGCAGAAACTAGGAAGAAAAAAGATTTAGATATTCTATAGGCATAAGAGTGGGGGAAGTCATCAGATACCCACTGAAAAATATAATTCACCATATGGTTCTGTACTTTACTATGTGGTTCTTATAAAACAAAAATCATCCTTAAGTACAAGTTAGACCAAATACTTCTCTTCCTCATCCAGAATTTCCTCCCTTCTTTCTACAGCACATGGCATATGTAGCAGAGTACCACAGACATGGGCTGTGGGATGCTGTACAATGTTCAACTTGTGGCTTTAGTGCCCTTGTACACAACCACTGGAACAGCTAGGCAATTCCTCTTACATTTCATAAGAGTTCTCTGTTTAAAATACAGATGTTTGAATATCCTACCCTATGAATATAGTGAAATACTGGAAGAATCCCATGAGGACATAGGTCAATGGGCAGAGTTATAATAAACTATTTTGAATTGGCTTTTAAGAGGATGTATTTAGTAGCCCATATCTGAAATGACTTAAAAACCATCTCTTCCTCTTAGAAGAGTAAAGCAAAACATTATCATAGATTTTTGACAGGAAAAAGTAACAGCTGTAGGCTATTTAATTCTTCCAAAATTCAAGCCAACACATCAACTGGCTCTAAGCAATAAACAACAGTGAACAGGCCTTTTTGGAACATCTTACACTGCAAATCTTCAGCTAAGTACTGCAGTCCTCACTAGGAATGGGACTGCTCTTAAGTCTCTGGCTCTGTGACAGTCAGGAGCATGCCCATTTCCTTAACTCTTCCATTCAGGAAAAATAGACAATACAGTCCTTAAATACACAGAGCTCTTCCTGCTCTGTGAACCCAGCAAAAACAACCAGCTTCAGAAGGACAGAAAAGAGTACAGTCTTGCTCTCCACTAATGTCCAAGTCTTGTATCAAAAAGGCACATTTCCTCAAATGATGGCACAGCTTTCAAGCCCTATTTCTCTACATAGGAGGTGATAAAAGCCAAGGTTGCAAGTAAATGAATTTGTCCTTCACATATTTTAGTGAAGACTCACAGTAAACTGGATGTAAGCTATGCTCATGGAAAAACAGTAGGACCAGGGCCAATTTTGCAAAATGTGCTGGATGGCCATGCTGTAATTCATCCAGAGCAGATTCAACAACCAGCTCAATTAACTGGAAAACCTCTCCCTCCTTGGTACCACAGTGGTTCACAGTAACACATAAATAACTCTCCCCAAACTCCACATCAAATGGAAAGGTTGTCCCCAGTTGTTTTTAGAAGCTTAGCCTGTCACTGTGGGTGAGAGACCAGGTCTGCAAACAGCTTTACAATTCAACCGCAAGTCCTCTCACTCTCAAGAATGCAAACCCTGTGATAGCACACAAGTGGGAAATTCATAGACAAGCTCCAATTCTAAAAATTGCTGCAGCTGGCAAAGCTGCCGAGCACACTGTCCAATGGAAATATACCAGCAATGTCATCATATCACTACACCCACGGCATGAATGGAATAGCTTGAGATCGGTTCAGAAAGAACCAACTATCTGCTCTGTGTAGAACCTTTGGTTTGGCTGTCACTCCCCCTATTAAATGGGTGGTTTTGTGGTTCAAAAGAAGAGGAGAATCTCTTTCACCATGTGCATGTGAGTGGGCAGGAGGACTCAGAGAAGACTTCTTTTTTCTCACTTCTCTATGTAGCCATTTTCTGCAAACAGAAGATGCACTTAATATGCCACTATTTTCCATATGTGTACTCACAGAATTTTTTCAAGTGTGTAATCCCAACAAAGCAAGAAAAAGTAAACTTACTCTAGGAAGAAATGTAGTGACTGTTTTTGGACAAGATCTGGGAAAAAACACCACAATAAGTATCAGAAACATTTTCAAGCACTGAGCATCGTGCTTTCCTGAAATGCATCTTGTTTTTTCTTTGTACGGAAAACCCAACTCTTCCCCAAACTGGGCTAACAAACAAACAAACACAATTTCAGTCACCCTGTCATGCAGCATATTCTATGAAATGTACCAAGACTTTTCAGGATATTAAGCAGCATCCACTCTCTCTACGTCGTCTTCTTTCTTTTTTTTGGTACGCTGTTTTTTAACTTTTTGTCTATTGCTTCTGCCGCCACTATAAGAACATTCCTTAACAATGAAATGCTAACAGAGGAAAACAAGTATTAATTTAAAGGATGATCTGAGCTACTTATTAGCCAATAATTAATTAACTGCATTCTCTGAGTTACTTTTCTTTACGTCTGTGCTGGGAACCAAAACTGGAAAAAGCTCTTCACCAGAGGATGGTGGACATGGAACAGGCTTTCTAAGGCACTGGTCACTGCCCCAAGCTGCCAGAGTTCAAGGGGTGTTTTGACTACTCTCTTAGATGTATGGTTTGGATTTTGAGTGGTTCTGTGTGGAACCAGGGGTTGGACTTGATGGTCCTTGTCAGTCCCTTCCACCTTGGGATATTCTATGATTCTGTGATAAGTCTTCTCCCTAAACACTCACCATAAATTGCTATGCCCTCTCCCAGGAATCCAGGGTAACAGGAGAGATTCATCTGTTCTCTTGTTTGTCTAGTTTCCATGGTTTATCACTCCAATGACTTCAGAGTCAAACAACCATATACAAAGTCAGTCCATACGCAGTAAGCTCTGTGTTTACAAACACTGCAATCTCCATCTATTGCTAAACACTTAGAATACAACGACAAATGGAACACATGAGAGAGCAATGCAAAGTGAGGAGATGCCTATGTTCCCAGAAACCAGTCATTAAATCTCTTCACTCTGTTCACCATGATTCAGCTAAGTGCTAGTTCACTTGCGGAAATTTTAGAAGAGCACTTCAGTTAGTGAAGCTTTCCATGGGATTCAAGCCTGTTCCCAATACCTCCATCAACATGAAATGTTTTACCACAATTTGTTATCATGAATATTGGCTAATTCTAAAAAACTATAGTAGAGATCTACAGAAGGAGGACCAGTGGACATTCTTTCTGAGTAACACAGAAAGAGTCCTCAGATGTGCTCTTTTCATATGAGAGCACTGTATTATTGCATACAAAATACAAACATGCAATTTGGAAACTGCCAGGCATATGGATGCAGAGTGAAATACATTAGGTATTTGTATCTAAACTGCTTTATAGAAAACAATAAGGTTATCCAAGTCATTTGCATTCAGTCTGTGCATTGTATTGCTTCCACTGACACTAATGACAGAACTATTACAGTAATGATATAGTGAAAATAATCTTACGCCTCCTCTCAGCAGAGAGCTTCCGTTTCTCAGAAGGCCACAACCTCTATCATTCACAGTCCATGCAAAAACTGTGATGTGTCATTAAGGAAACTGCAGGAAGAGGACACATGGAAAAATCTTAGCAGAAGGCTATTTACTGCAATATGATTGCTATAACCAGGAAAGAGACCAGCATTCCACATTCAATTCATTCCATAGGTAATAATAGGTACCGGTAACTTAAGGGCAGAGTTCAGTCTGAATAATTCTTGCACAAAGTCTTTCTTAGTGCATAAATAAAATTGCTTACTGTGATTCTGCAACACTTTCACAGAACTCCCCTCTATACTGCAATAAATAGCAAACACAAAGATCTTTTTCACTCCTACTCTCCCTCTCCCTAAAACCAAAAGATATATCAATGGTTTTCTTCAGCTCAAATTCTGCCCTCAGCTATATCTGCACAAGTCTGCAGAATTTTAGAGACTGACAGATACCTGCAGCATTAGTAAATGTGTGATACTTAATGGTAGCACTACACACTACTGTAACTCAGGACGCAATGCACTGCTAAGCCTCTAGTGCTCTCTAGGAAATGGTTAGGAAATGTACATGTTTATGTGTGAATATAGGCCTGGAATGTAATGAGCAATAAAGAAAATCAGCATTCAAAAAAAAATCATCTTTTCATGTTGATCCAAGGTTTTGGAAAATCTGAGGTCCTTGAGGGAGGCGTAACTCTACTGTGCATCAACACTGCAGGGAGCACATAATCTGCAGATATCTAAATGTGGCAGTGATTTTGGCACTGAGATGAACTGTTTACACATAGGTAGCCCTGTAGATTTGCTAAGTGAGTGACACAGAAATGGCCTTTGGAAATTCCCTTACTGGCATTTTGGAGCTGCTGTCATGATGTAATAAAAATCAATCTTTCCTAATAAAACTCCTGAAGTTGGAGGAAAGACTCACTTATTGTGAGCGGAAAGAGATCACAGGAACTCTTAGTGAAATAAATTATTTAAATTAATGATCTGAAGACAAAGGTCCTCTACAGATTGATCTGCAAAGCCTATTGGCATTGTCTAACACAGCAAACAGAACTGTTACTGGATGGCAATTTCTTGCTACACACTCAGGAAACTAGCCTGTTTGTTTGCAGATTTGTGCTAGACAGACTAATCCTCCCTAATCTTGTTCTGGAATTAGCTGGTTTATTATCTCTTCCTTTTTTATTTTGCTAGTCATCTGCATCTTTTACTTTACGATTTTACCTATCAGGAAAAAATTAGTCCATGCTCTTTCATCAAGTGAAGTAGTTATGTAAACATGTGGGTAGTGGGACAGAACATATGAGATTGTAGACACATGTGCAGACATGTATTCTTATTTTATTTTTTTCCACAGGACGCATCACAGCCTGTCTCATGCATCATGTAGCAAAAATAAGGAGAACAAAGAATGACACCACCTTCTTCCAGTCCAGCTGGGGTTCCTCTGCCAAGGAAAGGCAGGAGGAGTTTTGCTCATGAAGCAAATGAAGTAGTGGAAATGGAACAGACACACCAAAAGGAAATCTCCCCCACATGCTTTGTCATCGTATTTTGCTGAAAACCGCGGCTGCTAGCCTTGCCTTGTGCCACCTCTAGAGACTTGGAACCATGCTGCTGGAATCAGACAGTACGTTTCTGTCAAGTACGCATATATCTCAGAGCCTCCCTGTGAACCCAGATGTGTGTATTCAGAAAGCCATAACCCCTTCGCACACCTCTTTTCCAAATCCTTTTTCAGAAACACCGAACATTTAATATAAACACCTACGTAAAAAACGAGGCATAACTGTATCCCTCTGAATACTTTCTTATACTAAAAAACACGTCCTTCTGGGTTCCAAGAAGTCTCTATTCTGCTTTTCCTAGAAAATAACTTAAAATAATGAAATTATAGCTCATTCCCTACTATGTTAAATAAAGCTGTGATCTGCCCACGTCTAATTCAGTAAAGGGTGTCATCAGTTAAACCTCTGTATACTTAAAGAAAACCCTAAGCATTTCTCACACGGAAGATTCTTATAATATTTTATACATTAAAATACATGGGATGATTCCTCTGATGCTTGCACTGCCTGGCAATGCCACTGAAATCAGCAGTGTTCATTTTATATATCTATGTTCATCTGTTCCTCATATATACCCACTTGCTTAAGAAAAAACAAAATATTGCTGCGTATTGCACCTTTTGTTCACACCCGTTTCACCTGGCAAAACTGAGCAGAGAGTGACACATCGACACTGTAATCATTCAGAATCAGTACTAGAGACCTCTTGCTTGCTAGTTGAGGCAAGGGAGAGAAGGCAGGAACGTGCTCTTCAGCAGCAGAAACAGAGTTTTCTTCACAATTAGGTGGCTACAACTTGGAGTCTCATTTGGTCCCTGACTGTTTCCCTTGTGCCAAAGAAAAGTCAGCAAGTAAGAAAATAAGCAGTCCTGAAGAATTACCTCTGCAAGTACAATGCAGAGATTAATGCAGTATAACTGCATTAATGAACCTGCCCACCAAGGTCCTCATTTACTCAAACCCACACCTGGCTCTGAAAAACACCTCTCCAGGATGCCAGACTCAGGGATGAGCTCCGCATTCATCTAAATCTGCTGAATCGATACAGCAGCTGCTGTTGTGCTGTTGGGTAGTGATTTATGCATTTTCCTGTGTCTCTTTGGAGGCACTTCTCTCATCTCAACACGTCTGAGCCAGTAGACAAGCGGTCTACTACATTCGTGCACAAAAAGGAAAATGTCTCGTAACAGTGGCAGAGTAAGATGTGACTCATGCTCCACTCCCAAACACTGACCGCTATCTGGAGAGAAGCCTGGCTCAGCTTCTTCCTGCATCGATGCTCTCACATCTCAAGTTGGACAGATTTAGTGGTGCAGGACTGTAATGACTTACGGTGACCTACCTCACTTACCCATAGTTTAGTGCCTCGTATTAACAGCAATGCTCTTACAAGGAAAAGAAAATGAATAGAGGAGAAAACTTGCATTGCAGTGAGGATCCTAAAAATGAAAACAGCGATCAACAGAGATCAAATTCAAGGAGAGAAAGGAAAAATGATTAAATTTAGAATGGAGAAGTCAGAAACCCGCAGGCACGGAAATGAAATTCTCAGCTTAAGGAAGGCCCAGCAGTGGTGCCAGAGGAGGTCAGGTGTATGTTGGGGCACATGGGTACAGCTGTGAGCCTGGATGTGAGCTCATCACCAGCTATGAGAACTACGTCCCAGCTGCTGTCCCACCCAAACTGCTGCTGTATGCTGTTATGTAGGACACGCATTTTGACTTTCTAGGAGCAGGATGAGGTCACAGAGTCAACCATAAGCTTGAATTTCTTTTTGGCAAAATATTAAAACCAACTGACAAACTTAGGAAAAGTAAACATTTGATTGTATTTGATTGTTTAATCTAACCTCTTCCTGAAAATACTGCTGTGGCAGGACAGCCTGAGAGGCTCCAGATATTCATAATGAATGAGAAATAATAAAAAAAGTAATCGAATAAAATTAATTAAAAATTCATAACGAGAAATCAGTTTACAACAAATTGAAATCAGTGTATATCTCTTCTTAACAGGAATGGTAACATATAAAAAGTCCAAGGACAGCTCTATTCTGTAGTACCTAAAAACTTCCATTATGCTATTTTCAAAGAAAGGAAACCAAGCCAACTCATGTCACTGCTATAGTTGCACTAAATAACTATTGCATACTAGAACAATATGCTTCAATGACCACTTTCTCTCCTAGTTATCATTTCTTGAAACTGTATTTTCTTCAGCTCTCAAAACCTGTGCTACCAGGGTGAAGACAGGCATTCATGGTTAGATTTTTTCTGCCCCTTTTCCTCTAGTCTTAATGTTTAAATCTTCCAAACTGCTATAGAGCTTAGCCAACTATATTATTTTTCTCTGATGAACTTCACTGCATTTGCATCCAGGACAAATTCCTGGTCACAGAAAGATGAGCTGAAAGCTGTTCTCACAAATGCAAGAAAGGCCTGGAGAAAAGGATGACTCACTTCAGAAATGCATCTGATGAAACCAGTGGCTTTGTTACACCCTAAAGATAATGCCTAAAACCTTTGAAGGCAGTCTTGCCCATTTTGCAGGACACCAGACTGAAAAAGTAAAGCAACTTTGTGAAGTAAACACTGAAAATACCCTCAATAAATTGTACTCTCTTTTTGAGAAGTTTTCTTCATAATATAGAATCCAACACAGAAACCTAGAGTAAACTGCACAGAGGTAATTGCTGCGTCAGGATGGTTGAGGAGGATATTCAATTCAGCAGGACTTCTGGCCAAGCTTTCTAATTCCTAGCTGGAATTAGACCAGGCAGTGGTGTGATGTGCTTGCACCACTTCCAGAGAAGTCAGTCACCTACAGTTCTTAGCTCTCAGAGTTGACTATAAGGGCAGGCCTTCAGCATCTCTAAACAACACATCCAAGAAGACAATAAGGGTAAAAACAGGGATTGGTAATTGAAAAGATCATCTAATTTTCGTTAATATTTGCATAATATTAATATTTGCATACCATTAATATTTGCATAATCAAATATGGGATCTGTATAACACTCAAACATAAGTGTCCTCAAGACACTAAAAAATTGGCACAAAAAGCTGTTCAGTAGTTTCAACACTATTGAAATCAAAGATTGATATTCTAACCAGATTTTATTGATGTTTCATGTACATCAATTGTCCTCATCAACATGCTTTATATAAAGCTTGGCTCTCATTTAAATGCATACAAGACCCATTCCACTTTAGAAGAGTTTCAAGTATTACAGTGGATTTTTAACAATTCTGTAACACACACTGCTGGCTGCTTGGTTTGTTCTTTATCAGCTATCTTGAAAGAACTACCTAAGTCCTCGATACGTGCTTCAGATATATCACAGCTATCAGGAGCTGATGGCCAAGTTCTTCAGCAGCTGGCTGCCACAGATTTCAGCAGGAGTAAAGAACAATTGTTGGCTTCTTTGAAGCTCTTGCTGAAGAGTTACTATGAGAAATACAGTAGGCTGTGTAATTATAACAAAGGTCAGTAACTGCACTTCAGTAAATCTGTGAAAGCCCACAACTTTCTGTCTGTTAAGACTTGGAGTGTGGCTTTCAAAAATCCAGGGAAGAGAAGGATCATCATTTTGTTCTAATGAAGATTTAGAAACCAGTTATGTCCTCCAATTTATTTTCCCAGGAACTGCATATATGTAATTTTTTTGTGGCTCTGCTACAGCCCAATTAGGAAACATCAATGCTTGCAATAGAAACCACCCAGACTGTCATGTGGAAAATATTATGACAGGATTTTCTCATTAGATTGTAGGATGTGCTGAAAGTTGTGTGCTTTAATTTATTAGACCTTTCCAAAACAGTCCATGATGTTAATCATTCTCTGTTACCTTTTCTTCAACAATTTCATGAAATTGCCTATTATATCAGGAGTATCAGAATGACTTCCTAACAGGACCACAACCATACACTTTACATGCACAGAGCCTGTTCTTTGCTTAAGCATCACTGCCTTGAATTTCTCCCACTCCCACACAAATGCATACACTGGAACTTACAAACTTGACTAAGAGCCAAACCCTTAATATTGTCATTGTCTTTGATGGAATGTGTATGCAAGTTTCTTGCTACTCTTCACTGCTTAACTGTTGCCAGTTTCTGCTTCTTTGTTTCTGGGGGTGGAGCAAAAGCACAAGTTTGTATGTGAAACAAGCCTTAGCAAAAAAGTCAGGTGAAAAAAGTTACAATTATACACGCTTTCACCCCATGTTTCACTGTATGTCAAGGGTACTATTGTTAAGTGCTTCTAGAAGCCAGTGCACACCCTACAAGGCATCTCTGCGCAATATCTTTCTCTCTGCTGACATTCTTATCTCTAGACTGGAGAAATATGGACTTGAAGAGTGGACTATTCAGTGAATAAAGAATTGGTCGAGTGATCACAGTCAGAGGGTTGAGGTCAATGGCTCTATGTCCAGGTGGAGGCCAGTCATGAGTGGTGTCCCCGAGGGGACCATCATGGGACTGGTGCTCTTCATCATCTTTATCAGTGATGTAGAGAGTGGTATCAAGTGTACTCTCAGCAAGTTTGCTAATGACAACAATCTGCATGGTGCAGCTGATACAATAGAAGGGAGGGACGCCATTCAGAGTTACGGACATGCTCAAAAAGTGGGCACAAGAGAATAAAGCACAAGATGTTGCACTTGGGTCAAGGCAATCCCAAGCATGACTGCAGTCTAGGAGAAGAATTCATTGAGAGCAGCCCTGTGAAGAAGGACTTGCGGGTCCTCATGGACGGAAAGGTGAACATGAGCCAGCAATGTGTGCTTGCAGCTCAGAAGGCCAACAGCATCCTGGGCTGCATCAACAGAGGGGTGGCAGCAGGCTGAGCCCTTGCCTAGAGTTCTGTGTCCAGGTCTGGGACCCCCTGCATGACAAGAATACAGCGCTACTGGAGTAGGACCAGAAGTGGGCCACAAAAACGCTCAGAGTGCTGGAGCACCTCTCCTATGAAGAAAGGTTGTGTGAGTTGGAATTGTTCAGCCTGGAGAAGAGACGGCTGCGGGGAAACCTCACTGCTGCCTTCCAGTTCTTGTCGGGAGCTCAATAAGCAGAGGGGGGGACCAACTATTTACATGGTCTCACAGTGACAGAACAAAGGGGAATGGCTTTAGACTAAAAGAGCAGAGATTAGGTTAGATGTTAGGAAGAAATTCTTCACTCAGAGGGTGAGGCGCTGACACAAGCTGCCCAGAGAGATTGTGGATGCCCCATCCTTGGAGGCACTCAAGGCCAGGTTGGATGGGGCCATAGGTAGACTGATCCAGCACGTGGCAACCAGCCCACAGCAGGGGGTTGGGGCTAGACAAGCTTTAAGGTCCCCTCCAACCATTCTATGATTCTATGAATATGTCACAATAAGTATTATAGATGACATTTTTGTAACACAGACAAAGCCAGTTCTAGTACTGCAGAAACATAGTGCAGCTATAGAGAAGAGAGAATCAGATTTTACCTTCTCTTCAACAAAGACAGAAACATTGCTAGAGAAACAACAACAACAACAACAACAAAAACCCAGCAAAAACCCAAACAAACAAACAACAAACAACAACAACAAAAAAACAGGCAACCAACCTACCAACAATATCCCAAAACCCACAGAAAAACCATAAGTCTTTCCCCCTGTTTCCTGAAAACTACTAGAATTCATAGGAAAAGGCCAGAAAAAGGCATAGTAGAAAACCAAGCTATCAGAAAATTACCTGGCTATGACTCCCAATTATGCTGCTCTGTTCACTACCAAACAAAATCAATGGAAAATGGGTGTTGTGTCCAGTTAGTTCTGAATCATACCATTCGGTCAGATTTTCAAAAGTACCAAAAAAGACTTGCAGTGGCAGCCAGGTATTTAGTTTGCTTTTTAAAGTCCTATCAAATTAATATGAAGTATTAATAATTGCTAGTCACCCTCAGTTCCTCAGACTAAGAAGGTACATGGGTGAGATTTGAGTGTTTCCTAATTCACTGAGCTGCTGTCAACACCACCCAAATGTGGGTAGGAGAAGGAAGAGGCGCTGAAAAGCCTTGAAAAAAAAAAGGCTTTTTCTTCATGGGAGGTTGATTTGTGCATGAATGACAGATGCAGAGTCTCAGAGGCAACAAGATGTACAGCAGAGGATACTGAAGAAAGCAGAGCTCCTGTGGGACCACCAAGGCACAAACTTTTTAAAAAAGGTTTGCAATGCTCAACATGCAAGTGTCCACAGTCATATGGTTTGTACTGGAGGAAGCACGCAAGGAAGAATGGCTTTAAATGAAAAGAGTGGTGATTAGCTTTGATGTTAGGAAGATATTCTTTACTCAGGGTGATGAGGCTCTAAAATGAGCAGATTCTATACCAAAACAGAACAGAAAGAGCAATAAGTTCATAGTTCCCCATTTCTTTCACTGACACAGCCAGGTAGAGATAAATAGCCAAAATGCCATGCCTCTCAGGTGAGAGCTGCAGCCCTGTGGTAAATGCAGCTCTGTAGTAAATACAGCCCTAGATCTCCAAACACAATTTTTCCAGGCCACTTTTTGGACAGAAATTACCTAAGATTCAAAAGTGAAGTAAAAACCCATGCAGCTCCTGCTGAAGCACATGATGCTAGGCATACTGTTTGAGCATGCAGTGCTGCATGTTCCATTTTTTTTTTTTATTTTCCCCTTGGGTCTTTTCCTCTTACTAGGGCTGCTTCTGAAGGAAGAGGGAGATGGCTCAAATCCTCACCTATCCAAACCTATCTACTATTATGAATACACATATGTAACTTTGAAGAGAAGGGAATGCTTGCATCACTTTTACATACAATGTAGTTTCTAAATGGCTTTAGATTAAATATAGAATATATTTCCTTCTGAGGTTTATGAAATACTTCTTTCTTAAAAAGAATGTGAGCTTATTTGCATGTCAACACTCACTGAGACGAGGGGTATTGTAAATATGTTTACATAAAGTGATCTACACTTGAGGGTAGTGAAAAAGATTGTAGAAAAAGACAAGCTAGTCACACAACACAAACATGAAAGAGGTCTGAAATTACAGAAAACCTACCTTTTTACAGACTAAACAATGTAGTGTTTAAAATATTAACTGAAGACATTTATGAGTTAAAGAGTTTAGAAGAAAAACTCAATATAAGTTGACCAGAAAATATCAAGAAAGTGAAGGCATAGGAAAACAAAAAGAAGAAAAAATAGCATACATCAGTTATTTTTTTCTGCTGAATGTTATATATCACACACGTATCAAAGTGCTGCTGTACCTCTGAGAGCCTAAGAATGGGATAAGCGAGATTTGTTGCTAGATTTTACATCTTGTAAAGCAACCTGGAACTGGAAAATAATAACACAACCCTATCCTTTTGTAGCAGAAATAACAAATCTTTAAGGGAAGTACATGCTGGAAACAACTGCTCTGAAATTGATAACATCAATCAGATTATGTGGCAGGAAATTGAATTTCCATCTGTGGATGAGAGGAGACATCAGCAAAAGAGAAAGATGCTGAAGCATTTTCTAAGGAAAATGGAGTGATACATAATTCTAGAGCTGTTGGGGCACTAAGGATGGTGTGGGAGAAGGATTTGGGCAGGGAAAGGTTAAAATGTCCTGTTGAACAAGTATCTCACTAAGAACATGAATTTTTTACCTTGAGTATTAGGGATAGAATGAGGATTTTTGGAGAAATATCCTCCCATATCCCCCACAATGTTTCTGTTTTTCATCAATTGTCAGCGAGCTTCCTTCCAAGCTGGTACTGGTTATTTATTAGGTGCCTGACTGGTGTTAAAGAAGGACTGAGGAGGAAGCAGCAACTGTGACCAAAGATGGTCATCTGGTGAGTGACTTAACTGTTAGAGTGCTGGTAATTCAGTGAGGACAGTGTGGCGGAAGACTAGCAAAAAGAAAAACCATCAAAAATGGAAGAAGGACTTTCTAGCCTGCAGCAGATCTGCTCGTGCTTGCAAGGTAGTAATGTCTCTTGTCTGAGGAACTATACTGTGAAATAAGAATAGCAGCCAGTAGGTTTATACAAAACTTCATTTTCATAGTACATTAACTGCAGTGAGGAATTAGAGGGAAAAAAAAAAAAGAAGAGAAAAATATTGTGAATTCATATTAACTCTGGTTATCTTCCACCTTCTCTAGATGAGGAAGTGAATTTTAGCTTGGAGCCTCAGCTCTATACATAAACTCTTCAGTTGGATCCTTAGAGTGACAGTGGCTTAGGGAATTAGAAACAAATGTGAATTAAAGTCAGGATTCAATCTCTGAGTTTAAGAATTATTCATTAAATTTATGAACTCAATGGGCCACATATACAAGCATTATCTTACTTTATTGTTAGAGAAAAGATTTTTAAGTGCTGACTGACTTAATAAAATATTTGCTTCTCTAGTACCACAGTAAATCCAGTTACAGAATTCTGGGAAGGGTGGAAGATTTCCTGCAGTATATTACTTGTTAACTCTGCAGAGTCAGCACTGCTTTGACACAACTCTTCCCTTTCATGCATGATCAGCAAAAATGTTTATACGACAGATTGTTGCCAGCAGCACACTTAGGAGGTCATGTAGAGCCACCAAAGGCATAACTCTCTCTATATCTGAATATGTTTAGAGCCAACTTGGGATAAGCTATTCCAATGCAAACCGCTAGAACTTTACTCCATACTTTTCCTGTCAACAGCTCCCTACCTGGCATGAGAGTTTGCTACAAATGCAGGTCATCCTTATCTGACAGCAAATGTACACAAAACAAAGCCAGAATTTAAAAGGAATTAAGGAAACTATAATTAAGTACGTCTGAGTTTGGGCCAATTTTAAACTGTTCCTTTTCCATCCAATGAATAGAAACTGGTAATACCAAAAGCAAAAGGGGAACATCCAGTTCTAGAGCTCTCCCTAGAGCAAGACTCCTAGAGCAAGTTTACACTTGATACGCTAACAGGATAGTTAGCTCCCACTGCAAATGATTCTCACTGAAAGTAATTTTAGATTTGCCTGCGAACTTGCCATGTCCTCGAAATTCAAAGATATGTGTGAGTGTTGCTGGAAAAGAAAATGTCACCCTGAGGTTGTAACACATACAATCACACCAAGATTAGATGCAGCCAGAAAGTATATATGGGTGAGGGGTGTTAGCAGGCACAGCACTATTGTAAATAATTGGATGTAAGAGATACTGCATCGATCTACTGCCTTTAACTTTCCAAGCAAGAGTGAGTCTGGTTAACATAAAGCAAGCAGAAGGCATACATCTGAGGCATGCCAACTTTAAAGACAGGAGTTGTTTTTAGAAAAGAATGAAGCCCACGGCATGTGCCAGATCTACAACAAAGAATGCCTATGAGATCATTTCTCAAAAGACCTTCCTTCCATAGTCCTGACATGATATAAATTGGTTTGGTATTTACGCATGCTGGAAACTCCTTCAATACATTTTACAGCTTTAAGTAAAAACAGCTGTCACCACTCTGAATCTGCTGTAAGAAATACCACAAAGATTCACACTTTTCAGGTTCTCATACTTGGAAGAAAAGGAAAAAAAAAAGAAAAAGAAAAAGAAAAAGAAGAAGAAGAAAGAGAAAGAGAAAGAGAAAGAGAAAGAGAAAGAGAAAGAGAAAGAGAAAAAAAAGAAAAAAAGAAAAAGAAAAAGAAGAAGAAGAAGAAGAAAAAGAAGAAGAAGAAGAAAAAGAAAAAAGCACTATAGGTGCATTGACACTTGAAATACAAGTCTACTCAGATATCCTAGGTTTAATGAATTGCTGTCAAAGAGATGACAAGTCCCAGAAACAAACATTTCGAATACGCTAACAGTCTTTGCTCAAGGAATATTGGCTTTTACTTTGGCAATCAGAAGCTTAAAAGCACAGTAAATACACTCCCCATATCTGCTACTGTAACAAAGAAGAGAAGTAACAGAGAAAAAATCCACAGCCTACTTTCTGTATAATCCCATAGCCTAAGGAATACATTAGCACCTTGCCTTACCACCACTAATACCAGATCACAGCTTTGCATTAGCTTAACATGGGACTCAGGACTTGTCTGGCCTTGCCCTGGCTCATCTGCTCCTGACCTTATTTTTAGCTTGGTTTTAGCTGTAACAACGCATTGCCCATCAATGGATGACCACTGCCTGGCTCATCTAACAGCAAGAGCAAAGTTGTCCACTAGACTGATGATTCATGTATTATTTTTTTCAGCTTTAGTTCCCTCTTTTCGATATTGCCATAAAGAGTTATGCTATATATAGCAAAAAGCTAAAAAATCTAAGCCATCATGGGATAATGCTATATGTGGTCCCATAAGGAGTTAGAAACAGACTGCCTGACAACCTTCACTAGTAACATCAAGTGGGCCCAGGACCAACACGGAAAAAAAATCCACTGTGAGGAGCAGAAGCCTCTCTGAGGAACACATCACTGCAACTTGGGGCAGTAATGCATGGCAAGGGGGAGGAAAACCACACAGAAAGGGACAAACGTTTGAAAGGGCATTTGAATTATACATGGTAGTAAAATCGTTAATTCTGTATTTTTATCTGGCTGTTAATACATTAATTAGACTAAAAACAAACTTTAACTGTTTTATATTCATACCAAAAATGTATTCCTCTGCTCGCTCATCACAATAACCTAAAAGAGGAGTACCGCTATGGTGCCTGGACACAGGGGCTCAGGAGCTACAGATGGAGGAAGGTTCTCCTGTCTTCCTGAAGCGGGATCCTTCCAGCCACTTCTGGAAAAATAGCTCTCCATTTAAAAGCTTAGCAACCAATTCCTGCTCTCAATAAAAGAAGCTCTGACTGAAGAAGAGATATATTGATCAACAAGTCTTGCAACAATTGTTCCTAGGAGAGAAAAGAGCAGTTCATTTTTATTTCCTTCATCAGAGAATGAGGTAATACATATTTGTAGACTTGCTAGGTAAACTTTGGAGCTGACGAATGCTTTTTGGCTAGAATCCAGTGCACACTGGACTATAATAAGCAGGCTGTTGGTATTATCTGGCAGAGCTGAAAATTGACATTAGCAGAAGGGGATGACAGACACATCTTTGCATAGCCAGAGTATTCTTCCCAGAATTGGGATATTGTTAATAAGGCAATAAAAAATAAACACACCTTTTTCTTCCAAATTAGTCAAACAAGTTGGATTTATGCCTCTGGTTATTAACAAATCAAAGCTGTTACAGTTTAATACCACAAGAACATTCCATCAGATTTTAACATGAAAGAAACACTTGGTTCTGCCCATTTAAGAGATCTTACTGATATCTTATGCTTGTGGTAACAATCAAATACAGGATACAGTAAAAAAGGAAGTTTACACGTCATGTTATATATACACAGTACAGGCAAAAATATTATCTTTCTACTTCATACAACACTTACATCTTCTATCAGTGTATTAGAGTGACAGCTCACGGCGTACCTACAGACAACGCAATTTCACTTGCTACCAGGACAATCTAACCAAGTCTATCAGGGCTGTGCATTTACACATAATGCCATACTTTGTCATGAATGAGCTGTTTTTTCAGCACCACTGTAACAGAAGATGAAAAATAACAAGAAAAAAAGTCGCATTTTGAACAGTCATTAGACGCATCAGTGCATAAATGGATGCAAAAGGCATCCTTGGAGGCTCTACTGCTTTATTTCCAGATGGGAAAGGTTAAGTCCACAGCAATTTGCAGAGTGGCCCACCACTGAAATGCGTGCTTAGATATCTGGTCTACTGGAACTAAATGCAGGTTTGGGCATGTAAGGATTCTCTTCACTTGTACAGCTCAGAGTGTCCAGTTCTCCACTTCCAAAGCTTTCAGCTAGTGAGGGCACAGAGTACAGTGGCTAACTTTCAAAGTCAGACACTCTCACAGGAACACTGAAGAGCTCTGTATTAACAACCCTAGAGTATCAGAGCTATTTTCAGGAGCTGACTACTACTATGAATTTTCAATACTTGACAAGTTGCTTTAAAAGCAATATAGCCTCTGGTGTTCATTAACCAAGTTATGACAATAAGGTTTCAAGATTATTTCAGTCACAGTTTTGATTCTTTACCCGTAAGCATCCAAGCCAGCTTTTGTCAGCTGTTCAAAAACACAGAAAGAGCAAAGCCTCATATCTGGACCAAAAAAATGGGCTGAAAGGAAAAAGCAAGAGCACTAGGGTCTGTTCTCCGTGGTCTCAAGTGACCACAAGATGATTATCCAACTCGAAACAGTTTCAGTAAACATATGTACACACCACTCAGTACCAGGGATCAAAAACTTCAAAGTGAGATTTGGGTAGAACTGGAAGTCATAACTGTCACGTGCCTCAGAGGAAAACCATTTCCACATCCCAAACACGATTGTCAGTTTTGTATGGAATACTGTAAGCAGGTCACATCCATTAAACAGCCTAATAGTCGGCAAGTCACTAGAATCAGAAACACATCCAGCACACAGTCAGCTTCTGGTCACAGTTAATCTTCAAAACAAGGCTTAAAAAAACCCTCAGAAGTCAAAATGTGAGAATGAGGGAGATGGACAGGAGAGAAAAGGTCTTCACAAACTATCAGCATAAGCATGGACAGCTGCAGTAAAAAACTATGGCCCAAAGAAAGAGAAACCCAGTCACACTTTGCAAATATCTGTATGTGTATCACCACAGAATTTGCATACAAATAACATATTTTCTAGCTTCAGAAATGTCCCTGATATTTTTTAACATGTAAAATGGACAACACTGTCAGCTCTGCCTTCAGCATGCCACAGAAGACCCTCTTCAAACACATTTCTCATTAGAGAAGAAATGCCCCACTAATGGTTAGCTCACCATTACCCTCCATTCTTCAATAACAGAAAAGGTACATTTGTTTCTAAAATGCAGTTTTCAACAATGTCAGCAATTAATTAATATCTTGCTCAGATCTAGTTTTTCTCAGTATTTAGCTTCGCTGATTAATTTGCTGTAAGAAGTGACATCAGCATGGATATGTACAGTTAATATATAGGGATTTTAAAATTTCCTCCACAATCTGGACAGGTGAGGGGACATTACAGGACTAAAATCTCTTTGAAGCAGTGACAGCTGGCTATTGATTGCTTGATGCTACTTGTGAAAGTCAAAATGACATACATTCTGTTCTATTTCAACTGTCAAATGTTTGGTTTTCTAGTAAACCTACTCTGTTTGGTAGCGAATCTGACACATCCATGAAGGACCCAAGGTAGTTCTTTCCAGACTCATAGCCATTGCTATTTTAGACCCCCCCCACTGGTCACTCTTGAGATCACTGCAGGAAGTGGAAGCTTTACACCTCTGATGTGACAGAAGAAGCCAGTAACAAGAGAATAACTTCCCTACCAGATAAAAAAAAAGCAGTAAACTGCATTTATAAATAGATAGCTACAGGTGGCATGAAAAAGAGGAAAAGCAAAAATAAGAAACAAACAAACCAATTTCTTAATCATAACAGTCTAACAAAATTCTTCTCGGAGTAGCCTTTCTTCATAATTTTTCCTTATGTATCATTTCCCCATCATTAACGTGGCTCTTATGTCATTTCTTTTGTTGGTCATCTAACTACTTTGGTTGTTCATTTCGCTTCGATGAAGCGAGTGATGCATTTATATACAGTTGCTTAGTTTTAAATACTGTGAAAGGAATTTGTTTTTAAACATGTGGAACATGTTATTGCAACAGTAAATGTGTAACAGGAGCCTGGCATAGCCTGAGCTCATCTGTACTCCCAACCACAGTCATTATCTGTACTGAGAAGCTCCCTGTCTACTGTCAACAACAATTACATTCTAATAATCTCTTTATCTGCCTTAAGCCTCTGAAGTCTGCAAAGCCTACTACACTGTCCAGACAGAACAACAAGACATCAAAACAGCTCCATTTGATACAGTTATTTGGAATCATGAGGAATGCCTTGCCAAAAGCAGAAAAGTAATAAACAGACAAATGACACAACCTAGCTTTCATTCCTTCAAGGTGTGGAGCTTGGTAACTAACTAGAAGGATTTCCATACTCTCCTAACATTCAATTAAATTGTCTACCTGAAAATAAGTATCACAGAATCTGTGCTGTAATCAGATTCACAACTGACATAAAATCACTGTAACAGGAGCCTGTCAGTCTGACTCTTGCAAGGGGAAAGTTCTCTCATCAGACCAGGAAAAAGTCTTTGCCCTTTTCTAGGACATCTTTTCTATTCTCCTGCCTACTCAGAAGCAGAAGGAATGGTTCCCTCACTAAAGTGGTTCAAGTGAACTGCTGTGTGGCTATGCCTTAGAAACACAGACTAAGCCAAAACTGCTATCCAGCTGGTGAGGAGAGCTGTGAAAAGATGAAGATGATGCAGCTAAGTTTTTCCATTAATATAATTACCAACATTGAAAACACATGGTAAAAAGCCAAGGAAAAGGTGGGGAACAGTAACCTGCTACTTTAAAAATGTAAAGTACAAGAACATCTCATACAGCAATACACTGGAAAACTCAAAAATACACTTTTTTTTCTTCTATAAAAGGCCACAGGCAAAACAGATTTCTCATCAACTTGCAGTGTTTTCTTGAACCCAAGAGTCTGAACAAACCACCGACAACACAGGGTTTTAAAAGAGGACTTGCTAGAACTGAGCATTCTGTACTCTCTACTGCTGTAATAGCCTTCCTAGCTGTACAGAGCTATGGAATCTGGGCAATACAATTTGAGGACACGGGCTGAAGACTTTCAGTCTAATGATATAAAACATCTGAAATCTGAATGAGAAGTGGAAGTGGAAGGAGATGGGACTGTCAAAATGCCAAAACTAGAAGCTTTCCATGTGAAGAAACAAAAGATTTCTGAACTTCTTAGGACTGAAATCATTTCCTCTTACCTCTCATATGTTCATGTCTGTCCACACAACGGATATATGAGAAAGAATACCTAAGCCTGTTTCCCTTCTATACTAAATGAACCTCTTCACATGTGTAAAGGGGAATATTACTGATCAGCATCTTCAGTCTATCTTCTGATGTGGCTACAACAGACACTGTGCTGAGGATTTTTTTTAGTATGTATCTAAGTACCAGGTGATACTGACCCCATCAAGCAGACATAACACTTGTCTTCCTTTCTTTCAGAAAGGCTGATTTGGCTATAAAGCAGCAGCTTTGATAGATTAGATCAGATATGTAAAGCCTTGGTCAGAAAAAATCAATATCACTGTGCATTATTGTTTGTTTCAGAAGCGATATTTAATATTGGCATTATAACAATGAGAAGTAATATCACACTAAGCATGAGGTAAAATACATAATAACCATAAGGAAGCCTACAACAGCAATCCAGTAGCTTGGGACTAATCATATCACACTTAAATGAGGAAAAAAATATCATGTTTGTAATTTTTCACTTTCATCACACTTCAGATTTAGACATAACATCCATTTGGCCTTAACTATAAAATGGTGACACAGAAAGCACATGAAAGAATTCTCTCTTGTTGAATTATCTTCCTTGCACTTCAATTAATTCTATAAGAAATGTTGAGGCAGTGTTTGGCATATAATAATTTTACTGGGAAGCTCCAGGTCACAGATGGGTACTTCCTGCCTTGGGACTGAACTTCATCCCAAGCTAGATGTGCAATGCTTTGCCAATTGCGACCCAACCCAGGGAGTATTTTTCCAGAGGACATTCCAGGGAACAGCACTCCTCTTCATGACTCCAAGCATGCTTTCCTCACATGGCTATTACTTTAACTTAAAGCAAAGCAGGTGAATATAATGGGCAGACTCAGCTGTTAGATGGCTTATGCAGAGACAAACACTTGAAAGAAACAGAAGAAAGGAATTCACAGTATTCAGTCAGATAAAAGGAATAACTGAGTGTGTAAAACTGGAAAAAAATGTGGGAAAATATTATAGGCCCATATTACCAAAACAAAAAGAACTTCAAACATCCTTCCAACGATACCATGAGTCACAAATTACTCCAACATTCAACAACGGGTCATTTCCTTCCAGTGTCTTACTACTGAGTTACTCATTAATGTAGCTGAAAGCATAATTGTCCTTAATTGTTCAGTTGTCACTAAGTGGATTCCGGCCTTCTGACATTATAAAGCCCAACAGCTGTTTTTTGGAGACTGGCTTTCGATGAGCCCATGCACCTGCAGCGATACCAACTCAAGTCCAAGGCAGAGTTCCTCCACCGCTAGCAACCAACTGCCAGACAGCATCAGGAGCCAGGGTTTAGATAAAAGCCTGCATGCATGACAGGCTGCTGAAAGGCACAAAGCTGTTTGCTCTGAGCATGTATCCCAACAGACTGCAACTGAAGACAATCTTGGCCAGGGTTTCCCAGAAGCAGATGGACTATGGCAATTTCTATTTGAAAGTCCCCAGCAAACTGTGATTTGTGCAAGCTTTAAAGACTGGGGATCTAACCTAAAGCCTGGTGACTTCCAAGCAAAGATTCCTGTTGTGTTTTGATCGCAGATCAAAACATGCAGAGGCTGCCTAAGATATGAAGTGATGCATTTCAACATCTGAACCAACATCTAGAAAACACTGCATATCATTACTACACTGTAGCAAGGTAACTATATAAAGGATGTTATCCTTCTATAAAAGCATCATCTAACATATAGACACACACACACATATGTAATACATATAGACAGATATACTGGATTATAATATTCAGATATTAAGATGTATAAAATTGAGGTTTTGAGGACAGTTCCATTTGCTTGTCAACTCCTATCTCAAGCTGAATCACAAAATCATGGAGTGGCTTGGGTTGGAAGAGACAAGGATAATCAAGTTCCAACTCCCCTATCACAAGCAGGGCCACCAACCTCCAGATCTGGTACTAGACCAGGCTGTCCAGTGCCCCATCCAACCTG
This sequence comes from Phasianus colchicus, assembly GCF_987193195.1. NCBI lineage: Eukaryota > Metazoa > Chordata > Aves > Galliformes > Phasianidae > Phasianus > Phasianus colchicus. Next base: position 31,950,329 of record NC_143439.1, read on the forward strand.
GTCTTGAACACCTCCAGGGACAGGGCATCCACAACCTCTCTGGGCTGCCTGTGCCAGGGTTTCACCACACTCTTGGTAAAGAAATTCCCTGACATCCAATCTAAACCTTCCTCCTTGAGCTTAAAACCATTCCCTCCTCTCCTATCATTATCTAACCAAGTAAAAAGTTGACTTCCCTCCTTTTTATAATCCCCTTTTAAATAATGGAAGGCTGCAATGAGATCTCCTCGTAGCCTCCTCTTCTCCAGGCTGAACAAGCCCAGCTCCCTCAGTCTGTCTTCATAGGGGAGGTGCTCCAGTCACCTGATCATCTTCATGGTCCTTCTCTGGACTCTCTCCAACAGCTCCACATCTTTCCTGTACTGGGGGCTCCAGACCTGGACACAGTACTCCAGAGGGGCCTCACAAGGACACAGTAGAGAGGGACAATCACCTCCCTGTCCCTGCTGGCCACCCCTCTTCTGATGGAGCTGAGGATACCGCTAGCTTCCTGAGCTGGAAGTGCACACTGCTGGCTCATATTAAGTTTTTCATCCACCAGGACTCTCAGGTCATTCTCTGCAGGGCTACTCTCAAGGATACTTTCTTAAGTAACTTATATGCAAAAACTAGTTGGAATAATTTAGATGGAATCATTTTTCAACGGCAACTGCAATGTTTGATTTTGAAAAAAAAAATAAATGAGGTGAAGGATTATAAGCATATTCCAGATAGCCTTTTTGGGTTGAAAAGTTCTGAATCTGTATTACAAAATAACATATTCCTCTCTCATACACATACACGTTTACTGTAAGTTCTGCAAAATCATAGCAAGTCAGTCAAAGCCTCCCCAAGAGATTCACTTTCTGTAAGAAAGAAACTGAAAACTGAGTTAAAGGTGGAAGGTAGCTGTCCTGAATTGGAAGCCAGTTCTCAAATCTCACAATTTCTAATGAAGTACAACTCTCCTGCCCAGCCCTCACTGTAATTACATACACTATGACCCACCAGTAATGTACTTCTAAAAATTGTGCAGTTTGACATTATGTGTGTAACTGATGTAGTATTTTCAGGGAAGAGAGAGAAAACATGCAGCTTGTAAGATTTAATTGTGGCTGTCCTACCACAAAATTGGTTTACAAACAGAAGAGAATCCTACATTAGCTACCCTGTTTCCTTTCAGGGAAGGGATAAATATTCTGCAAGGCCCAAAGCACCACAGCCTCAGTATCCGCAACAGAAGTTACTTCACGATTGATTCATTACCCTTCGATACTTTACTTTTCTCATATAGACTCTTATACAAAGAGGCACTTTTTTTCCTTTCCATCTCACCAAATTCCTAGTAGTGAGCCAATCTTGACTGCACCTTGCACATATGTGTTATGAATATAACTCACAATGTTTCCATACAAGATATTTTGATCATTCCCTCTTTCCACCCCCCCCCCCCCCCCACCTCTCCATCCCAATCCCATCCAAAACAGCACAAAGTCATAAATTCTCCTGTCTGACCTCCATCCCTTTCTGGCCTGAAAGATGGTGCCATCTACCATAGCTTCAAAAAGCAGAAACTAAGCTGAGTTTTTTCAGATAAATTCATTTCAGTGCTTTGCCTGCTGTCTGACAATGAAGATGAAGTCTGCTGAAAATACATTCTGTATGAAATTACTACACACGCTAACTTCCTTACTCCCAGCACTGATTTTCTGCCTCCTGACTTGCAGTTTGATTTTAAGACTTCTCAGATAATCCCGTAGGTTTCCAACTATTATATTCATATTAATACTGATAGAATCTCACCATAATGTATGAGAACACACAATGCTATGCATCTGTGGAACGGCATTTCAAGAAGCAGTACTTGCCCTGTATACCTTTCTAAACAGCACTCCCTCTGTGGAGCTGTTCCTTGAAGCCAAGGAATTTCCCTATTAAAGGAGTGTTGCCAACTTTCCCTCTTTGGCAAGCAGGGTCCCATTCTTGCGCCTCTCTCGATTTCCTGCACAGTGCACTTTAATGAGCCCTCCAGTCTGGTGGAAAGCTAACAGAGACTGCAAAAAATAATAATAAAAAAAAGAATAACCTGAGATGGGAGAAGAATTTTCCGTGGAATATACAATGGGTCCGACTAAACGCATGACAAGAAGGGACAGCTAGGAGAAAAACAGCTCCAGTGTGCACACTGCTGTGGAGTGGGCAAGGTAAAGAATGGAGAGAAAGGAAGCCAGCACATGACAAGAACTGTTTCAAAGTGTACTGAAGTGATCTCTAGGCCTGAGGACACAACAGGTTTCACCTTATCAGACAGCCTACTAACACTCCTTTACCAAATGAGGCTGGCTAAGATGTTCAAACAATATCAAAGTATAATTCCTGAGGATTCTCTCTGACCCTCAGGAACCGGAGGTCCAGATTAGACCACATTTTACAGTGAATTCCATTGCCCATTTTTTAGTCTTCAGTTTTAAACACCTCAGAAGACTCTTCAGGTCATGTTATTTAGGAACTTTTCATGATTTTTAAACAAAATTACAAAGAAAACTGGTTAATAGAGTATTATTAGTATTACAGGCAGACAGAATTAGTTCACAAATAGGAGCTACAAAGACAGTGCAAGCCACCAAAAGAAATTAACAGTACGGTTTATGGAAAGCTGAATCAGGTGTTATAGGAAGACATGAGGTGTGTAGAGGATGCTTTCTTTTCACACGGCTAAAAATCCTAATAGTGTGACTGTGTTACAGCATTGGACATGGTTAACAACACAGCAGAAAGTCCTGATACATCTCATGGTTAGTAATGTAGTTGCATGTAAAAGTAATTGCAGAAGTTGCAGAGCGATTTCATAAGATCAATTAGGAAAACCTGGCAGCGGGCATTCACTTCTGTTAGGCACAAACTATCTCACAGGAGAAAAAAAACAAAGCATACACATACGTACAGGGTTGGTTTATGCATAGCTAGAAAGAAGCCTCAGCATGAGGCATCTGGTCCACACAACCAAAATATAGCTGGTTTAACTGCCAGGAGCACAGATGCTGGATGCTCACCACTTCCCTTTGCAACACTTCACTCATTCAGCAGCACTGCTTCCTAATACAAGCACAGCCTCTTTCAGCTCATAGTTGACACTGGAGACCTGATTTATGAAAATATGATGGCTGACCATTTCAAGCCTCCCTTCTTCCCCTCCAGCCACTGACACAGGCTATGCCATGTTGCCTCTCCAGGCGGAATCATCTGAGATAAAGCCCTTTACTGCACTTGCAGTGCAGGCACTGCTGTCAGTCCACAGATCCTTGTTCAGGCCTTTAGCAGCTCTGTATTGCAAACAACAACCGACAAGTTAGCAGACTCCCTCTATGGTGAGGTCCCATGCCATGGTTCTCACAGCAGTTCAGAAAGATGGATGAAAAATGTTTGCAAATGCTTTTGTGTTTTCCCAGTCCTCATTCCTTCCTTAAGTTAACTCAACACAGAGACACTGCAGCCAATACAAGAGTAGCACTACTCCAAATATCTGCAGTGGTGATAACATCTTTATTCTGCTACTGAACTATTTCCAGTTTCCAAATCTGTTGTGTGCAGCATCGTACTGTATTTGAGAACAATTTCTCTTTTAGTTGTCAGCTGTGGATTCTCTAATGCTGAGCTGCATTTGTGCCTTTGTCAGACAGAGAAACCATTGCAAAAACAAGAATCTTACTCCTGCTTTTTATCCTATCTAACATGTATCCATGCTGTTGCTTCCAACAACAGAAGCACAAATCTTCGGGAAGTGTCTATCAGTAAAATGGAGGAAGGAAAAGCAGAGTTGTGCCTCTCCTAGCACAATGCTCCTAGCACAATGCTGTCAATCAGTTACTTTTTCAGAAGGGTTCAGAGATAAACAGATAGCAAAAATTTTTTTTAATTTGAACACATATATATTCTTCTCTGGAATTCTTCTGGGAAGGTTGACTCAATTTTTATCTTCAATTAAATTCTCAGAAATACTGATGCATAAAAAAATCTTTTTCCAGATTACTGCATATCAACACAGATACAAGCAACAGCCTGTCAAACCATATATAATAAAGAGGGATTACATTTTTTAGATCTGAAAGCAAACTGAGATTCCAAGTTTAGGGCACTAATTTTTGCATTGTGAATTAAAAGTCACTTGGGAAAGTGAGAATACTTGATCTTTAACAATACCTACCCTGAATGAGTAAGTCAGACAACAAACTAAAAAGGTCTATATGGTATTTCTGCCCTTTGTTTTGAAGACTTCACAGAATTTCACTACCAAAAACCATCCAAAAATCCAGACTCTCACTTGGATTCAGCCTTTGTAACACAAAGGCTAGCTTATCCCTACTCTGGATTTGGATTCAATAGTGCAGTTGCACTGGCCAGATCCCCAGAAGAAGATGGCAGCACAAGTAATGCAAGAGTAACAAGCAAAGCTAGAAGAAAAGCTGTTTAAAATAATAAAACAACAATCAGCAAAGGTAGCAGTCATGTAAAAGTAGCATAAGAATACCAATTTTTTAAAACGTATAATACCAATTTTTAAAAATGCAGATAATAAGCTTCTCTTTTTGCCGTAAGGAATTTCAGCCATTTTTCAAAATTCCACTGGCATAAATATAAAGGAAAAGCTCCAACTATAAACTACTGCTGAATGTTGTTGAACTCTGGTTCCTGCTTTTTTTTTCCATGAATGCATTGCACATTAGCATTCCAAGACCAACAAATGTCTCCAAATCCAAGCTATTTCTAAACAGTATATGTACCAAGATATCATCCAAGATAATGGCAAAAATATGTATGAAGCCACATGCCTCTAACACCACATAAAAAGAGGAAAGGGGTACAGCAACATAACATGCTGATGTGCACAAACGAGGTACTGGGTTAACACAAGACAACAAAGAAAAACTTCAACTGAACTGAACTGAAAAACAAACAATATCAAAACCAGCTCTCAGGTAAGCCAGTTCAAACTCTGGGTAGCCATCGTTTTAGTGAGTACTACTGGTGATAGGTGGATGGTTGGACTGGATGATCTTGAAGGTCTTTTCCAGCCTTGGTGATTCTGTGATTCTGTGACTGAGACATGCAGTGCAATTTGGAGGACATAATCCACTTGGGACTGAGACACTTCTGATTTGGTTTTAAGCTCTGTCACTTATTGCAGTGCAATCTCTTCCTAACCTTGGATATCAGCTTACCTACTTCTACAGATGGGATAATGATGTGCAATGCCTTTAAAAATCTTACTTTGGCTGTAAATATTATAACCGTCTTAAATTAATCTTCAAAAGGGTACTGAAAGCAGCTTATTATGCCTCAAGTAACTATCAGGTTTCATAGAGGCTCCTTTTATTAAAAACAAAAAACAAACAAAAAAACCTAAACAAACAAACAAAAAAAGAAAAGAAAAAAGAGAGAGACTTTGTATGGAAGAGGGTACACTCATTTAGAGAAAAATGACTGAAATCTGAAATCTTCACTTTCTTGAGGCAACTCCCTGTCCATCAAAGCAGCTGGCTTTCCTTGCTTTGGAAAGCCAGCTGCTGCCTCAATTTCCCTCACATTAGAACTAGAATCCCATCTTTTACTCTTGCAATAGTTTAAAATGGATCAGAAAACTGTTTGGTTTACATAGAAAATGAAAAGGGAAGCAAATGTCCATCTCTTGAGGTCAGCACAAATGCTTTTGGCTCAAGGATAATGAATGTACCAAGAATATCAGTACTGTTTAAAAAAAAGACCAGACCACTCAGACATCTGACAAGTAGTTTTCCTTTTTCCTCATATAAAGTAAATTGGCAAAATCACTACTTTCAGTGGCACATAAATGAGCTTCCAAAAGAATTCTAAATGGTTCAGTTCTCTCACACTGTTTTTAAAATTACTGCAGCCTGTGCAGACTGTGGAAGAACGGTGAAAAGTCACTTGAAAATGGGGGGAAACATAATTGCATACTATCTGACAGAAGAATAAGCAAACTAAAAACAACTGCAAGAACTTAAAGGAACTGCAAGCATCATGGTTTTGTTTTGCTTCATACTGAGTATTACTTGTTTTAATTTAAAGGCAAACCAAGTGACTGCTTCGTGAGAATCAAGACAAACCTTGTACCATGCTGTAGTCTCCTGTTAAAGAAAGGTTTTCTGGCAAGTGCTGAATGTAATCACAGTAAACACATGGAAGCAATCTCTGTGTTCGTTTGGAAATAGATTACCATTTTGTAATTCTCACCTATGAACCCTCAAAGACAAACTTATTTCTAGATGTAATTGCTTATTGATCTTCCCTCTTTGTAGACAATCGCATAACAAACTTAATTTGTACATCCAGCAAATCCAGGATTAACCTTCAAGCAATGAAATAATTCTACAAATCAATAGGTCATTTATCTTAGCATGGTTAATGAAGGCTAGAAGTAACAGTAAAGTGAGGCAAAAGATAACATGAAGTAGCAGAAACTTGAAAACTTCACCCAAAGCTAAAGTAATGATCTCGATTAATGTTGTCCACAGAAGTTTATCTTTAGTCCTAGGAACATGGGAATTTACACTTCAAACAAAGGGTTTTAAAGAACAAATGAAAATATAGTACTCTTTTTCTGGAGATGTTACAGAAATTCTTTATGCCAGAGAGGAAGGAGGAATAGCTCAGAATCTTATTTGCAGTCAATTATCATCAGACTTCAACTTGTTCCTGTCTCAATTCTGTGCTGGTGATTACTGTAAGCAATCCCCAAGTCCTCTTCTCCAAATCTGATTCCTATCCAGGCAGTGTAGGCTGCACTGTGCTTGTGGTTGTCCAGGTCTAGATGAAAGTTTTGCCTTTGTTGCACCCCAATTTTCCACCCTGCCCAAGGCCCCTTTATTACCAGCCCTTTCCCAAGTAGAGTAATGGATTCCCCCACTGGGTGTTCTCTCTAAATTTACCGAATCTGCATTCTCTACTATCAGGCAGCTAGTTGATGAGTATGATAAACAGCAGAGATCACAATAAAGTCCCTAAAGGAACTTCACTGGTAACTGGACTTTGTATATGCTCACGATGACAGTGTACAGTATCCTGGTCTGAAAAAGTGGCTTTGACTCATCAGTACAGAATACTTTACTATACTGCTTGTATTAGGTTTATTTCATTTGTCCATCTAACCTGTGACATCAAGAAGTGGAATGTGGTTTACATTCAGAAAATACCAAACAAAATGGAAAATTTCACAATTTGTGGCACATTTTTATATTACATATCTGAAATAGGATTTCTTTTCACTATTACAATGCTACATTCAATGACCTTTCAGCATTTTAAACATTTTAAACTCAAACTCATGTATTTCATCGGTAGCATCACAATAACTTTTCCATGCAGTCTAAACACAGTCCAACTTCAGAAAATCAGCACATTGCCAGTTCAGCATCTTACTATGGAAAGAACAAATAAGTTCATTCTAGGTCAGAGGGATGTCATCCACAAACCACACTATCTACATCTACTATCAAACTTCAAATTTTTAAAAACAACTCTATCCGTTGGTATTTCTAAGCCACCATTCTTCTTTCATTAATTTTAATACAACTCCTCACATAGTAATATGGCAGTGACAAATCCTATCGTGGTCACCATGGTAGACCTCCTACACATGAAGTGCACGGCTGCTCCTCAGATGTGTGGCATAACTGTGGACATGGCTGAGCTATGTGGGCAGTTTACGGGTGCAAAGACCACAAGCATTTTGCCAAAAAAAGTGGTTCCAAAGCCTATGAACAGGTAGCAGGCTCACTATCAAACATTCACAAGTAAACCTTACAGAAAGAAAATGCATCTTTCTAAGAGACACTCATCATAGGTCAGCCATCTAGTAACAAAGGAATGCCCTAAGATGAGAGAACTAATACACAAGGAAACATGCACTTATGCAGAGTCATTAGTTATGGTGTCTTAGAAAAGAAATGTTAAATAAAATGCAGAGTTCTCTAAAGATAACTTCCCTCAACTGAGAAGCTGAAAAGAAACCAGTTGTTAAAAAAGGCACAGAAGCAAACATGATGCCCTTGCATGTACAGACAACATGCCTACATCCTGGTCGCTGCACACAGGTACCCACACTGACATCTCCAGAAGGACTCAGAAAGGTTGAAAAGCTGTGGAGAAGTGACAAGAAAGAACACAAAGAAAGAAATGCCTACAGACTGAGAGATAAACTCAAGTATTTCCTTCTGGACTGGAAAAGAGATAATGAGGAGGATAAGTAAAATCAATATACCAATATTCTCCTAACACAGGGAATAGGATGGATTGAATAAAACAGGCAGGTAACAGGGTTAAAATGAACAGAACTGCTCCACAGCACCTAACTGAATTGTATTAATCATTGTTTCAGGAAAAGCTCAAAAAGGATTATACAAATGAAAGTAGGAGAGACCCACAGCTTGCTGGGAACTGCCCTGGAAAGTCTAACACTGGTGAATGTAGGAACATGGATTCATTTGAATGCTTTCTTTGCATCAGTTCCTGCCCAGTGTTACAGACAGGTTACTGAACATTCCCTAGAGCTTAAAACAGACAGTCTTACCTTCTGGTAACTACAGGGTTCAGTGTATGTCTCTTGTAATGTGATGAATGTATCCTGTATTTGATGATTCATCAAATACTGTTCTCTAGTTGTAGCTGCTACAATTCAGCAGCTCTCCCACACTGAGTGAAAAAAAGAAAGACTAGGATTTTTTCCTCTTAATGAAGATTTCTTAGGCTTTAAAAATGGAGGAAGGGCGCTTGAGACTGAGAACTCTGGGTTTATAAAGAACAAACATCTGATGAACAGCTGTGCATCAACCTGCCTGGCAAAGATTCAAGAATACAAGTGCTTAGCTTTTAAAGTCCTATAGATAAAACTAATGAACAATCTGAAGGAGACACTGCTGACTTTTCTCTGTTGTTTCCTTGTTCTTCCCCATCCAAAGCCACAAGTTTATTCTTTACTCAGGAACAAACATTAAGGCATCCTAACTATGTGGTATTAAAAAACCTGGCCAAGAAAAAGATACTTATTTTTTAGTACCTATTGAATTTTTTTCACTACCAGCAATTATAAATTAGCCCGGAGAAGGAAAGAGAATATATCTGCTCACTTCAGTGCTACTAAGAAGTTCCTAATAATGATGCAGATGTTTCCAAATAGAAAGTGGATGGGATGCCCAGATGTCTTTCATTGTCATATTTTTCCAAGCAGCTTGACAAACTTCAGATGTAAAAAATAAATATGAATGATGAGTCTGTCTTGCCAGCAAAAATAAAAAGCATGTTTGACAAAAAAGCAAACAAAGCAAATCTGAGGAGGTCAGAGCTTTGTCAGCCTTTGTCCAATTAAGGTAGTTTATAATCAGCCATGGGAATGTTGTATGGCATTACAAGAACTGAACTGCCGGTCACTCAGACACCTGACTCTTTTAATTGATTTATCTCACCTTGTGTTTCCTGCTGAAGAGCAACTGTTAACAAAAGGAAGACCTGTTTTCTCCTCTAGTGGTTAATGTTCTGGGCATCAGAAATCTGGAATCTCTGAAGTGCTGGAAGTAATGAAAATATATCATTACTTATTCTTGGCAGGGAAATTCTGCAAACTGATTAAGAAAGAGGACTTGAAATAAATCAAGAATCAGCCCTGTGAAAGCAAATTGAGAAATACCATAAAAATAGCAAAGCCCAGACACAAATGTATCTGTTTGCAAATTATCTTGCAGTCCGCAATGAAAAAAAAAAAAAGATTTTTTTGTTTTGTTTTGGAAGAAACTGAGAAGAACCCAGTTTTATCTGGGATAGCTAAGGTCTGTTAAGGACAAACTATTTATTAATTACATGGTTCCTCAATACTTCCTAAGCATTTGTTTAAACAGAGTTTTTAATTAAAACATATATATATTTAAATGTCCTTGGCTTCTGCTGTTGTTACAGCTCTATGAAAGAAATACAGTTTTCTCCGAATACTAACAGAGTCTATGATGATATTAATTACATTTGACTTACAACCCACTGAGCATACTAAGATAACCTCCTAAGATATTTTTCAGGGATTTTCAAAACAGCTGTTGTCACAGATCAAATTAAAGCAACAGATACACCCCAAATTAGGCTCAGTCAAGAAGTATCTGGTCAATGTTAGCTTACTATTCACCAAAACTGGTGAATATTTCTGTAAGTTTAAAACAGGAAACCAATTGGGAGAAAATACCAAGAGAGAAAGAATGCGCATAAGGAAAATTTACAAGCATGCTGTATCTCACACTTGAAATCTGGATCAGCTGAGTATTAACATTGCTTCCACACGGAAAGGGTCACGCGTGCAAACTGAGCAACACAGACTTGTTATTTATAATCTGGAGAAAATCAAGTGCGTGACACTTGACTCCCATAAGTGCATGGGTGCAAAGGACCGAGCATCTTGGACGTGACGCATCCGGAAATGTTCGACAACATGAATTTCAAGTTAAGTTTGATGTATTCACTCAATGTTATGAGAACACCTGGAAAACATTAACGTTGAGTTTAACTCTTGAAAGCCCGGGAGGCAGCATAGTTTAACTTCAAAACTGTTCCACCTCGGTAGGTGCTCTCAAACACTGCTTGCTCGGTGCTGGCACAGGCAGCGGGGACAGCAGTACCCAGACCAGGCCTGGCGGACCCCCAGGGGCAGCAGGCCGCGTGCAGGCTGCCTTGGCCAGGCCAAGCATACCGTCTTCAGGAAGGCCGTGGTACGCATACCACAGTTTGTACACATAGCTGAGGAAATAAAAAGCTCCAGTTTTACTCTGGGACCGCTTCACAAAAAACTCATCTTGCAGACAAAAATGCTGATGGCATCTCTTTCTGTTACAAGCAAGTTAAAAAAAATAATGAAGAATCTTTATCATCAAATCACAGATATTCAAAAAAGTCAAATGAACATCAGCAAACCAAAAGACACTGGCTATTTCTGGTTGCACTTAGTTAGAAAGTCTAAGATCCCAGTGAAAAACAAATCAACAAGGATGATTTTATATCACTGACTTCTGTATTCTGAGAAGGATAACGCTGACATGACCACAGTTATTTAAGTTGCATTTCCAACCATTTTGAGATGTGAAAAGTACTCAAGTTCCTAATACAATGAAATTGTTACCTTCCAATTGTTACCTTCCTATTGGACAAAATCATTTCTTAACAGCTTAAATGTCAAAAACAATGTAACAAATTAGCAACTATGCCATTGATCCAAGATTTTTCTGAAAACAGGGGCTATTTTGCTTCTCCCTGACAAGCTTTCCAGGTTAACTCCTCCAGTATCACAACAGTAAATGTCTCAGGCCACCTGCCTCTATAGAGCATTCAGCAATTAGAGCAGAATGGCTCTAGGCAACAGGGCAAAGAACAGATCCATCTGTGAAGTAAACGAGCCCAGGCATGCTATTGCCAGTTTCTGTTATGGAAAACAAAACAAAACAAAACAGTGAAGAATCAGACTCTATTCAATGATCTGAAAGAGGCACAGAAAGGTGAGCTTGGCTGCTGACAAAAAGGTAGGTTTATTGTGGGTTTCTTTCCTTTTAAGGGGCAAAAACCTCAGAACCACAGCCTTTATGGGTTCGGTTACTGTTGGCAATGCTGGTCTTGTGTTTTCATTTTTTAGTTTTTAAGAGGACAGTAAGGCCTGTGATATTGGCAGGAAGTCTGCAATCACCCCATGAGGTTCTCACATGCTTTTACATTTTACATTTTACATTTCCCAAGGAACTGCTCAGCAGCAGCCTCTCTTCTGCAGTGCCTTCTCTAATCTATGTGCTTGAACATCTCTTTTTCCACGGCAGCATGGCTGCTGGGAGAGGCAAGAGGTGATATGACTCAGCATGTCATGCTGGAAAAATGAGCCTTCGATTGAGAACACTTGCTCCCAGCACTTCTATACTGGGCTGCGAGGCAAGCCATTAGCCAGAACCATCACCCTTCTGCACATGCTGAGTAGCAATCCGGTCAGTTTTTCATGGTAGCTGGACAGTGCATCCCACATATCTGGTCCAAATTGGGCCCTAAAGGCTTTTCCTGAATCATTACTTCATTCCCACTTGGTCAATTTTTGCAAATAGAAATGGTGAGCTACAGGAAGTAACACCGTAAAAAATACTATCTGTCAATACCTGCTTGTGCAGATCTCAAATGTAAGCACACCACTTTGCAGTACACTTGAAATACATTCAAGAAGAGATTGAATCAAAGGGATCAGAGTATATACTAAAGTGGTAAATTATTACTGCATTAACCTCTACATTTCCCTTTTGGGAAAAAGCAAGCCCAAGAACTTCATGACAACATGATTAATAAGATGCTCTAGGGTAGGAAACAGCCACAAACCTGTGGCTGACTATCACACCACTCTTTGACTTTTGAAAATAATTGACAGAGTTACGACCTGTTGCCTTAATATTGCTAACACATTTATTGCTGAGTAGAGAAAAGCACCACCTCAATTTCTTCTTGGAAGAGAGTGCTTTCTAATGCTTACTCCTATCATCACTGCAACTAACAATCAGACTGTACTGTTGCCACAAATGCTTTTTAATACAGAAGTGACATTGATTTGGACCACTTCATTTAATTCTGTAAGAAAATTTCATTAACACAGGATTTCAGCAAGTGGTAACCCTTTTTAGCTTAGCTGCTCCATGATTCACTGTCTACTGACAAAGATATAAGCAGAATTTCTTCTGCTGTCTATTACGATAAAGGCAACAATAAAAATCAGGAAAAATCTTTAATTCTATTCCTGCAGCAAATTAAAAGGCCAGAATCTACCCAATTTTAGCAACAGCCTTCCAGTTTGAAAGCAGTAACAGACAGAGCAGCTGTCCATGCACTGAAGTGAAGAAATTGCAGACACAGGCTCTTGAATTCACCAGTGGGTCTACAGAGCTGTTTTAAATGGATGAGCAAGTGTACTACCTCTCACTTGGATAACCAGGCTTTAATATGCAGCACATTTTCTGTAAGGCTTCTTGTAAAAAAAGGTGCTTGTAAAAAGTGCAGGTAATGGTGTACAAAGAGGCTGAGTTAGCTTAAGACATTTTCAACATCTTAGCAAGATTTTTTCTTCTTCTTTTTTTTTTTTTTGGCAGCATGCCTATCCCAGCTTACACCACCCCAGAAAACAACACATCAGAGAAGCATATCCAAATCCCTAACATTTCCCCTGCTCTCAGAGCAGGGCAGACATCAAGCTGGACCAGCCGTAATTCATCCATCCTTTGCTCTGGCCCAGATAAATGAGCCCCTGACTGTAGACTCTACCCACAACCATTCCCTGTCCTCATTAGACAATATAAGCACATTAATCCAAGTTTCTCCAGGTTCCTAGGTTGACAAGATAGGCCATGCTGAAACATGGGAGAAAGAAACTCTTACTCTTTCTTGCAACAGAGTTGTTTGTAATTAACAATACAAAGGAGAGCTTTTCCTTATATGTTTAAGTCATGCATAACTAGAGAGTTCATACACAAATATTTGAAGTCTATGAACTGCATCACATGCTGAGCCCCACACAATCATTCTTCCTTGACTCATATAGAGGGCAATAAGAAAAGCAAGGTCAGGAAAGTGCGTGTCAACTCAGCCTTCATTAGTCTCATGAGTTATTTATCTACTTTATCCTCCTCTGGGATAAACCTGCTCTCTGGCATGTTTGTCACTAACTTTGTAGCTGAAGTAGCTGTTTTTTTTCTTATATGTAGGAAGCGTTAATACCCAAAGGACACAAATAAACCCCCCGAGACATAGCAGAACCTTTACTTAGATATCTCCTCCAGAAATGTTCTCATTTTTCCAAGGAATGTTTTTTAAAAAACGGCTCTGTCACTCATACTAGCAGGAAAGACACACAAACAAAAAGCTTTCCTTAAGCCATTTCTAATGGTACAAGCCAATAAACCTCTTCATCACTCATTGTGTTTTCTTTGCAAACCACACAGAATTTAACAGAGACTAACGCTGATTTCCCACAGGTCACTACAGCAGTAGAAGCCAGCTTCTCTTAGATAGCAATTCTCTTTTCCAACTCAAATTGCAGACTCAGACTTGTATGTCTTTTAATAACCTCCAGAATTCTAACTATCTCAACATTCTTATCTCATGTTATTAGAATACTCAAAAGAGTTATTAGGCAAGGCATTCTGGCAAAAAAAGAAAAAAAAAGAAAAAAAAATCACTATTTTTACTGCAAACAACAGCTGGGTCATGCTGTTATTCTGGTGTTTTAATATTGCATTTTGGAAAGATTTACGTATCTGTAATCTAGAAATGGATCTGAAGAAATTCAGCCCACTGGGAGAAAAATTAACTGCAAGGATGATTTTCTCACGTTAGTCGTTTCCATATGCATTCCGATCAGCTTCAGTTGCCCAATACTGTGTCATCCTGCCTAAGACAAACAAGACAAGTTTACTCTTACTCATCATCTACATAATGCTTTAGAAGAACAAATGGAAAGATGCAGTGAACTCCACAGGGCATCTTGAAACTGAAAGCACAGTACTGCAAGAGTTACTATGCACTTCATGTGGCCCACAGAGGAAAAGTTCTACCAAAAAGAGCACAGGCTGCCAGTCAGCCCTAAGGATCATCCAAATTGCTCAAAGTACACCCAAGATCAGTTTTGCATCTTAGCTATCATAAATGAAGCATGATGATATGGTATCCAAAATTTTTGGAAATACCAACTACAGTAAGTTGCATAGTTCCCCTTGGGTTTGGATTCTTATCTATTTCTGCATTTCTAAAATCTTTGTAAAATATACTGAATAACAAACCAAATTGACAGAAGGTGTTTCACAATAGGAAAAAAAAAATAACAACAAAATCCATTAATTTAAGGGAAAAAAATAAACAGCAACAGTCACTTGTTATGAAAAGTACAATACTGCAATACAGTCTGCTATATTCTCATTAGTTTTCACATGGCAGACACAGAATAAAAAACCCATAGAACACACTGATTAAAAAGGAATCTTCTGTTGTGTGAAGGAAAGCATCTTGATATTTTCATAGTATTACTCTTCAATAATAAATTTGTATGAGGCACATGTAAGACATAGAAACAAGAATCTGCCCCCGCAAGCTGTAGGAGGATTCATTTCCTCATGTTCCTGACCTCTAATTCACATAAATTCATCTTCATAAGGCAGCCCTTCTGCTTCCAATTAGTGTGTGTGCTCAGACAAGGGCTGCCCTGGTACCCTGAGGTTCAGCAAGGCTCCTCCTTTTTGTCCAGTTTTACAGCTTAAGGTGAGAGGGGCTGGGGAAAGGCAGATTCCTGACCGGAGCTCGCAGAACTTCAGTGGGCAACCAGCCCTTGTCCCCCTGCTCCCAGTGCTGCCTTACCAGCCAACTTCAAAGCATTTAAACCATCTCACCTGTATTCTCCTTATCAAACTCAACAGAACTGAGCTAATTTTCATCTGAACTAGAGACTTGGTTCTACAGTGCTGTCCAGCACTTTCACAGTAACATTTCATCTATATTAATATCATCCTTCTCTTCAGAGCTTCTCCTCTCACTTCAAATAATGGGAATTAAAATGGCAGAAGAGAGGAAACCTTGGCAAGAGTTACTTAGTCTTTCACTGTATCTTAGTGAATCTCATCTGGTGAATCAGGCTGCCCTGAAAAGCATAATCTGCAGCTACTCACAGCTGACATAACTGCACTAGTCAATGTAGTGCTAGAGGAAAGACTCAAGTGCTGGCTAGTGTTTGCTAATACAGATAAAGCTAGCAACACATTCAGTGTTTAGCATCTCTTTCTCAAATGGAGGCAACAGCAAGTTCCAGGCAATGTCAAACACAGGCAACAGCAAGTTCCAGGTAGTGTCCCTCTCTAACATTATACATAATTGTTCACATTGCTGGATTTGTGTGGAAGAGCACAAAGGGTGGTCCCTATCTTGCTGTGTCTTCACACATTAGTGTAAGAATATAATCTGCAAACCAAACAGCCTCCTTTCACATGAGAACGGTTGTTTACAGAATATTTTAAAATCTCTGCTGTTCATTATCACCATTTGTCAAACGTTTTTTTTTCTTATGTAATTCAGGTGCTTTAAGTAGCTTTTATTGGGAAGTTGTGTATACCTTGCAACGGCTGCAAAATGCATGTACTGATCTTTCTCTTTCTCTTCCCCTCCCCCCTCAAATCTTCCCTCGTATAGATTTCTGTGTGTGCTTTACTACTCTGGCTTTGGGTGCCTGCAGTGGGAATCAAGCCTTTATCCTTGGTTGTATTTAAGAATAATTTTCCTTTGTTATTGCCAAGAATTAAAGATGACTTAAACAGATGGATGTCCCTAATCCTATCATCGGGAGGTAAGTGTAACCTCCATGACACAGACACAGTATTTAAGTCACTTTCCAGCACCTTATGATCCATTCTTCCTCAACTTTTCTTTCTTAAAAAAGCGTTTTACAATCTTTTTTTTTCAGTGGTGAGTCTGTGTTCCCTTTCACATATACACATTTCAAAGCAAACAGGATAAAGCCTGCACAGCAGAGACCAGGGATCATACAACTATTTATAATTTTCTTAATTATCTTGCTAATTTGAAAGGACTTTCCCCAAGCTGTGCATTGCTCTGGGCCTTAACCTCTTTATCATAGCCATGCTGACAAGGAGTGCAATAGCCCTAAAGTGGTGTGCTTAACTAATATAAATTCTTGAATGTATCTGGAATATAATTTCTGTATATCTCAGTACTCCTTATAAACTTATCCTTTTAAAATGAAATATAAGTATTTGTAGCATGTATTTCTATGCCCAGCTTTGCCATAAACCTTCTGATTGCAGCAGATAACATTCTTGAATCAGCTATTACCTACACTTTTCACTCCTGCTTCCTAACATGCCATGATTTATGTAAATACTTTCTGTATATTTACAAAATCTTTAATATACAGAAATTATTAAGTCAATTTTGAAAAGGCGTGGCTGGATGGAAACACCCAACTACCTCAAAGCCTATGAAATTTTTTGGACATAATATCTGGGATAATTTTTTCAGAAAGTTGTTACTGCATGAGAAGTAAGCCAGAAATAGGGAAACTCCAATTAAACAGTATGGAAAAATAACTCATAACGCTAAATCAAACACTGGAATCAGGGCCTGGAAAGGTTGTGGGATCTCCATCTGCTAAGACGCTGGAAAAGACACAACTGCTGAGTTACTGTGCTTTGATTCTATGAACTTCAAGATACAGAGACCAAACAGAAATGCACAAGGAGAACTGAGAGGTATCACAGAAGACAGCATCTAATACACAGCCAACAAACCAACACCTTCAATTCTATCCATTCATGTCACAAACTTCGGATGTTCACCTAAGGCAAGAAATGGACTGTGTTTTAGTTTCTGAATCTAGGTTTAAAGAAACTCACACGCAAAGAAACTGGCATTAATCACTGAAATCTGGTAGCTAGATGCTAATTTGCACAACCCAGCACATGAGGGGAAATACCCAAAGTCCAGTGACTTAGACTGTGAGGTAGAACACCTCCCTAACCAAACTCTACATCCAATTGTCCAGTTTCCCTATCTGTCCCTGGTGACATTGTTAAAAAAAGAGAAGACCAAGACACCTCCCAGGAACAATACAAATCCCAAATTCCATCTGAGGACAAGAGGGTCAAGCCCAGCTGTGAACTCAGAGGGCAAAGTACACAAGTCTGAAACCTCATCATGGTCTAGACCTCAGTGTGAAGACACACAGAAGACACACATCCTGGCTCATGTTCACCACTGGCATTCTGGTTTGAGACCAAAGCAAGCATGGCACAGTAGAACTCACCAGCAATATTCTCAGCTTCTTGCAAAAAATATTTGCAGTTAGCAGTGGATTCTACAGTTGTACTGATACTGGTATCCAAACAAGGGATGCTAAATCTAATTCAAGTTATGCCTAACCAGGGTGCGACTACATTTCTGTCTGCAGTACAAACATGCCCATTCATACCCTTGGAGAGGGCTGTAATTCCACTGCAGCCAAAGACATAATTTGTCTACTTCTATTTCTAGAAGCACGATACATTTTTCATCATTTTCCCTCCCAATCTTCCTCCTCCACAGGTCTCTTTTCTTTTTTCCCCCATGCACTGTAAATTCATCCATCATCAATACTCATTTTCCTTTGTACCATGCTGTATGAAAAACAATGTTGTTGACTACCTTCTACCTTAAGGTAACTACTGTTATCTTAAAAACTCACCCAACAAATCTCTATTTAACCAAGAACTTTGATGTACCCTGTTATGTCTCAATTTGACAGAATATGATTTATAAGCAAAATAGAAGGTTGATTTATAAGCAAAAACTCTAGCAGTTCTGGATAAAGAGAAAAGATGTCTTCAGGTTATTGGCAGCAGTACAACTTAAGAGAAGAATGCCTATACCACAATGCAGCAAGTCACAAAATGAGTTTTACTAAGTCCTCATAGAAATCAGTTCTGTCTTTCTCATTATTATTGCACTACAAACTTACACAACATGCTGTGCAGTACCTAAAATATCCTCCATCAGAACACAGGTCATGAGAAATTCTGCTGAGAAAACCTTCAGACACCTTCTGGCATAACAACAGTTCTAAGAAACACTAATGTGACTGGGGAAGTGCTCAGAGAGGTCTCTGAAGCAAGCAATAGTCTTCCCATTCTTCTATCTTCTATTCCAGGGTTTCATTCCCCAGCAACCATGAGCAATTCCCAAATCATTTCTTCCTCCTACATTTTTCCCACCTGGGACAAAGACACTTGAACCCAGTGCCATGGCAACTCCATCAGCCATACAAGCACTTTGGTTCTTCAGGGAAAATGAAAATTTTGAAAGGAAGCTGGGAGATAAAGGCTCCTACTTCTTGTTTCCCACTGTTAGGAAGTAATTACAAAAATACTTTAATCTGAAGTGCTCTCTGTGTGAGTAAGTTGTCTTTTTAAAAAACCACTACATTGTGAAGGGAAAAATAAAATAGGAGAAGTCTGAGTACATTAACATGCTGCCTAACTTCCAAACTAAAGGTTGTTGTCAGTATTATTCTATATGAAAGGAAAGTGCATGGAAAAAATAAAAAAGGAATGAACAGGAAGAAAGATAAATCAAATTGGTTGCGATCAGCTCAAGTAGAATATGATCCAAAGCCTGCCTTGTTACCTCACTGACGTAAATCTGAGTCTTCTCACCAACTCCACTGGACTTAAATCATGCTTCCTTTTTTCAGATATATGATTTAGATTTTACTTTACCATACTTCCAATTCTGATTCAAAAAAACTTGAAAAGAAGGCCTCCTGAGTGCAAATTTGATTCTAGCTCTTCAGTTCTCCACCTGTTGCTATTGCTTCTTGAATGCTTTCAAGGAATATGGTTCATATTCACACATTTTGGTGATGTTTGTCAGCTTACTAACGAAAGAGAACAGATTATTTTCATCTCGTCCAGACGGAATGATATTATAATCCTTTCAAGTCCTTCCAACTCAGGCCTGTCCACAGAGTATTTCTTTCTGTCTCTAATTGGAACAGTGATAAAATCTTGAAGATTTTCTTTAAACGATGTTCTAACATGACACTTTCATATTCTTCTGAGTTTTTTCCGCTTTGTATGCATAGTTTGCTCTCTCTCTGTCCCACTGAACTTCCATCCCCTATATGGAGTCTTTCCATCTTTGTTTCTTTTTGTCCTTAAGACATTATTTGGGAATAACTCATAATATGAACACTGACCTTGAGTACCTGTAGTATTCAAATAAAATGAGAAGCAAAGATGTTTGGTGTCCTCAGGATCAAGACTTTGATTACTGGGGAAGTCAAGCTTACAAAACATCATCCTAGGGCAATCTGACATGGAAAAGCCATTAGGAAATGATCGTGCACATTTACACCCATGAAGAACTGAAAAATCATCCTGCTCTATGATTGGATTTCCAGACTATACCTGGTGGGATGCTCATCTCCGACACTTAAAATCAAGTGTTCAATGTATTTAGGAAAAAAAGTCTCAAAAGTTGCTTTCCCTCCTCTGGGCCCAGCACAGTCTTCTTGCTGAGCATCAACACAGCAAGCAGAGCATTTTCAGCTCCCTAGTGGCGCTATAGACTTGTGAAATACTATAGCAGAGCAAGTGCTTGGCGGCATCCTGCAAACAACTGCCCCACAAGGTATGTATGCATTAGCAGGGAATGCCATATCACAGAGCTTTTCATATGGCTTCTACGATATATCAACTACTTAAAATATTTTCAGAAACAGTGTGCAGCCTTGCATAAATTGTCTTCAGGAAAAGTACTGGATATAGACACATCTCTAGTAGCAACACATAGAAACAGGAGTACTCTCTATGCAGCTCACTCATTTCTACCTATCACTAACAGGTAAGTTAAAGATGGTAATCCATCACAGTTCAACTGTCCCTTTTTCAACCTGCCAGAGTAATGGATGGCCAAGGGCTGCTGGCTGTGGAAATACCTCCTCCTCCCTCTGCTCATCTATCTCCTTTACTAAAGCTGAAAAGATTTACTAAGACTGTTGGGCTATAAAGTCTCACTGGCTGTGCTTCTTCTCTACAAAAGATTAGAGGAAAGCACATTGCATTAGCTGGGAATTTCTATGAAATGCAGAGATCCACATGTTTGACTATGTCTGATGAGAAAATCCTCTGTATTTTCAGAAGACTGGTTCAACTCATTGTCACTTGCTGTAAGCATCTATCTACTCATTTGTATTCTGCTACCAGGCTCGTGATGGTCGATTCTACTTCACTTTTGAGCACAGAGAGAAATTTTCAGTAATTTTTGTAAATTCAAACAAAAATGAGGACAGTACATGTATTTTGTGTACATGGTATGGAAATCCTTGATCTGGGTCATGACTACATTAAACATTATTAGCTGGCCAGTTTTCACATGGTTTTCTGTGTAACTCTTCTGACCCAGTTTTTCACAGGAAAGAATAACCAAGCCTGTTTTACATTCCCAAGGGAGAAATTCATTCGATGTTTCCTGATGCTGTGTCACATCCGACTACATTTAAGTGGTTTTCAATAGTGGGGATTTCCCAGGGGAGGTCTTGGTCACCATCCTGCAGAAGAGGAAGAGCTTCCTCTGTCCAAAAGAATTAACTGGCATTAACTACCATGGCATTTCAAACCAGCAAACAAGCTCACCCAGTGCAACGGAGACTGCAAGTACCAATTCAGGGTTTTTACTGAATACTCAACATTAACTGCTGGGGATGTACCACTTCCTTGCAGGTCCCTTCACTGTCACACATTTGCAGAAGGAGGATCAATTTCAGAGAAACACAGTAGAACAAAATCAATTGAATTAGCAGGAAGATTATCTATGTAACAAAAATAACCACTCCTTGAAACAAAAATGAACGTTCCTGCCACCGGTCTGTCAAAACATGGAGAAATTATCCATATTTCTCTGATCTCACACGGTGAGGGTGTAAGCAGATGGGGCATTTTGTAAGGATAAAACAACAACAAAACCCTGCCTGCCATATGCTAGATAAGCACTGCTCTTTATACCAATGAATTAATGCAGTTAATTGAAAACAATCTCTACACAAAGCAAATGATGAAACCAATATTGCGCACACCATACGCTGTCATTCTCTAAACTGGCTATTCATAGCCATGGATACAGCAAATAGAAAGAAGCACAGGGTGCAGCTTCAAGGATAAGATTACACTGCTGCCTAACTGGGAAGGCTAAACCCATAGTAATCAGGCATCCTAATATCTTCTCCAGTAACCCTGATTTATGGTACCCCCCTTCCCAAGAAAGCTCACTGGAACGTTATCATAAATAGCTGGAATACAGAAAAACAGGAGAGAGAGATAGATAGAGCACAGATATGTATCTATGTAAGAACACAGCACATGAACCAATAAACATACAATTACATTGCAATCATTACTAATATCTTGATCTTGAGCTGGTAGTTTTCCTGACTTAGAATTCCTAACCTCATTCTTTCTGATTGCTTGAAGAACACCAAATTCCCAAATGTTATAAAATCCTGCAGGAACACCAGATTTCCTGTGAGACAGAAAGTTTCTTCTATATAGCTGGAGTTGGAAGCTTTTCTGACAATAGTATCTTACAAATAAAACTGACTATTTTTAGAGGGAATGCAATGCACTATATAGTATTCCATTGTGGTAGAGGGGTTTTAAAGATATTTTCCACTTCACTGACAACAACAATTTTAAGTACTTTTTTAACCTTAGTGTCTAGTTTGATGAGTCATCTGTCATCTGTGACTAAAAACTTGGATATTTGTCTGTGTTGGCTAAAGATGAGTCTGAATTTCTGTATCACCAGCACTCTGTATTCCTCATTTCTGCCTCTAGCCTGAGTGGAGGACAGAGGCAGAAGAAATCAAGAATGATTTCATGAATCTACATAAAGTAGAATGCTGACTGCTTCAAAGTGGCACATCCAGATGTATTTCCTTAAGTCAAATGTGCATAAAAACTTTTAACTGTCAAATGTAATAAAGATTTCCTGTGAACAAGAGTAATGTTTAGTCTTGATTTGATTAGGAGGGCTGCTATGTTAACCCATCACATGGGTCATATGGGAGTTTCCCTCTATGTTAAGAAGAGGATTGACTGTGAAGAGCTGTCTCTGAGAAACAGTCATGAACAGGTTGAGAGCTTGCTGGTTAGAATTAGGGACTGGATCAATAAAGGGCATCTGGTGGTCAGAGACCAGTAAAGGCCACGTGATCAAAGGGAACCTGTTGATGAGGCCTTCTTGCTTCAGGCTCTCATTCTGATGGAGGACTTCAACCACCCAGAAATCTGCAGGGAAAACAACATGACAACCTGGAAGCGATCCAGGAGATTCCTGGTGTCTGCAGTCAACTTTCTAGTTCAGGTACTGGACATACCCATCCATCAGAGGTGAACTGTTGCTAGATCTGCTGCTCACCAATGCAGAAAAGATCGCTAAAGAGGTTAAGATTGGAGGCAGCCTGTACTGCAGCAACCAAGCTCGGGAGACCTTGAGGAATCTGGGCCTGGAACACAGTGGAGTCAGGACCCTGAACTTCAGGAGAGCAAACTTCAGGCTATTTGAGGAATTGCTGAATGAGATCCCCTGGGAAACTATCCTTAGGGGTGAAGGAACAGTACAGAGCTGACAGCACTTTAAGGACACATTTCTGAGAGCACAAGAGCTCTCCATCCCTCAGCAGAAGAAATCAAGCAGAGGAGGCAGGAAACCATTATGGCTGACCAAGGACTACGGCTGACCATGGCACACAGCTGAGCCAGGGAACTACAGCTGGTGAGCCTCACCTCTGGTGCCTGGGAAGATCAAGGAGCAGATCCTCCTGGAAGAGATGTTAAGGCACATGTGAGATGAGAAGGTGAACCGATACAGTCAACATGGCTTCACCAAGAGCAAATCATGCCTGAACAATGTGGTGGCCTTCTTTGTTGGCATGACTGCATCAGAGGAGAAAGAAAGAACAAATTATGTTGTCTAACTGGACTTGTACAAGGCCTTTGACATGATCCCACATCACATGCTTATCTCTAAATCGGAGAGACAGAGATTTGAAAGGTGGCATATTCAGCGGATAAAGAATTGGTGGGATGGTCACAGTCAGGTTGTTGTCAACAGCTCTATGTACAAGGCCAATCATGAGTGAGGACTATCTTGGGACCAGAGCTCTTCAACATCTTTATCAACAAAACAGACAGCGGGACTTAATGTATCCTTAGCAAGTTTGCTGATGGCATAACACTGATGGGTGGCCAGCAGGGCAGGGAATGTGATTATCCCCCTCTACTCTGTTCTTGTTAGGCCCCACCTGGAATACCGTGTCCCAAGTACAGGAGGGATGTGGAGCTGCTGGAGTAGGTTCAGAAGGCCAAGAAGATCAAAGGGCTGAAGCACCTTTTCTAATAAAAGAAGGTTGAGGGATTTGGGATTGCTTAGCTTGGAGAAGAGAAGGCTGCAGGGAGACCTCACTGTGGCCTTCCAGCACTTGTAGGGAGCTTATGAACAGGAGAGGGATTGACATTTTACATGGTCTAATAGTGACAGGACAAAGGGGAATAGCTTAAAACGAAAAGAGAGGAGATTTAGGCTAGACATTAGGAAGAAATTCTTTACTCAGAGGGTGGTGAGGCAGCCTCAGGAACAGGTTGTGCGGAGATGCTATGTATGCCCCATCCCTGGAGACACTCAAGGCCAGATTGGATGGAGTCCTGGGCAGCCTGATCTGGTGCATGGCAACCAGGCCATGGCTGGGGATTGGAACGGGGTGGGCTTTTAAGGTCCCCTCCAACCTAAATCATTTAATGACTCTATAATTCATAACGGACTGGAAAGTGGTTTGTTTACCTGTGAAAAGGAGACCTCTAGGCAGATCTGAGAATTAGAGATGAATGGAAGTTCATCTCTAGAAGAAAAGTCATTTGTCACATTCTAAGAAACCCTCCTGGGAGAAAGTTCGAGATAATGACAGTATCTCAAATATCTATCTACAGTGTTCTCACAAAAGCCCAGGCATGCCATACTGTTATCTACACTATGATTAGCAATGGAGCCAGTGTTCTTATACGTGGGTTATAGAAGAGGTTCTCTGACTACTTCTGAATTGAAAAAAGAGCTGCATTACAAACAGTTTCTCTAATACACTGAACCAACTTGCAAGGCAAAAATCAGAGAGAGGTTTTTTGTGTTTATTACCTTTCAAAAAGGATGTTTAAAATCTGCTGTCCAGACACACTTTACCAAGGCTTGAAGGTTTTTTCTACCTCAGAAGCACAGATCTGGACTTGCCAACACCACTCTCTGGATGTAAGTCAGCTCACAATAAAGAAAATGATAAAAAAAATAAAAATAAAGATAGAGTAAGACACCATACACACAGAACCAAAAGGCCTGTGAGACTTCGGTTATTTGGCAGAGGAAATTCTTTGATCTTAAATAAGGTTTTGCCTATGAATATAAACTTTGGAATGAAATAGTCTGAGTGTCTTACAGGAATAGAGCTCTGTCAAAAAAAGATGGGCAGCAATGTAGTATAAAGCACTCCCTTTTTCCTACCCTGATAATCTGCATGTACTACAGGACTGGATCATACATCAGCATCACTGGACACTTTCACCCAAGAATAGCTATGTGAGTTATCCACAAATCAGTGAATACTACTTCTAGGAACTTAAAATTCAAAACACATTAATCAACAACTTAGTTGTAAACACAGTGATACATAAGTGGATGAACAAGACAGCATTCCTTGGTTTTGTATTTTAAATTATGAAAGAAAGAAGAGGGAAAAGATATCTTGTGGACAGCTAGAAAACAAATGCTGCCCAAACCTCTAATTTTCTGTTTTTGTTGCCTTTTATGCTTCAATAAAAAATGGAAAAAATAGAAAGTTCCGTTGCCTGTACACATTAACTACAGATATATTTTCTATGTGGTCCAAGACAATTCTTCACTCAATGCAGCTCAGGCAAGCCAAAAGAAACATAGAAATATCAGTCAGAGAAAGTGTGAGAAAGTGACAGCTTCGATGGAGCTCCTTCATCAGAAGATACTGCCTCAGGTAAATTGACATATACAAACATTCTGTATGAATATTTGTGTAGTACAACAGTAAAGCATCTAACTGAATACACAATGAACACAGACAGCTGGACTCTACCATAACTAAAAGTTTGTACTTCTTCAATTTGCTAGGAGTGAACAGGTTGGTAACCTGGGATCTGTACTGCTCAGCTCTCTATAGCACCAACCGGGCTTAGAGCAATCCCAGAAACATTACACTGCGCTCAACTGTTTCAATATAAGACTGACAAGCCTTATACACGTGGTAGACACAAGCACCACTTCTCCCATATCCTCCACTTCCACTTAAAACAGACTTTTCCAAAGTAATCTGGTGACACAGTAAGTTCCCCTAGTCCAGGAAGTATGTCAACATTTGATCAAGTTCTGCCTTATTTCATAACTTTCCTTTTTCACAGAATATACTAAAGATAGCCACATGTGCCTCTGTGGTTCTCAGTTCTCCTCACCAATAAAGGCTGTACTATGTACTGCATAGATCGTTTCCAAACAAACACTCAGCATCATAGAAACAGATCTCCTCTGCTGAAAGACGAAACAAAGCTACCTGTACAAAACAAACCTTTTTGGTCTTCTTGATCACAAAGAAGTCAGCTACAGACATGTGGCCTTCACACTAACTAAAAAGATCACTACCAGTTTCAATAAGGTAGCTGCTGTTCTTAAGGATTCCCACCAACCAAGCAGAAGATCGGAATATGCTGAAGGCATTAAGAGCTTTATGCACTGACCACATGCCAAACAACATTCAAAGACTCACAATAATCTTCATGTATTACGAACTGCAATTTATAAATTCTTCCACAGAGCTGTGAATAATTGGCCGCAGCTATTGCATGTTCCTGCAGACTTTCCCCATGTTATAACTAATTGGAATTTGCAAAGGTTTCTATGGATTCAAAGTATGTGCAAATAAAGTCTGTGAGTACATGAAGCATGGTAAAGGAAGGAGATGCTGAGTTCACCAATACAGACCAGAGGCTCCTTCATCAAAATGTACTGTTGTCTGTCTGGTTTGACTCTGTCAGCCCAACTGACAAAGTGGTTTCAAGGTAGAAACACAGCATCAAGCCTGTTATCATTAGCAAAAAAGCTCTTTTTTAGCATCGTTCAGTCACTCACACAACAGAGATGCATGATTTAAAAGACCTCATTTGGCTTATCAAAAGCAAAATACCTTTGGCAGCACAGAGCTCAGAGAAATGCTAGGTTTATTAGCCTGTATGGTTCAGACTGCTGCTGGTCCCCAAACCCGCCCTGATACTGCCATGCCATAGAGCTGTTGGCAGCATGGACTTACCTTCTGAAAGAGTAACAAAATCCTGACGGGATTTTATTTGAAATCAATGTCAATTGATTTCAAGGAAATATTCAAGGAATTGTCAATTCCTACTTAATTTTTCCAGAGACAAAATTCCAAACCCACACCAAATAATTCAAGTTCATGAGGACCGGTGATGAAGGAGTGGTTACATCCTCTCTGCTTAATATTTGTATCTAATTCTAGTTCTCTACAGTACTTCTTGTTCCTTTCAAACACTTATAAGTTGCATGAACAAGTGAACACAAGGAAGTACAAAAGGAATTTGAGAATCTGAGAGATGTTGAAAAAACAGACTGCAGAAGGAGCTTGAAGCTGCTCTTTAATCCACAGTGTCAAAAACTTCAACATTCCCTATGCAATATGCTGGCTTGTAAGCATTCATTTAATACTAAAACAAGGGAAAAAACATGTGCTGGAATGGATTAAAACTACACAATAATTATTCTCAGATAGACCAGATTATCTTTAAGACCAAGAGGAACTCTGGAATTTGTCAAAGCATATATCCAATTAAGACAATTGATTTCAAACTGCATTAACTGCAACTCATAGAAGGGGAAAAACAGTATCAGCCGTTGGCGCAATTCAGCTATTATTTGGAAAGAAATAAGATCCAAATTTTAAACAGAAGTTGCATAGACAGACGAACTTTAATAACAACTTAGAATATTAAAGTCATATGAGTATTTCTATTAACATGTCCCATAACATCTTACCATATTAGGCAGAGCTCTGACTTATTTCCACTGAAATCAGTACAAACTTTGCTCTTGGCTTAAGCAGGAACCAAACATGAATTCTGCAATGTTTCTTGAAGAGAACATCTCATGGCTAGGTTCTGGTCTCCAAGACGCATGCACAAGTGCTGCTCTTGGCAGAGAAACTGTGTACATGACATTGATGTATTTTAGCAAAATATTTAAAAACTGTCTTTTCCAGCAGCTCAGTCAAAACTGCCCCTTTCAAAAGCTACAGCAGGCTACAGTTACCTGGAAGAGATTTGTAAACAAGCACACAGGTGTACTGTACCTTCAGTGTGGACATCAGGTAGAGTATCAGTGACATGTTGCACTACAGCTGATCGCCTGTACACCATATGGATTCTTCCCTTTTCCTCTTCCATTTGTTTTCCTCTTTCCAAAGGCTCAATGAAGTATTCATCCTCATCAGTTCTTATCATACCAGCCTGGTAAGGAAGAGAGAAATCATATAAATACATCAGCTGAGAGCCTAATGGCCTTGTCTGTGGCTTTAAAAACAAATATCAACAGAGGTGAAACATAAAACATATTACTGTACTATAAGTATCATATTACCAGTTTCCTTTGTACAGACTTCCAGCCAGAGGCAATATCCTCTGCATTCTAAGGATGTTCATCTGGCTGAGACAAGCGTTCAAAGATAACACGAGGAAATCTTGTATACATATGAGATGCGTTACTCCACCAAAAAAACAACAAACACCAAAGTCATACAGGAGTTTATCACTTGTATGTTATACACAGCTAATGTGTAATCCGTGTATGGTATGCTGAACACTATGTACTGCAATGTCCTGCAAATCCTTAATTCATATGCATATTCTGAATCCCTCACAGCTCAGGCTTTTCATTTTACTTAATGCAAATCAGCAGATGTCATACGGTTTCCTACTTAAGCACTCATGGCTCCATCCTCTAACTACATAGCCACTGATGACTCTTCAGAACATTTTCTACCTCTTTCATCTGTAGAAGCTGTGGAATGGATTCAGAGGGAAGGCAGATTCATTCTGATGATTACCAGAATTAAACTTGCTGCAGTCACACCTGCCTCAGTCTCGTTCAAGGAGAAAGAGATTTGAGCTCAAGGAGGAAAATTTCTTTGCTAGCACTTGTATATAAATCACAGTAAATACTGGTAAAGGAAATCTGGCAACACACGTGAGGAAACAGTCACTTAGAAAATGCTTAGAAAAGGCCCTAGATTCTGAAACTGCCCTTAAAGGCAGCAGCACAATATTGTTCCTTCTGGCACAACCAGTAAAAGCAGGAAAATGACACAGAATGAAAAGCAGGTATAGAGTAATCAAAGGTGTCAGAACACACCAATGGGATACGTATTTTGATGAATCTGCAAGCTATTCTCAAAGGCATTAATATAAAAACATGAACACGTATACAATATGTAGCAGAAAAAATAATGGCAAGTATTTCTGAGCTGCCCCAGTAGAGGCTCTGGGATTGCCATGACTGACTGATTTGCCTAATGACTCTTGGAGTTAATGGACAGAAAAGCAAGCATGCATCCCAAAATCCAAATGAATGCAGCAATCCCAACAGTTACACAAACTGCTCAAGGGGCTCCTCCAGCCTGAATGCCATCTACTCCAGCTCTGAATGCCATCAAACTTATTTATGACACAGCCACACTGATTTTATTTTGCAATAAACAGAGATTACCACAGTTCAAACTTAGATAATTTATCACATACAATTAGAATTACAAAGGTCTCTGACAAAGTATAAGAATGTTTTAATCAAAATATCCAAAATGGCACAAGAAGTATTGCACCACAAGCTTTCCTGGCTCCATGAGTTTTCTTACATCTACATACATATTTCTTCAATTTTTGTTTTCTTCAAATATTTTCTTCAATATTTCTTCATATTTTACCTAAACTGCATACAACTATACTAAGTATCACATTTTTCCTGTATTTTCATTACAGGAATAGCAATAGCAAGTGAAATTTTTGGTAGGAATAAGTTAGGTTGACATCACAAATCATTTTTTTATGTGGCCAGTACACATAATTAGACTGGGAATTAACAAATGCCCTTTGCTGTTAATGGCTTATTTGCTTGCCATTTTCCTAAGCAGAAAAAGCAGAAGTAAGTTTTGGATGTACAGCTGCTGTGTAAGACCCTAACTTGGCAAAAAAAAAAAAAAAAAATTGTAAAATAACAAAAAATGACACCCAAAAAAACCTTCTATGAAGCTACTGCCTATGAGTTACGAGTTTAAAGTAGTTCTATCCAAAGTCAGAGCTCAGCACAGAAGTGAAGCCTTGGCTCCATTTCCCAGCTTTAATGCGTATGTCTCTTCTTGTGTGTGTTAAATCTGCAAAGAGAGAGCCCACAATTATATTTTTGAGAATGGGTGTGCCTTCCTGTGAAAGGAATATAAGAATAATCTGCAAGCATCAAGTACAGTTTCCATTTTTACAGCTCCCCATAAAACACTCTGACAGACCTAACACATTCCACCCCCCTTAAGCTGCAACTCATTATCTGCTCCTCCAAAGACTCCTCCTAACTTCATAGATACCAATAATCCTGTTGTATTAATATGAGACAAAAACATTAGCTATTTTACAAGTCTAACTACTAATTAAGAGCCATACCCATTTCATGTAATCATGCTAAACTAATCACTGCAATGCACACTGGCTTCTATTTTTATTTTTTAACAGTTGTTAGGGATGATTATTTATGCAGATATAAAGCACATCTCTACCTTCGGTTCAGTTTTATGCAAGCGGATAACTCCACTAAGTTCAGTGGATTGGAGGAGGTTCAGGCAGGTAACCATGAATAAATGTGACACAAACTTTCTGCAGCATTTACAAACAGAGTCCATAGGCTGGAGTTCAAACTCATCACGTTGCTTGTCAGCAACGTGGGTCTCCTAGAGAACGATGACCCCCACGGATCCAGTGTAAGACCAATGACCCGACCTCCAGTACAGCTCACAACCTCCCTCTGGCACAGCAGAGAAGTTAATTAAAGTACAGAGTCAGATGGCTCACACACAGACTGAAGGCGGCCCGCACAGACCATTTACCACATGCCACGATGTGCCTTTTGGAAAAACAGTGCTCCCCACAGTCCTGTGAGAGAAAGGAAGATTTACAGCAGAGACCACCAATTGTGGTTTTGTAGTCAAAGGGCCAAACCTAAAGGGCTGATGAAGGAAAAATGAATACGGATTAAAACCAGAAGAAGGAGTATCTGTTATATTAACATGAACACATTCGGAGTTTTTTCGGCACTGCATCTCACTGACTTTCTTCCTCACCCTTTCCACACTCTTCAGCCTTGTTTCACTATGCTTCACCTGCATGTTTGGTGTTCTCTCACCTATGTGAAGGTTCAATACATTTTTCACATAGTTTCGAATATGTAATTTGCCCACTTCTGAAATACTCATCTATGTCTGCTGCAGCAAAAAAAATAAATATTAACATGCTCTAACATTGAATACATAGGACTTAAAATTACTAGAATGGTATTATGTTTCAAAGCATATTCCAACAGACACGTTTTTATAAATAACCTTTATTTTCTTTTTGTCCCTTTCATTGGAAAAAGAAATGTAGAATCAACAGGAACATTTCAGGTCCGTTTTAACAGCCTACACTCAAGTGTGAATGCAAAATCCAGCTTTCTTTCCATTGTGTTTTTTTCCTTCTCTCCTACATTTTCTTCAATAAAAAGAGCTTCGAGTTTTCCAAATGAATGCAGAGAGAGGAGTGTATGCAGGTGTTACATTTCCGAGGGAATCTTCACTGTAAACTCTACTGTCAACACAGCATTTTCTTCCTGACCAGCCAGATAAGCAAGCAGGTGTTTTGAGCACATACTTTTGAAGACTTACTTGGAGAAAAGATTGCAGTGGATTTTCAAGAAACAAGTATGTAGTGGATTTTTTTTTTTTTTTCCACAAAAGCACATTTATGGAGCAATACAGGAAAGCACAGTCTGAAATCCTGGAATGCTATTAATTTTAGTACTTTTTCTTACAAATTAATAATGTCCAAAGTTTCCACCAATGGAAAGATGCAGTCTGAAATCCGTGCTTCTGTGTTTATCAACAACTGCCATCATTTGCCTTAAAATGTGAACACAAGAACACAACAAAACCACTAACAGCCAAAAGAAGCCTTTGTGGCACAGTGACTGAGAAGGCCTGGAATAAACCTGCCTGTTCTCAGCACTATTCCCACCTTGACTGAAACTCAAGGGAAGCGGATTAATTTCTCAGCTTTCCTACAGATGCACTTCTCCCATTTTTAAAAGGGCAGCAAATGCCCCTCAGTGAAATGTACCATAGGGGAAACAGGCTGAAGCTCTTGTTTAACACCTTCTCCACACCCACCTTGCTGCACAGTATCCATAATTTTGTCTTCAAATGATCTGTGACTATTATCCCATGTCATCCCTGCAATTCTTCCCGCCCTCCCCAGTCCAGAAGTAGTGATGCAGAGAGAACGGAGGGAAAGCCTTTCTGTCAAATCAAATAGATGCAGGAGCTGATCCTGTCCGAGTTCATAAGAAAAGATAACTGGGAGCAAGGCTAAATGTAGTGTGGCACAGACAGCCCATCTAAGAGGACTTCCCAGAGCCAGCAAACCATGTAGTTGGACTGGATAACCCACTGATAAATCTGGAAAACTGTTTTTTTTCCAAATGCAAAAAGACACAGGCAACAATAATAAAGGAATTACAAACGATACAAAGCCTTGAGAAAATAGCATACAAGGACAGGTTAAATAAGGAGTCCCTTACTGAGCCAAAGTCAACAGTATTTAAGGGGGAACATGATTCTGTATAAATATGCATAGGGCATTAACTGAAAGCAGGGGGAGGGAAGAACTATTCATTTGGAGGAATACAACAGAGAGCTGTAGAGTGGCCCTTAAGAATGGACACATTTAACTTCAGTATTTGAGTAAACATTATGGGTGGGATTTTCAAAAGTATTTTAGGAAGTTAAATGCCTCATTTCTAGTGGTTTGCAATGGGGGCATGTCACTGAATTCTCAGGTGTGTTTTGAAAAGCCCACCCTCAAATGTCAGAAAGTGAAAGTGCTTGTTTAGCAAGGCAGCAGTCACAGTATCAGCCATTATCAAATCAAGTGTTGCTAATACCCGACACTGAATGCTACCCCAGGGTAGGAAATGCTTTGGGTTGCTGCAGTCTACACTGCATTTATTTTACAAAATAAACCTAAGACGAAGTATCCCCATCCTAACTACCATGCTGAGAAGTTAGTTAATGCTCTCACCTCTTGATGCCAGTCTCCACTGCTCACCTCTATCTGCAAGCTCTGGTGGTTTGTTTTTTTTTTTTTTTGTCCTCTTACAATGGACAAACTGTTGCCTCAAAAATGAAAGCTACAATTTCTCACGCTAATTTCTTTGCAAAGCACCGATTTGCATAACTGCCCATGAAAAAAAGCTTGACAAAAGTTAAGTTTCTGAAGTGCTAAGATATTTAATTACAGAACACATCAGTAATATCTCACTGCTCCTACCTACAGCTCAACTGCATTGGCAGCCCCCATCTTACACTGACTTCTGCAAGCTTTCCCTAGTTGCCTTCAAGTGCTACAGCACTTAGCATGGCAGCACACTTGACCCATCAGTAGATGCTGATCTACACCAAACACATTTCAAGCACACCATCAACAGAAACAACTGAAAAGATCACAGAATCTTTAATGGGAACAACCAATCAGAAGGGGATCAGAATGATTCAAGAAGTCCATGTTTTCAGCGGATCCAGGTATGTGTACTATATATTATCAGCATCCATCGGATCTATCAGAATCACTAAAACTGGAAAAGATCTCTAAGATCACCAGGTCCAACCACCAATGTACCCGCACTATACCTACTAACCACGTCCCTCAGTTCCTCATCTGCATGGTCCACGAACACCTCCAGAGACAGTGACTGCACCACCTCCCTGGGGTGCCTGTGCCACTGCATCACCACTTTCTGAGAATAAATTTTTCTTAATACCCAACCTGAGCTTCTGCTGGTGTAACTTAAAGCCATTCCCTCTCATCCTCTTGCTAGTTACCTGATTCAGCATGTATTGCTTTGATGCTAAAGAAATTGCAAGTACAGAGCATTTGGTGTGCTATGAATGTGAACAAAGGAAGATCGGAACAAGGAGTCAAGCTCTGGAACAACAAAGCGTCAATTCATAGATTTTTATTTTTATTTTTTTAAATCACATACCACAGCAGTCACTGTGGGCTCCAAAAGAAAGAGGAGAAAAAGCAAGACAATGTGGTGACTCCTCCCTAGGGCACTTCCCTGGCTCCAGCCTAGGAGCTTTGTAAGCAGGAACCCAGACTGGTGCAATACCCTGTGCTGCAGAAGATGAGTGTTTCCCTGGTAGCAGCAGGGCCAACTCAACCACAGCTATGCACTGTTGGCTTGCATGCATGCTCATTCAAGCTTCATTTCCTTAGAGAGGCCGCACCACTTAATCTAAGCAGCAAGGATTACTTATGGGAGCAGGGTGACTGCAACCGTGCTGCTCATCCAGTAGTCCTTCAGAAAAACACCAGTATATCAATCACTAAGAGAAAAGCATGAACAGCGACTTTAGTGACTAAGTGTCACACAAACCCCTCCTGGGAAACAGTTCACTTTCCCATTTTTCTCTGCACATCCCCAGCTAATGCTGCTCAGCGACTGGCTACTGGCTGCATTTTCATCAAGCAGCGCTCACTGAGACAGCTGACTCCTGAAGGATATTAAACCAGCAAGCTTTAGCTTTCCATCAACAGGGCTAAAAGCTAGAAGAAAGAAAAAAAAAACAAAACAACACACACAGGGAATATTATAGAGTATTATGGGAGAAGCCCTCCTTTTTCAGCTTGGACTGCGAAGGTTCAGGATGCGCTTCCCAACATGGTTTGTAAACAGGTGACTACTTGAAACTAAAGACATCTTTACTTTGCCATTGATGACATCTCCTGTATGCTAGCAGCTCTACTTCCATGCTCAGGGAATTCTATGCTGTTCATTTTCATATCTCAAAGAATTCATATTTTTAAGTAGAATGACACTGAATTATAGCGAAATTCAAAGAGATTTAAGGTAGTAATTCCACTGACTTTATAGATAGTGAGTATACAGTATGATGATCATTCTCAGAGAAGAATGCTTTCCTTCCCATGTTTTACTATCAGCTTCATCTACGTATGCATTTACCCTCACAATATCTGATTTCAGCTGGTATCTCTATTTTGAAAACCCTAGAGTTGAATGCATTTCAGTAGGTCATAATGAATCTACCACTGAGAAGCTAATATACCAATTAAGTTCTTTCGATGCCTCTTGTGCCCTTGTACTACACTTTAAAATGTTGATGTGATACTCAGGGGAACAAAGGCATTAATTAGCAGCTACTTCTCCTAAGCCAGCTTTAAACAGTGAGAGAACTGAACATGTAAGACTGCCTTAAGCATATCAGAAATACAATACCAAAGAATTCACCAACTGTGACACGGCTGCTCCCACATCAATGTGGCACACATAGCAGTGAAATATAAAGAGTGCAGTGCTATTGGCAAGCTGGTTCTGAAGGCTACTTGCATCAGGTTCCTCTCTCCTCCCTTCCCTGTTTATGTGCATATATATACATGCACACACAAACTTAGGTGACAAAGAAAAGATCACATTCTAAAATGTTCCTCTCAATAATACGCATTCCTCACACCACACCTGCTCTCTATGCTCCGTTCAGGCTTCTCTAATCAACTCTTTCATTTTCACAATTGTTCCAGACTTAAAACCCATCACTTCTGTTTTTTTTCCTTTTTCTTTCTTCTTCTTTTTTTTTTTTTTTTTTTTAATTTCTCTTTTCTCTATTCCAAACTAGCAACTAAGATCATCATGTAATTACTTTTCTGGCAGTTGATTGGGATTACATCTTTAATGAAAGCTTTTTGCAAACACAGGACAAACTGCACTGTGTTGCATGAGATACATCAGGCCTGGTGGGTTAAAGTTAGCTCTGGAGACCAGGATGCAAATACTTGTTCCATGTTGCACTCAGTGCTTAAAATGGATAAACATCAAATGGCACTCTCTTCTGACAATATTGAGTATACAAATACATGACAATCCATGCTTACTAGCTTTGCACGAGCTCACACTCTTAGATTAAATGCCTTGTCTGCTTTCAGTTGCTTTTATAAAGACAATACACTGAAGAGAGTGAAGAGGGAGATAAAGTCCCTTGTGGAATCCTAAAGTCAAATGTTTGCCTATTTGATGTAGCTTTCTTGCAACTAACCATTTTATAGGCTTTTAGCAAAATGGTAACTGCTCCAGCTGAATACACATTTCAGACCTACTTTATCTGTACCCGAGGCATAAAATTTTGCAATCTAAAAAAGTCAGTCATCCAATATATAATTGATTACACTGTGCCATGAGGGGATACATGATCGATAGAGCTTCACTGCATTCTCCTACATAAGAACATAAGAATCTTTGTTCATATTACAGGCATCTTTTATCTGGCTTGGAATACTTACATTCATTTGTAATATAAAGAACAATTAAGAAATACCACATCTTTAGTGCGAAGATTTCAAAGAGGAGACATTAAAAGCTTACAAAACTGAAATTTAACATCATATTTAAGGCTCTGCTTTCATCTCTAAATAAGAGTGGGTTGCCAATAACAAAAGAAGCAGATAAAAAAGCAGACTGGAATTGCTGAGCTGAAAGAGGCTGTCTTAATGAAGTCAGACTGCAGTAACAGTCCTCGGTGGAAATTCACAGACTACACGGAGAAAGATAAGCAATAGCCACAGGGATCTGAGGAAGCAAAACTCAACTTTGCTCTGGAAGAAAGTTCCAACTTTAGACCATTCAGTAGCTTTACCTGTGTAAACACAGAGCAGTAAGAACAAGTGATGCAGCTGGATTCTACCTAAGAAGTAGAAATGAGAAGATGGTAGTAGCTTTCACCACAGCACCTGTGCAAGCTGCCACCTGTTAAAGAATCAAGACAGTTATTTTCCAGCCCAAAGACAGCTAAGAATTCAGTGTGAAAGGGGAAAGCTTCCTGCGCAATAAGCCACTCCTGTTCTAAGGGAGAGACCACGCTCAGGAGAGTGATTACTCTGCTTGATTAGAAGAACAAGATCTATATTCAATGCCTGCAATCCAGTAGGGAGGAAACATGGGGAAACACATTGATAGGCTTTGTCTGTAAAATGTATGGTAAGATCTCTGGATCCCAGAGCCCACAGCTGTTCAGATCAATTGTCATCTGAGCAGGAGCAAAGGGACTACAGAAGCAAGGTCAGAGAAGCATAACCAAATACTTACAGGTTTGTGAAAATACATACTTCACTGTTCTGTGAACCTGTGTGACAGCTATATAAGTTTGCAGTTTGTCTTCAAAGAGCTGATAAGCCTGTTTAGAAAGCAGTTCCTCCATCACCCTGACATCTGTCCTTCACAAGAAAGGACATTTCTTTCACATGACAAAGTCACCTCCTCTCAGACAAGCTGCCAGTCAGTGATGCATATCAGCCCTCCTGCCTCACCTTCATGACTGTAATCTTCTCCAAAAACTAACTTCTCACATATCTTCTTATTGAATTAGAGAGAAAGAAATATGACACCACCTAAAGCAAATCAGAGAATGAGTAAGGGCAATTAGCAACACATTGTTCAGGCTTGCAAAAATGCAAAAATCTTTTCCACTTCCCATGGAGATTTCCCCAAACCTTTCAATTTTTTCTTCCATTCTTCAAAGCACTTGATGGTAGAAGAGAGACAGAGATGACGAGCACCATTCTCTTGTACGAGTGCCAACAGTTGTCTTACACAACGAATATGACAAGTCTTTGAGCCATGAATTATTTGTCTCTTAACAAAATCTCTTAACGCATTCTCCACAGGTGATAAGTTAAATGAGAAACTTGCTTGAGCCAACCTGGGTTGCTTCAGCTTGCATCATCATTTATTTCACCTTCCACCAACACTGATGAAGACAGAATCACAGCACAAGGACCTCGTATATATAGAACTAAATGAAAATCGAACGAACACAAAGCTGCTGCCTCCCAGAAAATGCTTTCTTCTGTCCACGCATCAATAAAATTGCAAAATGTGGGCTCTCTCCCCACCCCTTTTATTTCTCTCTTTTTCCCAGTTGGACAATTGCAGGTGGCTGACAGTTCTATCCTGCCACTAACTAAATAGAAGCCCTATTGAAAAGCATCAAGAGCTCTGTGTTCCCTCAATTTAATATCCCAGCACCAGCCAAGCAGACACTGCACCCTGCCAAGACAAACATATGGGACTTGGCAAAAGGGGAGGGGGACAGTTTCTGGAGACAGCCCTCCAGTCTAAACTTCTTAAGGAGTCGATATAAACATGCTTTTATAAAAAAGGTGCTGCCTCGTCTAAAAACACAGATTCAGTGCAAAAACACTACTACCTTTCACCCTCTCTGTTAGTTTAAGGTGTGTTCAGTTCAATGACTGTGCAAAACCTGCGTCACAGCTACCTGCTGCTCGCTTTTTTAATCCAAAGATGAAAACTTTTTGGAGCCACACTGAACACTGGTTGTTTTATTGAAAGAAAAATAAAAGCAAAGAAGGATGCTTTGCCTGCAGCACACTTTGCTTTGCCTGCCTCCACCAAAACAGAGCTACAGTAGGTGGAAATTGATTATAAGTTTCCTACATGTGTCACTCCGAGGTTATGCCTTCAATGCACTATTTGGACATTACATCTCATGTCACACGGCAGCCATACTTTGTCAACAATCAACTGATTCTCCAGGTTCTTCTTTAAAAATGTTTATGCAAGGTAAGAAGAGTGACATATTCTAGTGAGTTCTGAAGCTGAACCCTTCACTCTATGATGTGCCATTTCACTTCATAACCGCTATTTT
The DNA here is from genome assembly GCF_987193195.1 of Phasianus colchicus. Classification (NCBI taxonomy): domain Eukaryota; kingdom Metazoa; phylum Chordata; class Aves; order Galliformes; family Phasianidae; genus Phasianus; species Phasianus colchicus. The sequence continues at coordinate 31,989,009 of NC_143439.1, forward strand.
CCAGAATTTTTTCATTCACTCTAAAAACATCTGTTCTGGTGTATTTTTGAGCTTCTGCTGCAGATAGGCACAACTTCAAATATTGGACAAAGCAGCAAAACTGCAAGCCTGAACAATGCACCCTTTGCTCATGCACATCATGTATACCCCTTGATCTGCAGACAGAGACCCATATGCCCACGCTTGGAAACAGACTGGTGAAGACCGAATTTTGAGAGGCTGAAGGAGACAAATACAAAAGAGGTACAACTGTTCAAGTGAATTGACTTGCTTCCCCTGGCTTTTTTTTTTTTACTAGGCATGGTTCTTGATTCCTGCATGGAAGCAGGAACAGAGACGGAATTCTGGCAGCATTGATGGCTAGCCTTAGCATTTCTGCAAGGGACCCCCCTTCTATCTGCTTGGCCCATCATACCAAGACCATGCGGTATTGAACACGGAGAAGAATTTCTTCTCAGAAAGAGTGGTGAGGAATTGGAACAGGTCGCCTAGGGAGACTGTAGAGTCACAATCCCCAGAGGTGTTCAAGACGTGTGGAGATGTGGCACTCAGGGAAATGGTTAGTGGGCATGGTGGGGATGGAATGGCAGATGGACTGGATGCTCTTAATGGTTTTTTTCAAACTTAGTGATCCTATGACAGGCCAAGCAGCTTCTGACAACAGCAGAGGCAAAGAGCAGCTTGCAGTAGATGCTGCAGTATCAGCAGATCATTCCTGATCAGTTTTTGACAGGGTTACTCAGAGAGGTGATTTAACTGAGCATGTGCAGTCTGTAAAGCAAGCACAAAAAACATCCAATCTATTAAACACAGTGGGACACAACATTGAATCTTGATAGAATAGCTGCGTGTCACTGGCCTACACAGTCAAGTCTTGACACCTGTAGGAAAAAGGCATCACATTTTAGCAATGAACACATCATACAAACAAAATGGTAATTAGACACAGGAATAATCAAAATACATTCTCTCCCTAAAGAGGACTGACAAGTAGAGGCACATTTGTCTAGCCCCACAGTTTTCTTTATTAAGCTACAGAAGCTCATGTATCACTGATACTAAAGCATGTTCATCATCTTTTAACCAGGCATTAAAATCTGTGGTAGAATGCTTACAGATACACGTCTGACAGCACAGCTGCATTTTTCTGCTAGATGAAAGATTTTATAGTCCCTTTTTTCCCTTTCCTTCCCTGAGCATCATTTTGTAGTTACTGCGCACAGCAGTGCTCCGTACCAAACAAAAATCATTAGCTCAGCCATCCTCCTAATACCCTCAAAGAACATGTCATAAAATCTCAGTTCAGTGAGACTTCTTTGGATAGCCGGAGTCAAGTAACTTAATAGATACATACAAGTCTCATTACTTAAATACAAAACACATCTGGCAAACTAAGGCAGAGTTCCCGTTCTGTTTATAATATCAGGATCTCCCTAATGCTAACTCACGTTTTTCTTGATTCTATTTTCTCTAGTTATTGCTTGCATAGATCAACATAGTTACTAATCAAAATAAAATAAAGTGAAAGCAATCAAATAGCACGCATTCCATTTATGATATTTCTGAGTACTTTAGACTCACTGATCCCTGTTAGCACATTGCATGGACAGCAGCTGCTAGGCTGTCCCAGCCCCAGAAGGACCACAATTCCTCACTGCCATGGAACGCGTGGAGCTTGTCCTTGAGAAAGAGGGTGTCAGGAGGAACAGCCTTCCACTGCTGAGCACACTTCAAAAAACAAAACTGCCAAAAAATGAAACGGACAAGCAAAGGGCTGGGCTATGTAACAGGCAGCTGGAGAGAGGCAAAAGCCTCAAGGATGGGCACTGCACATTGATACACAGCTTCACTCTTTCATGCTGATCAAACAGGTCTTTCCATCACTTGTTTGTGCAGCTGAAAATGTGACACATCAAGACTGTGATGACACCAGTACTAACACATTCCCTACCATATGAAGGTGTTAGCAGAGGAAAACACACACAGAAGGAACTGTCAAACCTGGGAGAGGTGGCACCACAACTTGGAAGGTGTCCAAGCCCAGTGATGGCACAGGCTGTTTCTGGGACCCACAGTGGGTGGCACAGCACTCAGGCTGCCACCCGTGCTCTGCTCCTCCATCACAACAAGGGATCCAGATCCCTGTCGAGGCCTGTCTCTCAGGGCTGGCAGGAGAGGGGGGAAGCCATCCAAAAGGACATACTTCTCTTGCTGCACATCTTCTGCATGTTAAAGTATTTATGGCCTCGACATACTTGGCATATAAAAAAAATACTACGCATTAGAAGAATGCTGGAAAAAAGCAATATGGCAGTAACCTGCACATTTTGAGAAACAGATGTTATTGATACAACTGCTGGGCGCCTACAGAGGTAGAGAGGAGGGTTGCACATGAAATTCCTTCTCCACCACAGATGGACCTCCATCCCCACAGACTCCAATCCCCCTCCAGAGCTTCCTGGGCTCCAGGCAGACACAGCGGCTTTGAGGCAGAACACACTTGTTGGCTTCCTCAGCACCAAAAGCCTTTGAGCTGTTTCTAGTATAGGAAGCCAGAAAGCAGTGGTTAATTTTTCCTTTCTAGAAGATTAATGTGATAAAAAAAATCAATGTTAAGGTAAGTCTTATTTGTTGTAGAACTCCTTGCAATATATTTCATAATTAAAGCAAGAGCTCCTGAATCATTTTGCTCTCATTTCTTGAAGGCTATTAAACACAGACAGCAAAGAGAAGCATAGGACTTTTTTTTATGAAAGAAGCTCCTTGAGTAAGATAGCATATATTTAAAAATATTAAAGAGTTTTGAATTGAAATATTAAAACAGCACATGTTGCTCAGGTTTCACAACCAGTTGAATTATTCAGCTGATCATTTAACATCAGATTTTTAAAAGCAAAAAAAGCCTCTGCAGCTATAAGGAAAAATGTTACTTGTTTGACAGAATACCAGGATGAACGCTCAGAAACAGGACGAAAACTTAGGAATGTTTAATATCCTCTTCCAAACTACAGACACAAGTTAAGAATAAGAAGCTAAGACACACTCATACTGAAATGACCAATGTCAAACTGACCAGAAACAGTACTCTCGTTCCCGTGACAACAGTTCTTTCTGTGGTTAATAAACTAATTTATATGAAAAGCATGTTTGTATTTAAAACTTTTCTAGAACACTGTGTTATCTGAATGATGTAAACTTTCTTTTAAGAGCGCTAATTAGACACTATCCTGTGAAAAATAACACAGACAAAAGCCATGCACAACTAACCATTTTGCAACACAGAAAGGTAAGAGCTAAGAACACAAGCAAGAGATCATGATCTCTGAATGGTCCATTAATATAGCAAAGAAAAGACAGAGGATGGAGAATTACACTATATGAACTTGGATCAGAACCACAAACATCTCTTATATCTGTTTTTAACAATTAGATTCTTATTAAGTGCCATGATCAACCGAGAACATAACGAAAATAGGTTGAGATCAAGCCACCCTTAAAAGCATGGTGCCATTGGAGTCCTTAGCTGGTATGAGCTGTAGATTTACAATAAACAGGACACAAGGCGGGTAGTAAAAATGACCTGATGCTCCCACAGAAGTCTGTAACCACACTGAAAATGTACAGGACTTAAAACTGCTCCATGTTACTGTTTGCATCCCATGCAAGAGCAGAATCTTCTCACGATCTCTGCTTGCTTCTCTGCGGAACAGAAGCTCTCTCAACCACTGATTGATGCTTCACCATAGGGAGGCAAAAGACATTCAAAAGAGTTACAAAACTAGCCAATATTCTGCTCAATGCGCACAGAATAAAAGAAAATAACAGTTACATTATCAGGCCATTGCACAGGACTAAAATTAAGCTTTTACTTCTTTTCTACAAACATACATTGGAAAATTCCTTTATGCTAAAATTTCTCGTGCTTGGTTTTAATCCAAATTGGGCTCCTTTTTCTCCCTTTCAGAAAGTTTAAGAAAAATCAATAGAACCCCTTAAGAGTTATATGAAAACAAAAAGAAATAACAAACATCAATTTTATGTGGAAAAATGTGTCCCTATTTTTTGTTCTTGGAAAACCTACAGAGATTCATTTTAACGGCGCAAAACTGGCATGAAAAATGCTTTGTCCTTAAAGAAGGAATTGTGGTTTTAAAATATCAGTTATTAAAAACTGAAAAGTATGCATGGAACATGCTCAGTGCAGTCAGGCATCTCCCTGAGCCCAGCATATCTCTGTGAAAATATTTACTGAGTACAAGTACTATCCTTGTGGCAAATATGGCTCTGTGCTAGAAGCTATTTTATGGTGAAAAGATATATGCAGCAGCAAAACTCACTTCTGTGAAAGCAGCCAGAGGTGTGTGTGTGTGACAACAGCCACTCGGGCCCATTGCCACAGGTAACTTTTGTATGCGCTGTGTTGCCAGTGCCTGTGGTAAGCTTGATGTTGTCCCAACTCCTGGAGTCATGGGATTACATTAAAGTCACAGCTTCCTTCAAAAAGTGAAAACAAAAAGCAAAGATATTTGATAGCCTTCAAGGAAGGAAAAATAACTTCAAGTGCTGCATGCTCCAAAATTACAAAGTAAGTGAAAAGAATCCCGAAATATGAACACCTAATGATCTGGGGAATGGAAAAGGAGACACTTGAGGCCAGCAGCATTATGCTTGTTGTGGCACACACTAGCAATATTTACCTGTCTGCTTTCTGTATGCATTAGCTACAAAAGACGCTGCAGAACTATCAGCAATTACAAATGTCCCACATGCAGGATGACATGAATCAGTGCATTAAGCAATGCTGGGGTATCTGCATGGTCCATTCTGTCCACGTAGAGCTCATCAGCTGGCCCATCAGGTCTCACGTTGCCATTTTTCCTTTGACACAGGGCAGGTGAGCTTGGAGCCAGCTCTCATGCAGCAGCTCTCCTCCTGCACCCACCACAGCCATGCACCAAGCTATGCCTGACGGCTCTGCCTAGGGAGGTTCAGGAGAAATTAGAGTGAAGAAAGAAAGGTAAGGAATCCCTACCTCCACTTGTAAGACTGAACTGCACCGCAGCCTCCATGGGGAGAGAGACCCCAGGGCCCCCTGAAGCACCACTGAACTCTCTTCACAGAGCTTCATGCTTGTTCTGACACTGAGTGCTAGAGGGTGACTGCTACATTTGAGCATCACAGCGATTTGAATATATCCCCTCATCAGTGACATCTGTGCACTCACATTAGCAGCAAGCATTAGCCCATCCTGCCATTTCCCTGGATGTGTTTTTACAGACCTACAAATTCACACTTTTACCTCTCCTTCAGGAATTTCAAGTTACACAGCACATTTCATGTGATGGCATTCAGCACTGTGGAAGACAAAGCCATCTGAAGTACACCAACACTGACATCACCTCTACCATTTTCTAGGTCATTAGGTACCTAGAGTCCTAATGCTCAAATCCATGAGCAAGTACCTCCCACGTGGCACCTACCGAATTCCTGCAGAAGGGTAATTTGAGTCACCTTTAAGACTTCTTCTGATTCTTCTCTGCTGTATTCATAAAGAAGAAACTGATGGGTTTATTTCCATCATCTTCACTGATTTAAGAGGTAAGCGGGCTCATACTGAGGCTTTCCAGTAGGCTACTGTCTCCATTGTTGCCTGTACTTTCTCTGCCCATGGAGCTTCTTCTACAGATCATTTTCACAAACACAGAATAATGATTACACAGCTCTAGACTAGACTGAAAATAATCAAATGTGATTACTTGCATGCTCCTGAGAAACAGTACAGACACTTGACAGCTTGGCTCAACATTAACGGTTTTCGTTTCCACAAGTACTGACTTCCAGGGTTTGCTAATTTATGTTGTAAAGAGCAAAATAAATGAGCTTTGCAAAGCACTTGGCCTTTCACCAGAGTCCAAAGTGCTGCATTCAGAGTGCTGTACAGGTCTTAATGCTACTGGCAAACTATCAATGCAGATAACAAAGACAGTCCCTACATCAAAAGCTTTCCAAGATAATAGAAAATTGTCAGGTTTTTGGTGTTTTCTGTTTTCTTCTTATGCTAGAGAGAAGATACAGAAAATTGATGTATTTTACTCTTCAAAAGTTAGGAAGCACCATTTCAAAGTACTGAACTGCCAAAGCGAGTAATATTTACAACGGATTCATTCTTTTCAACTGGCTCGACATCTTTTTGTAAAACCATGGTAAAATCCCATAAAGGAAACGCAGTTTTAAACATTAGCAATTTACTCAGGTATAAGACAAGAAAAGCAAATTACAGTGTGATTTGCACGTGGCTAGAAAGTGAATGTATTGCTTCACTGCTACAGCTTAAAAAATAAAAAAAAAAAGTCAAATTTATTTATCAACCAAGTTGCAAAAGCAGCCTATGAAGACTAAGTATGAGTTATAAATCTAAATGAAGTAAATATTTTAGCCCATTAATAGGAGCAACAGTGCTTTAGCTTTATCCATCATCTCAAGAAACTCGTGATGAAACATGAGGTCAGGAGGTCAAAGTGACCAGCTTATTTCCATAATTCTTTCAGGGCCTGGATCAGAGAGCGATGATTAGAATTTCCGTGGGACCCTCCGAACAAGGTAAGAATTTGCACACAGATGGTCACTTCCTACAGCAGATGAGCCAGATTTGCCTGCCTTCTGCTTCTTCCTTTTTGTTTTTTTTTTTTCCTTCAGTAATGCTGCATGATACTCTCTATCCTATCTTGTTTCTTGCTCCTTTGCAAACCTCAGACCATGTGGCTCTGAGGTCAAATTCCAGATACAAATAAGTATGGTGCTGAATAAACAAGGGACATGAAAAAAGGCATTAATGAATATGGCTTCTGTATCTCTACTCTACAAAATGCAGTTTCAAATTCAGTACAAACATTACAGTCAGTAAGAGCTTTGAGAGAGGTTACAAGGATTAAATTTTGAGAACATTGACTATTTCAGTATCTATTTACTTTCTTTTACTGAGACACATATTTTACCACATGTGATATGTGAAGGCAGAACGTGAATGAGCGCCTAATTCATGTGCATGTTATCAGGCATTCACAGAAGTTACACAATCTGTTTTTTATTACTGAAACTATAAAAAAGGGTTGTTCTTTCTAATTTTAATAAGCTTGGGCTATTTTATAAACTGTTAGTTGTGAGTCTCCAGGAATAAAAAAGTTTAAGAAGCATATGTTACTTTGGTAACAAAAAGCAAAAATCCAGAAAGGAAATTATTTGTCAAACAGCCCTAAAAACACTGGTTTGTAAAAATACATATCCAAGACAAAAGGGTGTGATTCAGTAACAGCTACAAAATAGATATCCAGAGCAGCTTCCAGTCACCAGAGATTCGTTTCAGGCCATTTTTTAACCACCTTCACTAAGGACACTATCATTTAACTGCACTCAGATTCACTCTCCGATGTGTCTCCACCTCCCCAAGTGTGGGCTTATCTTCTACATGCCAAATATGTGTAGAGGATGCACACATTGCCAAATGCAATAGTTCTGGTTATTCCTCCTTGTTGACTTTTGAGTTGGTCTGCATACTTTTAAATAGAAGTTACTACTAAAAATCAGCAGAGAAGATGCAAATATGGGTAATATGTAAATTCCCATTTTTCTGCTTCACAGACTTCAGTCTGCTCAACCAGTTACACTTTCCGCTGAGTCTTATCAGACAGGACAAAATGAGGAGTACTGATTGCACTCAGACACAGCAGTTCCATATAAAAGAACTATAGAATGTCTTGATCTTAAAAGCCCATCCAGTTCCAATTCCCTGCAATGGGTTGGTTGCCACCCAATAGATAAGGGGGGCCCACAGCCCCATTAAACCTGGCCTTGGGCAGCTCCAGGGGTGGGATGGGGCATCCACACCTTCTCTGGCAACCATATACCACCTGACATTTAGAATCACTTCAAAGGAAGGCCAGCAACTTTCTCCCTCCTTGGACCTCAGCACACAAGCTCCCCGTGGTCCTTCTGCAACTCTCCTCCCATGCCCTTGTTAAGAGCTGCATCACCTGAAACAGCAACAGATCATGCAACCATTTGCTTCGGATGAACTCTTTGTTCAGGCAAAGAGGTCTGCCAGTCCATTACACACAGGCCTTCTGGAATTCCAACTTTCTACGATCAGATGAAATATTCTTTAAAGTCGGCTAAACAATTATGCCTTTCTGTGAATTCCAGTCAAGGCTGTTTTTCTAGTTTCCAACCTGCTTTCTTTTTTTTTTTCCTTTGGTATCATAAAACGGTGTTATTTTCACTTTCTTCAAACACACTTTCAGGCAGGACATCATGTTCATTGCTGCTGCTCCAGCAAAAGACGTACAGAAAGCTTAAAAAAATGAGTAGTAGAAATATCGCCTAAAAGACGCAGCAGTAACAGTATGGGTGGCAGACATCACTTCTTAACTGAAGGATGAGGAATTATGAAGGACAGTCGAAGAGAAGGGAATGATTCTACTTTCATCCTTGTTTTCAATGATTTAAAATTCTGCTGTCATTCTCTTTTGAAAGCAGAATAGAGACCCCTTCTTAAGAAAAATATCAGAACTTTTTTTTTAGTCTTCAAAAAGTGCCATAGAGATGCTCCTTGTGAGCCTATTCAAAAAAAAAAAAAAAAAAAAACACAACCAAAAAACAACCAAACCCCAAACTAAACCACCTTCACCTTTCTTGAATGTTCATAGTTCAAGGGAGAAAACTGCAAAAGATCACTGGAAACTGATTTCCTCCAAAACCTACACAAGTAGCTGATATGGCAATAACAAGATAATGAAAGAAAGCCTTCCCTCTGGATGCAGCAATGGGGAAAACCATCCCATCCCAGTGGCACCAGGGAAGAAATGTTTACCCTCTGGTTCCTCTGAGTGCAGCCAGGGCCACAGATCCCACACAGGCCAGGGAGGTCAGTTTTCAGCATGAAGTGTTTATCCATTAAAATTCTCCATTCAGGTAGAAAAAAGGCATACTGCCCCTGCCAGTGGCTATTGCAGCCTATCAGTCAGGTGAGGAAAAAAAAAAATTGATCTTGTGAAATTTGGAAGATGTTTTGCCTCTCTCTACTAACACCCAAGAAAATCTCATTTCTGTCTCCAGCTATTCTGGAATTGCTGGTACCAATAACAGTTGGGATTGGGCGATCCTTCACCATGTGAAAAAGACATTTGCTCTGCTAAGCTTGCAAGCATTTGCTAAATGCAGTCATGCTTCAGGAAATAGGGTTGTGGAGACATGCTTCAGGAAATAGGGTTGTCACCCTTTGAGGTGCCAGCATATGGTGAGGGCTTGCAATTCTTTTAAAGGTCAGCCACAGCAAAGCAGGGCTTCAGCAATTCAGTCAAAGCTTTTTAACAGATATTTATTACAATTTGGGGTTGAAAGGTACTCATAAGGCAGAACAATTTCCAGGAAGGTACTGCGTTACATGCATGCAACAGCATCTGTGAACATGCACACGTAGTATCCTTGCCTCTTATACTCCTCATCTATACCCTGAATTGCACACAAACCACAAAGGAACAGACACCCTTAGTTTGCAAGGTACCTCACTTATACAAGCAAAGTGGCAGTTAGTGGCAGTTCCTGATGGCAGTGCCTCAGATGACAGCAGCACGCTCCTGCACTCAAAGCTTCTCACTGCACATAGGTCCATTTGCCTACAGTCTCCCTGCAGAAGAGGGATGCATCCCTGTGGTCCTGCTCCCCATCATGGAAAGCAGAAGAAGGTGGCACGGTATAAGCAAGGCATAACTATCTATTCAAGCATGCATCCTACAAAACACTGCATCACACCTTTTGTCAGACTGCAAACTGGTACTGAGGTTGAAAATCTCTCTACTGCAAGCCTGCACTAAACCCTGACAGCTGAAGGGAACCACCTCCAATAACTGGAGGCAGCTCAGGTCTCTGACCAACCGCATGCCAGCTAATCACAAATGACAGCAGAAGTTTATTTACTACAGAACAATACTCATGGAACAAACACTGATGAAACAAGCACTGAATCTCACTTTGTTGCTGCACGTGAAACGGGTTATTTAAGTGAAGCAAGTGCCAGGCCTGCCAAGACAGGAGAGCTGGGCACCAGGTGCTGGTGTAAGAGCTAGTGCTGGTAATGCCACTTCCATCCCACACAACGCTGCTTCTGATGGGAAGTGCTCAGCACCCACACCTGTTCCTCCTGGGCTCTGCACAACCTGGAAAAATATGGACTCGAGAGCAGACTGGGTAGTGTTCTGAGGGTGAAGTGAAGGAAGAAAATTTTTGTTTGATCATACAAAAACAGGGGTGACTTTCTCTTTTCCCTCTGCATAGCCCTCATACCTCAAAAATGCTACAGTATGCATACTTTAAATGTAAGAGCAAAGGAGAAGTTTAGCAAAATTTATTTTCCATCAAGTTTAGCTCAAGAAGGGCTGTAAAACCATAACTGGACACTCTCAGAATATAAATGCAAACTTGTCCAAATTATGCATGGGAGATGTTTATTTTCACATATTCATAGTCATAAACAAGCATCCCTTTCATACCTTAACCGCTTTCTCGCCTCTGCAAGGCACTCTATCAGGAAAATGCAGAGTAAGCCAAGAGATAAGAACACACTCATTCTGCTTTGTAACACACACACACAACACTTTCAGATGGGCACATGTAGAATTAAAATATATTTTAGACAGACTTCCTTTCCTTAAAATATGTCACACCAAAATATTAAAAAATAAACTAAGAGCTAATAAAGGTGATTTTCAAGTTTAACTGCTACGATCCTTGAGAAACATAAGCTTTTTCTTTATGCAAGGTATTCTTAAGTGCATGTATGGAAGCATGAACCCACACGTTCACCCTCCAACATCCATGTATGGAAGCAGAAAGTAAGCACAGAACATAAAGCAGACACCACAGCCTTACCGGAATAATCTAAAGAATTGTGTGGGGAAGGAATTAAATGACAATTAAAGCACCAAACAATGGGAAAGGAAACGTGCAACACATTCATACTTTAAATAGGATTTTTTCCAATAAAGCAATGGATGTAAAGTTTTCTCCTACAACAGAGGTCCGTGAAATACACTGGTGGCAATGCAACACTTCCACTGAAGAGTAAAAAACACGTAACAAAGCCCAGGATTTTTGCAACACAAAAAGTGATTTTAATCAACCCTTAAGAAGTTGGGACAATCCACTAGAATTAAGGCAGATGCATACATAAATATTACTGAGCAGCATTATCATGAATTTGATTGAGTGGCTCAGTGGACTACACCAAAGCCAAATACACATAGCATTAAGTGACGTGTTCATACATATGCTACCTGGCTAACAATGTGGAAAATTTCATCAACGCACTCCTTTTCAAATGGACGTGTTCTTAAGTACAAAAATGCTCTTTTCTCAATTGCAAATAATCTTCAATATGTTAAAACAGACATCTTTTTAAAGCTGGCTGTTCTTAAGCAAGTGTAGAAGTCTTTCCCCCCTATTTCCTGATCAAGCATCACTCACACCATGGCTTGAAGAAGGAACTTAAAGCATTTAATATTTGGACAGTTTACTTAGAAGCCTGTCAAGACTCTTGAAAAATACACCAAAAAAAAAATTGCAGCGTCAAGTACAGGTGCCCAGACTAATTGCAGTGCCCATACAACAGCAGCAATGCACACAGGCCCTGCCTTGGGTTCTAGAGAAACCAGCATCCCAGTGTTTGTCCCAGTGTGGAGCAGTGAATTACTACAGTCAAAGCAAGGAGGGAGAACAATGAGTTACTTGAAAGGCAGACTCCAAACACTTCACTCAAATTTGCTTAGAGTCCTAGTTCTTTGCTCTTTCCTTCACCTAAGAAATTAGATTTTGTGAAGGCTAAAGGAGAGGGAAACAATCTCAAACTTGTTGACAAATCCCTTTTCTCTGAAGAAATATGTTTTTAGCTCTCTGTTCATACTCCAAAACCAAGGGATTTGGGACCCCTGCAAGCCCCTTCACTCTTTATTGCAGTAGGAGCTGTTCTCTTCATCCTCAGTAGGGCAGACAGGCACCACGGTGTAGGGATATGTGATGTATTTCATTCCAGCTGTTTGTTTGGTTTCCGTCTGTTTCATCCTAATTAGTCCACAGTCCCAGTTTTTCCTTTTTCCTCACTGAGGATTCTTCTCAACACCTTTTGAATAGGGAAGAGGAAACAGGGCTGCCACTGCATCTCTCCAGAGGAAAACTGTTCTTGCTAGAAGGTTTTCTTTACATCAGTGAAACCGTCAGGCCTTTCACTGTTGTACTCCATTTTAAAATACACGACACCTTTTTCCATTTGGAAAACCTATTATCCAAACTGATTTTACATTTCCGTGCTATGAAAGATATTTGTGTGGCTCCTTATATCCTGGCCTAACTTGATCTACATTAAGTCCATAGCAATGCTACAGCATGTCTATTCACTTTTTCCTATGACCACACAATCCTTGGAACAGCAAGGAGACAGAACTGCAACCCATAGGAAAATTATCATTTCAGGAGAGGATTTAACGGGTGAATCAGCCTCGAAAACATGAACCATATAACTAAGTGGAAACTCTGAGCACAATCATTTTTACTATGTACAGTAAGCACAAAGCATGGAGGTTTCCCCAGTTCATCATCCTCAAACGCGTAGGCACAAAGTCAGGATGAACAATAGCAGTTTCCAAAACTACTTGCTGAAGCAAAGAGATTCACCCCATGTTTCTGAAAAAGAGCTTTAGTTTCACTTGGTTTCATTTTACTTTGGTAATGGGTTGAGGTAACTAACAGTTCTGAGGAACAGGGAGGGGAGGCAGTGAGGGTTAAGAGCAGAGCTGAGACTTGGAAATCCTCACAGCTCCTCCCTTCTCCTCAGCTGGTTATGTCATTTTTTGCAAAGGTCTCCAAGTGGCTCATCCATCTACCTCAGGTATCTGTCTTCTCAAGACAGTACAGGCATAAGTTCTTTGGTGCTTTACTGCAACAGAGGAAGCTTCACAAAAAATGAGTTTTGGTATGAGCTTTGGAAGAAAAAATAAAAGGAAGTTCTTGCATGGGCAAGGGGAATTTGTTCTGAGCAAGAATGGGACAGATGTAACAGAGGAGGAGAGAATGACACATAACTGCTAAGAGTCAGGTCTCTTATGAAGCAGAGGCAAACCCATTGTTAGCCCAAATCTGGCCCCACTGTAATAACTTATAAAATCAAGCAAGAAATAAATGGAGCTTGGGTAAACATTGGCGTAAACTGACTACATTACACACTTCGAGAATGAAGCGCTAGCTTCCCTTGAGTGACAACCTCACAAAGAACCAAACTATAAACATAAAAGAATCTTCCATATTATATCATTTTACACTGTATTGACATTTTTCTTTCATCACCATCACCTCCCTTCTCAATACTCCTAACTCTTAGTGTCTTACATAAGGAGTCTGAAATCTTGAAAAACTGACATGATGACACTGCTTTTTTCCAAGTTTCTGAACATTGAGAAATCCCCTGAAAAGTCTCTTTCAGCCTCTGGGAAGTGCTACGTACCAGAGCAGTGACAGGGATGAAGTCCAAGCCCAGCCTAATAGCAACCAAGGGCGACTGACCCAGCGGCACACTCTGTCAGTCAGGGAGACTGACCGAGGTTCCCAGGCCAGGCCCGTCAGTTCAGAGAGGCAGCTGCAACGTATCAAGCCCAGTTAATAAGTGTGCAGGGCTGCCAAGAACAGTGAAATGCAAGTGGTAAGAACAGGCATGGCAGGCCAAGGGAGTTCACTGCAAGGATATAATTACTGTGGGAAGTGTGCAACACGGGAGGTAGCACAAATATAAAAATGTTAAATCATGCTGAGATACTGCTACCATCTGCACAGAGCAGCACATGGTCAATACATCTGAATACCTCCCCAGCTGCCTGCTCTGTGCTCCCAGAATGTGCCAGGTTACAGATGTCCGTCTGCTCAGCCACAGCCCAGCCTGCGGAAGTGCACTGCTTCCCACGCCGTTCTCAGCCTGGGTGAGAGCTCATGGGGCCACAGCCCCATTTCCAGCCTCAGGACATATCTCATATTCCCCAAGAGTACCCACACCTTTGCCCATCACAGCTGGCTCCCGCTATGTTCACTGCAGCTGCTCACACGCCACGATACTTCTATCCCCTTCCTGCAGCCCCACACCCAGCACACATAGCCCTGCTTGATGATGAATCCCTGGTAATATTCTTCTTTAGAAGAGATTCCCATATGCTAGCTGTTTGTCTCCAAAACACTTTTCTAAAAACTGAGAGCAAAGGATCAACTAGAAAGCTCCTAGAAAGCTATTTCACCATTGAGTCATGTAACCTCCCCAGCATGGGTGAAATCATGCTGAAACAACGCATTAGTGCCAGTACGTGAACATGAAACCTGCCTTTACTCAAGTCTTGGTGGAACAATGGGTAACAAGAAGCATTTGAAACTAATCAAAACACCTCAAAACTGTTTAGATCCAGGTATGCACTTAAGGCATGTCGTTAACTTAAGCATATTTTTAAGGGTCTTTCTGAATCAAGGCTTAAATCTTCGTGCAAGTCTCTCTAGTCTGACTTTTTCAAACATATTTGCACAAAGGAAAGTAACTGCGCACATCTCTGCACATCCTTCCATTTCAACACTTCAAAGGCTCTGCAGACAGTAATGAAAAGAATGCCAAAACCACTGAGAGTAGGCAACTCTCATTAGCTTCCTTTCATGAAGTTAAGACAGAGTCAGACAAACATTTGAGAAGTCCCTGTTTTTACGAGATCAGTACTAACGGACTGTGATGTCAAATAATCACAAAAAAAGCCTTTCAGGATATGCTAAACCCCCCCCCAAATACCAATAGCTGAACATAAATGTGCATAAAAGTACTGACTGTAATGGTTCAAAAACATACACAGGTTTCTTCATGTCTTGATATCCTTAGAAAAAAGAAATGGAAATAAACAAGTGAGGAATCATCTGTCACAAATAGATTCTTGTCAGCTTTCCTGTCTTTAAGGATTCTCCTGGTTCAACAGCTGCATGTGAAAAGGCAAGCAGCCTCCTGAAGGGCTCTCACTTGCAAATAGTCATTCTTCCAGATGAGCGTATGCAGCCGTATGCAGCCCTGGACTCGAAGATCGTGGCTGTTGGGTAAAGTCAGTCACATTTTTCTTGGCAGCTAAAGTCAAAGACAAAAAACATAGCATACTGGGGCTAACCCTTGCATTTAAAGGTAGAGCACCTAATGCTCTGGTAAAAAACACAAGGCAACATCCACACATTCTTGCATTTCATGAATGTGAATATAAAACAGATCACAACTCAAACAAGGAGACGTATGTCTACAGAGACAGACTCCATAGTAAGTACAGTCTAATGCATCACATACCAACATCTGTTTGGGTTTTATTGCAGAAGGAAGAAAGCTAAATGAGAAACTATTTTTTTTTTTTTTTTGCAACACAGAAAAATTTGAGAAAAAAATTGGGAAAGTAATTATTAACAACAAAAGCAGAGATTCATTCAAAAGCTTCTACCTTGTTATTTCCCAATGTAAAGTTTGCTGTGTTCTCTTTGTTTACAGTCTGAAACACCTGCAATGTTTGTTTGAAGTGAATCACTCTCTGTGTCTTCACAGCAGGAACAGCACAAGGCACAAGCAATCTGTGAAAAACACTTCCTATGAGCTCTGCTTTGAATTGACTGACTTCATCCTCCTTTAACATGCAATTGTTTTCCCAATTTTCTATAACCATATGCTGCTCTAGAAATATACATCTACTTTTTTAGTAACAAAATTACAAAGCCAGATAGGCTTCAGTAATTTCTGAACAGTAAACTCCTTAAAATCATTAAACCTACTGTAGCATCTTGGTGTCTTGGAACAGGAAACTTAACCACAGAAGTGAGAAACTAACATACTGCCCATCACACATGTACCTGGAAGCAGAGTAAGTTCAGCTGTCTTGGTTAGGTATATGAATTAGACAAAACATTTCATTTAGTACAATGAGGCACAAAACTTGTTCCCATAGTTATCCAAAAGAGAAGGCACCATTAACGCCATTTGACAAGCTAAACTTGATGATCTTTATGAGTCCCCTCCAACTGGGGATATTCTATGATTCTATAATATAAGGCTTTTCATTACTGTTTGCTTGCATAATCTTTCTAAGGAGAACAGAAGGGAAATTGCTACTCAGATATAAATGGGAAGAGGCCGGTGCAGCTCAGGCAGGAACGCTTGCCCTAACCCCTTGCCCTAACCCTTTGTAACGCTGACTCCCTTTGGTCAGTCTGTGCCTAATGAGATCAACAGCTGAAGAGTGCTGAGGTGAAGCACTGCTGTACAGGCACGAGCAAGAAGGAAATGCAGAAAGGAAGCAGAACAAGAAGTGGGAATGCAAGAACTGGAGAACTGTGAACGTGTGAGGGAAGATCACACACCGTGCAAGCACTGCCTGGTTAAACTGAGCCTTCTTTCTGATCTTATCAAGTTCATACAATGATACGCTCCTCCAACACTGCAACATATCCTACTTCTGAACATTTACTAAAACCAAAGCCAAATAAAGAAAAGGCAAAGTGGACTTAAATCTAGGCTGCTATTTGTAAACTCATTTCATTATCTGCAGACAAAAGTCAGCAAGAGCTTTACTCCTTCTATCCTTCTCTGACAAGAGATCACAGGCTTCAGTTTTCCAAGTCCACAGGCCTAAAGGATGTTATTTTCAGCTCATGAATGAGAGAATGACACAAAGATAACCTTCTAGAAAATAAGGTTTTCCTTTCATCAGCACTCTTCCCTTCCCAGTGCTGGATCAGCAGCACTGCACTGCACCAGCACCAACACCAACTTAACTCCACAAAGCTGCCACAGCAGAGCAAGCCATAGTAATATGAACGTACAGAAGAGAACAGTATTAATTACAGTAAATATCAACCATAACTACCAGAAAGCCAAATTCAGCAGTGAACTACAAACCACACCTCCTGAAATGAGAGACAAGTGAGGACTTCCCCATATGCTATCTAGACTCGAAGGATGATTTTGCTTGATGACTGCACTCTGTTGTTACAAGTTTTGCTGTAATGCTGTCAAGTATTTGACAAACTCTATAAATATTTTGACAATAAATGCTGCCATTGGGATGAAAGTAACCAGAGAGATATGGCACAGAAACCCAAGGAAACACTGGCTTTCTGAAATGCAGCACTGCCTTACAATGCCCAAGTTAGAATTAACTTTACAAATCTACTCATCCTGAGTTTTACATATGGAAAATATGAAACAGGGTTTATTTTATTATTATCATAAGCTGACACTCACATTTCTTAGCATTTGTCACCCACTAATGCTACAATTTTTTTTTTAAACACAGTAATGAAAACAACAGGCAGCTTCTACATGACGAATTAAGTGTTCTTTTGCTATGACAAGTGCATGCACACGCATGGGATCTTTGTAACAAACAGTTATTTTCAAGGGATATTAAACAGATGGGAAGATAGGAATTTCCAAAACTTATGGCATGCAGATGACTTTTACAGCAGAAGTAGATATGTAAACTGTTTCATAACAAAAGTGTTTAAGTATTTTGTTTTTTTAAATCTAAGTTCAGATTCAGGAAGAAACAATGAACAAAATCCTGCTCTACTAGTGTAAATGTCAATAGTGCTGTATACTTACAATGAAGTAGTCAAAATTCAGCACCACTGTGTTCCTCATAACCTCATACATCCAAGCACTGAAAGCAAACACTGAACAATATGAAATACAGCAGTCTTTATGAAGTAAAGATTAATGCAAAACATAATTTGGCCCACCTATCAGCAGGTGACTTAAGAATCATAATTAAAATCTCCTCACACACATACTAAAATTTGTGAGGGCTTCTGCCAACCAGTGGAAGCCAAGCATTTTTTTGCTGTTACTGATGATATCAAGCTTGCTTTATAAGCTACACAGTGAGCGAATTGTAACCATAGTGATTCCTTTTTCTATTTCCCCAAAAGGTACGAACCTGGGGGGACTACACTGGCAAGTGCATACGTTTCTTTGAAGTCAAAAATAAATCTTTTGAATAGACACATGGCCCTAGAATTTCTCACTGTTGTTCCAGTTTCTGTTAAGCTGTATCATCTCACTCTTCACATACTTAGAATACACTGAGGATCAAGTATTCTAGTTTGGTTGCAAGAAGCACAGTACAGCAGCAGAGAAGTCAGAAATGCTAACTTACAGCTACTTCTGCTGAGAGCTGTTGGGAGAAAAGAACAACTGAAATGCCATCAATCTTCAGGATTATTTATTTCACACTCATCCGTTTAGAGCTCTTAAAGACTACTACAACAGCTAGGTGAAGTAAGCAAGCTGAAGCGCTCCAAAAAGCTGCTTTTCAGCACGAGCTGTTGTCATTACAGCTGCCCAAAACAGGGAGCAGTAAAGCTGCTGCTGTAGTTCTTCGCCAGCCTGCGAGTCCCTCAGCAGCAGTGTAAAATGCAGCACAGGGGCCAGAGTGTTTGCCAAGGCCTGCTACTGGCAGGAGGGTCAGACAGCTCACCCTTTCACACCACACATATGCTCTGATGGTGCATCCAATCCTGCCACGTGGTAGGTGGCTCAGGGGCTTAAAGAAGCCCCTCAAAGACCGTACAGGACAGCTTGTGTTGAAATGAACAGAAACAACAGTGGCTCGGGAGCATTTACCCGCTCTTCTCCTTAAACAAAAAGCACATTTTCCTCTAGTTCAGCCCCTAAGACCACGGAAAGCACCTAAGGGACTTCTCCTGGGCACTCTGAGAGAACAGCAGCAATATGATGCACAACTCAGAAACCTCCTATTCTTTAGGATCTTGCTGGCACCTGTTGGCTTCTTCTCACATATGCAGAGGTTTGAGAATACAGAAACCACTTCAGTAACTGAAAACACAACACAAGCAGCTTGTCAGCCACATGGCAATGCCTGCCGATATTGCTGTACCCCTTAATCTAATTCCATTTAATCCAATTTACTGTCTTAAAGTGCTCTGGCACTTAACGCAAGAACTTCATTCAGGATTACTGATAAAACACAGCTCTCAGCCCAACAGTCTCATTCACTGTCAAAGTAACATCCAAAGCTCTGTCTATCCAAGCAGATGTCTGCATGATCTCTGTAAACGCAGCACACTGTCAACAGATTCCACTAAAAAAAACAGAAGGAAAAAAGAAGAAAAACTACAGAAGTTGATAACCTAAGATGTAAGCATCACCAGTGTTTTCCTTCTTTTAGTAAGGAAAGTCAAGGAGTTACGGTTGTGCACAGCCCTATGCACTGAATGAGGAGTTTCAGACATTCATGCAGATAGCCACACAGTGACTGCTTTACCTGAAATAAATTATGTGCTGCAGAAGCTGGGAGGTTTGCTAGCCAGCACTTATCACAAAATGGAATCAAATCATTAACATCTCTGGCATGTGACAGGAAGAGGGAAACCTATTTCCAAGAAGGGATTCTTGTTGCAGACTTGTTCATATGATTCCTCCCCTGAATAGCAGTAGAGTAACCACTACATTAATCTTCCTGAATGTTGCAGCCATGTTCCACCACTGCTCCTGCTACTTAAAGAGCACAAGGTAAGTATTGTTAGCTTTCTTTACCGCATGATTGAATTAACGAATGGTATGTGTACTCAATATATCCCAGTCTTTCAATATGGGATTTGTGTACCAAGCCAGTCATTGCAACTGCTGAAGCCACAATGAAATATCACGCGTTTTTAACTAACATAGCAACCTGGCTGGCATGGTTTTGAGAACAAATCATTTATAGATGTGAATCAGTCAACTCTCACATGAGAGCTTCAGATAAAATAGAACTACACCTTAAAAAAAAAAGATGCCTACCTTCTAAATAAATCCTTCAGATTTTATATCTTTTGCCATTTTTGGACTACAAGGCACCCTGCAAATTTGATGCCCAAAAGGAGTGACAATTTCCGTGCCAAATTCTATGCTCACTCATTTAAGTGTTGAAATAACCTAATTATAAATTCTCCCATTTGTAACACCATCTCAGGAAAGCAACAAGGAAAACCAACAAACAGCAGTTTTGATTTCTCTCTGTTTCACATTAAGGACTTTCATCAAACTCGGAGGAATGATCCCCATTTAAATCAAAGAACTATGCATAAATGTATATTGAAGCATTTTCTAAGGAATTTATGAATGGAGATTTTTTTTAAGTGAGATCATTAGTACCGTATAGTCAAAAGCAACAAAGTGTACAAAGTGATAAAACGCCAGACATTAATGCCATTAAATAAAACTTACCAGACCATCACAATTGCTAATTGCAACAGAAGCTCCAGGGATGTCAGTTATGTCTCCCACGTAAGCACAGTTGGTCCACAGGGGCTCTCTTTTCCACAACCTCTCTGTAGCAATTCTAGTCTGACTTGAGTTACCAGCACCATTTTCACTTCCAGTTTCCACAGAGTCTTCGTACCACTCCACTACTGCCTCAGGAGCCACTAAACGAGTGTTGGGTTTCAGTCGGAGATGGAATTCCCTTCCAAACGCGGTGACATTAAAATACAGCTGTTTGGGGCTCTGGGATACCTCCCGTGTTGATCTTCTTTGATGGCTTGCAGAGAGTATATTGGAGATATAGCTTCCGTCTGCATCGGTACTAATTGGAATCACTAACCCATATGGTCTTGGTCTGCTTTTTGGTAATTCTGCCAAGAGAAATATCACAAAACAAAATAAAATTAGAACACGACTACGAAGGAAAACCTTAAAACTGAAGAACAGATGCAGAACTACAGAAGTGTGTGTCCCCAGAAGAAACAGTAATGCAAGGATGCAGCCGGCCACGGGCCTGACCGCAATGGGCTACATTCATGCACAGAATGCTCCAGCTGCACCCAATTTGTTATACAGCACACAACTACTGTGCCTGCAGACCTAATGTCAAATGCAATGCATGTTGGACCCCTCTGCCTCCCATCTCCACTGCTGATATTCCCAGTTTAGGATTCCTGTTAGAGTTACTCTAAACCACTCCACTGATGAGTTCAGCTGAAGAACAGCAACAACTTGTGTATGTTTTTATAATGACAAGGGACAAAGTCACTGCACCAATACATACTAAATTATCTGACAGGCAGTTAGTCTGGATAGAAGACATAGTCAAAAGTAGGATACGCATCACTGCTCTTTACTGTACTCAAAACTTACAACCTTCACCTGGATACCTTACAGCAAGGCCCTAAGTACTCTTACCACATCAACTGTTCTCAGAAACATGCTTTGTACTGTTGTCAAATGAACACACACAGGACATGTTAGAAAGAAGAACTGTCTTTACAGATCATCATGTAATGCACGCTATAACGAACCAGAGATAAAGAGATGGGAAACACATTTCAGCTACAGGAAAAGCACACAGGCCATGCCAAGGTGCATGAACACAAGATGCTGTGCCCAGGTATGCACCTCAAATAAACACACACCACAGATGCTGGGATGCACATTAAGCGCATGCAAAATATCCTCCTTGTGCCAAATTTTTCAAGAAGCAGGTCTTTCATGACTCTATTTTCATAAAGCTTGCAGAGCAAACCCTGAAATATTCATTTATATTTATCTGGGGAGTTTTCTGGGGTTTAGGTTTGCTTGACAGCCAAAGAAGAGGCAGCAACCCTTCTGAAACTCCTGTAAGAAATGTCAACTCTGCCATGCACCTTAAACAGAATTGTCTGGTCCTGTGTCAAGGTCTCCATAAAGTGTTTGTGACTTTACTTGTGAAAATCAAGTGATGTGTTTGGTATATAACCACAATTCAGACACTAACTTCTGCAGTTTCAGAAAACAGAAAAGACAAGAATCCAGTGGATATCACATCACTGATAGTGGCATAAGCAACAGCTTTTCCCTCTGCAGGAGGGAAAAACCTAATAAATCCTCTTACCCATTAACTTGCTATTGCCTTTCCTCTTAGCAGAACTTGAATAATGGAACTCTAAAGTAACAGATTAGCTGCTTTTTTCCTATGCCAGAGATTTCCATCTAAATCTTGCATCTTCCTACAGTACACAAAAGTTACAACAACTGCAGAACAACCGTTGTTGATCACATTGCCCAAAGCAGGCATGCCCAACTCACAGCCCACAGGCTGCATGCGGCTCAGCACAGCCGCAGCTGAGCACCCATTGCTCAGCACCAACCAAACAGCAGTGAGCTATTAAGTGTATATAGACTGAAACGAGGGCTTGGGCTGCAATGCAGCTGACTTAAGTTACAGCAAATATTTGTATGCATTGTGATAGATGGCCTAAAAGCAGTCCTGTGCACAGCAAAAAACATGCAGTGCTGCCTTCCATTCTGATAAAGGAATTTGAGAATAGGTTTCAAGAGTGCTGGGGAAAAAAAAAAAAAAAAAGCATTTTTTTGTATATTTGCAATTCTGTTTTAGTTGATATAAATAAATTACCTACAAATTTTCAAATGGAGTGTATAGATTTGCAATCAGACATTCCCATGGGTCAAATCAGGATGCTGCCTAACCAGCAGCAGCAACATTAGCTGACTTGTAAAATTCCCACTAGGTTCCAAATTTGCCTGTGTGAATGCAACACTTAAGAAATAAATAAATAAAGGCCCCTTTCTATCTTTCCTTGTAGTTGCTTACCTGGATGCTCTGAAAATGTCATTCCTAGCCCTAGATAATAATTACCTGCCCTCTCCACTCTCTGATACTATTAGACACTCATGAGAAAAGCAAGACTTTCGCTCAGAGAAAGGTTTTTTGCTATTATGGCTTATCACATTCAGCCCTTCATCATGACACACGCACACCTTAAGGTAACTGTACACCACTGTAAAACAAGTTCATCTTTTATGCAAGACCTCTGCAACCTGGGAGTAATCAGGATATTTAGTGTCTGATTTCCATCCTGTAAAAGGAGAAGGAGACACATTCCCAGGCCAGGACACTGCTAAGAAGTGCACCAACTCTGAAGTCTTATTACCTACGTGACAGTTAAAAAGACATTAAGGACAGAATTACTCCCTAGTTCTTTTCCTGAGAGAACTGGCTAAAGCACTATTAGAGTGATATTACTGATCCTTTCAATTTAAAGGCCTCCAGGGTTGAGTAGCTCAGATGGCACCATAAATGCCACTGAGAATTCCTCAAATAAATATAATTAAATGAAAAATTTTACCCATTCTCAAGGTGAATCGCACTTGAACTGAAAATTTATACGTAGATAAAAAGCTCAGTAGCTAATACCTTTTTCCTGGAAGCAGCGGCTGCTTGTTTTACAAGACTTGCAAATTCAACTAATAAATTTGGTAGGAAAACATTCCTAAGGGCTTCATACAGCTGCTTTTTCTCCAGCTTGCTTTTATTCCAGTTGCTGAGGGATTTGACTGAAAAATAATGCATAGCACTAATAGAAGACAGAATGACATTTAAGTTCTTGCACTATAAATATCTTTATGTAACACATAGATGCTCTCCAGGCTGGATGGGGCCCTGAAACCTCATCTAGCTGGGGGCACGTGGCAGGGGGTTGGAACGGATGGGCTTTGAGGTCCCTTCCAATCCAATTCTATGAACTGACGTACATCTACCCAACAAACAGATAGGTACTATATCCTAGAGAAGTGAAAAGTGAAAAGTTCCTTATAATTTTTATTGACCTGAAAACTTAATCCATGTCCCACCACTACTAGTAACTGTGCTTCTCAAAAGTCTTTTTCACCATACACCTACAAGTTCAGGTTCTAAAAAAAATGAGTATAGAGCTTTATATAATTAGACATCATGCCAAGAGCAGGAAACGGAGATTCTGGGTAGGATACCCTAACTGGGTCAAAGCAAAAATCTGGGTCAAGCAGTGGGCCCAGGTAAACCTGATGAGGCTCAACAAAGCCAAGATCTTGCACCTGGGTTGTGGAAAACCCCTACTGTCCCTACAAGCTGGGGCACATAAGAATGCAGCACAGCCCTGTCAAAAAGGACTTGGGGGTACTGGTAGATGGCAAGCTGGACATGAGCCACTTGTGTGCTCTGACAGTCCAGAAAGCCATCCGTATCCTGGGCTACATCAAAAAAAACACGGCCAGCAGGTCAAGCAAGGTGATCGTGCCCCTCTACTTTGACAGTGAGACCTCACCTGGAGTACTGTGTCTAAATGCGGTGTCCTCAGTACAGGAGAGATGTGGACCTGTTAGGAGTGCATCCAGAGAAAAGCCACAAAAATGAGCCCGGGGTTGGAACGTCCCCTGTGTGAGAACAGGCTGAGAGTGCTGAGACTGCTCAGCCTGGAGAAGGCTCTGGGAAGACCTGAGAGCAAGCTTTCAGTATCTAAAGAGGGGTTAGAAGAAAAATAACAGACTCTTTATGGTGGTCTGTTGTGATAGGGAAAAGGAAATGGTTTCAAACTAAAAGGGGGGAGATTTAGACTGGATATAAGCAAAAAGGTTGTGAAGCACCAGCACAGGTTGCCCAAAGAGGTGGTGGATGCTTTGTCCCTGGAGATACTCGAAGTCAGGCTGGACAGGGGTAAGAGCAACCTGATATAGTTATAGATGTCCCTGCTCCTTGCAGGAGAGTTGAACCAGATGACTTTTAAAGGTCCCTTCCAATTCAAATGATTCTATGATCGCCATGACTCCCTAAGCTTCAGTGATGAGAATTAATTCACAGATTGATATTACTCCTTTCACCTCACAGACACTTCATGGCCTTTCTTGTCTCTCCTTCTTAAAGCAGACTGTACAATGCCAGAGACCACAGGTTCAGTGATCAAATTCTGTGTTCGCTTCACAATTCAGAAATTGCTTTGTACATCTTGCAGCAGAATTCATAAATTCCTTCTTGTGAGTGCAATAAAAGAAAGTTATTTTGTTAAGAACAAGAATAGCCAACTACCACAAGAAGGTAAGCATAAACAATGGAAAATAAGAATTGTCATATTTTTGAGTCAGCAAAAGCCCTTTCCAGAGTCTCTAAGTAGTGAGCTAGAAGAGGAAATGCCTTTTGTCCAGAGGTAATTAAAATTGATAAAACTGAGGACATCTAAACTCCTCTACTGATTTCTATTATCCCTTTTCCAAAACTCTTAGGAAATGCTACGCCAGCTGTAGGTGTTCCCTTTCCTATTCTAAAATTCCAGAGTCACTCTTTTCTGCTAATTCAGAGCTTTCAGTAATGACCACAGAAGAACACAGAGAAACATAAAAAGCACTTAACCTCAAATTTTCTTCATTTTTGCATCTGGCTTTGAACTGCTGTTCCAGTTGCACAACATTTAAGTTGAAAGGAAACACTTGTGAAAGAATATCACATTCTTTCACTGCATGCCAAAACATAATTAGTTAGAGAATGCCTCTGTGAAAGTCTTATCTCTAATTTTTTTTCCCAGATACACATGAAACTAAGAATTAACACCACTGGCTCACAGCAGTTCTCTCTGCACTGTGAAACATGTGACAATGGAGGTTGAAAAGCCCTAAACCTTTTTTATTATTTGTTAAAATCAATAGCATTTAGGAGAGCATATATATATATTTTAAATACACTGATCAAAAATTGTTCATTTGGATGCCAACAGTACAATTTGAAAATCATAAAAATTGTTCTAGAGAACAAGATTTCAAACGCATAGTATAAACTGAAATCTGCAAAAATAGCAGAAAGGCTGGAATTTCTGAAAATACATGAAAAGTGATTTCCACATCTAGACCAAGCTACACAAATTTGAAGACACTACTTTTTTCTTAAGAGATATTTAAATGCAATTTAGCGTTCATTATCCTGGGGGGATTTTTGCTAACACAGCATGTATAAGGGCTGTTCCAAGAGTAATGCCTCCTGTCTTATTCTATTGGTCCACATCAGAGGCAGATGTTGGAGGTACAGCAGCATAAGTTGAACCTTTCTATCAATACTTCATTACATGCTGTTGCTGTGTGACAGATGGCAGCTGAGGGGCAGTGTGACACAATGGCATCTGACATGGAAGTGCATATGCAGCAAAGGGATGACACTGAATTCCTCCACACAAAACAGTAGCATCCACTGCCATTCATTGACACTTGAATGTTGATGGAAACCAACCAGTGGATGTGAGCACAGAATGGCAGTGGTTGGTGCATTTCAGCAGTGGCAACAGTGCTGTGAAAGACAAGCCGCACTCCAGGCGGGCACGTATCACTGCCACACCATGAAATGAACAGCATCTCAATCAGCTCATCCACACTGATTGGTGGATTGTGACCAGGGAACCGCATACAGAGCTAAACATCAGTTTCAATGTGTTGGAAATGATGGTGGCAATGTTGGAATACCACAGAGTTTGCTCCAGATGGGTCCCACAGATGCTCACACCATGTGCACATTTATCAGGACCAACTGAACCAACACAGGGCTGAAGGTGACAGTTCCCTCAATCACATCATTACCGGTGATGAGACATGGTGTCACCACTATGAGCTGGCATCAAAATGGCAGTCCGAGGAGTGGCAACATTTGAATTCCCCATGGAAGAAAAAGTTCACGAAGCAGCCCTCAGCAGGTGAAGTGACGTGCACTGTCTGGTGGGACAGCAAAGGGCCTTCTGGCTTCCCCAGAAACTGGACAAACCATCAGCTATGACTACTGCAGTGCTGACTAAGCTGAGCGCTCACACTTCCAGGCAGGCCAGAGAAGAGGACAACCTTTCTCCTGCAGTACGGTAACACCAGGCCCATACCAGCTTCAAGACAGTGACAATCCTGGCTGAAAGGTCCTATCACACCCACTGTATAGTTTGGATTTTGAACCTTCTGACTTCCATCTGATCAAGCCAATAAAAGATGGACCGAGCAGGCAACATTTTCCCAGTAGTGATGCTGTCACAGCAGCTTTGAAACAGTGTGTCACCTCTACCGGTGCAGATTTGTATGAGCGTGGCATGCAGGTTCTTGTTGATTGCCTACAAAAAATATAGAGCTAATGGTGGCAACTGTGTTGAAAGATACCGTTTTGCAGCAGACAATTTGCTCTATCAAATAACACTATTGCGCTGTTCACATATGTTCTAATTTCCATGAAAATAAGTGAGAAGCAATACTTTCAAAGCAACGTGAATTTTTATCACTAGACCTCCCACGTTCCAGTCTTCTGCACTGCAGACAGAGTACCACTAGCCCCGAACAAAGTAATTTTTTGATCGCAGGAGCTCCTTCACCCTTTACAGTGACTTGCAAAATCACATTCACTAAGCGCTGGCATCACAATTTCTTTCCAATTCCGTGGCAATGAAATGTGAATTAACTCCTACACGCAGTAACCATTTGCCTCATCAGATTGCTGGCATATATACTCTAATTAGGAATACCTGTGTGTAAATCTCCAGAATTATATCATCAGCATGACTGTTTTTACAAAGATGATGCTATGCTGGGAACTATGCAAAGAAAAAAAATGTGCACCCAATGGCAGGGTGGATTTCTAGAGGATTTCCACACAACTTTGCACCTAAGCAGGGAGGAGGCTGTGCAGCATACCTCAGTGCTAGACACTGCAAGCTGGATGAATAAAAACAAGGGGCTGCAGGAACACAGGATATTTATATACACACCTCTCTTCAGTGTCCTCATTCCTTTATTTCACTGTCGATTTGTCCCAGGCACACAAGAAACTCAAGAAATTTTGTGATGTTTCCACAGCCCCTCTCAAACTGCAAAGTTACCTTGCATAACACTGGTGAGCTTATTTTATCCAGGCTCTGTAGCAGCCCAATGCTGCTCTTCCCAGGTTAGATATCAGAGTTTTCTCCCAATGGCAGCATAAAATGCTAATGTTCTGTTGTGTGGATGCTGAGAGACACGAAAAGTGAAGATGCAGCACCACCCTGAGTGCCAGTAAATTCAGACTTACTATTTCACAAGCAACTGCATGATTTCCTTTTCACAGTTTCAGGTTTTGCATATATAATACATAGCATATTATGCATTAAAGTGGTTAATTAAGATACAGTAAGTCCCTATCTATATAGTATATTCTGTACTAGTATTTAAAAAAAAATCCTATATGCTTTAATTTGTCCTAAGTGACTTTCGAGACTACAAAAAAAAAAAAAAAAAAAAAATTAGCTGTTGACAGCAGCCAGCCCTGGGCCAAATCAAAATACACAACACCAATGCAAAGTGACACTTAATAAGGACTTAAAAGTAGGACAGCCCATTTGGAGGCAATCCTAATGCAAGTTTTACTGTAGTTATTAAAGCTCTAAACTGAGTAGGCAATACCTTTCCCAAACAGAATTTACAGGATAAAACATTACTTGAAATATTAACAATTTAAAAAAGAGAAAGGACAAATCTGATCTGTGTTTACTAGGTATTTTTTCCTTTGAAAATACAGACTTCCCCTCAGTGAAATACTACCAATCCCTCAAAAGCCAGAGCTTAGCACAGACAACCTGGTTTGGTCAGACAGCTAACTCTCAGTCTTGCCAGGCCAAACAAAATACCACCAGGACACCGTGCATTTGTGCCAAGGAGACACAAGCTCGCTTTTGGCAGGCACCAACCAACACTGAGTCTCACGCCAAGGGGCCATGCGCTGCTGAACGACACGAGGTGACACTGCACACATGGTCCTGTGAGTCTGTGAGCAGACAGAACCATCAGCTCATACCCTGCCCATCTCCATCTGAGACCACAGAAACATTTGAATTAGAATGGACCCTTAAAGGTCCCCTAGTCCAACTCTCCTGCGAGGAACAAGAACACCTACAAGTACGCCTGGTTGCTCAGAGCTTGGTCCAGCCTGACCCTGAATATCTCCAAGGATGGGGCACCCACCACATCTCTGGCAACCTATTCCAGTGCTTCGTTCCCTTAATCACTTACAGCTGGGCTACAAGCCATGTAGATAGCCTGTTTCACATGGGCCACCCAGCCCCATCCTGGGAGGCTTTGCTTAGGGGCCTTCTTTCACCCTCTGCTGTGTGTCACCTCTGTCCCATGGATCCTGCATGCCTCAAACCCTCCCTGGCTACACCAACATTGAGACCACAAAAGAAGGAAAAAACTGAAAGGAAAAAGAGTTCTCCTCTAGGCTCAAGAAATTGTCTGACATATTGTATAATTTAAATGATGCATTCATGTATAGCTTATGGCTTCTGAAATTGAAATACAATCCATTTCTCAAGGAAACAACCAGAAATAAAGCACTGAAATGCCACTGGAAAAAAGAAGTCTATTTGCCAGCTAGGTTTAAATGTACCTAACTGTCTCAAATCCCATTATTCACTGATGACAGTGGAAATCAACCTAAGCCTTTAAGAACACAGTGCCAGGACTGAAACTGAGACAAGAGCTCCAAAATTTAAAGAAATACCAGAAACTATTTTCTGAACAAAACTGCAGGTCAAAACCAGAATGAAACCTCAAAAATTAAAGCTCTAATGGCAACTGGAAACAGAACTGCATAGGATCCCTAGACTTCATAGGTGCTACTGCTCCTTACTGAAAAGCTCCAGAGCATCATATGGGCTTTGTGTTCATTTGTTGCACTCATCAGCAACTGTGGTGAGCCGGTTCCAGAGCTGCCCTCAGAACCACAGGGCAGGAGAGATGGCAGTCTCACACTGATGCTCTGGAGAGAGGACACTGACTTTTGCATCCTTCCACAACCTCTTCCACCCCACCTGGCACCAAATTATCTGTCAGCTTAAATCAGTGCAGAGCTACAGCAACTAGATTGTGCGCACATGCTCCTAATTATATGAAGCTTCCCATCTCTCTTAGGAAAAAGTCGGGCTTCAGATTGCAGCATGACGTACCCTGGTTCATTTCAGCACCCTCATTCATCACAGACGCTGATCTTGCCGCGCTATACTTTCTGATGTGGGTGTATCAGTTCATAATGCAGCAGTGGAAACCCACTGGGCATGCAGCATCTTTCCATAAAGGAAATAGGTGGAGATCTCAGCATTAGACAAGAAAAGGCTGCATTAGAAGAAAAGGCTGAACACTTTCAGGACAGAAGAAAAGTGGTACGAAGATATGACTTTCCCTGGCTAACTGCTTGGTTCAGCAACGCACAAACGAACACAAAGCATTTGACCCAGTGCAGATTTGCCATGACTTTCATAGGACTGGTTAAAGCACGCTGCAGCTTTGAACTTTGTTTTATTTTTAAAAAGGGATGTACAGAGTTAACGGGATGAAAGAGCTTGAAATGAGAGGCCATGCAAATCCAAGTCATGCCACAGCACTGTGAAACCACAAATGCTTCTGGGTGGTAACAGTGTGGGGGGACACAGGGGAATGCTTTCCTGGGCACAGACCATTTTTCCAGAAAATAAACTAGTTTGTTGTTACCTTTTTAAAATAACAGTTAAAGAGACTCACCTATTTGGACCTGCTGTTCTTCACCAGCCTGCAGGAGAGAAAAGAAACACATGCACAAAGTGTAACTGGTGTAATTACTATGCAACGTGTGACAGCCGACTGTTTCTAGAAGGCTGAAAAATCCCTCAGTTCACATCGCACCACTTTTTACATCTCTGCTTTTGGTTTCCAGGATTGGCATTTTTCCTCAGCTGAACAAACAGCTGTGTCCGGCAACGAACTAAGAGAGCCCTTAGTAAGTTTAATATAAATAGAGGAGCTAGGAAACCCTGACTCAGAACGACCCCTTCTATCTACCGGGACACACAGAAAGCGAGAGTCCGGTGCCCAAAGAAAGGCCCTCGGGTGGCTGCGAGTGACCGAGCGCTGAGTCGCAGGGAGCACGGAGCGGACGGCTCCTTCGCCGCTCCGCCACGGAGCGGAGACGGGGCGGCAGGCGGAGGTCAGCAGCCACTAGCGCGGGGCCGGGGCTGCGCTACACCCAGCGGGCGAACTCTGCAGCTCCGCCGCCTTCCCGGCCGAGGGGAGGGAGGGAGGGAAGGAAGGGGAGCGCCGGAGCCGGTGGCTCGCTGTCTCGCTCACTCACCTGCCGGCCGGCTGCAGCGCGGGCCCCCAGGAGCGCGGCTGCCACAAGCCACAGGGGCGGGAGCACCATCACGAGCCGGCCGCCCGCGGACCGCCGCCCCGCGCGACCGCACGCTCCCGGCCCCGGCCGCGCTCTTCCTGCCCTCCTCCTTTCGCCTTCTGCTCCGGCTCTCTTTCCCTCCGAGCCCCCGTCTCGGCCGTCCCCGGGCTGCAGCACCCCGCTAGCGCCGGCGCCCCGGGGCCGGCGGCCGGGCGGGCTGGGCGCGGGCGGCGGTGGGGCGGCGAGCGACCGCGCCGCCTCCTGTTGCTCGCTGCGCCCTGCCTGCGCCACGCATCGCGACCTGCGGCGCTAATAAAGCCGCACCGGCCCCCGGGCGCGGCCCCGCCTTCGGCACGGCTCGGCACACCGACGTCAGGGCCGCCCCGCCGCCAGCGGCCGCCGGCAGCCGGAGCCGCACCTGGGCCGGCCCGGGGCTCGGCCGCCCGCTCGCAAAGGACGCGCCGCCGAGGGGAGCGGGCGCGGGGCAGGTGCAGCGCGAGCCCCCGGCAGCGCCCCAACGGCTGACGGGGCCGCGGCCCCGCGCCACAGAGAGCCGCGTCCCGGCCCGGGTGGAAACCCGAACCCCCTCCCGGCCGCCTTCCCCGCGCAGATCCCGCCGGCGGCTCTCCTCTCTCCTTTCTCCTCTCTCCTCTCCCGTACGTTCGCCTAGCAGACGTGACGCCGTTGAGGCTCAGCAATGAGAAGCTACGAACAGGCACAAGCGGGGGTATCCCCAAGGGGGGAAGCGAGCGAAAAGCTTTATGGACGTTTTTTATTTGTAAACAAATATCCAGGGGGATAAAGCGCTCCCGCATTCCTGCACTGCAGCAGGACTCAAAAAGATGACTGAATTTCCCCAGGATGAGGATTATCCCGTGTAACCTGACATGCTTAATGCAGAAATGTGCAAACTGAAATCCCACTGTTCTGCTGGACGTTCTGTATAAAATCTCCTACTTTCTGTGCTCACGTGAAGCGGCCCAAATGAGCCGCGGTTGGCCTTCGCCTAGCACAAACAAGCAGACCATTGCTACCCAGAAGCTTTCAGGACAAATGCTTGAAAGCCTGTCCATACTCATAGAATCACAAAATCATTAGGGTTGGAAAAGACCTCTGAAGACCACGTCCAATCCACCATCCACAATGACCACCATCCCTCGCTGCCACATCTCCTTGAACGCTTCCAAGGATGGTGACTGCACCACCTCCCCGCACAGCCCGTGCCACTGCATCACCACTGTCAGCGAAACTGTTTGTTAGAAACCATCACCTCAAAATGAAAAAGAAAATACTGGTTCTTCTAAAGCCAAGTTGCCCCACTGCAGCATTTGAGAGAGCTGCAGCCTCAGTGTACGGCGAAGTCCTGACTATGTAAATCATAGCCCTGAACTCCGCCAGCTTGTCTCATAAGGGAGGAAAAAACCTCTAAGAAAGCAGAAATGCCTGCATCTAATACCTGTTATTACTAAGATCATTTCTGCGCACACAACATACATAACAGCCTGTTCCGACCAGCATGCTGTAACACTGGGCAGTGGCACACTGCACATGAGCCAATTTTTGGAAAGGCCAGAATCAGAAGAGCTGAGGTCCTGTAAAGGCTAACTACATAATTATACGTTAAAATTGTCAGTTGTAATTGTCAGTTAAGAAACACCAGCTGACACTATCTTTCCCCTGCTTCTGAACTGAGGCACTGAGTGCAGTCACTTGATAACACACCATTCTTCTCACAGACTCTTTCCTCATGCAGCGCACAGAACGCATGCCGTCAGCTATTCCATGTTTTATTACCCTTCATGACGTTCATTATGTGACCTCAGGCCTTATTTATTGTACATTATTCAAATCCTGAGAACCATAGTGTTGATTTCCTTGAGGGTTTATCTAGAATTTGAACACCAGAATTTGTTTTCTGCAGTGAAACGAAGGACCAACAGTATTCTGCACTTAGGCAGTGCTTCACACAAGCTAACTACAGGCACAATTCATGACTTGGTCTCTCTTTCTCACATTTAATATTAATATAGCACTCCCAAGTTCCAAGCCAGGCTCTTCCTCATTTCCCCCTGTCCTCCAGGCATTGGATGGGCACTGCTGAGTAGCACAGCAAGTAGCCAAGTGCAGAACACAGCAACACAACGCATACCAAGAACCAAACCTCATGCATTTTGTGATCATAACCACAGTCTTCCAATAAAGCTGTGTTAATTCCTAGGTGGCTTCACTTTTCCAATTAGCTAAAAACGTACAAAAGACAGATCTGGAGGCCAGGGCAGATATTCTATTCTGTAGCTTTTGAAAGCAAAGAATCAAGGCTTGGCAGAATTATAACAGAGCAGTAATAAGGTGTTAAAATGACATGTCTCATCAGCTACCTTCAATATGAAACAAGAACGAGCATCACAAACTGAATGTTCAAGTACTGTCTTGGTATGTTAAAGACATTTTTCATTGCTAACAGCCCAGTTTGGATGTGCCATCATCAAAGCAATCATGGATTTTCTCATGTATACTTTGCCTAATATATATGCCATATAATATATGCACTTACATATGTAAGTGTATATATATGTATCTGTTAAAAACCTGCTAAATATTTGCAATTCTAAAATTATTCTTACTAACACTACATCAGATAGGCTTTCTGCATCTGTGCAGTTTCTGTGGATGCGCTAGGCTGACAGCTACAAATATTTTATGAACTTGAGGTTAGGCCCTGAAGCAAAGAAATGCTGAAGTCTAAAAGGTTTTGCACGGGGCCGGGTTCTGTACAGTGAAGAATGCAGCAGTATTTAAATAGCAGGAACAATATTTATGGGAGCTAACACTCAGTATTGCAAGTTAGATGTGACATTACCTGATTCAAAGGGCTCGGGGACACAGTTTCTATGAAGTCTCCATTTTTCTCACAGCAGAAGAGCCTGCAACAAAACAATTTCAAAGGAAGTACTAATTGGAACAAGAACTCAGAGAAATGTTAAAGAAAAATATTCCCCACACAAAACTGAGAAATTAACTGGAGTTTTTTTGTCTTATTCAACACCAACTTCCACATAAACATATTTTGAGACAAGCCTCTAGTAAACTTGACTACAACATCCATGAATAAATCCTCCATTGTCTAGTCAAATCATATACTCCTCACCAATCATGTGTGCAGATGTTGCTTAATACAAATTTTTGCAGTGATGTTTCCTGATACTTAGGAATAAAGCTTTTCTCCCACATTATAATTTATTGAGTTTCTGATTTACAGTTTTCTTTGCCAGTCTGTAATTTCATGACCTTCCTCAGTAGTGGCCAATTTGGAATGCATTAATTCTATTCTCTCTGAGATAGACACATCACTAAAGATCAGCCGGGGTAAAACAAGCTGCACTGGGCCATGGAGGACATCTTTCTTGAGCATGAGTTATTGCAGGTTGGTTCAGAAGAAGGCACAAAGCCAGTCAGAGAAGGTAGGTAGAGATGCACTTACCTTCTTGGCCACCTAGTGCAAACTTAAGGTCAATATCCCTTATGCAATGCTTGGACTCTTTTCAGCCTCACTGTTAAAAACAGAGTTTGTACTTCATGTCTAGATCCCAGCTGTGCTGAAATTCAGCTCTGCTGTCAAAGTCTCATTTCTTCTAAGGATCGAAACATCGGGAATAGGATTCTCATTTTCTATGAGGCATGCCCTGATCCACATGTAACCAATGGGCTTGGTCCTTAGCCTGGCAGTGAAATGGGAGAGTGGGACTGTGCTGTTATGGAAGCAAAATGCCTGTGGATACATTTTTCTAACCTAAGCACAGCATCAAGCTGGCCAAGTTTTCAGTCTGCTAACAGACTGCTCAACGAAAAGTAGAACTTAGTTTTAATTTTTCAAGTTAGAGATGCAGGAGGCCTACAGCACAACCTCTAAACCTAAGGCAATACAAATCAGTTTCTTAGGACAGGATACATCTGAAAAGGTCTGCGTCTCATTTTTAAAATTCGTTACTATTTGCATTTCAGTAATGCCTGAGGTCCTATTCATGGGCCGGAGTC
The DNA here is from genome assembly GCF_987193195.1 of Phasianus colchicus. Taxonomy (NCBI): domain Eukaryota; kingdom Metazoa; phylum Chordata; class Aves; order Galliformes; family Phasianidae; genus Phasianus; species Phasianus colchicus. The sequence continues at coordinate 32,024,072 of NC_143439.1, forward strand.
CCATTGTAGCAGGCATTGTGAGCGCACACAATAAAAGGGCCATGCACAAAGACCTTTCAGTCTAGGGGCTGTAGTTGTACTACTATGAAATACAAACCCCAAAAGCCCGGACACACAAGAACCAAATGTTATGTTCTTAACTGGGAACCCATCTCCTGCCGCATGTTTCTGCAATTAGTTGTACAACTGTCCTTGTGCAGCAAGGTCACAGCTGCAGCATCTTTTCTGCTCTGCCAGCAATTTGTCAGTGTCATTCAGATAACGAAGGTGCCTTGAGCGGCTCCAGACCTTGCTACTACCACAGTACAGGAGTGCTTGACATTAATATCCAGAAAACTGCCTCCTCTCTGCCTCCTCAATATGACAGCTCTCGTCATGCAGCCCACAGTTTCATACCCTTTTTTGCTGAGATGCCACATTTAATGTTACAGCTTAATTTACCATCCAGTCACTTCCGTGCTTTGGCTTCCAAAACTGCACAAAACACTTTTTTGGATATTACACTTTTTATCTGTTTACCACAGAAATATAGGAAAGAGATTTCAGTCAGGGTGTCAGACAAGAATTACCAGACAGCCCTTGAAATAAAAGCACTTTATAAATGAAAATGGCTATAGTTTCTCCTTCACGGTGCATTAAAATTGGGAATATTAAACCATGCGACTGTATTTAATTGTTTTAAAGACACTATTAATCTAGCAGATCATTAAATGAAGAAACATAGTAGACCTATTATTTCTAACAAAGCAGTGTAAGATTTATGGTCAAACTTTAACCACAGTACATAGGAAACTGGAGAGAAAAATGTGAGACATGAAAATTACAGTTGTAAAATACGTTATGAAAAATAAAGTAGTACTAGAAATATAAGAGGCAGTGCTTGTGACAACTTTGTATAATAGATAAATTCCATAAAGCTGTTCTTATTTTAAGGTGGTTAATTTTGAAATGATGTGTGCCAAACAAAATTCAATTAAAACTACCTCAAATTCTCAAAAGAAATGAATAAACAAATGCCCATAAATCATTCTAAAAATAAGTTCCAGTAAGACCACACTTTCAATATTCTGTGGTACTGATACAGAAACCAGTGGTTCTTGTGTTGCAAGAGGTTCCTGGAAGTGCTGAGGCAGCGACCCTCACATGTAGCACAGACTCTGATAGGGCCAAAAGCCCATTAAATGCTTCTCCTTAAGCCCCCAGAAGAAAGTACAGATGGAAAATAATGTATTGTCCTGTATAGTTGGTGCACTTAATGTGTGGTTTGCACCCGCTCTGCCTTAAAACCCTAGATAATTGCCTATGCATAAGGATTTACTTAAATTATACCTGTGCACTGGAGGTACAGAAACTTGCGTGCTAACCATGCTCATTTTTATGAGCGTTTTTCTACTTGTAGAAGTCCTGATTTACACTTTTATACCTACACTCCTTCTGGAATGCGGGGTGCTGTGCAATCTCATTGTACGTACAGATACATACACATGATGCTAGTGCTCCTCTCACTACTAGCAGTCAATAAGGTATCTGTTCTTGGTGAAGAAGAAAGATACTCATATACCATGCTGCCAGGTCACTGACTGTAGATTCTCATTTTTCAGTCACTTTTACTTATCATTTGCGCACATCAGTGCAATTTCTTCAATCAATGCTAAAGCACATGCTACATACATTTAATTTATGGCAGGTTAGACAAGCTGTTGGTTCACAAAAAGGTACTGTAAAGCCTTCCAATAAAGGCCATGCCCTCCATCAAGCCACTAGACTCACAAGCAGTGCCCATAAAGCAATGAGATTAAGCCACAATGTAGTATGAGCCAGAGCAACATCTTGCCCTACTGCATGTTCACCTCCCATTGGCTTCACCAACTTGACACTCTTTCTTTGTAATTTATCAGTAAGTGCTTTGGTTTTAGTCACATCCTTATAGAAAATTATTGGGGAGGAGGATGGTTGCATAGAGAGGAAGTGAAGAATTTTGATTCTGATTCCTTTTCTAACACATTATCTTATCTTCCAGAAACACAATAAGAATCAACTAGAATCAACTATCTTGGCTTCTTACTCTAAAACCATAAATGACAAAAATACAAAATGAAATGTAAGAATTAATAATATCCTGTTTGAAGATTGTTCCTAAAGCAAGCCACTGAGAATGTCTGATTCAGCTCCAACTTGAAGCTGTCTGCTCCAAAGTGTTATGATGTTATCTTCTTACCTTACTGAACACTGCAAGTCGATTCTGTCTGCAGTTTTTGTTATTTCCATGCCCTTGATTCTATTATAAAAGCTCATTTTGTGTCCTAGGAATAAAAACAACAGCTTGAGGATGGTTGCCAGTAGTGTCTCCTTTTGTAAGCACTGTAACAATGACTGCAGTTGGAACCCAAGAGATACCACTGTTCCTATAAACTGCCAATGCCTCAAAGAGCATTTTAACTAGGACCATGTGAAGTTACAGGCTATCTCCTACCCTCCAACCATCAGCTTTACGTCATAGTGCGTTAGCACTTCTAAAGAAAAGAGGCAAGCAGTTTATGCTGCTATCTTTGTATTGAATACATTTTGCATTTTAGTTGTTCTTTCCCAAATTAAAAGAAAATTAGAATAATTTAAGCTCTGAGTCAGTTTTAACTCTCTTCTATTAATTGTCCCCGTGGTTAGGATGAACAACTATAATTGAAGGCAAAAAATAACCTTCGTGGAAATGCAACATGCAAAGGACTCACCTGGAGTGAATGCAGTATTGCATGCAGCTCTGGAAGGGCTGCTGGAACTCGGAAGGGCTAGCACATTTTCAGATATCTGTCCACTCGCTGCATGGTGGCGGTGTTGTGTCACTGACACCTGGACTGGTATGAAAGTCTTTAACTGCATACTCAGGACAAAGTCAGCTTTCTCATCACATGATTTAAATGCCTAAGGCTACTTTCCATTAAAGAACCACCCATTTTTTTCCCATCTTCAATAGGCATGAGCCATGTTACTGAAGATGCATATACCATCCATCTCAACAAGGTCATACAGAAATTACTCTCATCTGTGAAACATACTGAAACTTCAATTCCTCAGAAGGAATAACTGAAATAATAAGGAATTAAAATTTCCTTCAGTCCAGTGTCACATCTAAAGCACTCGCTTATGCCATCATGCATATTCAAGTCAATATACATGAGTAAAAAGCTAAACTGGGATTATGTGATAAAGAGTATGCAAAATAAAAGAGCTGTCACTATGGATACAATGTCAGAAGTGGAATGGACATTGTTATTCTGGACAATCCCAGTTCTAGATGGAAGCAGGAAAGTTTTCTGGTGCAAATAAGTGTGATAGAATCACAGGACAAAATACTTGCAATAAACCTATTCAATAGGTTTCACATACAAGAACAAAGCATGGATCAAAATTACATCAAAATTACATCAAAAGAAGGAAGTTCTCAGTTGTTAGCACATCTGGTTACTCCTAGCAGACATATTTAGGCATAAATTAGAAGCAGCACATAAGAGTAAGTACTTAAGTAAATACTGTCAGCATAGGAAAAACTTTTGTAACTATAGGAAGATGCATCCAAGAAGTTTAGATGCTAGTGTTATTTCAAGATAAATACATATTGCATAGATAAATCTACGTAGTTCACTTCCCTGTTAACTCTTATAATGGTCAGAAGACACTAAGCCCCATTTTTAATTGAACATGTGACTAAATTGGAAATAAATAATTTTTAATTAGAAAGCCTCACATACAAGTATAATATTACTAATATTTCCTAGATGTTGTCACTAAAGAGTGTGCTAAGATTACTGAAGTTCAGTTATCTTGGACCTTGGAGAGCTATATTTTTCAATTTGCGTTGGGGACAATTCTTTTTAATTCTATTTTCTGGAATTGTCATAATTGAGATACAGAATGAGTGTTTGTAAGTACTACTTAGCAGACCTTTTGTATTAGTAACAGGCCTTAAGCCAGAATTACTGCCCATACTGCTGGCTGATTTCATTTTTCCCCCCTTGTAATAGGATAAGAAAGTGCTGCTTTGCATGTAGAGTGTTCCGTTCACGTTGCTTCTGTGCCAGTTTACACATTGGACTATGTATGTTATGTAGGTTGGATGGGGAAGACACAGTCTTACTCTTTAGATACATATTTTATCTAAATAGACAGATTATACACAAAATCACTGAATTCTAGTACATATTCTGCAACGCACGTTGACCCCAATGCACACGGTAGGCTAGTACAGGCAGGATTTTCAAAGACTTTGAAAGAGGTTTGACCTAAGGCTCATTTAAATGCCATATTCAGTTAGTATTCAGGCCATCAGGGCAGAGACACCCAGCTTCCTTAGGCCCCTCCTGAAAATCCCAGCCATGAGCTTCCATTTCTTACACTGTGTAAACAGATCATTCAAATTCACCTCAGTCTCTCTGAACTTCACTCCTCCACATTATGAGGATCCATCTGTTTTAGGAAATCATCTAAACCACAACAGACAATTCCAAACACAGTTTTAAAACCAGAAGCTTAAATGAAAATGAGAACTGATCTTCTGACCTTACCTAGGGTCATTTTACCACGTCAAGGCTGGGGTTATTTCCAGGGCAGCGTACGAGAGCTTTCACTACAGCTGCTTGAATAGTACTTTGCCTGTGGATTAATGATGAGTTAGGCTTCTCATTCTCACCAGCCTTTATGATGAAGGAGAACACACAGAGGATTTCTTCTGAAACGGATGAATTAAAAAGACAAAAGTAAGCTAACCTCCTGACCTGTAAAATAACCTTTGTAGAGAAATCCATTCAACATAGTTGCTCACTGTTTCTGGGAAAAGGAAGAGAAGCGGTTTGCAAGAGGAAGCATTAACTTGTATACTGTTTGAGAGGGGAAACGACCACAGCAACCTGTTTATCATGAATTTACATGCGGTAGAGGAGAGAGTATATCCAATAAGGATCTAGCTGTGACTGAGTGCTGTAAGCAAGGACTTAACAGACTTAAAGCAAAAGACTTACACTGTTCTTACTGGTATTTAAACTAGTGAAACACTCAAGTGAAATAGAGAAGCAGCTTTTTTTTAGAAGATAAACCCTTCATCAGGTGTTCTGTTTTCAAGTATTTGAAATTGTAACTACTTATTTTCTTCACATTTTATTCATATGTTTATTCACTTAAGGATTTCCACAATTACAGCAAATTACAAGCTCAAGGGAAACACTCTCTTTCTGGGTTCCTAAGGAACACAGAGTTTCATGCAAAACTTAATTTTCTGAACCTCAAGACTCTTCTAAGAGGTGTCATGACAAAGCAACACAAAATCCTATTCACTGATGGTGATGCAATTCAACACACAGACACAAAAAACAACATAAGAATGGTCAAACACATCAGACCAAAAATCCACCTGACCCGGTATTTTGCTTCAGTGAGTAGCCAATAGCCAAGGAAGACTGAAAAAATGAAGCAAGACTATATTGAGAATGCTTTTTCAACTGCAAGGCTGAGGAACAGCAGTGGAAAAAAGAGAGTAGTGATTCTCAAGCAGCCTCACAAGCCCACCTGAAAAACACCCATGCTGTGGTGGAAGCACAGTGCTCAGTCAAAGGCAAGTCAGTAGCTCATGTGCAAAGCATATTCCCTAGCTTAGAATATTTCTGCTCAATTTCTAGGCAACTTTTAGAAGTAGTTTCAATTGCATGTGCCAAAGAAGAAGGAGGGAGGAAGGGAGAGAGAGGGAGGCCTCTAGCAGATGGGACTGTATACAAACACATATGTTCAGCTTCAAGTATATAAATCCCAGTGAACTTAAATTAGACTACATTGTAGGCTTGCATTCGAATGTGTGACAGTTTGCCATCACTTTAGCATTCTCCAGAGCTGTGCTACTGCACAAAGTCTACAACATCAGTGTTTAATTTCTCTCACATTTTCCAGGAAATCCTCAGGACATCATGGAATAGCTGAATATTGTTATCTGCAATGTAAAATATAGTGTGTTGTTTTAAGACTCTTCTGAGTTTATTTCACATAAATTTCTGTCTATGTGCAACAAATTACAGGATAGTATGTGAAAATTCAGGTCAGGTTAGTAGTGTAGTTATGTGTGGGTATACACATATACACATGAGAATACATGGAAAAAATATGTATTAACATAGATTCTCCTAATCAGTTATCGTTTATTTCCTGACCACTAGTCAAGACTATCAGTGCTTATGGCATAGCACACAGTGGACATGCATATATGCATACAATATTTTCACAAGGAGAATAGGTAAAATAATTCTTCAAAGCTAAGCTTTGAATTTCAAGGGTGAAAAGTTCACCTCTACTAAAACTCTTAGGCTGCAACAAGACAGTGAACAATATTCATAGCAGGTAGAAATTCAGCTCTCATTAATACAGAGGGAGAAAGTCATTCTTCTTTCTTGTAACTCTTTCATCATCAAATCCATATATCACAAAACAAGCACTCTGCCTTTAGTCAGAAGATGCCTTTACATTCTTAGGCATCCTTCTCAAATCATCTGTGTGCTGTACGCAGGCTTATGCAAGCTTGGTTTCATTCTCTTTCTGAATTTTTAAAGTGTGGCACAGTCCTTTCCTTTCAATAACTACATGGAAAAGGACAAAAAAGTACTTAATTTATTTGTTTTTGCACATGTTTATTCAGTTTGGAATACTTGCTTTTATTGGCCTCTGGTTACAGGAAATGCCCTATAGCACTCTGTGTCTCAGCAATATACAACACAATCAAAAATGGCTAAATATCTGAAAACCAAGAAAGCTCACATTGGTCTACTGATGGCCAGTAGAATTTGTAATAGGACATAATTCTATTAAGATCAGCATAACTAAGGGATATCAATCTCTCCTCTTTCCATCTTTTTTTTTTTTTTTTTCCCAAACAACACTCAGACAGGAGGAATTGATTACGAAGTCTGGGAGACTTACTGTACAGAGGAATACCAGGAGATGAAAGCTAACACCTGTTGCTAAAACACAAAAACCTTTCTGGATTTGCCATAAAATTCCATTCCACCTTAAGTATTTCACAAATGAAATCACAGTACTTTTTGCAACTTTTAAACAGTGCACAACTTTCACCTAATGCCAAAGGCCTGTACATTAGGCTTACTACTTATTAGGCTTTATCTGCATTTCTTCCTTGCAGTTCCATTTCATTGCAGCCTAAGTTCAAATAGCTAGTACAATGACTAGAAACAAGAGATCTCACTTCTAAATGTAGCTCTAGTCTCAAAAGCTGTCTTCTAATGTTATTATTTCTCCCCTCTGCTGAGGGAGTCTGAGAGAAATAGGAGAGAAGAATGGGAAGAAAGGCAATTGCCCAAGCACTGGAACTAATCAAGCCTGATTTCCTGCAGGTTCACATCACATGCTTGCTTGTGAGTACTGACTGCAGCTTTTCCTTTCACTGGAAATGTAGAAAGGCTCTATCTTAAGGCAGATCTCTCAGTGCAATAACATGTGAACTCACACAGCAGTTTTTCCTTTATACTGTGTCATACATTGAAACATCATTCCCTCTGAGACCTGTATGGGTTTATCAGATTCAGCTGAGTTCAGCCAACAAATTAAAAAATTGTGGAGGAAGATGAAGAAGTGTGAGCTCAAAAGGAGCTGAAACTTTTTGCAGTTTTTCCTAGACTTAAGTAATAATGAAGCAAGAATGATAAAATCACACTGCTACAATTAACCACTTACTTGGATATTCCTTACCATAGTTTCCCACATTAAGCTGAAATCCTAGTCTACGTTTTTTGGTTTCCCTTCAGCTTCACTTTCAGTGAAGTAGGTTTTGACTTCAGGACCAATTACAGGAGGTGGTTCAGAACTCCTCCTGTAGCATAGCATTCAGCCTTGTATGGATAAGTTCATTACCTAAGGAAATTAAAGACAAATTTATAGTATCAGTAATTGTTACCACACATTTATTTCACTGCTGACATCATTCACCTATCTTTCCCTTGGCATTTTCAGAACAATCATATAACCACAGAATCACAGAATTGTAGTGCTTGGAAGAGACCTCTGGAGATCATCGAGGCCAAACCCCCATTAAACCAGCATGTCCTTTAATATAATACCTAAATAATCAGAATTTGAATGTTTGGATTCTTATTAGCAGAGAACTTCATCTTGAAGAAAAATGTGAATTTAAAATCTCAAAGGAAGAAATAGGGCTTAGCCCTTTCAATATATTGCATATAAAATGCCTTAGGAAAGTTCTCGCGTAATGCTTCTTCTAGAGTGCCATGTAGCTTGCAGCATGTTCAATGATCCTTTTTCTTTTCTATTATTTTCTATTTGTTCCTTGTTGCTTTGTTGGAAGAGACACTTGCTATCACTGTTGTTTCATAGGTTTCATTCTAAACTCAACTACTAGAACTTTGAATTCAACACAGGAGAAAGAGGGAATTCAATGTACTAGGCGAAGTAAAAGTGCCAGCTCACAGCTGACAGATTCTACATTCAAAACAGAACAAATGCTGCTGTAGCAGTTACAAAGTGCCAAATGTCTCTCTGAAGTTTACTTTGTTTAGGGAATAGTTTTCCTTTCTGTTCCATTCCCATTCATTCAAACAGAAATAAAACTAACTCAAAGATGGGACGGGGCTGGGGGGAGAAGCTTGCAAAACAGATACAGATTTCAGAACTTTACAGTCTCAAGCACAAAACCTAAAAGAAAAGATTAGAAAGTATGTTCAATGTTTCCTCAACTGTTTCAGCTAGCTGTAGAACATGTTCCTTAAATTTAACAGCATCAGAAAATAGGATATTCCCTTTCCCTCTGTATTACTTATACAAACCACAGAGTAGGATATAGGCAAATATCTGATCCCTTCAATCTTGTTCTTGCAAAGTAATAGGGTAATAACAAACCTGGATAACTAGACTGTCCAGCTCCAACTGCTGTAGCAGGTTTGAGATAACTATTCTGGGTATTTGAAAGAAATATCTTCCTTCCTTCTCCGAGTACGTGGAGAAGGAAGCAAAAGATAAGTATTTCAATGCTCTGCTTGGTAGTAGTGAGGTTAGACCCTTGCTCAGCCAAGAAAGGCAAGAGGAGTCACCACTTCTTAGTGAAAGAGCACTGCTACTGATGCATCCTTTTCATTCTGCACCAGAACAGAGGTCTTAACTGGAAATAAGAAGAGAGCAGTTGCTGTAACATTTCCATTATATATACCAAACAGCAAATAACAGACCTATCAGTCATTTCAGTACTGGCAAGTTTCATAGGACATGGAGTCTCTAACTGTCTTAAACATGTGCATAGACTTCAAATTTCCTAAATAAAAATCAGAACACTTCCTGAACTTCACTGTTACATGTTACAGCTTGGATGTTTAAGAGCTGTGAGTGCAAAGCTTAAAAAGCAAGCAAATATTTCTAAAATATGACTGGTATTTTTGGTCATTCTCATTTTGCTTCACTTCATTCAACATTTCTTCCCACTTCTTCTTCCCTCTTCTGTAAAAATATACAAGTTCTGAAGAAACAGACATCAAATTACACCTTTCCTGAAAGTGAATCCCAATGCCTACAAACACTTATATCTTTTGAAAGGAAATAATTTCAGTTGTTTTTATTTACAGATATCCCTGAGAGCACACAATCTTTGACTGAAAACAGGAAGATGCCTCCTCCATTGCACTGAAATGAATGCAGTACAGCGTCCAAGGCAGCTTCAGTTAAAAACCCAGCTGTTGCAACTTAAAGACTAGATAAATTAGTCTGAGCTGGGGTTCAGACTGTGGTATCGAGATTACTCACAGCATCACAGTTATCCAGCTTAAAACTAGCTCAGGAATCTTTGCAATACCTTGCAGTCAACTCTCTGACCACAGCATAGTCAATCCCTTCTAGACATACAAAGAATTTCTTATTACAGTGGTTTAGGGAAATAGACTACTAACCAGCCCCTTATGTTTTACAGATTGCTACAATGTGCAAAAGTCATGCAAAAATGACTTTTGGTGGTGATCCACGTGGGTTGGCATACCTCAAGTTTTATTTGAATCTCAAGGTTCTACTGAACCTAACACCTGAAAAACAATATAATAAAAACTGCAGGATTTTATCTATTTTTCTTTACACGTGTGCAAAGCTACCTATTTCATGTGATTTAAACAGCAAAACCACTCATCAGCCCAGGTCATTCAAAAGGTCTTTAAGAATCAGACCACGTTTATGAAATAGCTTTACTAAGTTGAGACCATAATGAAATCTGAACGAAGCATATATGGTTTTGTGGTTTAATTGTGAATATTTTGTGTAGTTCTAGTTACTACCAACTAATGGTGCAGGATAGCATTCCATTTTACATAAATCAGATTCTGTAGAGATAGGAAGAGACAAATGTTCGAAGAACTTCTCTTAAAAGCAGACAAGATTGCAATTGTAACACAGACTCCTCAGCCAATCTTTGTACCAAATTAAATCAGGGAATGTCTGCCTGGTATAAAAATAGTGTAAAAAAAAGTGTACATTCAAGTTTGGCATATGTCTACACAAACCATACTACTTGCTCAGTTGATCATTGAAAATACAAGAAGTAGACATTTCCATAGTTATTTCATGTAGTGTCTCTTGAATAGACTGCCCAAAGACTAGTCTTCAGGATTGGCTGAAAATCAGATAACAAAATTTTGGGTTGCAAATACATAACGAGTAGAGAACCAGCAGACAAATTTGTGCACAACTGCTTACCCGAATAAAGCAAGACCAGTAGGAAAAACTTCTCACATCTTTTGAATCCTAGTAGTAAATTTCAGTGGGATTGACCTTCTTAGAAAAAATAATGGCAAAGTGTCCTCCCCCAAACTTTTTCCTGTTCCTGCATAAATTAAGCATTCCCACAAGTAGCAGTTTTGCATTCTTTGCAATACGGAGACAGCAGTAACCTGCAGTTTAATAGATCTGGAAATGAAGAAATTCCTCGTACACTTCTCAAAGAACATGTTTCTTTTCTCTCTGGATTGATTTCAGTAGGTTTTTACAAAATTGCTGGTACATGCCTTGAGCTGAGAGAAAGCACCCGTCATTAAGATGATGAGAAAAGAAAGTAGTGAGCTTTGTATAAGTGATAAGCCATAAACCAATTACCTAATTTCAACCAAAAGCAGTCCCCTACTTAACAGGCTTCTGTAAGTTTAACATAATGTGGCCATCAGAAGAGTCACTGAATGGTTGAAGGAGGACCTCTGGAGTCATCTGGTGCACTTCTCTTGCTCAAGCAGAGGCACCCAGAGCAAGTTGCCTCGGACCACATCCAGGCGGTTTTTGAACATCTCCAAGGAGGGAGACTGCAAAAGCAGTGCTATGTCATCTGCACAGTGAAAAAGTGTTTCCTGATGTTCAGACAGACCCTCTTATGTTCTAGTTTGTGACCATTGCCTCTAGGGGGTCACCGGGTCACCACAGAAAAGAGCTTATTTCCATCTTCTATGCAGCATCTTTCAGGTGTTTATATACACTGATAAGATCTCTCTCTGCCAACCATTCTCTTTATGATAAGCAGTCTCTTATTTACCAACTCCATATCTTCACATTTTGGCTGTTTTGCTAAGGATGCAGCAATACAAGATGTTTAATGAGATACCCCCTGGAGTTAGCTCTGTAAAAACAATGCAAATGCAACTTTTGAATAACCTGACTCAGCCAGCATTATATTTTATCTCCAAAAGGAGCTGGTGTCTTCTCTTGATGTTTTAGTTCTTTCATTCCACATGCCTACAGTCAGAAGCTCTAACTCTACTTTGCAAACTCTGGTAAAGCATGTGGGAATGATTTAAAATTTACCTTTCTCGATCTCTTTTGCTAGAAGTGAGCTGTCTCTCACTGATAAGGGGCAGAGTGGAAAGCAGTAAACCTAACCTCTTAAAATCACCCCATCAGGAGCTGCTAGAGGTCAGGAATCACAGCTACTACTAAAGCCCTTCATTGTGAACTGATTTAGTGGTTGCTCTGTTTTGCCTACCGAGTCACCGTTCTATATTTAACTCCACTATAAAACACTCTGAGATACCTCAAGTATGGTAGGCTCCATGCAAAATCAAATTCTACCTTAAATCTTCCTGTAAAAGCACCTCTCTCTCCAGTTCTCGGAGCACTGATTTTCCTCTCACTGCTCAAATTGTCCCATAGGCAAATATATTTTAATGGTTCAGAAGAGAGCCCTGTGGTTCCTTCCCTTGCACTGAGGATTTGACTGTACTACTTACTTTGACATGTTTGGTCTCCACCTGCATTTCACATAGTTACGCTGTTCAGCTGCAGCAAATTACTCGGCCGCCAGTCAAAACCCCAAAGAAATGAAGTTATGGTTTGGCATCCAGATAAGTGGTGAACATTAAAAAAAACTGTGACAGTGTGCAGAAACAGTATCCTTTCAACCAGTTATAGTAAAAAAGAAACCAGCATTGAAAATATCCTGAAATATTCTAGACTGACAATCACATCTGTCCAATAAAATATTTGCCTTTTTGCCCAAAATAGCCTCTAAAATAGCTGAAGAGTAAGAGCTGCTTTTATACCTAGCTGACAGAAACCAAACTGAATCTACTTGATGAGAGCAGTCCAGGGACGACAGAGGACAACAGGAGGCCATTAACTGCCTGGACTTCAACTTAATTGCTTGATTGCTTGTATGATCCTCATTTCTATTTGTGCTGTAACATCGTTAACAGTCCTTCTCCTGTCCCTGCCCAGCATCCTTGCATTTTTTTTTTATAGAATCACAGAATCACCAAGGCTGGAAAAGACCTCTAAGATCATCCAGCCCAACCATCCACCTATCACCAACATTTCCCATTAAATCATATCCCTCAGTACAACATCTAAACGTTTCTTGCTTATCTAAGCTTTCACAGATGTTACCCATCTGCACTTCTGTTTGCATCCAGCTGGCACTTCATAATGGCAACTGCCAACCCTGGATGAGTCAGCAACTGACTGGTTTGTTACATACTGCTCTTTTTCAGATTACTTTTCCAAATATAAATGTTGTTATTTAGACTAATTCCATTATATATTTACCAAAGCATGCAGAATTTTCATACAATTATATAGAAAGACTAAAACACTGTTAGTGTAAACTGGTGTAGTTCCTTAGAAAACACTGAGTTACTACTGGGCGAGTATCTGACTTTCTCAAGGACTGAGTACACTAAAGATATAATAGATCTTCAACATCCTAGAAAACAGCTTAATAAAGCGTGTTATTAGAGGAAACAAAAGGAGAAGAGGCATTGAGTGAAAACGAGTATGATAGAAAATAACACTTCTCAGGCCTTTAAAAAAGCAAATATATGGAAAACCTTCTGCTGATTGGTACAACTGCTTATTAAGACAACTTGGCCTTCTTGGCCTAAGATGAGCAAAGTTTCGCTTCTTCTTTAAAAAAAAAAAACACAACATACTTTTTAAAGTGAGTAGCCAGTTAGACGACAGCCCATTTTCTGAAACTATAATAGCAGATTCTGGTCTTCCCTATTGATGAAGATTTACATTGCCTACCATCCGCCACTAATAGAAAAAAGGTCCCTTTTTTTTTTAATTAAAAAAAAATAGAAAAAAAAAAATAGAAAAAAAAATAGAGACTTGATATGATTCTAGAATGAATACCCAGTCTAGGAATATATTTTACAACAAGGTCAATATTAAAATCTAGGACAGTATTTTCCAATACCTCCTAATGACTGGAAAACTTCAAAACATATGTAATAAAACCTCTGAGCTCCAGCATTTGTCTTAGTTAATGAATTTTGCCTTCAACATCTTGTAACTTACTTTTGCTTGCAGTTTTGAATTAGAGAGGTCTCTGTCTCACATTAAGGGTGGGTGTTACTGCATTCCTATTAATCTCTTTCCATACATCACTGCCAATGTTATTTCTTCATTCCTTCTCATGGCTCTCTTTTTCACTGTATTTGACATTCATGTTGGTGCTTGCATAGGCATTAAACGTGGACAAAATGCCCACACAACATTTTTTTAATATTTATTATCTGTTTTTAATCTGAGCTATTAGGATAGACTCACATCACACAGAATCCTGAAGCTAGCTAGCAAAGGTCACTGAGACACCGCAAACTCCTATACAACTCCTGCACAAATACAGCACACTACAGATCTGTTACTATCGGGCATATTTTAAAGTTCTTCATCTTCACAACCGTCAACAGGTGTTAGGGGAAATCAACATACATGCTACTGTGACCTCTTGAAAATTGATCAAATGGAAGCTAAATACTTGAAAAGCCCATTTTATGCCTAATTTACTACAGAAACAAGACTTACTTTATTACTATATATATATATATATATGCTTTTTTAATAAATTTTTATCACACTCTACAATTTTAATAAAATATGGAAGATGCATAGTTATCTCCAAGACAACTAGTTTTTGCAAATTTTGTAACATAGGCAGTAAGGTAAAGTAGAAAGACTAAATGTCCTATAAGGAAAGCTTTAACATCAGTCTCATGGGGCATACTGGAAAAGCTTCACTTCAAACATCTTCTTAGCCTCAAAAATCAGTCACCAGTGAGACAAAAATCTGTTAGAGAACTGAACTTGTGGTTCTTGCAGAACTGCTTATTTAATGATAAATTCACAGACAGAACAAATTGTGCTTAACATTTCAGTGGCTGTGATTCATCTTCATGCATTTGGTTACATGTCACTGACATAAAGAGTGCTTCAAGATAATCAATGTGATGATCTTCTACTGTATTCCTACTTCTTACATAAACATAAATCTCCCTTTTTCATTCTTAGTTATAACCTAATATAACCTGTTCTCAGAGCAAAAGAACAACTTACTTTAAGGAAAAGAAAATGCAAAACTAAAAATGGTATTCTTGCTTAATGTAAATTCAGATGCAGATTTTAGAAACCTCTGACTGTATTCACTGCTAATTGTGAGCACATTCAAGTATTACTGTAATATTCCCTGTAAGCCTTGATTAAAAAGCATAGTTTACAATAGGAAGTTAGAAAACTTAACACTAGTTTTCTAAATAAAAATTGATTAATCTTTCTTGCAAGAATTAGAATAACCAGTCTGCTTTTTCTTCAGAATTATTAAAAAAAAAAAAGTATTTAATTTCTGTTTGCCTTTTAAAAAAAAACAAAACAAAACAAAAAAAACAACCTAACATTTGGATTTTAGTTGCTGCAGGAAAGGACTTCATTTCAGTGAATTTCTGTGATATCTGTAAAATGGAGATGCAGGAGACCACAAGAAGAGAATGGAATACAAAAGTAACACTTAACATATTTTGGATTGTGCTGGGCTTTCCTGAACATCCTGACTGAAGAACATAATCAATAATCAGAATTCTCCACTGCTGTTAAAAAGGAAGAGTCAATTCCTCCCTACTACGTAGCTACTACATGAACGAGTAGTATTATATTCCAGACTAAATCCAGCGTAAAGCTGGAACCATCTCCCACAGTCATATTTGCTCAGGAATGAGCTGGAAAAGAGGTGTCTGCTGCCTAGTGAACTGTCTGCTTTTCTCCTGAACAGCTGTGTTTCGTCTATATAGCTGAATAATAGATAACAGAAGTCACTGTCCACTTAATGTAGCTCATCACTGCTAGGGGAGAAGGCTGGTAAATAGGAACACCACTATACAAATCTACCTCTCACACACCGTATGTGATGCACAGAACACTGCTGATGAATTTGCATTCCTTCACATTTCTTCTGTGAAAAGAAGAAAAATAGAGGAGAAGGCATTCTCCTTTACTGTCACTTTCATAAGGTTCTGTCAGTAAAAGACAGACACAATACTCATAGCAGATGAGTGATGCCAAATCAAGTATGGGAGTCAGATGCTCAAAGAAGGAGATAAACTTTCACTTTACTACTGATGTTCAGCCCTCGTGTTTGTCCCTGAAAGATGACAGAGCTTTTTTAGCAGACAAAGTGAAAACACAGCTAAGCTCCTTCAAAAAACAACACAAGCAGGAAAAAAAAAAGGGGGTAGGAGGCAGGTCTGGTGAAGGCTTTCTAATTGAAAGCTGCTATAAAGATTTCTGTTCTTTTTCACTCTAATCTGTAGTCCTGGTTTGAGTTACTTCTCATTCAGATAGCATAGCCAAGCCACATTCAATTTTGTCAGCTCCAGTGTATCCAGTGTGGTTGCTTTTCCATGGAAGAAATCTACATGTTTTAAGAAATGGAATTATTTGACTTTTTTTTTTTTTATTGCTCCAACACAGATACACAAAACCTAACAATAGCCATAAGCAAAAACAAGAGATTCTCACTCACACATGTCTGGGTGAACTTCTGTTCTCTGTTCTCTCCATCAACTCTACAGCAAAGCCTGAATCTGAGAACAGAATTTAGGATCCAAGACTGAGGTTTCCTTCACTCTTTAAACCAATTAAAACACATTTTTCTGAGCCACGATGTGCTTCCCATTCTTCCCCCATGTATACATATAAATGATACCTACAGAATGATACAGAGGAGGAAAAGAAAAATCTCCTTCAGTCACTGAACTAGGGGTCTACATGAGGTACAAGTTAGGTTTTCCCATTAGGGTTTTTATTCACTCTGAGGTATATGCCATCTCAGCAGGCCACCACAGACTAGACAGAAACATGAACTCCCTACTATCATACTGTTGATGTTGGCTGTCAGGCTACCATGAAACCAGCTCCACAGGAAAGTCTAATATTTGAACTTTTCACTCTAATTTCATTTTATTAGACAGCAGTGAAGGTTAGTGTTGTAAAAAAGACTGAGCTAGAAACTTGAAATGCTGGCAGCTGGAATGCAGAATTTTACCCTGCTCCATATTAGAATATAGCCTTTCTAAAGAGACTAACTTTTTTAAAATCATCATTTCTGATGGACAAGTCAAAACTTGATGGATATACAGGTAGAAAGTCAGAGTGTTTTACAGTGATGCCATAAAAATAAGAAGATTCCGTACAGGAAAAAATATATTTTTCTGGACTTTGCTGTGATTCACAGTTCAACAGCATAATAGAATTGTAGATTTGGCATTATTTTTGAGGCTAACGCAATAATGGAAATTAAATGCCATTCTTCAGAACACTGGCTTGAAGAACCTAACCAAAGGATCATATCATGACATATTAACGCATTCACTAATGCGTTACTGGGATAACGCATTAATGGGATGCCCCAAAGGAAGGCCCTGTTTCTGAAGATATGAAGAAAAATGAATATTCACAATCACAGTCTGGGACATCAGAAAGAAAGCTTACAACCAAGCACTTTGCCACAGACTGTATTTCACAATAGGCATCTAAAATCAGAAGTCACTTTTTATGATCTTGGGAGAGATGTTTAACATGTCTATTATACAGTTTAACCTAAGCACGTAGCATACTTTAGTGAAGCAATCATGCAAATCACGTATACAAAAACACTTCCTAAAAGGAAACTGCAGACATTCAGTCTTGACTACACAGATAAATGTTGAATAAAAGCCTGAGCAGAAAGCTGGATTAAGTGCTATATGTATTCAATGTAGGTAGATAAACAAAATTATATCTAATGCTTGTCAGAGATTTTCCTTGGGCATCTCTTAAGTCCTATGCTGCAGCAAAAATATTTGAGTACATGAAGAACCTCAAGTTTGTCCACTTCTGTCTAAGTGCTCTTATTTTTTTCAGCTTCTCAAGTGCTTTGTGGGGGCAGGTCTAACCTAGTTCATGTACACACCATCTGAATTCAATGCCAAATACAGAATCACTCCGTACAAAAACAGGAAGTAAGGAAAACAGTTCAAAAGTTAACCACTTAAAAAGAAGCTCTCGTAAAGGATATAATTTTGGTTCTGAGATCAAAAAAATAAACAGAATTCCAGACCTGTGCCTACTGACTGGCACTTGCAAGATTTGAAAGGACAAAACTTGATTTGCAGATGGTGCTGCCAGTAACAGGATTGGAAAGGTTCTCAAGTAAAACATATTCTTTTGCATATAGAATGTGTGTGTGTGTGTTTATTCTGGACTAGAAGCTCAAAATTATAGGATGGGATCAAGAGCACTATGTATAAAAGCATTAGCTTTTGTCTCAGTTCCTCCTATAACAGCAAGTTAATGCTCTTTGCTTCTTCTCAGGGTATTAAGCTACCTGTACCTTCAAGAATCTGACAGACTTTTGACAATAAATCTGTTGGTTGTGAACTCTTCTCAAACCATAAGCCTTTAAACATTTTCTTTCATTTTTTTAGGTCCTGTGATAAAGTTACTCATTCCCACATCCATTGTGGTTACTTTAAGAGTGATGAATGGAAGGCAGAATTTTCAGCTGACCTGTGTTCTCTGAGATAGGTGGAAGAAATGAAGAAAGCAGCAGAAAGAAGGCAGGAAGGGACTAGATCCAGCAAAGTCCTGAAAGACTTTGTTTTTCTCTCAAGTAAGTGTTTCAAGACTGAGTTGCCTGTGACAATAAGCAAAAACATTTTCCTTCAGTGCCTTAAATGAAGGAAAGCAGGATGAGTAATATTAATGTGTGTGTTAGCGCTTAAAATTATCCCAGGAGTTTCGGTATCCATAAGTGAGACACTGTAATGTGCTAATGCCTCACGTTCTGAGAAAATTCACA
The DNA here is from genome assembly GCF_987193195.1 of Phasianus colchicus. Taxonomy (NCBI): domain Eukaryota; kingdom Metazoa; phylum Chordata; class Aves; order Galliformes; family Phasianidae; genus Phasianus; species Phasianus colchicus. The sequence continues at coordinate 32,042,697 of NC_143439.1, forward strand.
GTTACCTTTCCAGGGAATTAGTTTTCATTACCTAAGAGCAAAGTTGGCCTGCCTGCTGTTACTTCACATACATGCAACACACACTTCACACACTACAACAAACCCTGCATTTTCAAATAAGATGCGTCAAATACTCCAGTATTTGTTGGGTGCAATCCAATCAATGAAATGAAGTTTACCATGATTATGTTTGTTACCTAGAACGTGTCTTATGAAAATTGTAAATCAAAAACACTGTTTTACAAAAGCAGGCAAGAGCAAGGCAGTCAAATGAGGGAGTCTCAGTAGGCCTGCTTTTTGAAGACAAATGTTCCCCATTTACACTGCTGTCACAGCAAGACCCTTATGTTGACTCACAGGAGGGATTCTTCAGGAACATCTGACACAAGACTGAAGTCTTCTGTCTTACACCAAGGGATACATCCAAATTCATAGGGACAACAATTGACTTGTGTCTCCAAACATCTGTGCAGACTTATGTAACCAGATTGGTTTGCTATTGTTAAGTAACCTCACAAGTTCTCACTGAAAATGAAACATAAATATATGATGGCAACACTTGATTTTTTTTTCTTAAAAATCAGAATCTAGTATTATTCTCCACAGGAGATAAGGATTCTTCACTTGTAAGCAAATCAAATACTATGTAAAAGAACATGCAGTGTTATCACCAACCTTTAACTTAATGACTTAGTGGCTCTGAAACCTCCATTAATGTATCATCAAAAGAGCCATTGGGTTAAATTAAAAAAAAATAAAATCATTTTCTCAATTCTGTGGCAGAAGAGGATTGCAAAACTCACTAAGTATTAAACTTGGCTTTCTACTGAGACAAGATTGCCTGCTGTTTTATTCTTTCTCTTCTCTAATGGGGACATTCAAATTCCAATTGTATCAAAATAACATAGCCAGTGATTTAACTCCTGGGTTTTTACTCTAGTCCTTGGGCTGGTATAATTCAGCAATAACAACCCCCCATCTTTTAAAATGACCCTTAAGGGTTAGCTTTGCCTGATCGGTGTAAATGCTAACCTCATTTGAGAACCAAAACACAGACTGGGCCACACAGAAACAATAGCAGTCAATCAGAGGTGGGGGGAAACATCCTTATAGAAACACAGATCATCAAACAGACATTTGGTAGATCCAGTCAAGTTCTCAGCAACCTATATTTCTATCATGAAAACAGTTACTGTAACTTGAACCAATTTTGTGGCAGTCTCTAAAAAGAAATCAGTGTTACTGAATTGGAAAGGATCCACTGCTAGTGTCTCTGTTGTAGACCGAGGGAGAAATATTTTCAAATAGCAAAAAAAAAAACTGCCAATTAACTTAACTGTTGCAATCATGCAACACACCAGTAGGCTCAATACAAAGTACATTTAAAACTCAATCTAAACATGAGGAAAATCACAGAATCACAGAATTGCCAGGGTTGGAAGGGACCTCAAGGATCATGAATCTCCAACCCCCCTGCCACGTGCAGGGCCACCAACCATTCCACCTAATGCTAGACCAGACTGCCCAGGGCCCCATCCAATCTGGCCTTGAACACCTCCAGGGACGGGGCATCCACAATCTCTCTGGGCAGCCTGTTCCAGTACCTCACCACTCTCTCCGTAAAGAATTTCCCCCTGACGTCCAACCTATATCTCCCTTCCCTCAGCTTAAAACCATTTCCCCTTGTCCTGCTGTCACTCACCCTTTCAAAGAGTTGATTCCCCTCCTCTTTGTAGGCTCCCTTTAGGTACTGAAAGGCTGCAATGAGGTCACCCTGCAGCCTTCTTTTCTCCACGCTGAACAAGCCCAGCTCCCTCAGCCTGTCTTCATAGGGGAGGTGCTCCAGTCCCCTGATCATCTTCGTGGCCCTCCTCTGGACCCTCTCCAACAGCTCCCTGTCTTTCTTGTACTGGGGGCTCCAGACCTGGACGCAGTATTCCAGATAGGGCCTCACAAGAGCAGAGTAGAGGGGGACAATCACCTCCCTGTCCCTGCTGGCCACCCCTCTTCTGATGGAGCAGAGGATACCACTAGCTTTCTGAGCTGGAAGTGCACACTGCTGGCTCATATTAAGTTTTTCATCTATCAAGACCCTCAGGTCCTTCTCCACAGGGCTGCTCCAAGGACCACTCCTTCCAAGATCAGGAAACACAGCATCCAGTTCTGATCAGTAAGTAACACATGTTCATTAGAACTTACTTTAACATTGCAGAGATATATGAATACAGATTTAGCATACCTTAGAAAAGCAATAAATGATTTTTTCACCAGAATTAGCGTAATGATTGGAGATCACAGCCAAAACTATGGCTCTATTGTGCAAGGTAAGGTGTGTAAACATATAATGAGAGACAACTCTGAGCTAGGAAATACACTAAAAAAAAGTAAGAAAACATAATTAGAGATGCTCAGGATTGAAGTAAATCATACAGTGCCTGATAGTTGGCATAGGGATCCAGATCTCCTCAATTGGTCTGAGGCAGACCTCCTTGTTGGTCTGCTTTTCCAATTCCTGTTCCTTGTGTCTTGTCAGCAATAAAAATAAGCAGGGGGTTTATTTATTTATTTATTTATTCTTCTTGGAAAAGAACAGTCATTGGAAGTTCATGTGCACAGGCTGCTGAATAACAGCAAGTTGTATCAAGTAAATTTTCCAGAAATGTGTGGGCAGCTCATTCTCTGCAACTACTGGTAATAGACTGACAATAGGGGTGTCAGGAAGAACTGAGGCTATCAACAATAAAAGAAGTACTGACCAACTTATCAAATCTATGCAACATCACACCACTGAAAGGAAAGTAAGACTTAAAAGATCACACTAATTGCCTACGTGATTTAATGCCCTCAGAAACTAACGGTGAAGGAGCCACTGAGGCATTCTAGTTTCTTCTAAAAGGAAACAATCAGGAATGGCAAGAGAAACAATGACATGGATATCAATAATGGTAGAACTTAGGAGAGAGGCAGCCTCTTTTCCCAACTCAAGTGACTCAAGGAAATTCATTGTAAATTTTCATATATTTCAGGGGACATAAAAAGATATTTTATTTGAACAAGTCATCTTCAAATGAAACATAGACTCACAAAGACAAACTTGAAAGTATCTGGCACTTCATGCAGCATGCCTACAGTAACAAGGCAACTGTACTAGGCTGCTTCAAGTTGCTGATTATGGTATAGCAAGAACTGAATTTTGCAGATGTTCATTCTAACCCACAGCAGATTTCAGTTCTGTTACCCTGTTCTGTCTGGACCATCTATTAAAATTTTTGGGATGAAGCACGTACACAGGGTGACCACAATGCCAAACACAAACAAAAAGCTGCACTAAATGCAACACTTCAACATACTTTGACTGCTCATGCTAACAAACCCAGATGTTGCTCTCAGATTTGATCCTTCCTGAGTACACCATCTTTCCATTATTGTTTTAATTGTGGTTTACTCCTTGGAACTCGGAAGTGGTTCACTCTGAAGAATGTAGTTTTAAATGGAGGCTTTGCATTTTAAGCATATGTTTCTGTTTGAAAAGAAAAGCTTCAGCAAATGAGTTGAGTCACATAATGGAGAAGCACTTATCAAATGCCTACATTGATTAGACTGCAGCAGGAAAGAGCAGCACAGCTGAAAATAGCCAAAATGCGGGGTAAAAAGGAAACCTCTATGGGCTGTTTGACATTGTGGTCTAGTTGTGGAGCCAGTTAATAAACCTAAGGGCTGGGAATGCATTATCCAAACTCTAATTCCAGCTAAATATAATTATTTGAACAATACAGATTGGAAAGGGACTTAAACTAAACTAGTTCTGCATGAGATAAAAAGAGATCCATAGTTCATAAAGAATTTATCATGAACATTGCTTTCTCAACAGCACTACAATCATAAGCTTCAAGCAGCTCAGCAGCTTTCTCACTGAAAGACTGTGCTATTTAACCTACTTGGCAGCAAGCTACATTTAAGCATAGTAATTTAAAGACACTACCTGTATCTTTCTTCTTTCCCATATTTCTGTACATCAGTTGTTTTAATCTTTTCAAGAGACAGCATTTTTAGAACGGTATTTCCAGTCTGAAGATCCCTCCATTATCTCAGTATGGTTTCACTAATACATAGTTAATGTATAAAACGGTACGTACAGAAAATGCAACAAACAGGTTTTGCTAGCTAGCCACAACATGTCAAATTTTGTCACACAATTGCATAGTTAAAAAAAAAAAAAAAGTTCTTAAACATTTTAGGACAATCACTTAAAATACATTTAACTTGATATGGTTAAAACTGCATTCTGATCTCACTAGCAATTTTACACTGCTTTAACCGCATTAGATTCAGGACAGTTATTTCATCAGTATGAAGAGATTGTGCCCACTCTTTTTAAGTTTGAGTTTCAAGTTTCAGTCTTTTGATAGGTTCATTGCTGGGACAAGTTGTCTTAGAAAGAGGCAAAACCCAGCAAGAGCCAAAGGCAACAAGAAAGTGGGCACTCAGTCTGCAAAAACATATGAGCATCTGCCTAAGTTGCACTAGAAATGATAGAAGATAGGGTTAGAAAAAGTTACAGAGATCATCTGTAGCTGTACTTTTTACTCCAAGGCAGCATTTAAGCCACCTACAGGATATACACTGAAATCATTTCTGAAACTTCAGAAAATCTGGAGTGGTTTCATGCTCTTACAGTCTTATCTATCTTTCTTTACTACCTGATCCAGACAGAATAATATCTGTCTAGCACACAAAAAACTTTACATAGTTACCATTTTTATTACTGCATGAAGACAAAGTGAACACCATAGCAGTATTATTTGCAGATTAGAAGAACATAGCATGAAGACTGTGACAAAGAAATAAGCTACAGTGGAATGCAATGATACAGATTAAATCTCTCCCAGATAAAGGAATTCATCTGTCCACAGTGAAACAAGAACTCCTCTAGTTCCATTAAGTAACGAATGCCTCAATATTCCAACCTCCTTGACAGATTGGTTGAGTCTACTTTGCAATGGATTTAATCACTCAGCTGTTTGATCATGCGCTTATCTATTGATATTAAACAGTCTTTCTTCTAAACTGGGGGTGTCTTAGTTTCTTGTATGTCTTGTTAACAGCATTAGAGTAAGAACTATCCAGGTTAAAGAAGAATAAACTCTGATGGAACCAGTACTATCTTCTGCATGTGGTAACCCAACACTGTGAATCATCCCTCCTAAATGAATAACATCCCTCCTAAGCAAATGAATATCATGGACAGTGAAAATAATGTGTGAATATATATATGTATATATATATATATATATATAAATGATAGGTGTAGGGAATAAGGAGTGGATATTGTCTTTGTTTCAGCTGGGATAGAATTATTTTCTTCAGAGTGTCTGGTGCGATGCCATGTTTTGGTTCTAGGAGAAAAACAATGTTGATATCACACTGATGTTTATAGTTGCTGCTAAGGAGCATTGTACAGAACCAAGGTCATTTGCAGTGAACGGTCCAAGAAGTTGTAAGGGAACCAAATTAGGACAGTGGATTTGAACTGCCCAAAGGGATATTTCATACCACATGACATCAAACAGAAGGAGTTTTGAAGGAGGTTGGAGTTTTCACTTTCTTCTGCTGCTCAAGAGGCTGGCTGGGCATCGGTTGCAGATGGTGAGCAATTGCTTGTGCATCACTTACATACATTCATACATACATACATATAGTCATAACTACTATCCTTCTCCTTTTCTCTATCTTAGGTAAATAGTTGTATTTCAACCTCCAAGTTCTACTATTTTTTTTTTCTTTTTTTTCCCCCTTGATTCTCTTCCCCTACCCACTGGGAAGGAAGAGATTGAGTGAATGACTGTGTGGTGCTTAAGTCAAAACAGGGAGACCCAATGACTTCAACCTAATACTCAAAATACATCTCTCTGAATTAAAGTGAACAATACATAGATTGTACAATGTGACTATTTCCTATGTGAACGTTTATCTAAAAACTTGTGCAGGAAATACTAGGGAGGTTACATTCAAAATTAAAATATATGCTCCTTTGGACATTCACTATCGAGCTTTTCATCATCCTGAACAGTTCGTGGAAGACTAAGATATGATTTTAAATTCCCACTGTTCACCTATACAAAGTTATTAGAGGAAGAAAAATTATTTTTCAGAAATAGTAATGAGACTATAGGTTTTGAGAGTATGTGTCCATAGAGGCTGATTTACTGATGGAGACAAAATGATTCACATATCTGATAATTGCATTTTGCAGCTGGAAGTTCAGAGTACATCAGCAACGCAGCAAGGGCCATCCCTCCAAGGGAAGTCAGAAAAGCAAAGCTGAACTCTTGCCATTGAAGCTGCTTTGCAGATAGCACTTTCAAAACTCTGGCCCCAACTGTGGCAGGTAAGTCCCTGAGAATGTAGCCACAACATCTTTAGAAAATCTGACTGAATGTGCCATATGCCACTGTTTATGCCAATGATACAAAGTTGAATTTGCTACCAGCCAAGCAGAAAAATGAAATTCTTCCCTTTTCTTTCTCCTCTCAAATGAATCACATAAAATAACAACAACATTTTCTGATGTCATTCATTAATCTAGCTAGCCATGTGTTTGCAGGTCTATCAAATGTTGGTTTAATCTCACAAAATGGCTTCTCCTGAGCCATACTTACTATTAGAGACAAAAGTAACTTGGTCCTTTCACAGAAAACAGACTTAGAAATAGTGTGAGTCTTAATTAATTTAAACAACTAGACGTGTTAAGACCTGATTAAAAAAAACCCCTAAAATGGGTGAAAATGAAGACCACCATGATACTCCATTTTTACTCAGATACTCTATAGAAAAACAGATAATGGCACAATGTTACTTAGCATTCTTTGCTGAAGATCATCTCAGAGAGAAGCTGGAAAAGAAAAGGAGCAAGTACAAGGTGTTTCGGTCAGAGGCAATGGCAATTTTTGTTAATAATCCTTGATTTATATTTTAAGAATCCGAAAGAAGAGATTCCACCAACACCATTATCTTTCATTGTTTTGATGTGTAATACATAATACATAATATTTCTGGAACTGTTAAAAAACCCTCCGCTAACAGCAGGAGGAGGACTAGCTGAAGACAAAGATCTATTGCACTGAAGAACTGCCATAATATAATTCTAAATTCATTTATGTCATTAATTTCAATATAAAATCTAAGATCTACCTGGAGTAGAGAAGACCAGGCTAGTTATCTCCCAGATATATAAGTGAAACAGGAAGGAGCCAATGGAGAAAATAGGCTCCCGAGGGAGATGAAGAAGCTGTGTAGGAGAGGCTGAGAGCACGTAAATAGAGTGCTTGCCTAATACACATGATGAAGAAACAAATGTTTTCTGCAAACAGGATGCAAAGCTACTATACCTGCTTATTTTCATCTCCCGTATCTTCAAAAAAACTCCTCTGTATCTCGTTTAGATCCTTGTGAAGAGTAACAACTAATCATGACAAAATAAGCATTTAGTGCATTTCACTGACCTTTTTTAATGTTTTTGAATACTTAAATAGCTTTTTTCTAAAAGTACTGTTCCATTCCTCTTGGAGAAACCCTTAGCCTATTTGTCCCCAAGAAGAGAGCTGTCTAAAAAAATAAATCAGAAAATGTGGCTTCTAAAGGAAAGCACCCAGTCAAGTCTGTCTTCTCCTTGCAAGGCTAACCAGCTCTTTTCAGTGAGCAGTGATAATTAGAACTCAAGTCATCCCTTTAGGTGTACAGAACTAAAGCAAAGGCACAATAGTTTCTGCTATTCCCTAAGAATTTTGTTTTAAATGTTTATCTGAATATACAGCTAGCAGAGACAGCACAGCACTGTAAGGAAGGAAGGTGTTTTGTTTTTCTCTTTTTTAAGTTCCAATACATCCCTTGCCTTCACTGCACCACAACTCCTTTGCTGTTCTCTCTCCTGGTTAGAAGACATGAGGAATTCAGGCAAGGAATTTTTGTCAGCAGTGAGGTCTTAATCCCTGTTTTGTCCTTTGATGCTTCTGTAACAGCTGTTGCATTAATGAAAGACATTGCAATATCCAGAACAATTTTATGTCTGTGCTTATGATCACTGTCTATAGAAGCATAGGCAGTGTTGGACTAACCTGATACTTCTGCTATTGACAGTGGTGCTGTGCAGGAAACCAGAGTACTTATTAACATTGTTAATTGTTTAGCCAAAACAGTGTGTTTTATCTGGACAGAAGTTGGCCCTTAAATTTTTGCAGGCTTTGGGAAAAAATCCAGATTAACTGAAGCAGTTTGAGCTGCTAGACAGTACTCATGCTTTTAATTTCTATAATTCACTGTAATAGGCCTCTGTGGGCTTACCATTTTTGGCTAAGTTCTTTTAATGAAGCTCAAGTTGGATCTGTATGGGTCTCACATCTTAAAATACTTTAAACAAACACACCATCCAGACAGCTTATTAATCTTCAGAGTAAAAAAAAAAAAAAAAAATTGATTGTTAAAACAATAATCTGAAAATCTTGTATCGATATATTGAAAAAGAGAATATTTAAGGTGTATATATATACATATACGTATATATGTATATATGTACATATGTACACCTTAACAGGATTAAATATATATATTTTATATATATATATTTATATTTTATATAAAATATATATATTTAATCCTGTTAAAAGTGTCATCTGTTTCATCTGGGTGTTTCCATTACAATGACTGTAAGGTGTGCTGAAATGACAAGACTGTGGATTTCACACTGAATACATTAAGAATGCATGCTGACCAAAAGCATTCGGGGAAGAATTTGACCAAAGGTTTAATTGACAATATATCATGAAATATTTGGCTAAGGTGGGATGTGTTTGGAAGAAAAAGTGAGTATTCAATTCTGACTTTTGTGGAGGTTCATGGCAGAGAGATCTATTTTTTAATATCAGTTTTCAGAACAGAGAATTATCTTAGTACGTTGAAAAGCTGGGTGGAAAATTAGATCATCTCAAAATCACAGCATTGTTGAGGCTGGAAGGGATCTGTGGAGTTCTCTAGTCCAGCTTCTTCATCAGAGCAGGATCAACTACAGTCAGATGCTTGTGCCCTTGTCCAGTTCAGCTATGACCAGATTAATGGAAAAAAATATTCAATTCCTCTGTTACATTAAATAATTGGTTACCTTGTGATCAGTCCAGAAAATCAACGCAGCTCTTCTCATACAGATTTTGACAGGAGGACAGCAAAACAAAACTGTAAGCTTAAGATCTGAAACAACTGTACAAAAAATCATTACAGTACTAACATCTGAATTTTCACTCTTCCCTTTGAAGTGTGTGTAACAGCAGAAAATATCAAAGGGAACAGATATACGAAAACAGGAAGTGAAATGTGAAAAGGCAGAGATACTTAATTAGAAAGGAAGAACCAAAATGAAAAGATAAAAAGAAAAAATCCAAGAAATACAAAAATGAACGCAGATACAAATGATATTTCCAAAACGTTTTCTACTGGAAATATCAAAACTGAATATATTCAAGTTTACTGAACAACTACGCTCTCTGTACTTCATTCACTGTCTTGAACATCTGACTTCATTCAGATTCCACTAAAACACAGACAATGTCTCAACAATTTCAGACCGAGAAAAATTAGAGATGGCAAATCAACCTTCAGCACTACTCACTGTGACACCTGAAAACTCCAAAATAAGGGGTAGTTTTCTCAAAATAAGGGGTAGTCTGATTATGGTAGTACTGGACTACTGAAATAGTGCACTATATCTGTCAATAACTGTCAATAATGGAATTCCTTAATTCTCATAAGACTGGAAAGGGTTCACTTATTCTTAGGCATATGTCTTCTTACACTTAGCTGCAACTTTCTGCAAAGTGAATAGAACATTTGAAGAAAACTTGCTATCATTCTAATTGGATATTGATTAAAAAAAAGATCCACAATATTGTCTCAGTTTCTGTTATCAGACACTGCTGGTAAAAACTGAAAGAGAAACAACACTGTGAGCAATTCCCTTCCTTTTTCTTCCCACCAAGGCCCTCCTGTTTCCTGACATATTCTGATAGTTTAATATGGCCTCAATCCATGTTAACTTCAGTAAGTTCTGGATTTTTTTTCTTATTATTTGTTTGTCTCAAACCTACTGATCTCCTCCAGCTCTACTATTACTACATACACTCTACAGCATTTGTGAATCTCTATGTATATCGTGGCCTATTTACTAGCGTAAACCAAAGGAAGATAGCCCAAGTCAGTCAGAAAACAGATAGCACAATCAATACAATAGTTCACTGTAGAGCAACCTTCAGTAGAGCTGCTGAGGCAGCTTTGCTGTTTGTACCTCCTCTCTTTACACAAGGCACAGTATTGATTTCCTCTTGTTTCTGTGGCCAGCAACGTTTTCTTCTTTTAGGTTAATTATTTAAAAGAAAAGCCCTAATTCTTCCATCAATTTAGAACAAAAGAAAGAAGCGACAGTGCTGCCACATTTCTTCTTTCCTGAAGAAAGGCATAATCAAGAAAATTGATTTTTTTTTCCTGCTGGGGAAATACACAAAACAACTCCTGCACAGAGTTCGGGATGCTGCCAACTGCAGTTTCCCTTTGCAGAAACTGGTTGAAGCCTGAAGAAGGTTAAAGGGACAAAGCTTAATAGCTTCTAGCCATCCCACACATTTTGCAACATAACATGCAAAGGGCTTTCTGTCCCATCTCTCTACAGCTCCTGTACAGTAGCTGTAGGCACATTTCACATATCCCATCCATAACTCCTAACCCAACACAAAATCAAATGTATTTAACAATTTCTAACTACCAGTCCTTGATTAACACAAACTCAGAATTTGCCAAGTAGAATCAGATAACCTATTTTCCTAGTCCTCTGATAATGTTGGCTGCTGGTAATACTGAACACTACATAGTCCAGACAAAGAAGGCAACCACTCTTAAGCCTACACATCTTAGAATTAATTTAGGTATTCCCTAAAGCTGAGATTTAACTATCCTCAACATCACAGTGTTACAGACCGTAGTCTTCAAAACGTGCAGCCTGCTAGCAGATCTAACCTCAGCATTTCCTTTTATTCTATGACACTTGAGTCAGCTCCTTAACATCCTACAGATCTTTATCAGCATCTCTTCAAAGCCCATTGCCCCTTTACTATATTTGGTAACTCTTTGTTCTCATCACCTAGGAGAGGATGAAAGAAATAAAAAATAAGCATGCATTGCTTTACATATAACATTCACATCCCATCTAGGATTTATCCTTTCCAGACTAGGTAGGTAATTATAGGTTTAAATTCTCCATCACGCATTCTCCCTTAGTGTTTCTGAATCCTGCCCTCCTGGCTCTATCCCAGAAATACAGAACAGTAGTAGTCTCTACAGATTTTGTTGCTTTTTTCATTTTGTAACTCATTCTGTCACTCCTACTCCTCTTGGCCATGCTCTGGAAGTGAATTCAAACTTCAGCTGCAATAATCATCTCAGAGTCTGGGTGGTCCTAAGCATCAAAACCCAGCTATTGACAGCTGGACAAGGAGACAGGAAAATATTATTTCTCTATTAATATACAAACGACTCTTGTCCTGATTGCTGTTAGTACCAAAGAATTTCACTCCTAGTCTGACAGGCAAAGCAGAAGTGACACCTCCATTCTTCCACCCCAGTAATCCAATCATCAGCCTCAGAGTTTGACTGCTCCTGAAATGAGTTACTGCTCTGTAAAACCTGAACATACTCCTGCTGTTGCTGTTTGTTTATTATCATCTTTTTTTTTTTCTTGAAAAATATTGTGCTGTCCAACTATAAATGTATCAGAGGTGTTTTACTAAGGCATCCCCTTAGAATCAATTTAATAAGGTAACAGAAAGGAAGGATGAAAAAGAGCCACTGGGGAGCTGATCATCTTAGGCACAGCCAGGCTCTTCATCAGTTGCAGCATTTAAAATTAGAACTTTCCAATTTAAAGGAAGGCTGTATGACATTCTGAAGCTTAGCATTTTTAATTGGAATTCCTTTTCCTAAGAGGCTAATTTCTGCCTGTACTTTTTTTTTTTTTTTTAATATACATATATTGTTCTTTTCATTGAACAGGTCCAATTGTTCTCCTATGAAAAGCCAGGGCAAAACTCTAAAAGCTTTCTAGCAATGAAGACACAGACAAAATAAAAGATACCTCTAAACAACCAATGTGTTCAGTGTTTTTTAAGAGATTGCTCCTCCTGATTTATTCTAAGACATGGGACTAAGCTTGTTAGATTTGGAAAGTTCTTCACCATACTGCCTTTAGAAAAACACAACAAAGGGCACAGAAAGGCGGAAGGGTATAACTAAGAATATGCCTGTGACAGTAAGAAATACCATGAGTGATCTCATACAAACACCATTTCTAGAATTTTTACTATTGTAAATGCACCATTTGCCTATCCGTTTGTGCTTCTCCCTTCCCCTCTTTTTTTTTTTTTTTCCAGCATCTGATTCTCATTGTTCTTCTGTCAGTTCCTAAACTCTTCCTTTTGCACAACATATGTGTCTTTTCCAGGCTTTTTCTTTCTTCTCTCTTCTCCACTTCTACTGCCTTTTGCTATCTTCTCCCATAAGACTATTCCCCTCTCAACCTGTGTTGCTCCAGTTATATTCTTAGCTGAAACCCTATCTGAACTGGAAATCAGACTTCCAAATGCATGGTGTCTGAGTAACTTTGAAGCCAGACAGAAACACTTCCACATTTTGACAATCCAGAGTGAACATTATCTTTCTGCACAGATAAGACAGTACTTTCAGTAGTGCCAACTCCCTCTGTTTTCCCTTCCATTATGTAAATTAAACCAAGAGAAAGGAAGTGGCAGTACACAGAAATTATGTACATGTTCAGAGCATGTTAAATGATAGAACAAAGTAGAAAATAACAGAACATTGGATTCTGGATTCCCAGAGCCTCTGATCCAAGAAGACAATGGCTGATGTTCTCATAGCACTGCTTCAAGGAGAGCAATCAAGTCTTGGTATAGCAAGGTAGAAGGGAACATGAGTAAGAGGAGAAATCACCCAAATAAAAGATGAGTTCAGTACTTCTGCAAATGAAATAATTGTACTGCACACAAACCTAACAAAAAAGACAAAGAAATTTCAAGGCAGAGCACAGAAAATGCCAAACTAGAGATGACCCATGCAAACCATACCATCCAACTTGATCACATCCCAGACGTTTATCCAAGAGTACCAGGGCTCCTCTGTGTGCTAGGAAAGAAAGGACAGAACTATGGAAACCACATAAGCATGACTTTTTGCTCTCTCTTTTCTGTTTCTGAAGTCGTCCACTAGCATAAGTATAGTGAGCTTGCATACCACATAGGATTATCACCTTCCCTCTCCACAAACTCTTCCCTTCCCACCAGTAAGAATAATATCCTGAGGCAGAAGATCTTGCACTCCAATTCCATCTAGCTACATTCCTCATATTTTTCCCTGCAACAAAGAAAAACATGGTCCATTTATTAGAACTAACACAATTTTTAAACACTAATGTCTTGGAAGTGTAATAGTATGTTTTCAGTTTCCTGAGAACATCTATGTTCTTAAACTCCAGTGCATGGACTGAGGTACAGGTATACCCAAGATGTCTCATTCTGGCTTCTCGGAATATTTAAGCCAAGAAACTACATTGCAGTTGTTTTTTAAGGGGGAAAAAGCCCAATCCTTTACAGTAACTCCATCTCATTCCTTCACCAGGTAATTCCATTTTTTATTTTGTTCCTTGTATCCTTTCACTGCCTGCCCTACCACTTCACAGCACAAACACTGCTCATAAGCAGTCTGATGAAAGTTCAAAATGCCTGTCTATTACAAGCAAGGAAAATGTACTGAATTAAAAGTTTCATTGAGAAAATATTTTTTTTCTGTTATAATCTATTACAAATTACAATTCTTTCCAACAAAAATATTTACTTGTGTGTTTTCCATTAAAATTAGTTGTATATTCTTCCCATGCAAAATGTAATGAAATAAGTCAGACATATGAGCCTATTAATCACCTCTAGCATGCTATCTTTAAAAAAAAAAAAAAAAAAATCAACATTGATTCCCCAAAGCCTTTTTGTAATACACAGGCTAATTCTGTTGCTGTGAACTTCAGTTTTATGATGATTATATAAAATTATTTTTTCCATTCCCGCAGAAGAATTAGGAATAAGTAATGAGTTTAAGAACAGGAAAAATAAAGAAAAAAAAAGGAGAAACAACAAAACAGAACAAATCAGCGCAATAGTCAGTTTTCTTGGAAATTTTGGTAGGGTAATTCTATTAAAAATGTTAATCGTTCATACACTATTTGTATATTCTGACATTTAACAAAGTTAACTACATTGTAATATAAATCCTATCTTGTCCAGTGACTTGCTGCTACACAAATCAAATCCATGGTTGTTGGCTCTGAGCCTGAGAAATTCAAACCATGTGAAAAAGCCTTTTCTACACTGTATTGCAACTTTTTTTTTTTTTAACTCTGAGCTTATTTAAGAAAAAATATTCTGCACATCTCCCAAGTACAACTTGTCTCAGTACAAGAAATGTCACTAATGTCGTTCACCAATATTTAATGTCATGGATTTCATTTGGTATACTAGGGTTAATGACAACTGGAGTTATGCATGTGTTAAGATGAGTAAAGAGCTTGACACTACTGTATTCTTGACAGACATCTCTTCATAAAACACAGTACAACAGTAAATACACTAGTGATCTGTATATCTGTTAAGACATAGATGGTAGAAATCAACTCAAATTCACGGACTTCAGCAAAATGATGCTAATACATGTTATCTGATCATTTAAGTCATTGATTTGGTTACTTGTGAAGAAATTATTGTGGGCTTGTTGTTCTGCCTTTTGTTCTCGTTTCAAGAAAAAAAATGTAAGAACTTGGTATTTTTCAATCAGCGTTATGTACTGTAATGTGCTGTTTCTCTAGAGTTTTCCACTTTCTCTGTTAAAAGGACATATCTGAAATAACACTGTATCTGTGACTGAAAGAATTTCTTCTAAAATGCATCCTGACCAGCACAAGCTAAGATTATGCATCAGTGCTTGGAAGAAATCACTCTTGGCAATTCTTGTAATATTTGGTGCTGTTTCTAACATCTCAGTTCCTGGATTAATGTAATTAGAGAGCATACAAGTGGCACAAGCTCTTAAAAGAGAATGCACATGTTATGAAGACCAGCCTTGAACTTCCTCCCCATAGAAGGAAAAGAGTAGCCTTTTACTCCAGGTTGCATCTAGCATTTGACAAACACAGCCAGGTGCTCTCCTTCACAATAAGCAGCCAAATTTTATGCTACACAAAACTTTTCTGTTGCCATAATTCCAGAGAAAGAAAGCTGCAATAATTTGTGGGGCCATAACATAATTGTTTTCCTAAACAGAAGTGAAGATATGACATTACAACAATTCTCATAACTTTGCACAAAACAGGAGGCTTCCATCAAACAACACTGAACATCCACCTTTTCTTTACTGATGTCAACTGACTTTCAGCTGACATAGGAAAGACACAGAGCAGACAGCAGCATTTTTCAGAGGCAAAGGAAGGTAAATGACTTAGATAATCTTGCAGGGAAATCTCTAGGACTTCCATGTTCAATGCAGGCATTTGTAATCTCACCACAGAAAGTGAGACAAAAGACCACAAGGCTGAGATATGTGTTGACACAAGGGGAACTGCTGTCTGGACTGATAGACAGCAGTCTAGACAAGACAGTCCAGAAACACGAGCTAATATGTGTTTATGTGTATTTTCAAAAGATTCTCGTACCTCACTGCTTTTTTGGGGTATACTAACATGTAATCATTTATCTTGTGTACAAAAGGAGCATCAAGGACTCAAAGTACTGCAAGATGGATCCTGCACTGCTCACAAGTCCTCATCTACCTGCCCTCATCAAATAATTTCAAAAAACCAGGCTGACTGATGGTTACAGAACTGTAGGATGACTAATCCTGATATAGTTGGTCAGCTCTACCTTCTCAGAAATCTTTCCAAGAAATGAGGATACAATTGAGGCAAGAGTTAGCAGGAACACTATTTCCAGGAGATTTCTGTGCAAGAACTAGAATGCTCCAAAGCGTCCTGTAGAAATTTCTCTCTCCCTCCGATCTGAAATGACCGTGGGAGACATAAAAATTTCCATAAAAAGACTTCACGTCCAACAAGGAATCTAGGACGTTTCACCTCCTTGTGATTTTAAGCCTTGCTAAAGCTGCTCCTGAAAGTTCATTCAAAATGACTACAAAAGCATACTGAAATTTCCTCAGAAGCAGTAAGCTTCTTTCTCTGAAACTGACTGGCAGCATTAGGGGTTTTGTCTGTAGATCCTACTACAAGAGAGCAGGAATATGAAAAACTGTCTTTACTAGCAAAGCTTGGCAGATTGATACAAAATCCCTGCTCCATTTGCTGACCTTGCTCATGGTGCTCTAAGAGAGACAGTCTAACAGGGAACACTCATCTTGTTAGAAGGACAAATGAATTGTGCTTAAAGCTGTCATAAAATTTCTGTAGCAAAATGGAATCCAGAACTAACCAATTAAAAACGAAATAGGTTTTACTATGAAAACTAAGAACCATGTATAATAGCAAATTTTCTTTAAGTCTGAGCTTCTTCCCATTCGGACAAACAGTTGAGCCACACCTGGTAGGAACAGCACTTAATTGAATCACACCAAACAGATAAGAGATGATGACTTTCTGATTTCTATAGCAACACACACAACAATGATTATTGGTATTTTATTTTTATTTTTATCAACTTCAGGAAGAATTTTGCATCCAGACAGATCTATATTTTGAGAAGTCTGGTTAATCATGGCAAAGAAAATCATTCAGGTTTATAAGACCAACATCAGACTTCATAAGATGCAAAAGCTGCTGAAGTCCAAAACACCATATCACATTTATCTATCATCTTCTCTTATACTGTAAGTGATTTAGTACTATCTTTAGTAAGTATCTACTACTGTAATGCAAATATCTAACCACATAGCAAGGCTAGCTTATGCTTATAAATACCACCTCCTGAGGGAGCAGCCTGAAGACTTTTATGGAATATGTAGACTTCTACTGATTTGGGGGGTTGATCAGTTCTACAGCTCCCAAGATAGTACTTCTAAATCTGTTTTTCATTTTTAAAAGAATAGGAAATATACATTGATTAAAACTGTCTTATTAAGAAATATGTGGCTTTAAAAATATATAACTGCTTATAAATTCTCATTATTAACATATACAGAATAACTAAAAAAAACCCAAAACCATATTTTCACAATGCTTGCCTGCTGATATCTGAAGATTTCTCCAGCATAACATTTGCTTTTTTGGCAGCTCTAAAAATATGTACCCTTCAAACTTCTCCTTAAATCTTTCTTAATAAGATGAAAATATATGGTGAGAAGATGCTTTGGATCTCCTGAAACAATCTGAGAGCAAATCTACAAAAATTTATTATATTACACTACATATTTCCTTCCTTTTGTTCATACAGACCAGTGACATATGCTGAAAAATCTGTATGAAGTTAAGGCATTCAAGGTCAATTCAGGTGTGTATGGGAACTGCTGAGTCACAGTCTGAACCTCTGATTGATCACCTGAGGTGAGCAATGAGTCAGCCCTCGGAGCACAGGTGAAGGCAATTCACCTGTGCTGCAGGAAGGGGTGGAGCCTGGCTCCACCTCTCCTAGACCCATTGAAGAGCTGACTACCAATGGGGAAGGATCTCTTCTGGAGATCCACTCAGCTGGATCATAAGTGAGCCCAGGATAAGAGTAAGCGTCCTATCTATTCTCTTTGTGTTATTATAATCTGCTTTGCCTAACTCTCTTGTTTATGTCATAATTATAACATCTTAATATTCTTTGATTATACACATGTGAAATGCATTTTAAGAAATGAATGAATACACAAACTGTCTGAGTAAGATTTTAAAAGCACATAAACATCAGCCTAACACTGATCCCACTACCATAAGGAGAGAAACATTGTGCTGTGGTTGAGTGCTTTGGAAATCCCACCCCTAGTGCTTTACCCATGCAAATTTTGTGGGAGAAACAAAAAAAAAGCTTATCAAAACAAAAGTAAAAGAATACATTCCATGTTACAGTGATTGAAGGAAAAAGCCTTTTAAGTCTGAAGAGAAATGAATATAAAATAAATTTGGTTAACCAAGTTGGGAGGAATTTTTGATTTCTGTTTGTTTGTAAATGGTATCATTCTTAAATGACAGAATCTGGAGACTATTAGAATTTCTCCTTGGATCCATGCTGAAAATATTTTTGTAATTTTAAAGCCAAAAATATCCTACTGCCAAAACCTCTTAAAAAAATAAAATAAAGTAAGAATGAAAAAAAGAAAAGCACCTTCCAAATGTGAGATTCACAATTCTCATGGGTAGGTGATCATCACCTCCAATTAGTCCTTGGCAAAGGACTCTGAGCAAGACTGATAGACTCAATGCATCCAAAAATGTTTAGTCTAGACTAAACCATGCTGGAATTCTCCACAGACTAGACCTCAGCCCTCTGCATCCCAGACAGCCATCTATATTGGCTGCAAATGACAACACAGCCTGGATCCTATTCCAGGCTTCGCTCTTCCTATCTAGTCATATTGCTGTTCTCCCTCCTGCCTCCCTAGGCAACATGCTAAAAAGCTGTTGACTGTTGCAAGCATTTTAAGCCTGGTTAATGAGTGTAGGTAATTCTCCCCTATAATCATCTGTACAGTAAGCATGTGAGCCAAGCTCAAAGTAATAAAACCAGAAAAACATGTTCATCTGTTCTACAGCAGCCAGAAGCAACTGTTGCCAAAATGAAAAGTCTGGAGCTGCTCTTTATACAATTTTGTCAGCACAATTAATTCTGAAATATGTTCTAAAAAAGTGGAACATAGCCCACATGTCACAGCTCCTTCTGGGTATTTAACATCTTCTTAAGATACTCTGAATATTAACTCAGTGCTTTCATCTACCAACCTAGCTTTCCTGTGCAAAGGATTCGGCCACTTGTTAAGAATTTCATCCTTTTTCAAACGTATGAATAAGTGGAGTCTCTTCAACAGAAAGAATCCTCCTCAACAGAAGAATTCTTTTGTTGCCATCCTTAACCTGATATCTGCCACAGCAAGAATGAGATAATGCTGGAGTATCATTTCTTTCTGTTCACTAGAATTTGGCCCCTGGCATTAGCAAAGGTAATCTGGCACAAACAGCAAACTTCCATTGAAATCAGGGAGCTGTGCACATTCTTCCAGCAAATCAAAGTGACAATCGTGTGAATTCATGGTAGCATTTATTTACTCACATTGCTCGAATCGTATCACACTGCTTCAAGTTTTCCAGTGCATTCCCACATGATTCCAAGTCCACCTTAACAATCACCAAACTTTGCAAAGTCCAGAGTTTGATTCTGGTCCAATCCGAAATCTGTGGCAGAAGCCCATCAACACATTTTCACAAAAGAAAACATCAGTGTTTACTTATTCCTCCTACTTAATTCTTGCTAATGCAGATGCTTAAAATAAACTTAAGGAATGAAAGAAACAGAAACATAAAGAATTAGATCATCTTGTCATCCATTCCCTGCATTTTTATTATGAAGCCATCCTGGCTGACTCTTCCAAAAGCATTCAAAACAACCTGAAAGAGAAGAGAGGGCAGAGAAAGTACAGCTGGAAGGCAGAAATGAAGAGTGGCTTCAAAACACAGCTTTTGGTAAAACTCATATTCAAAACACATCCAAAATGCAAAGGAAGAAAGAATATTTCCCTGTGCTGGTCTAGCCAGCCACAGACAGAAGACTTCTCAGCCAGATATTCAGACGTGCTCAGTTCTATCTAAATACTGGAACGATATCCAGTGGGAAGTATGGAACAAGGAGATTTCTAGAAAGCCAACTGTCTCCACTGAAATGCCTACATGTTCACCAGAAATCTAACAAGTCATTTGAGAACAAGCCCAGCACAACAGTATTACAGGAGCTCATTTTGTCCTTTCCGCTGAAACCAACCAGGCTGGTAAAAGAGAACGGACATTTAGGCTATAGGTTGAGATATAGGATTAGTTCCAAATAAAGGACTTTGGTAGAACTGAAGAGTCTGCCAGCCAAAATATCTGGAGATGAACTGCTATCAAACTCTTCTCTATACATTCTCAGGACTCAGGAAATGAATTTTCCTTTAAGTTCTAAGAACGACCCAATCTGCTAAATAATCCCAGACTGGTGGCTTACAGATCAGCAAGATTATGCACTTCATAAAATGCAATGGTCAGAACTTCACTGAAAAAGACAAAAAGAAGAAATAATAGAAAATGTCACACAATTTTACAAACAGTAAGTATTGCTCAAGTATCTAGTAAGTGGGCTGGCAGTTTCAATAGGAGTAGCGTTAGATCAGTGCTGAGTTTTTTGGAATTTTATTCTTCACCAGGTAATTAACATCATATTGATTGGATGCACATAATTCATTGCACTTAAAACCGTGAGTATCATCAATAATGACTTTCAAAGATTTTCCATAAAAGAAATTAAATGTTACAACATAAACTAAGGTATCAGTAGCTTTTTAGTAGTCAACATGTTATTCTGTATACATGGGTGAAATCTATACATCCAGAGAGTTTTAGGGTAAGACAATGTAAATTTTTCTGATGGAATCCTGTTTTTTTTTTTTAAATTTCATTTTCTTAACATGTGAGGGTATCTAGCATAAAAAGTATTGACTCAATATACTTTGTCTCAAAGTACATTTACATCCTGAATATGACTATTTTGCATTTAACGCTCATATGCCATTCTAAGCTTTTCAAAGTTAGACTCTGATGAATTATAAAATTTGCAGGAAGAACAAGCCTGAATCCAATTTCAGAATGTTGAATGGATCCATTTATTTAGCTTATAGGATGCATATAGCAGCTCATATAAAAAAAAAGAAATGGTACCAGGTGGATGCAGAGGAACCACAGTTAACTAAGCAGCCATCTCTAATTAGAGTATCACATTAGTCACCCATCACTATCTCTAGTGAAGCCAGAACAGATGTTCTGAGGAATTCTTCTGGGATTTAGGAGTCCTTGCTGGAAAATAGAAGTACATCTTGAAGCAATCAAGCAAAGGACTGCAACTCTGAGTTAAAGATTACTATTGGCAAATTAAGTGTATTAGTTAAACAAACTTTCTTAAGGAAACAATATTTAATTTGCTTAGACTTATATCTTATCCACTTACCCAGGGCCAGAACAGACAGCTTCTATGGACCAGGTTTTGTATTTTTCAGGATAGGCTCTGCCTTCTTTTTTTTGGACTAATACTATTCCCTGGCCTCTGCTCACACCTACCCACCTTGCCACACACATCTAGTCTGTCATAAGCCTCTAATAACATTACCAGCATATAATGACTTACACTGTCAAAAAAAAAAAAAAAAAAAACACACACAAAAATAACACAAAAAACCCATACACACACAAAAAAAAAACAAGCAACAAAAAAAATGAAAATACTTTCTACACCACTTTCTCTGCAAACCAGCTTTGTGCAACTTTCCATGCTGCTTACTGTGAAGATATTATACATCACATGGCTACCAGAAAAGACTGCACTTTCAAGAAAGAGATAGAAAAGCCATGAAGAGGAGGCCTGAGGCCAGCTGGAATTTTCCTGGAGCTCTGCAACCTCCCTTCTTCTCCATAACCTCTTCTTTCTTTGTCCAGGGTGTTCATTCCTCTTTCTGTAGTTATTTTAGAAATGCATATACAGACACCCTTAAAATTTGTGTGCAAATTAGTTCATACATAAAAAAAATATTTGGCATCAATGGTACGGTAATGAAGGTGCACAGAAGCACCTTTTTAAACTGTGTTTTTCATCCACGTTACTCCTGTGGGGAAACATTCATTAGCTTCCATTATAATGGCAACACAGCTCTCTATCAAAATAGTCAAGTATTCATTCATAGAATATCCTGTACATTATAGTTCTATGAATAATAGAAATAAGTTTCAGATAATCTTTATAAACACAAAGACCACTCTCAACAACATGCTCAGTCTTGTGCCTGCTGCAGTAGGAGCAGGGAATCAAAACTGTCTTCAGTAATGGCTACCTGGATGACCTTGGACAGGTAATTAAATTTGTGTATGTCACCTATCTATGAATAGAGAGACCACCAAGCTCAAAGGGACTTTTGTGAGACTGCTGCTTAAACATCACATTTAATATTAGTGCTGTATGAATTGAAAGGTTAAAAGGAGATCAATTTCCATATCAATCCTCCAAAATTTCTACAACTGAATCAATTCAGAGGATGTACAAAAAGTTTAAATAAATTAAGAGCTGGAATTCATGTCATCCTGAAAAGCCAAACCAAAATGACAAAAAGCTCTTTTGAAGCCAGAAGGAATTTAAGAAACCAGAAAGGCTACTCTTGTTACACTTCCAAGTCTGTCAAAACCAGGAGCTGTTCAAAATCCCATTTGCCAGCAATTTCCAGCATGGCTTCTCACTGAATAGACATATGCAAATTTAATCCAGAGTGAATTCCTAAATTATAGCTTTATAAAAAATCTGTAACTAGAATAAAAATAGTTTGAAACTTACCATAAACTTCAGAATTCCACTTTCCATGGAACACTGTGAACATCCAGAGCAACATAAATGATATTTTTGTGGAACATCTATGAACTTAATTTAAGATTTACTGAAACTGGTCACGTATTATTTAGTGAGGTTTCATGACCTGGTGGATGTATGCACTGATGCAAGGAATGACAAGTCATACTATCAGTTTTCTGCTTTTAGCATGTATGCACATACATCAGCTACGTGTAAGAAACATCACTGGGACTTATCAGTGGAGAAATAGAGAAATTACCTAATGATCTTCTCATGTTTTTGGATTATTATTTCCTAATGAAGAACTATTATCTGACCATAACTCTAGGAACATACTGAATTCTAAATGAAAATGTTCATCTAATAGCACTGCTATCTGCTCTTTATAAGTAGTAATTTTTTGTGCCAACAATGAAGAAAATGGGGATTATACTATAGTTTGGTTTTTGTTGTTTGGTTGTTTTTTTTTCCACTGAGGATTCTTCAGAATGGTATATTTCTCCAGGTATTTCTCCAAGCTTCAAGAAAGCTTTCATTGTTTAAAAAAATGCTATGTCCTTTCTTATATTCTCAAAAACTTTAAATTTCTTACACAAAAGAAAACCAGAGTTAAATTGCTACTAGTTCAAAATTGATTACAAGACCTTCATTAAGTCCCGAATTGTCCAAATAAGCCAGTGCTTGAAACACTTTATTTCTGACTTCCAGCAGCCTGGCTTTTTAAACAGAGAATCGCGTCTTCAGTGTGACATTAAAGGATCCATATTTCCATAGTCTGAGAATCAAATAATTAAACTACTGAAAGTTCTTGTTTAAATATTCAGATCTAATTGCACAGCAGTGGCATACCACTGCTTCCCAAAATAGCACATCTAGTCTTATTTTCCAGTGCAGAATTCATTAACAATTTATGTGAGAGTTCAGTCCTTGGAAAGGTTAATGGAATTGTTTGCTGGAAAGCAATAGCTGATCAAATCTGCCTCTACTTTCACCATGATTTCTCATTTCTTGTACAGTTTCCAGTGTTAGTAATTAAAATCAACATTATGGAACAGCATGCATCCAAGAAGAAACAACCTTTTGCAACAGTTGAACAAGGTGCAATCTGACAGGTTTTCTAATGTTTTCTATAAGGTATAAATTAAACAGAGGGAAGAGTGACACCCAACGGATAGCTGCATGAAGGAATGACTGCTCTGAATCACATTACATTTCCTTTAAGTACATTTCAGAAAGCTTTTCTTTCTACAGTGCCAACTGCAACCAACTGATTTAATCAACATATTAAGTATATATTTGGAAGTCCAGGACATGATGCTGATCAAACTTTGCTTCTGTATAAAACACAGAAAATTTGACTTCTAATGCAGCTTCCTCCTGGTATTATTGTGAAATCCACTGTTAGCACAAGATGATAAAGATACTACAGGAGAAAAGACAATATGTGTTTAATACCTACTAAATATTTTTAATTCATGAGGACACATTAAGAAGCTACTTAAAATAAATATGACACTTCTACATAGACAGTATCACAGCAAAAAACCTTGATGCAGAATGTCTCTAGAGATATCCTCACTGACATCATTAACATCTCTGGTATCAACAGTGCAGTTAGTTCGGTATACCTATCCTAAGAAAAGCTGTGTCTGGAGATGCTCACCACCAACAAAAGAATATGCAGTTCTTTATTGCACTTTTTAAGACAGAACTTAGTGTTATTCCTTCACATTTTAAAGGCACTTTAAAGCTCAAGCTGATGCTCATAAAACTTGGCAGATAAACATCTTTGAAACCTGGCACCTCCCACCGTGACAGCGCTGGTGAGTGTTGCTGCTACAGATTACCTACACTCCCCATGAGATAAGGGGAGGAAGGACAACCAACATTACAAGCACAGTCATCTGCCTCTGGCTCTCTCTTCCAACTGCCAAATATAATGGGTGATTTCCATGATGTAGACACTCAGCTATTAGGAAAAATGGCTTAAGGCTTCAAGCAAAATTCACAAAACCACAAGCATCTATCACTAACTACTATTGCAGGTAGAACAACAATATTCATTGCCAATGAAGGGCTTGGGCTTCCCACTGAATTCAGCGACTATGAATCAGATTCCAAACTTCCTTTCAGTGACAGGCTCATACCCCATAGTCATTAACTTTCCCAATATATTTCAAGTATTTGCAGCAGGTGCTGAAGTTTCTGGGTCATTTTGAGCAGGTGGCAGACTCCTGATGATTCTTGTGATGTACACCAAGGCAGTGCATACACATGAATGCAAAATGCAAAGTCTGAACATCATTATTTTGAGTATATATACAGTTTTGTATTTTGAAGCACATATTTGCATCTCCCTGAATTTATGACTGATTGAAATGACTAATACTTGCAGTATACAATAATTACTCCATTTAGGAGACAAATCTTGACCATGCCATCTTAGCAGCTGAACAGAGCTGCCTATTACCCATTCAAGAGGAATCCTCACAGTAGACTTTCTAGAGATGGAGCACATCTTAATCTTTAGACTGTTAAGGCAGAGAAAAATCACCTCCGCTTATGATAAACTACTCCAACAGTTACCAAGACAGATCAGTAAGGACAGCAAACTATTGGTGCACAAGAAATAGCAGGAATCACTCACTCCCTTCTGAAATAGACTATTTCATTATTACCTATAAACCTGACAGAAAGGGCCCCATAACTTTTGCTTTATGCCAGTGGGATTTTCTGTTTTTCTTTGATGCTGTGGAAATGCCAAACTGCTAGGAAGCCTATAGCCAAGCATCTCATTCAATGTATCAAAATATAGAGCTCCCATCTGTAGATGAGCACCATCTGCTATGCATATGGATACTTGACATACGGTGCCTCTAAAAATTAGCGCCAGATTCCATGTAATAAACATTCTCAGATGCAGAAGCCTGAGATGCTACCATGACAAATGTGAAGCAAACAAATGAAGAAGCCTACTGCTATTCCTTCATAAATAAACGTAGTGAAGCAACATACAAAATAGCCTTAAACTACTATGGACCAGTGTAGTGATGCATTAAAAAAAAAGCTTTGCAACTGTACACACTATGTTTGTCAGTGCATGGGTAACTGCTTATGTCATGGGTGCCAATGGAAAATATTGTCAGCACTTTTTAATATTATTTGCACTATGGAAATATCAGTTCACTTACTATAAATTGGCTGCTAATAGGAAATGAGATTTCTGAGCACCATGTAAATAGCAAGTCATGGATTTTATTTTATATTTTTTAATAAAAAAGTAGAGCTGTTTCCTCTGCTTTGTTTGAATCTCTTCTGTGTTTACGAGGTTCTTCAGCATGGACGAGGCCAGAGAAAATATGATTTCATTCTACTTTCATTCTCCTGAGCATTTTACAGAATGAGGCAGGAAAAGATTGAAATAGTTATTCCCAATGATATAATATTCTGCACTCACTGATGAGCATCTGAAGAAACTAATCCTTTAGGAGGAAAATTAATTTTTTTCTTTCTAAACTTAAGTGGTTATTCTTTTGAGGACTATGGGATCCACTGTGCAAAATGAGATTTTTCATGCTGATTTTTCTTCATTTAAAGGAAAGACCGCAAAGTACTTAATCTCTGTTGGACTAAATAACCTCATTATTGGCACGATTTCCCGTGTTCATCATCAAGCTTCTTAACCTACGTCTATCACTTAGTGCTAGCTCTTGCAAAATTGCCATGCTCTGGCTAAATGCTAACCCAGTTTGTTCATGTGCTTTTGCTTCAGCCTTGAAGACCATGTCCAATTACTTGCTAAAGAGCAAGAACTACCTGCCATGCTTTGTTTCCTAACGACTGAAAATTTATTTCACACATTGTGAGCTTACCATATGGATTCCCTGCAGGAAAAGGATTTAATTTACAACAAGCCAGTGGAGATGAAATCAGGATTCTCATTATTCCTTTGATGCAAGAAGTAAAAAAAAAGGCATCTGTGCTGGATGCATTTATGGCTCAGAAATGGTTCCTGTAGACAAGTCACTTCTAATAGTGAGTCCCTAAATTCTCTTGTGTTCCAATAAAGAACCTGAGATTAATTGACAATGCTTAGCCTCTACTATTTTAATATCAGTCCATCCTTATTCATAAGAGAGGTCAAGCACATGTTAAACGTTCAGTATTTCTTTTTTTAAACCTAACAGGAGACTCATAACCATGCATTATTTTTAAACCTGTTTCCAGAAGAAATAGCACTTGTGGCCATGCTCCTTGTCTGCCTACACTCCTGTTCCCATTCTTCTTTTGAACCGGTTGGTTCATCTTAATCAATTGTAGGGGGTTGGCTGCAAATGCTGGGTCCAACTCTCAGCTCCACATTAGCACTGTGATTCCATTACTTCACAATATTCCCACAAGAATAACAACTCAATTTTCTGTTGGGTTGGAGAGACAGACTTGTCTGGAGCTTCCAGAGGCTAACCCATAGCAAAACTAACAAACATGATCATATCGTTTCTACTTAAATAGCATAAATATAACAAACACTTTTGTCTGAACCTGAGATACCTTGAAAGCTGAGATAGGTGCAGATGCATTTCACATCTCATATTCTAAAGCTGATCTTCATTTTAATAATAAAATTATTGAAGAGTTTCATTTATTATTATTAAGTATAGCAACTTTGGGCTTTCTAACTTGTTTGCTTCAAAGGCAGATTCTTGCCTACAACAAATTTACTTGACTATCTTTCATCACCTCTTTTTTTTTTCAATTTTAATATTTCTGAAGCAGATTATGCAAAACAAGCATAAAAACAACAACAAAAAAATCCAAACACCAAAATGATTGTGGTCTGCTTCTCCATGTAAATTTGGTTAATTGTGTAATTATTTGAGATAGCCACCGTTGCACAGCAATCAAATTACTGAAGAATAAAAAAACAAAATTGTGTAACCGTTGAAGAAGAAGAAACAGAGAGGATTCATATGTATGCCATTGCAGTTGCCAACCAAATATGAGAGCACTATGCTAGACTATGGTGAGACAAAAAAGTACAATCAGAACTTCTCCATTTCACTCTACATTTGCACCGGCGTTATCTGTAAAGTGTTATACTTAACAAATATGATAGAGCTGCTCAGCATGGG
The DNA here is from genome assembly GCF_987193195.1 of Phasianus colchicus. Classification (NCBI taxonomy): domain Eukaryota; kingdom Metazoa; phylum Chordata; class Aves; order Galliformes; family Phasianidae; genus Phasianus; species Phasianus colchicus. Next base: position 32,070,484 of record NC_143439.1, read on the forward strand.
ACCATGCCCTACCAGGTTACAATTCACAGGAATTCTATATGAAGCAGCACTAACCAAAGCCTTACTAAAACAACTTGTTCTCTATTTATGCAGCTCTTCATTTCTTTCAGGGGAAGGACTTCTGATTTTTAAGAAAGAGAAGAATCATGTTCAATCTGTTTGATTTGCTGTTATAAACACTGGCAGACAGAAATAGTAGCGTGTACCTGCAGAAGCACTCATCTCCCTAAAACTGAGACATTTCCAAGCCATTGTGTTCATTCAGAAGATATTCTGAATGTTCCATTCAAAACCCAAAAGACAGACAAATATATTCCATAATTGTAAAATTCTGAAGCTTCAGTACTAAGGCAGATTGGAAACATTTACAAATGAAACCAATTCTGCTCAGGTTTGCTAGCCATACCTCCACGCTGCTACCCTTTCCAAGAACTTCAACACATGGCAATGGAAGGAGATGAAGGAAAAACGTTGACCAATTTCAAAAAGCAATAAAACAAGCTTCGTTTTAATTGCATAATTCCTAGAAAATACGCTACATACTTGCATTTGATAGGAACAGCCATGGCAGTTATGTGTGTGCTAATACTTATCCAGATGCGGAACTGCCATCCTGACTACTGTTGCTTTTGAGAAAAAGAGTCAAGAACACAGAGTCAATGTGGACAAAAACATCATACATGTATGTGCTCATCTGCCTTATTAAACTGTTGCTGTACTTATCTGTATGAAGTTGAGAGTTTCTAGGCTTAATAAATCCATACAAACACACAATAACAATTAAAAACAATTCTTCTGCTTCTCCCGATGATTACATAAGAAAGCAGCCAGTGCATCGCATTGCATCTTGTTCCAGAAGAACTTCTGTCTCCCAAAATACAGGGATCCACAAAGCACTTCTCTTCTAATGAAACAATAGAGTAGAAAATATTACCAAACATCGCCTTTCATCTTCTTTTCCTAAAAATGGATCACAGTATTCCTACAAGTTTCTTGGGTATGTTAGACAGTGATAAGGAAAAAAAAAAGATTTCCTCACAACCTACATTCACGTCAGACTGTAACTGCAAGTCTACAGCTCCCTATTCTCCTTCACACATGGGCACGTCTCTACTTTTGTTAGAATTCTTCCCACTACAGCTTGTAGGAGGATATTCAAGTTCAGAAAAAAATGAACCAATTCCAGATTTCTAGTTCTGAAACTAACAAAGCAACATCTGTTTTTGACTTCTAAAATAAATTAAAAAAACATTTATTGCTGTTAATTTAATGTATAGATATCATTAAGAATATTTGCTCAAGTGAAAAAATAAACAGTCCTTAATTGAGAAAAACAAAAACAAACAAACAACAACAACAACAAAAAAAACCCTAATATTTAAAAAGCAAATTAAGTCCTCTAAAACAACTCAGTCTTTTTTTGTTGCTGTTGCTGGAGATCAGATTAATTACAGACTGAATACATATAACAAAGCAAAAATAACAGCCTTTTCAATGTAACCTGATCTGGAAGCTTGAGCAGTTTAAGCTAAATTAGTAATGTTTCCTAGAGATTAAAAATTTCATTATAATCAAGTTGCAGAAAATCAAGTAAATAAACATACTCTCATTTTTTTTCTGCTTTATTCTTGACAACATTTTGCATTTATACGTAAGGATAATCCCTGCAGTTCAAGCCATCAGCCTGTGCAGGAGTCAGAAACTGCTCTGTAAGACTGAAAATGGTAATTTAAAAGAACATCTTTGGGGCACTTAAGATCGTGAAAAAACATCTCTGTGAATTATGTGACATGCAGGAAACATGATCAAGCACTGCAAAGCCCAAGTATGTACATGCCTCTAAACAAAGGATTTGTCTGTGGGGCGAGTGAGTCCCTACAGGTAAGAGTTAGCTGCAATAAATATGTGGAGTTTAGTTGCTTATCTTGGGTTGTCCAGCCTTTAATCGTCTGGAAATATACAAACCAGTTTTGCAAGATCAGATTTTAAAGTGAAAATTCCAGTACCGGTTTTGTTTCAACCTGGCTGGAAATCTCTCCAGCACAGATTCTTTCATTCTATTTTAATAGTCTGAGTTTTAGCTGAAATCTGGGATTTTAAAAGCATATGCAGACTTTTTAAAATACTGATTTAAAATCATAAAACATTTGGATTTGGGGTGATTTGAGTGGAGACAAGAAACACTCAAAATGGACTATTTTTTCCTGTTCCTATCTCTTTCCTCTCAAGTTATGCTTCAAGACTGAAGCATTTTGTTATCTTAACACTGCTAGTTCCTACCATAAACACTTTCAACATATTGGAAATAATCAGACCCCAAGATCTTTCAGAAGAATGAGAATTCTTTGTATGCAGGTCCAATATAAATTGAGAGTATTCGCTGTCAAACTTCTTCAGGTATCCTTAATTGTAAACATAAGAACTCTGCAAAATAGGATTCTACTGGGTCAGAAGAAAGGATTTCCAAATAATATGCTAACATGTTAAAATATTTAATTCCAATAATATACTTGCTGCACATTCTCTGCAGACTATAGACTGGTCAAACTGTAAGCCCTCATGGTCCTTAACTTCTGCTTAGATGTAGAATTTCTTGTGAAGTGATTTCTAGTCAACAGAAGTACTGTATATAAGCTGATGTGAGATATATGATGAACTGAAGGAGCTCTTTACATATATCTTGTAAGCCCTTTTTGGTATTAGGCACTTTCTTTCTCTATAGAAGTGGAGTTCACTACACAATAGGCTTCTTTTTTTCATGTAGTGTAGGATATTTGAATTTTGATCTTGAATTTTTCAGAAGTTAAGCCCAGTTTCTGCTGTCCAAGTTGTCTGTAGGGCCTACTTTCCTTCCTTTACCAAATGACATCTGGCAAGATGCCCAAGAAATGGCACAGTCATGGGAGACAAGAGAAACAGCAATTTTTTTTCTCTCATTTCCTGCAAATGCTGCCACTTAAATGATGTATTCAATATCTCAACTTGGTTTTATGAAGATTTTCACATTATCTATATTTTGCTAAAACAAGCATTTCTACTATTCCCCTTCAGTGTCAGAACTGCCACGTTTTGTAAGTTCTCAGTACCCCTGTGGCGTTTCTGCAGTAGCTCTCACAAAACCTGAGATTCAATGGACACAATCTCTTCCGGAATTAATGATTTTCTGCCCAAAGCTGAGCCTTAGCTAATCACATACTGCATGCAATTGCTTCACTTTCTCAAAACTAACAGTTAGTATTTTTATTATTATTTTTATTATAAACCAGAACACCAAAAGCTACAAATCATAAGGAAAAATACACTTGCTGACACTAATCTGTCCTTACATTGTCTCTTTAATATTCTCAGGTCCATTTATCAAATGATAAGGAGCCTTCCAACTTCAAAGTGTACACATATCTACTTTGGCCCTACAAACTCCTTCCTCTGCCTCCTGAGCTAGCAGGAAGGTTGCAGGCACTGAATAGTGCTGGGATTTGAAACTTCATCTACAGAGATAAGCTTAATCTTGTACAAACATAAAGCATTGGCTTCCAAGAGAGTCCACTGTCTCAGCAGCACAGTTTTAAATCTCTGAAAGTGAAGATCTTTTTAGCAGATCTAGTAGAGACCGTGTAGGCAAACTCCTATGGTTTTTATCTACAATTTGATTTTAGTTTTACTTTATTTTGTTGATACTTTGAGACTGCAAGAACAAAGGAATATTAGGTTATCAACCAATAATTATTTTTAACTAGTTTATTTCTACAATGAAGACTTTGAAGGAATTATTCTGCATTATACACATAGTATATGCAAAATTAAGGATTTGTTAAGGATTTGAGTACTTACTTGAAATAATACTTCTTTGAAATAATGACCTTTGCTTCATCTAATGTGTGTCAATGAAAAACAATGAACCAATGAAAAAATTTGAAAGAAAAGAAAAACTCCAAAATAATTGGCTTTGCTTTTAGAATTACCAAGTTAAATTCGTGGGTGAATTAGGAGACATAAAAGATTTTTTAATGGTCAGTGCATAGAGCAAAACTGATTCACCGACCCACAGCTCAACCAGGCTGATTTGCCTGTTCAATGCCATCCACCAAGAGCAATGGCATCACTTAGAGCTAGCAAAGTGTCCGTGCCCACATCTCATCCACTTTTAGTGCAGTCATTTAAAAACAATAGGGCTTTAGAAAATCAATGAGAGTAAGAATTCATTGATACTATGGACACCAAATGCCTACCTTCAAGCTCAAAGATTTTTATGTTTCAGATATGCAAGCCTACCTACTGTGCAGCTATTTACAATTACTGGGCTACCTATTTACAATCACATCTGGATTCAGGGTCATTGGTAAAAAGTATTTCGAGGCCTAATACACATCTTCTACCAAGACCTTCTTAATCTTCTATACTGATCTGTATCGACTATCACATTTTGGCCTCTACTAAACATGTTTTCAACATACAACAGAAATGCTACCAAAGAATGACAGACATTTTTAAAAGGTGGGGATTTGGGGGATTTTTGTTTGTATTCTTTCCTAGTACAAAGATGGTGATTAACTTACAGGAATTGACAGCACTGAATTGGCTACAGGGGGGAAGGAGGGGAGGGGGAGAGGATCACACCACCACTGTATAAAATTCTTAGCAGGGAATTATCAGCTCTTGTACTTTCCTGAACACTCTTTCCAGTGGTCATTTCTGTTGGATTATACTACAATCCAAGAGTAGAACAGTCTCAGATCTTTATGTACATCAATAAATTAATGTGTAGGTGGCACTTTTTTTTTTATTTAATTGCTGATGGTAAATAATGCCCTCTTTCTTGGCAAATTTTCTTCTTTTTCTGCTCACACTCTTACATTTACAAGAATATCTGCTTTTTGCTTAAGCCAAGTCCAGCAGACCTTACTTTGAGAAAACTATACAAAGTCAGATGAAACCTTCTACAACATTTTTTCCACCCAAGAGCAGTGCCTGACACTGCTGAGACAGGACAAAAAATTAATTAGAGGTGACACTGTATTGCACTGGATAGTGAAGCTAAATCATCTCCTAAAGTTATATCACAGAGAGGTTAATGTCAGGGCACTCACTTCACCTATTTCTCTCATCTATTAGAGACTGCAAGTTTGGTTATGACTTCAACCCTGAGCGTTATAATAATGAATTTATACTGCAGAAGGAGAGCCACTGAAAATGCTTATTTTTTTGTAGAATAGTCACCTTACCAAAGAAATTTCTAATTATGTTCATAATGTTCATTGGTCACATAATGTTAAGATATCTGCATTATTGTTCCTTTACAATTTCAACCACCTACCAAAAAGGACATGCCGAGCCTAATATGATTAATATTTATTCAGTTTTGACTAGCTAGTGAGCAAATTTAGGATAAACACATTCACTTAAGCATTGGGGTACACTTAGAAATAAACAGAATCCCAGACTTTTTTTCATGGTCCGTGAAAAAGAGGTTAATAGGAAAATAAGTACTTTCTGTCTCCAACTCCTCAAAAATCCAGCAGCAACCAAAGATGTCCTGCAACACAGGATCCAAATATTCTCTTTTCTGCAGAAATATGAATTACTAGTCTTTACCGACCAGGCAAAACAGTCCATTTCAACACAACAGCTAAAATCTCACTGTACCTTTGGAAAAAATTGTTTCAGTTCTACAGACTTACTGGCCAGCTCCTTTCATCTCTGACCCAGAAGGCACAATTCCATGATGTGGTAGCTTACAGAAAAAACTGCAGAAGCAATAAATCAATCCATCAGAACTCCGGGAAAACACATTTTACTCAGTAAATAGCACCTTTTGCAAGCCTTCATTTAAATTATGAGGCTATACTCTTTGAATATACATAGCACGTACAAGTTATGTGTGCATGTACCAAGAGAAGTATGTGGAGGAACTTGCCAAATGGCACAAAAAACTATGGCTGACATAACTACTGAGCAAAGCCATCTTAAAATAATCTTAGCAGCTTAGTGCATAGAATACTTCCAGTGTCGTCCCTGTGCGCAACCCTTCCACCTGCTTCTCATCTATGGAGGACTCTTTGCATATTTGACAGGAAAGAATGAATAGGAGCTAATGTAGGCCTTGTATTCAGCCATCTTGGCAATCACATCAAAAACCTAAGCCCTCAAGAAACGTTCTGGAGTTACCATTTGAGGACCACTATTTTTCTGCAAAGTATGAGAAGATGGACTGTGTAATAATCAAATCTATTCCTGCAAATGTGAGCAAAGTAGCAAAAGTAATAAATTAACATTTTAAATTAATGTTTTTACAATATGAAATAATTTTTCCAGATTTTTTTTCTACTGCCATTTACATTTTCGTATCAGTCACATTTTAAATATGTTTTGTTTAAGACTGCAAAACTTTGGACTGCTTGGGATCAGGCGAGAGAAGGAAAACAAAGTGACTGCTCATTTAAAGGACTGCTAATGAGATTACATTAAATCCTCCCTAAATACTCCATCAGGCTGGATTTAATTATTTTTAAAATAACAATAATAGCATAATATTTATTGTGTAACCTCCTGAAAAAGCCTTGCCTAAAGCAATGGCACAGCTCTGGAGTTTTTCTCTGGTCAGGACTGCTACAGCAATTAAACATAATCTGCCCCTTGTGCTTCAGAGAAGATCTGACCCAGCCTTCACAACTCATACAAACTCCAAAAGGAAGCTTCCATTCCCACATGATTTCACAGCTATAAAGTAACAAAATCACCAGCATAAATTTGACTGGCGGGTAAAAAATTGTCTCTGTTAAGCAATGGGGCCCTTTAGATCAACTTGTTAGCAGGTCTATCCACTCACAAGTAAGCACTCAGCACTGTGGGTGCAATTTTCCACAGAAATACAGATACTGTTCGCTCATGGCAGTGAAAGGAGACTAATGCACATCTTTACTGGGTGCCTGACAGCTGCTAGAAAGCACAAAGGTATCAGCTCTCACTGATGCAAATAGTTAGAGAATGCAGAAGGAAACGTAAATAAACCATCCTTGAAAAACTACCCTAAACAGAGCATTATTTTATTTTATTTTTTGTGCAGAAACTGGTGCCAATCCACAAGAGTTCCCCTTTCAGCAGTTGCCAGGATAAATTTCCCCTTTGGGCAGACAGTCTGAAATCTGAGCCCGTCATGAATGAGAATGTGCAGCTTTACTTGAGCACATACTGAAAATAAAAACAGAATTCTGTCCAGGGAAATTAATCATTCTCAGCACCTTTGCAGATACAGTCTATCCCTTTAGCACTGACCTACATACTGTACAGGCTACGTTTCAAAACAATCTGACATTTAAATCAAAACTGCCCAACTTCCCACTCCCTCCCTTCCTTCCCAGTGCATGAACGGTGGATTGCCCTTCAAACAATGTTACTTAATGGTGCTCCAGGACACACAGTCTCCTCTGGATTTTTTCACTGCAGTTAGGATTGTCTTGATCTGGAAACTGTAGCTATCTGGTGCAAAACACAAATACGGAGTCCAGAAGCATAGAGAGAAGGTGATAATGGTGGGTGATGCTCTTCTACTTGACAGGGAGTATTTTAAAATAATGCAGTTATGGTACAAACTGTCATTCTGGAACTCAAAGGCAGACTTCTCAAGATGTGATTTTCCCCACAGCTAAAGGAAAATGAGGCACCTAGAAGCCAGCTCAGCAACTTCAGAGAGTTCTCTGCTAGGGAAGGGTGTTACCAACACAACACAACACAACAGGCACGCTGCAGCACTCCTCTGGTCCATAAGGAATGACAAGGTAGATTAAGTTGCACTGCTTTACACCACCAACACCTAAGCCTTTCAATTTTTTTTTTTAATTTTTCTTTTCACTGAGAAAATTGGCACTGAAAGTGCTGTACGTTTCCTCCTGCAGACTTGGTCCTTACCCTCCACAGAAGCATCAGGTGAGAGGATTCTATACACCCACTCAGTTTCAGATACATACCTTGGCAATGCTATTTCAGCAGCATTACTACAGTGATAATGTAATGCGAGCAGATAAAACACTGAGTCCTGATAATGCTCATGATGAAACATCACCAGCACAATGCAGACATCTGAGCTCTGCATGCATCAACGATGAAACAAATCCTGACACGTTCTTTTATTACTGAAATGCATCTTCACAGCAGAAGTGGCCTTAACTGGAATACATGTATACATGAACAGCTTAAGCTCAGGCACACACCTGTCCAGATTTCTTCTTAGCTTTTAGCCAAATCTTTCACTCTCTAAATACTCAAAAATGATTGGGACTTTTAGGTGTGTCTGAAGAAACCTTCACTGGAGCACCAAATAGTTCCTCGCCTTCTGGCCAAGCAAAATTATTCTGCTAGCCATTTGATAATAAATAAATAGAATTCTACCATCACTCTTTTTTCTTCTCAGAAACTGAACCCCAAGCCATTTAATAGGCACAGTTTTTACTAAAGGCAGTTAATTTCAGGAGAGGCCTTATAACAGGAGGTGTTGCACCTTTTCTGAAATCCCAGTTTCTACTAATTTCAATTTAACTTATGCTAAGGACATTAACTTAAACATATATATAAATAGGTATCTCCAAAGAAAACAAACAAACAAAAACAACAAAAAGCCAACAACCTTGCAAATGGAAAATTAAGTAACAACAAAACCCATTAGAAGAGCATCACAGCATATGCTGTACTTCACAAAATATTCAGTTGGCAATACACTTTGCTGAAGAGCTAGTCAACCCCAAAATTGCCATTAGTATCTGATGAATGTAGCACTACCCAAAACCCAATTCTGACAAAAAGAACTACAGAATCACTGGGATTGGTGAAGACCATCCAGTTTGACCTCTTTGTTCAAACTGGGATCAACAAAACCATGTAGCTCACCACTGTGTGCAGTTCAGTTTGGAATTATCTCCAAAGATGGAGACTCCACAAACTCCTTAAGCAACCCATTGTGAGAACATTCAACTACTCTCACAATCATTTTTAACCTTTTTTTTTTTCAATAGAATTTTCTGTATTTTAATTTACATGTCCCTCAACTTGTTGAAGCTCTTCCTAATGCAGCCAATGATACTGCTGGCCCTCCTTTGCCGTGTGCGTTGCTAGCTTATGCTCAACTTGTTTTCATTACAAATAACCATGGAGATCAATGGAAGATATTAGGCAGGCTCAATTAAAATGTCTTCTGTTTATTTTCTCATGGAATTTATCAGTCTGACTTGAAATTATCCTTATTTCAGGGGAAACACCACTGAAAGCTTCAGACCTTCAGGGCAAGACCCAAACTAGCATATCAAAAACAGATATCCAAAAATAAGTTGCTCTTTCTAAACAAAAGAAAACCAACTTATGATAACTCTTTAATTTCACTGTCATAGTCTAACAGACATAATCAGCACAGTACTGAAACAAGCTAAGTAGTAAGATACCAAGTCAAGCAGGGTTTCCATCATCTTGTTCAAAATCATTCTAGTCACATAAACTAATAACAGTGGAGCATATGTTAACAAAGAAGAGATTAATATAGTTACATTCTAACCAGATAAAAGCTGCATAAGTATAAGCAATAATTCCAGTATTCTAGAATTAACTGCACAGTCACTTCTGTAGTTTCTGGTATGTTGCAGTTATTTTAATAAAGCTCTGTAGGCGTAGAGAAATTAGGTCTGTATGCCGTGAATGTATTATGGAGGTGTGCACATGTTCATGAATTTTGCTTTGCTAAAGTTGTGCTATTCCAGCAAAAGCTCAGTCTTAAATAACTCTAATAACCATTTCCAGTCTCTGTGGAGGAATATTGCAATATATTTTCACCAACACCTCACATAGAGTCTACACTATCTCTCTTCTGCGAACAGCTTCACATTTGTGCCTGAAAAGCGAAGGGGGGAGCAAGTCCGTAGCCATGTGTACCACTCACCACCCAGGCATTTTCCCTCCCTCCCTTGGGGAGTAGCCACCATGAACCTGTCTCCCCTTCCAAGTGTTTGGGGGGTTCTGGCAATAAAGCCATCCACACCACATTTGGCACCTGCATGGGTGGGCTAAGGAAGAAATACCCCATGCCTTTTTTCCTGCTTAGTACTGTTCCTCAGGCAGTCTTAATTTACCTAACACTAAGTTACTGCTACCACAGCTTCTGGAATGAATTTCAGATGAGCCAAAGGTTCCCTGCACATTGACTTAAATTCAACTGGACCAAACAATGGACTCAGGCTAATGCTTAAAACAATGGTGTTTCACCTTTTTATGCAGTTTTTTTCAGAATAGGGGCTGTGCAGAGAACTTTGCTAAGCAGGACAAAACTACTGGAAAAAAAAAACCACAAATTTTCCAGTTAAACCAAAGTAAACATCATTAAGAAAATCTTTTCTAATGAACAGTAATAAGTAGAAGATAATGGGCACAGGCCAAGGTTAATCAGGTTAACAGAAAGGCTAATAATTATTTAGATAATGACAAGTGTCAGCCTATTCATTTGTGTTTGTTTTCTTTTTTAGTTTTTCAAACTAATATATAAAGTGTTTACTAACTTAAAAAGCAAACACTATTTCTTAAACATTTTTAAACAGAACAATGAGGCACAACAAGGCTCAGTAATCTGTGATCCAAATCAAGAAATAACAAGACTTTCAGCAGCTCTGGTTATACCCACACATAGGGACGTATCACCACATATGAACAATCTTTTTTTTTTTTCCCACCCTTAGGAGTCTCTTACAATCAGACAGTAAAAATTTATACAATAATATTTCATCATACGCTCACATGCAATGTGAAAGTAGTATCATCCTAGTAACAAGAAAAGTACAAAATTAGTAGAGAGAAAGGCACAGTCCTGGCAAATCACTTTTTTCTCCTTTCAAACAGTTAACTGCAAAATACATAAAACTGAAGCGCATAAAAATGGCATGTAGCAAACAGTAAAACATAATGGAAGTTTAACTGTTAAATGAATAATAACCCTAGCCAATGTGGCTATGATTTCATGCTTTTCCACTGTAAAAAAGAGGAATCTGTCCACATTTCATAACTCCAGAGGGAATGAGTTCCACATTTTCTGGATTGTCCAGAGTAGGAAGCAAGTCACCCCTTCACTTGAGGCACTCATCACTGCAAGGAAAAGCTACAGCGTGCCACAGCTGCAGTCTACCAGACTGTTTATGATAGCGGTATTTGGGAAACTGGAAAAAGTCATGCCATGCCACGATGCCAGGGCTAATGAGGAGCATCTCTTCCAAAGCACTTGTGCAGAAGCTGAATACAGCACTGAATAGTGCAACATGAATTGTGGTTCTGCTTTTGGTTTTCCAGGAGCACAAGATTAAGCAACTTAAATTACCATGGTTCAGATCCTTTTTTTTTTTTTTTTTATTCAGCCTTTTCACAGTGTCAATTCAGCTACTAAGCAACTTTAAGTTAAATCTGACCAAGAAGTTGGTCCAGCTAAAGTATTTTCCACGAATTTCTGAGAGGGAAAAGGAGGAGACTGCAGGGACAGGAATGAGCAGGCACAGTGATCCCAATACGGGGGGACGCTCCCAAATATTTGCGTGGCCTTAGCGATACAGGGCTTGCTCAGAACTAACAGGCAATGCCATTTTTGGCTCTGGAGGCATATAGCTATATCAACACAGTGCTGCAGGGAACCACATGCCCAAAATCAGCTTCTCTCCTTTCTGTTTTTATTACACAGTTTGTCATAGAAATCTTCTGCACTGGGAATGAGCAACAATCAGTTCTCACATTCCATTAAGCAGGACAAAAAGGTGTATCAATGAAACTAAGACCTGGGAGGGGTGGTGCTATAATACAGCTTAGTATCCTCCCAGCTCTTTTCATACAGATGACACGGGATTTGGTTTAAATTACTAATCAGTGTCACGATTCATAGCATTTGGAGTCTCTGCCAATTGCTCTAGTCACCCAGACTCTGCCCCTTAGTTATTATTTTATCATCCCTTTTTGTTACACCATTGCTTTTGAATTTACTATGGAAGAACAACAGTTCATTTAACTTCTAGAGATAAATGCTAACAGGTGAAATTTACCCCAGGAGACAGTGTCCTTGGTTGTCCCACAAAAAGAAAACATTCATTGAAGTCCTAGCAGTCAGATCAAGATCGATGCTTTGGAAAGCGCTTTAATTCTTTTTATTTAACTGCTCTTAAAAAAAATGTGTGGTGCATTCCATCTGCAGTCCCACAACAAGTAAGTTTATTTGTTGCCCTCTCCAGACTTAGTAGAATGAAGAACATCTTTGAGAGCACAGTATTTTCCTCATCTAAGTGGGTGAAAACACAATTGTGTAGACCTAGCATATATCATAGATGCCTGAATATTTTAGTGAGCCACACTACTGCACCTTGATAATAGGGTGTACTGCAAAAAATTGCTCTTGGTTATACAGTGACCAAGCAGATAAAGCCTGAAAAGCGTATGACATGCTATGTGTAACATGTGTTCCATTAAATAACTTAGGATGAAAGCATCATAAAATAAAATTTCTATAAAACTTTATGATTTTAATAGTTTTACTTGCTAAGTTCAGTTTTCTGGAGACTTGGCAGGCTTTCCTGGAATACAGACTGCGACATCTGAAACCTCTTTTGTTTCTTTTTTTTTTCTTCTTTTTTTTAAACATAGCTATTTGCAATCATTAATGAATAGCGGCAAAATATTTAAAATTAACCTTGAAATCCTGGGACTGTCTCATAAAAAAAACAACTAACAAAGCAGACTGCTTCAATCTTCCAGTCAGAGTATCGTTTAATTAATGTTTTAATAACTAGACTTGACTGTCTTAACATATTCTATTGTATCAACCTGACAATGGCACAACAGAAAGGATTTTTACTGCAATATTTCACAGGAGTTTAGTATTGGCTGTAAAGTGTTCTTGCCATCTATGTCAAAACATTTGTGTAGCTATTTTCATTCTACTAGTATCTGCACTAATATCTTTCATTAAGTACAATATATCTGCCTATTGCAAAGAGTCCAAACTGAGAGCATTTAGATTAAAAAGAAAAAAAAAAAAGCATATTCCTTCTACTTTTTTTTCCTGCAGCAGTTCAGATGTCTGGAATGACTACACATTCTAACACATTTGAAAGGAAATTCTGCCTCATGTAATAGCTAACGGAATGTTCCACTGTCATTGCAGGGGAGGATGCAGATAGCTCTAATGCATTTTAAAAAGAACTCAAAAACTATAGCTCTGCACTGTTTTTGATGAAATCACCTAAAAACCTAAAGTCTTCTGTGCACACTCTAATCTGGCAGTAATAGAGTTCTACCTAAATTGCCTATAGCAGAACTTCCCAGCAGCAAAGAAACCAAATATTAAATGGGTTACAACACGAACATTCATTCAATATAAACTTGCTAAGAAGTTGAGCTTTTAGCAAGGAGAATTTTCTCTTCCTGAGCCCTCCCTTGGTCAGCAATGTCAGATATCATGTTAAAAGTGCTTCCTGAGTACGCCATTAAGATTCAGAGAACTGCATAAACACCTCAGCAGAGCATTCAGTGACTTGTCACAAATACACTGAAGGCAGATCCTTAGGTATTTCCATTCAGGTCATGTGGCTCAGGGAGCTAAACTTCAGGGAGCACAAAGACCAAGTCAGCCCACATGATTTTAGGTTCACCCATCACCAAAACACATAAACGCACTGGGATGGAAACAGTGCTCTCAGGCATCTGATATTAGAGATTTATGCTCTACCTAGCACCGCTTATGAGTAAATACTAAGAAAATATGCATGCAAACAGTGCAGATAACGAAGAAGCAGCTTTTTGTTCTAAGACAGTGCTGAATTGATGACTAAAGCATGCATGCTACTGCTGTAGCTGCCATGTATTTGACAGAGGATGCAACAATGAGTAGAAAAAAATAATAAACAGGCAATGTCTCTTTTCAGAAGTCTGAGATCTTTCTTGCTGGCCCTGTCAGGCTCATAAGTGATTATGAGACTTTTTAATCTTCTGTGCTAGAAAATAGTTCACAGGCAGCACATAGCCCACCAGCCACAAACAAAACCTTTTCTCTGCCCATGTATTGCAGTATTCTGACTGTATGTGGTCGCTATGCTCCATGGGATTAGCCTCAGAGATGGTTGCAGTCAGGAAGCACATAATGTAAAGACACCACTTTTGACATGCAGTTTATTCTATCTTCCAGAATCAAAAAGATTAGTCTTCCATTTTTGGAAGAATCTTGGATCTGAGTTTTTCAGAAATGTTTACAGCTGGTTAATCAAAATTGCTTAAGTTCTTTCACACAATTATTTAAAATAAACTTTTTATTGAAACTTGTTCCTCATTAATAGAAAAACATAGATGATGTAAATAAAAACGTGAAAATCAGACTAGAAACCTGAAAACTAGCTGTTTAAATTGTGAAGCATCAGAATTTGTCAAATTCTGCCCTGGTTTTAAATGAAAAAAACAATGTAAATTATTTCTTAGGTACAGTGGTCCTAACAGATCAATTCATTTTATCATTATTAAAAATGCACAGAAGGACCAGAGACTGTTTCAACAGATCTATGTAGTGTAAGAGGAATGAAAGCAATGTGGTGTTAATGGTATTCAATAAAGCTCTGTATAAACTAGAAAACCTTGACAAATCAAATAATGAATAAGATTCTACCAGGTTTTAATGCCACTCTACAAAACGTTATCCAAAGGAGCTAATCAGATCCTAAGGATCTAAACTCTGGCACAGGTTGCCCAGAGAGGTGGCAGAAGCCCCATTCCTGGAGACTCTCAAGGTCAGGCTGGATGGAGCTCTGAGCATCTGGTAAAACTGTAGGTGACCCTGTTCCTTGCAGGGGAGTTACACTAAATGACCTGTAAACTTTTCAACTCACCTTGACAACATCCTACTAAATTTGCTCCAGCAACAAATATGTGCAGGGAAGGTTACCAGTTTCTCTGGATGCTAAAAAGCTTCTCAAGTGATAATCCATAAGGAAGCATGCTACAAGCAGAGGTAATGTTACTTCACGGGAAGGATGACATCATAAAATTACTACAGAAACTGCTGTATTAAGAACCAGAGATATGGAAGGGCTATCATGGTCAACTTTGACACTGGAGCAAGAGCATCCACTAATAGTTACCATTTCATACCTGAGAAAGTATCCCTGGGAGCCTTGTTAACTATACATTATTACCATGATTTTCCTTTTATTAATATCATTTGGAGGTCTTCATCTTTAGATAGATGCTGCCAGTAGTCTGTATTCTAGATGGCAGAATCTGCAACTCTTTCAGTTTGTTAAATGAGGTCTTTTATGCCAAAAGTGCAGAGCTGCTGCACTCCAACCCAGCAGCTATGGATACAAATCACACGTCCCTTCATATCCTTTCAACTTAGCCTCAACAGCCCCTGAGATGATGCCAGCTGGGTCTTAACTAAGTGCTGCCCTCAAAGGAGATGATCCAAAAAGCCTGCAATTTGCATCCCACTTGAAAACTGTACTCTCAGCATCTCTCTAGCACAAGATTCTTTCTCTCAGTCCTTTCAAATGCTCAAGTTTTCAGAGATCTCTGATCAATTTAAATTCAATGACAAGGCTTATGTGACAAAAATACAGTAGTTTTAAAGATGCATGAAAAAGAAAAATGCTGTGCACTCAACTACAACTGTATTACTTGTCCATGGCCTCTGGCACGAGTGCACTGAACAGTTCAAACCCCTCTCTGGGATTCTTTCTTCATAATCATGTTCTATTGAAAAGTAATGTCTAATTGATGATCTTGCACAACATGAAGGCAAGGAGACAAACTTTAAAGGACTTTTAGTCTTCTACAATACAGGTAAACACTTTTCAACATCCCACAAAAGAAAAACGGAGAAGGACTGAAAGCTCTAACTGTACTGCTCCATAGTAGAAAGTTTTAAAGATCAGTACTATTTTCTTCATAGTTCACCTAAAATAGCAATAACAACAATAAACTGAAAAGAATATAAAAATCTTCAGACCTGTAGAAACTTGCAAACCTTTTTGGCTGTGCCTTAGTTTACTCAACACCATATAGTTTACTATATAGGCCATATGATATCTACATTTCAAGAAGCATCTTTGAGAAACATTTAAGGCTACGAGAAAGTATTGGGTCTGAGCAGCACACAAAAGAGAGAAGTAGATGACAGTTTTAACTATTGCAGACCATATTTGATCTGCCATTCAAGCTCCTGATTCTCCTGAATGAATAGGAAGAAGGTTAGAGAAAAGCAGGAGCAGGATTACTGACAGCTTATATGTTTGCAATACTTCCAATAAAAAAGCCTTTCATCTGGGAATGTGATTTAGCAAAGAAAGCAAAGATCCTGGAAGCTAACACATCTCTATAACATGGTTCTCCATATTCAGAAGCAAGCCTCCTCCCAGTTACCCAGTCCAAATAAAATACAAATCAATAGACTGCTGAGTAGAAGTCTTTCTCAAGTGTAGCCAAAAAAAAAAAAAAAAAAAAAAAAGCCTGAAGTTTTGGTTACAGGGATATGAGATTAAGACTACATTATTCGTAGGCTTCATACTCCAGCAAAGACAATGACAACATGGGTCAAGCTTCCTGCTGTTACTGAGTGTGCTATACCAGCTCCTATGAGACTTTGTCCACTAGCATCCATCCACTAGTTGCTTTGGACTTGAGTGCACAAAGACTTGATTCTCTAGTCCTCTAACAAAATTCCCACCACATTTGCTGGGACTTTACTTTGTGGAAGTAATGTGCAAGGTCTCTAAATATCACTCCATGGCTCTAAGGAAAATTATTTATTCCTTTGTGAACACGTTGAATTTCTTAAGCAGCAGAAAAACAGACTGTATATTTTAACTTGTAAACAAACTCAGTTAGCTGCTTCAAGATATAACCTGAGTGTGCATGCTAAAAAGCAACCAACATCATCCCCCTTTGGTCTTGAAACATTTTTGAAGATCCTCACCAGTTCACAGCTTTCATCTAGCTCCATAACTGATTACAACTAAAAGGTGGTCTTTGACTCAGTGCCAGCGTTTATGGATAGAATACAGAAGTATCAGGAATTAGCTCTGCCCTGAATTTCCTCCTACAAGATCAAGCCCTGTACTGTTTGGCAACAGGTACTGGGCACTGTGTATGAAAGTGCCACCTGGGCTGGCCCTGTATAAGCTATGCTACGAAAATATCATTATCATATTTTCCAGTTTTACTATAGCTGATTTTAAGAGCAGCTAAGTTTCCACATAAAACAAATTATGCTTTGGTTTTATATTGCCAGTCCTTGCAAATTATACAATTGAGAGCATGTCTGTTTAAATAACTAAGAAAGGCATTATTTGCTCTAAAATTTTTAATTATTTACCTAAGATTGGAGCCAGTCACAGGATGAGTGTATGCATCAATATGCTTAAACATACAAGTAATTTGCATAAACTTGTAGTTTTAAAAACTGAAGACTGGCAAGGAATTTGCATTTCATAAAATGACGTGAGACGCTCTTCCTGTATACCTCAGAAAAATCAATACAGATATAAAAATCAATCCTGTAACACATACTATTTATGTTACCAACCTATATGAACACTGACTAAAAAATAAACACAGATGTATTATTCATATGAGTTTGTGCCTTTAAGCTGCCTTTCATAACTTATTCCATGCACCTAAGTCAAATGAACATGCTGAGATATATCAGCAAATAAAATGGAAATACACACTGAATGATAAAAAAAAAAAAAAGAAGGGAAGAAACTTTCCCATCAGATCCACATGAGAATTGTGTTTTGTTTTTTATTTTACTTTTAAACACTTTTCCTACAGCACTTACTCTGGCTGTATCTATAAAACTTCCACAAAGTATTAAAAAATCTAAATTCATTAGGGTAAAATTCTGATCAAGAAAATAACCCACAGAACAGTTAAAACAAGTAACAACCCCAATATCTCTTGATCCCAGAGTCACTTATCAGTGGCCTGTATCAGTACATACTGCTATTCAAAGGCAGCATAGAATGTTGTTGTAAATATGAGAAATGTTCCCTGAAAATTCTTACAATCTAGCACAGACTTTCTACAGTATTAAGTGGGATAATGAGCAACTGAGTTTTTAAAAAAGCACACTGAGAATCATGGCTCCACTCACTGTAAAAGAAGAATGTCTTATTCCTTTATAGCAATCCTTCAAAGGTCACATTTCCAATAAAGTTTGAACTTCTGGTTGACTCCACTTTTTGAAGGACACTAAGTTCAGAAAATGTAGGTTTTTATTTTAAAAGCACTTAAAACTGCTATGCATCCTATTAAAGGGAGTAGAAAACTGCTGACTTCGGATGAGATAAAACAGCAGTTTTCATCATGCCTAACTGCTGAGAAACATCTTGCAGTCATCAAACAGAAGGGGAGGGAGACTTCATCCTTCAACTTCCCCATCTGTCTGCAGATTTCTACATCCTGTCCCAAAGTGCTGTGTAATCTCGTTTTCCTGCTGTGGTCCAGCCCTAATACCTGCATTGAGAAACTGGTTGCTGAGCGTGGGCACTACAGATCACACCTTAACAGCAGTGCCAATGAGGATGTGATCCAGGATCTACTGTGGGGAACTTAAAAGTTGGGATCTTTCAGGTTAAACTTTGTTATACAAAAGCTCACTACCCACAGCCAGTGGTTAATTTCAAATGGAACGTATTTTTCTGAGAAGTAACTGAATCACTGAGGAATGCTGGAATTAAATCAGAACATGAGATTCCTGTAATGTTTACCAATTCTAGTAGCAATCAGAGTGAGGACCACGTCTGGCATATAGGAGGATTGTTTTTCAGTCTGATAATAGCACCACAGTGAAAATGCAAATTTGTCCATCAACTGAAAATCTGGCAATGGTTATCAAGGCTTTGGCAGAACACAGATTCCTTCATGGTCTGTGGATGTAACATGTGTTGGAGAAAGACAAACAACTTCATGTTTTATCCCTTCTCAAATTCTGACACAGAAAACAAAAGGTCTTCCATGTTATTCTTGCTTGAAGAGATAGAAGAGAAGGCAAAGAACTGAAAAAAATACAAACAATACTAGCCCCCGTTTTGATAATAGATGGATAACAGATTTAGTATCCTGTAGAGTTTAAAAATATATCACTAGGCTACCAAACATCTAATTTACATTATTTCACTGGCATCATACTGGCAATGACTTTAAGCCTGACAGTTTGATACCATTTTGTAGCAGAGTGGGTGAAATACTAAAAGAAAAACATGCCCAGTACTTCCTGGCCAGCTGTATGGATGAAGTATTAGAGGCATCTGCATACAAGAATGGTACAAATTCACAGTTGATTTTACAGTGCAGCTTGAACATTGGTTTCACCAGAAGCACAAAAAGAAAAAAACGTGATACAGACTTGGGTTCTGATGGAAATCCACTTACAGTTCAATCAAGTTGTGATTGAATTTGCAATATATGAAAATTAACTACTAATATTTACAAGAAATGGTATGAGGACATAGTAACAAAATATTGCCCTCAGGGGAAACATGATGATTCTTAATATGGACATTCTCATACTGCTACAAAAGTAAACTTTAGAAGAAAAAAAATGAGTAAGCTAAAACTAAAAATTCACCCTCATTGTTTAAATCACTTCATTACCCAGAGCACGATTTAAGCAAACTCGCTCTACTTCATACTTATGATGAGCAAGGACTCACGCTGTGAATTCTGGCATTTGTTTTTTCTCAGTGATAGCTCTGTATCAGCATTCCACGTATGCCTCCTCCATTCAGTCATCCAGATTTGGAAATAAACATCACATTAAAAGATGCAAGACAATGCAGTTCATTTCTAAGCATGTTTGTAGCTTCACTAACATTAAAATGAATTTGATTCCATTTATTCAGCATAATTAACATTAAACTAAATTTACTCATAAGACCAGGCACAGAAGTGCCACATGTCTGGCTCACCGACATTGTAACCATATGATCTCAGTTGTGTTGAGTTTACAAGATGTGGACTACCAGATTTCTCTCTTGTATCTTTGATCCACTTTTAGACAGTGGAAGATTCCTGTGAAGCATAACAATGCTTAAGATATGGTTATCACTGACAGTTTCTTCTTTTGATCTTGAAATCCTTAAAGAAGTTTGAAGTGGGTGCTGTCAAAGCTACCCAAACAACATTTTGACCTTGTTTTTCCCTTGCACTGTCAAGGCAATACTAGATTTCAGTGAAATTTGGCCCTGTCAAACTCTACATTCCCTTGGAGATAAGAAAGGCATTGACTTTGACTTTCAAAATATACAGATGGAGTTGCAAAAGTGCTTCAGCCAAAGGCACTGTTAAGAGAAAAGCACAGGTTCCATTTGTTCATTTGTATCGTAACACGTGAAAATTCCTCGTCCAGACATACTGGCTATTAGTCTGGAACAGTTTATTATGATCATTTGAATACTTAAAAGAGACAACACAAATGTTTTACAAAATGTGCTTAATGAAGATGCATGTTTGATTACAGCTGTCCACTAGGACTACTCTGAAATTTATCCCAATAAACAGGAGAAAGTAAGAGTGTAAGTAAATTAGAAGGGGAGATCAAGAATTTGTTTCTCTAAATTCCAGCCCTGAAATCCAAAACGTTTAATCCTAACTACCAGTGATGCTTCTAGACTCATGGAAGACATCTATCAGGAGACACCTGAGTCTCTGTGGACCAACAAAGTGCTATCACAACTGTTCTGTGCTCTTGCAGATTAGAAAATTTCAAAGAGCTGTTGGAATATTTGTAACATTCCTTCCCATCTGCACAACAACTTTCGTCATGGAAAGTAATAAAAAACAACTGTTGTTAGTTAATATAAAAATAATTCAGGCTATCAGTTCGTATTATCAAGGCATAAGCTGATTACCAGCTGAGATCAGAAAGAAATCCACTCTGTTCCAACCTTGCCTTGGATACAGTATTACATGTATACATGTATAGTGTATACAAAAGTATACACTAAAGGGAAGAAGATCAACACCTTGTTTTAAAGCATCCAGTGATGGCTTCCATCAGAAATTAATTATTAGGCCAGATGGACAACTGTCAGTTCTACTAAGGTACGTCTCCTACTCTTTAAAAAACAGCAGCGTTCAACAGAAATTCTGAAATTTTACTGGACTCGATGCCATATGAATCACTAACCACCTTAGCCACTGATATTTAAGTGATTTTATTATATTCTCTAACTTCCAGGATATTTCAAAGCCAGGATCTCTTCTGTCACCCTTAACAATCCCATTGCCTAATTAGGGAATAACTATCTCTGTCTGCCACAGCAAGGTAGTAAAAAGCTGCTGAGCCATAGGATATTTACCCTTGGTATGAAAATTCTGTTTAGATTACAGCACAATAAAGTTGCAGCCTTTATGTTCCAATGCTCCAAAGAAAGAGTTTGAATTGTCTAACAGAAATGTTACCTTTTTTGTTGTTGTCTTTGTTTTTTGAAATGAGAAGTTCATGAAGTCAAAGAACTTAAAGAAAATGAGAGAGCAAGCATTCAGCTCAGCCCACATTAAATTATTTTGGCAACAAAACTGATGAAGAAAAACACAATAAAAATGCTACAAAGAACTTTTCCAAATGTTTCTTTGAAAGAATTTGTACATAGCCAAGAAATGTTGGTTCCACACCAGACTCCTATGCCAATTTCTTCTTTCTTTCCTTTCTTTTTATCTTCTAAAGATTTTGCTGGTACTTTTAAATTTTAGAGTTTTTATAAAATAGAGGGTACATCTTACCATTGATATTTTGTCTACAACTCTGAAATATTTGTTGTTACTGCTTTCCCATTATTGTAGAGTAGTTTAGGGCATAAGATCTTCAGACCTTGTATGACTTAAGTTGCAAGTCTCTATTAAAGGCCCAATACAGCAGTGAATGTCAACGGTTCAACTGGCTACAGAGAGACTGCCAAGGAAGAGCACAGACAGAGGTCACCTTGGTGGAAAAGACAGACATAGAGCTGACAGTCTTAAATTACTCATCTGCACTGGATAACAAGGAAACCAACTGCAGCCATCCAATCACACAACAGAAATGTCTTTAAAATGTCAGTACTATATTTTTAAGACAGATAAAAGCTCTTGCATGGTTGATTCTTCCAAGCATCATTTCATAAGTTGCTGCTAATAGTCACTTATTTCCATCATGTTGCATAAACTTTAGACAACTAAAAGTATCGATTACATATTTTTAAAAAGACAAAGTAAAACTAATCATTCAAATTTATGTTTGCTTTTGACTGCTTAAATTCTTCTTGGACATTCAGTTGCAATGAAAATTATATTTGATAGGTTTTTTTGAACATTCCTAACATTACAGTTTATTAAAATACTCATCGGATTTTGCCTTTGAGTCTGTATGAAATGGAACAGGAGTCTTCAAACTGCACTTGCACAAAATAAACTGAATAAAATTTTATGCAAACTACTTTGCACAAAACAAATACCTGCTTCATGCTATCTATTTAAAAATAAAATGTTACCAGAAAACTGCTTATTAAATATTCAGACAATGTCATGTAACCTAGAGCTTTTATTAAGAGATCCTAGTCATTTTGGAAACCTCCAAATAGTCCTGGGTTCTATATTGTCTATAGTAGACTAAGAAATGTATATAGTACAAGGAAAGGCGTCATGTTAACATGTTAACTGTTAACATGTTAACTGTTGGCCATCCCATCTCCCTTCACAGGACAAAAGGCATGTTTTGCTGAGACTAGGCTCAAAGCAGTGGAATTCTCCACCCCAACCCCCTCCAATTAATCACGTAAATACAACAAATGACATCTTTCAGGGGTAGGAAAAATTCTTTTTTTACCAAACAAATCCTATTGTTTGCTTGAATCTTGTGGTTTTATGATGCTGGCTGGAGTCTGGGGACAGTAATAATACTGTAGAATCTAAATCAGTAAGTTGGCCCATTTTGAGGTTGTTCTTGAGAAGGCTCTGAAAAGCCGCTGACCATAGATGCCTAGCAAATAAAGATGGCTATTGCAAACCAGAAACTTTTTTTAAAAAATGCCTCAAAGATGAAAAATGCTTTTAGTAACACCATATGTACCAGTTTGAATTCATGCTCTATCAGGAATGCCAGTACAGTTATGTAGCAATAGATGGAAAGCACTCTAGAAGACTCAGTGTCACAAGTTAACATGGTAACTTGAAAATATATCACATATTAAACTGCTTAAAGTATGCAGCAATATAAATTCTTGAAAGATACGGCATAAAACTTACTGTTCATTTACATACTGTATTTTTCATTGATGAGCAGGGGCTCTTCAGTCAAAATCACATAAGACTCTAAGCAAACAGACACTTTCTGATTATTTTTTGTAAAGATATACCTGCGTGCTTCAGAAAATATGCTTGCTAGTTCTGCAGTTTGTAAACCACAGAAAAGGCTAGTAAGTGTAAGTAACTGAGAAAAGACTTAGCCCCCATTCTCACTCCTCTTAAAGAACAGCCCAGTTAATATCTACTTGGATGTACAGCAGAAGCAGCATAAGCACCACCTTTTCCAGGAATTGCATTTTTTACTTCTTAGGCTTCTACTACTCCTGTCCAAAAATGAAACTTTCTGTTTGAGGGAAGCAGAACAGTCACTTCAACTCTACTGTTTGCATTTCCTTTTATGTTGCTATTTTGGCAAACACGTAAATGAATAAAAAGAATCAAGAAATACTACCAAGTCCACTGGCTCTTGATCTAGGATAGCACTACTAGGGCACTGGAACATAATGACCTCCAATAACATTTTACAGAGTAGGGATGGGATAGACTTTGCTTAAACTGAGCCTGCACAAGTGTGCAACATGAAAAAGTAGGGGGAGTTTGCAAAGAGGCAGCACGAGCTACAAGCTACAAAAACAGACAAGAAACTGTCGTCACACTGCTGAGCTTGGCAATATATCCCCATTATCACACTTATCACATGATAACCACATTGCCTTATAACACATGAGAGCAGAGCTAAGGCTAGCACACATCCTGTTCTCAGCCACAAGCACTAATGAGGGTTCCCCCTGAGAGTTACCTTGAAGTAACACTATCTGGTTCTTATGAAAAACAACGCCATACAAAAAAACAGTTAAAAAAACACAACAATACAAGAAGATGGTACACATCTTACGATCAGAGTCAGGACAGTAAGTACTAATGACATTAACAATAGTAGCATTATGCTAGCGTTAGACCAGTGAAGAGCTCGAGGCTGCTATTACTCAGAACATGCTTATTTTTCTAAAGACTTGTTAGTTTTGGAAACATTTATCATGTCTGTTGTATTTTTCTGAAACAGAACATTTACACCATCCTCTTTTTTTTTTTTTGGATGAGACACAGAATAACAATCCTGAGTAGGTGTGGCCATTAAAAATCATCTGCTATCTTTGGCAAGAGTGTGGAATGCCGACTCCAGCAATCAAAGTCCCCAGTGTGGAAAGAAGAATTCTCCTTCTTATCCACTTCCCAGGTTATTACAGATACTGCCCTAAGTCCCTGGTTGATGTTTACTTGTATTGTTCCATTCATGATACAGCCACAGGGATGTACGTCATCTTTGGTTCTCTCACCTTCAATGACTGACTGCACGGAGCAAGGACAGCAATTACTTCAGAATGCTCCTCTGTGGTGCCTTTCCACACGTCTACTTCAGTGTTTGACATCACTTGAAACAAAAGGTTTCCACAAAGCTACCAAAACAGCAGCGCAGAGGGCTCACTCAACAATACCACCATTTGTTAGCACAGAGATAAAGCTCTAGGTCCTGTAGCTGCTGACAGAATCATCAGTGTCAGTCAGTATAGTTCCTACTTCAAAATGTCACAACACAAGACTAGCATCTCTGGGCCATGATAATTCATGGAAAGAGCAAGCTCTCCTCTTTATCATCATGGTCATTCTGACACACTAGTCCTCTTTAATACGTATTTGTCAATCATTTTGCTTAAAAAAGAATGATCTATGTGATCAGCAGAAGCATGCTGGCTATTTTGCTTACTGTGAAATAACCCATGTAGACTTTTCTTTTATATGCATCACTGTGAACCTGACTTAAGTTCCTGACTTTAAACCCATCATTGGGTGGATTTAGCCAGGCCCAGATCAGTTACTAGTGCTAAGGAAACACAGGTTTGGACTGGAAGCATTTTCAATACAAAGGACCTTTTCTCTCAGAAACTGAAGGGTTTTTTTTTGTTTTTTTTTTTGAGCTACAATAGTCAATTTAAAGGCTTAAACTGAATTTTTCAAAACTTAGGCGCACAAATCCTTCCAAAACTCAGTAGTCACTTAATCTGCGTTAGGCTTCGAAAATTTCCTCCCAGGGCTGCAATCAAATTTTTATGTGTGGTCTCATACACAAGGTTAAATAACTACCTTCAATTAACTCAGCAGGTTGGGGCGGGTGGGCAGGGAAAGGTATGGACAAATGGTCAAATCCTTCAGAGGTAAAATTCCCACCAAAACAGAAAGATTTGCAATAGAAAGACCTAAGTCTGGAAAAAAAAAAAAATTAAATCAGAAAGGAGACATTCTAGGATAAAAGCCTTTACCTATGATCAGGTAGTAAGTTGATACGACAGAAGAAATCTCATGTAATCTAACAGAGGATGCAGTCAAACAGTAAAAAAGTATAAATATAAGAAAAGGTCATCTGACAAATCCCTCTCTGTTGCACTTCAGACATAACTACCTACCGGTTCATTGCTCATCTTCGGAGAAGTATTATCCAGACACATGTTTCACAAAATATGAAAAGCTACCCTCACACATATGCCAACTCAGCTGACAGTAAGCAGTACTCAGTCTTCTGGTTGCTGTATGTAAGTATGAAATTGCTCATGGACAGAGATAGAAAGCATGCACTTATATTCCAAGCTGGCAGGACTTAATTTAGTTCTAATTTTAGCCTGGAAATCAGTGGCTGTTCCCTCTTAAGTCTTCATGTTCAGGTTATATACTAGATCTGTCTGTGTTTAACTGCACTTCATACCACCTGTATTTCTGAAGGCAAGTCTTTTCTCTGCTACATCATCTCTCTCATCTATAGCAAGGGGAAATTCCTGACTTTTCACTGGTATCTGGCATTCACTAGTTGATATGTTGCATATGTAATGGTAGATCTTAAAAATGAACAAAAGAACGGTTTGAATTTGAAGTGACCTCTGAGTCTACCAGGTCCTATCACTGTTCAAGGAGGGATGCCCAGAGCAGGCTGCTCAGAACCATGTCCAGGCAGCTTTTGAACATCTCCAGTGAGACTCCACAGCCTCCAGGCAGCCTATGCCAGTACTCTCTCACCTGCCCAGTATAGAAGTTCTACTACCCCTTTGGGTCACAGTTTGTGCTCTGTCACACTGTTACCACAGAAAAGAGTCTGGCTCCATCATTTATATATGAAGGTTGCTCTGAAAGTAATGCCTCCTATTTATTTCAACAAAAACTACATCAGATACTAAAAGCACAATAATACTGTTGGATAGAGCAAATTCTCAATTATAAAACACTACTTTTTCCAACACAGTAACCACCATTAACTGTGCATTTTCACCACCAATGAACAAGAGCCTGTATGCTGCACTTGTACAAATCAAAACCTGTGCATCCGACACACAGCCACCACTGCTGACACGCACCACCCACTGCCACATTGTGCTCACATCCGCTTGGTTGGTTTCCATCAACGTTCAGCAAGCATCAATGGATGTTAGGGGGTTCCATTATTTCTGCATGAAGGAATTCAATACCACTCTTTGCTTCATATGCACTTCCATGTCAGTTACCATTCTGTCAGAACGTCCCTCTGCTGCCATCTGTAACACAGCAACATGTAACAGAATACTGGAGGGAAGGTTCAACCTGTGCTGCAGTACCTCCAATATCTACAACCTCTGATGCTATGGGCCAACATCATGAAATAGAAAGTACTACTTTCAAAGCAGCCCTCGTACATTAGTAAGATGCCCCTTCAAGCCTTCTCTTTTCTAGACCAAGAAGTCCCATCTAACCAGATAAGAAGTTACAGAAGATACAAAAACTTAATGGTATTAAAAAAAATAAACAAATCTTTCCCTGAAATCTTCACTTCAGAACAGCTTGTTAGCTATTATCCTATCAGAGCAAACTTAAATTCTAACTGCAGACTAATAAAAGGCTGAAATAGATACTGATTTTTGATGAAAATTTTAAGTCTCAAACTGTACACCACTCATTTTCAGTTGTAGAAATCAGCATATATAAGAAGAAATACAAAGCACCTTGTATCCACTCATGATCTGTTCCCTTCCTTTTCAATTCACGTGAAAGCACTGCTCTTATTTCTAGCTTTCATTTCTTTCTCCTACTTTATTTTTTTTCTTCCTTTGGCAACAGATTTTCTCATATAACCTATAGGTCTAACCCTCAGGCAGATGCTTTGTCCTGATGAACTGAAGTCAGAGAAATATGCTGACTGAAGTCCATCGCCAAGTTTCTCTTTCCTTATTAACTGACATGCTCTTCTTTAAAATATATTAATTTATTTTATAGAGACCAGTGAATTACAGCACTTCACAGTAAAATAGAGGTGCTGTAAGTGACCGTTACCGATGAAAGACTTGTTAAAATGGTAACATTTTGGCTGTCTATTAGATCATGATACTTCTGCTTCTTTGCAACGCAATTTAGTCGCTGTGCTCCTTCTGGAGTGGTAAAAACACTATGCTGTGGAAGGATGAAAATATCTTTTCTGGCTCAGCTAACTGCTTCTGTAGACTACATTTGCTAAATGTTCTAACAGAAGTTAGAAAATGGCTTGGAATGGCCTGAAAGTTTTGCTCTAAGTTCGAGACATTAGGTAAAAGCAAATCAGATCAGGACAGTCAGAAAAATATGAACAAATATGAAACATTTAGAAATAAAACCTACAATTCAGAATTACGGGCACTTAAGTTTACTAACTCACAAAACAGAGGAAAGAGGAAGCATATTTTATTGAATCATTCATAGCCAGATATGCCTTATCAAGTATGTATCAATACATATTCACCGGCAGAAGAGAAATCTTGACAGAAAAGTTACATGGATTTTTCCGTACTCCAAAGAATATGAGTACATGGATTCTGAAACATCTAGAAACCCAGGCAATAGGGAGGAATTAAATACCAGTATTATTTTATCCCTGCTTTACTGACATCATGATCCACTATAGGGATCTTCCAAGTTCCCTTCCTTTGTAGTTGGTTCTCAAACACGATATTGAGATGATGACAGCCACATTGAAACTAACTCTTCCTCATGTTTGCAAACCTTGCACATACATTACCTGCACTAGCTTTGCAGTAAAATACAAATCATTCACCCCACCTCTCCAAAAGCACACTCACTGTTGGCTCTAGTGTAACCTGTCACTTGAACTCCACTCTCATGATGGTAACAGTAAATCGAGAAACCACCAGTCCAAATCTAGCCCCCAGCTAAAATACAGCCTGGCAGAAGGTTTCCCATATACCTACGAATGGTGTACTCAACAGAGTAAGCTCAGCACTGAGTTAGTCTACAGATATACTGAGTTCCATAGAGGTTCCCCTTCTTCAGGCCTGAGTAAGATCTGCTTGCTATCTCAGCCACGTGGAAACAAAATCACTCTTCATAGTGACTCACAGCTGTTCTGTTAGTCAGTGCGCCAGTCAAGATAGAGTTTAGCATGGCTAAGTCCTGTGGAGCAAATTAATCAGAGTAAAGCTTCCCCTTTTCCTATCATTTCCTTTCATACTATTACTGACCACAGAAGCACAGAAGCACCAAGGTTGGAAAAGACCCACAGGATCATCCAGTACAACCATCCACCTATCACAAATAGTTCTCACTAAACCATGTCCCTCAACACAAAATCTAAACGTTCCTTGAACACCTCCAGGGTCAGTAACTCCACCACCTCCCTGGGCAGCCCATTCCTGACCGCTCTTTCAGAGAAGTAGTATTTCCTAATGTCCAGCCTGAATTTCCCCTGGCACAGCTTGAAGCCATTCCCTCTAGTCCTATCACTAGATACACAAGAAAAGAGGCTGACCCCCAGCTCACTACAACCTCCCTTCAGGTAGTTATAGAGAGCAATAAGGTCTCCCTTGAGCCTCTTCTTCTCGAGACTGAACAACCCCAGCTCCTTCAGCCGCTCCTCATAAGGCCTGTGCTCCAGACCCCTCACCAGCTTTGTTGCCCTTCTTTGAACCTGCTCCAGGGTCTCAATGTCTTTCTTGAAGCAAGGGGCCCAAAACTGGACACAGTCCTTGAAGTGTGGCCTCACCAGAGCTGAATACAGGGGGACAAGCACTTCCCTGGTCCTGGCAACACCATTTCTGATACAAGCCAGGATGCCATTGGCCTTCTTGGCCACCCGGGCACACTGCTGGCTCATGTTCAGCCGAGCATCAATCAATACCCCCAGGTCCATTTCCTCTATGCAGTATTCCAGCCACTCTGGCCCAAGCCTGTAGCGTTGCCTGGGGTTGTTGTGGCCAAAGTGCAGGACCCGACATTTGGCCTTGTTGAACCTCATCCCATCGGCTTCAGCCCAACTATCCAGCCTATCCAGATCCCTCTGTAGAGCCTCACTACCTCCAGGCAGATCGACACTTCCAGCCAACTGTCTGATCACACAGACAAGGGGTAAGACATTTAGCTAGCTTATATATTTTATATTTTAAATGTATTTTATATCACACTGCTCATTTTTTGCCTGGTTGTTGACCTCCTAACTCCCTTCTACTGGACACAACTACTCCCTTTGTTACCTCCTATTCCTGCATCTTCTAGGCCATCCTTTTCGCACTTGAACAAACATCTGCCAGCACAGTTTATTTTCATTTTAGAGATAGTCAGAACATATACTGAATTATCCACTTTTCCAAAGTGACTCAGACAGGATGTCAATCTTGGACACACCAAAATAGCTCAGAATATTGACCATCAATCACAGTGCTGTACTCACAGCTAAAGCACTGATACTACTGAATTTTTCTGGAGTGAGCCAGTTCTCATGTTCTCACCTCAACATAAAGGTTAAAGATATCTGGGTTATAATGTGGATAACTTGCTAAGTACCTGAAACTCCAATTCCATCTGTGGTGGAAGTGGTGACAACAAAAATCTTCTGAGATTTGCTTGTTGCTTATTCATGGGTGATGTATGTTTTCTACACGAACAAAGAAAAAGTAGATATTTATCTAGTAAAAATTTTTTTTCAACACAATTTTTTTTTTTTACATCTACAGAGAGCATTCTCAGAACCATGATAGTAGTTTTGAAGTCAGATAATTTCCATGAGTTGGCATTTAATTTCCCATAGTAAGGAAATACTAGAATATTATTACTAGGTTGTTCTGAGTAATAACGGAGAATCACATGCACAACATGAAGATCCTATTTCAATGCAGCACATCTAAAAGATCATAGAGAAAGTGAGATACAATAGTGCTTCACAGTAGAAGCAACAGCTGCAGTCAGGCTTGCTGGATGCTACATGTGTCAACAGCATGTTGCTACCAGCACTATTACTGACCTGTATACTCTATGTAAGCATCACAATAGCATCATTCCAATTTGCATTTCTACTAAAAGGCCTAACAAAATATATTCAAAAAAGAATCAGTAAAAAAGAAAAAAACAAAAAAAAAAACCTCCAGGCAGGCAAGAAGCTCCTATGTTTGCAACTACTTTAGTAAAACCAGAGGACATTTCTTTCTAACAAATAGTTTTGCTCTTTCAAAACGTTAAAATGGTCAGTCATGAACCTCATTCTTGAATCCCATTAACTTAACATGGATCATATCTTTCATGGATATATATATCAAGATACAGTGAGAATGCTAAACATTAAGAGGTGAAATATTTTAACAGTAACACAACAGATCAGATGTAAATTAGCTCAATATTGGCAGTAGTTCTAAGCTTACTTAAATGAAACACTTAATTCTGATACTTCAGCTCTGTTTCTTCTTACTTCACTCAATTTAGCAACACCCTTGGTGATGGTATTTGCAGAAAGCTTATGAACACAGCTAGTAAAGTCTTCCTGCTTTCAGGTTCTCAGTTCAGGACTTGAGCATGGAGGTGTGGGGACTTAGATGAAAATCTGGCTAACTTTGGCAAACTTAGACAATAGAAAAAGGACTCCTGCTTTCCTAAGATGTCCATCCATCCTAAAACTGAGAAATGAAATCCTGTGTAGTCTGAACTGACTAGCAGGAATTACTATCTAGATGCTAAGACAGACAGACAGAAATTAGTTAAAAGAAGAGAGATTAAAAAATCATTTACAAAAACAGTAAGTTATTACCTTTTCATTGTACAATGAATCCCTGTAGTAAAAAGCAGGAAATCTAAAAGTATAAGGAGGAGATACGCAAAGACAGTACTGAATCAGATCTGAGTCTTACAAAAAGAGGTGCTCCCCGAGTAGTTAACTCCCAACACGTGACCAGAACTCGGTGATTTACAAGAGGATGTAGGGTAAATCATCACAGATTAAGCATTCAATTTTATTCAGAAACAAGGAATCTTTCTTTCAGGTGGGGATTTAAATCTTGGTTTGTATTTGCAAATTTTATTTATCATCATTTTACTTATCTTATATAGCCAGTAAGACATGCAAACAAAACCTCTGAACTGAATTTTTCAATTACCAAAATGAGTTACATATCCTTTTTTTTTTTTCATATCAGTTAATAAGGTTCTAAATATATTTTCAGTTAACCGTGATTTTTTTTTTTTAATGAAGTAGTCTTTAAACTTACAGCTGCCAATCCAATCTGTTCCTCCTCAGTGAATACTAGAATGAAAATTAAACAGTGGAAAAGCAGTTAAATTAAATGTGTTAGTTAAAATAAGGTGATATATTTGAAAAAGTATGTTCTTAGTTATGTTTTGCAGTGGAAAACAATGATCTATTAAACTGCTGTCTGCAGTCAGTGAACTAAATGTTTTTTATTGTTGTATTAGTACATGGATACTTCAAGCTTGTTTTTATTCTTAGGAAAAAAAAAAGAGATCTTGCAAGGTCCCTCTTGGTTTTCTTAATTGTGAATGAACCAATTTTCGCACTAAAGTAAATAAACAGAATAACTGAAATGAAAGAAGTATTCTCCCTGCTCTTGCAAAGGAGATTAATATCATCTAAAAGCTAGTATACCACTAGCAAGTATCTATTTTGGGTGATAAACCAGAGGCCTGCATAAATTCTGCAGTTTGAATTTCTTGAAAATTTGGCAGCAAAGATGTATCACACAAATATTACAAGTACTTCTACTCAAATTTCATTGTTTTACTGTTTGAATACACCAAGGAAAGGTGAGGCCCTCATAGAAGTAGTCAATTTTATATTTAATTCTAAATTAACTTCATTTATCTATAAATAGAAATATGCATTACATACATACATAATGGAAAAAAGAATAAGTCTTTTAAATGCCTCTTCAGAAAAATAATTGTTGATATTTTTTAATTCCTCCCCAGGGTTATCAAGAACACCGTCCCCAGATCAACAGATTCTAAATTACTGGCTGAACACCTATCCTCACGCTCCCTTGGGCAGGGGTGCCCTCTTCTGGGCACTGGCTCTAGACTTCAAACTGAAACTCCGCTCTACTGCAAAACTTTCCCCAAATTGGATTTCAGGAAAAAAACACTTAGTTTGCAGCTGGCTCACAAGAGCCTGAATATACTTTACTATCAGCATTTCTGAGAAAAAGTTCACTGGGGTGCCACAAAATATTTTGAAAGCTGCTTAAGTTTGAAAAATACTGTATGCTTGACTGAACTCCACAGATGTAACTTTATGGTGGCAGTTGAGTAGTTGAGTGCACATTTATATCTGCAAAGATACCTGCACTAGAAGTTCCATCAGTTGAAGTGGGTGAAACCAGCAGTGAAAACCAAGCAGTAGCAATTTCAATTTGCTCAGACAATGAAGGTTATAGGCAAGATGTTTAGAAAGTTCATGTACTTTACTTAGTCTTAAATTCTTTTTTTTTTTTCCTGCAATGGCCAAAATTCCCTCACCAAAACTGCAAGAAAGCCAGAACTCACCCAGGAAAAGAGAAGCAACCTTTTCTTCTGTGATTTGCTAAAATATACACAGGTAGGTTGTCCTCAGCAAGCTGCCATGGAAGAGTCCCCCTCATGGCTTTTTTTCCCCTTAAATTTTGGAGAGAGAGTTGTACAAGCCACTGGAATGAACAAAAGCAAGCCTGTTTTGGGAACCAGTTACAAACATTAAAGCTAACCCAAAACACAAGGAGACTCCAGTGAGGTTGGAGTATGATGCTGAATTTACACAGAAAGCGTTACTTGTTTGTATTTGATATTCAATTAAGTGCTTGGAAAATAAGAAAAGGTGCAATTTATTTCATTTATAGAGAAATGTTAACTTGCAACACTTTTTCAACTTCCTTTCAAGCCCAGTGAACTGTGCAAGATAGCTTGATTCCTTCAAGATTAATTTCTCCACACCAGTAATAATCTTAGGAGGCCAACTAATCACTACACAGCAGGAATCAGCAAGCACAATGAATGAGTACTTTATTGCAACCCATTATTTCCAATTATTTATCAAAATACACTTTTTGCAGGTTGGTTTCAATTTCAGCAAAGAATGGTCTGAAATGTATAGACCAAGCATGTAATGTCTTATCAAGAAATAAACCTTACAGATTTTATTAGAGTATTATATTTGAACATAAAATTGAAAGGCTTATGAAAACTGCATTTTAATGAAAATTAAAAAATGAATTAAAATGAAAAACTTGGAAAAAACAACAGCAATATTAATTGGTTTTTAAAAATCTAAATTTATTTATCCTAGAGAGTGAAACGCTCGAGTCAATTAGAAATTTAATATCTTGTTTACCAGGTAAGTGTCTCAAAAAGAAATCTGAGAAGACATTTCAAAGTCGTTAGAAAAAAAGCACTGACTATGAAAAAGGTTAAATACAAACATCATTATAAAAATTGTTCTGAGAATGAAAAAAAAATTGAAATTGTAATTTACCTTTTGCAGAAACAACTTTACCTCAACGTTCAGGATAGCGAGCATGCCCTCCATACAGTAGGAAAGTTCAGATGAACTGCAGCAACACACTTGACTGCTACTGATTTCATTGGCTTACATCTAGGGGAAATTTGCTAAACACAAACTCAATGGAGCTACACTGTAATTTTATTTTACTTGCTCCAGATTTATCTTGGTATAAATGAAAGAAGCTTGCCTGTTTTACTCAAAACACATTATATAAACAGATAAACTATCTACGGCATCCAACAAATGATCTGGAAATTAGTGAAAGGTGATATCACAGGGTGTTTCTATTGCATGAAATTGGCAGTCACTAATAAAGTAAAAATCTGGCTAAGCTGAACAGTGAACTGAAAAGCGAACTCAGTAAAGGAAGATGTGTTCAAAGTCTCATAGCTAAACCACAGAAGTGATCTTCTGGGAGAGACAGCTGGCAGGTATTTTGGTTGTTAATGCTCACTGCTAAACTTCTACAGGATAATGCTGTATTTGCAAACAAATGCCCCATCCAATATCAACACGAATTCCTACTACAGTACAATTAAAAGTAATATTTTTTTTCTGTTAGGAATTCACTACCACTATCACTGCTGGAATTCACTACCAGATCAGCATCACAACCACAGATTTTCTTAAAGATACCACATACATAAGACAACCAACAAGAGCTAGAATCTTTCTCCATAAGAACTAACACATTTCATAACAATCCTTCAGATGACAGAAGGGAGAACAGCCCAGCAGTTTACTGACTTCTGTACATGCTGTGCATTCAATATTCTGTTGTGGTCTCTTTATAGTTAAATGCCTTTCATTCTCTCTCCTTCCATGACAAAGGCACTTAATACTCTAATAATATTTTTCAATCACTTCTATCAGCATTTAATTTTAATCACTGCTACACTCAAATACAACAAATTGATAATTTGGAAGACTTATTTTAATAGATCACTAAGATGCCATCTGCATAATCCACATGTGGATTTAGACATCCTTTTGGAGCACCATTTCTTTAAAAACAACATGAAGGAAGTATCAAAGAAGGAAGAAGAAGTGTTAGCAGGATGATGACAACAAAAGAATGAAGGGATATAAGCCAGAGAGAATAAAATTCATGCTGAAAATCAGAATAAAGCTTCCATGCATAAGAAAAATAAGGCTCTGAGGGTCAAGTGGGCAAGTGTTCACATTGCCTCAAGCTAGAGCATTCAATAGATTTGACGAGCTTTTCCATCCTAGAGAAAGACAATACAATGTATGGAAGACTTGGAATAAACTACATCCCTTCCACTTGTAGGTCCACTTGAAAATTATCCTCATTTGGAAAGTCTTACAGTAGATGATTTTGGTTCTCTTTGATTTTGCCTTGATATACCTTGAAATAGATCTGCTAAATTCCCTATTGGCAGCATAGAGATCAGTGTAAACACGGAGGGAAATGGAGAACAGGCATGGTAGAATAACTAAAATACAAGCATAACACATGTACACACCATGGTTACCCAGTTCTTCTGTGCATCTCAAGCATACTAGCCACAGCACCTCCTCTTCCATCTGGCATGTATGCACTGCACAGAGAAGGCGCAGCAAGCATGCAGAGATTTAAAGAGGGTTCTCCCAGTTCATACCAGCTTGAGGTTCATGCTTGTGGGTTTAGACTACAATGACATACAATTCACATATTCTAATTATGTATGTGAAACTGTAAAGCATTTCAAAAAAAAGTTTACCAAATATTAGTTTCTCCAGAGCTTGCTCTTTCCGACAACAATGCACTACTGCTGCAGGAGACAGTACCTTTCTTAAAAATGGAAATGCTCAGGTTTTATCAGAACACAGTGGAAGATACATTGTCATTTTTGTGTGTAAGGTACATGAATAACAAACAGTCATCAATAGGTCTGGAAAGACAAACTATGAATGAATGCTTTCGTAATTCCAAAAGAAGGTAGAGAGCAAAGGAAGCCAAAAGAGTGTCTACCAACATGAACGTATTTGGGCACTAGAATATGCTCTTAGTACTCTGGTATTTTTACATTTCATTTAAAGCCAAAATATGTCTTTCTCAGCAAGGAAAAAAATTAGCCACCTCTTAGGAAGTACTATTAAAAATGGTTACATCTCTTTGCATAAAAAGAATATTAGAATGTTCAATCAACTGAATGATGCTCATTTGCCTGAGCAGTCAGATGCAACTAATCATGAGATTATAATTTACACTAGGTCTAGCAGCAAGAACCGTTACAGCTACAAGGTACCATGTACACTGCTAAATGACATGCAAAAAGAGAAGATAGCTGGGATAAATGTCTGCAAAAAAAAAAAAACAAAAAAACAAAAACAGCACACTATACTACATAAGCACCAGGGGTAACAAAGGAAACACTCCTAGCAAGCGGGTCAGAAAAGATTTTCTAGAAAAATAACTGAAAGCTGGTAAATTGTTAGTACTGACTCAGAGGAGTGAAACCCTAAGATGGACTCAATGAGAAATAAATGTCAGATGTCTTTGAACTTTGTACTCCTGCATACAGATGGCTGTGGCCACTCAAGTCTGACTTCATGGCTTTTTTTCCTTAGAGGATTAGATTGCATCTTCAAGTAAGCATGAATTTTTCCCATTTCACAAGTTAATTCTACTAGGATAAAGATGGAGCCAGCAGTTTTTTCAATTAGTGGCTAAGTTAAGCAGTCCTCACAGCTGCTTCAATTTTCAGAAGAGGAAATGGCTAAGTTACTAACACCTTAAATACTCAGGAGGTTGATTCTCACTACTCTAGATCACCAAAAATACACGACTAAAAACTCTCTCCCATTAGGAAGATGTAGCAAAATCAAGGGACTGAAGAAACTCATAACAAAGTTCAAGAATTAATCTCTTAAATCTAGGTATCTCATTTTTTAAAAAATCAGATTCCCTCCTACTCCACCATTTTGGCTTTTGACTCATGAATACAACAGGATGCACAGACACAGACTCTTTGATAGAGTCAGTCACACAGTGGTGCCCATGCACTTGCAAACTTTGGCAAGAAAACAAAGAGCACGCTTTTTTTTATTTCCAGTCTTCTCTGAGTCGCCTCTGAGGTTGGTGGTGCACTGTTTGCATAATAGCACCTTCCAAAACAAGGTACCAGCAGGCTTTGCTCTCATGCCCGAGCATTCTGTTTAGTAATGTCAACTGAGGAAGGAGACAAATAAGCAGATAGAAGAAATTCAGTTCTTTATAATTTCCACTGCACCTACAAATAAAATAGAGACAAGGCTCTGACACAAATATGAACATGTGACCATCCATTTTTGTTTTCTTTATTTCCTAGCACAATTTTTGCCCACGTGAACTACCATTCTCCTGAAAAATGTCACAGCAAGGTCCAGGAAATCAAACCTATCAGAACAGTTTTGATGAAAAGGGGAAGAAGACTTTAGCTACAAGCTAGACAGATGCAAACTAAGTTGTGACACGTAGCCTCTGAGTGAGAGAAAAGTACCAGGCTCATTTTATTTAACCATCAAGAATCAGACAAAGGGTGTTACATTTCCAGCTGAAATTGAAGCTTGTGTCAGAGCTGGCTTTCTGAGTTTCAGTCCTGGTAAGATATTGCAAATCTGCTAAATTTTCAAGTGTTATTTACCCTATGGCCTAGAAGTGTAAACAGATGCTTGCATATTGAAACTGGATTACTACTATTTTAAACCCTAGTCAAATTATATATATATAAAAGAAATTATGCAGGCATACCATTCTAAAATGAGAAATATTTTCCTTTTCTGTTGTTTTTGTTTGTTTTTTAAACTCACAACTCATATTTGGAAAGCATAGGATCCATCAAGTCAGTGGAATAACAAAAGCACTAACAGAATTCTGTCTCAAGGGAAAAAACAAAAAGGTGAAAGAAAATTTCAAGTAGATTTCTTTCACGTGCTTCCAACATCTGAAATTCTTCTGGTAAGTAGCAGCAAATGAGGAAGCTAAGAATCTCATTCTGCTTCTCAGCAACATGTGCTGAATTTTCCTTGTCATTCAGTTTTTAAAAATACAAAAAAATTATGTGCAAAGAAATATGAGTGACTGCATGCAGAAGAATGAGGAAGAACATCTGATATGTAAAAGATTCTGTGAAGTGATATTTACTTTTTCTATTGCTTGAGGTCACATAAGGCAACTAAGGTAAATCACTGCTCAAACCACTTTCCTACATGTGCTGGAACTGTCTGTCAGTCTAAGGAAGAATTCGGTTCAAATCTTTCCTAACCTGATGCTTTTGATCTGGAATGTATCGAGGAGTGGCGTTTTTTGTTTGGTTGTTGGTGGGTTTTTTTGTTTGTTTGTTTGTTTTTTGGTTTAAAAGGAGGGAAATTCTTTGAGCATTTGTACAGATGACAACTGTGAGCTTCCCATAGAAAAAAAATATATATATTAGGCATTCTTCGGTAAAGAGAAGCAGCTATACAAATAGAATACAGTGCCCTCTCTCTCATCTGATATCTCCAGAATATCTGGATGTGTGAAAAATCAGAAGATAGCTGGACTACACAGCTATGTTAGATAAGTCTTACCTTTGTGTACCATTTCAGTTTATGCAGAGTGCTGGGTTTTGGGCTAGCTCTCATTAATAGGCAGGTAGGGGGAAATCAATGGAAGCTAATTCATAACGCATGACCCTGCCTTTACATGATGCCGGCTTTTACAAGAAATTTTCCCACTGGAAGTCACAAGGATCCATGCAGTTTTAATACTCAAAAGAGGCACAGGGCTTTTTCAACTTGCCAAGTTAAAGGAATGCTATTGAAGACTCTTGCATAAATGTTCCTTGACCTCTAGATGAACCAACAGGTCTTAAAAACTGCATTAAGCAAATTCCCATTGCAAATAAAACATTTAGCTCAGTGGATCAGATTTTTTTCTCTCTATAGCACAAAGGAAACTCCAAGACCAAGAATGGCAAGTTAGCATTTCCTGTTTAATTTAAATGAGTCCAATAGACTTGGGATGAGTAGACACCAGAATCTATGTATTAGAATTGGAATAACACTATACCGAGTCCTGAGTTCTTTCACTGCTTGGGAAACAAAACATAGTACTATTCGCCTAGCAATAAGGATGGATAGTCTTTCTTCATCTTGACAAAGATGCTGGCATATATTGTAGCCTAATGGATTCTAAACAGAGATAGACAAGACAAGAAAAAGGAACAGCAGAACTCTGTCCACAACAAGAGCAATCTGTACTGTCTTCAGCTGAGCCTCGCTCACATATTAGCAGCAACAACAGACACACATGCTCAAGATCATGGTCTAAATACTGTGACCTCATGTATGATTTATATGACTCCAATCACACACTTAACTGCTATCAAGTCCACAAATTTAACTGGAAAGTATAACGTATGGTCGAGGCTTAGCTACAGCTGCACGAGCAGTTTAAGACAGGTATGGAACATAGCCTACCACTCCTCTAGCAAGTCAGAGAGCATAAGGAAGGACATTTTACACAACACAAACTGAATACACAAACGAATCAGGAACAGGAATGAGAACACTTTAGATGACCTTTTTAACATGAGCATATGTGATACCTCTTCCCTTGGAGCTAGCATGCCCTCCAACACGTATTACTAGTGTGCTACACAGGTACCAATCTTCCTAGAGTGATTCCTGTCCTAAGTATCCTCTGAATGGCCCACAGAAAAATAATAGCCAAGTCAGGGCAACATTCAGACACCATACTTTCTGTTTCTAACTTCCTGAACTACTCATCATGTTCATTCCAACTTTGTTCACTACAGTCTGTCCAAGACCCTCATGCAGAACATAAATTTATCTGGTGCACTGAGGCAGATCTACCAAAAGTAAAACAGCTTGTGGTTGTTTAACACTGTATGATAACAGAAGTATACACAAGGATAAAGAAAATGGAGACATCTTTAATTTTGTAATTTTAGCACTAAACTTTGCAAATCAATTAGGTGTGGGGTTCTTTTATGTGTGTGTGTGGTTTTTTTGTTTAACTGCTTTTGGCTAATAC
Organism: Phasianus colchicus; assembly: GCF_987193195.1. Lineage (NCBI taxonomy): Eukaryota > Metazoa > Chordata > Aves > Galliformes > Phasianidae > Phasianus > Phasianus colchicus. The sequence continues at coordinate 32,110,596 of NC_143439.1, forward strand.
ATGCCTATTGTTACATTGCATTCCCTCTTCAGGTCCTGAATAAGGACAAATTTATCATGTAGTCTATTAGACAAAAAGATCACCTCTTCCTTTTCCTTAAATAGTACAGTGCTAGCAAAACAAGAGTCGGTTATACTGAGAAGGGAATTTTTATGTAACCAGAATCACTTAGGTTTCTTTTAAGACATACCAGATTGACAGCCTCAGTCATTGCTTAGATGCAGAAGCTCACCATTTAACACATGCTGCAATTCTATCAGCAAACCTCCAGTCAGACAGAATGAGGACAGAGGCAATAATACAATACTGAACTTTTGCCAAAATATCTTGAGAGAGTTTGGGAACAGGAAAAAGCTATAAGAAGCTAAGGAAGCTTTATAACCAATTTCATATTGTCTCCAGTGAATACTATACTTCTGTTTAGAAAATGATAATACAAAAACACCAACAACCTGTACCTGGAAGACTCACACAAAACCTGAACGAGAGCCAAACCTCACGTTGACATCGACATGGATTTTCAAGACAAAAACAGGTTCCAGCTACTACAGCAAAAATAATTGCCAAATCAGATTTTTATTACCAGTTCGTCGTCCTCCTGACTTTTTTGAAATAAAAAACTGCATCAAAACAAGTTTTATTCACTAGGGGATTTGAAGAAGGTGAAGAATTGTTGGAGGATATCCCATCAGAGACAGCAACAATGTTTCATGGTTTAGCTAAGCAGCAACAGGAAGTTTATGTGAGCGCAAATTTGCCCACAGATCAAAACGCTTCAGTGAGCCAGGCAGCCATCATCACTGACAAGCATGGAAGCCTGTTCATGGTTACGACCAGAAAAGGGCTTGGTGTCAAAAGACTGTTCAGCAGTATAATTCAAATAGCTTCACTTGTTCTTTCTCATCTGCTGTCTGGGGCATACTGAAGTCAGATGTATTGCTTTACACAGCTGAGGAAGTTTAAAGATGAGTTTTGGTAAAGCATTTCTTTACATTTCTCTTCTGGGAGAACACTATCAGTTGATTATCTACCATTAAGACGACCATAATCTACAAGAATTCTGGTGCAATTATTCTTACACAATTTGAATCAGACCATTTCTTTTAGTGTCTTGTAGGCACTAAAGCGTACAAGAGTATTGTAACAGTATACGCATCAAATCATTCAGATCTGGAGGACAACATTCTTTTTTCTGGAGGAAAAGCAGAATAGACTAAATACGTGATGATGAGACTCCAGGCCTGCATTCATAAACTTACTGTTTTACTGTCACGACAGTCAGAAAATCATTAAATATATGCAAATAATGTTCACAGGTAAATGTGATCTCACTGGCACTTCACCAGATATTTCCCATACAAGACAGTTTCATAGGCCAGGGAAATAATTTATAGGAGTGGATGAGAGATGTTCTACTTCTGGCATAAATATCTGGTATATAATTATTTTAAGTCTCATTTCTGCATATATGTTTTAGTAAGATTACACTGAAATTACTGTGGCAGTATTCTTCTATTTCTACTGTGAGATCTCTTACTCTGGGTAAATTTACGGATGAAGCTTAATCTTCAGTCATGAGAAAAAGCCAACTTATTGTTTGGATCTTGAGTACTTTCACAAAAGCACCTCACACAAGTGTGGATGAGCATAACCCAATAATTAATCGTAAATGCTATCTCATTAGTACAGAAAATATTATAATCTTGACTTAACCTGGGGTGTAATCTGTCTTAACTATATTCATAAGAAATGTGACAGAAAAGGGAAGAATCATATTAACAGCGATTTGAATGATGCAAGTCCTAATGCTTGCTTCAGTCCAATGAACAAAACTCATTGGCATTAAACCTAAACCTCATTCTTTTGTCTCCCATTATTTTTTGTGGCAAAATTAAGGTAGGTACATTTATACATTATAATTATCTGTATGATTGCAAAATTAAGCCCATCCGGAGTGATAGCTGTATGTTCCAGGAGGCAAATTCATGCTGCATACAACATTAACAAAGTCCCCTGACTCAATTCCTTAGAACAAAGCTGTCCTTTGTACTTAAAACATAAAAAACAAAAAAAGCCAGCCACCAGTTCTTTAGAGCTATATTTCGTTGCCAGTGTTCAGAGGGCTCCTATGACACTAAATGGAAAAACTTGCCTCATGGCTGCCCTCAGTCTGAAGAATCACATGAATGAAATTTGCACTGCTGAATCCTTTGAGTATCTTTACTTATACTTCCTACACAGAGCTTTCATGGCATCAGAATCAGGCCTTTGATACTGCCATTTTAATAGCAAATGTAAAAACCAATTTACTGGTCTTTTCATTCATTTGAACAGTTACCGCAGTGGGTCACGAGGAAAGCTTAAGCATCGATAGAACCAAATAACTGGAGGGTTGAAATGACTGAATGCATGCAGCCAATTTGAAGACATATATTAGAAAGCAGTAACAGAAATATTACACACATGGCTCATGTGAACTGGACTACATAGTTTCCACTTAGAAGTCATCAGCTTATCTGTCCCGTCTTTTGCAGGAATATGAACTGCATGTCAGATACTTCAAGAAATATTCCAAAGGAAATGCTGACTATATGCACACAACTACTGTGCCATGGCGCATATACCTTTTCACAAGACAACATTTCATATTACACTGTGACCTGCAAGTTAGGAACCTTGAACTGCCTTTATTTCTGAGAACTGTATATAAGATCATAGCAAAGTGGGACAGGAACAATGCAGAACTGCTGATTTGTGAGCTCCTATCAAGCAAAATCTTTTATTCACTGTTTGACTAAATCTGTTAGGATTATACATCTGGAAGTGTATAACAGAAGTGTTAATATCCGGAAAGATGGAGTATTTCAAGCTATTAACCAAGCTGTATTGAAATCCCACTATGAACAATTAAATTTTACATTTAATATGTGTTACGTGGTCAAAGCAAAGCATAGGTGCAGACAAGTCCCTAGTTAGGAAACTTTACAAGCTAAGTAGAACAGAGAAAGGAAAAGAAGGAAAGCATAAATCCCAAAAAAGAGTGACTGTTGAACTTAGTGAACTGACTGCTGCAGGTCACACAACAGGAAGCTACAGAGTGAAGGTCTCCCAACTACAAGTATGTGCAGTTATGTTACTTCTCCCACACCTTTGTTATTTCTTGTTCAATACATAAACTTGCAGAAATTCATATTCAAAATGCACACATTATTAACTTATCAATCTGAAATGCTGAACATTTTTCACATTTCTTTCCTTTCACTTTAGGGACGACTGCACATTACTGTGTCTTTTTAACACACATCTATTTAAAAATACCACGTTTGGATACAAACATGAAATTTTGCAGTCTTTCAGCCACATTTTATTCTAACAAACCTACAGTTACAGAGAATTATATTCTTCAGTATACATTAACACCTTCTACCCACACCAAAGGTTTAGCAGCACTTTCACACCGCTCTTCTTATTTTTCCAGAACCACTAGACTCAAGTCTCAACCTTTTCATTTAAAATTATCAAGTTGCTCTCTACTTTAATTCCCAACACTTTCACTCTACTTCTAAACCAAGATGCACCTAAGGATACAGTCTGTTTCAAAGAGGCACCATGCCTAAGAGGTTGCCTAATTTTGCCTTCTTTAATGTAAATAGGACAAAAGGACAACTTTTTCAGACATGATTATTTTTATTTTTCTCTTGAACACAACAAATTACAACTAGGCTTGGCTCTTCTTACTTGAACTCTCAGAGAACTTCAACAAATGCTAAGCAGTAAAAATCTCAAAATTTCTATGCACCTCTTATTTTAAACTGATTTATAAAAAGATATACTACACTTTCTTGAGGACATTTCTATATATATGGTTCACAGTGCATAAGCACAACATTCAGATAATATCTGGAAATGTGGAAAGGACTTCTTTTTCCTACTGATAGCATACACTTATTTAATTTTACCTGCTTTTACATGACTCAGTTCCAAAATCATTTCTATATCTAAATTGAAACACAGAACACAATAGCTCACATGCATGCCATCACCTACAATAAATTTTGAAGTTTATCTCAGCACAGAAGAACAACTTGAATTGTTGTTCATATTCTAGCATCTGCCTTAGAAGTGTAGCACAGGTCAGAGAAACTTCACAGTAAATGAAGTATAATGGAACTTATATACAATGGAAGGTGATGTCCACCATGAAAAGCTTAAAATGTGATGTAAACTCTAAGATGCGAGTTAAAATAATCAATAAGAAAATAAATAGAGGAAGAATAAGCTTTGCTTTCTTAGCTTCTACTCCACAGACTCTTAACCTCAGGGCCAGAGTTCTCCTGTTTGCCTGAACTTTGACAGTATTAGGGGAAGAAAATGACCGTGACCAATTGCTACATTTGCTGCTTTCTTACAACCAAGTATTGGCAATCTCTCTAAGTTCTACATAAGCATGTTATCTGTGGGACAGGATTCAAAGTGTTTTGGTGTCTGGTGCCATTAGTCTCATGTGCTATATCAACTACTGCTTTTGGCAAAGAGAAGAGCCACTTCTCTTTCTTCTTACACAGAAATCACAGAAATGTGGATTAACAAAGCACAGAGCATGTTTGGTGTCCTTGCCATAAGCACAAAGCTAAGCACGTTGGCAAGGCAGCCACTGAGCACTGCTTTGAGTAGTTAGCACATGGAAGATTTCTCTCACATTCACAGGGAATTGCTTTTAGAGGAATACAGTTCTTGAAAGCAGACTAGCAATTACTCGCTGCCTCTTCTCAGAATTAAGACCAATGCCCTCATTTCACCAGAAACACTCATGCACACATATCCCACACTGAAAGGAAATGTATAGAAAGCAGCATTCTTACCTGTACCTGAATTAAGGGGTCACTGATACCAGGAGAAAAGTTGCTCCTAGATGTATATACTCTCTTCCCAAAGCTCTTCTGTAGTGTTCAGGGATGGGGATTGCAAACTGATGGCATGAACTTCTCTCTTGCGAAGACTCTCCCATTTGACAACTGAAACACAGGACATGAATGTAAAAGAGGGAGCCAGGATATGTCCTTCATTTTCTTGAACTTCATGCAACACTTATGCTTGGCCCTGTCAAGCCCAGGAGCAACCAAATTTGCATTAGCAACTTCCTGGTGTTTCCATACAATCTGGGTGTCCTGCTGCTTTCTTACCTACAGCAGATGCTGTTGTTGCCTTAGGGCTCCAGACTATGCCACACTCAACCTACTTGTTTGAAAACATTGACACTGTTATCACTTCAAGCAGGATAAGGGAGGATACGAACAAAAAACAGGCTTGCATCAGTGCTTTGGAAGATAAAGGATTCAGCTGGGGTGACTGCCAGAAAGAAATGAAGGGGAGGAAAAGAAACTGTCAGGACAGGTTTGACTTGAAAAGGGAGGCGAAAATTGCAAAGAGCCGACAAGTAGAGGTACACAGCAACAAGAAGCTGCATACATACACCATTCGGTCCTTCACATAAGCTAAGAAGCACTTCAGGGTGCAATGCTGACAACTAAAACGTTCAGACCCTTCTGCTGGTGTGTCAGAGATACTCTAGCAGCCTCAAAATAAAGTTTATCATTCCGGACTACTTTTATTCTATTTCCAACATCAACTTTTATTAAAAATACAGGATACAATTTTTCAAGATTTTTGTCATTTGCCAAGAAAAATCAATGGACAGACAGTACTTAGAGCCTCACAGAATCTACTGATCTACTGTGGTAATTGAGCCCTCCTTACTTAATTAAAAGCTGAGACTTTTTAACTAAAATCTGCCGATTAATAGTATTTTGTTATAGCTCTGAACTAACCAGAAATGCATCTGCTTTCACACTAACTTGGACAAAGACCATACGCACACGAGACAGTTGTTTACAAACAGAGGGCAGCATTGCTGTGCCTGGCTGGTGGTTACTACCAATAATACCATTCAGCTGAAGAAAGATAGAACTTACCCTTACACAAAAGAGTAGTCAAGTGTTGGGAAATGCTAAGGTATGCAAAAGCCGTCTATGAACTCATCTTTTATGCAATTGAGCAGTTTGATATTTTGACCCTGAGTTTGTGTATCATGTTAACTCACTTCCCTTTACCGCCTCCAGAAAACAAAGCCTCTATAAACTTGATCAAGTGAAGGTCAAAAAATACTCACTTTTCCACAACTTGGCCATGTGGTGATGTGAATGAACAAAGAGCAGAGTTCTGCTGTAACAGCAGCTGCTGAATGGAGAAAGGTCTGGAGACTAAGTACAGCTGTTAACTTGGAGAATCTGGCATGAAGCCCTTCCCTTACATAAAAATCTAGCAAACATGAGGTGCAATACTTGAAAGATAATCAGTAATTGCAGAATACACATCCCACAGTGTCCAATGGTCACTCCAGTGTGTAGTCTCATTGTATTTAGAGAGGCTGTTTAACAGATACGTGAACATACCTGTTTCTGAGTGAACCTATTAATTGGATCATCACTTGCTTTATCAAGAAAACTTAAAAACAAGGACCTAACCTCTTGTGTCATTCTTTAAGCTTTAGATCTCTGTAGCCAGTAATAACATGGTGAGGAATAATATTACAACAACTGTCAGTATAATTCAGTTAAATGTAAAGGGAAAAGAAAATTATCTGGATAGCATTATCTAGGACTGAAGATTGATATTTGAAATGATAATACTGGCTAGGAGATAGCACGTAATCACTAGTTAAGATAAGCTCATAATAAAGCACATGAACTGTTTTCTCTGGAGATGACTATTAACCTTACAATACACATATATATATTTTAAATCCTTATTGGTACTATGAAGTTCACCACGCAGAAGCAGAACTAATGTTAGGCAAGCAGGAAGGATGCAGAATGTTAAGCTCTAGAATAATACAAAGATTGTTACTTTTTTGTTTTGATCAAAAGATGATGGCAAAAAAAATCATATGGAAAAGAAAGAAAAGAAACATAACTCATTTTGTATCTGCATAGTGACTGCCAAAAGTGTTGAAACAATGTAGCAACAAACACTTCTTTTTCTCCATTATGAAAGATTTCTGGCTAAGCACACCAGCATTTTTGCTAGAATCCTGTCTTGCAGGTTCACTCTACATATTCCTGTTTTATGAAAGGAAGTTAAGCAAATAAACTGCCCATCACAATAGTTCTCCCTCAGTTTAAAATACCCTTCAAGCTACAGAAAATAGACTCTACAAGGCCAAAATATTAGCTACATCACATGAAGCTTATCTAACATTAAAAACCCATAACTAATTTTAGGCAGATCTTTCACATCATTTGGGAATGTCTATTCTTGAGATGTTGTCTGCAGAAATGGGGACTGCGGGAAATGTTCATGTCAAGGTTAAATGGTTGTTCTATTTTTATGTTTGTCCAAATCTGTCTGCAGATACTGTCCCGCTGGACACAGAAGCTGCTCATCTGCAACAGTTATTCTGCTTACCCTTAACCTATATTTCAAACTTGAAGCCTGTGTTGCCTTTCATTGTTGACATTTAAGATGGTAACTTTGTAAACCACAGCTAAGCTAGTCCACACAACACAAAAGCACTACAGAATCCTGCTTTTGCAAATTTAAGACAATTTCCTAATGCGATACTGCATATGTGTTTGTACTTCTGCCTGTGTATGTGTCTATGTACACTGTACTTTGTATTTATTCAGTTTTAACAGGTAATACCCTACCAAACTTGTGTGCTTGCATAGCTACTGAAAGCAGACTATCAGTAAATTCAGTAGATGATTTACAGAAGAGATGGCTTTAGACTTGAACACTGGATGGCCACAATACAGTACTGTCAGTAACACGTTACAGTCACTCTGTCCTACATTAAAGTTACATGCTGAGATAGGAAAAAACACATCCAAAACCTACCAGGCCTGCTCCTGAACTCACTCGATGGTACAGTGGCCAGCAAAGGGTATCATTCACAGAACAATTATTTTCAAGGTCTTTTTTCCCCAGTTTTAATCTAGCAAGAGAGAAGCCTGCAGAGTCCCAAAGCAACACTACAGTTCAGCATGGTACACATAACTATCTCAAGAAACTTTTTAAGATAAGATATTCAGGAGCCATCTGTGAGAGAAATGAATATAGCTATAAGCTGGGCAAGACAGAATTAATTTGCACAACTGGGCCTTCACGTTTTGAATCTGCACTTCACACCATGCACGCATCTTTAACACTCAAAAAGATTACACAACCAAAATCATTCAGCAACACAAAGGATCAGTTTCCAAATGACTGAAAATCTCAAGTGGCTTTATTAGTTTCTTGGCCAGGATACTGCCCCTAAGCAAGTGCCAGCAAAGCTCCTCTTACATAATCACAGAGGGAGTCTCTGACTCTCAGCTAGACAGCTAAGTCCATGATTAGGCCCCTAAACTATAGGTTGCACCAAACTCTACTTACTTCACAGTAATAATGAGACTGAGGAACTCTTACCCTTTAGCCAGAGGCTTCTTTTCGCAGGGATTTCAGACTGGTTGAATATATTCAATTTCCAATGGAAGATAAAAATGTGGAAATTTGCTTTCACTTTTCAGGTCAGAAAACAAATGAAGAGCAAGAAGAGAGCACAAGCAACTAATTTATTAAGAAGAGACCACAAAGGTTTAATCACAGAGACTAGAAATCCTGTTTGACTATGACCCTGTAAAGTAGGTCACAGTGGTATGTAGCCAAATGGCAATCGAGAAAAATAAGAAACCATTACAAACCCAGAGATGCTGACAGCCATTGTAAGGACAACACAGTAACACAAGAACTCCTTTGCTTAGATCTGCATGATAAATCTGTACTCTGCATTAAGACAGTAGGAATAAAACCTTGTATTGTAGAATTTGGAATATTACAAAAGCCGAAAGCATCAAATTTGAGCTTAGCTAGACCATCAGAAGTAGTTTTCCCCATGTTCTTAAAAACTACCACGGGGATTTTTAAAAGACTATATTGTGGTTCAGTCCTCACTTTTGCATTTCAATACCCTCCAGACTTTGGGCTGATTTTCCACATAGGCCTTCAATTCAAACTTTGAACTGTCACAACAGCAAATAGCTTATGACAGCAACAACGTGATATATAGTTTCTTCAGAGCCAGACTGTTCTTATTTCAATTCCATTCCTTAAGGGAATTCATTGACTGCAATGGAAAAGTAAATATGCAAAAGCTTCAAGCTCTTGCTAGTCTGTCAGCTGCATTCTGTTCTATTTTGACCCATTCATATCACCATCAGTATGCTGCAGCAAAGAGAAGCAGAAATACCGGAAGGTACCTATTAAAAAGCAAGTATACGTTGTATTAATGTGTTCTAAAGCATCACTGCTTCTATCATCTCCTGATTTCCACAATTATGTCATCCTAGATAATCTGGATCTGAAGGGAGAAAGATCATACATTACATAAAAAAAAAAATGCGGACATACATACTTCATCTTTGGGGGCTTATTGTTGAAGCTATTACTCTAGATATCTCCAAACAAATAAAGCTTATATCTCAGTCTTCCAGTAAAAGCATGAAAAAGAGAATTATACAGGCAGTAACTAAATAAAAAACATGAACTGCAGAAGATTTACAGATGAAGAACAGTGCTGCTTTGCAAATATTACAGCTTTGGAATCAATGGACCTGGTTATAGTCACTCACTAATTTCCTTCTAACTTAGCCATCTGCTCCCACAGATCTCTTCCATTTACAAAAGCTGATAAGGACGTGGTGTCTCAGCTGTAATTCTAGAAAGTATCAAAAAAATTCCTGGAAATACGGAGTACAAATGTTTCTCATCAGATGAGTGAAAGAAGTATGCAGTATTTTAATTAGCAAAAAAATGTGAACCGCAGGAATATGTACAGAATAGATTAAAAACAATTCCTGGGGCTTGAACACTCAACAGCAAAAGTCAGTGACAGATTTTGTTGTGTTTCAGATTAGAAAGGTGTGCCAAGGCTTGCTGGCTTTCTGTAAAAAAAAAAAAAAAAAAAAAAAAGTATAAGAAGGCACTCATGAGGAAGATAGTGTAGGTATATTTATTTTGACTCTGAATGGTTCTTAAGTTTGAATAATATCATCATGTTTAGGGATGAAAACATTTTCAGAAGCAGTCTGTGTAGTTTTAAATTCTTCTGATTTACAGGGCCTTAAAAAATCTTCTTTCATTATGCAGACTGGTCAGCTAGGCTAAAAAAAATAAGAAAAAAATGCACAAAACTTGAGCACTCAAAACTGTAAATCCCTTCAGCTGTACCCACAAGTTTTAGACTACTTCAATACAAATTCTCTAAATTAAAATTCTTCTTTGCCAATTTTCAAAATAGAAATAATGTGCCTAGAGAGTACTGCCACTATTTGACTTTTATTAGATACATTTATAAGCAACTGACTTGGTCCTAGTAAAAGATTTTCTCCTTTAATTATTTCTAGACAAAAGGGGCTCAAGTTCTAAGCCATAAAGAGAGTTCAAGTTCCATGTTTCTCCTTTCCCTTCCCAGCCTAACTGTTCAGAAATTCATGCAGAAGAGAATTTTATCTGCCTGCAGCAACTCCTATTAAAATACATTATTAGCCGACCAAGGTTAGACCACATTGCATTTTTACAGTGCAGTCTCTCTGACTCTCACTTCCTTACAAAAGTATGTTTCCTGACTTACATTAATCTGTAGTTATACTCCATATGATTTCCATCAGCTTATGTCAAGCATGCAAACCAAAAAGGTTTAATTTGAACCCTTAAGGGCAATTATGTCTATTATTCAAAACTGAATTCCTGCATCTCAGCTTCCTTCCAACTGGGTTCCCATTTGAATACAGATGTTTTTTTTTTTTTTTTTTAAAGTCCAGTTGTGATTTCCACAGGTGTTGAAGATAAGGGGACCCATAAAGCAGCAAGTGGTCCTTTCCTTTCTCTGTAACAGCAGGCTGGAAATCACACCTTAGCATCTCTTTTTGTTACAAGCACAGAAATTCCAAACAGTTCATGAAGCCGGTCAGTCTCCGGCTTCACAGAACCTATTCAGAACCCAAATGTTAAAAGCCACAAAACGCAAGAGTCAAATTACTGCACTGTTCCTGTAACATAAAATGTACGTTCAGCCTCAAGCAAGATGCTCTGCTACAAACAGAGTCCGCATAACTCTGCCATGAATGTGGCTGCTGAAAATGTCACAGAATCCATCATAGTCCTATCCTCATGATTTCAAACACTTAAACAGCATTTATCATCTTAGATCATGTGTTACCTTCCTGCTAGGTTTGCTCAATTAAGCCATTTGAGTCTTAACTTGAATGGCACACTCTACCAAGATATACATTCACACTCAAGAGAACAATTTTTCCTGAATTATAGCATGGGACAGTGGATTGCACTATCTGCAAATGTTTCCTAGACACTCACTTTAAATGGTGCTGGCTGCTATTGGTTGTCTGCAATACTTTCTGAGCCTTTAAAGTGACAAACCCACTCCTGCTTCTGCAATTCCTGCCTGTGCCTGAGCTCCTAATTCAAACTAATGCCCATAATTTATACTTGCCCATATACTTATACTTTATACTCACAACTCACTAGCCACTCTGCTTCATTCCAACATATCTAGCTACACAAGCCATTAGCTCTGTGTGTCACACCCACCACCCATGGCCACTGCTATACTCTTTTAGTACAGCAGCAGAGTTCACAGCTTCTGGTGATACACAACCTAGGGCAAATAACTGCACTTCACCTGAGATATTAGTATAGTACAGTGTCAGGTGGAAAAAAATAGCCTGCATCCATTTGCTAGGCAGTAGGTCCACAAGGATTTGGAGATGAACTTAAGGAACAATATTGTTTATCGTACTGAAAGGTCTATTTGCTAGACACATCACATAGTAGTGAGAGTGACTGTATGAACAGCAAAATACTGAGAATTTTCCAAACTGCATGTAAAACTACAACAGCATTGTTCCTCCTACTTTCCCTGTTCCACCCATACTCCATTTCAAGAAAATATCCAAGAGGCAGCTGTCTGCCTTTGCAAAGAAACTTTGGAAATAATTAACTTACATATATTTCAACTTTACCCAGCTTTATCAAAGTTAAAATCATGTAATCATCTGCAAGATGTAAGATATTGTTTAACAGAGGTACTACTGGCAATAAAAAGACTCTTGAGAATCAAACCACGGGAACAGATCTTTTGCCTCACAATTCTAAAAGCATCCTATGATTACTGAAAAAAGGCTCAGCTATTTCAAAACTAAACCTGCATATCTGTAAATCCTAATTCTGTTTGGAAAACATCTTTGTTCAGTTTATGCAGCACTTAAGTGAAAGCACACATAGTTGTATTTTCCAGGGTACTGTCCGAACACACAACTACTTCATAATGAAAAAGGGAAACTGAAGGCAGTATAAAAGATACGGATGTGCATCACATAAGATACTTGTTTGGATTGTTACAATCCAAATGTGGAAAAAACTCATTTCCTCTCCTATTTTTGCCAAATACCTCCTTTCAGCCCTTCTTACCATTTATAATCAATATACAGATGCTCCCTTTTTGATGTCCAACCTACAACTGAGAACTCAACATTTCTTTTGTTTCTCCGAACACTTCAGGCTTCGATGCCCAAATTAAAGGAAGTTCTTTTAGTGTTGAAACAACAAACACAAACAGGAAAAAATTAGGGTATGACTACCTGTAAACACTGCCGTAGTTGACTTCCGATAGCTTCTGCATTTTACATTACAGCGTGAATCACTGCAGCTTGAATTTTGAAAGGAGTACTGACACATACAGTGGTGCTGCACCTGTTAAAAACCTGATTTTAATCTCTCTGCCTCATTTAATGATGAAAATAATACTGCACAAAGTTGTTTAAAAAAAAACAACACCCACCTTTCACTGGAAGTTGAACTGGGGTCAAGGATAAAAGGGAAAACGAGCACATTTGCACTCAGCAATTGTGAAGAGAATAATTTTAACTCAACACTGTCCCAGAATGAAATGTCCTGCCATCCTCAGGATTCACCAAATTTCATTCCATATTCCTTCAGTGAAGACTTGAGTTTCTTAATCCACAATTCTCTCCTGGCTATTCAAGGCTATGCATCCTTACTAAAGATGTGAAAAAGTTTTCTCCCTTTCAGGAAGATCTCTTTTTATGACTCCTTTCTTTTCACACAAATAAACAGCATGACAATAGGCTTGGAGCTCAAATAGTGGTCATCAGATTTGTCCAGGAAGGAACAGGCTGGCAAGACTGGCTGTTGTGGTAAAGCTTGCTACTAAGACAACCTCTCCCCTCCAAGAAAAGCTTATGACAACCAATGCCAGGGAATGTGCCCACTTCTGCTCTAGAAAGTTACCTAGTTTGTCAATTTTTATTTCTATTTTTTAACCTAATCTGAAGTCATTTTATTAAATGGGCAACACCTTTGTAGGAATGAGAAATACACAAAAGCTTTTTCAAGCAAGAGACTCCTACACTTCCAGACTGATAGCACACATTCTTCTTCATTATCTGGTCTCCTGTCCTGGACCTAACCTTTTCCAGTGCAATGCTTTAAGCCACAAGAAAAGTTCCTTGGCATTAAAGGAATTATTTTCTCTTTCTTATATTTTATCAACCAGACACTTCTAGCGACATGCTTTGTTTTAAAACCAGCAAGACATTTATACCCATCCAGTATCATCAAATCCATGCTTATGCTGGAATGCATACAACCGTCTCCTCTTTCCCCTACCTTATTTCCTTGAGTCTAGAAAAGAAAGCAACTTATATGACCAAGAATCACGGTGAGAAACAGTAAAAGAGGTGGTAGCTGGCAAGCTTCAGAAAAAGAAACCAAAATGAAAAGCTACTAGCAGAGAAAGCCAGGTGTGCAGATAGCAAACTAGATCTCTTTAGGCACGCATGTCCTTGACCACAATTCACAATCCACTATCCTATGAGGGAATGCATCCCTTCTCCCAAAAAGGGGGATATTAATCATTAGGATGAGAACCCAAACCACCTCCATGCACTCACTTTTCAGATACTGTATTCTTAGAGGCAGATTTAAGAAACTCAACCAATCAAAGCAAATTGTATAAACCAACAACAAACTTATCCTGCAAAGTGGCAACACACCTTGGGATCTGGAGTTAGAAATCCACCACTAAGGACAAGACTGTATTTGCATCTGAGTTTTTCCTCGCTGCCTTCACTATTAAAATAATGAGAATTAATGAAAACGATCCTAAGTATAATAAATTATAAACTAATAATGATGCTACATCATATGCTGAAAACTTAGGAAAACATCAATAAAAGCACATTTTCAACTTTTAACCACAGATGTCCACATTACCATTTTCATGCACACTCAAATATCTCTTCGCCCCATCTACTAGATAAGGTCTTGTCTTAATGCACTGAAGGTAACAGCTCTAACAGATCTTGAGTTAAGAAATGATACTCAAAAGAGCCTACAGCAAGACACTGCTATCCATCTCTCCCAAGCACTGAAAAATAATACTCTTTCTTATAATTGCCATGTAGCAGGACACTTCAACCAGGAAGGAGAGAACACTGTGTTCACATCCTATAAGCCTCCACTTGCATAACCGACACAAATCTACCTAATTTAGACAACAGCACAGCTCTGTACTCAACTCAGAGATGTGTCCTTCTATAGCTTTGGGAATATTCCCACCCCCCAAATGATTATCAGTTTAGAACAGGAGTAGAAGAGGCAGAGTCTTTTCAGAGGAATTCTTAGCCCTCTCCTGATCCATTTGTCTTATGAAGCTCAAGCCAACATTCCTTACCTACATCATGCTCACCAGTGACATAAAATGTGAGCAAGAGGTGGAAAACCTCTTCAGAATGCTTCACGGGCAAACTCCTTTTCCATGTTAGCAAGTGAAGAGAAGAAAAAGGTTTGTCTGTTATAACTACTAACACACTACTAATTAGCCTGACTGACAGTAAGTAACAATTCACCACCTTGAGCTCAAAAAAACAAATTCAAAATTTGTTTCTCTGTGGCATACACATTAACCAAGAATGTCAAGACAACTCCTCCCTCCCCCCAAAAGTAAGGCTTTTCATCAACAGTGAGGAGCTGAGTTACAAAGAGAAGTCTCTGTTCTTACAACTAAGAGAAACTAAAACGGTGAAAGGAACTTGCATGGAAAGAAAAGGACCTCTGAATCCTTCTAACAGTCTGCCCAAACAAACCTACTCTGCAATTACTGTTTTGAACAATAATGCTTCAGATTCAGAAGGCCTCTTGTCCTTACATACACTACTCATATTTGAAAAACCTCCAACAGCAGCATCGGTCATAAGAGTATTTAGTTACCTGTTCAAACTGAAGTGCTGTAGAAAAATCAATGGACTTAGGCGTGGTGATACCTCAAACAGACCCTTTAAATTCAATTCAGCTTTTCAAAAACTTTGAGACAAATTTTTATTTAAAATTTTCTCTCAGAAAAAAAAAGTTATATTTCAGCATTTCTTGAAGTTGCCAAAGAAAAACAAAACAAATCCCAAACCAAAAAATGTAGTTATGATGGCTATCCATTCTAGTACTCAACTAGGAATGAAGATTGAAATAAGTCCAATGAGCTCTACCACACAAGTTCTAGTGGTTCTAAAGTTACCATGTCTCAGTCTGAAGACTCCTAGCCCATCTCAGTTTAAAGTAAAAGAATTCATCTTTATAGATCAGATTGGAGGAACAACTTCTTGGCTTGTTCTAACTGCAAGATGTATTTGGTCTACAATTCAAAGACCTCAGCCTCTTGAACTTTCAAGGATCAATCATTTGCCATAGTTTTGCATTCTTCCTTCTATGGAACAATTACACACCACTTTTGATCAACATCGAGAAAGAGTCCCCAGGCAAATACAAGATAAACAAAACGAGGCCCATCTGACAAGGCCTTTTACTCAAAACTGGCTGATGCAAAGGCTGGCATTTGTTTCTAATTAACAACATATTCCTGTTGCAAAACGCGTGGTACACATCAACATTCCAAGCCGCTTTTCCATCTTTCTGGCCCTTCCATTTAACACATTTAAGACTTGGACTTACAAAGCAAAAATCAAGCTTATAATCGTATCACAATTTCCCAGCTGTACTCTAATAACAAGTTTCAAAAACATCTTTTTTACTGTTGATGTGTGGATGCAAAACTGATACCTTTTAAACCAATTGTAGTAATTCATCAGAATGGTGAAACAGTTTTGCCCCTGCTAGGGACTTTCAATTTTCCTATGTCAACCTGGCATCTACTGACAGAAGGCCTGATACAAATCAGCAACAGTAATGGCAGTTCTATTAAAGATCAATTACTGGGCTGCAGAAATTCTCTGCTAAGTCTGATTGGAATTTGCCAGACCCTGAGGAAGCAGCTGCAGTAGGCTTGGTAGGACATAAACTGAGGAAAGGTGAGAAAGCTTATCAGCTGAGTAACAATCCAGTTTCCCTCACTGCTTATCAAGGCAATAGCAATTCTTGACTTCAGATATACTAGGTAATAGCCAAGTAAGCTGATGTGCACTCCAGCTCAGGGTCCTTAGTTTCTGAGCAGAGGGAAGTAGAGGTTACTTTTCTCCCATTTCAGATGAAATACAATGCCATTCAAGAGAGAACATTTTATTTTTGTTTCCCTGGAAGCTGGGATGAGAGGAACATGTCTCACATTTCCAGAAATGCTGACACAAGAAAATGCCATTCCAGCACTGTATCTTATGAGTGCAGAACACCAAAGAAGGAGAGATACAATCTTCAGCACAGAAAATATGCGAGTACAATACCCTACCATTTCAGATGAGCAAAAATGCTGGTCTGTCAGTGGATTCTACCCCTTCTTTTCAAGTTGCTACTGTACTGTGCTTGAACTTTTCCCACAACACTAATCACACAATCCTGGTGGAAGAAAAATAATGCATGCCTATCTTCATTATATTTACATACAGATACAGTTAAACTGAATCAGAGTACTCAGATCCAACCTTAAATCAACTCTCTAGGAACATACACATTTAAACTGACAAAAGAATCCACATGGATAACTGCAGAAACAGTTATTTCATTTTGCCAATTTATATACGTTTAGAACATTTTGGCAGGCTAACTTTGTAGCTTCAGGCTCATAGCACCTCCTCTCTTTCTGTGCCTAACCTTTTGCTAGATCTAGTATGCTCCATCCTGCTGCAGTTGGTATAGCACTGGTAAGAAAAAGCCCGATGTCAGCATGAACTCTGTAATTGTGTCCTCTAATGTGAAACAATTGCAATCGCACAGTCCAGCTTAATCTAGACCACGCTTTCATTGCTGAGAGATCCAGCAATATCTAGTTCTAATATTATGAAATCATGGCCAAAACTAGTGCTAAATACAAAGTAGAAAGGAAAAAAAGAATAAAAAAAATATGGAATTAAGCACATTCCCTCAGACTGCTTTTATGTGGTGCAATTCCCCATTGGCCTGCTCCCTTCTCTTTTGTTTTACTAAAATACAAACTTGTGATCCCTCAGACTTTAAAAAAGAGGAACAAGCCTCACTTATAAGAACAGCAGCTGCTGTTACTCTTTGTGCTATGCTGAGCTTCAAAGGAACAAACAGTACTTTATTTACCATTAGAAATAAGTCAGGTCAATTAAATACAGGTAGTCCAACATTATCATGTGAAAAAACAAAGAGGTTCTCCTCCTAGCTGGCCACATGGCTGCAAATACAGATGGCTTTGCTAAGACAACTAGGCAGTAAGAGGGATTGTTCTAACACCTGCCAATTTCCATTTGGCATCCTTAGTTCAGAGAGACCAGCTAGCAAGTTTGTTCCATTATTTTAAAGATTAGCAGTGTTAAACACTGGGTTACTTCAAAGGGACACAGCAAGCAGGTGGAAAAGCAGTGAATGCTGCAAAGGGATGGGCTGATTAAGTTCTGAAGCAGCATCAAGATGAAAGAGAGAAGAAAAATGTTTGAAAAATCTGAGGCCTGCCTGCTTGTCCCAGATTTTACAGCTCTGGCAGCCCAACGACCAACAGCATTAACTATAGTTAGAGCACCCCCGTGTGTACAATAGCAAGTTAAAAAATGCTCAGGCATGTTTTGATTTTCTGAAATCTTGGAAACTGAAGTGCCAATAATCGACAGCCTGCCTTTCAAAACATTCTCTGCACTTCAAAGAATCCACCCTAGAAACTCAATTTTGAATTAAGAATTTGGACTTGCTATTAAAGCATCCACCAAGATGGCCTGGCAAACAGTTTCAAATTCTCTGGCAGGCAACAGCACTTTTCTCCAGTGCTTTGTAAAAGGTATTACATTTTACTTATGTTTGCATCTTGAATGTGACACTCACAACCTCATCTTCTTTGCAATATTTCAAGATAATAAGAGTTGCTACAAAGGAAAATCCATCCGTTCTCAAAGTATCATTCCTACTATTACTAAGAAACCTAAAGTAGTATTCTCTCTGTCTATTCCAAGTTATGGGGCTTGGCTATTAACTCTGCACTGTTTTTAGTAAAGTCAAGATAGGAAGCATGCAGAATAAGTTAGGCCAATTAGAACGATAAGTACATATTATTTTAATAGTGTGATATCATCCAGGAAGAATAACACACACTTTTTCAAGCCACTTCAATTCCATTATGTTCCTATGTTTTCTGAGAAACGTTTTCTGCTTTTTTCTCCAGAGATCAACCTCTGCTCACTTACTGGCAGAAAGCACTCTGTCTAATGTTACACGACCACTTGCAAGGCCACTTTATGCTACCCATACTGTAGCATAAAAGAAAGTCTTATAGACACTAAACTTCTACAGCTGATAAGCTCTTTCTGCCCAAGATAGAATGTTGTCTGTGTCATCTCATTCATGTGGACTGAAAACAAAAGAATATTTTTACAATGGATATGCATTGTAGGAAAGACGATGGTAAAGTCCTAATTCTCTTCAAGAAACAGCATAAATATCAAAGTATTTTAGTGCAGAAAATGTATTTTAATAGAGTAATAACAACAGCTGAAAATGGAAATAAACTTTAGGCACACAGTTTTTATCAGGACAAAACTATTAAAGCTAACAAGTATCCATCCCAGCCCTGTCTTCAGAATTCAGGCTATTATTTCCTAGACAATGGAGAACATATGACCTGTAAAAAACTTATGTTTTTAAGTACCATAAATCTTAAATTGAGATGCATATGTAGCGTGTGCATGAGGAGGTTTGCCTGGTCACATGCACATAAAAGAAACCCTGATTTCACAGGATAGGTAGGAGCAGTCAACATGCATTTAAAGAGAGGCCTTTTTTGGAGATCATACTTTTAGAATATTATCAACAGCCAAATAAGATTTTCTAGTACTTCTCATTTTCACCTTGTGTTCTCTCAGCTTGTCTTCGCTGAAACAACTTCTGTGTATTAATAGATTAATTTTTACAGCAGCTTGGAAAGTTTCCATGCACACTCTTGGGGCTTTGGAATAGAGACTCAATATGTACAATGAAGGCTCCAACTTAAACTCCAAACACAACCTGCACCAGAACCTTTCAGAAATTCTAAGCTCTATCAGAGAAGAACTCATCCAAGGAACTTAAATTTTGCTGAATTTGACTGGACTGGTTTCAGTTCCACAATTCTAGCCTCTTCCCTGCATAGCTGCATTATTTCAACAATCTTCTTCCAGATTCAAGTTTCATCTAAAATAATACTATAAGAAATTCACCACCACATACATTCAGAGGGACTTGATTCTCTTTTGATTTGCAGAGAAGGATCTTGGGTGTGATTCTCTAATAGAAGCAGAATTTAAATGGTGTGAATAATATACAAATAAATGGAGAACTGAGCATCCAGGTTATCAAGCTACTGCACCATGTTGTTTTTCACAAAACAGCACAAAAAATTTGCACGTGTGGTAGAATGGCAAAACTCATGCTAAAGTTTTATGCAGGTGAAAATATCTGTCTTATGTGTAGTCTCACTTTTATCTTTGGTGCACAGTTTGCTCAGACCTGGAACAATCTATGATATAGAAGAGAGTCTTAAAGGCCGCAAATAACTGACATGAATTCAGGATAGCAATCTTTATGCTGCAAATGGATTCCTAGGGATTTCAGAAAAAAAGCATGGGTTAGTTAAATTGTAGCTAATATTAACTGTTACATAGCATTTAATAGAAATGTTTCTCTTATTGACAGGGAAGTGTCACATTTTAATCAGTTCCTGACAAATTTTAGCTGACATTACGTGTGTTTTACCCGTGACAAGGATCTGCTGGCTCTTCAGAATATGATTATACTCAAATATTTAAAACTAAATATTTATGAAAATGCATGGTGTATACGTACCTATAAATCTAAATATAACTATATTAAATATGCTTTTTCTCTTCATTTATATATATGTGCCACATATCTCTTACTTCAACACAGATATAATCCCAAGGAAAAAATATAAATATTTCTTCACCAAACCCTAGAGTGACACAAATCTTAGAAAGCAGCAGACTTTCAAAAACACGTTAAAGAACTTTGCACAGTCTGTATTATTACTTAGTAAACTTTTGGTGTCCCCACAGAGGTGTTAATCTGCACGATATTTTTCAGCAATCTGTTTCAAGGCTCTCTCTATGCTTCCCAAGAGATCCCATTTTATTTTTCAAAGAAAACACCGTACCTGGTTTAAAGTTCTACCCAGAAGCTTCAGCAGGCTCTGTTCCCAAGCTGGAAACAAGGATCCCGTTTCAGATAAACCCACGCTAAGGAAGCTGAAGGGATGGCAATGGGGCAGGAAGGGAATTGCTCTTCTTGAGCTTCACAGCATAGCAGCTCCCCCTACTGCCTGTTTACCTCCCAAAATTCACATTTGGCAGTGGTAACTTCAGCAGAGACAAAATCACAAGACAGCATTCGGGAAGCTCTATAACACTTTCTAAATACCTAGAAACGATTTCTCACATCTAATGCAATCCTGGAAAAGGCTTTATTATATCAATTCTGACCCCATAACATGGTCCCTTAAATGTGGCTTTTGAGCTGTTTGCCACATTCCTAAACTTACTAAGAGTTGCTTTTCTACCCTGAAGAAACTCTCTCTCTTCTATTTTTGAGCCACAACCATCCCTTCCTTCTTTTAATGTGGGTCTTTTGGACAAGAAATGACATACACCGGCAGCACCAAGCTGCTTTCAGCTTATGTTGCTGTAAGAATGAGCACATGAACTTAGCGTTAGACTCTGGAATATGTAAGAATGTATCAGTCTTGTTAGCAAATCCCAGTTTCCAGAACAGCACAAAACGCCTGCATTACAGATGCATTTAAGCTGTTTCCTGATCAGACACAATGCCTTCATTGCCTTGTTTGACTTTCAGTTTCCCCACAAGTTCTTGGAGAACATCCTGGTCACATATGGATGCAGTTATATCAATTATGTGCTGTAATTCACAACTAGATATTAAATGCAACTCCAAGAGTCCAATCTGTACAAGCACAGTACAATCAATACGATGGCATCTAACTTGGCTCTTTCTTCAAAATTGCTTCTGTCAGCCAGAACCGTCTCTCTCTGTACTTGCAATCTTGTAAACATTAATCTATAAAGTAGGACATCCTCAGCTACTGCAATACAGTGTTAGAGATACCAACCAGAAAACTAATTTCCCCCATATGGAAATTGATTTTTGATACACTTTAGAAAGCTTAAATATATTTAACAAGGTGCCAAAATGCAACTGTAGTAGGAACAGGGCTCTACAATTCCATTATGCAGCCAATGGTTAAATGAGTGACCGAGGAAAATAGTGGCAAGATTAAACCACACAATGAATAGGATTTGTAAGTATATAGTGCCATTAGTTTTCCAATGCTAAAATCATGGCAGCATGCTAAGCACATTGTAATTCAGGTAAGTGCTTCAGATTTTGTGCTAAAATGTTTGCTCCCACCTGTTTACATCAACAAAGTAAGGTGGAACTTTCCAAGTAGCAGAATCTTTTTAGTGCAGGTCAAGAATTACCTGAAGGTGCATACGTGGAACACGTACTGAAAACCAGTGTGCCCACAAGAAATATTAATACCCCCAAATCCAGACATAATGCACAGCATCCTAAACTCAAAAAAACAGCATTTTAATTGCCAAGTATGGACATGTGCACATTTACAGCAAGTAAATGTCCCACGCCTGAGACATCCAAATCCTTATATTACCAAGTTATCACCATATCGTATAATCTTAAGCAATAATCTTAATTCTTAAAGGAGAAAATCCTTTAAAACTTAAGGAATTTTTCATTTTAAAAAATTTAAGTTTATATGAATAGTTTCTTACCTTTTACTGAAACAAACAAAAATTCAAACCCAAATATTGATACAAAGCACAGATCTTCAATTGCTTTACAGTCCTGGTGCTTTGCATGCTAACACAGCAGCTTTTACGGTGAAAAGGAAGGGTCACAAGGACTAATCCAAATCCCCTGTTAAAACAGGTTGCTAACCATGCTTAATTTCAACACAGGCATATGGTTGTACCAAAACACCACATAAAATTGTTTAGATTAACATAGGACATGTGTATTGGAGTAAGCTCTTCCACTCGGTAAGCAAATTAAGAAAAACAGGTATTGATAAATCAGAGGAAAAGGAGTATCAAAGACACGACCACCAATGTATAATTAATACCAAGCTCACACCTTTCAGCCTGTTGTCTGGTGCTAGTCTGGTGCCTGCAAAGCAAGATTACGTACTTGCAATTTAGTAATTTACAAGACAATCTCAACTTTCTGTTTTAGGCTGGTCAGTATACAGTCCTTACAGCTACAGAGAAAGATGCAGAGCTCTTAGAGCAGGTCCAGAGAAGGGCCACTAAGATGATCAGAGGGCTTGAGCACCTCCCTCTGGGGAGACCTCATTGCAGCCTTCCAGTACTTGAAGGGAGCGTATAAATAGGAGGGCGAACAGCTGTTTACGAGGGTGGATCATGATAGGAAAAGGGGGAATGGTTTTAAACTGAGGCAGGGGAGGTTTAGGTTAGATATTAGGAGGAAGTTTCTCATACAAAGGGTGGTGACACACTGGAACAGGTTGCCTAGAGAGGCTGTGGATGCCCCATCCCTGCAGGCATTCAAGGCCAGGCTGGATGTGGCTCTGGGCAGCCTGGTCTGCTGGTTGGCGACCCTGCACATAGCAGGGTGGTTGAAACTAGATGATCATTGTAGTCCTTTTCAACCCAGGCCATTCTATGATTCTATGAAATTCAAACCACTTATACAAAACACAGCCTTAAGAGTATTTGGTCTGTCTAATGATATTGGAACAAAAATCATGGCTTCCTCTAAGGGTCTAAGCATGATTGCTCAGCACACAGCGTATTAAATAAAAGTAAAAAAAAAAAAACACTTGAAAAAAGAGCTCTCCGACAGCTGATGTAGTTTCTAATTCAAATTCAGGTTGCTGAACTGCCCCTGCTTTTAATCTGGGAAGTCACAGAGAACAAAGCTGCTCTCTAAAAATCATGGAGTTTCAAAGAAAGGGTAAAAGAAAGTTGTGTGTGTAGACAAATGTGCATATAAAGGTATACATACTCTAAACAAAAAATAGTCTTCCCCTTTTCCCACCTTGCCTCTTGCTTACCACGTGCTTGTCAGTATCAGCACTCACACGACTGATGTCTGAGGCACACAGACTTTCTTCAGCACAGAGTGGAACACCACTTCCTGCCTTAGAGTTGATTTTATAATTAGTCCTGTCTTTTCTATTCAACAGCTTTCAGACAGTTTTGTGGCTGAAGTGCACAAATCTCGGATGCTATTTAATAATCCCTTTTTAAAGATTTTCATCCGTTGTGTTGAAGTGGAAACAGCGACTGAATTTTATTTATTTGTGCTACTGTTTAAAGGTCAGCTTCATGTTAAGAGATTCCTGGGATTCATGGAACTTGCTTCTGCTTTTCAGAGGGGTGGGGGTTTTTTTTGGCAACACTAGGAAAAACAATTTAGAAATTCCAGTGCTTTTGATTGTCTTGAAAGAATTTAAAGAATTTGTGGAACAGGATCTAGTAATATCAAGACACTATATGTAAATTAGAAGCAGTGTTTGTATTGCACAGGAATACAAACACTGTTGTCCCTTATTGTTAGGAACTACTTTGACAGACACTGTTACTGGCTGAAATGTCGAAATTTGAGATCTCAGTCACTGTTTGCTCCAGTGATCAACTGAAAGGCTAAGACACTTCTTTAATGAGCACAATGTAAATGAAGTACAACAGCAGCCATAATGCAAGGGTGTGGCCAGACATGAGCAACCAGTCTGTAATTAGGGCTGAAGCACCACACCAACTTCCTTTATGCCTGAACTAATGCTATGTAATTCAGAAATAAAAATACCAGTCAGAGTTGTCAGTGCTTTCTCTACTGGGAGAAATACAATTCCTATTCTGTAGTTATCACCACATCTGTCTGCTTCACAAATAAAACCATTCTTATTTCCCCCAACCAGCTGCCCTGCTGAGCAATGAAAGGAAAACTACTGTGCATGATACCCTCAAGCAGTTCTTCACAGTGTTCACATATTGTGGTACTGTGTACGTACCTGTGCATTCAAGGACCAAATTGAATGAAAATACTTTAAAACCAAGCAAAAAAGAACAACCAAAAAACCCCCAACTGTTTCTTCTACTCACTGTATTCCTTTCTATAGGAGAGAGAGAACAAAATACTCCTCACCCAAAACTGCTAGCATTTCTGACAGAGACAGAAAGGTGGTAACGCAGAAATATGAAATTTCTGGATGCCTGGAACAGGCAAAGAAGAACAGTTCCTCTGTGTTTGACTATGAAATAAACAAGATTTCCTTAATCTTACTGTTTTTTCCTGGAAGATGCTGCCTCTGTGAGTTATCAACCTGTAACCATACTTTGTCTTTATATTTTGTCAATGTTCTGAAAAAAAATCACAGCATTTTTGCTTTTTCTTCACCCCAAATACAGAAGCTTACTCTCAATTTACATATACAGAAGGCAGATGTAAACTGCAACTACAGTTAGGAACTTTACTAAATAGAGCTACATTGGGAGATTAAGTTTTGCCACCTCAGTCCCTAGCTGCCAAAAAAGGCACATGGGAGAGTTCATTTGCTCCCAGAAAAAGTACATGTCTGCAAAATATACAACACTCAGGGCACTGTGAAATTATCTTCAGGCTCCACTTGAATAAACTAGCACTTTCTCTGATACGCATCCCAGAAGGAAGATAATTCCTCTCACAGCATCTTGTAAACTTGAGGTGTGATGCTGAAAAAGCAGAACAAAAAACCCCAACACATTCTTATCTTCTTCCTCAAAAACACTTAAGACCCTTCTTATCCTTAAATATATTTGTCTGCAACCAGTCCCCTTTTAATCAAACACCTTGTAGACCATCTGCTTGCTCTTTCAAATCAGTAGTAAGGTTTATTTTTTTCTTGTTTATTTATCAACTGTTAAACCTACCACTTGACCTCACTCTATCGCTGAGAGAAATCACACACTCGTCACTACCTTAGCAGAGATCTGAGGTGAAACAACTATAAAACTATTATGAAATAAGAAAGGCCTACTCACACTACCCTTAGTTAAATGGCACCCAGCACAAAAAACTATCAGCTGTGCCCATCAAGTCTTACCCTGTTACCATTTCAGGGTAACCCTCTGGCTTTAGCAGGAGCCATAAATACAATCTCTAAATCCTGCTATGCTATTTGAGGTCATGAAGAATACAGTCACCCTTTCTACAAATCTATGAGCAAAAATCAACAGCAACCTTCACTGTCTTTGTTTTTGCATCCAGCCAGATCTGACAGCAACGCTGTTAAATGAATCATTCTCCAACATTTAAAATGACACAAAATGCCAAAATCTTGCAAAGGCACTTCCTCACTGTCAAAACAAATCCATTTTCCAGTATACAAGAATTGCATACATGTTTGCAAGCAACAGCACAACCTCTGACTGAAACCTCAAAAGGGAAAGAAATATCTTCTTGAGAAAATCAGCTTATTACAGAGGATTACATTACCGTTATTCTTAAAGAAACAGTAAAACTGATGAGCAGTAAAGTTAAATAAAACGTAATTAGAAAATAACACTTATATAATTTTTTTTTTTTATGCTCCTGAAGCAAATACGGGAGGGAACATCACAAATGTCCCTAGCGAAAATACACCTGCATGTTGTAGTGCAACACCAGGACTGAAAGCTACTGACATTTAAGTTCGAACAAACATTTTGAAGAGCCGTGCCTGCATGTCTATAGGGCAAAGTCTTGATGAATCCTTCAACCCCATCTTTTGCTCCACGAGGGAAACAAAGACGCAAGAAACAAACCAACAGAAGGAATAAAACAAAGGAGCAGGGAGCCTTGATGAAGGCACGTGACCACTGATTTCTTACTGTTGGCTGCTGCCAGCCTGGTACTCTGTTTGCCTTTTCTCTTTCCTCAATGATGAACAATTTTTTCTTAAAACAATCGATCAACTAACCAACCAACCAACACAACACAAAACAGTAAACAAAACCAACAAAAAAACCCCACAAACACAGATAAACAACCACAGTTATTTTAAAATTAACTTCCACTTACCAAAGATTACTGAGCACTGGCTTAAACAGTTACATCATGAATCATCTTGTTTTTGCGGTATGAGAATGATATGGCATTTCTACCCCAATTTCTGCTTCTCTAAGATGACAAATTACCTTTAATGAGACTGGACTTGCACAAACTTTTGTGCAACGGGACATAGGCTTCGTCACAATGCACATCTGCTGACTTAAAACGTATGCAGAGCAAGGCTATACATAAACACAGTTTAATCCTACAGAAGTGCCTACATACAACTACACTGACAAAAAAAACCAACGTAATGCTGTCACTCAACAGAGATTCACCAGAAACAATAAACTTGTCCTCATAATTCCAAATCTAACGCAGAAAGATGAATAATGATCCAGTTTACTTCGCAGTTTGAGGAAATCATGTATGAGAACTGTTACAAAGACTGCAAAATGAACCACGTGAATATCAACTGATGACATCTCAATTAAGAAATAAGCCAGTAACTACAGAGTCCATCCACCCTCTCCCCAGTCCCAAAATTTTGTTCACTAGTCCATAGATCAAACCAGCTTTGCTACAAGAAAGTAGCCTAGATGAGTCACAGATTTATCTTCGTAACTCTTTACAATTTAGGGGACAAACTTGCATTCCTGGACCGTTCAAACTGCAAAACTAACATCCTTGGAACCAAACTTCCCAAAACATATATTTGTGTTGACGAATCATTCTTTTTAGCCAGATGATCAATGTTTTATTTGGAAAATAAATATAATTTCAGCTGTAGTGCTTTACAGGGAGCATCTCAACAAAATATCACTTCTCAACGGCACATATGAATTACGTGGGATAGCTCTTCCAACAGTTCAAAGCGTGTTATTTCTTAAAACTGTATTTGGTAGTCAAGGCAGCCACAATATCCCTGTAAGGAGTATCTGAGTCAGATTTGGTCCTCGGTATGCAACACAGTCGGCGAACAGTCGGAGAACGGAGCAACAGGTTGTGAGAGAGTCCCATGAAGCTTGAGGACAACCAGTACAACGCCATGGACTGCAACAAGACAAACACCGATTTCAGCCTCCCTAGGTGTAATTTAGGCAGCTCTTCACAAACCACAACCACATTCCCAGTTATAAGAAAAACAACAAACCTATGCTAAATATACACTACGTTCCATTTCAAATATATGATTTTCCGCTCTCAACAATTCTGGGAGAAAAATGTCATCTATACTGCAGCTCGACAACAGTTCATAAATTAATTCATACTAAACATGCTTAAACACCTACGTTTCAGACTAAATAAACCTGATGAGACAACTGTATGCACTGTTTTCTATACCACTGCAAAAGCATTCCAAGTAAAACACTGGATAAAAATGAGAACTGATTTAAGAAGGATGTGGAAAATTTCCCAATCTACAAAAATAAGGCGTTCTCTTCTTACAGGAAGCAAATATGTACATACCAAAGCTTCAGCTATATTTCCTTAGACAAACACTGCCTCTCATTTCTGAAATCACAAGAAGGATGCTAGCCCTCTGAATTTCTTTCCAAATTCTTGTTTGAGAAAATAATGTTTAGAAACAGTAACTGCAGATTCTTTACCACTGAACAAAAATAGTCCAGTGCATTAACAATTAAAGCACAAACTCAGACAAAAGGCAGAATGTAATGGACACTATTAGATTCTTTTTTTTGGCAGAGACTATTTTATACACATATAAATTATAAGAGATCTATTAAACAGATCAGGCATCTGGGCCATCCTTTAAGTGCTATGAATTTATGAAATTGGGGCACAACGGTCAGAGGTGAAAGGACACAGTATTAAGACTCCATACATACCGAGGGGACTGTTGCAGCAATAGGGATCATTACTACTGACAACGCTCTAAAGAAATTTGTAGCAAGCTTCTGGAACCTGGAAGCTTCCAGTTTTTGTGAAGCAAAGATCTGAAGGGAAGAAGGGAGAAGCTCACAGTTACAAAAGAAAGTTCTTTTTGAAACAACTAAAATGAGAAAAAAAGGCAACAGCAGAACTTCTGTAAGCCTGTATTCCTGGTCACACATTATGTTCATTTTCTCGTTATCCATTTCAGTTAGCACACCGGTAACACCTTTCCCTTGTTTCACATTTGATATTATTAATCCTCTGTAGCAAAAAATTCATATCAAGCTAGCAAAGCACTCTTCCAAATAATTTCAAAGCAATGTATTAAAAAAGCTACTATGGCACATTCAAAATTGCCAACAGTGAGTCCCTGAGCACAGCCCTTCCAGAAGGGGCTACCAACAGGAAGAAGAAACAGTGGCTGGATAACTGAAAGATAACAGAATCAAGTGTGCAGTCACCAATGACTTTTATTCTCATAAGGCAGTTTTAGTCCACGCGTCACAGTCGGCAATGAAGAAATAATGAAATCCAGATGATAAATGATTATATTAATGATTAGTCAAAGATAACAAAAACTAAAAAAAAAAGATAAATAAAGGCAAAGATAACTAAAAATTTTTCCATTAAAAAAACGTGGGAAAGTAAAATTATTATTTAAAATGTGTTTGTTTACTCATCTCCCCAACTATCTTCTGAAGTTCTGGATTTTACAATATATTAAGAATAATATTAAATTTGACTACAACGCGCTAACAAAGTATTTCTGGGATGCATTTTCATGCTTTAAAAGCAAGGAGCTCATTAAAGCAGCAATTTTTAGGAGCAACTTCAGAGTTAAGACTAAACATCATGGAGGTTCAAGCAAAGCAAATAAAGTTTCTCAGACATGTCACATTAGAATTAATAATCTCCAAACAACACATGCACACAGCATCATTAGGCTATTCTTCGTTTCTGATCAATGCATTTAAAGCAGTCACAATATCAAGGACATTACTGTGTTTTATAAGTGAGTAACACTGCCTTAGAATTCTACAATATGTATATGTATCCTTTTGGAATTGTCCTGTTTATTCCACCAACATACCTCCACTATCAGCAAATTCAAGAGTCCAAGTGAAACTGGCATAATCCATGTGGAATCTGGTGCTGTGAGGTCTGTAAACCACAGTGCTCCACCTGTCAAAAACTGTTCTTGAACTGAAACAACAACATAAAGAAGAAAAGGAATTAAGGCTATCTTCTACTCAAGTTCATCAGAATTGTGCCAAGTATTGCAGTGAAATTATCCAAGTTCCTAGAAGCATCTAATCTACATAATAGATTTTAGTAAAACAAAAATCTTCTATGTGAACACCCACGTGGAAGATTCTGCTAGGAACACCAAGAAAAAATGGTAGAAGACAACCAAAACACAGGTTGGCTTGTGACAGCCACCGATTCAAGTCAGCCAGTGATCAAAATCAAGCAGATCTGAACAACCTTTTCAGGACCCAAAAGGAGAACACGCAGTGTAGGAACATACGGTGACTATTTGTGGATCTGAAGCAACTACATTTTGCTTAACATCATGTTTTTTAGAATACCGAATTGTAACCTGTCCTCTAAAATATCAGAATATCAGGATTGTTACTTAAAAGCCCCAAACTTTCACCTTGTATTTTTTTTTTAATGAAACTAAGAAGAAATAAATACAATTAGCAGTGAACATATTAGGAAGTAGCATTACTTCCTAATCTATGTTGTGAGCAGAAAAATCCAGAGTCTTTTTTTTCTAATAACTGTCTCCAGTAGACCACAACACAATTAAATGCCTGTATGATGTAACAAAATGTTTCACATTGTTCCCAGAGTTCAGATCCTAACGCTGCTTTTAAACAGGCATCCTACAGCTTACAACTCCATTATAAATACTGAGTGCATATAAGCTGAGATCAGCAAAGCATTTACACAGATCTGGATCCAGTGATCACGAGCTGATCAAAGAAAGGCAAAGGTGTGGCCTGGAAGCAAGCTCCTTGTTTAAACAAACTGTGGTCTACTCTAGATCAACAACACATACATGGTACCTAATCAAAACCTTTAAGATATTGTATATCTTACATTATTATAATTTATTATATATTATTAAATATTATATAAACTTTTATATATTAGTATATATTTATCTATGATTAAACTAGGCTACATTTAAAAACTTAATAGTAGAGTAGCTTATACATCAGACTCAGGAGACCACATTCTTTAACTAAATAAGGACATGTATCAACAGAAATGAAGGGACAAATGACTGTTTTGAGCATATATTCAAACAGATCACCTTCTGAGTCCAAAGCACCAACACTGCAGTTGCGCAATGCAAGAGACACGCAGACCCACATTGGAATCTGTACCCACACCAATAAAGTGGCTTTGAATGGATGGCAGTTGTCTCGAATGTACAGTTCTGTAATGATCCTCCGCAGGTTCTTCTTAAAATGGAATCTTTTAGAAAGGGCAGAAAACAATACAAAACAAACAAACAAACACCATATTACAATACAATGGCTTCTCAAATTCTAAAGTATCAACTGAAGCATATCAACACAACTCAGGTGCCTCCTCTTCTCTCTCCTTTGCCAGCCCCCTTTCTTTTCAACTCATAGCCCCATTCACTCATCTGAGCAACTTTTCACATCATTGTTAGCTGCTAGCAGTGACTTGTCTGATGTTTTTTGGTGATTTTTGCCTGATCAAGGCTATTGCTTTCCCAACACAGACATCACTGGCCAGCTAAACAGCCTTCAGTAGCCCAGCTAATATCCACTGCTGCTTCATGAGTTTACTGTGCCACACACTAAGGGTCAGGACCGTAGCCTTTCAAGCTGTAAGTCCCTAGCAATGTTCTGATGCTTTTAGATAGTTAAAGAAAACTGCTGACATAAAGACAAAAATGCCTAGATTTGGCCCTGAAATCATAAACCTATCAGAAATTCAGAGCTTTGAAACTGTGATACTGCCTGTTAAGATACATCCAGTGCAAACAAGTCATAAAAGCACTAACACAACCTAAGTCTCCAGCAAAAGCAGAGTCTGTTAGGAGGACCTTCCACCTGGAATGAATTTGTAAGGCATACTCAATCATCATCATCTTACCTGGCAACCTTTTCAGACCAACCCAGTTGCTTTCCACGAACAGAAACTTCATAGCGAAGCTGCTCAGCTAGTTTTTTAATCTCGGGCTGCAAGTTTTCCAACTAGCTAAAGAAAAGGAAATAACGTTTATGACCTGACAAAACAGTTAAATGTAACAGTTAAATGTGCATAAAAAGTTAAACTGCAGCACTTTTGAGTTAGCCACTGAAGAACCGTCTGAGAAACACGCCTGCCTACCAGCCAGACCTTTCCCACCATTGTCTCACGGGAAGGGCTTTAAAGTAAGAGAGCGGAGATTAGGTTAGACGTTAGGGAGCAATGCTTTGCTGAGAGGACAGCGAGGTCCCGGCACAGGCTGCCCAGAGAGGATGCGGGTGCCCCGTCCCCGGAGGTGCTGAGGGCAGCCTGATCCGCAGCAGGAGGCTGGAACCGGGCGGGCTTTAAGGTCCTTCCAACCTAAACCGCCCTGCGATTACGCGACCCTGCAAATAAACAGCTCAATGACCCCAAATGACACTCGAGCTCTGGCAGCAGTGATCCACGCCCCATAGCCCCTAAGGCCTAGCGAAGAAAGAGCACAGAAAAGCAGAAACGCGCAGCGAGGCGCCGCCGCCGCCGCAGCCCCGTTCCCTGAGCGCGCGGACCCACCTTGGCCAGGAGGCGGCCCTGGTGCGCGGCCAGCGGCAAGGTGACGGCGCTGCGGAGCAGGGCGCCGCCGCACACAATGGCGGCCCACCACGGCAGCCCCGCGGCCGCCTGCAGTGCCACCAGCCCATCTTCCGCCCAGTGCACGGGGACCGACTGCGCCAGCCACTCGTACCAACCGCCGGGGCTCCCGCTCGGTGCCGGAGACCCCGCGGCGACCGTCAACCGAGCGACGGCCGCGCCGCCCAACTGCCAGCTCGAGCCGCTCCGCCTCAGCGACCGCGCGAGCCGCCACATGCCTCACGGTCACGGCACGCGCAGCTCCCGCCGCGCAGCTCCCGCCTTCGCACATGCGCCAGAGGACGCAGGCAGCGCTTCGCCGGCGCCATGTTGGGTGCGGGCAAGGGAAGGGCAGATGGCTGGGCGACGGCCGGCCCTACGTCCCTGCGAGCAGCTGGAAAGCGCACTGGGTAGCCAACTCCATCAACTTACCTCTTTCCTGAGCCCTGTTTACACAGTTCCACTAGTTAACAGTGGTTTTGTTCTTTAAAAAAATAATAAAGACCTGCCAGGTCTCAAAAGAGTACGTTCCTTTTTTTATTGGTCAAATAAAATGCAGTACAGTTGAAATATAAAAAAAAATGTATTTGAAAGAAAATGCTCCTAGTACAGACTTCCACAGACCCCAGAATTTTGTTTAGCAAGCCCCTTGCCACAGGTGTAGCATCGAGCCTGAGCTCCCCTGGCCAACAGTTGGAATTTTCAAGTCAACAAAATAACACGTTAAGAAACCACATCCTAAAACTCTGTTCTTTCGACCCATGGAATACACTGCTGTAATAAGTGGCGAGTGGTACTGGTTAGAAGGATTATTTCAGAATAAGAATGCAAAGAATCCTAGTTAGCACTGAAGCATTAAACAAGATACTAAAAGAGGGCTTGAGGCCACAGAGAAGACCTGAATGGCACTATTCTTCACTCATAATAAGGTGCTAAAATGGAATTGTAACCATCTTTCATAGCAGTTCTACAGTTTGGTACCCATTTTGATATAACCTGTTCTTTAGACACCGTATGCCAGGTAATTAGCTGGAAAAATGAACTTGCTTACTTAGCACATCACATAAGGGCGCATATAGGGACATCAGTACATGCAAAACTTGGGTTTTCTTTTCTCAGAAATTGCAGAATTTTTAAAAGGCAGCAGGTTTCTTTGGAAAAGTATTCTTCTTCCCTCTGACTAACTAACAATTACCATAACAAATACAAAATAACACTTCAAAAAGTCCTGCCTGAGAAGCAGGCCATATAACTAAGTCGGTGTTTCTTCCAGGGAGTTGAATTCAAGTGACGCAGAGCAAGAGAGAGAACAAGTTTCCATTCAGCCATCACCCACACAGAATAACTAGTAACAGATCATGGTGGACCACACCATCTGGCACAAAACCACACTCAACTTGTAAATATACTTTAAGCCACACATACACAAACCATACGGGAATTTGACTCAAGCTTTGCATATCACTGCCTTGCTGTACAGGACCCAAGAATTTGTTTCCTGGTATTAATGTTCGTTCTGTAAGTGAAGAAATAAGGAATTATTCATTGGACTTCTCAAGACAAACCTTAACTGGTCAACAATCCAGTTCAGAACAAGACACTATACTACAACAAAGCCACTTATTCTGAAATAAGCCTTCACTTGGAGCCAGTTTTCATCAGTGAAGCTCTACTGTAACAGCAAGTTAATATTCTTGCTCTTGAAGTAACACATACAGAGTATGTATCTCTTGAAATGACTTTTGCAGGCAAAAGAAGGAACTGGAGGAACAGAAACTCTGAGAACACTCAAGGAACAGAAGTAGAGACCTAGCTGCATGAACCCAACGATAAGTTTTCAAGAGACGGTGCAGTGTGACACATTCACCTTCTTTACCGGGCAACTCTTAATGTGCCGAACTTCTGTTTTCTCAAGCACTTTAGTCTGAAAAGCTTTCCACATAAGAAATTTGTTAACTCTTAATATCTGGTTACAACTGATGTACACCTTCTCAAAAAAAATCCAACACACATTTGGAAAAAACCCTCTGATAATGCCCAGTTTTTTTACACTGTACTTAAATTACACAAGTAGAAAAGTTATGCTTATTAATAGTTTAATGTATGAAGGAAACATCCAGATTTCTGAATATGAAGGTACATATCTCACATTAATTTAAGTCTACATAAAGTAGAGCCTCTATACTGACATATTGAAATTTACTTTCTGCTTAGCCATTTGTTATGTAAACAATTGTACATTTATTTGCCATTCTAAAACTTCAGGATCAAGTTTACATAATTTTGCTAAATTTCTGTGTTTGCTCAGAAGCAGTTTACAGTACTAAAACCAACCAGCCAAAGAACAGCTTCAACAGAAAGTTATGTCAAAAAAAAAAAAAAAAGGAAAGAATAAAGGCTAACTAAGTTGAAACGTATGATGGTGGGGAATGGGCAGTCACAATGTTCACAGAAAAAGGTCAGTTAGTAAGTTCTTCTGCAAAAAGCCTACACACTTCAGTCAAGCACATCAGTAGAATGATCTGGGAGCACATAAACTGTTTCTGCCATTTTTATTTTCCTCTGGAAAAAGGAATCTCAAGTCTAGCACGTTGATCCCACTCAGCCAAGTTGGTTCATATGCACACTGTTCATGTGAGGTGTCCAAGTTCCAGTCCACACCTGAAAGAGATAGCTTAACTTAGTACCACGTATGAAGAGTTTCAACACAAAGTATTTCGGAAATCAAAACTACATTGCAGTGCTTATTTTCCACCACACTGAAGTGAATTACAACATCAGAAAACATAGCAATCAGTCACCAATAAGCTACACGGATTTATTTTCATCATGTTTTTCACTGCTGCAGCTCAGATGAGACCTCTAGCTTTCAGAGTGAAAGGCTATCCTTCCTCTTTACCTCATAAAAGTTCAGAAGACTGAGAAATTGAATCTGTCACCTTCAAATGTTTTCTCCCAAAATATACCAATAAGCTAAACTCCAGGAAAACTCAAGTGTAACAAAGTAGAGCCATTTCTTGAGGACCAACAGTTGGCTGTATTTTGCCCATGTATCTGTCAGTATGATAGAAATCAATGTATAATTAAGAATAAACATGGAATTCAGCATATAAATGACCAACAATAAGGTCTTGCCTACAACACAAAGAAACTTATCTGCTGTAATTAATCAGGAGCCTACTCCAACTGAATAGACTCAGCTGGAACCAAACATCCTAATTCTCAAGTACACTTCTTTAAACTGCATTAACTTACTGATGCTGTTTTTTATATTAATTTTGGATAGACAACTAATGTTTATAGATTGTCTGTATGTCTGTACTGTGGGGAGAAGTAGAAAGGAATAAGAAAAAAACCTTAAGAAACAAGCAAAAAGAAGAGACTTTTTTTTTAAACTTTCTACCAGCTAGGATCTTGTATCTTCACCACATGGTTTCTTAAGCTAGAACAAAACTGCAAACATAAGAATAAAAGACATTACCGTCTGAGGCCCGTTATTTTCTGTGGAATTTGAAACCATCTTTATTAGAGAGTTCCAAGATGGGTCAGCAGCATGAGGCCCATTAAATATTGGGCCCCCAGTACCATCTGTGATGGGGGCTACTGGAGGAATCATTGCATTCCCATACACAGAGAAAGGCATACCCTTATGAAAGAGGAAAAAAAACAAGCATCAGTATATGTATTCATGAACACTACTCCTATTAAACATACAAAATGGGACTCAATATTAAAAGACATTCTGTCTTGAAGTAGTAAGAAGCAGCTTTAATTTAGGAATAATCTTCATTAAATCATGGGCATGATATTTTGCTAGTTCTAGGCTTCTGCAGTACTGCTCACAGATGCTGAGCTGCACAGCAAGCAGTATCTCATGTTCTCTATCTGCAAGACACACAGACGTAGAAAAATCAAGCGGTACAGCACATATAAAGTACAAGAGGATCATTACCCCAACTTTTGGGAAGTCCATGTATCCTGCAGGAACGGGCTGATGGAATGTACCAGAAGGCGTTATGATTCCCGTGCTGTCTCTTTCCATGGCTTGGTGTGAAAACACACCTGGATCAGACATGGGCCTGTGGATCATGTGGCTCCCCATTCCACTATGACACCAGTCCACTTTATCTAACAATAGACCAACACAGAAACAACATTATAACATCCACTGATAATGTTTACCAGTACTAATGTTCGCACACTGTAACATTGATAGAAGTGACATTTGCTCAGTTTACAGTTCCCATGCACCCCCCTGCATAGAACTTCATTCCAACTTAGAACATAGAACTTTGTTATCATTCTTTCACAACTTTTTTTCCCACCATGAACTCAGGCAGAAGTTCTTATGATAAGCAAAAGCATAGAATGACCACCTATAAATGTCTGCTAATGTTCTAACCACTTGAATTCATTAGAGGCAACTTAGTACTATTAGTACATGTCTCAGACATCTAGCAAGTCAGTATTTTTCAAAACCATAGCAATATTTCTGAAACTAATTCTCAGTAAGAGTCAGTTCCATTCTAAGCTGAAAACCAAACACTGAAGTTACCTTACGAAGTAAAAATAAAGTAACATTACAAAAGCAAAGCAAAGAGACAAAGGGAAACTGCTGCAATTTGAGGATGCAAGTAAAAATGTTCAATTCCAGAAGTCTTAATGATGGCTAGCATATCACTACAGAGATGAGGCAAATATTAAAGAAATAAAGCTCTGGATAAGCCCTATTATGCACTTAAGGAAAAAACAAGAGGAACGTTCATTGTCACCCTACCAAAACACTAAGAGATGTTTTGACTGCTCAGTTAAACAGTGGAACAGGTTGTTCAGAGGTTTTTTTTTTTTTTTTTTTTTTAACCCTAGGAGGTTTCCAAGATGAGACTGAATAAAGGCCTGAATAACCCAGTATGACCTCACAGCAAATCCAGTTTAGTGCAGATGTTTGAGATGAATTCCAGAGGTTCCATCGGCATGATCTTATCCCAAATGAGGGAAAAGGAATAATGAGGGGAAAAAATAATCCAAAAAAAAAAAAAAAAAAAAACCAACCGAAAAACAGAACAATCTCATAAATCACATCTAAGAGTCCTATTTGCGGAGAAAACCTGTCCCAACTGTTATTCAAAATTTGCATTAATTCTGAAATACTGAATTCCATGAGCTTGCAGTACAATCTTATGTCAGTAAAAGGCAAATGGTGTGATTAGACAAAATAAGGAACACATACTTTCATCTGCCCCTCTTCCTTAAACAACTGAATCCTCCTATCAGCTCATCCCTGTACAACACAGTCTTACCTCTTTTGTTATGTCTATCTTTGAGTAAAAAGCCTTCACAGCCAGGGTGTTTCAAAACAAGAACATTTACTGTGACCTTGACAGAGCAAATGGATTGTATAGCAAATACAAATTCTTACTCAACTCCCATCCTTGAGACACTTCTGCATCATTTTTCAGCTCCAAAAGAAGCATAAAAAAAGACAGCATTGGCATAAACTGGAAGTGCATGGATTTTTGTTTACATTACATACCTTGATTGCCACCTATACCTTCAAAGGACCAGATACCACTATGTCCCACTGGAGCAGCTAAGTTGCTCCCAATAACAGATGGAGTAGAAGTTCCAGTTTGTCTAATACGTGCAGACCGTTCAGTCCCAATCGGAACAGG
Source organism: Phasianus colchicus (assembly GCF_987193195.1). Lineage (NCBI taxonomy): Eukaryota > Metazoa > Chordata > Aves > Galliformes > Phasianidae > Phasianus > Phasianus colchicus. The sequence continues at coordinate 32,148,596 of NC_143439.1, forward strand.
AACTTTTCTGTCCTGAGAAACATTACTGGATTTTTCTGATCCCAAGGACACTGCTGAGGGGGTGGGAGACTGTGTTCTTACTCCAGAAGACACCGACTGAGCAGGAGATTCTACAGAAAAGCAGTAAGTATATTTAATAACAGCCAGACCCTCACCCCCATCACTACACACCTATCCTTTAATGGCAAAGTACACATCAAAAATGCAAATGGATAGCTTATCAGCACTATGTTCATACAGCAGATAGTTCAACATAATTTTAACAGTTTTACCAACGTATCACAGAGACTTTCATCATCCAACTCTTACACAAAATGACTACTATCCTATCCTATTAGCCCTATCAGAGAGTAGACATGCAGTGCAACAGACTGTTCAAAATTTAAACTAACCATTATTGTACATCAACAAAAGAGGATTTGAGGATTATATTCAAAAGCATAGCTGCAATTTGCTGTGTTTCTATTTGTTTGTTTTTAATCTTGAGATGCTGATTGTTGTGTTTTTTTTTACTTTTATATTCTCTACTAAAACAGATTAACTTGTTCCCCAAATAAGTCAGCATTCAATAGAATTTTTTTCTGCCCAAGAACTCTGCTGCATAAGCAGATGTGGAAGAAGGTACCAGACCTTGCCATAAGCAGCCTCCCTTGAAATACATTATACAGTTTTGTTTTAGCAACATCAAAAATATCCGCTTATCTGCAGAACTGGCTTTAGTAAAATAACATTACAGGATTTACACTACTTACACTTCAAATAATACCCTCACGACATTATCACATACATTAGCATTCCAGGGTTATTGGCAACAAGAATAAGTAACTTCAATAGCATGAGAAAAATCACAGCTGCTAAAAAAAGCCTTCCTAAAATAGAAGTATTAATAGGTAGTAGTAACAGGTAACACAAGGCTGCCTTTTTTTTTGTTTGTTTTAAATACAATAGCTTCTCAACTGCTTCCAACTGAGTAGAACTCACCATTCGATGCTGATGAACAAGGAGGCAATAAACTAAGTGGGGAAAAATGCTGTCTGTTAAAATTAGCAGCTGCAGGTGCTCCACCAAGAGGTGCCCCAGGTGCATATATCTGACCTCCCGAAAGGTTTGAGGCAAAGTTACCCAGGTGTGTAGACGAAGGTGTTACAGGAGCATAGGGTGAATCCATACTGACAATACCTAAAAGAGAAATTAGCAGAAGCAACTTCCATTATTGTCAGATAAAACGATCTCATATTTAAGGGAAAAAGGAAAACTTATATCCAACCAGTCATGATTTTCTCATATTATTTTCAAGATAATCGGAAGTCTTAAGCTCCGTGCTTTGTAAGTCCTGACAATAAGCAACCAGCAATTCTGCAGGACATGCATCACAAATTATTCATGTTATCATACAAATACTTTAAAAGGGAATAAATATAAATTAAGGAACAGAATGCATGTCCTGGTATAGACGACATCAGAAAGATAACTAATCATTTTACTGCAACTTCAATTTTGTACGTTTAGAAACCAGGATTTTATACAGGGGAAAACTGAAAAAATACTGAAAATTTGAAGGTTTATCATACACATTCTATCTTGCTAGAAAACAAAAATACGTATATATACACATCTTTTAAATACATTAAGACTGAAGTGCTGTTTTTCAAACTCAGGAATACGTTTTCACTTGGAAAAGAACGACAAGATGACCAAGTGGCAGCAATTCTACAAGAGCCCTTTCTCACTGAGGTATCCAGATTATAGATATTATTTACCCCTTGATATTCTCCTCAAAGAAGACATGCAAAATCAATCTAAAATTTTAGGATTCAAACAGCATTAAGAAAGATTAATGCTCAACTGCTGTGGTACCTCAATATTATTCTTATTTACAAAACTATTTAAAAATTATTTTTAGTCATACAGTGAATGACTTCCTCTAGCTAATGGCAGAAACACAGAATAGTTCAGTATCAGCCTCCTTTGCACCATCCTTTATGAAGGCCCAATTTCTTTTTTCAGACAGGTTCTTTAGGCTTTGAGGGGCTATTTTCTTATTAACTAACATGACACTTCCTGACACTATAGACACTTCCAGCTTCACCTACTGCATCTGCAGGCTTCAGAAACTGCACAGATTATGGTATAACTGTGGTTAGAACACACCTCAGGAACTATTTAACAACATGATATTTACAAAGTCTGGAAAACTAGCTGTTAAATTTCTCGATTCATGAATTAAGCTGCATTGCCAACAGAGAATTCTAGTAAAACAAGCACAGATGGTAAGAACTGCATGATATGTACTTTCTGGGAGCTACAGAACAAATTTGTGACAACCTCTGCTTCTATTTGTGCAGAAGGCTAAAAATCTTTGTACACTATTCAGCAAGTCCATATAATTAGTTTTCTTGTTTTAATTGAATTTAGTATTTAAGATACACCTCTCATTAAGTCCACATTAAAACTCAGATATTTTTATCCTAACACTTTGAAGAGGGTATACATTTTTCTGCAGTCTAAGAAGTAGTTATCAAAAACTGGAATAGGTATTAGCTTGTGGTACAGAAGTGGAAACAGTAGTACAATGCTTTGTTACCTCAGCTATAGCAATACAGTGGAATGGCAAAAAGAATACAGCTTCACTTCTATCAAGCTCATCAGCTGCTAATAGGTATGGATTTGACAGGGGTCACTTAAAGATGAACTTACAGAAACAAGAATGATAAATACTGTTAGAGCACGCTTTCATTGCAGGGCAGACATTACTATGACTGATCACAAAAGCTGAGGGAGAAGATAGTTAAGCCTTCAAAACAAGAACATGCAGTATTTATTAGCAGAAAATTACCATGTATAGCAAGTCAGACTTACCTGAGGGACTTGGAGCTGGCCTCTGTAACGGGGGCCTAAAACCTGGGGCTTTGGAAGTATCAGACTGGTGTAAAGGCTCTGAATTTGGCAAAAATGAAGACTTTCCTGATAGCATAGACTCTGGTGTTGTCTGAGATGAAACGACAGAACCACCCCAGAAGGCATGAGCAGACGTAGGATTGTTTTCAAACAGTGTGCTGAAGGGCCCAAATGGTAAAGTAGCACTGAAATTGTTACCCATGGACTTGTTTGCAGGATGGGCTGAATTCTGAGAAGCACTTTGTGTACTTAAGGTAGAAGGAAGCTGCACTGAAGAAGGAACGCTGGGGGGCCTTTTGATATGATTAACATTGAGGACTGCAACGGAAGAATTTTGCACAGGAGCTGGATTCTTATGGACGCTGCCAGTTCCGTGGACAGGCGGTCTGATGGCAGGGGTTTCCATCTTAGCTGCAGGCTGAGAAGACCCCATTGATGTCTGAGACATGGGATAGGTCATTGGGGCATTTGTTGGACCCGCCACAGGAGCAGATGAGCTTGTCACTGCTAAATTTGGAGGCACAACCATTCGAGGATCTGGTGCAGGAACCTGAGGTTGCTGAAGAGGGGGTCTTGCCTCTTGCAGAGGAGCTCCCGGAGGCTGCTGATGAGCAGGGTGCACAGAAGAACTCCCAGAACCTGTACTGGGCTGCCTAGTGCTGGTCGAGCTGCTCGTTTCTACTGCTGGCGGACTACCCACTTCCTGATCAGATGAAGGTGCACCTTTATTTGGAGAGGTTGCTGCACAGTCTGAAGGACTGCTTCTAGAAACTCCTGCTGGCTGTGCCGGAGGAGAAGGCGATGATGGGGAAGATGCAGGGTAGTGTTCTTTGGCAGTAGAAATTGGATATGTGGCATTCGTAGCCGCTGTGCTGGTGTTACTTGCTGTGGTCGTCACCGTGGTTGTCGTGGCATTTGACGTCTTCACAACAGTAACAAAAAGCTGCCTTCTGACTGAAGGTGAACTTGGACTGCCATTTGCAGAAGAACCAGGCACAGTAGAAGCCACTGAACTTGTTGTAGCTGTTGGACTAGTTGTCAAAGAACTTGCTGAATTCACCTGAGAACCACTGCTGTTCTGACTGTTATGGCGAGGCACCATGTGAGGTTTAGGCGAATTGGTAGCTCTTGCAGGGCTCAATGGCCTAACAGGAAACGGACCCCATGTGGACTGAGCTGGTGGGAAAGTACCTCCAAAGTGCGTCATGGGCAACCGAGGCGGACGGATTTGCTGGAAAGTCTGAGCAGCGAGTAAAGCATGTGCAAACTGCGGAGGAGGATATGCTAATGGAAGAGAGACTTGGAAACCAGGTCGCACATTATTCACTGGATTCTTAATGGTTTTGTGATTAGATGCTGAAGAAATTGCAGGCACAGTGAGTGCAGAGGCAGTTTGAGATGTTGATGAAGCAGCTACTGTGGTCACTTTGATTCCCACAAGAGAACTGTTAGCAGCTGTAGTGGTGGCAGGTGTTGATGACCCTATTTTGGAGTTTGCAGATGAACTTTTCAAGCGGTTCTTTGGAATAAGCTCATCAATTTCTTTATCTGGATCTTTAATCAGAGCATTAATCAACTGTGTGGCCTGTCTTGTTGATTCTGTGCCACCCCTGAAAAACAAGAGGAGAGGAAAAGGAAAGTGAATTTTGAACATCTATACACAATGAAGTACCTCAAGAACAGGATCCAGCCAACCTTTTTGTCATGCTAACAGATAGCAAAAAAGAAAAAAAAAGAGGAGAGAGGCTGCCTTTCTTTTTTGTTGCTGATGGTTATTTAAGAAACTAAAATTGAGTACTCTAACCCAAAGAACACTGTCTAGTTAGAAGACTTAACTGTCCAAATAATGGGTGGATTTAGAGATGTAAAATCAAATGGATTTACATGTTCCCTATCTTGCCTTCAAAGTCTCTTGTACAAATGCAAAGGTACAAGATTTGCAGTTAATCTCTGTTTCTGCTACCTCATTTGTCTCCCCTGTCCAGAAGCAGCATCTGCATCTTTCAAGGAACAATCCATGTTGAACAGATTCATCTAAACAGATAAGCATGTTTTGCAACAAAAAAATTCCTCACAGGAATGACCAAATAGAATGGTCAGCTTACCTTATTGTTATTATTCTATCTCCAGTTTTGTCCTTCTGTTTGTCAATGTCTATGTGTGCTCCCGTGCATTCACGTATAGCATTGATATTACATCCTCCTCTGCCAATGACTCTGGAAATGACAGTTGATGGAACAGAAACCTTCTTGGATCTATAGAAAAAAAGAAACCACCTTAGCTGAGAAATGCTTCAAATGGCATGAAGTAATGGGCAGATTAGCCAAAAAGAAGGCAAGGAAGAAATTAGGGAAAAGTTTAGCTTACCTTCTTACAACTTCCTTCCATCCTTCTTCCCTTTTTTGACCACGTTTAGGGCTAGCAATGGTAAGCTTTCCATTTGGAGAAGAAAGGGGGGAAGGACCAGATTTTGTGCAAGTAGACAAGGAATTACTTGTCACTTCACTGATGACTTCAGACAACCTTTAAAAGAAATTAGTTTCTATTAAAATGCAGACTAACAATGAAAACCTGAAGAATGACTTCCACTAGGCCCAGTCTGAAGCCTGTCAAACTATTTTCTCTTCTAGCACATCAAACAAACAAAAAATCAAAACATACAAGACACGTTAATAACAACATGGAGTTAAAATTAAGTTATTATCACACCTCTGGTCCCCAAAAACCTTTCAGTAAAATGTCACCTGTGGTGTTAGCAGATCACCCACTACAAAACAGCAACTGCTTATGAAGGCTAAAACGGTATTTGTATTCCAAGAGCTGGAATTGACAAGGAAGAAATTCCTACTACTCAAGATACCTTCCATCAAAACAGCATGGTGCAGTGAACTGCAAGTTCTCCATGTTAAGACCTTGCGTTCTCACAGTACCCATACAGAGAATGAAATGGTACACCGTGGCCGGGAATAAGTACTTCTCACTAGCAGTTAAAAATCTTGAGCATATCTAATTTGTATATCCAAACCGGTTTGTGTTCCAGAGCTAGCAAAGCTCTCTACTTAGTTCTGTTAATTTTACTAATAAAGTTGCAGCTCTTAAAAAGGCAGGAGAGTATTTCCAGTCTGTCTTCAGCTCAAATCTTTTTAAGTGAAACCCTGAGCAGCCTTGGGCAAGACAGCACAAAGCAAAATAACTACCAACAAAGCTCAGAAGCACTACACTGAGAGTTGGCATGAATTGAAATGTCTGCATTTTTGAATAACCTAACAATTCTCTGCATTTCAGATCCATGACAATGAGTCTTGATTCAGAATCTACTACTCAGTTCATGTTAAATTTCAGTAATTATTATACACGCCTTTATTACTCCTCACACACCACTACGGCTTCACCCACTTCCTAACAACTGATTTAAAGACACAGGTCTATGCAGATAATAGTTCCCAAATGTAGTGCAACAACTGCTTTATATAGGCATATGGTGTCACTTACTTTATGGATGATTTGCCAGTAACTGTTTTCCTCTCATCCTTCGGACAAGTAACAAGAACCGATGGCTGCTTTTTGTTGCTCTGTGTGTTAGTAATGGCTGTGGAAGAATGATTGTCACTTTTGTGGCTGCTGTTGCTATTGCTGCTTTCGTCACTACAGCTAGAAATCCTCATGTTGTCACTATCACCACTTTCACTAGTACTGCTGCTCTTAGATTCACCATTTACTTTTTCTGGTTGGTTATAAGAAATTGGGAGCTGGTCATCAAATATGATCTGAACATTATCAGGGGATACTTTGTTTTTCCTGTTTTTCCTTTTGGAGCTTGTTGTGGTGATGGTATTATTCCTTTTCCCATGAGAACCTGCTAAAGTTGTCCAAGTTGCAGATATACCTATGGTGGTTGTAGTGGTAGCACTAGGAGGCTCCATTGGGACCTCTGGATCATCTGGTGGAAGAATAAAAAACAGTATGAATTTAGCTAGTTCAAGAAACCTTGTATGGTTTTGTGCTCCAAATAACACTTTTCAAGTTAAATGTTATACAAACAACTTCAAAAGACTCCAAGAATCAAGCAGAATCTCTAACAAAGCTGGTATCTGTACAACTACTAAACATGTCACATCATTGAGCTTCTTGCCTTGTTTATTGTAACTTATCTAGCATTTCATTCCAATCTTGGAATAAACACAGCAGAAATTCATTAAGTGTGAAACTAAATTCAAGCATGAAAAGACAGAAACAAAAGCAATTACTGGAATAACAAGTATATGAAGCTTATCAGCACAACCCAACAGTCAGTGAAGACCATTTCTTAGCGCACCACAGAAGATGCAGCTCAACACCACACAATATTTGGATAGACAGGACAACAACAGGACAACATATTTAGTATTTTGTGGTTGCCAGTGTTGGGGTTTTTTTTTTTTTTTACTGGATCAAGATTATAATTCTGTTTGTGAGCCAAAAAAAATTGGCCAGGTTTTCAGTTTTGTAGGACCTGGAAGTAAAAACATGTGAAAACATTTCCTATGTCAAGTTAACCTGAACTCTCACTGAACCTGCTGTCAGCAATCCTGAGCCATAAAAAGATGCAGAAGTGACAGTAATAAAGGTAAACCACTGAAAGCTCAGCAGGTCAGAAAAGATGACTGTACTCAAGTTTTGACAAGAAAAGCCACTGGAAGACTGGAAATAAAAACTCATCAGTATGCTTCACAAATAAGGCAAGTGGTTGAAATCACCTTCAGCTTTTAGCTTCTCTTTCTCTTGAGCAGCTTGAAGTTCAAAATTCTCTTTACTTTTTGCTTCAATTTCTTCTAATTTTCTTCTTTGTTCTTCTTTTTTCTTCCTCCGTTTTTCCTTTCTTTTCTCTCTTTTAGCAGCCAAAGCCAATCTCCTACTTTCTTCCCGTAGCTAAAATTAAAGCACATTACAATATGTGTTCCATGCATTTCAAAAAAAGCAAATGCTTTCCATTTCCTGAGAAGCAGAACTTGCATTTTAGACTAACACATTCACGAAGTGAGCTAAATTCTGTGAGCTATATTTTCACATTTACTTCTTCCAAACAGACTGTTTACCCATGTTAACAGAAAGTTGATGTAGAAATAGAGGACACCATCTTAAATGAATTTTCCAGAACGTGTCTTCAGGATTCTAAGACTACCATGTTTGTCTTAGCTGTACTGCCCCAACACACTCATTTCCCTTTCAAAGGATGTGCCACATTTTTAGCTAGGTTGGATATAAAATGTGCACTCATTTGATGCTACACTTCTTAGTGTTTTTTTTTTAAATAACATCTCTTCTACAACACTATGGTTTCAAGGAATATTATCCACATATTTTGTTTTATTTAAGACACAAAATGGGATTCAGACCTCCAATCCATACCAAGATGACTGCAAAATGCTCACCTATTGTGTACTGAACAAGAAAAAAAAAGTACTTCAAAATCCTTTTATGGATTTTACAAAGAGGAAATATAGTTATATCAGAGTATCTTAACCCAGTTTCTCTTAGTAAAAGTCAGAACTGAAGGTACAAAGGTAACTTGAACCACCAGATGTTTAGCTCTAGATGCTCCAACTATATTGATTTCACATACTCCAGTACGGACATTCACAGATCTTCTGGTCATGAAGGAATGTGAAGCTGTAATCTTATCAAATAAATATTCCCAGCTCCAAACCCTTAACTTGCCTTCTCCAAGTCCAATTCCTCTAAAAGAATGCTTGCATTTTTGTTGGCTTCAGCAGCCTGTCTATCTTTGGCTTGAACAATTGATTCCATACATAAGTGGCACTTCTTCAGCATCTCCTAAAATAACAAAGTACATCAACATTCCATTTTAAAAAGTAAAAGTGCATGTTTAGAAACTACACTCTCAAGCTTACAGTACTAATTTACTGATTTTCTTACTTGGAAAGAAGATTTAATGGAGGAAAAAAAAGAATATTTTCCATTACTTCCAGTGCAATATTATTACAAAACATCCATAATTATACCAAGTTAATCTCTCATTGGCAAATAAGCTGCAAAAATTTTATTTACTGATTTTGAGTCATGAGTAGTAAGTGACATGGCACCATCACAGATGAAATTCTCCTTCCATTCCTGATCCCAAGTGCAAATTGTTATCAATGCAACCCTTCACTGCAGCTTGAAATTTCCTTTTCATGCCCAACTTTGCAAACTGATGTCCAATTAACAAGTAGAACATGAAGTCAATAATTACTATCTCAGCATGCTTAAAGTGGTACAAAGACAGTTCATAACCTATGCCTGTTAAAGACAAAGTGTTTATGAAACCAAAGGAGAAATAGTGTGAGAAGTGAAAGAACTGCACAAATTAAAAGGCCATCACAAAACAATGCTTAGCTCCCCACTCTCTCCCTGAAACAGCTGGGAAATATTTTAACATTCTATTATGATAATAATTATAGACCTGTACTAATTGCACAACAGCAATTACTTTTACTGGGTGTCAGCATCATGCAAGTGACCAGTGGTCACAGCCACTGGCAATAACATACATACCAATGACAGGGAGAACACTTGAAAACAGACATGCATAATAAGTAGTGTTGTCATACCACGAAGGTTTATGAAGTTACACAGGCTGTGTGCTCCCATTCCACTTTTTTTTTTCTGAAAACTTCCAAATGGACTCATCATTTGGCTGAAATCCAGCGTGTCAACAAAATAGTATTTGAAACATCTACTCTAAAGTTGAGTCACAGTACTGTTTCTTCTGAAACGTTCTCTTCCAATCTTACCTTATCAGTAATGGTTGCTATGTATCTCATACATTCCGAATCCGATGGAAACTGGTTTACTTCTTTTACTAGGTAGCGAACCACTTTTACATGACCCTGTAAGAAGGAATAGACAAGCATTTCAAGTACCTGTTATCAAGCTGGCTTTATAGCCTTATTTTCATATACTTCCATATTTTCCTTTTGTCAGTTTTCAAACATCTGGCTCTGGCTACTTACAGTTGTAAGAACAGTCATTAGCAATTTTTAATTACTACTGAACTTGAACTACACTCAATTATCTCAAGTCAAGCTGGGCTAATTCAAAGTTGATTTTTAAAATGCTCATCCTCTTTTGCATAAGAATTCGTTTTTTAAATTGTTTTTTACTTCCATTGCATATTCCGCATCTCCATACAAATACATTAATTTTCTGTTCTCAGATCCATGAAAATCAGACTCAGTAAAACCATAAAGAGAATTTCTACTAGAATTTAACACATCATGCAGGTGACATGCACACCTATTTTTGAAGATTCAACACCAAGTACTACAAGTAGGTCACATCTTTAAAGACGCAGCTTATCAGTTATTTTCCGTTTATTCCTACTACGTATGGATGATTGAGACAACATTAATCAAAACCAAAGATAAACTTCATATTCTACCTTTCGGAAGGCTGCCATAAGAGGAGTTATTTTCCTGTTATCAGCAGCATCAACATCTGCTCCAGCCTGAACTAGCAATTGGACAACATCTAGATGTCCTCCATTTGCTGCCAGCCACAGTGGAGTATTCCCCTTCTTATTACGCACATCAATGTGGGCTCCTCTACAAAAACAAACGTTCAGTCAAAACAATGGAGAAGATTGTAGTTACTTATGTCAACAGGACTTGCAAAGGTTCATGCAATGCCTAAGAAAAAATAGGCTAATTCAGCACTCATTTTTACATAAAACATGCATTCACAGAGAGCTTTAATTTCAGAAATATTTTTAGATTCTCTGATGCTGTGAAAAGCCTACACTCAGACTAAACGTATTTTTAATACTCTGACTCATACTGTTTGTCAGTTGGGTTTGAAGCATTGCTAATTACCTCATTAACTTCCACCCATTAGTACACTGTATTCCTCAATAGCTTACTGAGAACAACTTGTAAAGTTGCAAGTGCAAGCCAAGTGCCACTACTTGGAAAGAGACTTATCCAAAAGCTGTTCAAGAAACAATTATGCTGAGCACATTTGGTGATCAATCTCAAACGGATAAAATTGTTAAGACTTGCACTGTATGTGCATCTTCTGCTTTTCAATGACTTAACACTGACAGTTAAACTGAAGGCTTCAGGGATGCAACTACAAGAAATATCACCTTCACACAAAACATTTCCAACGTTCACAAGTTCATAATACAAGAAAAGTTCTGTCAGTCCACACACGTAAAAGCAAGTACTTGAACACCAAACACAACTTACACTCTCACTAAACAGAAAACATAATTATTAATGTTTAGTACTAACAGAAATCTTTCCATTCCCTATCACATAGTGTACACTGCAACACAGAGAATAGAGATTGTTTCCTTTAAGCAGCGCACTTAGAAAAATACAGTACCTGCTAATAAGAAGTTCACAGAATTTGTAGTGCCCTTTGTCTGCTGCAATGGTTAAAGCTGTGTCTCTTGAGGAAGGTACCGGAGGAGCATTTACATCCGCACCTTTGTCCAGCAGAACTCTGCCTACTTCTGCATATCCACCAGAAGCAGCTTCCATTAATGGCGTGAGACCAGTCTACGATAAACATGCAAGAAAATCAAGCAACTTGTGTGAAAGAACTGGAAGGTGGGTTCACTTAAGAGCCAGGACTGATTTCTACGTCCAGCAGCATATTTCAAGTTCTGCTATACAGCCCCTCCTACCTGACCAGTTTTGCAATAAACTACCAATATTTCAAAGGAGAGAAAATGTACACTTGTACAGAAAAGGAGGCACAACAATGCATAGGTGTCCTACTGCTGTGCAGTGTTCAGGAAGGTTCTTTGCCTGCTGATGTCACAGCATCTCAGAAATAGCAGTTAACCTTATACAGTTGATGATCAGCGTAAGTATTGGTTAAAAAAAAAAAAACAACACACTTTTGTTTTTAATCTTCATTAAGAGATGCTACACAGCAACATCCGGAAAGTGCCCAGCTAAGTGAAGGGGGACACATTAACTTCTGACAGACATTCAAAATTCCACATTTCCTTTCAGCTCTATGTTACCACCATGGATAGAAGCAGTTAGACAAGGAGATCAGACCTTAAGTACAACCTAGATCAAGAATGTGACTTTCTAAATTCATTAAATACTTGCATTTTTTCAAGTTAATGGATCACTGTTCTTGTAAACACCTGAAAATTAAGTAAAGCTTCAGAAGAATTGCTTTTCTTTCAATGATTCGTATATCTGTATAAATGCTAGCTCCTGAAGTACAACCACTGTTTTTACGTTCTCTTTTTCTAGACAGTATCAGAAACTTGAAATTGCTCTGTAGAACACATCACCTTTGGTCATCCAATTAACTTCCAAGGGGCATGTAACAGAAGGACAATAAAGCCATCAAATGATGACAAGTCACAACTTGCAAGCATCTCTTTTTTTGGAGAGCAATTTGCTTCTTACCTTAGCTCTATGTTCCACATTTGCTTTTCTATCAAGGAGCAGGCTAACCACTTCAGTTCTCCCTTGGAAACAAGCCAGAGTTAGTGCTGTATTCCTGTTGGTCTCTATCTGGGCATTTATATCAGAGCCCATGTCCAGTAATAACTTCACAGCAGCAGTGTGGCCATTCATGGCTGCCAACATTAAGGGAGAAATGCCCAATTTGCTACCAGTTCTGAAAGAAGAAACAATAAAGGAGTTTAAATCGCAATCACGTTTCTAAGATGACTTCAACAAAAACAGAGAAAATAGAGTTTTTAACAAGAATGGAAGTCAGCAACACAGCAACTACATACGAAACCACAGAAAGCTCTTGTCCAAGGTTGCTGGCAAGTATTTCTATTTCAAAGCATTGCAGGCATGTTAGATTTTAATTGCTGTAAATTTAAAGGCATCTCTTACGAGGAATTTCTGCTTTAACTTTTTATTTGACTTGTGCAATGCACGTTTGAACTACTCAATGTATGCAAGAGGCGTTACATAGATGCAAACACAAAGTGAAATCTTTCTTTAAATTACAGGCAAGAAACAAACGTGTGCGCTTTTTATTATTTATCCCAGAAGTAATTTCAAACTAGCAGGCCAATCGGAAAAAAAAGAAATACTTTTTGTTTTTCAAACCTCTTTGTTTTTCAAACCTCTTTGTTTTAATCAAAGAGGACTGATAATATGATGCATGGCAGAAGTTATTAAAACATACAGAAGGAGCTGGAAGTTAAATGAGCACTGAAAAAGTATAGTCAAAAATCTTTCCTTCCTACCTGAAATCTACAACAAACAAGAAAATTACATGGATATTTATTTATCATGTAAACACAAGCTAACTTGTTCAATTTAGTTGCCAAGAAAGCCTTTCAGAAAGGGTGAAGATCACAAAGAAGTAGTGAGAACGGAACTTGCCTGGAATTGATTTCTGCCCCAGCATTTAGCAGAATCTTGATAATATTCACATAGCCACCAGAAGCAGCGAGGCTTAAAGGTGTATAATCCGAAACATTCCTGTGCTCTTTGTTTGCCCCTCGAGCTAGAAGCAGCTCCACCACCTGCAGTATTTTAAGAAATAAAATCTGTTTTTGTCTTAAACTTGCAAGTCTATCTGATATAAATCTATTCAATGCTTTCAGAATCCTAAATGTACTGTTAACATCTTCCAATGTAAAGACAGCGATTTTGTTCACTTCCTTCACTCTACTCTTGGCCTCTGTGAAAGCTGAGACTAAAATTATGACCCCAAAACCTGCGTGGAAGTCACTTAATATAAATTACAACCACTCATTATACGTCTAAAAGATTTACACCAAACTGCATTACAAACAAATTTATCCCAGTTTTCTGGTTATTTCAGCCATTTTTAAGACTACAAAAAATAGATTTAGTTCAAAAGAAGCATACAAGATAGTCTTGCTTTTTGTCTTCCCACTGTCTCATTCAGTTTGTTATCAAGTTAAAAACTCATCTTCAAACCAAAGCTGAGGAGCAACGAAGAAGTTTCATGCTTTTATCTTTCATTCGCTGTTTACAACACAGCATCAGACTGTTGTAGACTGTACACAAATCTCTCCCAGGAGCCAGAGAAATTAAATTTGCATCACATTAACAACAAAAAGTAATTTTTACATGATGTCTTCCTTACAGATTTATTTACAATTCAAGCAATACCCAGCATTCTATATTGTACATGAAGTTTATTTTCTGCAAGGAAGTTAATGCAGAAGACTTGTTGGGAAACTGAACTTTGTGCCAAAACGAACGCTCACTGAGTTATCTCCAGAACAGTGATGTCTCACTGGCTCAATTTCAGGCTTCCAAGCATAAAACATATTTAGATTGGTCCTACACAGCTGAAGCCAAGAGCTTTTCAATTACAACATTCTGCCTTGAAACCACAGGACAAACAAGCTGCCAGAACTAAACTAGAGCAGGGAGGTACACCCTAGTATCTTCACAACTGCCTAAGGCCTAGTGTTTTCCAATCCTGTTTCAAAAGCCATTCAAGAAAACAGGATGTATTTCCCCAAGAAACACTGCTTGAGAGACAAATATCTCAAATCTGTAAAAAGATGACTGTAAATTCATCTTCCCTGCATGAGGTTGCTAGCTACAAGGTCGTCTCCCCTGAACCAAGAACACAGAATTGTGATTTGCAGCTACTCCTTTGTACGTGCTGACATTCCTCTGGCCCATTCAACATCTTCTGAATGGGGCTGAAAAACAGGCCAGAAGAGTTACAAGTTCTCAATAAGATTTCTGTCTAGGAAGATGTGAAATCATCATCTTCAAATGCCACAATACCAGATTATATAATTTCCACTGCGGCCTTTGCAACCCAAACAGAAGCACTTACTATGCACTTCAAACTTGTTAAGACCATTATCATATGACTTTTTCTTAAGTCACAGAACACAGTATCTCACATAGCATTTAACAAGACTTCTTTTACCTTTACTTCTGATCAGTCATTTGAAAAATACCTCAGACTAAAAAATCCAACAAAACAGAAGACACCAGAATCATCTACGGTACGTTCTATGCAGAACTGACTATAACATTCTCTTGGCTCATATATGGAGCTAACTCATGGCAAACTCTTGCTTCTCAACAGGAACATTGATCCCATTCACTTCCATATTAACATCCATTTAAGCATATAAAAACCCCATAACTAGCCAGGAGTTAGGAGATCTGTTTCACAGCTCTGGTCCAACTTACCAAAATAGGAAAAGGATTTTTTAATCAAACACTGCAATATGTAACCTCAAAAATGTTAACGTCTTAGTGTGTTTTTTTAAAAAACATCATCTGAAACAGCACTGTGTATCAAGTTACTCTAACTGTTCCATAAAATAAAGACAATATACGATCTACAACCCGCTCTTGAAGACTTATAGTTTTACATCACCTCTTGTCTCCCTCCTGAACAAGCCAAGGACAAAGGAGTGTCCTTTGTTCTCTCCGACTGGGCTTCGATATCAGCTCCATTATCAAGTAAGATTTCAACAACACCCACATGGCCAGCTGTAGCAGCCAAAATAAGTGGAGTAAATCCTAGAATGAAAAAGGATGTTTTTGAAGAATCCACATTCATAACTTCAAATTAAGCAACTTACGTTAAACTATCAAGAAAGCAAGCCTAAAAGCTTCACACAAAAACTATATTCACTACATACTTATTTACTACATTAATGGAATGTAGTGGAAGACAAGAGTGGATCTATATTGGCACAGTGAGATACCTACCTTTCTTGTCCCTGTGTTCGATATTGGCTCCTCTCTCTAGCAGTGTTTGTACTAGCTCTTCATGGCCACCAGCACAAGCAAGCGTCAACGCTGTGTCATGATTACTCTCAGTCTGAAAAAGAAATCGGTAGAAATATAAATTCTTCCTTTTTCAAGTACAACTTCTGTCATGTTGCACTGTAGCACAAACACAACTGCATCTATAATGAAATACGAACTACACAAAACTTACGACCTGTTCACTGATCACCTCATTTTTTTTTTCATGTTCAAGTTAGAAACAGAATTCTATCTTTAGTTTGCTCTGCTGGGATATTTTAAAAAAAGATTCCTCAAGAGCAGATCTCCATGTGAGCATAGTTTTAGTTTTGCTTTATTATGTTATGATTGAAGGTAGCTGGCAACCAAACTCAGTACTGACATGCACTGCTGTCTACCAGTTAGCAATGAGACACATCAGGTTATGGGAAGAGTTTGATTCGCAGTCAAAGCAGAAACCAAGTCAACTGCCATAAGCAGCTGAACTAACTAGAACTGGTTTCCCAGAGATCTCTCTCCCCAGTCCACAATAACCTCCTGCTGCAGTCTACAGCAGTGCACACTTACTCATCTCCACACTGCTTGCATCTTAGCCCTATCATCTTGGTCACTTTTTGTAGTCTAGAAACATGCAAATAGAAATACATAGAGAATAGAAAAAAGCAGTACACTTTTTTTTTTCTTTGATGGCTTAATAGCCCCAAATCAACAAAAAGCAGTTGCTTTTAAAATGATTTTCAATATAGATATGCCTTTTCATTATTGAGAGGGAGAACTCTTGAAGTACATCATTTCTGAAGATGTTTTTGCAATACTTTCATACTTCTGTCAGACCTGGGGGAGGCAGGGGAGGCACTGGCCAGCAACTCAAAGCACAACTGTGAAAAGTGTGCAAGAGGTTTTTAGCCTAGTTTTCATTTTCAGAAGTCAGCCACCAAAATATTTAATTCTTTCTACCCTGTTTCTCATATTCACTCATTGAAGAAATGAGAAATACAAATATTTAGTAATGCAAGGCTCTTCTCTTTTATTGAGCTAGAACACAGAAGAAACTGAACTGCAACTTTCCCAATAGTTGTACAGGCTTTCTAAAATCAGCTAATCAAGTCTCATTATACAACAGCTGCTCCCTATAAATGAATTATTCACAATACAGTGGCTGTACTGTAGTGACAGTGGAAGGCTTACCTGGGCATCAATATCTATAGCAGGGTAAATCGGTAGCATGGCTGAAGGAGAAATGATAGGACTTGGAGTTGGTGTCTGAGGCTGGGAGACAGAAGTTGCAATGCTGTGGGTAGGAGTGTTTGACATTGCAGATGCTCTTCCGCTCACTGCTGTTGAACAGAATAATTACAATTAGTAAAAGCAACAGTGGGTAAGAACTCCTCAAATATTTCAAACATTCAGAAATGTGCATTTTTCCACGCATTTAATCCACCTTTTGAACCCTCATAACTGTATTAGATTGCCAAATAAATACGTACATATCAGATTGTCATGTTCTCTAAATGCCCACCACAAAAAAAAAAAAGCACAATATATATATATATATTTTTAATATCAAAGACTTTCCTGCAAGTCAGGCATTATTTGTACCAGGAATTCCATACCTTCAGAAGCGAGTGCAGAACAAGTTGAAGCAACAATTATCTACATATTTTCCTTAAAACAGCTTAAGGATTCTCATGTAGAAGTCCATCTACTTTCCCCTAGCCCCCCCACAAACATCACAAAGAAGCAGCAGAGCTAGCATCAGGTTGCTCACATAGAAGAATTTGTTGAAATCAGTGAAGAAGCAGCTTAACAGCTATTTTGCAGAGACTTTGGTCAAAGACGTTAGGATAAGCAGTAGAAGGTAATATCATCTTACAGTTGATGACAGTATATTGACATGACACAAAGTCACACGTCCCTGAAATTCATTTCAACAGCATAATAGTTACGACTACCATGTGAACTTGATGCTACAACAGCATTTGGGGGAAAGAAACTCCAGTTTTTCTATTTGTTATTCTTTAAAGGAATCTAATGCTTTTCCTCCACAATTTTTCTTCCTTTTTTACAAGTCTTTATCAAGTGTGAACAGCAAAGCAGGAAGTGAAGGGTTATATGTTTCTCTCATCAAGTTCACAAAAGGACCTTTAGCTGCAAAATGAAAGAAATATGGTTTCCACATTGTCAGCATTCACTGAATACACTACACCGAGTAATCTTAAGGAATACTGAGATAACATCCCTTTCTCCCCAACTTCTGATGTCACACTTATTGTTCAAATAGATTTAGTAATCGGCCACATCCCACGTTACCAACCATACTTATTTAGCTCCTGTGTTTAGTTGGAAGGGGTAACTTTTTCAACAGATGCCATGCAAATTTTACCGCAACATGCCAATCTGAGCACTACTTCTCTGTAATGCAGCTGTGGTTTTAGTACATTTTTGCTTTTATTTCTGGACTTCCTATAACAAATATCATTAAAGAAGCCAATAAATGCCATTGAAACGAAACAAAAATATCAACTTAGAGCATAAGAAATATACTTCACCTACTACTTAAGACTTAATCATGTCACAAGCTGTGCTGATCTTTATATCAGAGCATCTTTTGAAAGCTGCTCTCATCTTACCAAAAAAGTCACACTAGGTATGAACTAAAAGGAATATGCTGATGCTGAGTCAAAATACTCATGATATTGAAGGTCAAAAACTGCAGCCTAAAGGAGCTCCACATCTTACAGAACAAGGGACTGTAATCTAATAACTTCCAGTGAAGGTTTATTTTGACCTCATCTCACTCCTTATTCTTGCTGTAGAGATATAACCTAATAATGTAGCAACCAATTTGTTTCATAGAGAATGATAAGAATGCGTTTGAACTCCTGCTCCCATCTTCACACACACAGTCATGATGAATAATTTAGGAAAAAAAATAGAAAGTTTACTTTCTTTCTCCAACTTCAAGGAGAAAGCTCAATCATGGTAAAACATGGAACAATTAAAAAAAAAATCATGATCCTCAGAACTCCCATCTCCCATCAAACTGACCAGAGAAAGATGATAAAATCAACTGGAAACTAACTATATTAACTTAAATCGTATAACATAAAAGCATGATCATCAAATAATCCACACATGGAAGAAGTTTATCCCGTTACAGAAGCACATGGTATTTGCTAAGATTCCTGCTGGAGCCCTGAGACTGGGGAACACACGCTTTATTACAGAAGTTACTATTAAACGTTCATGTTTAAAAATAAAAACATAAATAAAATAAAAATCAAGCTAACTGGGAAAGTCTCGGAAAGAAGGCATAGGGAAAAGACATCTCCTTCCACAAATCATACAAATCATATATAAATGGTTTTATGAATGATAACAGAAGAATGCATCAATATGCCTGTTGACTTCAGTTCTCATGTTAAATCCATCTCGAATGTGCTTCAGCAATAACACGAATAACACCATCCATAACCCTGAAGTACTCACTGAGACAAGATACTACTTTTTACGGCTAACAATTTGGATTGTGCTTCTTAGATCATCTATGCAGAGTTCAAATTTTTCATCAGTGTGCCAATGACAACGAACAAAATCTTTACTGACAGCTTCTAGTATTTGTTTGGACACAGTAAGCCAAAAGGTTTTCATACTAGTCTTTAGCAACAAAACACAGTAGCCAACAAGCACAATCTGCAGTTAATAAACCTCTAAACCAGATCACCTGAAACACCACACTTCAAAGTTACGCCCTAGTTACTGTATGGCTAGGACAGCACATCTTCACAACTAGGTCACAATTACAGTATTTCAAGAGTATCTGTGCTTTAGTTCAGTACCAGCTACTAATCTTATTAACACCAACACACAACTTATAGTTGATGTGATTCCTTTGCATTAATTTTGGTAGTTATAGCTGACTCAACTCAGAAGGCAGCTTCCAGTAAGTAAAATATCAAGTGTTTCAAGGCTCCTGTTTTTTTTTTTTTTTTTTGTGAGGTTTTGCTACTGGATCCCATAGAATACAGGATTGTTTGAGTTGGAAGGGACCTCTGTAAAGACCATCTAGTCCAACACCCCTGCGAAGACAAAGATGCCTACAGCTACATCAGGTTGCTCAGAACTCCATCCAGCCTGGCCCTGAATGTCTCCAGGGACAGGGCTTCTTCCATCTCTCTGGGCAACCCATTCCTGTGCTTCAGCTACCTCTTTTTCCTTATATCCAATCTAAATCTCCCCTCTTTTAGTTTGAAACCACTTCTTGTCCTATCACAGAAGACCCTGCCAAAGAGTTTCCTAACTAACCCTTTTCCATGGTCAATAAATACTTCTATTTGCCAGACTCGCTGCAAGCAAATGACTTGAACTGACATCTGAAGTCAAAGAGCAAACCCTTTGCTTGTCATCAGTTCCAGCAGGAGTTGTAATTGAATATTCACTTTTTCAACTTGTCCTGTTTCTTTCCAAATAAAACATAGAATAAAACAATAACAGAACAAAACAACAACCCACAAACAACAACAAAAACACTAAAAACATAAAACCACCACCCTAGAACTCTTAAGTCAGTATATTCTGTGTTCCTAGGCTAATACTGTAGGGCCCTGACAACATCAATGAGCTTCTCTAGCAACAAGGAATCACACTTCAACATTCCAGAGGTGATCTAACAACTAAGCACTTGACTTACAGCAAGACTATCTTATCCCAGTCTCTAATACCAGCATTTGCACACCTGACTTGGTTTAAACAAGCACTTAGAATTGGAGAATTAAATAATAATTTGCAAACAATTAAGCACAAAGATGAACACTAGATCAAGTTTACAATCAGAAGACAGCCTTGTTTTTGTAACCAGTGTGAATTCATAGAATCACTGAATTGCTCAGGTTGGAAGAGACCTTAAAAATCATCGAGTCCAACCACAACCTAACCCTAAGTCTAACAACCCTCAGCTAAATCATGTCCTTGGGCACCACATCCAGGGACAGTGACTCAACCACCTCCCTGGGGAGCCTATTCCAATGCTATTCCTATTCCAGAATTCACCCAGTGCTGCAAACACGGCTTTGTACCTACAGGAATACTCCACAGGGCTCCCAGTGAAGCATTTTAGAAGGCTACAGAAAAAATATGTAGCTGCTCCCTAAACATTTTGTGTTACACTGAGCCCATTTCACCTCCACACTAAAATCAAGATGTGTGAAATCGAGCTGCTAGAGTTGTACAGCCAGGGCTGTATCTGCTCACTTTAAAATAAGCCATTTGACAGGCTTAAGGTGAAACTGCACATGTACAACTTCTAACAGACTTACCACAAATACCTGTCAGAACACAATTTAGATCTGATCCCCAACTGCACGTGTACATGCACATGTAGTAAGAACTGGAACTAAGGAATACAAAAACATTCATTCATTCATATGTACATTGGAAATATCTGACTTTCACAAAAAGGCATGAACAAGCATTTGGGTATGCACCACCTGACCTAAAATCAGAGTTCCTCAAAATGTTATATGCAGTTAAACACACAGCAAGTGTATTCTAAATGAAATTCTATGTTACACTTAAAAGAAAGTGTATTGCTCACATTCTTCACACAAACACAAACGGTATTTGTTCTCTCTGTGGAATCAAGTAGCTGGTGCTGGTAGGTATCCCAATACCATCAGTGCACATTATCACAATGCAAGTAGCTTTATCTATCTTCTCATGTCTCTTGTCAGATATTTATTCACTGACAGCTTTCAATCTTTGTACCTAGGCTTAAACTCTAACACTAGATTTTCCGAAGAGAATCTCATAGCTCCCATAAGTTTCAGTAATCTTTCAGGAGGCTTTGCCTGAACATCAGGTTACTCATTAGAAGTCTATTTTTAGTCACAACTTGAAAAGCATCATTCCAATTATACCAAACAATCACCATTCAGTCTTTTACATAATTACCAAATCCACTATTCACTGTGCACCACACTCCCCCCATTCCTCCTGCAGTACATGCAGGAAAATATCCACTCCTCTGAACCTTTGGACTAACATGTTCTTAGAGACCTGTCTATGCTCCAGTTCATATCCCAGCACAGTGCATTAGTCCTACAGTCTCCTTACGAAGAACTACTGTCAAGATAGACAGCACTTCTAAAAATAAACATTCATCTGTTTCACAAAAACATCAACAAGTTTTTAATCAAGGGAAATGTTGATGTATTTATTATTTTTTAAATATTCCTTAACAGTTGATCTGTATTTAGGTAGGTACTCAAAATGAGTATTTCAGCTATTACTTTAACATGAACAGGGACATGCAACTAAAGCATGCATAAAGAGAATCAACACTAGAAGCTCATGTTCCCTATGGTACTGAAAGCCTATTATTTTAAACAATTACTTTTTAAGGCCTTAAAGCACTGACTCAACACATCCAACTAATCTCCAAAGTAATTCAGAAAAACCTGGTAGGGCTGAATTTGTTTTTAATTGGAGAAACAGCAATTTTCAGGAGTGTACTTAAAAAAAAAAAAACACCAACAGTAAACAAATTACAATTGCTTTTTTTTCTTTTCTCTTCCAAGTAAATGTAAACGTTTCCTAATGGTTCACTATCCAGGGCCAATCAAGCACCTTTCATTCAGCAGACAGGCCTACATTCATTACAAGTTGTAGGCTTGATGGAATGCTGTAGCTAAAAAGCCTGCTGGAGTACTCCACGACAGTTCTCATTTAACTAGCTTAGAGTGCAAACAAACAGTGTTGTCCTGATGCTGTTCCTAAGCTACAGACTGAAATACAGCTGTTAATCTCTAGCACACCCCTCCCAAACTACAAAATGTTAAAAATGCAACTTCTGACATACCAACCTGACAAAAGAGCACCAGTATAGCACAACAAAAAGAAAGACAAGGCTGCAAATTGAGAAGTTAAAACTAACTCTGAGATCCTAAACACAGGAAACAGGCTAGTGGTTTTGCTGTAGAGCTAGCAGGAATACATAAACACACACGCACACACAAAAAAAGCCGACATACCCTCAACTGGTTAAGCAAATATTATACCTGCTCATAACAATATAAACCCACCTGCCATGATGTCATCCAGCGTGTCATTGAGCGTCTGAGCAGGGCTGGCTACCATTAACCCTTGCTGTGTTTCTGTCAGTATTCCTTGCCCCAGCCCTGCTAGTTGTGCTTGGCCCAATACTGGCTGTCCAACTATAACACCTTGCAGTTCTGTAAGATTTGCGATGGACCCTGGAGGTAAGGAACCTGCTGCCAGAGGCAAAGCTTGTGGCATCGCCAGAGGCTGAATTGGTGCAAAACCCGTCTGTGCAGCAGCTTGCTGAGGATCATCTTTAAGCAAGACGGGGTCCACTTGCTGTAATCGTGCATAGTCTCCCTCTGAGAGTTGTTCTCCTACCCCAACAGGAGTCAGAAGTCCCAGGTGCTGGCAAGACTGTTGCTGCTGCTGCTGCTGGAGCTGAATTCTTTGCGCTTTTACCTCTAGATATTGCTTTTTCAGCTGCTGCTGAGTTTTCAGCTGTAACTCTCGTTCCACTTTCTGCAGTTCCTCCAAAATCTTTTGTTTCTTCTGAATTTGTTCCTCTCTCGTTTTGTTCAGCTCCTCAATCTTCTCTTTGGTGAGCTGGTCAGCGTGTGCCAATTCCAAGGACTGCAGCTGAGCATTCTTCTCTATGGCTTCTTTTATCCTCTGCTCCAGCTCTGTCAACTTGCCCTGAGCCTCTTCTACAATGCTCTCTGGAGACTGATTGGTGATGTAACCCTGTACATCCTGGTTGTTTGCTGGCAAATGACTGCTGGACTTTTGTTTAGAAGCAGCTGTGTGAAAAAGAAACCCCCTCAGAACCAATGGAAGTGCATATGAATGGCATCCTCATTATAGAGCTACTGTTGGGATGCTAAATGCACTGAGACACAGCACCCACAGAAGGTCAGAAAGTACTTGTACTGCCCTCAACGGAAACTGTATCTTTCACTATCAACTTTAACACAGCAGTCAGATCGCAAGTTAAAAGTACAGATTACTGCACATACATTCCAAATAACCCCTACGCTATGCTGAAATATTTAATCCAACTACTGTTATATTTTTGCCAAATGAAGTGATTGTCTCAAGAGCCGCTGTTATCAAGTGGTGCTATGAGATAAATGAAAACAAAAGGGTAGAACATGCTGTCTCTTCACTTGATCTTTTGGAATTGGTATCGTGTTAAGACAAATGTACCGTTACATCCCTGAAGCACAGCAAAAGTGATGCAAAAAACATCTTTTTCTAGGCCACCAGTTTTTTGAGCAGTGTGGTACATTTTAGGAAGTATTATACTTTCTAGGAACACTGAATCCTTTCGCTACAGGTATCCAGCTTTGCCCAGTTGACAAACAGTGCTAGAACCTAGGATAGTCATTTATATTTAACATGATCTAACAGGGTATGTTTAGTAACTACATGTTATCCATAGCAGACACGATTTTGCACGTGTCAAAACTCAGCTCTCCGCCCAGGCAAGGCAAATAATTCAGCCTTCCTGTAAGAACAAGCGATGGACTAATCCAATACATCTTTTATGAAGAAGTCCACGGTAATACAGCTGACATGGTCTGCCATACCAGTTGGAGAAAGAACAATCTGTTAATTTTGAAGGGTGAAAGGCAAATGAAAACTCAGGATTTGAGCCAGTGGTGGTGCCCAGTTTCTTCCAGAGATCCTTGCTGTATTTCCAGAACAATACAAGTGTACACACAGTATTAATTTTATAACATGCACGCCTGTATTTGCGCTATTGCTGATCCTTGATTAAAAAAAAAAAATATTTTGGAAGAGACTTCTGAGGTACAGAAAGTGTAAATTCTCAAAATGGTGATCCTCAAAATAGATGCAAATTTAGTCCTAGAAGGACCTGAGCCACATGAGACTAAATATTTTATAGCACAAGAAATTCCGCCTTCAGTCACATTAGTCCACCCCACTCCAAGACTACTATCTTAAGAAAACACAAGTTACCCAATCAACTACAATATGGAGCTTAACAATTTCTACAAGTTAGACTAGAAAATTTACAGAGCTTTCTGGGTGACATTCTGTTGTTTCAGTCCGGTATGCCAGACTAATATATACTTTAATGTTTTTACTTAGGCAGATTTCTTGACACTTTGTGGTAAAAGGGTTAGATGACTGAGTTCATATTTAGTATATAAGCAATCCTAAAAAAAAATTTACAGTATCTCCTTGACTGAATCCATTAACACTTTTCATAGGAACTACTCGCTATAAGTGCAACCCTAAATCTTCTATTCAGAAAATCAGCTCCAGAACTAAAACTGACCTTTATTTCTGATGGGAAGGGTTGTGGCGACATTAGCAGGGGGTTTGTCAGGCTCCTGGGGTGGGACGACCATGGGCAGCGCCTGCACTGGTACACGAGGAGCCTAAAATGTTGGATACTAATAGATTATTTTTCTCATACTCCAATCTAGTGATAGTTCAATAGAAGGTAAACAAAACCTGTTAGAAAAGCAGACGTTTGTGGTAACTAACAACATTTAAGACAGTTTAAATATGCTGAGTTCAACAGTTAACAAAATCATCTAGCTTCTACGTGCTTCAAATTCGTAACCTAAGAAATAGCTTGGGTAAGCATACTCATCTCTGTATGCTACACTCTGATAAAGCAAATACAAGCCACAGCAGACTACAAATGTAATTTTGCAGAACAGCCTCACTAAAGATGACTTCAGTTGCTGGCTGCTTTTTTTTTTTTTAAAAAAGTAATTTTTGTAGATGAACAGAAGGACCACACAGCAATGCTCAGAGAACCTTCATCTTTACAACAGCTCAGATTTTCAATGCATTCCCTACAGTTCAGTAGTGTATAAATGACACACCTGACTCTTTCAAATGTTTCAACTTTGACTAAGCTGCAAGAAGAAATACAAAGTCCCACAGATCAAACTACCAGTCCTTAATTCTTACCCTATTTAAATCATGGGATGGCGGGGTCAGCTGAGTAGCATCAG
The DNA here is from genome assembly GCF_987193195.1 of Phasianus colchicus. NCBI lineage: Eukaryota > Metazoa > Chordata > Aves > Galliformes > Phasianidae > Phasianus > Phasianus colchicus. The sequence continues at coordinate 32,174,253 of NC_143439.1, forward strand.
GTGGAGGAGCAGAAAGTAAGTTGTTTGGGTAGTCTAGAAGGTAACAAACCACACTGGTATGACCACCCTTTGCTGCCTCTATTAACATAGTTGATCCATCCTGAAGAGGCAAAGATCACAGTATTAGAAAAGAGTACAAACAGAACATGACAGTGTTGAAATATTTTGACAGACCCAACAAAATATATAAAAACTTAAATATTCCAACTGCAGCAAATCCACAACTAAACTTAAGAACTCTACAAAAAATACCCAATAATAATATTTTTTTTAAAAATCAATATTTTAGTTTTCATTCAACTATGGCCTCACAACTGTGTTGTGCTTTAAAGCAGCAGACAGTTAAGCATCACACAGCTGTTCACTCACTCAGAAGAAAATAAAGCAGTGGAGTGACAAACCTTCAATCTATGTGTAGGATCAGCACCATGAGCTAGCAGTAACTCCACAACCGCCAGATGACCTCCAGCACAGGCCAGTGATAACACTGTATGATCATTGTTAGCAGTAGTCCTGTTCACATTTGCTCCTTGAAAAAGAGAACGCAAAGATTATTTAAGGAATGCAGGAAAATAAAAAAAAATACAAAATGAAAAACGCTTTCTCTTTGGCTGCAGTTTTGCAACTAATACATTAAAACTGAACCAGACTATGATCAGAAGTCATTTAAATTGACAGTCACTGAATTAACATGCCTCGTTAGGTAACAACTTCAGAATTTGACCCTTACTACAGGTACTTCCAAGAACAGCAAAACTACCCGCAACTAGCATTCAGACTCATTGTTCTGATACATTTATATGTATTAAACTTTACACACTAGGAGAACCTACTGGCTTTTAAGTCTGTTAGCAGTTCTTTTCCAGTGATGCCTCTTTTTACAAATGACTTGATGCATTACTTTAACTAGTCATCAGAAAGAGACTAGATGCAGCTCTGCTTCTTTCCGTACTGGAAGCCTTAGGCCTCCAACACCAGGTATGAGGAAAAACTGTTGCTAAGAAAGAAGACAGCAGTTCTGAGGTCTGTACCAATTCTATGCATTCAACAGTAACATAAGGCTGCAGCTGACAGTTGTGACAACATAGAGCAAGTGATAACTGAAACGCTGAAACAAGCAAGGACTTGAAATTTAACTTCTGAAAAAATACAGTGCTCAAAAGCTGCACCAGGAGCAGAGACACTGAGTAACCACTGCTGTGTTATTAGGAATTAGAGAATGGAATGCAACTATTCTTAAGAGTTCGCTGAATTTCCACTCATCTCATCAGAAACCAGAGGAGATAATTATGTGTTCAGAATCACTGAAATATGTACAGTATTTGAATCAAATCCATGGTACTAGCACTGACATATGCCCTTAAGTTAGGGCAGCTCTGTTAACCTTCACACAATACTTACCTTTGCTAATCAAGAACTGAACAGTGCAAACATGACCTGCCCTTGCAGCTTTCATGAGAGGAGTTCTTCCACCTTCTGATTCATGCTCCTAGAGCAAATTAACAAACACTTGGTATTCAAAATTCAGAAGCATCACACACAGAAGTACATAATTAAATTTTGCTTTTTGAATTGGAAAACACTAGGTATGGAAGATTTCTGTTTTGTATTTGACAGCCTACCAGCACTAAATTTTTAACAATACTGCAACATGCTATATCTTGCAGACAGAGGAGAATATCTACCACAACTGCACAGGTCTAAAACTCCTGGATAAGAAGCTTTCAAGCACAGAATGGTTACTATAAATCAAGAAAATGTGTTCTGTCATGCTTAATTTCACTTTTTGATAACCTACTGGTGTACAAGCTGGCCCAAGTGCAAAAAATAAACTGACAGTACACCAAATAGATCTCACGAGATGAAGAAAACTGTCAACTGTCTACTGCTTAGGGAACAGAATAAATTTCAAATGTAAGTATTAAACCATAAACAGCTCAGCAACTCTAAGCTACACTGCACATGACAAAAAGAAAAGTGTCTTCCGATTTCCTGCACATGCAACTGCCAGGGTTTGAAAATGCTTTGACAACTCCAAAGTTTTCCTTGTGACCTAAACATTCCCAGATAACAGAACAGCCTAACAGCTATCAGAATGCCATCACTAGTTTTTACTTAGTTAAAAGAAGGTTTAAAAATTTTCAGCAGTGAACATGAAAATAAACATATTAACCACTGTATTTCCTTTTTGTAATTTTTAAGAAGGAAATTACTTACCAGATCTGCACCTGCCTGAAGTAAGACATCTGCTACATCAGTATGGCCATTTTCACACGCATATGTCAGTGCTGTATCACCTGTTGCTGTTGTTGCATGCACATTAGCCCCTAAAGCAGTATTAACAAGCATGTAAGCTTTGTGGAGCTCGTTACAGAGGATATGCAATTCTCTTTATAATCTTTTACAAGATCAGGTGGCAAACCTAACTTCTTCCCCTGAATTACAACAGCTTTGAAATTATTTAATAACTTAGCCATACACTAGGGGAATTAAAAGAAAAAAAACTCTAGGACTTCAGTTCCAAGGAAAAGTACACCAACTGAGTCTTTAAAAACTAAATTAGGTTCCAACCAGTACATTATTTAAGATTCCACAAGCCTTTGCAACCAACTTAATGAAGCTGCTAATCAAAAGTGTTATGAACGTGAGAACAGATTATTTCCTGTAAAGATACTCTGAGTCTATAAAAAAATAATTAACAGAATTATTCCATACCTGCAGCTAATAAATATTTAACCAACTCCAAGTGACCCTCTTGAGCAGCCTCCATCAAAGGTGTTGAACAACCAAGCTCTATATCTGCTCCTGCTTTAATAAGAAAATCAGCAACCTCCAAAAAACCTCCACAGCAAGCTAGAGTTAGAGCAGTTTCTTGTGTCTCTTCTGTCTGAGCATTGATGTTTGCTCCTTCAAAAACAAAACAAAAAACACCAACACTAATTACTGCAAACAGTATCAGCAGACTAATACATTTCTTGATGTACAAGACATTTGCTTATTGCATCTTGTTTTTACAACAGCCAAAGAATTCCTCTAAAATCATGGTATATAAAAACTGTTGTTTTTTTTTTTTTTTTTTTTTTTAACTACTTGGGGAATTCCTCTGAGAACTTCAAAGCACTTCAGCTTGTTTTGGTACGGAAAAGCTGTGAAGATGCATCAAGAACATCTTGCAGAGTGCAAGTTATTCATACCAACTGTTCAGTACAGCATATCTGTTTGAAAAATTCAAAGCTGTTGTGAAGACCAATTCAGAATGACCACTTAACAAGATAACAGACCATTTTGCTAAACCGTGGATTTATTTAAATGGGGGTGTTGGCTTGTTCAGAAGTTGGTCAAGGAACAAAAATAACCAAAGATTAGTAATAATTTGAAGAAAAAGAGATACACAGATGCTTGTTGAATTGCAGACCATGGAAAGCATCCCAATACTTACCTTGGCCAAGTAGTAGTGCCACCATCTCTTCGTGGCCTTCTCTAGCTGCTTCCATTAGCGGTGTGTATCCTTCATCGTTTACCTCTTCCAAGTTAGCTCCACGTTCAATCAACAAAGCTGCCAGTTCAACGTGCCCTCCACAAGCTGCCAAAGTCAATGGAGACTCGAAGGAGTCAGCAGGCATGTTCACCTGAGCACCACTGTCAAGCAGCAATCTCGCCACTTCCACATGGCCATCCTAGGAATTAAAAAAAAAAAAAAAAAAAAAAATCAGAGGTCAAGAAATCGAGACCAAAAAAAAAGAAAAAAACAAAAACCCAACAAGCTGCTCTTTTCCAAACGTTAAAGAACTCACCAACTCAAATTCCATCAGAGGTAAGAGAAAAGGAACAAGCAAGGATGTCCAAAAAATATAACAAAACTTTGAGTTTTCTCAAATATTTGGATAAACACTAAAAGGCACTAGAAGAACTTGGTTTTAATGAATATGCCCTTTCCAAAAAAAAAAAAACAAAAACAAACAAAAAAAACCCAGCAATATTGTGAACCACAAACTTCTCTGCCTGTGGTACAGCAAACTTGTGAACTTCATAGAAGACTCAAATTCAGTTGCTTATCAGTTTCGTTGGAGAAAAAAACAGCAACAAAAAAAAACAGCAACAAAAAAACACAAGCTGAGACAGAGCTTGATGGTATTTTGAAAGCTTGCCTCCTCCACAAGTTGGAATCCTACAACTGAAATCCTGAAATACTCAGTATTCATCTTTATTGAACAATTCAGACAGAACTGAGGACTGTCAAACTTATTTAAGGATGAAAAATCTTAGCAAAAAAGCAAACAAAGGCTTTTATGTTCTTTCAATAAATTTATTACCAACAACACAATTACTATGTTAGATAAAGGAGGGAAGATTTAGGTTGGATGTCAGGAGGAAGTTCTTTACAGAGAGAGTGGTGAGGGACTGGAACAGGTTGTGGATGCCCTGTCCCTGGAGGTGTTCAAGGCCAGGTTGGATGGGGCCCTGGGCAGCCTGTCTAGTATTAGATGTGAAGGTTGGTGGCCCTGCATGTGGTGGTGGGTGGGGTTGGAGATTCATGATCCCTGAGGTCCCTTCCAACCCTGGCCATTCTGTGATTCTGTGATAAAGGAATACTGAAAGAATTCCAATCAAAAATCTTTTTACTTGGACATGAGAACAAGTTGCAAAGCTCTTCTGAAAGACTACAAAGCCTTAACATTGCCAAGAAGTCACTCCATGTCAAGGTTCCACAATTAGTAAAGAAGCGAATTCTTAGATTCAACATGCATTTACATTATTTGTTATATACAGCATATTTACAGTACAAAAAAAAAAAATCAGTGTATGTCAGGAGTAGTTTGCCTTCACCTCCATGAGGACTATTAGCTTCTCAGAGTATTTATTTTACGGGTTCCCGCTTTAGGATGGGGAAACTATTAAACAATTAAACAATTCTGCTTCCTTACTGTCTTAAATAGCTGTGCAGAACTATATTGCTTGTCTCCTGGCTCCCATAGAACTACTGCATTTGCTGCTCTGTTTTACAGCCCAGTCAGGACTTGCTTTCTCCCTCCAAGTGAAAACAGATCAATTTGTCAGAGGCTCCCCATAAATCACAATAGTGACCTCAACTGTAACTATCCACTGGCAGAGATTTCTAGGTGCTGCTATGCTGTCAAACTCCCAAAATGTACTCTCACATTTGCTTTTTTTTTTTTTTTTTTTTTTTTTTTTTTTTTTTTTTTTTTTTACTTTGCAAACCATTTGAGCATACAGTCTTTGCCATGTTTTCCGTACACTGTAGACTGAGGAACCTGCTGAAAAAGCTTTTCAGCTGTATGTTTGCTCTGGAGTCCTGACAGTGGCATATCAACAAAAATAGAATCAAATGGCAGTTTGATAACAGAGCAAGATCAGCTTGGTCACTGAACTTTGTTACCAACAGCGACAGAAACTCTCCAAGCTGGCTTTCTTCATGAGGAAATGGGGATCATTCAAACTTGGAGTAGCTATGGAGGGAAAAGTCTGACAAACAACAGGAGGCAACATCGGAAAAGCAGCAGCTTACCAAGAACACAAAGCTCTCTCAAGATTCTTGCTCAACACGTTAAGTACGTCTTGATCTCAGATTAATTAATAAGAGACAGCAAATTGAAGCCACTGCTGTCTGCACCAAGGGATAGCAAATCACAGCCAGTATCGTCCTCACCAAGCTGCAAACCACAACCTTAAGCGCTCTTTCTCAGACTAAATACATCACTGCATCTGACATTTTCAGACTTCACTGTCTGAACCTCACGATTTCCGGGGAGCACAGTAGGATTTTCTCCCAGAAGAAGATCTAGGACATAAACTAGGACGTACTTGCTTTTCTACATGAAATGACAACACTATTTTAGGGAAAAACTCCAAGACTCCGTAAAGAATCTTTCCTCAGGGAAATGCTGAGATGTGCCTTAACCATCAGGCTCAGGCAAAACAGCTCACTAATCATTCCCAACTGATTTAGCTAAAGTACAGCTAACAGCAGCATAAGGATACGCTTCAAAGTTTCTTATGTAGGCCAGGCAGCCTTAAAAATAACTACTGGTGATTAATCACTCAAGGAAATTTTATCTGTGTTCTACCAAACCTGGCAATGGGAAGGTGCTGTTCAGTTCTTCTGAAATATCTGAAAAATACCCTAGTAACTGCTATTTGATCACAAAAGGTTGTCTGATCTATCTGCACAAGTACACCAGGCATGTTCTAAAGACCAACCAATGCGGGCAATCAGTACTCAGCACTCACTGGAAAATGCTGTATTACTAAGTAAGTGCCAAGTAGACAAACCTGCTTTTTGCTCCCTCGAGACAACTCATATTGCTCAGCAACTCATTTGCATTAAACAATTACTGGTGTCTGCAAAAAAAAAAGCTGTTGAACAAAAGCCTTCCTGAATGCCTTGTATGACAAGGTCCATGCAGTCTCATGGCTTGTATCATAAGGACTATGCCACAGGTAATTCTCTAACACATACTGAACTTCAACGTTATCCTAGAGAGGGTGGCTTTCTTCTGTTATTGAAAAGCAGTGACTGTTTCTGCCTCCTGTATGAGAAACGTCTGCTGTACTTCAGACTGCCACCTTCTTAAGAACTGCCGCAGAAAGTCGCTCCCTCTCTTAAACATAAGTGAAGGTACTGATAACATCAATCACCTCTCAGTCAATTATGAGAAGTGTTTTCTGCAGAAATAAGGGAGACCAAGGCTTTTTCCCCACTACCATAACTAAAAGGCAAGCCTATTAATATCTTCGGGTAAGAAGAAACAGACTTGGTAATCTGTGTGCCTTTCTTTCTAATGACCTCTAGAGAACTATCACTGTTAGTTAATGCTCACCCTATTTGAAGCCATTATCTTCCTGAAACAGGCATAGCTGTGGGTGAATTTAGAGTCATAAGTGCTGTAATTTCAGGAAAAGGAAAACTAAGTAAAGTTTAAAGAAGCATTTCTGGCACTCTTCCATAGCCACAGTCACAACAGTACACAAAGTTTACAACAAGAAAAACATGTTAGAAATCCAGTTATTCAGCTTACTTGTAGCTCACACAAACACACATTAAGACACTGATATAGAATTTTTTTCTTTACCACAAAAGCTTGGAATCATCTTAAACTGGGCATCATTTATGACATTTCAGCACCTAAATGTACACATGCATAACCTCTAATGGTGATAATTTCACAAGCACGTGTGTTGTACTACAACAGATTAGCTAAAAATCAGATTTTCTCTCAATGTCTTCAAGATTAATAAAAAGACAATTATAAAATATGGGATATACACTGAAATACTCTTATTAATCAAGTCCCTTTCCCGTTTTACTAGCTGATCCCCAAAAAGCCTCTGATTCTGTTTTCAGGGAGCCAGGGGCTAGGTGAACCATACAGAATTGAGTCACACACCTAAACTTAACCATCAGCATGGGAAGACAAGAACTTTGCTTGCAAACTCCTTTAACATGGCATAGTTATGTTAAATGCTTCCAAATAGCCAGGTTACAACTATATTAATTTCTTATATTTAATGCCTATTGTAACAACATTTGAACAGCCACTACAAATCTGCTTTATTTCTTTATTTCTTTTGGAGATCACTGTAGAAAGGACTATCCCATTATAAACTGGAAGTTGCTCTCCATAACAGAATTATAAAAAAAAAAAAAAAAGGTTTTGTTTAAATAACTAGTATTTACATACAGCCACATTTGAATTCATGAGTTTTTCTAAAACAAGCTTCATAAAACTCTCTTCATCCAATCAGGCTTCCATAATTACCAGAAAAGCCAAAAGTAAATGATGTAACAACAGAAAATGTAGTTTATATGAAGCTGCTCTAGGACAGTGAGCACAGAACAGCCTTACTTGTTGACTTCTGTTACTTCTGAAAAAATTAGACTGCAGTTGGACATAACGTAAACTTCATTATTCAAACGATGAGTTCATAACCATCTCCTACTGTCTCAGAAATGTAACTATGTGGTTGGTTATCAAAATAAGAAATTTCATTTCACTATCTTAGTAAGTACCACATTTCAACCAGTTACTTCCCCCCTTCATCATCTGCTGAAAGATTAACATGCCCAGAGAACCAGAACATGAAGTTAGGTTCAGTTAGTACCTCAAAAAGGCCACAAAGAATCACTTTGTTCATCTCCTGGTAGTAAAAAAACCAACAGATTTGCCTCACCAATAAATCCATGCATCTCTTACCATGCAAGCCTCCATGAGAGCAGTGTGCATTTCATCTGTCTTGTGCTCCTGGTCTGCACCAGCTTCCAGCAAGAATCTCACCATTTCTAGATGACCTGTACAGAGAAGTTACTTAACAGATAGAAACGACTTTCATCAAGTACATTTTGCAACTACCATAAAAATGTATTAGCATAATATAAGTAAGGCAACAAAAGGCCACGTTACAACACTAGAAGTCCAGCATGTCCATATCTATACATTCAAAGTCCACATAAACCTAGTAACAATTTTTATAAATATCATCTGATTCACTTCATGACTAAAGTGATGCATCTACAACATGCATTCCTTGAACTGATAGAGCTGAGCAGTGCAAACATCAGATTGACAAGGGTAGTTCATTATGTCTTAACAGTTTCCAATTTCTTCAACTAAAGAACATCAGGATGTTTTGTTTAGCTTGGAGGGATTTTTCTTCCTCTTCCCAGTCAACACTAAGAATTTAGGGTTACTGTGCTTATAAATTGCATTGTGAACAGTCCCTGAGATCACACCAAGACTTATGGAATAAAATATATAAGACAGATGGACCTTCACACATAGCATTTGTAGAATCCATCTGAATATTTCCACCATAAAAAAACTTAATGCAGTTTGCAAGTATTTACAACCTACCACTCCATTAATTCACAACTATCACTTTCCAAGTCCTGTAGGTATGTCAAGCCCACTCAACTCTGCTACACAGTCATGACTGACTCAAGAAGCAAGCACATAAAATCAAGTCAGGGGAAAAAAAAAAAAAAAAGCTGCTTTAAGACTGAACATGAACATAGGATACTGACCACTACGAGGCTACACTGACTTTTCACCCTTCCCCCTTTACTTGGGAGAAGCTTGTGACATCCTTGGTTCTAAGCATCGTGTCATCCTACTACAAGAAGCAAGCAACATGAGAAAAATCAGGATAATATCACCACTTCCTAAAAATGACATTTAGAGCAACACAGAAATTCATGGGATACAGACAAGAGGTATGGATGAGAAGAACATAAAACCTTGAACGTCTTCACTTCTATTCTGCTTGGTATAACACAAAACTGACTTGAACACTTTTTAAAAAAACAAAAAAAACAAAAAAACCTGCTCTCCAAGAAAGCTTGTGATTCAGAGCTCAGGCACACTTTTTTCAGGGAGGAGATGGTTTAAAGTCCCACTCCTCTCTTTCAAACAAAGCCTCTGTTCTGATAATCACCACAGAAATAAACTACCATGGCTTATGAAGATGCTCAGTAATAATGCACAAGGATTTTAATCACGATTTTATCAAAGCAGAAGAAAACAAATGTAAATGAACAATTACAATTTTGAAGTGCAAAGTCCTTTAAACTATCTGACATTTCTACACCTACGCAGAGTAACCTGCAAAATAAGTTACATTACAGAAAGTTTATTGTACTCATTCTGTATAAAGTATACATCCTCTTGCTTCACAATTAATTTAATTGAGAAAAAAAAAAACTTACCATAAGGACTCAGAAAAAGTTTTCTATCTTAACGTTTATTCTACATATTAACCATCATCTTACAGTACGTACATGCTGTGCAGCATCCCAGCCAATATAAAAACATATGAAAGCGTGTATTTATAGTGCTAAAATAAATTTCATAATACACAGCAAGGCACAGTAAATACATGTTTCAAGAAACATTCCACACTTAAGTAAAAGCCTTGGTACCATACCTTTGTAACAAGCCAGGGTAAGCGCGCTCTCCTTAAACTCATTGGAATGTGTATTTATGCCAGCGCCATTTTCTAACAGCACTCTGGCCACTTCCACATGACCAGCACTTCCTGCTTCCATGAGAGGAGTGTGACCATTTTCATTATGGTCCTCAATACTAGCGCCCGATTCCAGCAGTACTTTCACAACATCAACGTAGCCTCCAGCACAGGCATATGTAAGAGCTGTATTGCCTAGAACCAGAGGAGAAAGATTTTAAAGACAGAACTCTAAATCTGACAGAATTCCTACAACGGAAACCTTATATTTCATTCATCTGATCACATTTGTTGGGCTAACTACCTTCCAGAACAAGTTCTTTTTTTATTTTAATTTGAAGTTTCAAACCAAGAAACTGCTTGAAAGGACGAAGGGAAAACAAGCAGGTAACTACACGAAGTAATTCAGTGTTGACAAACTGAAGATCTAAATGTATCTGGTGACTGAAAATTCTCTTCCCATTTCTCTCTCTTGGTTAATCCCAACTTGCACGACAAAACCTCATCACCTTTCTTGTTAAATCAGCAGGGATGTACTAGATGGCTAAAAGAAAAGCTCAAAGCAAGGAGCAACATGAACTACTGCTTCTAAATCAGATCTAAAACACCTGTGAAGGGCTAGTTCACAAGGTCCACAGGCTTCACTAAGAGATGAAAAGAATCCCCATGAAAAAAAACTCACAAAAAAATCCATATGAACAAAACAGTCAATGAATCCACAATTATGAAAGGCTTTAAAAAAAAATAAAATGCCAGAGCAGTATTACTAACTTGGAACTGCTTAATTAAAAAAAACCTCCACACACCTGTCTTATACCCCAATTTTTCTCATTATTTAGGGTTAATAATCAGTTATTCAAGGCTGCACAACAAAGATTTCCAAAAGACTACAAGCTACTAAAACACAACCCGCCAAGGTGGCACTAAAAAAGGCCCTCTTCTCAAGTTTTTTTGTATTCTCAGTTAAGTAGACCTTCCGTCAGATAATTTTGAGTATATCAACTTCCAAACTGTGCTTAACATACTGTGCCACAACAATTCACAAATCCCACATATCTAGAAGTCTCTAACTTAATCCAATTACTTATGTCCAAAACCAACTTATATTTTAAAACTACCTAAAAAGGATAAGTAAAGTAAGTTGTAAAACATTAAGGAAGAATTCTGTTTATAAAAGTTGATTCTCAACTGAGTGTGTCTTACAATTTTTTCAGATCAAGTGCTAGTATGCAGCAAATCTCAGCTTTCCAGTTGTTTTCAACAAGTTCCAACACCTATTTACCTGTTGATGACTGCGCATTCACATCAGCACCATGAGCTAGCAGCAGCTTGACAATTTTGACATGTCCACCATTAGCAGCAGCCATTAAAGGTGTTATGTCTCCTTTAATACCTCGGTCCTCTACATTAGCATGCATTGCCAGAAGAACCTGTGAACAGAAGGAAGATCAACAGCCTTGGGAAGTGACAAGGCTGAGCGTCAACACGGTCAAAAAGTTACACAACCCCCACACCTTCACAAAGAGGTTTATGCTAGAAACTTTGAAAAATAAGCACAAAATGCACCAGCCACATGCAGCTGCGTGCAAGTCTTCACCTGTCAGTTTACTGATGTTTTCTTCTATCTTAACACCACCTTCAAGTACATAAGTGTTAATTCAACACCTACCTATTTTTGTATAAGATGCACAAAACAGTTAAAAAAGAACCAACCTGTGCAAGCTCATAATATCCTGCTGAGCAGGCTAAACAAAGGAGGCTTTCCCCTTCTTCTGTGTGCTCGTTCACACTTCGTCCTTCAATTAGCAACTTCCGCACAGCATTTACATCTCCTTCTGAACAAGCCTCTGCCAAGCTGCGGCTAGTAAGATAGAAAGCATTGGGAAGTGAAAACAGACCTCACTTGAAACGCTTTCTCTACATGTAGAATAACAAGTCCAACATGCCAACAGGATGCAGTTAACTAAAAAGAAAGGACAATCTAAAAAGCGTCAACTGTTAATTTGATGGTGGCATTAATCATGTTATTATTTTCCAATCCAAGGTTATAACTTAAACGTGCAGTGCAGAATGACCGCTTTGCTTACCAAGTTCTGCAACATATACAGGAAAAGCAGGGAACATGCTCAGAGAGGACACGATCGTGGGCCTGATTTACCCTCAGCACATGCACTGTGTGACATTATATCAGAGTACGAAGCCTTTTTTACAATCACTTTTCGTTTTGAAAGGCTATTCCTACAGTACTAGAAACAAATCACTGCTCATTTATATTATTAATCACTAATAGCATACAGTCTCCATATATTCCTGTTTCGTAGCACCAGTTTGAAAAGGTTATGTTCTACTCATTTTCTAATGTAAGGTACAAAGAAAAGACATGATTTGAACAAAAGTTCAATGAAATAATACCCAACTGAGTACTATTTTTTAGTATTCCATTCCAAATCTACAAGCACTCAAAGTCGCATCTTCTTTTATTCCAGGTGCTTGAGGACAAGGAAATCACCAGCCTTATCACACTTTTCCCCAGCACTGTAACTATTAAACTAAAACAACACCCTTAAGAAAATGGCTTCACTTCTGCCACGTAGCATAGGACAGAAGTTATGGAATTTTATAACAATTCAATGGTTTCATTGTGGCCCTAACTCCACCCAACAAGATGGGCAATGTTCTCCTGGTTTGGTAAACCCTAAGAGAACTTCTGGTTCTCACATCACTTCTTCGTTTCTATCACTAATTCTGTTTCAGTCAAAAAAGGGTTTACTGAATGCATATTCTCAATTACTCTGAAACAATGTATACAATGCATTCACTCTTACAAAGCAGAAACTTTTACAGTAGAAATTCAAGCCTGACAAATTTTCTCTCTCTTCTCCATGTAACTGTATCAGTAATAAAAAATTCAAATCTTTTTAATTTGGGTGACTTCATTTCACCCACCACCCTTTCACCTCCTATCCATTTAACAAGTCCTATCAAAACAAAATTAACCATAAATGGAATGCAAAAATAAGATATTTTACTGAAATTTTTTGCAAGCCTCACTATTCAACATTAATAATTCTTAAAACACATGAGATCTGAAATAGTTACTCGTTTAGCATGGATCAAATTATAAGTGCTTCTCATAACCAGGACTCCTCTATCATCTGTGCTACCAGACCGAGTTTTTATATATGGAAAAATATTTCTTAAATGTAAACTGCTCAACATATTTTCCACATTTTCTTCTACTTCCCATATTCCCTGTCTTAGCAACTTTGGTAACAAGAGCATGCAAAGAAGAGCATCAGACACAACAGCAAATTATTCTGCTCTTCTTTAAATGCCCTCATCAGCGTACTGTAACTGTTCTGAGTCACTTGGTATACAAAGAATAAACCGTCAACTAGAAAAGGGGAATCCAGTAGTTCCTACTAACAGTTTGATTCTTTTGTACCGAAACACAAATAGAGCCTAGGAAAGAGTCATCTTTTACTCCTCCCTCCAATATTCAGCAATCCAGAATCCACTGAGTGCCACAGAGCCTCCCAAAAAGCAGAAAGGCTTGGCCACCCCTCTGTTTAAGGTCCTACCCAGATGACAACTTGGCACAAGTTCCACTTGGAGTTTCATCATTTTGCAGCCAGAAATACACAAGGAAAAGCCCCACCATTAAGTAGCACACAACTACAGTATAAAGCATGGCTTACTTGTCCGTCTGCCCTGCATTTGCTGTGCTTTCTGCTCTCATCCGGGTAAGTGCAGCAGCAGCTTCATCCAACGCGCAACTGACCGAAGAAGTCAGTCTGCGAAGCACCTCAGGATCTGCGAATGCTTTACCATCAGCAGTCGATAGTTTACCTATTCCTTCCATGATGCCAATGTGCAACAAGTTGGTAAGCGTGCCAGGAAAGGAGGAAACAAAAAAGTTGAAACTGAGCCTACAAGATTCCTTGACAGAAGCATTCCAAACATAATGAATTACAGCTTCCAAAACTGAAGGGATTAGCTGTTTAAAACATTCATTTATAAGCTGCACTCAGACATGATGCACATGAATTAAACCCTCTAACCATCTAAAACACTGTTTTTCAACTAGTCATTATATGCAACTCATGTTTTTCATACATCCGTATTACAAAACAAAGCCTCACTGAACAGTGTAGTTTTTGAGACAAGGCTGCAAGTCTAAGACTGGGTGTTAATTTTTTTCTGAAGTTTCTATAAATCCAAATTTAGAAGAATCCTATTAGAAGCACAATGTTCATGTGAAATTAATTTTCAAAAATTCAGACCGTTTTAATGAGTTCCTCAGTCATCCCTGACTTGCACAACATTACCACATTCACACTGCTTTGCATTCTGCATCTGTATCATCCTCATACGGATTAGACTTATGAAAGCCGTTCCAGTGTAGGCTCATGTGTTAGTGCATTGGGATTAAACCTGGATGGGACACGAGTACTTACCTGCAGCTTCAAGTAAAGCTTCTAATCTTGCCTGGGTTTCTGGATCTACTGTCCTCAGGTCAGCACCATCAGCAGTACTTGACAAAAGCAATTTGGAAGCTGTTTCCAACATAGGGTTTTCAAGATCATCCTGATCCAGGATAAATGATTCCACCTGAAAAATAACAGGTCTAATCTCAGAAGAATGTAACTGACCAACTTCCAATTAATGCATCAAAAAATGTAACTGCAATGCAGCAGGGTTTTTTTTTGTTTACTTGTTTTTTGTTGTTTTTTTTTAATACTTAATTTACCAAACCACCCTCAGCTGACTCAAAATGATATTATTTCTCCATTTGAAGCAATGAGGTTTTTGAAAATCATATACAAGGAACATTCCTCTAGGAGATCCATAAACTATGATGTTTATAAACTAACAACTGAACCATTTATTAGATTCCCAAGCTCATGTTGAAACACCATTCCTCTCCAAAGCTCAGTATCAAAAATCCACTTCTTCCACAATCAAAAAACCTACCCAGAGATAAGACTGTCCGGCAAATAAACCACACATCAACTATCCATGCTTCATTAAAGACTCCAAACTTACAGTAAAAGCAGCTACTGTCTGTAACACAGCAGTAATATATTTCCATACAGAGTACAGTTTATCAAGATAAAGTAAAAATTATTTTATTCTTAAGAATGATTTATGTCTGTCCCTAAAGTTTACAAGCAGTCTCATGAGCATCACAAGTTCAGATTCCTGCAGATAAATGCCCTAAGAACATAAGGGCAGACAAAAAGAACAACCAACTCATCTTAGGACTCCTGAAAGGTCTCCTCCTCTTCCCATCTCTTCCTGCATACAAGCAGAGAGCTTACATCACAGCTTTTCCTTCTAAAACTTGTCTTCACTTCCCCAGCACAATCAAAACTTTGTAGGAATGCTATTAGAATTTAGCTTGAGGACAGACACCTTGTTTGTTCAGGAAGCTAGGCTGAGAACTACTTGCAAAAATTACATTATCACCTAATGTATTCCATTAATAAATACTCACACATGCTACAGCATTCCAACTTGTAAACTGAAGACAGCCTCTAGTTTTCTCCTCAGCCTATGTCAGTCTTGCCAGGGCCTCTACCTGGTCACTGCCAGCTCCGCTCCACACACCTACTTGACCATTTTTAGACCAGTTCATCTGCAGACCTGCTATTTGTCTTCTTCCTAGAGACCAAGCCTGCTGCAGCAAATGAAAGGAACTACTCCACCATTCAGGAAGAAAGAGACAGATTGCATTGCTGGAAATGCAGATTACTGAGAAGCTGAAAGGCTTCTTGGCTCTCTCAACATCAGAAATGGAAATCAAGATCAACCCTGCATCAACTAACTAATAAAACTCACCTGAGCAAAGTATTTAATGGGTCATGGTTCTTCCCAACATGATACAAGTACTTGCTAAGCAATAATTCAAAATACAAAAACATTCTCATGAAACTCAGATCTCTTCCCCTGACATTGGGTTTTTTGTGCAGTCTGTTTCAAACAGAAACATCTTCCCATTTTCCTTCTCCCTAATAACGTGAGCACTGTGTGATAAAAGCAAGTAGCCTCACCTACAGCATACTAGGAAAAAGGTGAGAAAAAGCAATCTACGTACTAACAACACAGTACCATTAAAACCACAAGTCATCAGGAGAAAATGTATTCTGTAGAACATTTTGGATAAGAGTCATATAATGCGCTCTCACTTAAACACTGTTTCAGAGTAATGCCTCAAGAAATGAAATGTATTAACAGCTTATTTTAGACTATTTCACAACATTAAATATAGCTGGATTCCTTTCCTAAGAGATTCATCTTCAACCTATGGGTTGCAGAACTTTCCAGCAGGCTAGCAGTTACACCTCTCTCTCTAATTGCCCTTTCTCTTAAGGGTGTTTCATTAGCTCTACAGTTTTGTTTCTCAGCCTGTTCAGCATGACACCGCATCCAATGCATGACAACAGTGGTAAAAGTTTTTCTAATAGTGGTGAATAAATCTGCATTTTGGTAGGTGAAATTTCTGTTTTCTTTTTTTTCAGAAAATACCACATTCTCTGCAGATGCAAGAGACTAAAGAAAGCATTTCCATTTGCTAGCCCGAGTAAACAGACACTTCCTTTAACAGTCTCCAGATGTATATTATTTTCCTTAACTAAAAACGTGTGGAAGAGTACATGCATGCTCCACCTCACATATCAGAACAATCAGTCTAGGTTCTCAGTCGGCACTTCTCTGATCACACAATACTGTGACATAATCCAATTGTTCGGACAGCCCCCAGCACAAAGTCTTTTACAAGATTTCTCCTTCTCTCTCACCCGGCAATAAAACCTCATGTTCTGTACTTGTTTATCTTTGCTTTGCCCAGAATGATTTCTAGGGAAGCTGATGCTAATACCGATCAAAAGGGCGGGGGGGGGAGGGGGAGGCAAGCAATGGAAATTCCAAGTTTTGACTGCTTCTTAACTAAACAGACTTGTTTTGATGCATTAAATACAAAAAGAAATTTTAAAAGGGCCCAAGAACTGCGGTTAGTAGGTGTATTAATCCAAACCTCAAAGAAGTTTCACACTGCAAGTACCCCAGCACCAGTCACAGCTATTATTTTTGTAAGCAGAAAGCAATCCTTCTAAGTATTCCAAGTATTGAGATACTAGATTCAACTGCAACTTTCAACACTGCACTTTTATCATCTCCACATAGAGGTGACAAAGCTTCACAATATCAAAGCTGAGGGCTGCCCACACACTCCCAAGCCTCCTTCACAAGCTCTCATCTCTGTATACAGATGGGCGCTTCTGTTTTCCAAAACACAGACTCAAAATCCTATCTACTCATTCATCCTCTCGTTTTGGAATGACCGTTAGCAAGGAAAACAAAAGGAGCTAAGTAGGAAAGATAGCACAAGATTTCTTTGTTACTGGTCTAGAATCAAGAGGTGTACATTTCTACAGGAAGTGTATTTTATGAGCAGGGAAACAGCTTTGCTTTCATAAAAAACAGCACTTTTAGTACTGTTCTACCATCTAACACACACAGATATCTCAACTAGAGAAAAGCAGATCTACAGGACTCTTGTGCCTGTATGCTCAAGAAAGTTGTGAAGTATTTCAGCAATTCCATATTTTGACTGCAAACTGCCAGATGCTGAACGTGGATTTCACTGTGCAATAGCAGACCCCCTGGAGACAGGATTCAGTTCCTCACCATCTCTCCTGTGCAAATCATATGTATGTAGAGCCTGCCGTGGATACACAGTGTTGATATCCCACCTTGTTTCCCCTATATGAGTATCTTCACAGTCAAGACATGCCTCCATATGGCCTCACACAGCTGCAACAAAGTGCCAAACTTATCCTGCAGCTTTCCTCCAAGTAGAGCTTTTTACACAAAAATTGACCAGGAGCCCAGATTCATTTTAACACCTTCCTAATTTCATGTCAAGCCAGGTAGAAAGGAAGATGGAATACCAATCTCAACTACGTCACTCATTGCCCACGCTGCCGAGATAGAAATCCAGTACTCAACAACAAACCAAGTCCTCAAAAACTACATCAACTAAATATAAAGCTCATGGTCTCATTTTACTACCAAAGTCAATACATTATATCCAAACTAACATCATAAGCCTAAAGTGACAGCAACTTCAAACTTACTTTCAGCAGAAGTGCCTGCCACACATGGCTAACTTGGTATGAGAATTCTTCATGTAAATAAACACAAAGGAACCAGTATCACACATCCAAGTACAGCACCGTTGAAATCTGATCAGACTGTACAACTTCACTGCCAAGAAATTTTGATATTGCTTGATGCAGTGCAATGAAAGACCCGCAAGATCAGAGCTAAGCCTTTCTGTTACACTAGTGGTACATTTAAAGTGTTTCTTACATGTCTGTCTTCATGCACCTCTAATACTTGCAGTATTCTAACTTCCAATGCCACTACCTGTAAGCTGTGATGCTCTACGGTGAGCTCATAACAGTAGACATCAAAAGAGACACTTGAAATTTTGTTTATTAACAGTGGTAGAAAACAGTTCAATAAGCACCACCTACTAAAGTCCTTAGCACTGAATATCAAAAGACTATTATTTATCCATCTAATCACTACATGGCTGCCATGAATAGCTCTGCTCATTAGCCTACAGAGCATCTCTGGCATTTTTCACTGGTTTAAAGACTTTCCCCTCGATCTGGCTGTCTCAAGGACAACCCGGAGGAATTAAAAAAAAAAAAAAAAGTTCTAACCAGTCATTTTCTCAGCCCTACGTTATGTTACACAGCTATGAGACTTTATGGGCCCAAGAAGTGCATTTTGCAGATTCCATTCCACTGCCCTTCTCCCTAAGGACACCCTGTAAGTACTCTGTACTTACTGCTTTCCAGCACTTTGAAAGAAATTAACACAACAAGCATTTAAAACACCATTCTCCACATAAATTACAAAAACCAACATCACACTACTGTAACATATGCTATCCAAAAGCTGATGCAGAAATAGAAGGCAGCAAGCAGTTGCTACAGTCTGTGTGCATTTAGGTACACAGGCGTCAACCCAGTCAAAATACTAAAAAGCACAAAGCCGTGCTTAGGCCAAACATCAGCATCATCGTCTTGGAAAAAATGCACATTCCTAGATGTTTTTTCAGACAGCACTTGCAGTCTGAAACCACACAATACAATATTCCCCGATCTTACATGCAGACATGCCCAAAATAGTAGCAAACATTTTATACAAAAACATGTTTCAAGTAGCAAAGTGAAATCCAGTTTCACTGTCTAGCAGTCAGGGTGCTAGCAACAGACTTAGAAAGCTGTGAACGAGCAAGCTGCAGTCATTAACATAATAGGATGAAACGTTTTTAAGCTTCAGTATTCAAGCTTCATAAATAACATCATCTGAAACCTGTTTTGGATGAACCCAACAAGCCCAGACAAGTATTTCAAGAGGCCTCAAAACACCTTGTCTGACAAAATATTTTCTTTGTGGGCATTTTACTTCTCCTTGGGGGTGGAAGGTGGCCCCTGATTTTTAGGGCCTTACAATTTAAAAGCCAACTTACTTTGCCACTGCTGACAGATCACTCCTATGCTTTTTGTCTTCTATTAGGCATGGATTCCTGATTTGGTATTTGCTAAATCTTTGCCTTGGCAGTGGAGCCTTTGGTGTTTGACACGCAGAGGCTGCCAAGGGCTCCTCAGAGAACAAGGAGTATGAAAGCTCTCTGAAGAGCGCAGCACACAAAGAACAGCCAGCTGCTACTGCCATGCAGCAAACCTCAGCACCTGAAACTGACCTGAATTGAGAGGCTTTTTTATTATTTCTTAGTTAGTTACCTAAGGGCTAACTGCCAATTTCCAAGAGTTGCAAAAATTGATCTCACGGCTGTAAAATTTTTGGAGGGCAGTATTAAGGTTTTAGAGAGAACATGACATTTAACACAGATTTGCAGGCCCACAAGGTATTGCAACGCCACCTTCAGACTGAAACTACAATCATTAGCAGCTCTGTCAATAGAATTTTGTCCCACTTTCAGAAGTCACCAGCAAGGAAATTTCAGATTCTTTATGCTCTCAGCTAAAGCGATGCTCCTTCAATGAATGGATCCGATTCACACGAGGAACGCCCAGCAAAACAGCAGAGCTTGACCCACCAGCTTCCTGCTGCACTCTAGCAACTCAGATCCAAGTTAATCTCAGCTTTCGCTACAGAACAGTTTTAGCTCCCACACCTCCAACAGTGGCGAGCTAATTATTTCTATCCCTGTCATTCACCTTTTTAAGACCACAGATTGTTTTTTACAGCCACTGACATTTACTGATTCAGGGCTGGACCCAGAGCCTTTCCCTCCTGCAAGCCCGACAAGCAGGGCTGGCCAAGCAGAAAGGGGGGCACACACAGCTAGTGTAAAGACAAATAGTTTCCTCAAGATGACAAGCTTACACAATTCTGCAGTCCAGGATCAGGAGCCCTGCCAGGATCTTCACGTGCCTGTGCTTTTATCAAAAACGGCTCCTAAGTATTTTTAGCTGCTGAACAGCTCCACTGAGCATCTGTTGATCACTTCCCACAGCCTTGGGGATTACTGTCAAATCATTCAAAGTTACTGCACAGGAAAAAAAAAAAATAAACACATTCACACACATCCACACATGTCCTTCATACAACTTTAGCAAGCATCCCTTTAAAATTAGAAATACTTTCTATCACTCACTTATGAATATGCCCTACAAATCTTATGCAGACCTTGCAACTGATATCAGAGGAATTGAAACAATATCTTAATGCAACAATGAAGACCAATTTTGATTAATAATTCATGAAGTTTTATTTGCACGTTACTCCTAGATATTTTTGACATGTTTTGCATCTTAGTCATTCAATGGTCAAAGGATTCATAAGGGAAAAAGGTGAATGAATATACACATATTGCATAGCAATATACAGCTATGACCTGGCAAAATCCTATCATCTATTTGTGGCATTCATTTCTTACTTAGGCATCCAAAATCTAACACACAAACAAACAATTCAAGAACTCTGCTAGATATGATTCAGAATTCCATCCTCTTTTTAATTTCAATGGGCTACCCAAGCCTTTACACCCAGCTTTCAATTAAGCATGTGAAGAAATACCCTGGAGTTTTATCAGTAGAAACTCATTATTCCTAATGTACTCCACAATGCCCACACACTGTCCACACTGCACTTTTTATGCGTCTTAGTTGTAAACTCAGTGAAAGCTTAGAAGTTTTCTTCAGATCCTCGTGGCCCATGGCAAAGTAGTAACTGCACACACCTCCCACCCCTCACCCCGCTGCCTTTCAGCCCTCAGAACATGGCTTACACTTTCAACATACATTAACCCATCCCAACTGAAAGGCAACTTACTGAAAAAAACCTATGTTGGTTTGAAATCCTAAGGCAAAGCACTCTACTTAGCATACCCCCCAAAATGAAACTGTGGCCATCGATTTTGACTTGATAAAACTAAACATTAAGGAAAAAAAAATTGCATTGTTTTACCTTTTCAGCTAAGGCAATGTTTTCAGGTGTAATTACTGCTTAGGCCTGAAGCCATTTGAAAATAAAATACTCTTATGCTATCAATACTGCATCATACTAAAAAAGCTCCAATTAAAACTTGAGAACAATCATTTGACAGAGGCTGTCATTTTTCCGGGGTCAAAGCAAATCACCATCACTTAACACGACACAGCTCTGAGGTAGAAGTGATGATCTGGGTATTTACAAGAGATACTATTTTTCTTAGATAAAAATCAAAGTGCTTGTTACTGAAAAGGCCAAGTGAATCAGACTACCCTGACCACTTGATTTCCATCTCAGGGTTTTTGTGTTTTTCGTCGTATCTATTCTGAACCAGAAGCATGTCATTGTATGATCCTTCCTTATCCTACCCCGCTACTACAGCAGTACTGCCAGTGTACACAAAGCCTTAGAGCAGTGTTTCTTTCCTGTGAAATGAGGACTGCTTCCCTTTATCTTGGGATGGATGATTAGATCTCCTGTCTAACATGCCACAATCCTCCCGAAATCAAAACGCCTTGTTCAGCAGAAATCTGAAGTCTAGCAGCTGGAATATCTCTTCATTGTCTTCTTTTATATTTCCATCAACTGCACACTCCAGTCCTCTCACTGCTGTTGTATAGAAGCAGGGGGAGGGAATGACAAGATTAACAGCCCGTGCTGCTGAAATGGCATAACATTGTCCTCATGACTGGCACCAACAGAGTTTCTGCTGCAGGGACACCTGCATTATTACTGCAGTGTTTCTGATGACGAGACAGGTGCTGATGTATTTGCAGAATTCCCTCCCCTCCTCTGTAGCTGATCCTCAGACAAACAACAATAAAAAGAGAGAGATGCAGAGTGAAACGCACAGCTACAAGAAAGCTGTTACTGTGGAACTACCAAGAAAAAGAGACCTTTCGTTTAATATTTTATTTTCCATGTCAGTCCTTTCCAAACATTTGGCATACTTCCACATTAAGCAAATTTATGTGTTAACTGCTGCTCAGCTGCAATTGTGCACACAAGAAAGAATTCATGCCAACAGAAAAACACCATCACCTCAACTCATCATCTCAAATTCACTGCTCCAGTATCACATTATTTGGGGGTGAGGAGAGGGGAAAAGCCACAAGAACTGCAAGTTAAGCCTCTGGCATGATGTCACAGCATTAGAAAACATCTGCAAAAAATTTCCTCTAAAACTACCCTGCCATTATGCTTCTGGAAACCTAGCTTCAAACAAAACTCACCTAGATGCAATACAAAGCTGATGAGTTCCTTCTCCACTTGAACACAGGTATACACATCCAATCCCTCCTCCTGCCCCGAACCCCACAAAACTGAATATAAACATTTATTATCAATCACCTCTTTTGGCCTGTGCTGGTGAAGAACTCAGCAAGTCAAACTTCCTTGACAGTATACGAGCAAAATTCACTTAACAGACTGTTCATATCTGCAGACCAAACCAGAAATATCGTAGCCTAAAACAGAAGCACTGACATAAACATATCTTCAACAAAGGCTGTTCCCATACTGTTGCAGAATCACCATAGAACCTGTTTTCTGAAAGAAAAATATCCCTGTCTACAGAGAAATACTACAGCAGAGCTCTTGACCAGAGTCAGTTTTTCTGGCCCAAAGCAAGTAACCTGTCACATCTCCCCAGACTATAAACTATCAATCAGAAACAAAGAAGGGGTGCACGTAACCACAAAGTGAGAAGATAAACAACCAAACCTATCACACAGAATCACAGAATGGCCAGGGTTGGAAGGGACCTCAAGGATCATGAATCTCCAACCCCCTGCCACATGCAGGGACACCAACCTCCTCATTTAATGCTAGACCAGGCTGCCCAGGGCCCCATCCAATCTGGCCTTGAACACCTCCAGGGACGGGGCATCCACAACCTCCCTGGGCAGCCTGTTCCAGCACCTCACCACTCTCTCTGTAAAGAACTTCCCCCTGACATCCAACCTAAATCTCCCCTCTCTCAACTTCAAACCATTTCCCCTCGGTCCTGCTGTTATCTACCCTTTCAAAGAGTTGATTCCCCTCCTCTCTGTAGGCTCCCTTTAGGTTCTGAAAGGCCGCAATGAGATCACCCTGCAGCCTTCTTTTCTCCAGGCTGAAGAAGCCCAGCTCCCTCAGCCTGTCTTTGTAGGGGAGGTGCTCCAGTCCCCTGATCATCTTCCTGGCTCTCCTCTGGATCCTCTCCAACAGCTCCCTGTCTTTCTTGTACTGGGGGCTGCAGACCTGGACACAGTACTCCAAGATGGGGTCTCACAAGAGCAGAGTAGAGGGGGACCAATCACCTCCCTGTCCCTGCTGGCCACTCCTCTTCTGATCGAGCCCAGGATACCATTTGCTTTCCGAGCAAATGGTATCCTGGGTTTATAGTAGCAACTCTCTCCCATTGTTGCTCCAAAGCCCGATGCCATGGTTCGACAACTGCAGCCCCCTAAGACTCTCTCTCAAATACCTGATGTAAGCATCACTAAAGCTACTTAACAAATTACTTATAGGGCTGCACAACCCCAAGTCTACCCATTACAGCTGTAAAAAGCTCAGAGGACGTGTTACACTGCCTCTGACCACCCAGCCATTTCTGCAGGCAGGCAGGCTGTGTCACAGGCAGTGTAAAAGAAGCCTTCTGCAGCAATAATCAGTCTGCTGGAGCTCTCACTGTGCCAAAGGACAGCTCAAGGTCTCCACCTCCAGAGATCAGCCTGCGCTTCCAGCACGCCCTCACCACCATGGACTCAGACTGACCCACAATCCTGACACAGCAAGCTCTGATCTATCGGTCAGCCAAACACACACAGAGAACGTAAGTAGCAGAGAACAACTTAGTTGCATGAAAGAGCTTTCAGTTTTGTCACTCATTATATAAAAATTGCCAGTACATTAAGCATGGCTCTGCTCTGAAGAGATTTTGGATGTCTACCTGAAGAGTACCTCAATTCATAGTGACACATCTCCAAACAGCTGCCTTACTGGCAAAGGCCTAGGCAGCTCTGCAGTGTGCTGCTACATCCCAGTGCTTGCCACCTGATTTTCGAGGCACTAATTATTTTCTTAAGCCTTGCTTAAGGAAGGGGAGCTGGCAAGAAACAGAAAATCCCGTGGGAAAGGCTGGTCATTTCTTCTCCACTGGACTCACCTTTTGCCTTAATTGCACACCACAAGGCTAGATTTAATGGACGCCTTTTCAACACAAGCATTTCCAACCCCAAAACAAATCTCCCTGCTACACAGATCACACAACCACTCGTTTATAACCTTCACACATTTTTTAAAACGACACCTGAGGAAGACTGAGGAAGAGGAGAAAATGTGAGATACCAGAAGCATAAATGCATTGTTTCGGTTCTGTTACCTCTGTCAGAGCCAAGCTTGAAATCCCAATCGCCATTTATTGTTATCACCAGTTAACTTCAGGGGCTCACCTGCATGTTTGTCACCTGCAGAGTCTTCAAGGAGAAGCATCTTGAGCTTTCTTTTCACAGCCCGGTATGCAGCCATTTCTCTGCCACTCTCTAAGGCTTTGTTAGAACAGATCGAGACCTTTAACTAATCCTCTGAGAAGGGAGTTTATCGCAGCTTACCACAACTAAAGGTGGCCCAGCTTTTCACAAGTGCTTTTACTGGCCCAAAGCACTCTGCTGCGGTTTCAGTCCAGAACTGCACACACCCATTTGTTTCCAACTGAAGAAGTTGTTTTCCTAAGGATTTTAGATCAGCACAGCTGAACAATGGAAGCACGACATCATAACTTTTACATAGACAAAGCCAGCAGAAATGAAGCTGTATGTAGGAACAGCACTGCAGGCCTCGCCTTCACCCAGATTTCCTAACAGCATAGTTAAATGCCAAGAGCACTTCCCTCAGATTTGAGCACAGACTCATTTCTTGCAACGAGGCCTCAAATGACCCAAAACAGCTCCTCTGTAGTCTATGCCAAGGAAGCTGCTGAACTTACCAAATTATCCAGATTCAGAGGAGAAAGAGGGCAGGCATTTATTCATACCAATCAAAGACGAGACCACTCTCGATATACACAATTTTAACAACATAATCTTACATCCATTCCAAACATAGCTTCTAGAAAGCAAGCCTCCACTAACACATCTACCTGGTGAGTTTACACTGCCAGCACACCGCACTCACAAGGTTCAGAAGAGAGGAGAACACTGACTTCCTCAGCCTCCACGATGAAATGCTGTAGATCTGCTGTGCTAAATCTGCCAGAAAGCGTTTCTCGGTTGGCCCAACTTTCAACAATTAGCCTCGTCAGCTTAGCTTCTCTCCTCCCTGCATGGGAGAGCGACTACACGGGTGTTGTACAATTCCCTCCAGGAGCTATTCCTTCTGTTCCTTAACTGTTGTCAAGTGACTTGCTTCCTGCTTATTTCTTGATTCCGATCGTAATGCAAAACAGATGACAGTTCACATGATCATTTAGGCCACAATACCTCCAAACACAACACAACTCTGTGGTGTGGGCCAAAGTGTACAACGCAGAAAGACCTCCATTCCCTGAAATTCCTGATGCACAGATAAGCCATTAAGGCAACAGCATTTTGCCTCGACAAAACAAGAAGGTAAGTGACCTGTGCTTGTCCATGTATTTTCCTCTCCACGCACACAAAGATACAGAGACATATAGATTGATCAGATCACAGAACAAGAGAAATTATAAGAGCAGAAATTAAACAGCTCTTACTATGTCTCAGCATGTCCTAGTTACCCTCAAGACTAGATCTCAGAACTCCTGTTGTCTAACGTACTGCTCTACTAAACACTACATCCCTATAAAACTCCCTCCCAACATTAAGCATCCCATGCAGCTACTCCATGTCGTGCAATGAGAGCTGCTGACTGCTGCAGAAATGCGTGGCCGAAGCTGTACACATCCACACACTTGGGCTCCCTGCTACAATGACAATGGATAGATACAATACGTTCCTCTCACGGGAAAAAAGAACCTGTTTTGGGAAAGCAGAAATCTATCAGAGTGCATATTCCAACAACTGCACATCAGGCACCGGGCCCACAGACACAAGAAGGTCGCAGAAGTTGATTCTATCCCTCACTGTGGCTACTGAACATAAAACAGTGAACAAGTGAACTGCACTGCCTAACACCAGTTGTTTCTGTTTCAGAAAAGTTTTAAACTGCCGATGTGTTTGCTTAAACAAAATTGGCAAGAAATCATTGCCATACAGAAGTACTTTCTATTGGTTATTCTTTAGAATAGCACTCTGCAAAGATGAAGCAGCAGCAGGGAACAAGAATACGTGGAAGAGGGACAGAAGTGCATAAACAGCTCTTCTGTCTCAGTCCAACTCAGAATTCCCTTTGGCATGAATGAAACTCATGCGTGCATGTACTCACCCACAGCAACAGAATGTCCTGGGTTGAAAAGGATCACAATGATCATCTAGTTTCAACCCTCCTGCTGTGTGCAGGGTCGGCAACCACCAGACCAGGCTGCCCAGAGTCACATCCAGCCTGGCCTTGAATGCCTCCAGGGATGGGGCATCCACAACCTCCTCGGGCAAACTGTTCCAGTGCTTCACCACCCTCTGTGTGAAAAACTTCCTCCTAGTATCTAACCTAAACCTCCCGTCTCAGTTAAAACCATTCCCCATTGTCCTATCACTATCCACCCATGTAAACAGCCCTCCCATTTATATGCTTCCTTCAATACTGAAAGGCATGGATCTAAAAGAGTACAAGAACACTAGAACAATTTTCTTCAAGCAATGTAATGTGTAGCCTAGCTTAGCCAGTTTTTCTTTAGCTTGATCAAAGTGATTGATTAAAGCAGTATGGTGCACTGCATAAGTACAAGACACCTACAAAACTTCTTGCAATTTTAGGATGTAGCAATATGCTGTCCCTTGAAGTAAAAACAAGAACGAATTGCATATATGCTCCACAATTCACGTTTCCTCATGATAGATGGCAGCCTCTTAAATGAAAGCTGCCTGATGCTGAATTAGTAATACAAGACAACACATACATAGAAATAAGAAAAAAGCGCACCGGAAGGAGATACTTACAAGAAGGACAAATTTCTCAAACATATCCCTATTCATAAAAAGATTATGGCATAACCAATAGTTGCATTTTATTTCCAGCATCTTAATGTTAAAGCACAAATGCTATTCCATGTGCACCTGCAGGCTCAGGTACCATTTCCTTCCATCAACTTCAACGCTAGAGAACAGTCATGAGATAAACCAGGCTGCTATTGCTTAAACACTGCACCATCACAGCAATGCTGAAAACGGTTCTACAGAATGGCCCCTTAAGAAACAGGCTTTATTTCAGCTGAGATTAGTGAAAAGGGCTCATCCTAAACAATTTAAATGATGTATAAACAAGTTACACCATTTTTTTTCCTGTAAAAATGACGATAACAAACTTGCTGGTGTGCACTGCCTCAAGAAATTGTGTGGTCTGCACCCTATTTAATACACTGTCTTCAGGGATAGGAAACTAGATAGCAGAGTTCCTTTGAAGACATCTACTTTTCTGCCCGTAGTTAACCTGCTGAAGACTCCATTCTACATCCCATATGAGGAAGGACAGCCACATCAAACTATCACATGAAGAATTTTATGAAAATAACCAAATATATTTTGGGAAGATAGGACTCGTGATATCAAGAGCTTTGACATTACTTCAGGTTGCTCCAGTTTTGTTAGTTGGTATTCATTTTTGTCTTACAAACAGAGCAAAAGCAGTGCAGCTGTCCTGAAACAACTGACTGCACTGGAAAACAGAAATGAAGGCCAAAAAGAACCCCCCAAAGCATCAAATGTAATACTGATTTCCTTTACTTCCCATTGGTTAAAAAAAAAAAAGCGCCACTTTTCTGCATTTACAATTGAGTCTTTTGTTCAAAAAGGGAGTTGGTATGGCCTTGTTTGCCACCCTTCTCTTCTGGAGAGAGGTGAGAGGATAAAGTTACAGTAGGAAACCACTGAGTCCAGTGTCTGATCAGAATTTTCATAGTTACCACCTGGGGAACTGAGCACAGCGGAAATCATTTTGAGTAACTTCAACTCATTTGGTTCAAATTCTCTCTCACAGGCTTGATAGCCACTGATTTTCTCCCCCACAGTACAAGGCATTATTAAGCATACCTAACAAATAGAGGACAGCTTGGTTTGCTGTGTTTAGCACATTCAACTGAAAGCCTCGCCACACTGAACATATCTGAACAGGGTTGTTCTTTGTTTTTGGTGTGTTTTTTTTTTCCACATATGGTAAATTAATCAACTTGCAAAGGAGCACAGAGGAAGCATAACTACTTGACCAAATCCAAATATATCAGTTTTTTTCTGAAAAGAGGTGGTCTAAAAATTGAGGCTTCCGAGTAGAACGAAGACAGTAACTTTAAGGGAAGCTCTTTCTTCCCACCGTTTCCTCCAGCACCCCAGACAGAAAAGTCACACGTGAAATTCCCTCAAGTCCCTACTGCCGTTTTGATTTCTACTCTTTCTGCTTCTGACCACATCTGTTCTAATTGCACCTGAAGGCATTTTAGCTTATTCTTATATGTTAATATGAATACAGTTCCAACAACAGCTTCTCGGTAGGACATGCTGCAGCATGAATCAAGTTTTTGCTCCTTCTTTTCATCACTTTCAGCTACATTCATATCACAAATAAAAATGCCAGTACAAAGCTGCTTTTCAGATTACAAACTTGTCCACAGTGGGGGTCAGGAAAAACATCTTTATTCCTAAAACAGCATTTCAGATGTTTAAGTCTGTCACCTAGTAACATGAATGTTGCTATTAAGTGAATTAACAGACAAAACTCTGCAAGAACTGCACAGCACAGAAAGTAATATCCACTAACTGATAGAAATCAATGTTTATACAAGTCACACTTCTCAAAGGATTTTGATGCTGAGGCACTGTAACAGGTTGTTTTGAGTATGAGTTACAGCTTTGGTGCATGTGACTTCCTGTCAGCCAACAGAGCTAGCAAATTCCAGCACAGCAAAGAACTGAAGAGACTCTATATGTGTGCAGGAAAAAAAAAGGCAAAAGTACCTTAGTCAGGAGAAAAACTGATGTGTTTCTACAAAGGTTTAAAGGAGGGACACAAGAAAAAAAAAAAACAACAACACAGAAATAAATTCACCTAGAACACCTCAGTTTTCTTTTTGTTTTGGATCAAATGTCTAGTTTCAACTAAGTGATTAGCAAAAAACAGCTGGGTTTAAAAGAGACTTTTGCAGACCAATTCCACCTGATAGTCAAGTTGAGGCCTTCAGTGAAGCTCTCAATTAGCAGCCTGCTCACTGGCAGACACAGCCATTTAACAACACTGACCTTTTCAACAGCAGCTGTCCAGGTACAAAGTCATTTACTGCCTTAAAGCTTCTCACATAAGAACTGTGTTTTCATATTACTGTACAAAGAACGAGCCGTTACTGGAAGATGATAAACCAACAGAACAGAGAAACAATCGCTTTCAGTTGCACCATCAGGCTTGTAATCTCTTCCTACAAGCTGAGCAGAAACAGCTGAGAATTCAACGAAAACACATCCACCAGCTTTTCTTTCTTTCTTCCAATAAAAACAGTCCAGCGCAAGCCACTGAAAATGAGCACCTTGCCCTGTTACCCAGTCTTACTAAATTAATAGTATAGGGAAAAGTAACACAAGGCAAGACTTCCAAAACACAGCTGTTTTGAGGCTTAAACAATAGACAAATGCTCAGATGAGGCTGCATTTGGGAGAAAGTAGTTCCAAGGGAAAAGATTCCTGTTTTGCTTGAAAGCACAAGACAACACTACAGATGGAGCCCCAAGGGAATCAGCTAGGCAACATCACTGCAGTTTGCACTCACCTCCATGAAGCTGCAAACACAAGGGCTAGCAGGGCCTAGGTGGTTGCCATCACTTCTGTTCTGTCAGACTGACACTATTCTGTCAGCTCCGTGGAAACATGAGAAGGCAGCAGCACAAGGGGTTTTTCACTACACAACTCACTGATCTACTATGTACCTATTTCTATAAGCAGTTTGGCCAGCAAGCCCACAAAGACTCCAGGACCACTCTTTTCCAGCTGGTTCAAGAAAAGGGCAATAAATGTATTCTTCCATTAATATTTCCCTAATCTTGTGCGACTCTGCTAGCTAAACAAGGGCATGGTGCAAGTTCTAGCACCCTGCTGCATGATTCTCATATTAAGATCCTTCCTACTCATCTTGCCCTACAGGTCATTTGGGGGAATTAATACCACCTGATTATAAGATGGTCGATCAATTCAGCCTCGCTGTTACCAGGTTCAGCTTGACTTCAGGCTAATCCTCCTCCATGAAAAATATCTCAAATGAGCCATTTTTAGTTTCCTTCTGAACTCGCTCACTTGGCACGATTTCTCCTGGGAACAAGGCAGTGCCATATCCTGAAACAGCAACCAACCTGCTTTTCTTAAACTGTAAGTGAACTAGAGTTACAGCACGAACAACTAATTCCTGATTGACAAAAGGTGACTAACAAACCAAGGTCATAAAGCTGCAGTAGATGCATCCCAACACTAAGTTCAACCCTACCTCAGGGCATGACACAACATCACATCTTCACTGCATTACAGCAGGCAAAAGTCCAGCTCTTCCAATGCTTAATGCTGCATAACTACATTCTTGGTGCCTTGCCATGATATTCCACTCAACTTATAAACCTACATGTGTGTACATGTGTGCGAGAGAGACTGGGACATCACAGCATTTAAGCAGGTTCAAAGATTTTCAAAGACTGACCCTTAGAAGAACCATCACCTTGGATCCAGGCAGGAACATAATCTTTCAACATTCATTGCCTGTGGCCCAAACTTAGTTATGTTGCTTTAAAAAGCAAAACAAGACTACAGAAGTGTTACAACTTTCTTGAAAACACAACAGAATAGTTGCTCTGACAGAAAATGCATGAAAAATTGCAATGAATAGCTAGGAAATACTGTAGTTATTAGTAGCCAAGGTTGACTTCATATAGGAGAACTTTTTAAAAGAAAGGGAGGACTTAAATGAAATCAAACAGGCAAGATGACAGAAACTAAAAGAAACAGAACAAGAAAAATACTAGCCTAAGAGCTAAAAAGATTTCAGTTAACGCCCCAAACAACAGCACTGGAGTATAATTCCACCCTAATTTTCAGACAGAAGACTGCAAAGTTTATAAATATCAAAAGCCTAGATCTGTTAAAAATTGCATTGCAGAGCCCCCTGATCTCTGGATGTGCATGAGACATTATTCTTGTATTTAACGGTTAACCATTTGCATTTCCTCCTATCACTACTCCACCGAGCACCTATGTACTCAAGCAGAGTTGCCTCCGCTTACGTAAAGCTTCTGCTCACTACTGAAGCCATGGTTCCACTACCTGCACTACAGCTGTACTAGCTGTGATGGGGATGATTGCTTTGCATTATCCTGCCATTCACCAACATCACTACCATATCAGCCACATGTAAAGCAACCAAAGTAGGATCTTCAGAGCTGGAAAAACAAAAACAAAATACCCTTCACCACTGCTCTAGTACAAAGGTAAGAGTCTTCTGCAGGTAGGAAAGACTCCCCATATTACACTAAGAAATTACATTTTGATCGTAATCGTTTTTAGTTTCAAAGCAACAAAGGTGATAAATATTTACCTTACACAAAAAAGTTAAAGGATTTTTTTGTTGTTATTCTAAATACACTTAACTAAAGACATTAATAACGAACTGTCAAGTGGGCTGGAACTGCACATCCATCCGTTTCCGTTAAGTCAAGTGCAGAAACTTTTAAACAACCTGAAGGTCAGAATATATGGCACCTTCCCTTGACAAGTATTAAAATATCACAGGGAATATAAATTCACCCCTCCACTTTCATAAGCTTCCAGCGTGCTTTCCTTACACTACAATGCAGACTGTATCCTCATCTGTCAGAAGGAAACTTATCTTCTTTTCACCCAGCAAAGAAAATGTTTCTGTTGAATAACTCAAAGTGACAAAAGAGCAATTCTTGCTTTATGCTTCTATTTGAATTCCACATTTAGGTCTCCTGTAGCATAGTTATTCCTCCACTAGAACAAACAAGCCAAAACCTGAAATGTTATACTGACACATACACGCACACAAAAAAGCTTTGTCATCAGCTAAGTCACACGTTAACAGGGAAGTATTGCCAAGATACACATATCAGAAGAACCAAAGAAACAAAACCAACTGCAGATGAACCCCATGGCATTTAAATTTTATTCAGCTGCATTCCTTTACAGTACTTTCAATACCAAACACAAGTAATGCAGTCAGGACACTGTTCATCTTCAGCAGAGCAGGAAAGCTTGCCCAAGGTCTGCAGTGAAAGCAGCCTTCACTGAAGGTGGCATGAGTGCGGCAGCCAAGACACTAAATGACATCCTCTGGGCTAAAGATCATTTCTGCCACCAGATGCACTGAAGAACAGTTTTAGTTTTACCCTCACACATAAAGGAGCCCGAGCAAAAATCATTGCTAAGAAGTCTTGCAATCGCAGCAATGAAACAAGTCAGAAGAATCCAAGCTATCGCGTCATCTTATTCCTCCCTTACCCCACAACAGTAGCTTTCATACTAGGTAAAGCCCTGAGCATTTTAACTGGGAATTACCTGATTACTATTTTTCAAATTCCAAATGATTTCTGCCTCAGAAGCACCCACCCACTCCATGCTGTAAGGATCTCTAACGCCATTAGAGCCTCAGTCACCACGCAAACTCATCAAGCTACCGTGCTACAGAAATGCCTTTTTTTCTTGTTTTAAGCTATAACCAATCTAGAAGTGAAAAAATTCTTGAAGATTTTGTAAAAAGGTAAGGAAAGCTCCCTTCAAATTTAACTAAGTACAAACTCTGTCCAGTAAATGAGATGCGACTTAGATTTTGCTAAGCAACAGCAGTTCTCTCCACCTTCACGCTGTAGTCTTTGAATGAGTATCAGTAATTGCTCCACAGGAGAAAATAAAGCACTAAAAAGAAAAATAAAGCAAACAGCCTAAACATGCTTTTAGAAGTTTCAACAGTATTAAGTTTGGGGACAACCAAATTTGACTTCCAGATCCCTAATAATTGTCAATAACTGCATTTCATCCGCTGATGCACTAAGAAATTAAGAAAAGAAATGGCCTCTATGGCATTACTGAGATTCATGAACAGCCATGCAGTCAGAGTTAATGCTCATCTGGAGTCACACAAGCTGAATAGTGACTTGATTCTTAAGGATATTTTCCCAAAATACAGTTTGCCTCACGACGTGGAAATGAATAATAAAATCGTATCACAGAACGGCCTGAGTTGACCAACAAATGAATGTGTGAAATGAATGTGTGATGCAATTACCAAAAGTCACCAAATCCATCTTAATCCAAGAAGCATGCGTTTGATTCACACACATAAACCTAAGCTACAACTATACACAATTAATTTGCTAACTGCTTTTCCAGAAAAAGAAAAGGAAGAAACCCAAGTGTTTTTATTAACTTGACATACGATGGAGCCGCACATGACAATTTAGAGTTCAAAAGAAAAAGGAAAAAGCTTTCCACATCCATTAAGGCAAACGAAATACTGACATGTTTGTCTGATGGCAGAGAGCCCAGTTCACTTTTGGTCTCACCACAGAAACCCAGCCACACAGACAGATAGTGGTACAAGTGTCTCATTCAGGCATTGCTAACAATTTCTTAAGCACGCGCCGAGCATTTGTGTTAACATTCTGAATATAATTGTGTTTAACTTCCACATGAGCATTAAGACTGTTAACACTGCACTAGGCGTTTCTACTGCCATAAAATTGTAGGTCAAAGAGCAACGCACATGCGGCCATTCAGGATAAACCTACCAGACAAGCACTGCTGATAGCACTGCTTTGTTGAAATTTTGGCAGCAGCTAAAACAAGCGAAGAGCTTCTCATGACAGTAAAGACTACATGCATATATTTTGGGAAGTCAGCTGGCAATGAAATCGTGCCTTTGTCGGCAAAACCAGGAACACCACGACAACGAAAAAGAAGCTTCCTTGAACTGTGACAGCTCCTTGCTGATACGAGGCGGAACAAGGAGCCGTGTCACTCGGAACAGCCACGTTGCTTTAGGTCACCTGGGCCAGGCTCCGTTCCTGAGACTGAAATCACATTTTGAAGTTTCAGTCCCAAGAAGCGGACATGTCATTCATTTCACAGCACAACACCTGCAGGGGACATTAAAAGCAGCCCATACGCTCTCAAGAAGATTGGAAATGCGGGAAGCGCACAGGCCTGGCGTACAGACGACACGAGAGGAGCGACGCGGGCTGCAGGTGGGGACGCGACACCTGCGGGTCCCGGAGCCGCAGCACCGCAGGGAGCCGGCGAGCCCCGCGGATGGCAGCGTGGCTGTGCAGGAGGCCCGGCTGCAGCGCCCGCGCCGCCCGCCCCGAGGACCGAGGTGGTGCCACGTTAGGCCGCGGGGCTCCGCGCCCAGTCCCGGCCCCCGCCGCCGGCCCGCCCCGCCACCGCCGGGTGCTTCCCCGGGGCTCGCCCGCCGCCACCCCTTTGTTCTGCGGCCCTCTCCCGGCCCTACCTCCAGGATGTCCTCCAGCACGTAGGCCTCCATCGCGCGACCCGCCGCCTCCGTCCGCCCTCAGAGCCCGGCCATGCCTCGCCGCCCGCCGCCGCCACCCCCCGCGCTGACGGACACGGAGGGGCCGCCGGCCGCCCGGCAGCAGCACGCTCGCTTTCCCCCTCCCCCCCCGCTGTCAGCGCGGAACAGGAAATGGACCGTTCCACCCGGCGCGGGGCGGGCGCCTACCACCCGAGCGCGGGGGGGAGAGGGCGGCACGGGGCTCCCCCGCTCACCCCGGCTCCTCAACGGGCGCACGAGCGCGCCAGGAGGGCTCGGAGGAGAAATCCGCGCCGAAACGGCTGCTGTCCTCGAGCTTTCTGACGAATCTCGACGTCCTGGGACGGAGCAGGGTG
The DNA here is from genome assembly GCF_987193195.1 of Phasianus colchicus. Lineage (NCBI taxonomy): Eukaryota > Metazoa > Chordata > Aves > Galliformes > Phasianidae > Phasianus > Phasianus colchicus. The sequence goes on from NC_143439.1 coordinate 32,209,757, forward strand.
GCTCGCGTTCCTCCCATCGGCTCTGCAACCCTCGGGACAAGCACAATGGGCCCATAAAAGTCGTAAAATACACTTATCTGACCTTCCCAGCGCTCCCAAGGCCTCGACCGACAGGCCCAGCCCAAGCGATGGGCGGCAGCAGCTCTGCTCCCGCTGCACCGAGCATGGTTACGCGTTACGATCGTCCTCCTCGCTCAGAGGGCGGTGAGGCGCCGGCACGGCTGCCCGAGCTGTGGTGCCTCATCCCTGGAGGGCCCGAGGCCAGGCTGGATGGGGCCCTGGACAGCCGTGCTGGTGGGGACAGCCAGCCCACGGCACGGGGTTGGGGTGGGTGGGCTCTGAGGTCCCCTCCAACCCAAGCCACTCTACGGCTCTATGATTCTATCCGGTACCTTACTGAACGCTTGCTCGCACTTGGCCTATTCAGCCAAAATTCCATTCACAAGTACTATGCTAGAAGAGGTAAGCCACAAGTCCAGTTCATTAGTCTTCAGCCTGCTGTTCAGCCAGCTGCCAACACAAAAAATGTAGTCACATTAAATGACAACCACCCTTAGGAATCTCACTCTGAGGAAAACAAGTTTACCAACATTTTCTGTAAACTCCAGCACAATTAATTTTGCAGCCAATACCATCCTTCATGCCAACCTCCTAAACGTGGCTGGGCACAAGCACGTGTAACAGCAAAAGCTCAGCTTAGATAGCCAAGAAGATTAATATAAGTGGGCTGCCTTCAGAGATATGGATCATACAGACATGCACCTGTCCCACTCTCCTTTCCACAGGAAACTCCTGTCCACACCGAGAATCATGGCACGAAATTCCACGGCTCCTCTCAAGTAGTGCTCTTCAGTCAGCAGTCCTGAGAGCCTCTGCAGCCCCTGCAACCAGTCCTGAGTACAGGCATCCCATCAGTTGCGCATAACATTAGATGGGTCACCAAGCTAGCCCCTCCAACTTGAAGTATTCCTTTGCAAAACTAAAACAAGAACCCCACAGACCTCCCACATAACAACAGTCATGTCTCAAAAGAACAGTTAGTCATTTTCCAAGCACTGGAAAGAGCGAACAGACACCTTATATCACACGCAGAAAAAAAACACAGAACAGCATAGTGCTAAAATTAAGATATTATGCGTATCACAACAGTGAAAACATTTTCAAATGGAAAGAGAGCAGCAGAGAATAAAAAAAGGTGCCCGTTCTATGCAAGAGATGGAAAAGCAGTACTTTCCCCACTTTTTATAGAATGAGTGCAAGATTTTCCAAGAGAAACAAGTTCACCTCAAGAGATGAGCCATTTCCAGCCCACTTGGAGACAACAGTCACCTGCAACAACAGAACTTAATTTACAAAACCTAAGCAGAAGAAGCCTCCCAAGTTGTTAGGGAGAAGAAACAAAACAGCATCAGCACTACAGGGAACAACAAAGACAGCAAACTCACCAGCAGACATTCCACTGAAAGCAAGTTATGTTCATCATTTATTTGCTTTCACACTCTGAATGCCAATACTGGAAAGTACTTCATCTCCCACACCCTCTCCTCTCTCCAGGCCAAGCACTGTACCCATCACCTGCAAGAAGCCTGCATTTATTAAATGACAACCTCCACATCACATGGTACATCAAACTTGTTTACAATGTGGAATACCAAATTGCAGAAAACTATATATTCCCAATACTATGTAATACTATGTACTGTATGGATATATGTATGCACACACATAAAACTGCATATTCTCAATACTTGAAACATTGCAGCATGAAGAGATCCCCAGTAAAACCAAGGCTTTGATACAGCCTTCCATTCTGTTCTTGCAGGAAAGGAAGATACGAGAGGTGGAGGTGAGGAAGTTATTTACATGTCCGAATTATTTTTTTCCCCTGTTGAAAAAATCAAAAGTCACATAATTCACAGGTCAGGAAACAGATCTTCAAGTTACGCAAAGGTGAACACAGATCCATTTCTTCTTCACTTTCAAATCCAGCTCTATCAATCACTCCAGCCTGGTGTTTTCAGGAAAGGAGAGCGTAAAACATCTGAGCTTCTGTTAAAAATGTAACATCTTTACTTTCTTCTGCTAGAAAGGGAATGATCAAGTCAGTACCCTCGCCTATTCCCATCTATTGCTAAAAAGAAATATTTCTTCCCCAGAAGTGGTACCTTAGAGCAGCTGTCCAAGTCGCACACATTTATCATGCTGTCTTATTGCAGTTCCTCCCATTCTGTAAGTCTATACCAGAGAAAAGTCCTTATGTTCCCCTACGCAGACGGTGGAAGAGTAAACACTGGAAGCACAGCTTGAGGAGACAAGTTTATCATAGCACTGCTTAAAAAAAAAAAAAAAAAAAAATTGGGAAAGAAATCCTATTTCAAGCTGTGCTCAAGTGCAGAAGATCGAAATGAATCTTGAGATAGCAGTACACAGTGAAAGCCAAAGGCTGGGACAAGTACAAAACAATGTTGGCTTACTCTATATGCTATGTTCCCCCTACAGCACTGGTAACTAAAACTAAGGGTAAAGCACATAGTTTGACCTAGAGGAGAGTAGAAGCATTTGAAGAAACACCAAGTTCACATGCAGTGAAGTACAGAGTGAAACTACAAATACTAAAGAGCTGATGTACAACCTTCAAGAAGAAAAATTTGTCTCCCTCCTATCACGCATGCCACCACTAATTCTTAACTGGCACCAGTCAAATTATGTCACACTGAAACACAAGCATTTGAACAATTGATCCGAGACAGATTCCGGCACACAGAAATGTAAGCATTTAAACAATCGATCAGACAATTCCCACTCTTATATCACAAAAGCACATTGTTATCTCTTTACAGCTGATCAAGCGGTACTGGTCACCAACTGTCCCAAAGCATATAAACACCATTTTTGTGCATTTTCAGACTCACAGCTCAAAGTTGGTTGTGTAAACTGCATCTCACACAGACGCTTACATCTTATTCATTAGAAACACAAGTTGCATTCATTATTGGGAACAAACAAACAAACAAAAAAATCACGTCTTTCCCCCTCTGCTCAAAATTAAGTAGCCTACCTTAATTGGAAAACCTCCTAACGAATAAACTAGTTCGAGACACTACAATTATCCACCACCTAATGTACAATCTCCTCCTCTTGCAAACACCATCTTCCAGTTTTATCCATTTCTTACTTTTGGTTGAGTGATGCTATTCCTATCCTGTTCCCTTTGCTGGATTGTGCCAAGCTGTTCTAATAGGAGAAATACTTTTTCAAAACCCTCTACAAGTAAATGAGAAAGAAACCTTTCCCAAACAGACCCTCATAAGTGTATACACCACACAAGTTCACTACCTGATGAACTTGCATTAATATTTATCCACCTTCAGCAAATCAATCCCCACCCGTGCACATACCTTTCATTACTCCTTCACATTATTAAGTTAGATAACCACAAAGACACTAACCATGTTCTTCACAGCTGCTACTTCTGAGTGTGCCACAGAAACATGACTTACACTTTACAGTAGTTTGCATTGGTAATCCCTTGGTGCATTTTTAAGGCCTCTCACTCCTGCACAAAAAATTAAACCCACTTTATACATTTGCCTCTCTAGATGGATTCACCAAACTCCTACTCTTGATCCTCAGGGCTTAGCAATTATATGAAGTTACGTCAGTTCAAACCCAAACTTCAGGAACCTTCTGAAGTGAGGCCTCTCACCTGCTTTTACTCTTTTTTCATAGTATATTGTTGCCTTTCTCCCCTTCACCAACATCCCTCAGGTGAGTGCTTTAGCAATTTCAATGTAACATCAACCTTCCTTTTTTATTGGGGAGGAAGGAGGACTTCACTTGATATAATCTACATTTTTGTTTTCTATTTATTCCCCATTGTTATAATTCAGTGTTTCTCTCTAGGAATTTCAGTCCCTCTAGACAAAAACACTCTGGAATGTTCTGGCAAAACATTCATTTAGTTTTACTATCACAAGATGATCTTTACTGCTCATCCTCATCTGCCATAACTCAGCCCTGCTAATTCTCACAGCAGAACCACTTATTTTGGCTTCTGGAACAACCACACAACCACCTTTTTTGACTATCCAATATTCTTTAGGGCTTAAACACTAAGCTTTCTCCCCAGACAGACCTTTATTTTCTGTGCAGCGTATTCTTTACTTCATCTAGGATGACAAGACATCCAAGGCCTTAATTCCAAACCTCACGTTTTCTGCACATTTAGCTTTACTCTTTTTGGTAAGCATATAGAGCTAGAAAAGACCAACTCCTATTCTTTAAAGGTCTTAACGTGGTACTCCTGAGACCTAACTTTCCCACACCTCCACAGAAACTAGTATCTTTGAAAAATGCCTGTACTCAACTACCTTTTGGAGTAAAGATAAACATCCCCTTCTTACGTCAAATTAAAAGACTGCATACAAGAAAAAATCTTTACAAGTTTGATCAATGACAATAAATTAAGATGTTTATGACGTGCCTGATGGAGTAAAGCTGCTCCACTTCCTTCAGGCACTCCTTCTCAGATCTCATCTCCTTTAGAAGCAGCAGCAAGCTACCAAAATATACTTGGCAGCTAGCATAAACTATAGGATCTGATGTGATCAGGGACCATGATGACCCCATATCCAGAGAACCTTTTTGAAATAGGTATTACTGTCTCCTCTAAGGAACTGTTGAGGGATTTCAGTATTCATATTGCAGTACAATTACATATAAGATATAAGATCTCATTCAAGAGTCAGTGGCAATCACTGCCACCATCGAAAAAAGTTAGTTTTCCTTGCACTCCTGGCATTGTCTTCGCTATCAGGATTGACCAACAGCACATACAAGCTCCAAGCAAAAGCTCACAGCACTTTTTCCAGGAACTTTAAGACAAGGGATGCCAGCAGCTAGCTCCGCCTAAAGTAAAATTGCAGTGCTCAAGTCAAGGCACATAAGTTAATACTTTCAAATTCTATCAGCAGCTTCTGAAAGAAAGTAGTCGCGTTAGTACCACGTAAAAAAATATTTCTGAAAGCAGCCTTTGTCCCCGCTTAAATCAAATTCATATCTGGATGGAGTTTTACATTCTAGTAAGCAAGTGGCATACTGCACTGCAGACAGTGATGCAAATCCTTCTGACCAGTTGAGAACCTTCTTCCCCAGTAAGTGCTTACATCAGCCCTACTACTTTGGATTTCAATTCTGCAATGCAAATCTAAGCACGGAAGAAGGAGGATAAAAAACCCTCTATTAATACATAGTATTGCCTTGACAAACCAAGTCAGAACTTAAAAAGCAATTGTGTCAAGACATATTATCGCAACTTTATCTTCCTTTATATTTGTCCAGTGAGCTTTTCCTCTCCTAAGAACTGAGCCTGCAATTTTGCTACAGAGGAAACGCCCAATACAAGTTAAAATTGCATTGACACAAAGCTATGAAAGCAAGAGAAAATTACGTATTTAAAAGTGCCTTTTGTAAGTGTTTTCCATCAGTAGTGCAACATTACTCACAGAAAAGTTTGTCTAATGGGAGTCTTTTATAGGAGAACCTCCTCTCAAGTTCTCCCCTTCAAGCAGTCGAAGTTTTTACCAGGTAATAATACTATGTCTTTAGTCCAAGAACTTTCGACTCCCATAAGAAGCCTGCTTTTGGGCTAAACACGACTAAGACGTTCAAAGACGACACCAATTTGCAACAGGACAGATTCTTCAAATTATATTTCCTTTCCCATTTGTAATGATACACAGGCAGCAGGGAAGCTATGCACAGTTTCAATGGCATTTGTAGAGCCTCTAAGCAAAGAAAATTTCTCACATAATGGAAAGAAGTACAATCTAACAACATTAATACTAGTGCCTCCTGAATGCTAAGATAAGTACTAACTCCAGATATCTTAACATCAGTACGTGAGAGATCAGAGCATAAGGTTGAAATGATCCTCTTTTAACATACCCCATGTCTGTGCAATCCATTCGCTATGCATGTAGGAGAATGTCTGCTTTAGAAGCTGGTCCTTTGTCCCACTTGGTTCATACTAGGACAAGCCCCCAAACACAGAGGCTCTCTTATAATTGCTGTGACATGATACATTTTGACCTTGACGAACTATAATGTAGAACTAGGTAATCATAAACAGGACCAAACACAACATGTAGCAGACTAGTTCCTTATTTCCAGTTCTTTAATCATTAAACTCTATGAAAACACATTAGTACTTGGTTGATGTTTTCAATTAGTCTTGTCTCATTCCCCCCAACACCATCACCAAAAAAATGACACACAAATATAAAGCAGTGCTCAGCCACTGGAATTTCCTTAAGAGTTCAAAGCGCCAATACAGACAGTTAGCAAACCTTCACACAAAAGAATCTACTTTCAATGTCAGTTTCCCCCTCCTTTCTAAGCAGGCAAGCCCATGATTTTCTCATGAGTATAATCACCTAAGTAACTCAACACTGATATGCTTCACCGAAAAATTCAAATTCAAGATCTGCTGGATCAGAATCTTCCTGTCTCCATTTGCTCAGCTGTAAACCAAAGAGATTTTCTAACTGTTCTACATTTAAACAAGGTTCAACTTCCTTTATCGTATTCCCACACTCCACTTAACTTAGGAAAATGAGCAGAAACAATAATATTGTACTTAGTTTCTTTCTTTCGGAAAGCTCCCGAAGGGCATTTGCTTGACTGGTATCTTCAAGTTCAGATACTGAACTGAGTATTAGAACTACTCCATTTATCAACATCAAGCCTGAAATTTAACAGACAGCAGACTGGTTAAGAAAAAAAAAAAGCTGAAGGAGTACGAAAACAGGATAAAAACAATGAGAAACTCCTATGTTGATTATAATGCAGCTGCTCACTTATTTCATCTGAAGCTGCTCAAAAGGTCAAGAAATACTGAGAACCTCACAGCAGAACCTCAGTGCATTTGCCATCAGCACAGTCAAACCGGCTGCCAGGTTAAAATCCTTCTAGCTGAATGTTGCTTGCTCACTGGACTTCAGGACCTCCTGACAACCATTTTTCAAATCTTCAGAATACAAAAAAACATTCAGTTTATCTCAGATTACTGAAAGAAATGCACGACAATGAAGTCACAAACATCTGCCTTTCTCAAAACAAGGTGAACTGACAATTAAGAGCCTGATTTTAGCTGAAGACTAACTCTGAAGGTTTTTAAGAGTACAAAAAATGAAAAATCTTCAGGTTTTAACTCGGCTAGAAACATTCACTGCACTGACAGTGAAGAACCCTTTCAACCCATCAGAAACACGCCCTCTTGCACAGAGATCTCTCTCTCCCCCCGCATTCAAATTGAATCATTCACACAGAGCCTAATGGAAATGTCTTACTAGGACATCACTGAATCAAGTGCTTTACAAGTTATTGGAAGTTAAACAGAACATCCACTGCCTGCCCTCGCAAATGTTAAAGAAAACACTTTAAATACTTACTAGACTGTGCTTCCGTTGCACCACACATTTCTCAAGTTATTTCTACTAGTAACATATTCCTATGGTTTGGAAAGTCTGCATACCCATCTCTGGATTACAATGAAAACCACCACTAAGAACACCTGCTAAATGTTTTTGTTTCACGTGTAGGAATAGTTTAAATACAATTCTTTGAGAGTATTACTACTCATATTTCACACCTAACTCACTCAAGGAAGTGCCTACTGCTCCGTATGTGTCTTCAAAGCCAGTAACTGATGAAGTTAGGGAAGGCAAAGTAAGTAAACTGAGGTTTAGGTCATAAGCTCACTTAACTAAGCAATGCTGGGACAGAGCAGCATGCAGCATCCCAGAACACAGAAGGAATTAGCATCTCTATTAACTTGCAGAACACACTTGTCATTCAGCAGAGCTGTTGCAACAACATGCAGCTGGAAAGGATAAATCCAACCCCACAAACACCAGCAAGGCAGGTCCTGAGCTGACAGAGCAGCTTGGTTCCAGACTCCAAAGGAAAAGCAACCAGAACTCCTCACAGCTATTTCCCCTTTTCCCTTCATACCCACAATACCGCCTTTTGGACAGACTGCAGGCCAGTGATCTGCTGCAATGAGAGTTGGCAAAACGGAAGCCATTTAAGTGTATGGTTGGTTATAGGTCAGAGAAAAATTCCCCACTCGTGGCAGAGATAAGATATTAGATCAGCTCATCCTATTATGCCGTATTGTGTCATAAAGGTGTTCGGAGAACTCAACTTTAAATAGATACACATACTGAAAAAGACCATCTCAAAGGCACAAGTAGATTTAGAGTGATTTTATACATAAGTTGAGAAGCACAGCTACTTTCCACACGTGCAGGGCTCAGAAAAGCTCTTTGGGATGTTTATGCGCTGAACTTTGCTACTATATTTATCACTGAGGAGATCTTCTATCGAGTTGATGCTTCACAAAATTACCAGCGTGCTGCTATGCTAACTTTCACTTCTGTTGGTGACTGAGATGGACAGGAGACGTATGTTCATCTATCTAACATACTGCTAAGTTAAAAGTAAGCGCTCTTTCTCTTAAAATTAGGTTGGTTATTTGTAGCACAGCTACCGTACTCATCCCAGTCTTGCTTCATGTCCATCTTAACGCTGGTTGGCGTACGAAGCGCCTCCTTCCTGCATTCCGCTGAGCGATACAAAAGCAGCGATGGTTACACTTAAAACATGCAGCAATGTTTTAACACAACACTGCTTCAATCCTCTCTTTTGATCTACCCTTAACAGGCTGCTTTAAAGAACTGTAAGGAACACCAGAGAATAAAAATGTCAGTGCTGATTTTATCTCAAGCTTTTAAGTTTCAAAGCTGGAAGGAAAAAAAAAGATTTGATGCCATTTATCTTTCCAGGACTCCACCAGCCACTTTCAAACCAAATCCAAAGGAACCGTGAAGAGGATTGCTTTGCCCTTTAATACCAGAATTCTCACAGATCTGTAGCATTCTCAGCAACCCCGCTCCTCAAGGACAATGCAAGTGTTTCTTTGACAGGCATTTAAATGAATAGTTTAGCCAGAAGAGGCAGTCCTCAGCCCTCCTCCCCATCCAAGCTCCTGGCTCTTCCTTTCGGGCTCCTCGCTGTGTCAGCACAAGCTCCCATGCCCCTGCCTGACAAACTGGATCGAGGACCCATCAGCTGCGAGCGTGCTTTTTCTGCTGCTCAGGTTTATAAATGAGATCGTTTCCCAAGCTGCTGTGAGAAGCAATGGCTGCTTTTGTTTCTTTCTCAACAGCTGGCTCACTGCAGTCTTCCCACAAACCTGACACCCCTGACTTCAGTGGGATGAGTGCCCACGCTGACACCCAGCACTTCAGAAAGAAGCTAAGTCATGCCGTGAGTTCTCATTTTCAACTTCATTAAAGCATTGTTCACCATTCCGTGGAGGAGAACAGTTCACACCTGCAGAACCAGCTAAGGAGGAATATTCTGCTGGCAAAACACTTCAGGACAAGATGAACAAAAGGAAAAAACTGCCTGAAGTTCATATATGGCAAAGCTCAGGCATGGGAAAACATGTGACTCACTGAATACCTTACAGACACCAGAGGTACTGAGGACCTCCAGCTTCTCACTAAATGAATTGTTTTGTTCTATTCTTTCGTATGGGAAAAACTAGGAGGGTAGGAATGACCTTCCTCCTCTTATCTCTGAGTCACTCCCTGCCACAGAGAGGATTCAGATGTCCTCCGCCTGCTGAAGCTGTATTCCACAAAGCAGTCCTTGCAAAGGCTTAGGAGCTTTGGGATTTGGGGGAGGGGGGGAACATGAGCCCAAATCCAAGGCAACCTCTCTGGAACATAAAGTTTTGTTACTGTGTAAAATGCCTTTCATTTGAACCAAAGCAAAATAATCAGGATGTTAACTTAACACATAGACACTTAACTTTTTGACTCTTACAAGTTGAACTCAAGGAGAACGGACGCCAAAACTACAAACATTTCATCATACTAAACACTCCAAATGTCTTTCCAAGCTCTGTGTTTTAGCATCTTAACAGCTGCATACTTGGACACGCTACCCACTCTGATGATTAACACTACAACCAACTCAAGCTAAGATACTGGAATGAAGCAGGAAAAAAAAAAGCCAAGGCTAATTTCAGCTTATTTTCTAGAATATGCCAATCTACTTTTAGGACTTGAGGGTCTAGTTAAAATACTGTAGAGGAGAAGAACCTGTGCATAAATGAGTAATTTATATTTGTCAAAAGTACCTTTGGGTAATGCATACATAATCATCATGCTTACAAGACTTGACCTAGAAGAAATCAGTGCAAGCACCAACTAAGATATATTTAGGGCATGCTTGGTCTCATGCCTGATTTTCAGTCTGGTATACAGTGGTTGCTTAATATGAAAATAAGGTGCCGGGACAGTTAAACACCTGTACATGGCTCCAGTCTTCAGAAAACTATGAGTATTTGATTACATACAGGGTAGAAATACGTGGCTGACAAACATTCGGAGTAGCAAGACAAACTCTCCATCTGACTGCTTAGTGAAAACTGAATAGAAATGCTGCCTTATGATGGTAAATCATATACACATTCCCTTCACATATTTCTGTCAATATAACACAAAGACTATACAAGGGTCACAAGAAGTCACACCTGAACACCAACACCTATACATTCATCAGTGAGGCCGCGTTAAGCATCCTTACCCAAACCATCTGCTAGCATTACATCTTTCCCTACCCAAACATTCATTTTTCTTTTAAAGCATCAAAGCTTTTTTTTTAGGATAACAGTATTGCCAAGAAAGAGTTGCAAAAGCTCTACAGATGCAGCACGCCTTCAAGAAGATGTGTCAGCATAGTCACCTGAAGTGCCGTAGCATCCCAGAACCAGAAGCACATCACTTTACAACAAACAAGCTGCCTACCAATGCAGTCATGGGTCCCGCCTCAAGCGCCTTAAAACAAAAAACTAGGCGAACTGTGGACTTTTTTCTACTTCACTTGAAGTTGTGAGGGCTGATTTCCTTAACATTGGAAAAGAGAACCTCCTTACCTACCTAGGATCCGCAGCATTAACTTTCCAATACCAAAATAAAGCTTCCAAATAAACTTCATTTTAAATAGGTACTGACAGTTTTATTTCCAAAACAGAGATGAAGAAAATGAACGTATGTAGTACAGTTGGACTTCAGAGTTGACAGATAAGGAGGAGATCCGCTCACATCTCATCTGCATCTCTTCCACACAAACCATTCTCTAAGAAGAACAGAACTGTTAAAACATTCAGCTCCAGTCTGCAGACAGGAGTTCTGTTTTCCATAGAAGTACTGGAGGGAATAAACAAACTCACCTGGTGCCACCAATATCTAACACCACTTCCTGCAGTGGCCATTTTATACACGTCATTTATTTTTTTAGACTCAGACAGTCACTAACGATTTAGACAGAGGTCCCCTAAGATTTATTTAAATATGCACAACCCCTAACCAGACATCATTTATTAACTCAGCACACCTAGAACCTTTCCCAAGCACCACTAAACCTTGCTTGTGATCTTAGCCTGTAACTCTCATTCCCTTCACAAGCACATGAGATCTACCAGCTTTACTCCTTCGATAAGGGAGCATATCCCAAATACCTTCTGCACAGTGAGGTGAGTAACAGCTGAAGGTTGCTTAGCAAGGAATGGCAACACCAACCAAAACACAATTCCCATTTTTCAGACTGATTTTAGTGGAACCTATACTGTCACACAGTACGGAAGGGATGGTTAAATACTCCTTCCTGGGATTACTTACAGCAGATTGCACTACCCCGACACTCTACTGCAGGATTCAGCCACCGACAGCTCTACCAGCCCTGATACTTCAGGGATTTTTGAGAAAAGTCTTCTACTCCTGGGAATCCCTCATTCTACTCACCTTCAGAGTAACAGTGGTAGAGAGAATACAACCAACAGCAGTCAAGCAAGACATACTGGCTCTTCTGCATCCCTGCAGAAGCCAAAAGTTTCTCATTCCAGGAGTCGTATTAAGACAGTCAGGATAAAAAAGATTAAGAAAATAAACGTTATGCTTGAAATAAACAGCTGAACAGCTTACTCTGACACGTCGATGTGCTATAATTGCATGTCTGTGACAGTCTTGAAGGCACACCAGTAAGCTCAAATTTTCAGATTAGCACTTTGTATCTGAAGCTAAAATAAACAGTTTGGAGAAACTTCCTCTGCATGAAGGGACTGCAGCAAACTGGGGGTGTTTTGCTGCTTTATTTACTTCTTACTAGTTCAATTACTAATTCAATTGCAGCTGAAAAAACAAGAGTGAGCTTATGTTTACAGAAGCTACAAGGCCACAGTAAAAACAAGAATGCTCCATACACAGCTGAGAATTCTAAAAAATATTCTTTGTATAGGGCAGTGCTTTCAGGCATACCCAACATTACTGAAGGTGGTGTTTAATAAAGTAGATTTGTAAAAGCCATCCAAGAATGCTGTATCAAACTAGACCTATTGCTGCGGGGTGGAAGAGAGAAGGAGATAACCACACTCAACTCCAAAATCGATCTGCATCTGCTTATCATGAGACTCTTTGATCAAGGGGAAGGCTGAACTGACACCCTTGTAAAATGGGTATGATATTAAAGAAAGAAATGACCAAAGCCAGGCTGGATGTGGCTCTGGGCAGCCTGGTCTAGTGGTCGACGACCCTGCACATAGCAGGGGGGTTGAAACCAGATGATCTTTGAGATCCTTTTCAACCCAGACCATTCTATCATTCTATGAACTTCAGTGTCAGCAGCAGCAAACATCTGTATAAGTTCAAAGGCAAAAATCAACCTATATACAAAAATTATATGTCACACCATTAAACTTTTGTTTAGTAAGTGATGTTCTAATGCATTTTACTATTTACTGAAGGCAAACGTTTAGCAAAACTGGTACACAAGTGAACACTTTGATGATGTCTGTATATGCACCCATTTTACCCGAACCCGTTCAGAGGAACTGCTGAACTGTGTTCTTATTTAAAAAGATAACTAATACAGAAGTTCTCAACAAGTCTGAATATTCAAACTCCTTACCACATGTCAGCCTTCACTCACCTGGTTTGTCCCCTCCCCCATTATTTTTGGACTCATAGCCTTAAAATCTAACAACAGCTCAGAAGACAGACCTTGGACTTGGTCCAAAGCACATGAAACGTGATGCGCATTTTTCTACGTGTGTTTCATATATTTACATATCAGCAACAGATCACATTAAATAGTAAAGAGGAAACTGTACAGAGCCAAGTCAGGATGTAATGTTTGGCTTAAGACTACAGTCTTCTGTGACACTCCTCACATAATTCTGACTCCAGAGACGTTCCTTCATCTCACTCTTAAACACTTAAAAGCATCCAGCCATGACATTTTCCACATGTAACTGCATCTGTGCAAATTTTGCCCAACTGCACAGACCTGTTGCGAGTTTTCACCCAATCAAGGAGTCACTGCAGTCCTATTTAACATTACAGCTCCCTACCCAAGCCTGTGAGGCTACCTCTCTGAAGATAGAATCATTTTGCTTGCTGTACACGTGATCACTCATCGAGTGAGGGCAGAACTCTGCCAGGAAGCATGCAAGTTGACCTCCTCTGCTGCGTCACTTCTCCTGTTACTTTCCTCTCATCTTAAGACTTCTCTTCCTGCACGCTGAAAAGAGTTGACATTCTTTATAAACCAGAAGATAGGGAAAAGGCAATTTGCCACTTACAGACAATACTGGACCGTGCTACATAAAGTTTTTTTTTTTTTTTTTGACAAACAGCGCTTTGCTGCAATTTCAGAAAGCAAGCTTAGAGGTTGCCACCATCACTGTAATAGGAGTTCATTAAGTTGGTGGTATGAAATCTCAATTTAACTTTTCCCAGAGCTACATCCAGCCCCTATGCTTCCACACTGAGATCTGAGTTTAGAAACAGACTGAGATGAAAACATCTGATTATAACTTTTTATTCCATCCCATTAGCTCAGCAACAACTGAGCCAAAACAATGTCTTTCCACTCATGGGGTTTTTGTGATTTAGAGTCTGCCAGGTTTCCAATTATACCTCCTTTGACTTGTTGCTACTGTACTCCCCATTTTTAAAACCCATCTCATTAACAGTGAAACCTACAAGTACTTCAGCTCAGAGATTAGAGAAGCCTTAATGTATTACCAATGGGAACAGCAAAAAAAAAAAAAAAAAAAAAAAAAGCCTAAGAAACTGCCCTAAGTTCACACAGTTAACGACAGAATGGTTGGGAGGGAACACCAACAAATGCAGTGCTTCCACAATAGTTTCCATTTACAGCAAAACCATAAACTCTGATTTGGTTTCATTTCATGTGCCTTCCAGACTGCCAGCAGTCAGAAGACAGCAGTCTTGCAGTCTTACTGCTGAAAGCCACGCAAGCTACATGCACCAATTTAAGCCTGAACTGGAATAAACACATAAAGTGAAAAGCCTCCTACAAAAAAAATTCTAAGCACGAAAAAAAAAAAAAAGCTTTTTAAAGTTAAAATTAAACATCAAGGTGCTTTCAGATTAGGAAAACTCCCTTTTGCTGAAAACACATTTCCTCCCCAGGAGCTGCTGGGAAGTACTTTGAATCTAGATCCTCTGCTCCGTTACCCAGGCCATCTTTGTGTTCACATACCTAAAAACTGTGTTTTCAGCTGTGCATATTCTATGCTACCTCACTCCATCCTGAAGGCAGTGGAGGAAAAAAAAGCCAAAACAACAACAACCAAAAACCTGTTCTGGTTGTTTTTTGTTTTTTTTTTTAAACCTGAATGACCAAGAATTAATATTAATTAAGCAGATGCCATACAGCTCCTCACAGGACCTGGACTTAAATGCTCTGCTTGTTTACTAGCCTTTGCTTAGTATTTAAAGCCAGGCCACTCAGCCTGGGAAAGCCTTCATTTACTTACATACCATGACTGAGATGAAACAATCAGGGAAGCTTCCAGATGCCAAAGCTACTTCCCAGCCATTGGTACCTACAAAATCTGGAAGTTACGTAAAAAAAAAAAAAAAAAAGTATTGTTCTGCTGCCTCATGATATTTTAATGATCATTTGCTTTTTCATCTCTGTACACCACCTTTCCCTTTATCAAATAAGTATCTCTGGCTACATAAGGCACAGCATGCAAAAAAATGCTCACATTGGCTACGATTACACATACTTCTGCTATTTTCACCTTTCTTGCCATGCCATCCACAACACCTCTGGAAAGCCATCTGTATAAGAAGCCACTTAAGTGAATGGCTACAGATACAAGTCAAACCTATGGTTTTGCCAGTAAGTTTCCTTTTACACAAACTCTGCTGAACGCTGCTGTCCCATAGAGTTGATCTCAATGCTGAGCTATCAGCCAACACATCTCCTGTGGCACCAGATACTCCTCCCATTCACCACACCCCAAGCAAAATCCAACAGACCCTGTCAAAGAGCAGCCAAACATCTGTAGGATTGCTGGATCTCAGGTGTAATACTTCTGTACAGGATTATGGCTGCCTATCTCCCATTTCAAAAGCTTCGACCAACTTGATGCTCACTTTTCTAAAAACAGATATTGCAAAAAAAAAAAAAAAAAAAAAAAAAGCAACCCAAACTGACACTGAACATCATCAGTTGTTAACGGAGCCTGAACTGCATGTAGTGGGAGCCTTCTGCTACCAAGTGGATGAAAAGTTTCTCCTATCAACTTCTAAGGGAAAAAAGTACTTTTTTTCCCCTAGACAAAGCCATCACTAGCATAGCCAGGCCCTTTCTTAGTCCTATCAGACGCTTACTTCCCTTTCTTCTTGCTCATTTTAACTCCTAAGTCAAAGGAAGAAAACGCCATTAAAAAAAAAAAAAAGAAAAGCCTTAGAAATAAACGTTCAAAGAAAAACTTGAAAAACGGGGGCTGCTTGGAGGATGCTAACAAAAGAAGGATGTTAACAAAAGAACAGCACCACCAAAGCGACCGTTCAGTTGAAACGTTACAGAATCGAAGCTGCTCAGCACAGCGGCTCTGCGTGACCACCGATGCAAATGGCAGAGGGGCTCAGGTCCTCATTCGCCTCCTCCAGCGATACCTACCTGAAACGACCAAGTTCAGCGACAGCGAGTCGTCAGCGCTTCCTCGAGCTCCTTTCAGCGTTACATTTACACGGCGGCCGCCGACGGCTTCGGAGAATTCTCCGGACAGGAGCGAAACGCCCAGGGCTCTCGAGCAGCCTTCGCCCCGGCCGCGAACCCACCCGCACGCCTTCGGGCCGATCCGTCCCCGGGCGCCCTCGCCGCCGCCCCCCCGCGCCTCGGTTCCCCCCGGTCCACTCGGACGGCGCGGACACAAAGCGGAGCGCCGCGGGGCTCCCGCTCCCCCCCCCCCGCCCCGCAGACCCCGGGGCCGCCCCCGCGCCTTCCCCCGGCGCGAGCGGAGCCGTGCCGCCGCTCCCGCCCGCCACGAGGCCGGCGCGGTGCTGCCCCCTTCCTGCCCTCGCGGCGGGGCCCCGCGGGAGCCGTTATGAAAGCGGAGCGCCGGGGCCGGCCGCGCGCCCCTCTCCCCGCCCGCCGTACCTCGGAGACCTCTTCTTCCTCCTCTTCCTCTTCATCCTCCTCCTCCTCCTCCTCCTCGCTGCCGTTGTTGCTGCTCTCGCTGCCGCCGCCGCCGCTCTCGCTGCTGCTGGCCGGCCGGCCGGCCCGCCCGCCGCGCTTCGCCTTGCCCGGCGCCTTCTTCTTCAGCAGCAGGTCGCACACCCGCACCAGCCCCCGCGGCGCCGCCGCCGCCGCCGCCGCCCCGGCCGAGCACGACGGCGGCGAGGAGCCGGCCCCGCCGCTCGGCCCCTCCGGGGGACCGGGCCCCGCCGTGGCGCTCCCGGCGTCGCCGCCGCCGCCGCCTCCCTCCGCCGCCTTCTCCATGGCTGCCCACGGCCGATCCGCCCCGGTGAGGAAGGAGGAGGCACCCGGGGCCGCCGCCGCCTCGGTCACCTCTAGCGCCGGCGCCGCGCCACCTCTCGCGATACTTGTCGTCGCCGCCGGCCGCCCGCCCGCTCCCGGCGCCGCAACGTCCGCGTCCGTCCGCCCGCCCGCCCCCCCCTCGGCCGCCGCTTCAGCCTCGGCCGCCGCCCGGCTCGCGCGGCCTCGCGCCGCGCCGCCCGCCCCCCCGCGCCCGCCCCGTCGCGGAACCCTCCTGGCCGCGACCCCTTCCGTGCGCGCCGCGCTCACCGCCCCGGCTCCGGAAGCGCTTCAAACGTCATCGGCGGCGCCGGCCGGCCGTTTCCGCCCTTTCGCCTCGGCTCGCGGCCGCGCTCGCCCCTCCCTCCCTGCCGCGCGGCGGCCTCGCTGCTCGGCCCGTCCGTTGGCTGCCGCCGTTGCTGCGCGAGGCGGCCGTCGGCGGGGCGGTCCCGCTCGCGTCCCCGTCGCCTTTTGCCCTCGGCCGTTTCCCCGCGCGTACTTCAAACGACAGGCGAGCTGCAGCGCGCGGTACGCGCGAGCCGGACGCCGTGCGTTCCGAGGCGGCCTCCTCAGTTCTGCTGTGCGGCGAAGCCCGCGGTGTCACCGACAAAACAGGCAGCGCCGCGGTGCCGCTGTTGCCGTGCGCTTGGGGCCGAATACCTTCGGCTGTGTCACCGCGCCCTGCTGCCAGGCCCCGGCCCGGCCCCGGCGTGCACGTGGGACGCGAATTCGAGCGCTGTGCTTCCTTTTTTCCTCTGGGAAACGTGGTAGCTTCCACTGCGTGCTGAGGGTTAATCCCAGAACTAACGAGGCTTCCGGCCCCCGAATGCGGGCCGCTGGTCCTTAAAAGAACGGGGATTTGCTACTCGGTGTTTTTTAAGACTTGCTGGAAATCAGCAAGGAAAGTGTTTTTTAACCACAGGAGCACGTGAGCGTATGGACCGACAATGGCTGGTAAGCCTGTGAAGTTTGGGGGTTGGTTCTATTTTCCTAACGCCCAGCCTGAACCTCCTCTGGCACAACTTACGGCCGCTCCCTTTTGTGCCCGCCCTGTCATCTGGGGGAAGAGGCCAACGCTTTACAGGGGCTTGTATTTCGTTTCCTTCATCAAAAGCGCTGTCTTTTGTCTTACTTGGATAAAGTTAGAAGGAGCCAGCTGTGTCTGCAGCACCTCTGAAACGAGCATTTGTTCTGCAGAATTCTCAAATAACTGACGTTTAGCATAAAAGCACACCTGCAGAGCTTCCCCCAGGTCACATCCCACCAATATCTATGCTCTTAATAACAAGACTGCATTCATGCATTTAGCAGCACTATGAAGTTATGGCGTTATCTGCAAGTCACCCTGCTCCAGTTGTCACTCCTAACCTCTAACTTTCAGGTGTGAGACTAAGAGTTAAAGTAGGTTTATAAATAGCCCTGTAGATGGCAGTTTGGGGGTGATCCAGGAGGAATAAGCAGAATGATGTAGCCACCTCACTCCTACCTCCTGCTGTGACTGTACAAAAATCACAAAAACAGAACAGCACATGATACACGTTGGCAGATCTGTCAGAATAACGGTTCTGTCCTCTCGTGTGGAACCCGTGGATTTTTACTGTTGTATCGTGGAATACAGACACAAGTTGAGGATTCTGTTTTGTCGTAGTCACAACAGACAGAACTGTAGGCTAACACAAGTAAGCTCAGTCCTATCTCCTGAGGTTATTGTCGTACGTGTGAAAAACGCTTATTTTTAAGAGACGTGACTGGGTCTTTATAGTTTGATCTAAGAAGCAACTTCTTTAACAGAAGATTTAACACAAGAAAAGCGCATCTTAAATCTCTTTGGCTGTCTGAGCACCTGGCAGATGGTCCAAGTGCACAAGATCTGAGCTGTTAGCAGGGAGCTGCCCCCCCTGTCTCTCAGCACTGCAGCGTGAGGTCAGGAAGTGGCACTGAGGGATCTGTCCTCTGCTGAGCTGGTCTCGGCCAAACAGGGCTGCAGCAGTGCTCGGTTTGGTTCTGCATTTTCATTCACGTATTACTTCAAAGTAATCATTTAAATTGGTAAGCTTGATGGCTCAAGCCTAGTTTCTTGCTAATGAAAGCAACCATGTAATTTTATCAGTCAGTGTTGTATTATCGAGCCCTGGATAAGGTTGAATAATTACAAAGCACTGCTCTTCCTGGCACAAACAGCATGGCCTATCTGAGGCTATTTGTTCAGTTTCTTTTATGATAGCGACCTCTGCTCTGATCAAAGAGTTGCTCCTTCTAATCTTGCAGAGTAGAACAAATTGTTTTCCTCCATTTTTATAACACAGAGTTTCTACCTCCTCTCCCTGCTAGTTTGAGCCTTGTATGAGTGCAGCAGCAGTAAAAGCACTTGTAGCCTTTGGAGAAGCCTAGTGTTAGATTCATCATGCTGGTAACCTGTTGGTTTGTTGTTTTTTTTTTTTTTTTTTTTTTGTCATGGGGAAAAGCTGCTCACAAAAGTCAGGCATGAATCATAGTGGATTAAACAAGAGAACATTTTGGGAAGGCATGAAATTTCAATCAGTTACATAATAGCATTTTATATTTCAGAACCCCCAAATAAAACATTCTTTTAGATACCATAATAATCATCAAGACTTGTTTATGAGGAAGGACAAAATAATTAAGGTATTTTTTCTTGTATCCCAGTTTCCATGCCAGTGCATAACCCAACTGTGTTTGCCATTCACTGGGCTCTGAGGCAATGGCTTACATCACGATAGATCTAACAGGATCTAATCAGGAAAGTAATGCCCAACCAACACCTTTTTCCTTTTGTGAGATTGTGAGTTTGAGTATCTTCAGACATTTGTTTTTGTTTTTAGCATAGAGCTGCAGAAAATCTTTGGAAAAATAATCATCCTTTGTTATCCCTTTCATCTGTGACCTCTACTTCAGTATTTATTCAAATCTCTTTCAGTTATTGGCCTCTATACCACATGTCAATAGTAGGAAAACCCAAGGTTTGCATTCCGTGGATGCTTTCAAGGACTGTCTTGTGTGGGGGAGATTCTGTAAAAAGTTCCATGGGACAACTCATGTGTTTAAACCTACTGTGTGGTGTAAGCATCTGCATGGAGGTGCTTTCGGTTTTGTTTATAACTACGGGAAGATGTACTACCGTTAAAATCAGGAAGCAGAGATACTGCTTTGCAACTATAACTGATGCAAGAACTGGACAAAGTTAGTACTGGTTTTAGAGTCTTGGTAACCCTGACGACACGTGCAAGTACATAATATGTGTAGCTTCAGTCTGTACATTTGGTTTTTGCCTCTACCTCCCCTTCTGCACTGATTTTAAGTACGCACCCTTTCCTTCCTGGTTCATACCTGGGTCTCCTAATTCAGCCCACCTACGCTCTGTGCCGTGCATTCCAGCACTGCTAAACACGCTCTGTACACACTCATCTCACACTTCTTATGTATTTTTTCAGCCCAGGGAAGTTTAAATGGTGATCAGAATGTCTGAAATGAAATCAGATGACGGGAAAGAAGGTGAAAGAAAGAGTCTCATTCTTAATGTACTCCAATTAAAAAATGAATATTGTCTTCAACTTTGATAGATTTTTTGATAATGCACTGAATTGACACTTCTGAGTTGCTGAAATGCTTTTCTTTCTGGCAGAGGTTAAATTTATTTTTTCTCTAGTCTTGTAAAGACTTTCCAAATGTTTAGCCCCCACTCAGAGCTACTGCAGCTGCCACAAAGCTACACTTTCCTCTTGTCTCTCTCCAGCCAGTTTCAGTAGCAGCTTTTCTATTCTTGTGAATACAACTGTTTTGGTTGATTTTCTGTAAGTGCTAAAGGACAACAACCTTTTAAAGAAACTGAATGCAGTCAGCCTAACACCAACCCTCCTCCTCATTTTTATCACTTCATCTCAACTACCTCTAGTTTTAATATTTGTGAGAGTAGGAGGAACATGGGAGGAGTACATAAGTTATACATCTCCAGATGAGATGATTATTCAAATGAGATATTAAAAAAATCATGCCATTCTCATTAGTTATAGAATTGGTGAATTCGTATGATTGGATGCCTCGAATGCTCACAGCTTTAATGGGATGCAACTGTTGTATCTTCTGTGTGTGTTGCAGCATTTTTATTCATGCCTTTCTGGGACCTGCAAACCCCAAACTGCTGTATTCCTTCAATGTATGTACCAAAAAGACCAGGTTGCTGTACCTCCTTGGTGCACAGCATTGTCTCAAAAAAGAAAAGAAAAAAAAAAAAAAAAAAAAAAGATTAGACCATGCTTAATTATTTTTAACTTCAAAATTGAGTTTGTTCAGCAATGATGCAATTACTGCTATTCAAGTCAGAGGGAGAAAGGAAGAAGAAGATGACAGATGTCTCCAGATTGAGATAATTACTTTTTCTGTGATATATATTTTCAGATTGTTTAAAACTCAGCTTTAATAGTAGTATGTTATTCGTGGAAAAGAAAGGTTATGAATTATTTTTATGCAGCCACAGCAATTACTTTTTTCAATATCTGTGTTTCTCCATTCCAGAACACATCCTGTGAGCATCTCAGCTGGTGTGACTTTGTGATAAAGAAAGTCTAGACAGATTCTGACTTGAACAAGTTCAGCGTTAGCATGGAAGAACTGCTGTGAGTCACAACAGCACTGTTCATCAAGGGTCTGCACCTCTCTACATGCAGAAGGTAAAGCACTAACATCAATACTAACACTCAAATGCACCCAATACAAAGGCCCATTCAGTAGTGACTTCTGCCTATGCTTGTCATGGTAAGCCAGATGATTTTGCCATTTGCTGTGCTTATCCACATCAGTGTCCATTCTAAGTATACACATATATATATATCCTGCTTTGGTGTCTTGAAAGTTATTCATCTTCCATCTCAGATCCTGATACTACACATTCTGATTATTGCCATTAACACTTAGTGCAACATTATGCTAGTTTTGTCTCTTTCCACTTGTTTCTAATTGAGAAATTTAAAACAAGCCCAGAGAGCAAAACCTCCAGTAAATCAATCTTTTACTTAATGCTTGAACTTCACTGTTTTTCACACTGAGTTTTACAGACTCATCACCAATTCATACCCTGCTATGTACTGTCCCAGTACTACTAGTCTGTAACAATGTGTTAAACTTTAAAGGGTTGATCAGGTAGTAATTGATCTGAAGTATTAAGCAAGGACATTAATTATGTAATATATTTAGTAATTTCTGAGTCTTTATCTTATTTAAGAAATTGCTTAACCTGTTGGGACCCCAAAATTTATTAGTAGCTTGTGAAACTTAATGTTTGTTAAAAAGACAAATCATTTTTGAAAGTAGATTTCAGGTTTCTGATTTGCTTCACACATTTTCAAATGTGAGTATACACTTTGTGAGTATAAAATGCAAAAATCCCATGGCAAATTTGGGCAAATTTTATCTGATGAGCTTTTGGATTCCCTTCGAGTGCTTTAAAAAATAAAAACCAACAGGTTGGGCTACTAGCGCTTAACCTAGAAGCCTAACCTCTATGTGGTCAGTGCAGAGAAAGGCTTTTATGAGGGGGAATGTTTAGGTAGATCAACTTCTAATATGCTTTTCTGTATTAAACATATGATATAGAGTGGTATAAATTTCCCCAAATATTTGAATTGAAAAGGGTTCTGAACTGAAGCGATAGAACATGAGATCTACCCACAGTATAAATATAACCCTACTATCTATGTTCCTCTTAGCCACCAGAACACCTTTTCTGCATCATAACTCATTTATAGCTTCTTTCCTTTGTTCTTTTTCTGAACTAGTCCTTGTTTTTTGTTTTTTTCTAGTGATTGAAATCTAACAGGAATTCACCTAATGCTACCATGTGCTTTAGTTGTTGGGGCAAAAGAGAGAGTTGTGTATAGATGAATGTTCAAATCAATTTGGGAGCTTTTTGTACAGTCACCAAAAACTGCCAAATAATAGCATGCTGTTTTTTTCACAAGCAGTAACTGAACAGACAGAATATTTACTAGGATTGCACGAGTAGGTCATTGCCATTCAGTGGCTCTCAGTGAGAGCTTTCAAGCCAAAGCCAGCTGTAGTGAACAAGTAATGTGATTTCTTTTTTATTATTACAGTCATTTTAGGTAATGCAGCATATGGACTACACAAGAATTAGCAAGGAGGTTAAATATTTCTTCTTATATTTTGTGTTTTACTTTGAGTCTTGCCAGTCCTTAATGATAATTTCTACAGTAACCACTTTTTAAGTAAACAATTGATTAGTTCTGAAATTAGTCCTTGAAATGGCTTCTCTTTGTGCAGCTCAGGAAATCTTAATGGAAACAGCCTTCAGCTGGAATGCAGAACAACAAGGTTCAAGCTGTTACTTTTCTATCTTCATATAAAATATTTGTACTACTAGGCTAGCTTATCTCTGGGCAAGAAAGGAGGTAACAACCTCTGTGCCTGAGTTTCTGTGAAAGCTTTAGTAGATCTTTGTTTCAATGAAGGCAGTATAAGAAACCTCTTCGCTACCTCATAAAGTTACTTTAGATGGAATAAAAACTATTTTTTTTTCCTGCAGAGTTCTAGTGATAACCAGAAAAATAGTCTAAAAGCTCCTAGTTGTCCCAGAGAGTCCAGCTACCTAGGATATTGTGGAGCTTCCTTTCTCTTTTTCCAAAACAATTTTTTCCATACCTTGCTTTTTTTGCACTGTTGTCTCCTGCTATCTGCCATTTGGTATTTGTATCAGCTCATTTCCTTTCAACAATTTATTTCTGTAGAAAGAGATTTGGATACAGGTTTTAAAAAGATTGTTTTTTAAAAAAGAGGAAAAATCAAGCTTCTGACATTTTAGTTTGCCACAGTAGGTGGAGCTAGAAGATGGCTATTCATCTACACATGAAACTAGTTGGACTTGAGGGCTACTATTGACAAATTCTTACTGTTTCCACCAGCTGAGAAAAGAAGATTTATTTAAGCATTTCATTCTGTAGCATAAATATTTTAATTTTTTTTCTTTATCCGTCAGGGTATACAAAGCAGATGGTTTGTTTGTTTCATTTATTTCCAGCAGGTAATAAACAGAGATTGTGTGTGTGTGTGTGTGTGTGTGTGAGAAACACATTTACAATGCCATTACCTTTATTGCAAGCTAGTTACAAGAGTAAGTGTTACCTTGAATAGCTTTGTGTTCCTGAATTAGCATTCATTTTAATGAGGATTTCACGTTAAAGAGCTGCACCTTATTATTTCACGTTCATGGGAGGAAAAATACTAATGAGGTAAATTTTCATTCTGTTGCCTGTAATTCTATTGTTTTCTTACTCAGCTACATTAATTCAGTTATGTTGCTAACTGAGGACGTATCACTAGAAATGAAGGACTTGAAAATACTTGAAAAGGGTCTGCAGCAAATTATGATAGACATTCACCTATTGATGTCACAAGCAGACTTGTGTGCTGAAAGGTAGATCTGGATTGTTAATTTTCAGTCATTCATTTGGATACACAAACTCAGCCTCAAGTATCTGGTTTGTTTTCTCAGTTGTGTGATTTTCAACTATGCACAAGATATTATTTTTTAGTAAATAACATTGCATTCCAGAAGTGTGTTTGAACACAAATTCGTAAACTTAACTTCAAGCATTGCTACAGTCTACCTACATTTAGCAAAGCTCCTAAATTGCATTTAAGTTCAGTAAGGTTTGAAACATCTGCTTCAGCCTCTTTGCGTTCAGCAAATCACTTCTATGCATCCCAGTTCCAAATCCTGCACACCGCTTTGATGGCAGGTGATTTTTACTAGCTGGAAAAATCTATTCATGATTTTTAAAGAGCTGCACCTTATCAGTGTTACCTACTATCTTAAAGAGCTTTTCACATTCTTTATTTAAAGTGCCTTTCTTTAATTTAAAAAGATCTGTGTAAGATCAATGAAAAATTTTTCTGATAGAACTACTTTCAAAAGTGTTACACAAATACTTTCCAGCAAGAACACCAAATAAATGGCACATTCTTATTAATCAGCAAGTCGAGTTTACTACTGTTAAAGCAGCAATCACTGGTCTCTTTGTTAAACTACTCATATAGCAATTCTCTAAAATTGTCAGGGCAGATATTATGTGCGTGGGGTATTATTTTTTTTTAAAGTTGTTTTGACATCTTCAAGTTCAGAGAACTCTAAGCAGAAGAAAGAAGCCTGAGCCCAAAATTGCAACTCTTTAAAAAGAAAATTTCTCCTCATGGCTGGAAGAAAGACACTTTGAGAAATCAAATTCAGAGATAGACCATAACTTCATAGCTGAATCCTTGGCCTTTTCCCTGTCCTGACACAGCAGTTTACACTGCAGATTTTGTACCCCAAATTAATATCTGAACTTGTGACTATTACGATTTAATATTCAGTAGCATTACTCTTAGTAAAGATAAGGTCATCGCAAATTTGCATAAGAAGAACGTGCTTGCAGCTACAAGCGTAAAAGTCAGCATGCTGAGTAATTGTCCAAAAATACCAGCTTCTGTGGTTTTCTTTTTGTTTGTTTGGTGTGTTTTTTTTTCAGAAAGCTTGCCTTAATAGTACAGTCTTGCATTGAAATCTCTTATTTCATCATTTGAGAGTGGTACCTCGTATTTTTGTGCTTCACCTCTGGAAGGATCTTTCTCAGAGCTGCACATATGTAGGTCTGTAAAAACTTACTTTAAGTGCTTGGGTTTGCAAAAATGAAAAGCTTTAAACTGTCAAGAAAATTAAAATTTTTCATTTACAAGTGTGAGGAGAGGCAAGAAAATTTGGATAAGTACTTCATATATGCTGAACTTAAATGTCTCAAAATAGTTATCTCCACAGAGAGGGAAGATAAATAAGAAGTAGGAATGCTTTCAGGAGCTTTACCTGCTTTTCATGTCAATTCACAGAAGGAATTAATTTAAGTTTCTTTATATTGCAGCTACTTCTCAGAAGATGTTGTATTGGAAAAGGCTTCCATAAACCTTCCCAAATGTCCCTCTCAGATCATTAATATGGTACGAAATCACCTCAGTGAAATGTGTACGATCTCAGAAATTATGAACACATCACTGAGGAGGTCCAAATCATCAATTCAAAGAACTCATTATTTGCTGAACAAACCAAGGATGTTATTTGCTTAGTTTTATACCAATAAGCACTTGTCAGACTGTTTTTTGAGAGGTATTCATGCATCTCAGTTGCTCTGATGACTGGTCAGCTGCAGTCTCCTCAACTTCCAAGCTCTGCACTGCATCTCTATTTCAGAATTAGTTTTGGGGTGGAAAAAGACAACTCCGTAACAAACTCCTTTCTAGGATAGCTTTCAATCACAGCAGTAACAGCACTTACAGTTTGATCTCATACACCCTGGCTTTGCTGGAGAAGCTCCTGGCATGTTATGTGATGAGCTGGTTTCCAGAGAGCATTGCCCTAGCACCCTGGAAGTGAACAGGAGAGAAGATACGATGTTACAAAAACAATGCAGTTTAAGCAAATTAATTGAATATTTGATGTCTTTCTTTCTCTGAACTGCATTTATTACAGAACGAATTGACTCCCAGCCTTTTCCATGGGAGATGAGTGTAAGTGTAAGACAGAAAGCTGCCTGAAACTGCCTCCATTCCCAGCAGAAGGAATTAGTTCAAAAATATCAGAATTCTTAAAAAAAAAAAAAAAAAAAAAAAGGAGCAAAACTAGTGTTAGGATGACGTGAAGGCAGCTTTTGTGAGAAAACTCATCATGTTGTGGACTCATGTTAGCACACCCTGCAGTAATCTAAATGGAAAAGTAACCTTAGCTTACAGCAGAAAGACTACTTCAGACTGCCATTGGATACCTCTGCATTTCCCTAAGCACTACTCTTAGGGAGCAGGGAGCTAAATTTTCTCAAAATGACCTATTTGTGATAAAGAGCCAGATGGCCTCAAAGCAGATGTGATTTAGTAAAACATTGCCTGTTCCCTCCTCGACAGTCTTTGCAGGGTTTAGTTTACTGTTTGCTTTGAATCTTAACCAGAAAAGCAGGAATTCTGCCATGCGGAGAGCCAGGGATCTCTCTGGTGCCCCATTTACCACTTACACTGGGACCATCAGTCTCAGCAACTAAGCCCTGCACCATCCACAACTCACAGCACTTTCCCCAGCACCAGCATCTTTGTTGGGGCTCATTCTCACAGGTGTTGCCTAATTAGATAATTAAGAAGAAAATTAGGTGAAAACAGGCAGCCTGAGCAGGGTGTCCTGTGCCACATTTATCTGCAACAGAACTAAGTCTCATGGTCCATGAAGTGCAATCTGCCACTAGTATGGAAAAACATTCACCCCTGCAACTTCAAAGGCTGTGATTAAGGTCAGAGATGTAGGTAACACATGCTTTCTGTAGCCACGGACTACCAGGAGTGCTTCACTTCTCTCTGCAGACCTTCTATCCCTGCTAAGTTGCCCCTCCACATCACTACCGAGGTGCAGGATGCTTTGTTTGGGTGCACGAACATAACATTTTTTGAGGGTTCACAACTTCTGTGCAAAAGTTCTGTTGCCAATAGGTGGCACACTTCTCCTGACTGTGTGGGCTGAAAAGGCTTGCAGCACGTCTGAACTAGCGCTTATCAAATGCTGGCAGCCGTTCAGTTCAGCACACAGTGTCTTTCTCTGTTAGAGCGCTCTTTTATGATGTGATTAGGCTCAATCCAGTTTTAGAATAAGCTCAATATAATCTGAGACAGACTTGATTATTACTGTCCATATTTGTGCTTTCCCCATTTTTGCCAGAGCTTTTCATCCACTACTGTTGATCCATTTGTGCAAGTCTTCCACTGCAGTTTCAGATAGGTTGCTTGGCCTTATATGCAGGAGGTAATTAATTAGTTTTCTGATGTGTGACTTGGACATTTCCTGCTCTTCTGCTAACTTAACAAAGAGTGTGGAATAACGTCCTCAAGGTGCTGCAGAGACTTACCAAAGTCCATATAGAAATATCCAGGTTATATATCTCACAGCACTTTTGTAAATTAAACATTTTGGCATGAAGAACAGCATCTCATTTGCAATAAAATAAACAGTTTCTAAGAAACCCGTGTTAACCAAGGTCTCTACTGGAACTTAACCTTGAATATATTGTTGTCTTCAATGGAGCTGTACACAGAGCACACAGTTAAGCATATCTGCAATTCCAGTCTTTGAAAATTCACTGCTACAAAATTGTAACTGCACAGACCTGTTGGCAGGATAAAGATTCCAGTTTTGACCTGAAAACTGTGATTTTAGGTGTTAGTTTTCTCAGGAAAAAAAAGAAAAAAGGAAAAAAAAAAAAAGATTGCTTATTGTTTCATTATTCAGCAGATCTTCACCTTGTCTTTTCAGCAATCTGTTTCTTTGGTCTGGAATAAACAAGCAGAGCACTTTTCAGAAATGTACTGTTTTATCTAACTTTGTTTCCAGTGATGGGAGGTGAATTTTAGCACTGACTTCAGCATAACCAAAATTAAGTTAATGCTGAGTATATTCCAAAATCCAGCTGAGGACCTGGTAACATTACTGAGTTCTCAGGTAGCTACTTAGGCAATAGCTGTGCCCAACAGACAATATTTTCTGATTTCTCTCATTTAAGTCTGTCCTTGCCCAAATGATTTTCCTTTCAGAAGTCAAAGCGGACAGATTGCCTACAAATGAAATAAAATGAGTTTCCTTTCCTTTGGAGAAAAAAAAAGAAAAAAAGAAAAAAAAGAAAGATTAAAAGCAATGCATTACATAGAAATTCAGTTGGAAGCCTATTCTAAATTTCAGCTTCTCCACACAATTTTAGTTCCACTGTTATATTGTTTTGTGTTGAATTCTATGACCAGCTTGATTATGAAGTTTTTTCTTTGTGGGTGGTAAGTTAAAATGACTTGAGTCAATGTCAGTGGAATTTCGGTTTGTCACCACATGGTACAAAAACTTTGTGTTTTTTCCAAAGAACAGAAAATTCAGTTCAAAGTTTCATGAATAAATGCCATGAAAGCTGATAAAAACACATCAGTAAAACACTGAAGGTTACTAGCCAGCAGCTTCCAAATTTATTATTCTAAAACCATGGCAACTACAAATCTTTTTTAGAGTCTGTGTCTGTAGATCTTAAAGAAGAAAAGGTCATTCTTAAATTTCCTTGAAAACAATACCTTACTTTTTGAGGCAAATGTATTGACAAGCTGGTATCTTTTTGTTCTCTTGATTTTATACTGAGTTCAAGTAGTCACATTTTTAATGGAGGCTCTTTTTCAAAAAATCTTCTAGTTCACATCTAACTACTGCATGAAATCAGGTGCCCATCAAAGTAGTTCAGTCTTGCAGGTCTGATTCACATTAACATTAGTCTGGATTGACTCCATTCCATGTGTTTGTCACTGTTAGACAAAATAGGACTAGCAGAATCAGAAACTTGACTTAATTTTGCATTAATGGGAATAGCATTGAACATCCTAAATATTCATGCTGACTAGAAGCAAAAGCACCACTGACAATGATGGATCCTGTATTTTCCACATGCAGGATTTTCACCTAAGCTCTGCTTCCTCATGTGTATCTACCTTCTATTCATACTGTTTTCCTCTTTTCACACATTTTCTCACAGACAATGCAAGGAACACAAGGGTTGGTCTTTTTAACACACAATGAACTCTGGACATTTTGCAGTAATGTAAGGAATGATTAGCCATCTTTTGGGTGACACTTTCTATCTTTTCAAGTTTCTAGATTTAAGTTTGTTTCATATATTTGACAGGTTAAATTAAGTGTCTGCCCCTCTACTTCCTTTTGTGAGGTGCTGTAGGCATCCATGAGGTCTCACCTGGTGTCCTCTTCTCTGGGCTGAACAAAGAAGAGGGGCATGCAGGAAGGCAGGCCCCAGGCTTGTAGGATTTCTAGCTATGGAGCATCCAGCCAAGTGAGCCATGAGCATCAATGTTCTGGAATGAACAGCCACATCAAAGTATGCAGGCTCCCTTGAAGAAGGCTGGGAACACCGAAGCTCTTACCATGCTGACAACAATGAGCATACAGTGCTTGATCCTGCAGCAGGACATTGGAGGTTATAAAACTCAAGTTTCTGTTATGCTCTCAACATTCTCAGACTTGCTGTTCTTACCCCAGGAGCTGAGTCCTAGGCCTTGTCTCATCACTTGGCTCTCCACTCTGCCAATAGGATGTATGAGAAATTTGTTTCAGCACAGAATTTGCAAAGCTTCCAAGTTCTTAACCTGGGGAGCCAGGAATCTGGCAGCTAAGGCTGGCATGAAAAATACTTTTTTAGACATAGGAGGCGATATAACACATAAATTAGGCAATTTGACTAACTGTGTATAAGCACGGGCCAGGGAATCACCTCATTGCCATCAGGAACACAAGACAGGATTCTTTTGGATAAAAAGTCACAAGTCTCTTTGTAGTTAGATTAGCTAAGGTGCCTTGAGACACCCAAAGCTTGGCAAGATGAATCTTATTTTGTTTGCAGTTCTCATACTCACAGAGATAAGTCAGAAACATAAGTCAGAAACATAAGTTCACTTTGTCTGGCTTAGAAGCCAGATAATTTGATTATAAATTAATCCTTATAATTTAATCTCACGAAATATTTTGAGACCTGTAGATTGATTATATATATGCTTGATCAGCAATATTGAACTACTGTTGATAATAGCCATTTGGACAGAAAGCAAATGTCAAGGACTCAGCATGGGGCTGGAGGGCAGCGTAGAGGAATGGCCTAGCGAGTATAGCCGCTGGCTAATTGATCCAAAAGACAACACTAAAAGCTTCATGTGCAAAGAGTTTGTTAATATTTCTTATCAGAACTTGAGAAGGATTCTCAGGTTAGCATTCAAATTTGACAAACAAAACCAGCCAGCTGTTCAGCCTTTGCAAAGCAGATATATCTGATACTTCTTTTTAATTCTTCCACATCACTATCTGGACCGATCCATCTGTTACTTTTTTAAGAGAACCATGTGAACCATACAGATCTGTGTTCAGCTTAATCATGTTTTTTTTTAATCTCAGATGACATTCTTTGACTGTTGGAATGTACTGATGCTCCTCTCTTTTAAAATCATGCCTTCCTAAAGTCTCTCAAATTAAGTATTCCATATCATCATCTGTCTGTTTTGAAAACTTTTAGCCAGAGTTTGCAAGCATTACTGTAGAGAAAACAAACAAACAAAAAAGAACCATTCTCTTCTAAGAGATCATTATGTGCTGGTGATATCTGTGAGGGTTTAATTCACATTTAATAGAGTACTGGACCTGGAACTGCAAGCTGGAGATCACCTAATAAGTGTGGTCTGTTTGAATGCTGCTTCAAAAGCTTTTAGCTGTTAAAAGTGATTGATTTTTCGAAATACAGAAATACACATGCTCAGGTTTGGCTAATTGAACCTTGCTCCTAGGGCTAAGACAAAAATGTTGAAATATTTTGCTGTTTTTGGATTAACCTGCGGGGACACAAAGCTTCATGTCAAGTTTGTGACAATGGAGGAATTTCTTATAACAGAGTAATTCATATTCAGGAACAGATTATCTTCTTATGTCACTGAATAGATGAAAACATCAGCTTTCAAAATGTTTTAACCACACTACTTGAAAAAATAGAACAACCCCAGTCCTAGCTGTAGCAGGCTTGCTTAGCAGGCTGCAGAGCTCCGGACCATGTTTCTTCCTGTTCATCTTACCTTTTGTTCTCAGAACTTCAAAGTTCCCTGCTGATATGTCAGGGAGTGAGTCCTACCTCTATGCAGATACTGGCTTTGAGGAAATTGAAAACTTGCATTCTGATGAGTGCTGAAAAAAGCGATATCTTCAGTTACAACAGTCATAGAGCTTGGTTTAGTACATATGGGACAGAAAGGATCCTTCTCTGCACATCCATTTGCCTCCTGAGAGCAGTAATCATTCCTCCAATGGAGAGCCTACAAAGGGTTCTGTAAACTTCTATTATCCTGTTAAAGTACTTGTTCAGGCCCTGACTCTTAGCTGAAGATATTGCTAAGGCAATAGGAGGTACCTGAGAAGGAAATTGCCATTACTCCTCCAAGACTTCTTTTAATTTTTTTTTTTTTCAGTTTTCAATGTTGTTGCATTTAGGAATTGCTTACTAAGAAATGGAAGAGAGAATAAGAACACTTACAATTCATCTCAAATAGATAAAATTATGACTTTCCAAGGAACAAGTAAACGCTTAAATTCCGGAGCCCCTAACAGAAAAATAAACAGCACAAGTTCAGAGAACAATTGCAGCACTAAGACAAAATCTGTTTCTATGGAAATGGACACAAAAGAGAAAATGTTTATCAGCTCTGCAGTTTTTAAGGCCAAAATGAGAAAGCTGTAAGTTTACTGTGAAATTAAATTAAATTAAAAAAAAAAAAAAAAAAGAAAAGGAAAAAAAAAAAGGAAGAAGTCAGTTTTGCGCTGCTGAAGGACAAAGGCACTCAGTGTTGCAGTAACATTTGGGTTTGTCAGCTACAGACTTGGGCAGTCCATATACCAGCACAGAAATTTTGCAGTTCAACAGCTCCTTAGACATGAAGTATTTTTTTTCAAGTCTTCAAGAGTTTAAAGTTGGGAGAAAAGACAGTGGCTTCCAGAATCATTAGTTCATTTTGAAAATGCTTTTCTTCTGATTTTATAAAATACATCTGCTTAAACTTCAAAAAAAAAATCTGTGTAGCTACAGATTTTATAAATTGGAAGTCACAGATAAACACTTCAAATGAATTCTAAACAAAAACACCCCAAACATTTCCTGCCATTTCTCAGAGGTTTTCAGTATCACTTTCATTGCTAAACCTGAAATACGCCAAGTGTAGAGAAGAAATACTAACAATCTCTTGCCAAACAAAAGCTTTCAGCTTTGGCTCTCTACTGAACTGCATTCACTGTATGGTTCTATACCACGAAAGACCATCGCTCACTGCAGTTAACTGCATTTGGACTTTTCCAGGCACAGTGCCATCAACAACTTCCTTGAGATGGAATGGCATTTTTTCACTACTGGAAACAAGAATAGCCACAACAGAGACAGACTGCTGAAAAGGATGAACCACAGAGGCTCAAGTAAGAACTTTCAGAGTAAGTAGAGCACATCTGTTATGATCATTAGAAATATGTGAAGTAGCTCACAACTAAAAGTAAGCATAAGTGGAACAGATTCACACTTTATAAAAAATGAAAACATACTAAAAATATATTAACATCACTAGGAAATTAAGTACATAAATGAAAATATAGTTGGAAAAAAAAAAAATCAATGCTCTGTATGCTACTGGCACTTCCACATACATCAGCTCTGCTGACTGTTTTCAAATGGCACCTTAAAGAATGCAAGCAGACAATGAGAATATGAGATTCTGCTGGTATATTATATCGATGGGATACAAAAGAGCAAAAATAGATGGATCATAAAATTTGGAATGACAGAGGCTGAAGAGCTCAGGCAGCAGCACAGAAATTGGAAACCGAGTGCCAAGTAGTTTCTAGGGCAGAAGTGAATGTGCTGAATTCCAAAGGCCTCCAGTGAATTATGTAAGAGGAAGAAAAAAAGATTGCCACTGAAACAAACAACAATCATGCCACTGCAACAATTATAGATAGTGCATCTAAGAAATTTATAAAAAATCCTGAAGCAAAAAGTTTTTCTGTTTTTCAGTACCATAAACCACTGTACCGAGAATAATTTTTTTTTTCTGTATTTATTTTGTAAATAGATATGCACTTTTACTCATATAAATATATCACTATATATTTTTGAGGGACTTCATATATAGAAATTGATAAATTGATCAAGTCCTTACTTCATCTATACTGCAGACTACCTACTAATATTCACAAAAAAAAAAAAAAAGTCAGGAAGACAGGGAAGAAAGACTTAATTGTTAAAATTCACAGAACTTCTAACTGATGGCTCTCACAAAACACTGAAGGCTACATATTTAGAAATTAGAACAGTTCATTTGGAAGGAACCTTACAAAGTTCAAGTCTGATATCATGACTGCTTAATTAAAGCAGAATATTAAGGAGATTATTGAAATGCTTCTGGAACATTGACAGGCATGGAACATCAGTCACCTTTCTAGGAAGCCTGTTTCAGTGTTTGGCCACTCTCACAGTACAGAATTTTTTCTTAAAGTGCAGTGTGAACTTCTCCCAGCACAGTTTTGTGCTGTTCTTGTGTATCCTGTCAGTGGATACCAGGGTGAAGAGAGCAGGACCTCTGTCACTACGTCCTCTTATTAGGGAATTGTAGAGAATAACGTCACCTGCGAGCCTTCTCTTGTCCAGACTTGTTAACCAACATGTCCATATACCATCCAACCCTTCTATAGAGTCATAAAATCATTAAGGTTGGAAAAGACCTCTAAGATCACCCAGTCCAACCATCCACCTACCACCAACATTGCCTACTAAATCATGTCTCTAAATACTATACCTACCCTCTCTTTAAAGACTGACAGGGATGGTGACTACACAACCTGTTCCAATGCCTCACCACTCTTTCTGAGAAGAAATTCTTTTCAGTATCTAATCTGAACCTCTCCTGGCACAACTTGAGGCCATTCCCTCATATCCTATCCTTCTACCAATGTTGGTGCCCTCCTCTGGATGCACTGAAGTATCTTAACATCCTTTTTATATCATAGAGCCCAGAACTTCACACAGTACTCAAGGTAATGCAATGTATAATAGGAGAATCACTTTTTTTTTTTTTTTTACTGCCTGTCAAAGTACCCCAAAATCTAGTTTGTCCTCACATCTGCTAGGGCATACTGCTGACTCATTTGGGTAAATTCAGGCAATTTAATGCATTATAAAGAAACCAATAAAAAATACCAAACGTCAATAAGGTCTTACCTCAAAAAGCAAAACAACCATTCCCATATTTGATGCAAAGGCTGATACTGGCATCTATTTATTTATTTGATAAGGAAAACAGCTGTGTCACTCATCTCTGAATTTCATGAGACAAATTGATAGGGATGGTGGAATGCCCTAGGGATCAAATGTAGAGTGGTTTAAAAGCAGGGTAGTCAATAAGATTCACTAACAGGACTCCAGCGCTTAGAGATTAATGTTAAAACTGAGACTATTTTGGATGAAAAAAAAGAACAGCAAAGCATTGCAGCAATTTATGAAGTCAGTCTTTAATTCTGCTCAGTAGAACTATGCAAAACAGAAGAAAATGGTGACTTCTGACTGACTGCTTCACCACATTTGATATACTTGCTAACTTGCCTGCAGTTTTCTCTCGGCAAGTAAAACCAATAAAGAAGATATCCCATCTAAAAGACATTGAAGTAATAAAACCTCAGTTAAAAAAATAAATCACACAGCTTCTTCTTGCAGAAGTTGAGAACAGAGCTGTAGAAGAGACACAGGTCATCTAAAAAATAAGCAAAGAGGAAGGAACTAACTTCCCCATTCTGAAATTCCATGATATTCAGCAATATGACAGAGTAAACAACTATGAGACACGTCATAGAGGTGGGGATTGGGTCACTGCTTATAGATGTAAGGCAACCAGGAGCTTGCACATTCATCTTACTAACACCCATAGAGCAGTGAACACACAACCAAAGTATCTTGCAATTACATGTGTGTAATGAGCTCCACTGGTATAATCAGGAAAGAAGCTTTTCAAGAATTACTATAAATTATCAAAAAATGGTTTTTTGAAGCACCTCACACACATAATTTCATGATGTGCATGAAATAACAGTGCTAAAACTGAGATATTAAGAATTGCACAGAGCTGATTTCTCATAAAGAGAAAGCTGAGAAAAATGTGTTTTTCTTTCTATGGGAAAGCATCATTTAAAGCAACTATACACCAGGAACTTGAAAGAATAAGAACCTGCTCTGATGACTGGGTAACAATATACTATCATATAGAAAAGCAATATACTATTAAAAATGTATTATTGAGAAGATACATTCTTGAAAATATATGTTGGAATGATTAGAGCCTACTCAGACCTGATCAACAAGACAGAAAACAGGCTTGCACTGACTTCTCCCAAACCTGTTTGCAGGGCTTCTCAAGACCTTTAGGGCTGGCATGGTGTGAAAGAACATTTTTCCAGCTTTGCAATGGTAAATGTGTTGTTAACAGGCAATTAGGAAACCACGTAAACAAAAAGTAAGGGCTTACTTTGAAAGAGGAGGCATTAATATACATGCATGTCTCCCTGTCTTGAGATGGACTTTGGATGACATTATGCCATCAGGTTATTCAATTTAAGCATAAGATTGTAATATGAAAAACATACACCATTTCTAACAGTGCTCACACAAAATATTTTCAAACACACATGAAAAAAAATGTTGGTATGCTTTTCAGCATAACTAAGAAGTTTCTGCTTTAGAGATGTGCTTGATATTAGAGAATGTAGGTGGGAATAATGAGGTCTGTATCTTATCTCTGTCATTTTGAAGAAAGCACTGAATATTGAATATTCTGGCTATTCTTTTCCGTGTCCTGAATTTTGGCATGAAGTTCAGTTTTGTAAAAACTGGTCTGGTGTTGATTTGTGCTGGCAGATTTGTGCTCTTGAATCTGTTTCAGCAGAGGACTACAAATATAAGCCATTAATAAGTCACAATTGCAAACTAAACTTATTGGAATTAGGTGTTTTACTTATTAAGGTGTAGTTAGTCTATGGATAGTAATTCTTGTTGATTCAAGCATGCTTATTTTAATGAGAGATAACTCTGGAAAGCTGAAGGTGAGTGACTTATTACCCAGAATGAATGGCCTAATGTGAAAACTAAGAATGTGCCTAAAATATAGGCCCTGTTGTAGAATACTGTTAGCAGGTCTTTGCCTATTCTGCTACAGTAATCAAATCCTTACAGTGTTTATGTTTGCTCACTGGACAGGCATTCTTGCTCACTTTATATCTATGAGTCCATCTCTGTTCAAATAAAAGGTATATATCTGTTTCAGCTGTTAGATTTGTTTTACATGGGAGCCAAACATCAGTGATAAGAATAGCAAACATAATGCACCAGAGCAGGAAAAGACTGGTAGCTGATCCCATGTCCCAGACTACAGACACTTATTGAGAAATTTACTGATAATTAAAGTTATTTTAAAAATGAGTTACTGCCCAATGGAAAATAAAAAAAAAAAAAAACCAAAAAACTTGCTAAGCTACACGTCCATCAGCACAGCAATGGTAGAAGGAGACAGCAACACCTTTTTCAGCATTATCACAGAATCATTAAAAGTGAAGAAGACTTCCATGATCATCCAGTCCAATCGTCGACCCATCCCCTCTATGCCCGCTGACCACGTCCCTCAGTGCCACATCTCCATGTTTCTTGACACCTCCAGGGATGGTGACACCACCACCTCCTTGAGCAGCCCATTCCAGTGCATCACCACTCAGAGAAGAAATTTTTCCTAACATCCAACATGAATTTCCCCTGGTGCAATTTGAGGGCATTCCTTTTCATCCCATCACTGTTACCTGGGAAAAGAGGCTGACCTCCACCTTGCAACGATCTCCTTTCGGGAGTTGTAAAGAGCCATAGGGTCTCCCCAAGCCTCCTCTTATCCAGACTGAACAACCCCAGCTCCCTCAGCCGCTCCTCATATGACTTATTCTCAGATCCTTCACAGCTCCCTCACTGGACACTGGCTCTGGAGGCTCCAGAGCCTCAGTGTTTTTCTTGTAGTGAGGGGCCCAAAACTGAATGCAATACTCGAGGTGCAGCTGCACCAGGGCCCAGTGCCGAGGGATGATCACCTCCCTGCTCCTGCTGACTACACTATTTTTGATACAACCACGATGCTTTGGGCCTTCTTGGCCACCTGGGCACACTGCTGGCTCACGTTCAGCCAGCTGTCAACTAACATCCGCAGATCCTCTTCCTCTGAGATAACCACACCACAGCATGCTGATAGATTGAAGTGATACTACGCACTTTGGCAAAAAGCTATTCTTCATTTTGAGAAAGAAGAAAAATAAATGCTAATTGGCTACTCACCTTTGTATTGATACTATGGAGGTTAAAAGACAGAAGCAAGGAAGAAAACCAAGCCTGAAACAGCTGTGGTTATTGACAGTAGATGTAGTTCTGGCACATGGACATCTCGAGATTTGGCTTATAGCTGAAAGTTCATTCAAACAAAGAAAACTTCTGATCTTGAACAACAAATGAAAACCAACAAATGAAAACTAAATAAAGCTGAGGGAATTAGGAGGTTTGAAAAATCAATTTGCTAAGGACTTATGTCCTAGAAGTGCTCCAGCAGTTGTTCTTATAATGATATATCAGATTTGTTACTCAAAAAAAAAAATTTTAGCACATTATGGTCTAGATATACATAGTTTTTACCAGTAATATTAGTCCGAATGAAGATTTTATTTTAAACTTTGTGGTTCAGAATGTCCAAAAGAACTACTGATTTTCATGGCATCTCTTCATCCTTACTTGATCATGTTGTATTCAGCATAAAATAGCTGATAGCACAAAACGAAGCCTGTCCATATTCAGACATGAGCTGCTTAAGTAGGTATCCCTGAACCATTTCCCCACCTACTGACGTTACCTACTTTGTATCTAGTCATTCGCTTTAAATATTTCTATGATACTATGTAGTGTAAAGTGATGCATCGCCTGTTCCAGGTCAATTAAACTTCAAATAATTGTTCCTATGTCCCCCACACTGAACACCACTAACACATAGTCCCCCACATAGTAACACCTGTTGCTAGCTGTAGTTTACATTAAAATGTGCATGTTCTCTTAATGTATGTGCAAATGCATCCATCTTAAAATGCAATTTATATGTTCCTTTCTGTAATACTAGGACAGCTTTGTTGGAAGTTTACTCAGAGCAGTACTAGAAGAATTGAGCAACAGAAAGCTCAGTATAATACTTAATACTGCTAAACAAACATCAGCATGGGTGTTCAAATCTCTTTTTCAGCAGTAATATGAAATGTTGGCATGAAGTACAGGACAGACAACAGAAGATATCTAGAAATAAACATGGACCCTGTATTACAAACTTACATATTAACTCCAGGGGAACAGTAGTGTTCTTGCTAACGCTGCACAATGCTGCAGGGGAAAATTCCAGGTAGCTTTCAAGATGCAACAGACCTTTGTCTGGCAAAGTGCAAAGTTTTGCACTTGGGCCGGAGGAATCCCAGGCATCCATACAAATTGGAAGGAGCGGTCCTTGAAAGCAGCCCTGCGAAGAAGGATCTGGGGGTCTTGATAGATGAAAAGCTTAACATGAGCCAGCAGTGTGCCCTTGCAGCTCAGAAAGCAAATGGTATCCTGGGCTCCATCAAAAGAGGGGTGGCCAGTAGGGACAGGGAGGTGATTGTCCCCCTCTATTCTGCTCTTGTGAGGCCCCATCTGGAGTACTGCGTCCAAGTGTGGAGCCCCCAGTACAAAAAAGACAGGGAGCTGTTGGAGAGGGTCCAGAGGAGAGCCAGGAAGATGATCAGGGGACTGGAGCACTTCCCCTATGAAGACAGGCTGAGGGAGCTGGGCTTGTTCAGCCTGGAGAAAAGAAGGCTGCGGGGTGACCTCATTGCAGCCTTTCAGTACCTAAAGGGAGCCTACGAACAGGAGGCTCTTTGAAAGGGTAGATAACAGCAGGACGAGGGGAAATGGTTTGAAGTTGAGGGAAGGGAGATTTAGGTTGGATGTCAGGGGGAAATTCTTTACAGAGAGAGTGATGAGGTGCTGGAACAGGCTGCCCAGAGAGGTTGTGGATGCCCCGTCCCTGGAGGTGTTCAAGGCCAGATTGGATGGGGCCCTGGGCAGCCTGGTCTAGCATTAAATGAGGAGGTTGGTGTCCCTGCATGTGGCAGGGGGGTTGGAGATTCATGATCCTTGAGGTCCCTTCCAACCCTGGCCATTCTGTGATTCTGTGATTCTTTATGTGCTAAATTTCATCGTAACAGAAAAAACTTTAGTCTCCAGTCTTCAGCTGTCATTTTCTTCAGACTGCTTTGATACAGCCTTAGAACATTTCAAGAGCATGATTTGTCACTACCATATTTTTCATCGCTATGACCTGAGCAGTGTTCCAGTCTGGATGCATTTTACATTTACTTTATGGTTATTAACAATATACCTAATTATTTGTTTATATCTCACTGAATGTTCTCTTGGGATTTGAAAGGAAAGACAGGTTCAAGTTTCAGGTTGATCAGGCTCATGTTTGTAATGTAACAGTTATTTTCTATTTCTACACTAGCTTTTGTTGGATTAGAAAAAACTTGCTGGATTACTGAGGCAGCTCCTTCCATTCATTTTACTTCAGCTCTTGGATAGGTGTGGTTAACCTTGTTTATTCATCATTCAGTCTCTCACTATTAGTTTTCACTAGTAGTTTTCAGCCAGTCTGAAGGTTACAGGTTAACAAAGAAGATGCACATTTTAGCAAGGTCTTGTTCTTTTACAAGAAAATACAGTCAGTAAAACCAATTACAGACTGAAGTGTTTAATTAGCTCTTTCCTTGGATTTTAATAGAGTAAAGCATCATAGTTCCAAAAGGTCACGACTGACAAAATTCCCATTATCTTCCAGGAGGCTGGGATTTTTGCTATAACCACCTGAAAATAATCCCTATTTCTGACATGCTGACAAGCCTGGGCTGCTTTTCTGCTAACCTGGTTTCCCACTACTATCCTCTTCAACATCACCTTTAATTCCTTGTTGCAGAGTTGGAAAAGAGAAAAGTAGAGTCATCCAATTTTTATGTGGTTATTCATGGAGAACGGACTGGTCTTTTTAAGGGTAAAATGCATTGTATTGACATTTTTCTTATTAAAATTACTTGAAAATATTTTATGCCTAGGCACATTATTTGATTTAAAAATTCAAGATCAGAAACAAAGTAATTTTTTTGCTTTTGTAAAACTTCCAGAAAACTGAAAATTAAATTATTCACATAACTCCCAGCAGGAATAATATAGCATTTGGAAAAAAAAAAAAGAGGAGTAAAAGACTTGAGTAGGAAGTACAAGAAGACCTCGCCCTGAGGTAGCAGGTTACTTGCTACCAGAAGCAGCAAGTTGTGAGGCAGATGATGACCTCTAACTACACGCTGAGAATAAGCATGTGCATTGAAACTTAGCCACCAAGGAGAGAAACTTATTAAAAGCAACACCCTTCTTTTCACTGACACTTTGCAAGCTAGAGCAGAGGGCAGAGAGCTCCTGGAATAGCCAGTCTGGAAATCCATTCATTTTGCAGTCTCTTAGAGAGAAGCTACTCAAGTTCTGCAATTCCCCCTTCCCCTCAACCTCCAGTAGTCCCCATCTGGGGAATCCTGAAGATTAAGATTTAT
The DNA here is from genome assembly GCF_987193195.1 of Phasianus colchicus. NCBI lineage: Eukaryota > Metazoa > Chordata > Aves > Galliformes > Phasianidae > Phasianus > Phasianus colchicus. The sequence goes on from NC_143439.1 coordinate 32,251,023, forward strand.
AATTACTAAAACATCTTGTAGGGTTTTGTTTCCACTTCTGAAACACAGTTTAAAGCTCTGCAGTCTCTTCTCCATCTTAATGCACCTGACCAAACACTGTCTGCACTGGAGGTATATATTCATATTCACATATATTTTGAAAAGCATTTTACTGAACTAATGCAATTAGTTGTATGGGACAGGAGCAGTAAAATCAGAAAAATGAGAGGAGATGATGGAAAGAAAATTTGGAAAGAAGGAAGGACAACAATTAGTTGTTGCCAGAAACTAAAAAAGCCAATTCATTTCAACACTGTATTTGATGTGAAGTTACTAAGTGTTTAAATTTTAAGTTCACAGAAGGGAATACTACTTAACCAGAGCATTTGTAGCATATGTATGGACAAGGTAACTAGTTGTAGATCGTATCTTTGCTGCATTTGATAGTGACAAAAATAAGGTACTTCAGCATATAGCATGATATTATCTAGTCTCATTGAACTTTCTATCTAAATATGACTAAAACGAATAAAATAGAAGAACACAGTTTACCCTGAACTTCAGGAGAGTGAACTTAATCTGTTAAAGGAGTTATTGGATGAGATCTCCTGGGAAGCTGTTCTTCGGGACATAGGAATAGAACAGAGCTGGTAACTTTTCTAGAACACTCTTTCGAGAGCACAAGCACTCTCCATTTCCCAGCAGAAGAAATCAAGCAGAGGATTAAGGATACCAGTATGGCTGAGCAAGTCAGACAGAGGGAAAAAAAGGAAAAGTACGAGCAGTGGAAGTGTGGTTGGGTAGCCTGGGAAGAAAATAAGGATGCCATCTGGGCATGCATAGAAGGGATCAGGAAAGCCAAGGCACAGATGAAACTAAACTTGATGAGATGTGAAAAATAACAAGAAGGGGTTCTATCAGTATACTGAACAGAAGAGACAGGCAAAGGAGAGAGTACCTCCTCTCATAAAAGAGAAGGGAGAACTGGCTTCAACAGACATAGACATGGAGAAGGCTGCAGTAATCAGTCAGTTCTTTGCCTCAGTCTTCACTAACAGTTGGGCTTCCCACGCCTCTTGTGTCCCCAGACCTCTAGGTAGAGGTCAGGAAAGCAAAATCCCTCCCACTGTAAGAGGAGAGCAAGTTCAAAACAGCCTCATGTGGCCGTATGTGTAAAAATCTATGGGCTGGACAACGTGCATCCCAGGGCCCTGAAGGAACTGGTTGATGTAGTCACCAGGCCAGTTTCCATCATATTTGAAAAATCATGGCTGTCAGGATAAGTCCCCACTGACTGGAAAAAGGGAAGCATCACTCCCACTTTTAAGAAAGGCTGAAAGGAAGATTCCAGGAACTACTGGCCGGTGAGCCTCACCATGCCTGGGAAGATCATGGAGTTGATCCTCCAGAGGAAATTTATCCAGCTCTTAAATAATTACCTGCAACAGCTAAAAATACTTCTCTACATTCTGTATTAAAGATGGTCTAACAAAAAAACTGAGAGACTGACTGAAATGTTAGCAGGCAGCTATTTGTTTCTGCCTGCTCAAACTATTCATTGTAAATTATATAGAGTTCAGCTCTGTTCTATGCTCTTCCCCAGCTCCCTATTAAGAAACAAAAAGTATTGAAATGGGCTGTTTTAGATTATATTATTTTCTCCTGCGGAATGTATCACTTTGCACTCAGTAAGGATCCAGTCTTACACTTAATATTTCTTTGAAGCCTTTCATTAAATATTCTGCAAAAATACTTTCCATTTTATACCATGCCCAGGGACTTAGTGCAAACTTCACAATTCTACCTGTGTCTGATCTTCTAAATTACTGACTAATCAATATAAACCTCACAACAAGGAGACCAGAGCATAACAAAGAGAATACTCTTGGAATTATGTCAGAGTAAATGAGACTTCATTGCAAAAAAAAATAAGAGCAACATGCAAATGTTTGCATATCTATTTGGCAGTTTTTTTTGTGTCCTGATGAATAGCATTCTGGTTTCCCTAGAAAACCAGAATGAAAGCTATGAAATCAAATGCTCAAATCATCCTTTTTGGTGCTTGAGCAGCTTTCCTTTTGGATGTTACCTTAAGTCTCTGTTGAGAAACTTGGGATGAGATGAGGTCTTACATAATATAAAAGTGTCTTTTTCAGTTTACTTGATACTGCTTTATTGTCTGAATGAAATTGTTCCACCCTGGCCCTACATGTATTGTGAGATTCAGATACGTTGCTTTCACACTCTTACCTTCTCTAAGAATTCAGAGGTCAATTAAAATTGGAGATGCTGTTTTTCTGTATCTTTGTGCTGATCATTATATTTCACCAATATATAATTTTTTTATATAAAATTAAAGACCAGATTCACTTGTGTTCCTTATGCCATTCCAAGGTGAGAAGCACAGTATACCCTTCTTAAACATTTATCTCTGTCCCTGAAGGATTGACAACATGCAGACTATCCTAAGTAAGCTGCTATCTCATCTTTGTAAGGGGATTTAAAACTAAAATTCTCTAATTTGAGTGAGTATGCAAACTCAGCCCTAACTGGGTGAATTATTACTGTACAATGCAAACCTGCTGTGCTTTTGAACAAATAGTAGCAAAAAAAGCAGCACAGCTATAGGGTTAGACGATGACATCTTAGTGCGATGCCTTGAACTCCTTGTTTGTAATTTGATAAGGAAATTTACGCAAAACTTTATCTGTTTGGATGCTGGAAGGTTCAACCTTTCAGGACAAAAAGGTCCAGAGGAAAACATAATAAACAAATAATATCAAATTCATTTTTGGCAAGGACACTCCAAGTTTTGTAATCTTCAGACCAAATGGAAATCTACAGTTGCCAGCTCTACGGTTAATATTTTACAGAAGCAGTCAGTAAAAGGTATATAAGAAAATGATTTCCCTTCAATCGTCCTAGCATTTTTGAATAATTTAGCCTACATCATAATCTGCAGCCATGAAGTGGGTAACGTTAATTTCATTCATTTTCCTCTTCAGTTCAGCAACATCCAGGAATCTGCAAAGAGTTGCTCGTGACGCAGGTAAGAAAATACTAATTAATTGCTCTTATTTTCTTTGTTATACTGACTTAATGACTTTGATGCAATTTGATGAAAAGATTGGTTTGAAAACAAACTGAATGAGGAAATCTTGAGGGGTAGGTGGAACACTCCGGACCATTACATAATAGAGTAAGTTTTGTGATGTGTCTCTTTGTACCACAAAGCGAATTATATGATCAGACGGTGGTCATTCACATTCTGTTACTTTCCATCACTGAACAAGTAGATCTTTTTGAATGACAGTATAACTGAGCTCCTTGCAACGTCAGTTAATGGTTTTCACGCAAATAGGTCAAAAATTTAAAAACCTAGATCTCTGTCTCAGCTGAAAGAAAGCCTAGCTAAAAACCTACTGTGTTGTTTTTCCCCCCATGTTATTAAATTTTATGGCTCAAACAAGAATTTCTGTAGGCAAACCTAGAAAATTTTTCACTAGTGTTTTTAATTTAAGTTTGAAACATGAAAATACACAAATTTAACAAAACTGAGTTTTCAGGAACTGGCTAAAAATACCAGTGAACAACAGCAACTGATGTAAACTGCAATTTTTAGCACTGAAATCCTTATTATCAAATCAGGTCTACTGATGATTCTTCATTTTTGGAAACATTTTCCTTTAGTTCAGGTAAAGGAATTCTTCCTCATGTTAAGTGCTCCTGAATGGCATTTCTAGAATAAATGACTGTCCTGTTCTAGTAGCTCATTCATTACTGTGGCTATCTGCCTCAATTTCTTTTTGGAAAGCCTTAGAGGAATCTTCTTACTATGAGCAAGGTATAACCACAACATATATTTATTACCATCAGGACCCAATGAAAGGTCTCACCTCTTTTCCTTTTTAAATGAGCACAGATGGTATGCCTTAAGTGAAACAAGAGTATGAATCTGCCCAGTTAATAATTTTCTGTTTAAGAAAGAAAAATCTATTAATGCTTACTCTAATCCAACTGATGCTGTATTTCTTTATTTGTAGAGTAGGCATGATCATATTGTTGGTTATGAAAAGCATATTTGCTAACCTGTAAGTTGCAGCAGCCATTTTGAATATTTGAATTATGAATATGATTACAGAAGTGAATATTGTATTAAAACCCCCAAAATTATACACTTGCACTACTCTTGAGAGTCTGCAGATATCTTCAGATAAATGGTCATCTGAGACAGCAAAGAATTTGAGATGGCCTGAAGAAACCTTTAGATTGACATTCCTTGAAAAGTTGTACAGCTTACATGGGACACTGTACTCAAAGATGGGAACTTCACTAGTGCTCAGCATTAGTTTGGTTTGTTCCAAAATAATGATCTTACTCTCTTAAACGCAAGAGCTGTGTTCATGCTGCACAATTGTGAAAACATGGCCTGAAGTGGACAGAATGTAGTCTTTAAAGGGGGTCTTGCTTGTGACAGTAAGCATCACTGCTTATTGGTTTGGTTTTGTTTTTCCCTAGAGCACAAGAGTGAAATTGCCCATCGCTACAATGATTTGAAGGAAGAGACATTTAAGGCAGTGTAAGTGAATGCTCAGCTTACATTTTCTGATTGTTTTCCGTCTCTATTAATATTGGACATGGATAAAAAAGGGAAACTAAAACACACTAAATGTCTTCTCATACAAAGCCTACAGATGTTTTATGATCTGCAAAAGTCATCATGACTTTCTTGTTCTCTGAGAACACCATCCCATGCAAACCTTATTAGGAAACTTGCGTTCCTCATGTGTAAAGAAAATAGATGTGAATAAGATAGTTTTGGTAACCTTTGGATGGAGAGAAAGTTCTCTGGGCTGCTATATTACCAAAAAAATCAAAAACACAAACAAAGAAACAAACAAAAACCTCAAACCCAAAACTTCTGGCAGGTATTCTGGAACAATTCAATCATTTTCTTCTGAAACAGATTTTGGGAATGGCAAAATAGGTATGTTCTGGCAAAAAGTTATGAATGACAAACTAGTTCTTACAGGAACATAACCATTTTTAAAAGACAACAGTCTGCAGATCATCACTTGTAACAATGGCAAAAAGAGCAGTATAAGTATACTGGTATGAAATCGGCAGAAAATTAAAATCACGATCTTTTCCTTGATGATACTAATCTATGATTCAAAACATTCATTACTGGGGAGTAAAGGTCAAAAACATTTTTCAGAAAGGAGAAGACCAAGAGTAAAAGATCAATTACTATGATCTTCTTGCTGCTCTGTTTAAGTATATATGCAAATTGTTTGAAGAAATAATTTTGTTATTTCTATTTCTTATCTCCATATTGCAAAATATGCTTTCTGTTTCAGTACCATGATCACATTTGCCCAGTATCTCCAGAGGTGTTCTTATGATGGACTGTCTAAGCTTGTGAAGGATGTTGTTGATCTGGCACAAAAATGTGCAGCCAATGAAGATGCTCCTGAATGCTCAAAATCACTGGTAGGCAGTGAATCCTTTGGTACTGTTTGGTACTTGTTTGGTACTGTGTTTCACCTCATTCTATGCAGCTACCAGAGTCATCCTCACCCTGGTACATATACTTTGTCCTTTTGGGTGTTGTCATCAGCTAATGCCAATCAGATTTTTGTGCTGAAGCAAAGAACTTGTTTTTCCTGGGTTATGAAGTTCTATCCTTCAGAAGTGCCACAATAATCAGTGGAGCAATACTTTGAAGTCCAAAAAGCAGATTTCAGTTTATTATGTTTAGCATTGTCCACAAATAAATGTTATTTATTTGCTGACTACTAAACATGTAATGCTAAGAATTATAGCAACCAAAGCATGTGGTTTTTCACATGAGATATCTTGAAAAGATATCTGTGATAATTTAACATACTCTGGTAAAACTTTTTGAAAAAAAAACTGCTAAGATCAGGTATCAAAAGATATCTACAGGTACCTAGATCCCTAGATACCTAGGTACAGATAGGTACCTAGATACCAGGTACAGATCCCTAGATACCTAGGGGGTTCAGCCAGGCCCTGAAGAAAGTCAGGTGCTAGTGCTCTTCCCAACTCCTATGTTCAAACCAAACATCATGACTACATTAATTCTCCCTAAAGGCTTCCCAAGGTGATTGTCAAGTAGAACATCAAACTCTGCTTCAATTAATCTGAACTCATTAGTCAGATTACTAGAAAAAAATAGACCACTGTCTTGTATGCACTATTTAATTATAAATAATATAAATATATTTTCAGTAAACCATTCTAACTGTTTTTATACTGGACTACATAAAACAAAACTTTGTGAAATTGTACTGAAAGCAATGGATTATTCTGGTTTATAGTTTAAATATTGTCTGGTAAAAACTTTTTTATCTGGGCTTTCTCTTACAGATAGATAGACAGTTCCTTACACTTTCTACATAATGTCTTTCTATCAATAATTCTGACTCTCGCCATCTCCCTTATAGCCTTCCATTATCCTTGATGAAATCTGCCAAGTGGAAAAGCTTCGTGACTCATATGGTGCAATGGCCGACTGCTGTAGCAAAACTGATCCTGAAAGAAATGAGTGTTTCCTGTCATTTAAAGTTTCCCAACCAGACTTCATTCAGCCATACCAAAGACCAGCTTCTGATGTGATATGCAAGGAATACCAGGACAACAGATTGCCATTTCTGGGACAGTAAGAAAAATGCTGATGTTGCATTGTTTAAGTATTTAGCTAAGGGATCCCCAAGATCTAGTGAGCATGTGGGCATGAAAAAGTTGTAAACACGCAATTGAATATCCACATGCACAAAACAGCTGCTCAGTCATTAAATATCTAAAGTTCTGATCACACTTTTTTCAGTCTGTGCTGGAGCAGGTTTTTGCATTCAAAATGAGCTTTAAGGGTCACATTTTATAAATCCTTGAGGATATTTTGAAAAAAAAAAAAAATAAAAAAAACACCTTCTGTTTTTCCAATATCAATTTACAATTACTTTACAATTTACTTGCTCCAGTTTCCCACTACCTTTATTCTAACTGGAAAGAGTATGAAGAAAGGTAAGAGTAAAGAGAATAAAGATAAGCAATGAAATCCTGGGAAAATGGCTACATACTAATTTTTCATGCTCAAAATTAAAATTCTCAAATATTTGACAATGCATTTAAAACAAGCATACGTACATCAAACAAAGTGGCTAAAGATACAAGAAGTTCATAATTCCATCACTGTTACGGAGTCCTGCTTTGGAGATGCTGAGATTTAGCTCAGCATATACCATTAGACATTATGCATATTAGAAGAGTACAATAGAAAAGTACATTAAATTTCTAAGGTAGAAACAAAAGTCATAGAAGCCATAAAAGATTCAAATCCATTTGCTGTTGCCACTGAAATACATAACTTATGTTTTCCTTTTTCTTATAGTTTCATCTATTCTGTTGCAAGAAGAAACCCCTACATGTATGCCCCTACAATCCTTAGTTTGGCTGCTGATTATGAACATGCACTTCAAAGCTGCTGCCAAGAGAGTGATGTTGGTGCTTGCCTGGACACCAAGGTAGGTCATATTTTTCACTGTGTGTGAAAGCAAAGTAGCTGCTACATAAAGGTGAACTGTAGACAGAAGGTGTGCTAACCAAAGAGGCTCTAGAGAAAAACAGATCTCTCAACACACAATTTCTACTCTCAACAGAAAGTTGTATGAGAGATTCCTCCCCTATTCCTTGCACAAGCAATTGAAAAAGAAAGAGTGAGAAATGGGTGGAACGTTCCTGCTTATGCAAATTTTTGTATGAAGTACTTGTAGAGAAGGATTAATCATACGTTAACCCTATGATTATGATCAGATTACTTCCACATAGCTTTGCTTTTTAGAGAACTGTAGACAAGATTTCATATTTAGCATGAGTCAAATTTTCCCTTGTCTGTCCCAAAACTCCACCCCAGTGACTTCCACATGATCAATGGTGGGTTGTGGGGTGGAACAAGGTGACCTTAAAGGTCCCTTCCAACTCAAACCATTCTATGATTCTATGATTATGTGAACTGCACTATGTCTTAAGACATAGTATATAGTCTATGAAGCTAGATGCTGGACTGCAAAGTAGTTAGAGTTGCCTGAAGAATCCCCAATTTGCTTGGCTTTCTGTAAGAGCTAACCAGACAAGAATCTTCTGTGTTTCTGAAGTGGAATTTTTAGATTTGCCTTTTTTCTCATTCCATTAAATGTCAGCCTAATGTGACACTGTGCCTCCTGTTACTACAGGAAACTGCCATGAGAGAAAAAGCCAAGAAAATAAGTATGAAGCAGCAATATTCTTGTGGAATCCTCAAGAAGTTTGGAGATAGAATTTTCCAAGCAGAGTAAGTTCCAAATCAGTGTTTTACAAAAAGAGGGCTTGTTGACTTAAATCTTCAATGACTCATAAGTAAAATACCAGCATATATATTTTAATTCTATATACTGACTTTGAAAATTGTAGTCATGGTACTTTCTTGCATACTTTGGCTGAGAACTGTTGAGATTAGCAAGTCAGTCTTTCCAGTCTACATCTACAGTGATTTGTTTTTCAATTTTTAGGTGTAAAATCTAGTTCAGATAAGGTTTCTGCATAAAGAGTTGATGCAGAGTAGAACCTGTGTATTCCAGGTGGATGGTGAGCAATAGTAAAAAAAAAAGGCCAGCCACACAAATTACAAAGAATGAAATCGTCCCTAGAATCAATACAAGAGATGTGAAGTTATCTGAGAAAGTATCACTCAGAACCAGAGATTCCAGTGTGTTTAACCTACATTTTTTGCCAAAGTTACAATCCGTTCTAATGTCTGTAGCTTTTACCAATAGGTACTTAAGTAAACAACAAACTAAGCAGAGAGCAGTCAAATTTGGCAGAATCACAGTTCTTGGCTAAAGCACATTTTTAAGATTAAGAAAGACTTTTGCAGTTAAAAATGAATCACCTGCTTTACCACAGAGAACTTCTTTAAATCTGTGGACAACTTACTAAAATCTGATAAGTAAAATGTTTATAATTATCTAAAGGGAGGTGGGAAGAAAACTGATGAGGCCAGGCTCTTCTCAGTGGTGTGTAGCAATAGAACAAGGAGTAATAACCTAAAACTTGAACATAGGAAGTTCTACATGAATAACATGGAGAAGAACCCCTATACAGTAGAGGTGACAGAGCACAGGAACAGGTTGCCCAGAGGTTGTGAAATCTCCTTCTGTGGAGATATTCAAGACCCAGCTGGATGCCTACCTGTTTGACCTATTATACAGTACCTGCTTTAGCATGGAGGTTGGACTCAATCACCTCTTGAGGTCCCTTCCAACTTCTTCAATTTTGTGATAAAATTTTCTAGGACTACCTGACTAGATGTAGCCAACTTTTATTTAAACGTTCAATTGATTATAAGTCTCTGCTTAGTAATATAGAGATGTTTTACAGTCACTCAAAATAGACAGGAAACAGTAGAGAGTGATTCTTACATAGACAGCTCAGATCAGAAGTACAAATTACATAGCCTTGTTTTCTAGACAATTGAATCTAGGTGACAACACTGCTGATCTACAGTATTATATCATTTGCGACTTGCAACTTCCTGTTCAATATGGAGCTTTGAGTCAAGTGTATTCTTCTTTTCTATCTAGAAAACTTGCTCGCCTAAGCCAAAAATATCCCAAGGCTTCATTCCCAGAGGTTGCTAAACTTGTACGTGGGTCTACGGAGATCCACAAAGAGTGCTGTGCAGGGGACATGGTGGAGTGCATGGATGACATGGTAAGCTAAATATTCTTCAGAAAGTACTTACATATATGAAAAACAGGAGGAAGAAAATTTCAGCATCTATTCAGAGTCCAAGCAGCTTGTATTCAACCTGCAAAAGGTTCCTCAGCCACTAGAAAACAGCTCGGATGGCTATTAATGGAAATAGATTCTGTACCACTTCTAAGTCTAGCTCTTTGTGATCACAAGGACAAGGACTGGTTGCAGGCAAGGTAGCATAAGTATTTGGTTAAAATCAAAACATTTACTATGGGACTTGTTTGATGACATTTACTCCAATTCTGTTGTAAACAGAGCAAAAGAAATCAGAGGCAAAAAGGCCAGAAATTCTTTGCAGCTCTGATGTGTATACCGCCATTAATCCAGCTTTCCTTTATTGCCAACAAATTCTGCAGGACAGCTCAATCAGGAGGATTTGCAAAACTACAGTAGTAACGTTAACTAAATATTGCCAGCCAAGCTGGAAATTAGACATACTTCTTAAACCTATAACCAGTTTGTGCCCTGAGCTGGCTTCATGAAATCCTAGAGCTTTTAATGTTTTGTCTTCTGGCCATGTAACAGGATTGAAGAGATCAGTCAGTCACCCTTGTGACAGTCTCAGTGGCTTTTACTGCCTTTCCAGAGCTTGTCTTCTCAAAGGTTCTAAGATCAGAGAGGGAACCTTATCGTCCCTCGTGCCTGAGAACAACACGTTCTACATAGACAGGAAATGTCAGCCCTCCAATTATTTCTTTTCCTATGGAGACAGCATTTGTTTGGGAAACTGCTCAGTAAATAAGTAACCTGAATGAAAAGAGAGGAGTCTGAAAGAGAGGAGAGTTGAATTAATCTGTCTTTAAATTATTATTTCATAGCTTGTCTGAGCCTATGTTTTAATTTTACAGGCAGAGATCATTAACAATTTGTGCTCTAAACAAGATGTTTTCTCAAGTAAAATCAAAGGCTGCTGTGAGAAGCCTATTATGGAACGAAGCCAGTGTATTATGGAGGCAGAATTTGATGAGAAACCTGCAGACCTTCCTTCATTAGTTGAGAAATACATAGAAGATAAGGAAGTGTGTAAAAGTTTTGAAGCAGGCCATGATGAGTTCATGTCAGAGTAAGTAGTCCCAACTTTACACATGCTTGTATCTAAACACTCTTCTAAATTACCTGTTCTCATTTCTGGACCTTTTGCACCACGAGGGGAAAAAAAAAAACACAACAAAAACCTGTCCTCTTGGGTGTTTCAATTGCGGATGGAGAAAAGAGGTTAGGATTACCCCGTGGAAATCCAATGGGACAGATGCAACTTCAATCATAGTTTCTCATTCATGCTTTGTGACTGTTCCTCTTCAGCACTGTACTACTTATCAAAGCTGAGTTGATCATTGCTTTTCCTTTATTCAGAGTTTCTGCTCAGGTCCACATGCATTATCTGCTTAAGAAGCATTCTGTCCTAGGGAAGCTATTCTATTCCTCTTACATTTGTCCTGTTGGCAGTCAACAGAATGGTCCCAAAAATTCTATGAAAAGGAAGTGTTCACCTTACACGATCTCATCTGAGGGACTGTCATTGTTGATTACTATGTTGTACTTGTGGAAAGCAGCATGATATTCAGGAGCTCTAATACTGTCAGCTCATGTATCTTTCAGATTTGTTTATGAATACTCACGAAGACACCCTGAGTTCTCCACGCAGCTGATTCTGAGAATTGCCAAAGGATATGAATCACTCCTGGAAAAGTGCTGCAAAACTGATAACCCTGCAGAGTGCTACGCAAATGCTGTAGGTGCAATGTTTTGTCTGCATGTAATTAAAATGCTTGCATGATACCTATCATGAAGCAATTTAATAAAAGAGCAGACAGAAAACATTTTGAGAGACTAATCCCAGGAAAAGTTAGTATTCTGATGGGACACAAAGTAGTCCAGATCCAATGACAACATTATAAAGTGATCTCAGCTTACAGAGGAACTCCACTGGTCACCCTCAAAACTTCAGACTAGCTTCACTCAATTTCCTGATGCCTCTGACTCTCAAAAGTGGTACCGCTTGTCCTAAATAAGTTAATTAATAGCTAGTTAGCCAAATTACTCTGTTCTCCTGTTTATACTGAGCAGCTAGTCACTGATTATGATAGAAACTTGCATGGCCAGCTCACATAGAAAATCCTAAGCTTTGGTCTCCTGACCTTGAATTTAATCATCTACAAATCACAGCAGAAGTTGATTCACTGGCAACTTTGGCCCAGCTACAGAAAGAGGATGTTCCCTCTCACAGCTGATTAACCTATATTTTAGAAATAGTCCCCTGATTTTAAGAATAAAGACGACAAATCCCTAACAGAAGAGATCAGATAAATATTCTCTAAGAAGCAAATCCAATGGACAATTAAATTTCAAAAATCTTCCTGCCATTTTAATTACATTTCTGTTAGAACTGAATTCTCCTATGTGAATCAAGCCCCCTTACTTCAGAGGAACTCAAAACATGTGGTCGGCCTTCCATAATGGGTACATTAGAGCTAGTAAGCTTTAGAAGAGACCAGAATCTCTATCTGTATAATTGTTACCAGGATGTTCTCTACTGTTACTGATAAACTTATACTTGTTTACAGAAAGATCAACTGAACCAACACGTCAAAGAAACGCAGGATGTTGTGAAGACAAACTGTGATCTTCTCACTGCCCATGGCGAGCCAGACTTCCTCAAGTCGTAAGTACTTTCTGATAAGTACTTCTTCCGTGTAAACAATTATTATTCTGGCTGCACTGGGAGTATGTATTCAGACTTTTCAGGTCTAGTTCAGTAGAGCATTCTTCAGATGTGAGTGAATAGTCATTTTGTTGTGCTTTTTCAGCATCCTGATCCGCTACACTAAGAAAATGCCTCAAGTATCCACTGAAACCTTGCTTGAAATTGGAAAGAAAATGACAGGTATTGGTACTAAGTGCTGCCAGCTTTCTGAAGACAGACGCATGGCTTGTTCTGAGGGTTATGTGAGTATACTTGTTTATTTTCCTTATTTCTCTCTGAGATTTCTTCTGTTCTCAGAAACATTAAATTCTGGTGAGGTAGTAAGCTTACACTGAATTTTCATAGCCCCAAAGCTAATTATCTACGTAACAGAACTGAAAACTCACTCATTTTTAATGAACGTGAGAACCTAAATGGCTCCCTCAGATTGGAAGCTTTGAAAATTTTAGCTGAACTTGGAAAGCAAAATTCAGTGATTGGGTCCATAGGAACTCATGTTCGGAAAAGCTGAAGAGTCTCTTAAAAGAAAACTGCTTAACAGTTGTAACCAAACGGTCAGACTGCAGATTAAGAAGTCCCTGCCTCAAGAAACACACATTTCATTTCAAACTTTAAGACCATGCCATTTCTGAGCGGGAGTTTAGTTTGGAGAGCTTCCACTTCTAGGTATCCTGTTTTGATACAAACAAGCATCACACATTTCTTCTGTTATTATAAAAGGCTTAACTTATTTTCACTTCTTTCCTTTTCAGCTGAGCATTGTAATTCATGATATGTGCAGGAGACAGGAGACCACACCTATAAATGACAACGTTTCACACTGCTGCAGCGACTCCTACGCTAACAGGAGACCATGTTTCACTGCCATGGGAGTAGATACCAAATATGTTCCTCCACCATTTAATCCTGATATGTTCAGCTTTGATGAAAAATTGTGCAGTGCTCCTGCTGAAGAACGAGAAGTAGGCCAGATGAAGTAAGCTAACAGAAATACCTTGTAGAAGATATTCGAAGGAGTAACATGTTAGCAGGGGAAGAAATATGCTGCAAAAACACTCAGTTCTTGCCTAACTGGGACTTCACTGGTGGTAAAGAAAACCAGATGAAACCGTGCATTTGTATTGACTGTCAGTGTATAACATCGTGTAGTTGAGAAGAGGCAAAATAAGGTATTTTCTTCAAATGAAATTAGGGTCTTAGATCACCCGTTCTGTGTAAGTCCAGTACCAGCACAAGTCTTAGGATGTACTTAGTTAAGGCAGTATACAGATCATTCCAGTAAGTTCTTTCCCATCTGCATTTGGAAAAAAAAAAAAAAAAAAAAAAAGAAAAAAAACCAGCAGATGGTGGTGGTAGACTGAGAGTTTGGACACAAAAAACAGACACAAGCTGCTACCCTAGACATGACAAGAAGCCCCTTAAATGAGATATACCTGCATGGAATGACATTTTTTAAACTGGAGAAAAAAAAAAAAAAATGACAACAGGTAGCATTAACTGTGTATTTTGGTTTTGTTTTCAGATTGCTTATCAACCTCATTAAACGCAAGCCCCAGATGACAGAAGAACAAATAAAGACAATTGCTGATGGTTTCACTGCCATGGTTGACAAGTGCTGCAAGCAGTCAGACATCAATACGTGCTTTGGAGAAGAGGTATTTCCTATGTCCTTTTAAAAACTAAAAGTTAAAAAAGTATGCAGGGAACTGAAAACTCACTAGGAAACCATGCACTACAGGATTCTGCAGCCTACAGTGGTTGGTTGTCTGAATGCTCTCACAATAAGTTTGCCTGCAGAACTTAGAATACATCTTAACAGTACAGATAACGGTCACAGGTTATAGTCCTTGAACAATTTCATTTGGAAATGTTGTTTGCAAGTAATTTAGTCCAATCCTCCACCTAAAGCAGAGCAAACTTCTGGATTAGATAAGGTTGTTGAGAGACTTCTTTGACAGAGCATGTTACCTCCAAGCCACAGTTGAAAATTATGTTTGTGTAGAATTTAAGCCATATCTCTAGCATATGTAAACTGCCTTTTGAGCAACAGACACTGATGGAACACTAATGATTGCCAGAGAAGAGTGCATCTGGGTCAATTATAAGAGATATCTAGAAAAAACAGACATAGTGGTAGGGGGAATCCAGCTGTTTATGTTCTATGAACAATGACTCCATTTTTTTCTGCTACATGAACCACAAACACAGACATTCATTCATTGTTTAGGCTTCCTTGTAGTAACCACAGGAGAAGCCTATCTGTAGCCATATTGCTGAGTAAGCTCAAAGCATTTGCAGGAAGTATAAATGTTAGTTTCCAAAGAGCAATCCTTGTCATTGGAAGCATTAACAGATCTGTACTACTGGTATCTTAAACTACTCATTGAACCAACTATTTTTCACCTATAACCAAAGTATTGGATAGGCAAATATATTAGACCTTGAAAGAAACTACTTTGTAATTCACTCTAAAAGAGTATTTTCTACCTTTGCAAGATTGAAAGACATCCATCATACAAGAGTGCACAGCGCCTGACGTTAGAAAATATCATTAGAATTATCCTTTGACCTACAGCTCAGACTTGGGTTGAAATTTATAGAAGTTTCCACTCAAATGCTACCAATGATGCTGCTTTGTTTCTCTTTCACAACTGTTGGTCCTCCTTTTTCTAGGGTGCCAACCTAATAGTCCAGAGCAGAGCCACATTAGGAATTGGTGTTTAAGACATGGTAAGTAACACTCTCTCTTTCTCCCCATACTTTCACCTATTTAACTGCTTCAAATTTAAAAAAAAATAATAACCTATTGTTACAGAGCATACAAAGAGTTGAAATATTACTAGAATGCTATTGGTTTACAAAATAACCCTTTTTTTTTTTCTTCCTTTTCTTCCCTTCTCTCCTCCCCAAATCCCATCTAGGTTGCCAGTGAGAAAAATACAAAGATAAAGTGCTTCTCCTGCCCATTACCTTTTCTCCCTTGTTATTGAATCGTGGTTTCATAAATCTTCAGTGTTTTGTCAAACAATATGCTTTTCCAGAAACTTTTCAATTCTATTACTTGCAAAAAAAAAAAAAAAATAGAATAATAAATAAAAGCCTTTTAAATCTGCATTTGTCTTGGTCTGCTGATAACTGCTCAAAGGCAAAGAATGACAGCACTCCTTACACAAGATGGTTGCTACAGCTGTGTATATGGACAGGCATTCTATTGTTTTCTCTTGTAAAGTACTCACATGACACAAATCCAATAATATGAAAGCTGGTGTGATATTTACTAGACCTTAATTCTCTGACTCAATTATAGGAACATTTTACTTTTCACTTCAGTGGTTATTGCACAGTAAGAGAATGTTCAAAAGAACAGTTCACTCTAAGATGGTTAGAAGTGTTCACTTGGGGAAAAAAAAAAAAAAAAATGATGCATACATACACCAGGCATCTCTTTGCTTGCAAAAATCTGCAGAGTGAGCTACTTTTAGACACTTCTATTTATGCCTTCAATTCTTTTAAAAATAGATTATGACTTCAGAAATGCCTTTTGAGAAGCCAACAATCAAAATAACGTCCTTCACTGCAGGAAGTTCCTAACAGAGAAATGTTGGGGTTCCATGTCACTAAAGCACCATGATTTTCTATCACATGCTTAGTTTCAGTCCACAAACACCCAAAAAGACTCAAATCTTCTACACTTAAATGTGGGATGGTGGGATTGTTTTTGCTTTGATTCCTCAGATAATAATGCATTGCCTACAGACAGTTGCACTGGCCTTGAAATTTCTTGACTTTAGTTAATGAACCGGCAGTCTTCTCCAGAACCACAGAAGAACACTCAGAATGAAACAGAGATATGGAGTTGAAAATGTACAGGGAAGAATCCATGAATCTACATATGACTGAAAGGCTTGGACTTTCAATTAATCAGTCATAGTTACGCATTGTTTTTGAATAATTTCTATGACCTCAGGGTAATCACAAACATCTCAACAGATGGAACGGTTAGCAAGTCTGAGCAAGAATCATTCACCAACTGCAGTTAAGCACTTTTTCCCTTCATCATTCCCTGCTTGTGTAAGGGAGCATAGTCATTATAAAGGCCATTCATGTTACCTAATTCACCATCCAAAAATCGGAGTCTCTCACTGCAATTGAGAGGAACCTGCTCTAGGACAGCATAGATGTAGTTAATTAGAACAAGTTAAGCCTGTTCAAAAAAGAATCCAGCTAGAATTCTGAAGCAAAGAAATCAGCTCTAACTCCATGAGCCTATCAAGAGATTTCTCAATAGATTTCTAGTCTTTGCCAGAACTCTGACCATATCACACCCTGTTTTTATATGTGCTGGTTAGCTCACAGCTATATCTAGTAGGTCTTTTCAGCTACTACCATCATTTCAAAAACAAAGCAACTTAATAAATGTATAAGATTTAGTAATGAAAAATGTTTTTTTAGTTAATGGTTTGGCAATTTTGCTGGCTCCAGAGAGAAACAGCATTTGTATATGTGATTTCCCAGATGCGTTTTTCAATGCTGAAAAGAGCTATGTATCAAGCTAACAAAGTTAAATATATAAAAAAATATATATGAAAGGATAACCTCTGCCTGTAGTTTCCACAAGTTATGGGAATTCATCAATTTCTCTTTTGTATGTTAAAGTATCTTTCAGTTTATAGAGAGACAGTAACACAGATGTATTGATGTGGCTTAAAAATTATTTCTTAACAGCTTTTGCTCCCATGCTGAGTAATTTTCCTTTATTCATGGAATATAATGAAACTGAGTTTATATAGTAATTCTTCTGGACTGATGCGCACTTGATGTGCCCTGGAGAGGCTAATGTCTGTTATGTCTGACTAGATTTAAAAAAAAAAAAAAAAAAAAAAAAAAAAAGCCCGCCCAAGGAAATGGTGTACAAAGAAAGAACACGATACTGTGGTAATACACAAGAATCTAAAAGAATGTGACCACTGCAGAAGCAAGTAATACAGGGACTTAGGGAATTAAGTAGCTTGCAGTCTGCTCCTGTTCCTATGCCCTATTTGCTTAATCTTCCTATTATAGCACAGTACAGTAAAGTGATACATAGTTGTAGTTCGTGATGTATTGTAAACCCTCAGTAAAACAGGCTAATTCTTACTTTCACCATTTTCACTTTTTTATAGCCCATCTCTCTTTTTCATACACCATCTATAAAGGTTAGTAAAGCCATGACCATTCAGCCTCTAATACTCATGACGACTATTCCTTCAAATCAAATTTTCTTTCAAGAAAACCTGATAGCAAAAACATGCATCCTTTACATGGAAAACTGTTTGGAGATCATCATCCATCAACAATAATTAACAGAAACCTCCTCTGAATCATTTACAATGTTTAAATTTCACATGCTACGGCAACCTACCATTGCAGTGCAAAGAAGATCTTCAAGAAGTTTTCCAAGGATTTCAGAGTAACAAGATCCAGAAGTTGGAAACTATACTCTTCCAGTGGTTAAGAAACAAGGCCTTTCATCTTCTGTTCTAGGATAAGAGACTATATCCATTTCCTTCTGCCTTCTCCATCTGTCTTTAATTCCTTCAGCTGACGGCATGTCACTTGCATTCAACAGGTTCCCAGCTGCTCAAAGCTCCTCATTTTCTTCATCTCTGAATTATTCAGCCATTTCCTCCTGTCCATCCCTATACCACCCTCTAAATCATAAATTGACAGTTGTCTTTTATAACACTGCATACTGGCACTTGCCTTTTAAATGCACCCCTATAAGATGTTGTCATCTCTTGGCCAAGGCATTTCCCTGTTAGGGCTTGATTTCTCACAGTCCACCTGAGGTTGATGGAACGCCTCCTCCTCTTAGCCCCAGCTGCTCTGCATTCAGTCTCGGCGTTTGAGAATTAGTATTAGTATAGTGATTCTGGAGTGTTTCTTGGAAGACCATGGGCTCCAGCCTTAATATTTGGAAAGTCCTTTAATGCATGCTTCAACTTTCACTTGAGCATTCTAGATCATACTGATTTTTGAGAAAACTTTTATCAAGGTCATGACAAAGAAAACAGAAAAATGATTAAGCAGCAAGAATGTTCTTCTGACCCTCCACAGCAGCTTATGATGCTGATCTTGCAGCACTCAGCCCTATTAAAAATGCAGTAGAGTGTATCCAAGGCTTTGCAATGGGCAGTAACTTTGGACCAGTGCACATTTCTAAGTTTTCAAAAAATTTCTCTTGGTCACCCTACTGTTTTCATGCTCTCATATACATATCAGAAAACATTTATGACAGCATTACACCAAAAATGTACAAAGTGTAGGTGCTCTTTATGGTACACAAGAAATTCCACTAACATCTTCAGGCCCACTAATATCTTTGATACAAATCTTTATAATCTTTTTGCCCTAGGGTTGTTCTCTGTTAACTCTTACTAAGGATAGTGCTTGACTTTTCTACTTTGAATGTACTTTTGGGGTCAACTATGAATAAGTATATAGATAATCAATGCTAAGTGGCTTTATTTATTTTCTTTGATAATTACTAACTCATGCTTTGTCTTTATCCAAAATATCTGAAAATGGTTTTTCTGCAACCAGGACTAGTAAACTGGATTTCAACCAGCATAAAACTACGTGACAGTAGTACTAGTATGAAAATACACACAGTTCAAAGGTCATACCAAGTTATATTTTAAAGGCAGACTTGCAAGCCTGATCTTAATGGACCCAGGTACCAGGGCAAAGCAAAAATCTGAATTTGCAGGTTGCTTTCAAAGTAGTCTGGTCAAAATCATAAACCCAGTACGTAACTTCGTCACATTTCCTTTCCGCAAAGCTGACTGCAGTTTAGAAGCGTCATTCATGCCTAATGGAAATTTATGTTTGTGTGGTTAACTGAATTATTGGCACGGGCTGCCTGGGGGAGCGGTCACCATCCCTAGAGGTGTTCAAGACACATGGAGATGAGGCACTGAGACATGGTCAGTGGTCGTGGTGGGGATGGGTTGGGATTGGACAGGATTATCTCAGAGGTCTTTTCCAATCTTAATGATTCTATAATTCTATTGATCGCTGATAACAACAACATGTAAAATATGTTATTGCTTCTCATCTTCTTTATTTCCAAGCTCCCCGTCATGGTCTACACAAAATCATGAATTGTCATTTCTCCTTTTTGACCTTACAAGATTTGCAAATGTGCCAATAACTGGTTGGTGTTTTTTTTTTTTTGGATAATTTTATAATGAATATGAAGTAAAATAGCATTATTTTCAACCTAAATATATACAATATACTATATGAACTAAATGCTTTATCTATTTTAGCTTTTTATCTATTTCTTAACAGGAGGAAACAGTACTACTTTAAAGAGTCTGATATCTCTTCAAAAATGAAACAGAATGAAACAGATCACAGTGAAATGTAAGAATGTTTATTTTGAGTGTAACATTCACTGTTTCTAAGCCAAAATGGCCTCTGAAGTAAAGTAAAAAATTAACAGGTTAGAGAAATCAACAAAATCACCAAGTATCATTCTACTAATCATTTTTCTCTGAAACTCCTCAGCTAAGAATTTCTAGTAATGCCATTTTATGTATCATATGTTTTTATATGACTGCTAGATAAAGGAGTTCAAATTTACATCTAGACACATCCCTGCAAACAAAGATCTGTCTTTTAGAACACACTGATTTCCGAGAGGGACAAATTGAAAGCTTCCAATGAATCCTTTCTCTTACTGAAGTCTTATGTTGTTAATTGCTATTAAATGGAACTAGAATCTAATCTAGTTGCTTCATTTTCAAGACCTACAAAATGAAAAGTCCAAGTTTTCCTAATAGACAGTGGATGTGTCAGTTTACTTGACACTAGTGGCTGAAACAGGTGTGTGGGTGATGTGTATATAGAAAAGTCAATGTTCACAGATAGTACTTGCTGACCTTACCCAGTTATTTTCTACAGCTGAATTAGAAAAATATTGAGGGTGGGCTTGAATATTCCCAGACAAATACACACACAGTGGGGGTCACCAGAGAGCTCAGTAGACCCAGGGAAGGCCTTAGGGATATGGAGCTACGCTGGCATGTTCATAAACTGAAAGCCAGCATGTGCAGCATAACCCCAAAAGAACAGTAGGAGACATGAGAGTGTTCTAAGCCACTGGTATGAACTGAATACAAAATTAAGTTTATATTTTCAGCCTACCCAGACTGACAAATAGCAGTCACTGAAAAACTGTCCCTCCCTGACGTTAAACAAGCTGTGGATTTGTATACACACACACTTGACAAGAAACTGAATTCACAGAATTGTGCATAAGTCTTCCTACATGGCCCCATCATTCCAATGTTCTTCCTTCTCATAACATCTGTTTTTGTATCCCACCATTTTCTTGCACAAGTAGTATCAATAAGAAAATGTCATAAATCGTACCATACAGTACAGTGACTGACTGCAGTAGTAGGGCTGACCCTGAAACCAGTTTTTTGCGATTTTCAAAATCCCAGGGAAATTTTCAATTGACAGTACTGGAGTCCAGAGCTCAGTGTACCGATAGAGGAAGACCAGAACAACAAAACCTTATGCCCAGAAGAGTAAGAACATTGTTTGTGTTGCACTGAACACAAGTACTATTTAGTCAGTCAGAATAGAATATTTTGAAGAAATATTGGTACTTGCTTAGGAAAAGCTACCTAGACATTTCAGACCTTGGAGTCTTTTACCCACCTTTGTCAAATAAGATTAATTTTTCATTCAGAAAAATTTAGAATTACATCTTCAGAAACAGCTTGCAATATTTTAGTAAAAACACCTTTATTTTCTTAGGTTTTTCCTTTCTCTACCTTCCTTTATTTTCTCAGGAAAATTAACCCTCTGGAATCCTTGCATTTAAGAAGGCACAGAGAGGAGAAAAATGAGCAAGGATTTCCCCACTGTAAACTTGAAATCTTTGGCAATCTTCATTTGTATTATATGTTTCTTTATATGTTTAAAAATATCTTATTAAATGCAGAATGCTGATTCTCATTTGGGGCTGAAAAACCATACAGACTCGAACAATGACTTCCACAATTAATTTGGGCCATTAGCAGATGCAAATATATGAAGTCTCTAGAAGTCTAGGGCATTCTATACTGATCTGTTTGTCTCATCCTTCAGACCTGCAGCACCTACAGCTGTGATTTAAAGAAGGTGGCATCTAATGCTAGTTGAGATACCTTGAACATCCTGCTTGGCCTTCATCTACTATACCAGATACTAATGGGTCTTCTCTGGCAAAGTGCTATGTTAGCTAACTGCCATATTAAAAACATAAGCATATGGCAATGCCATATTAAAAACAAAAGCAAAAAAAAAAAAACAAAAACCAAAAACAAACAAACAAAAAAAAACAGCAGTAAGATGACTCAACCAGAAGAAAAACCTCAGATAGGCAAAGTCAGATACTCAGAAGGAGTTGATAGAGAATTTATACTCCAAAACTTAAAACTTTAGTAGGTCTAGAATGAGATGCACAAGACTCAATATCTGGGGAGCAGTGTCTTTTGCAGAAGGGCCTACAATAATTAGTTGTTGCCTTCTCTAAACTGCATTTTTGCCTTTGTTACCTGCAAGCAAGTTCCCCACTATAGACAAAAATGCTGTGTAAGCAGGTCACTGCAACCAAAGTTTGTGTTGTATTAAGATAACAGAGACTGTGTGTTGTTAAGATAGCGTGTTTTGACATTAAGCATCGGTGTTTCACTTGGCTAGACCATCACGCCTACAGGTGCCAGATAAAGACAAGGACAAGTTGTAAATGTCACCCTTTGTACTCTGTTGTGTTCAGCTGTAGTCAGTCTCTGTGGAATGTGGAAAACAGTTAAAAGTAGGAGCTTAGGAAATCAGGGAAAGAACAGGCTGGGGGGGAGGTGGTGAAAGAACAGGACATTAACTTGAAGAATATGTTACTCAGATTCATGGAATCATGAAGGTTGGAAAAGACCACTAGGATCACCTAGCCCAGCCATCAAACCATCACCTCTTCCCTTCCAGATGTTGGAGGTTTGTCTTATGCTCTCATACTTGGCTAGCACATAGGCTTTGCTTTCCAGTACAAAGCATTTGTGCTGCTAACAAAAAGATAGTCAGCAATCTCAACAGAAACAGCACACATCTAAATCTTTCACACTAAACACTGGGCTGCAGTTCCCTATACTGACAACCATAATCCACCCATTAGCAATGATTGTTTCTCCTCTCCTCCTTAGTGTAATAACAAATTGAGCCCCAAACCTTTGCTGCAGCATGAAAAAGTGAAAGAGCCTCTCCTCAACCTGATCCTATAGCAAAACAAGGTTAGATCCAGTAAGATCATCTTTTTATAGTGTGGAAGGAATCGTCCTGCAGTGAAAAGCAAGCATTTGGTTATACTGATAAATCTAAACTGACACCAACACTACCCCATGAAGTAGAATCGTAACTTGAACTCCTGAATAAACAAATCAACATAGTTCAATATATGCATCAATTCTCTATCCTCTTTTTGCTATCAAAAAATATTGCTATTAAAGAGATGCTCTCTGAGGTGATTGTTAAATCATGTATTTACTTGATTATTTCTTTTGCATTCTCTGGAAAATGTGTATTTTATTGTTGACATGGTCCTAGAATGACATGGAAGGGAAGAATTAAGGGAATAGTAAAATTGGCAGAGCACTACTCAGTCATTATATCACAGAGCTGATCAAAGTCATTTTAGACGGAAAATTGAAATTCTATACCTTGAAATATTCAAGTAAAAGGTTGATAATCTGCTGTGTGGAGAAAGTAGGAACAGTGCAGACAGCAATGATAACATGGTTGTTTTTTCCTCTTGCTGCTTGCAGCATCCCTTGGAGAACAGCACAGCTTCACAGAACTGAAGCTCAGGGAACCGCCCCCAGTATGGATGAAACCCAGACCTCTCCTCAGAAGCTCATTAAATAATTCCCTCAAGTATAGGTTGCTGATAAATACTTGACCATGTAAAAATAATATCACAAGTGTTTGGACAATGAGGTGACCATGACTGCTACTGACTAAACCTCTTTAAGAAAACTAGGTGGTTCTATCACTCTGGGAGTCACATGATATCGGATAGCTTAGAGTTATACTGGAAGGCAACAAGTCTTCCTTAAATATCCTGTCAGCGTTGCAGCAAAAATGGAAAAAGTTGAAGCTGATGAATATATAATACTTGTGAATGTATTCATTTGTCTTCTTGTTTACAGACTTTGTTCCTTCTTATTTTGCTTTCAAGTACACCACAAAATTTTACTGGGGTCAAAGAAACCGAAGAAAAGGTAAGCCTCCTCATGTGTAGACATGCTAAGAAGCTTCAGTACAGACCCACACATAAACAAGTGCTCCTGAAACGTGTCAATTGATTCTAAACGTCGGGACCATTAAAGCACCCAGTGCACTTTCCACCAACACACCACTCAGACAACACACAGCAAAATATGTCCACACAAGCTCAGAGACAAAGGGCATAGAGAGAAGCACTGCCAAGAAAAGCAGTGAGGAAAGTTGTTTCATTCCCAGCCAAGTGACTCAAAAGAACCAAAGGACAGAAAAGATCTTTGCCAACTTATGGCAGGAAGTAGGTGTGCATGGCTTGGGCATGCTTACACCCATACTGCAAGGTTATCCTGTCTCCTGTGCTGACATGCTGATACACCCAGAGGGTGAATGCTTCTCAAGGGGAAACTGCCAAACCATATCTAGACAAGGGACCACACAAAATACCTAAGCGTGACTAAAAACATGGAGAAGCCAGATAATGAATATGAATCTTTTCATTCCCTAAATTAAGGGAATTTGAACAGAATCCTCTTAACTAGGCAAATGACATGTACTTTTGCCAAAACATATCAATTCAGGAAGTCATTCAGGTGAAACAAGTTCAAAAATGATTGATACAATTAGCCACATTCACGGACTGAAAAATGTAATTCTTTACCATAAGAATTCTTCGCACTGCCAAATAATCTATTAAATCATTTGCAACAATGAAGTTAGTAACTTGGGTTTCCTCCCTGTTCTGCTTCCAGGTTTGCCATGTGCAACAGAAAAGATGTATGAATATACAAGTACAAAAGTTCCATGTTCCAAGTGTCCCATGAATGCCTTAACGCTCGAGGCACAGATACAGCAGTGAGTGTTAGCTGTCACGCCATCACGAGTCATCTTGCAGGAAAACTTTTCACCCTCTTCAGTAAGCTTTAAAGTAGACCCTAAAAACCAATTATGAAACCTGTCTCCTTTGGCATTCCTCAAGTGGCAACATGCTTTCTCACGTGAATTAGTCTGGGTTTGGCCAATACTGTCCTGGTATTCAAAGTAAATTCAGTATGCTTTAGCAAGAAGAGCTGAGCACAATGCCAGTTCAGACCACTTAGAATGCTGTTCATGCATGTGCATCAAAACAGTGAAAGGACAGAAAATTGCTGTGAAGTTTTGAGCTAAATATTTGCAGGAAAAACTCAAAAGTTTTAGGAATCACATTTTCTTAGTGAATCTGCAGCTAACTAACAGAATAGTATGGATTAAAAGCTGAATTGGTTTTGACTTTCAACTGAAAATTCTATATGTTCAACCACGAACTCATTACTAGAAGATAAGGAGGGAAAAGGATTAGGGTTTTCAATTAAAAAAACAACAACAACAACAACAAAAAACTACAGAAGTGAACCCATTTTTCTTTGCTTGCAGTTCTCTATGTATAAAACTATATTTTCACCCTTTTTAAATCCAACCATTACAAATACTTGCCCTTCAAAGCAAGGAATTATCCTCTGTTTCCAAAAAGTCGTCATGTACTGTTGGTAGGGCAAAACAGCTGCAACTAACTATCCTAAAAGCAACTGTGCTACTGTTGTGTACAGACATGCCCAGCAGATAAATAAGCCCAAGCTGCATCATATCATGTGTATCTCTTGATCAACAAGGGCCCACAACTCAAGTCATTACAGACAGAGCAATCAAAACATTTACAGTATCACATGCCCTGTAGACTACACAGGCTGTTTCCTCACGCATTACCCAATGTCTACACCAGCTAGATTCTTTTTATTTAAAAATAGAGAATTAAACTCCCCACCAATGAGGTTTACCAAGGGAAATTGTCATCACTTCACTTTTTCAACTTTGATGAAGAGTTAGAAGAAATAGATACATTTATTTTAATGTATATGCACATACACGCACATGAACTCACGTGTATTTATTTGTTCATCTTGTTTGATGTAGCCATTGACAGGAAGACAATGAAGTATTACAACAGCAAGGTGTTGACCACTTGAGTGGGCAAGTTCCATTCTCTAATTATTGTTTTTAATATTTTCTTCCCTTTTCTTGAAATGAATAAAATAGCACATGAGACAAAGAATATATGAAACCTCACTGAACACAGGACATGGCAGTCTTACCACTCAGTGGAGCAGTAAGTCTGAGTAGGGGACACTTCATGGTTGAAACACAGACCTAGGATCCCTGGGCCAAGAAACTAATTACCTAAGGAATAGACAAGGCCTCTCCAGCTTTGGATGTACAACAGACACAAGCACTAAAAATGAAGTGGTAAGGGGGAATAAAAAAAATTCCATTTCATAACTGTTGCTTTAGCTTATTTGCTGCAGGCAGTAAAACTCAATATCCAAACAAGACCCATTTCAGAAAATTTAATCAGATAAAACCTAGTCAGCTCCCTTTTTTTAACATTACATTTTAAAAATATGAATGATCTCTTCTTTACAAAAGAATTTAGAAAGTTTCAGTATGAACACTAGACAGTACATTTCACTACTGGAAATTATTTACAAGGAAAAGAATTCCAAATATCAAAGCAGTTTAGGATTTTGTAAAGACAAACTATCTCACTACTTGAGAAGCTCAATTCTTCCAGCTATACGAGCTTCCTATGAATATCATTCATTTTAGAATGAGTTTTCAGGATTTTGTAAGACTACTACTCTCCAAGTGCATAATGCAATATAATTGAATCCTTCACACGCATTACTTACATTAACAGAAAGCACCAAGGTTGACTTCCAAAAAAGAGAATTGATACAATCATGAAGTAGCTAACACAAGTGAAAGTTAAATTCACAAATTCTGGTCTCACTAGTAAAAACAAAAACTAAAGCTTCTGAACTTTGGGGAGACATACTTGCTTTTCAGTGGCTTAATTAGGGATTGCTAATCAATGACTCAATTGTATTACGAATAGGAACCAACCAAAAACACAGGAGCCTTCCTCTAAAGCTAACAAAAACCAAAGAGGAACAATGAGGAAGAACCAGCTCCCCTCTTTGGTTGTGACAACATAAAGACTTGACAGAATAACAAATACTTAGGAATTTCAGCAGTCTATTGAGAATGCTTCTCCCAGCCACACAGCCACAACCAGCTGATAGGAATTAACAACTCCACACACCCTAGCAGCAATCAGCTGCTTTTAGCTCTCCCTTGAAATTGCAAGACAGTTTGTAAGAAGGCCTGGAAACAGCTGTGGTCTCCACAGGTCTAAGACTGATTCAGTCAGCAAGGTTTGAAAAACAAGAACTCATAATTCTTTCATTTGTTCTAGTTAAATACTATATGTACATTTCCCTTCTGCAGATAAGAGAATGTTCACTGCAAATAGGTAGATTGCCATCCTCATAGTAGCAAATATTTTCAAATACAAGTGAAAAGCATTTGACTGTCTTACTAAGCATGGTGAAGGGCAGAGGAGACACTGAGTTTAAGCACTTCAGCAGCCAAGTACAGCTTCCTGAAATAATTAGGATGGCACATTACACATCAATAAACTCTCACACTCTATAAACCTGCTATAAAAAGCTTCTAGCATCAGTGTCTCATCTGCTTCTGAATCCTTTCTTCAAGAAAATACACCTCCCCTGCTCTTATTTTTATAGCTTTCTGTAACATGATTGCACTTGAATATTATCATAAAAATGAGGGGATTAATCTGTATCTCTCTCTGCTGCTTCTGAGGAAACTGATCTGGAACTGCATCAGGAAGTCTCCACACTGCCTCCATGCTTACACCTTCAATCAGAATCCTTTTTCCTTTTGATACTGTCTCATGTGAGATCAAAAAAGCCTCATCATCCTTCTTCAGAATGAAATAAAGAATATTGCCAGTTTCTCACTAAAGAAATAAAAAGTTCCATCTCTTTTTTTTTTTTTTTTTTTTTCTCCCTCAAACTGAGTATACATATTCTTGTCCATCATCTCTTAGTTACAAATATCCATGGCTCTCTTAAGCCATTCTGTCTCAAAAAATTGACCATTTTGGTCGCAATTATGCTGTAGCATACTTTTAAAAAAAGACATTAAATAAGTCAAACATCTTTTTTCCCCTTTCTTCTTCAGTTTTCAAGTTGATTTTGTTTGAAGATTTCAGATGCATTTTTATGCTAATTGTTAATGTTTCAAATATATTCTATAGGGTACTTAGTTCAGCTTTTTCACCATGACACCTTGGACTAAGGAAGCACAAGATGGCTTTTTCAGCAAGAAAGAGTGCAAAAATCTCAGGGTAACAGATGAACTTGGGATCCTTTGGTCAGCAACGTGTTAGGAAGGAGCCTTGTGCACAGCAATCACCTTTGAACAAATCTGTAAGTAGAAGAGATCTACATTTATGATAAAAAGCACAGAGAATGTTTGAACTTCTTGTTTGAAGTGTGATAAGTTAAAAATGTCTACCTAAATTTCAGGGAAAAAAGAATCTACAAAGTCATTTCTTTGCAACAAGTTGATCAGTTCATCACACTGAGCAAATAATGGTATGTTTAATTATTGTGGGAATATTCTAGAAGGGCTAATGTTATATGTGACACTAAAAGGGTTTTGATTAACCAGAAATTGTTTGGTAGAGTATATATGTCGTTTGCCTTAAGTCTTTCTGATTTTCAGAGATAAACTAAACCTATCTCTGTCCCTGCCAAAGGCTGACATTATGAACTGGAGAAGGGTAATTTATATTATTTTATTAGTAAGCTTTACTATAGTCAGAGCTCTGCCTAGAAGTTATCGGGACACAGGTAAGAACGTATCTCGTGTTTTTATTCTGTTCTTTCATATAATACTGATGACTGCATCTTAGCATGCATGGTTATTTAGTATTGTTTTATCACTGCTGGTTTTACACTAGAGTCTTCTTGTAAGTGAAAGATACACAACAGAACTGTAGCTGTATAATTCCAGTCTTGTGATCACCCTTAGACATATCACTTCCTAATGTCTTGAGAGTCCATGAGCTGCATGATGCAGCCTGGTCCATGCAGAGAGGATGCGCACTGAAGGGTAATTTAACCTATAAGAGGGTGGTTATTCCACTAAATTTCAGGTACTCCAAAACCTATTGAAGCAAAGCCTGCAGTTGTTCTAGCATCCACGCATAGTCCATGGGAGAAAGACATTGAAGTAAAGAAAAGGATGCAACATCCAGCTAGTTATTCAGTGTAGCTGTGTCAGGAAATTGCTCTTTATTATTCTTTGGAGAAGTCTTACTCTCCACTAACCACTGAAGGAGGCTATGATGACTGCATTTGGCACTAAGTTTTAAGTCCCAAAAAAGAGAAAACTGAAATCCTCCCACAGGTCTGACGAGTCTTTCACATTATATATTTTTATCATTGGTCAAATGTTCTCATCTTTAGAACTTTCAAATGCACTAACAACTGCTGTTTTTTTTATTTATCTTCAATCATCATCCCAAATGACATTTCCTCATTACTTAGGGAAACTGGGTTAACTCTTTATTTTGCCTGATTCTTTTATACTGCTCTCAGAACTACTGACATGAGTGTGAGATAGAACCATCTTGATTAGAGAACATGCTCCTAATTTCAAAATTAGTCTCTGAAAGTATTCTCTAAGAAACAAGAAACTCAAGAAACAATAGGATTTAGGCTTGGCCATTAATAAAAGATCCACTGGCAAAGGAAAATATCTGCATATAATCTTCAGGTAAATTGGACACATTTGTGTTCCACAGGGCCAGTTAATAGAGAAGGATGAAGTTCTGTGATTTTTTGTGGAGCTCTGTTTACCAAGGTAGTCTTCAATTTACTGCATATTTTCTACACAGGGAAGCTTTCACCGGCAGCCAAATGATCATCAAGTACATTTTTAAATAGCTAAGACAAGTCAAAAAATGTTTTCCAAGGTGTTTATTTAATCATGTGATGTGTACTATCATAGCTGAACACTTTCTAGGTTTGACTGTATCTCCCTTCTGTAAAACATGAAATAGGCAGGGAAATTACACTGCAGCTCAAAAACAAATTGTTTCCCACCTTTAAGTCAAATAGGTAGCATTGCCTCATGCCTTCCACCTTAGTAATAATACTTCTGGCACTGAATTCTGTTTTTCTGAAACTCCAGCATATTAAAAAAAAAAAAAAAGGAAAGTATTTGATGAAGCATTTGAAACATATTTTATTCAAACAATAATTATCTTGTTTTTCAGAGGAAAAAAACAGCATTAGCCAGCGGTTTTCTCAGCTGCAAGAGAACAATTTTAAAGCCATGTAAGTTGTCTGGGTAAAGAATCTACTTGCAAATTTGCTGCCTGTGAACAACCCTATGGCATTTTGTGTCATTTGGAGATGAGCATGCACTGCAAGTTGCACACTCCCTGTTCCACCAGCCTGAGCGAATTGGTGATAGAAGCCCTCTTACTGTCTCATGCAAAAAGTAATACAGTTATTTTTATTTTTTAGATAGACAGAAGCATTCTTAATGATCTCCATTCTTCTTATAGTGCCATGATCATGTTTGCGCAGTATGTGCAAGGAAGCACATTTGGCCAAGTGGTTAAAATGGCTGAAGCTGTAACAGACTTTGCCAAAAGGTGCACTGATGTAGACAGAGACAATCCAAACTGTCAGAAGCCTTTGGTAAGCAAGCTTGTACTTTTAATGCAGCACAGATTTTCAGAAGTGACATAATTTCAGGGTACTGGTATACATTTTTGCAGGCAGGAGTAAGATATTAGGAGACATGGTTTACTTGTGTGTGAATGCTTGCTCTTATTGACTCTTTCTTTCTCCATACTCCCACCTAAAAGACATCTCAAGATGAGCAAAGGATAACAAAGTCCTTCACAGAAAATAACACAGTAGCTTTTGAAATCCTTGACCTCTTAAAATGTTAGTAAACTTGTGCTTTTATGGCTATTATAACAAAACTCAGTAGAAGCCAGATTAGATATTTGTAGCAATTATGATGCTCATAGGAGCTTTCTCCACTCCATTAACTCACATTGCTAGTATTTAGTGGAGTCTACTTCAATGCACTGTCAGTGATCAGCAGATTGAATCATGGAAGATGGATATTAGTCTGTTACAACTATTCTATTTGTTAAACACGGGGCTAAAGCAAATCCTGAATTAAAACAATTCCCAGCTGAAGCATGACTGACAGCAAACCTGAGCACTGCTACTTGATGAAAAAGGAACCTGAGAACTGTTGTTACACAAACCTGAGAGTTGTCACTATACAAACTGATTTTAATTAGAAAAGAATATGGATCCCGTTGAGATATACAAATCAAACAAACATCTTGACTCTAATCAAGAAATGAGGGTATGAATGTTTTAAGTTCAGTGGAAGCTGAACAGTATGTTTGAAAACTATCTCATTATAAAGTCTATCTTGGCATAATAGTAGGTATCAGAAATTGACATATGTGTTTTAGAAATCACTCTGACACTGCAGGCAAAGCAGCAGTAATAAAGAGAAACTATACATTTACGCAAATTAGGGCTTTTTGGGTTAAAAAGTCTCCTCAGAAACCTCACAGGGGTGAAATAGAATCCTCACACACATTAGCTTTTTTACTAATTTTTCACAGGACAGGATCTTCCTCAATACAATATGCCAGGAGGACAATCTTCCTAGATTTACTGACTGCTGTGCTAAAAAGGACCCTGAAAGAAATGATTGCTTCCTGTCCCTTAAAAATTCATCAAGAGGATTCATTTCACCTTTTGAAAGGCCAAATGCTGAAGCTGCCTGCAAAAATTATTCAGAGCATCGCCATTCATTACCAGGATAGTAAGTAAATAACTCATAGATTTGTTGCTTGCATATGATTGTTATGAGCCTTGAGATCACAAATGCAGTATCAACCAAAAAGTTCAATGAGACTTGCTGTAGAGCCATCCTCTTTTTTCTTCCTAATGATAAATATTTGAATAATTCATCCAGGTCTATTTGTCATCATGTGAAACCTGTTCTACCAAAGCCTACTTTGAATATAGGTCCAAACATAAAACAATCTGATCTATCTCACTGTAGTTTAAATAAAGCATTCATCTGAGATACTAGGGATTTGTCTTTAGTCCTTAAAAGCCAAGCAGATGTTCTGCTGCCTCTAGACAAGAACTGGAAGGATCTCAGCCTTTAATTTCCAGAAAAGTGCCAGCCTCATCAGAATTCTTCCAAGACACACTACATCATACAGCTTGTTGTTTTGACAAAAAAAAACAGATGCTTTTAGTAGCTATAATTCAGCAGATACTACAATACCACTGCAGCTCCCTACGTTTCGGGGCTTAATCTGATAGTGAAGACATTTATCTCTGTTTTAGTTTTATCTATGAGGTTTCCAGAAGACATCCTTTCCTCTATGCCCCAACAATTCTTTCTGTTGCTATCCATTATGATGAGATGATGAAGGACTGCTGCAGAAGTACTGAAGACTCCACTCATAACCTGGAGGAATGCTTTCGGAGACAGGTATTACAAAGCAAGGTTTGGTTTTGTAGCATGTGACCAGTGGCTTTCCCATAACGAAACAAATGCTGAAGCAGAGCTATTGATTATTTCTTTTTCAGCCTCTGCATCTGATGTTAGAATCCACCCTGCTAAGGACAGGGTGAAATATGACTTGAATGCTACTTAACTACTTAAATCAGTAGTTTTACCACAAAGCATTTTCTTGGCTCTCTTCCATTTTCACAGTCTGTATCATCTTTCTACTAGGCCCCAAAGGTGGTGAAGCCCATCAGAGAAGATGGCCTGAGGCAGGAACACACATGTGGAATCCTGAAGAAGTTTGGAGAACGGACCATAAGGGCTTTGTGAGTCTTCCTGACGCTCACCAAACAAAGCTTTGTCTTGTTTGCTTCGGCTGTAGACTGGCCACACTCATTGTTAAGATGTAACATGTTGCTTGTTCCAGAGCTTCCTGGCTGCTTCACGAGAGTCCCTTAGGCACACGCATTTTGAAATACAGTGTGGATATCATATGTTGGCCGAAAGCAGATCTGCACCTGCACACAATACAATGGATGTGAATATTGCAACATTGTCTTTCTGTGCAGGCCACCAGTTGCACCTAACAAGGCAAATGGACTAGTACAAATTGATGCATGACAGTAGTCACTGTTTTCTCTTGGTGATTTAATGTTTATGAGCCAAATATAGTTCAGCTCACTTAAGACACAAGATTGTTATTATAATTTCATGTTCACCTACCACATTTCTTTGTTTTCTCACACTAAATTTCACTGGAGATCCTTCGATAACTCTGAATATCTCAGCCTTTGACTTCAAGTGGCATTTTTTAATCAGTATCAGTGACGGCAGTAACAGGCCATTTCTGACCAGTTTGCATACAGCCCTCTAAAGACAAGTAATGGAAGCTATCACAGTCTCACATTGTGAATATTAGCAATAACTATTTTTCTTCGTTTTAGGAAACTTGTGCAGATAAGCCAGAAATTCCCTAAAGCTGATTTTTTTACTGTTACCAAACTTGTGTCGGATATTGCTAACATGCACAAAGACTGCTGTCGTGGAGATATGCTGGAGTGTATGCGTGATAGGGTAAAACATTTAATATTTATGTAGTTTGCAGAAATTACACGCCTCTTTTTCTTGTTTTCAGATTTTTTTCCTTCTGCATTGTACTGTTTTCTCCGGAGCTTAATTCTTCAGACTAAAAACACGGTTGATTATCCCAGTTTACTTTTTTCTGTCATGAAGTCTTAAAAAAAGTCAGCAAATCAACTTTGTGACTAAAACGGCTTAATTCTGTTTTAGTGAATCCTGTTGCAGCTCCTAGCTGTGCCATATATTTTCTGTGCAGTTTTCAGCAGAACATGTATCGGCCTTTCCTCTGTTCTCTCTGCTTTTCCAACATACCAAACCCATCTATCTCACTACTTGACTGTGATGCCTAGCTAGATAACTAACTTCTCTGTTTAGGTGGTTATCTGGAAAGCAAAAGGCTTCAGCAGCTAGAGTAACAGGACTTCTGTCCTGTTCTGCCAGATGAAGCTTTGGTCAGCTTCTTCTCCCCTTTGAGTGTCGCCTTCTCTGCCTGTAAAATGGGGATAACAATGCTAATAAAAAAATAAAAAATAAAAAAAGACTAAAATCTGATTAAACTTCCTTTGTTTGCTTTTCAGGAAGAAATTCTACACTATGTCTGCACCAACCAAGACATCATATCAAGTAAAATTAAAAAGTGCTGTGAAAAGCCACTGCTCCAGAGAAGTGAATGCATTGTTAATGCAGAAAATGATGACAAACCTGCAAACTTGTCTCCCCAGGTCAGGGAGTTTATAGAAGACAAAGGAATATGTGAACGCTTTGCTCAGGAAAAAGATACCCACTTAGCCAGGTAACATGCATCTTCCTCCAGTCTTCAATTTTGCTGTTCTACTACTTGAGTTACAGATGGCAGTTTGAAAGATAAAGATCAGCTCATTTAGCCTCAGATTTGTCTGCACTGTGAGCATATGGTCATGTAGGAACTGCACAAGTTATCTTCATAAAAAAAACAACCTTAGGAGGGTATGGAATGAGAACAAATGCTGAACAAGACTCAATTATTTCAGAGAAAACTGAAGAAATGCATGTGAAATTTAGATACTATCAGTTCTGATCTTAGGCTCAAAATCTAGCTTTGATCCACTCTTACACGGGAATAAAAACACAAACCTAAATGATGCTCATGTCTTGGTTCAACAGGTTTGATCCATTTCTTTTCTAGACATGTTTCTTTGTCTGACGAAGCCTTGACCCTACCTGTAGCAAATCTAGGGGAAAAAAAAAAAAAAAAAAAAAAAAGCCACAAGCTGCAACAGAAACTGTATCAAGTCACAAATAAAGATAATTAATTTACTTCAAATAACATCTATCACTTCCATTTATGAACAGTGCAGCTAAGAGATTGAGCACAATGCTATGTAGAGTGACTGCTTTCAGGACAACTAATCTTTTCAAGATGTTTTGAAAAATGGCTCTGTTACTGGAAATTACTTCATTTAGATAGGAAGAGCTTAACAAGCCATGTTCTGGTCAAGTTGAATTCTGGGCTGTGATTCTGTGAAATTCTCCCCATTACATGGAAGGTCAGATGAAAGCAACCCAAAAGCATCCCTATCGCTATTGTCCTTACCATCCCCAGTCTCCTGAAAGCCATGGTTTTGTCTTACTGCTAATTCCCAATGCATACATATTGCAGGTTTCTCTATGAATATTCCAGAAGACACCCTGAATTTTCTGCTCAAATGCTTTTAAGAATAGGTAAAGGATATGAGGACCTACTGGATGAGTGCTGCAAAACCGGCTCTCCAGACAACTGCTGCAGCAGAGGGGTAAGTGCCTTACACAATACACAGCTAGTTCTGCCTAAGCAGTGCTTGTGTGGGTACTAGAGCTACTGGGGATGGGACGGGAAAAAACCTTCTCTTGGTGTGCATGTCTGATTTCAGGTATCCAGCCTCCTCCTCTCTCTGTGGATATTTTGCAAGAAGCTGCTGCTGCTGCTATAACAACTTAACATGGATAGATAGAGATGCCAGTGAGGGGGATGGAGATAGCATTTCTGTGAGCCCCTACTCTCTGTTAGGCTCCCCTGCAGCACCACTTGCCAACTTGCAAATTGAAAAGACCCTTACACAGAGGGTGGTGAGGCACTGGCACAGGCTGCCCAGAGACCTGTGGGTGCCCCATCCCTGGAGGTGTTCAAGGCCAGGTTGGATAGGGCCCTGGGCAGCCTGGTCTCGTGGGTAGCAACCAGCCCATGGCAGGGGATTGGAACTGGGTGGGCTTTAACACCCCTTCCAAGCCAGTCTCAGATATAGACACCTGCACTGTATACGTCTGAAGTTCGGAGCAACTCTGTCTCAAACCTAGCCTTCCATTACTTATAGAACTAATATTTAAAGATGATTGAAGTGGACTTCTATCACATTCAGGCAGTTTTTAGAGGTTTTAGACAGGTTTCTAATGAAATTAAAACTTAGTGGTTAGTGGTGCATTTCAGGTGAGAGGCAGCTATGGAGATCAAGGCCTCATCATAAGGCAATAGGACATTCTGCATTCCCACTGATAAAGTGATTCCTAAATTAATTTTGTTTCCTCAGGAAGAAGAACTGAAGAAACACATTTATGAAACTGAAAGTGTGATGAAGACAAGCTGTGACATTTACAAGGAGAAAGGAGATTACTATTTCCAAAACGAGTATTTATCTTTTGTTTTTAAAATATGTATCTGCTTACCTAATGCCTGTACCAGAAGGACACAATGTAGGCTGGAATTAATTCATAGATGAGAAAAAGGCTGGGCTAAAAGACTGAATGTTTGGTCCAATAAGTTTTAAGATTTTCTTTCCTTCTAACTTCCAAGACAAAGTTCTGTCCTCACCCGGCTCCTGAGGCAGTGAAATGAGAAATTCTTCAATCTCTCATTCACTTTTGCTATGGATTGGTGCTTTTTGTTTTTGTTTTGCTTTATAACTGCATTTTGAGCTGTGAGATGTAACTTAAGAGTCATAAATTTGGCTAAAAGGCCATTTCTGCATCTTTTGCAAAAGACCTTTCTCTAATTGCAGCAGCAAATGTAAATACTAACAACTGTAACAAAAAATTAACTGCAGTAGACAGAGGAAAACCTGACTAGCTTAGCTGCGTGCTGTGTGCTTCAATGCAACATGCAGGCACAAGCCTCCTGCAGGAATTCTGGCCTTGATTTGCAATGTTAATGAATACGTGCCTAACAAAGTATGTAAGTAATTTCAAATCTATAAACAGCTTGCATGAAGTGAGGCTTCTGCTGTCTTTGTCTGGGGAGAAAGATAGAGAGAGTTTTTTGTACTCTTGGGCATGTTCAATCTTTAAAAGACTTACGGAACTAGAGGTTTCCAACAAACCCAGTATGCTACTTCTGCCTAGTGTACCAGTTTTTATGGCTCCCCTGGCCACCATGGCTAATAAGCACAATTTTTAAGTGGGAAAATCAATTTTTTTTAGCTTATCTCCTGCTGAGATCAGCTCTGCCAAGAAGTCACCTGAGTTCAGTTTTGCCTCTAAACAAGCTCCCTGCACTCCCAGGAAAGTGAACAATGCAGGGAAAATATTTCATAATATGCCATTTCATAAGAGAGCCTACCAAAATATAAACAGCAACGTTAGCATTAATTTCATTTAGCCTGGTAGGAGACTGGTCAGAAAAAGGAGAGATCTCACAGGGAACATGCTTATACCTGCCTACGAGTCTATAAACACCAGGCTGAGTTCTGCCCTAGTAGGAATGAGTGTTCTGCTGTGGGATTTGGCTGGAGCCTTACACAGTTGAAGGCTGTGGCTTGCTCACTGCTGGCTGCTTGAATGTAAGCACCAATATCAAAGAAATTATCATTTCAGGCTTCTCCTGAGCTTCACCAAGAAGATGCCTCAGCTAACATCTGCAGAGCTGATAAAATTCACCAAGCAAATGACTACAATTGGCTCCAAATGCTGCCAGTTGAGCCAGGACAAGCTATTGCCTTGTGCTGAGGAAAATGTAAGTTTGTTGTTGTTTTTTTTTTTGTTTTTTGTTTTGTTTTCTTACTTGTCTTAGTCCTATTTTTTTTTCTGAAGCTCTGTGTCAATTCCTACTACAAGCAAAGTCCAAGAGTTTGGAGTACCAGCAAATGAGCAAAATGCTCACTGAGGTATTAAGCTGCCCTGAAAAGGTACTTCCAGATACACATCTGCAGTAAGCGTAACAGTGTCACTGAAGTCAATGCTTAAATTACTCTCTGTGAGTATGCACTGCAAGCAATCCATTTAGCAGAAAGAATTCAGGAAAAACATTCAGCAGAAAAAATCCCTTTTATCTTACAGACAAAGCTTAATTTAAATTCTCAGTTATTATTTATAACTTTACTAAAAGCAGCATCTATATCAAGGATCTTTTAAAATAAGGAAATAACATGAAATCATGTTTTTCACCTCTTCCTGTAAAGCTGGATCTTGTGCTTGGAGAAATATGTAGAAGACACCTGACCAATCCGATAAACCCTGCTGTTTGCCACTGCTGTAGTAGCTCCTATGCTCTCAGGAGGCCGTGCATGGGGAAGCTAGAAATTGATGAGAATTATGTGCCATTATCATTAACACCTGATCTATTCACTTTCCATGAAGACTTGTGTACAACTGAAGAAGAAAAGTTACAGCACAAGAAGCAGGAGTAAGGCATACCTCTTTCACTCTCTTACCCGTGTTCCTTATTTTTACCCTGGCAATGCTTACCTTTCCCTTGTCCACTGTACTTGCCTGCCTTCTATAAAATGCCTTGGAAAGCAGCCATGTCCAGCCTCAGCAGCACACCTACCTAACTGCTTTTCTTTCTTCTTATCTTTGTCCTAGTTTCTTTTGCAGTCTGGTTGAACCTGTATTTATCTGCCTTTAATTAGAAGAAAGTCATTTTTCAGAGGTGGGTAGCTGTACTGGTATATACAG
This sequence comes from Phasianus colchicus, assembly GCF_987193195.1. Taxonomy (NCBI): domain Eukaryota; kingdom Metazoa; phylum Chordata; class Aves; order Galliformes; family Phasianidae; genus Phasianus; species Phasianus colchicus. The sequence continues at coordinate 32,289,289 of NC_143439.1, forward strand.
CACCAGATATGAAGCAGTAAGTGCCTGAAGTTAGTTCCTCACACTGTCCTCTACAGTAACTGTGAAAGTCATATCCTAAAAACATACCAGAAGAACAAGGAAGCTAATGCATGACCTTTATGGTTTAACTGAAGCTTATCTCTCAGTGAGACAGCCTATGTATTTATCCACAGTCCAAGCACTCCTTCAATCTCTGAATGCTTGTTTGCCTTTGTCAGAGAGAACTGTCATGCTGGACCTCCCACTACAAGGAAAAACAAGTTACCTTGGATAACTTATGCTATATTAAACTTATATTGTCTAGGACGTTCTCGAGCGGTAACAACACAAATCTGTATGATTTGTTCAGGGATATTACTGGTGGAAAAACTTCAAAAACAAGCACTACTATTTTACTTCACAGAACAGGGAGATGCTTCCCAGTGCAAATACCTGCCTGGTTGTTTCATAAATATGAAAAAAAGCTATAGAAAGCAAGTGGATAATAAGAAAACAAAGCTCTTACTGGACTAGTGGTTGAGAAGTGCTTCTTAAGCTGTGCGCTCACCTTCCAGCTTCACAGGACTTTGCTTTCCTTGCAGAATGCTCATCAACCTCATCAAATACAAGCCCCAGATCACACAGGAGCAGTTGACTTCCATCACTGTGGCTTTTACTGCCATGAGGGAACAGTGCTGCAAAGAAGAGAATCGTGAGGCATGTTTTGTGAAAGAGGTATTTGTTCCGCTTTCAACTATACGTTCTTAATCAAAATGAAAGCACTTAAGTGTAAATTTCTCCATTAAGCAACGAAAACAAAGTCTGGCTAGCCACAATTCCTTTGGTTACTTTTCCAAAGATCTTTCTCTAGCTAGCAGTACTTGACTGAATTTCCTTTTAAAACAAGTTCCTTTGAAATAGGGAGGGAAAGAATATTAAAAATTTTGTCAAGGCATTTCCTGTATTTATTTCCCTACATCTGCTTCATCTGCTTTTCTCTCATCCTTCCTGTGTCATTTTAGCTTTTTGAACTTCATACTACAGAGCTACTTAGATTTTTCTCTACCTTCAAGTAAACTTGATTTTCCTTATTTCTCATCTCTCTCCAATGTATTCCTTAACTGAAGTTTAAGAAGCTTTCCATGACCCTTGAGAAATGTTCAGCTCTGCTTTACCCAGCCTATCTACAAAGAACCACACTACTAGCTCTTTGTAATAAAACCAGCTAAGACAATCTGAGCTGAACAGAGGAAGTATCACATATACATGTGTTTGTACACAATCCACAAAGAAATTAAGGAATTGACTTACTGATGTACACACACAATTTTTTTTGCAAGTATGTTATCTTAGAGAGTGGTCAGGTGCTGGCACAAGCTGCATGACAGTGGAGTCACCATCCCTGGAGGTGTTCAAGAAACGTTTGAATGTTGTACTGAGGGACATGGTTTAGTGGGAAATATTGGTGGACAGTTGGACTGGATTATCTTAGAGGTCTTTTCCAACCTTGGTGATTCTGTGATTCCACAATCCTTCTGATTTGATTGCTTATAGTTGTTTTGTTTCTTTCAGGGTCCAGAACTTATAAAAAGAAGTGAAAAACTGCTGTCAGCCTAAAGAGCTCATTTAGCATACTGGAAGATATTGGCTGAATGCTATATAGTTGCACAGATTAAATACTAAGCATACCTTTTCTAAATAGTCATGAAGTATAAACAGGAGAATATGAGTTATCATAGTGGAGAATACTGTGCTGTGGTTCTTTATCTACAAACCTAACAAAGTCAGTACAATTTTCACCAGCTATAGTTCTGCCAATGCCTGATTTTCCACCATCAACAAGGTAAAGGGGTGCCTCCAGTAATACATCACTTTCTGAGAAAAATCTGACAAGCTATGAAACTGTAAATGCAGTTTGCCTTCAGATCTGAGCCTAAGAGAAATTTGCATAAGTGTATGAATTTTATTCAGATGTGGGAGAAATTTCTGTGATAACTTAACGTGTAGCTCATATGCCCTTGATTCAAAACGATCATGAACACGTAAAATTTAAAACAAAGCAAATAACTTAAACCCATTTGAATCAAAAAATAAGGTGCAACATAAAAGGTAACTGGATGGAAAACGAGGTTTTAAATGCTACAGAATATTATTTTTCTTGTATGAAATGGTCATAGAAAAAAAAAAGTAATCTAAACATTGGCTTCTTACGAAGCATAAAGAAAAACAAGATTGAAAAAAATCTGACCACGACAACTTTAAAAATATTTCTGAATCACCAAATATTTTTGGGTATTTTAATAGGACTGTTTTTGAAATACAACACGTTCATTCACTAACAAGGCCTGCTGTAGGGAACTGTAAAATTGCCTTTAGGCACAGAAAGATTATCTTGGTCATCCCAAGCAGAGCAAGGAAGAAGACAGATGAGCAAAATGTCATTAAGATGAAACGTGACACTTCTGATCAGCAGACAAACATTTAGAGAAAGCTGCTGAATTTAAAGTATATAATAAGAGATAATTTTTCAGAGTCAGATTGAAGAGGTTGACCAAATACTAGGCAACATTTTCATTAATGATATAGTGAAAGGAAAAACTATTCATTATATCTGTGACAGACAGTGAGGTGGACAGAGACCGTTGCAGATCTCATTGCAGCATTTCTGATGTCAAAATCATCTTGGTATATTACAGAAATAGCCTAAGAAAGCACCAGCTGTGTTCTGTCAAAACAAATTAAACATTTGACATAGGTATAATTAAGCAACTGCAATAGTACGGTACAGGAAAAATATTCATTACAGTGTTGAATGAATAACACTGCAGTTACAACAGATCACAAACTGATCAAGAGTCACTGATATTTTGCTGCTGATTGAAGCCTAACATCATGCTTGCATGCTGGTGCTACAAACACAATATTAATTGATAAAACAGAAAAATGAGATATAGCAAATATGCACCGCGGTTTTGTTTTTCTCACCTTTCATCAGGACTTTGCTGAAGTATTTGAACAAATCTGGGGTCTCAGTTGCAAACAGAATCTCACTGAAAAGAAAGCAACAATTAACAGTCAAAGTTCCATTAAAAAAAAAAAAAAGGGAAAACGAGACTAGATTGGGGTTGTGTGGTTTAGTAAGAAAAGTTTTAAGAACATGTGAGTCTTCACCTGTCAAAAAAGGCAGGCTGCAGGACAAAGATAGCCAGTCAGCACCTAGCAGGAAAAACAAAGCACTGGAATCAACAGTCTAGGAACAGCAGGGAGCTTCAAAAGAGAGAGCACACACTACCCAAGTGCCAGTGATGTTTTCAGACAGAAAAATAAATAAAGAGATCATCTGAGGCTTCTTTCAGCACAGTTTGCTCAGAATTTAATGTTCTGATGCACATTACTCTTCTGGAATCTGGGGGTTGGGTTTTGGTGGTGTTTTTGAAAAAAAAAAAAAAATTATCTTTCTTCCTCAAAGTCCAGTGATGACTTGGGGTTTTTCTCACTGGGTTGTTTAGTAGCAGCAAAATTATATAGTATTTTTTACTCTAGTGTCTTCTTCAATATGACTTAGGACTTGAATTTTTTTTCATCTTCGAATTTTTTCATTACTGCTACCTTGAGTATGGAATAACACTTTGGAATAAAATCTTCCTAAGTTCTTGTCAGCATTTGTCAGAAACTGTTCATTTAAGCGACCGCAATATTCACACAACTCACACCACTGTAACAGAGCAGCTTTATTTCATTAGTGCTTTAAAGCCAGCAACCTACATTTGTTTTTGTGCTAGGCTCCATTGTTAGTTCTGCAGTACCATTTAGTTCCAATTCAGCAAGACAAGTGAACTCAATGGGATCCAAGTATTTAACACCAGATGATGGCAAAAAATGGCTCAATTTAGGAACACACAGGATTGGACAATCTGCTTTGCAAACACTTTTCCACATGGTCAGTGCACTGGCACTATCTTCAGTTTTTCAAATCTCAGACCAAAGAATTATGACTATACCACGCTCCATTACTTTCACACTGCACATTCATACAACCACAAGCATTTACCAAGTAGAGCACAACAGAAATAGGCTAGCTACACTAAAAAAACCTGAAATACATTTTCTGATTAAAGCAATGAGAAGATGCAGCAAGGCAGCAGACAGCCCTGGAGCACCTGCAGTTTTTTGACTGCAGGCTAGATTTTCTTCCCGCTCATAAGTTTGAGCTATCTGCATATTGTTCTGTGTTTCAGTTCCGATATGCTCCTTAGAGTAATTTAGGCAGAACAAAGCAAGAAATTGAGTCCATGGGGGGCTGTTCCCATACTTCAGCATAATTTCTAGTGTCTCAGTACAGCCAGCTGGTGCCAAAACATACCTGTCTGCAGCTGAACAAAAAGTGACAGTGCATAATTTGGTTGAAGTTGACAACATCTTCTTGGTTTTGGACAAGAACAAGATATGACCATAGACTAACTACTTAAACTTCACTGAAATTTGACCTTACAAGCCCAGCCTGTGATGTTTTATGGTGAGTTTCCTATCTCCTAACCACTTGGCTAATCAATATTTGAATGGTTCACCTGTGGAATTTCAGTGACATTTGCATGTATAACTCTGTTGTTTCAATGAACTGACATTGGCGCACCCAAGGCAACTGTTACAAATGCCATGCACCTTGCTTGACTACTGAATTGTTTTTATTTCTCCCCTCTGTGCTCCCATGCCCATAATAATTTCCTCTGTAAAATTATAATAGATTGCATATTAAAGTAAGCACCTGCCCCAAGCACAATAGTTTAATTAGCACAATGACTTCTCATTTTTGAGTTACCATTCAAATAATGTCACCTCACAGGGAGTACAGCTTTTCACACTTGATTTATTCCACATAATTTCTAGATATCATTTTCTGTATACCAATTCCCTCCCTCTCAGCACATAGATCCTGTTATCTACAGAAACCAAACACAACTGGTACAAAATACAGACATACATTAAAAAGAAGGTACTACAGGAGGGCACTTACTTGTGCACATTTTATTTACATCTCTACAATTTGAACTTTACTATTCAGCATGATTGAACCACGCAGGATCTGATAGAGGAATGCTGTACACTGTGCAACTGTCAGACTGTCCAAAAACTGCATGTGCAGAAGGATGCGAACCCCATCCGATAAGAGTTGTGGTGTCAGCCTCTCACTAAACACTTCTCCTTTCCTTCTCCAAATAGGAAAACACAGGAAGTAACATGGAATAATCTGTCTCAATGAAAAAAAGACACAAAAAGACACGGGATGCCTTCTAGCACCCAGTCAAGCAAATGCTACAGTACTTCGTGAGAATTCTCTGCAGCTTAAAATATATATCAGAGATACCTTTGCTCATACATTTAAGAGCTGAGTAGCCATGAAGATGGTAGACTTCAATTTATATTCTTCAAACTTTGACTCAAAGGTTATATGAGTTAGGTACCTACCAATTGGAAGCCACTGGGCTTTCAGGTCTCACTTGTGTAGATATTTTTGTAAGCTATGTGAAATGCCTAACTGCAATCTTAGATAAATAAATACCTTTTGCCACTTAACTCTACAGAAAAGCTTCCTCCTAATAAAATTTATCATTTTTTCTAATAGAAGGAAAGTCTCATACTTTCTTTTCTTATTTTTGGCACAATTAGCACACTGGTTATTGCAACATTTTCCTGTATACCAGACTCTTGGTAATTGTTTGGAAATTAGAAGATTTTAAAGCCTTGTGCTTTTCAGCACAGGATTTTTCCCAATCTGAAGTTTCAAGTTAGATTCAGACTTTGTCTTTTGGATGATTTAGTCCATCTTCTTAGGTGGTCCCCAACTTGTATTCCAGAGCCATAGTGGAGTGTACAGTTTCAGTTGCATAATTGTCAAAAGAAGCACTTTGCACACCCTTGTGCCCTAAGTGCTCCTCAATGATGGCACACGCAAGAAAACACAGACTTTCCTTTGCCAAAGGCAGTGGGTGGTAGTTGCAATATGCCAAATCACATCAAACAGTAGTCTCTGTTTTTTTAAAAGTTCGATTTTGAAGGTGCTGGCATATCACACGCTTCTCTTTAAGGTATCTGAGAGAGAGAAAGAGAGGGAAAGGAGGAGAGAGAGAAAGAGAAATAATGTGTTTAATCACACAGAATCCTTTAGAAAACATTTTTAACCTGAATTTTAACATTCTAGTTGAATGGGTAAAAACAGTTGCAGTGAAAGCCATTCTGACTGAAAATGGCAATAGCTTGTATTTTTTTTTTTCTTTCCATTCCTGGCTATTTTTATTCAGAATGATTTGATGGACATTAGTTAGCAGATCCACAGCTAGTTTAGATTCACACTGGTTTTGACCTCATAGTTTCAGAGCCACTGGTGTGGCTCTAATCTCCAGCTGTTGTGAATACTGAGCTACCATCAAAACCACTCATGCCATTTTTCAGAAATTAAGTTCTAAAGGATATTCTTCTGCATCTGGAGTTCTGCATCTATCTAAATTAAATGCAGTGACACTCAAATAGTACCACAATATTTACTGCATTTACACATTCCAGGGAAATACACAGCAGCAAGTAGAAACTGAAGTACCAGTCTAAGGCTCGGAAGACATCCACAGCACAGCTCCCAATTTTATGGAAAAGCTCCAACCTTGTATAAGTGGTCTGGAATTTACTCTGGTATCTTCCACAGCAGCAACTCATTTAGGGATGCAGGATACAGAAACAATTGTGATTCCCACAAAGTTCAGTGTAAGCAGTAACTGCATCCTGATACATAAATGCATTAATCTATTGAGCCAAACTATAACTGTAAGAATTCTAATGAACTGAAAGTGATCCCCCCTAATTTCACTTCTATTTACTTTGCAATTGTCTGTTGAATCTCCTGTTCTTCTTCTTTGTTTATTCTGTGCAGAATTGATTCCAAAAAGGGGAGATGAAATTGAATATATTGAGCAACCTACCAAGAAAATGAAGAGAAATGCTCATTAGTGACTGCGTTAACTGGGAAAAATACTGTGAACTGTTAGAATAATGATTATACATACATCGCTGCTGACCTCTTCCACATCCCTGTCCATGAGAAAAAACTTGGCAACGTTCTCTGATGGCCCCTGCAGGAGTCTGTGCAGCAAGGGAATGTCTCCACTTCTCAGCTGCTTCTTTTCTGAGATTTAAAAGCAATGCGCTGATACATAGAATATACAGTAGTTCTTCTAAGTACTAGATGCATTTGGAAGTCTTGTTTCTTGACAAAGTTTCTATCTTTGCCTGATGTGCAATTATTATGGGTATAGTAAGTCTCTAATGCATATTCTCAGGAAGATGTGGCACCTACATTTATACTACCATATGCCAGTGTCTTTCAAAATGCAACACAAAGGAGTTGCAGTTTAGGTAATCAAGTACGTGTTTAAGAGATTAGTTCTAGGCCCGACAATGTGGCTGTAACTCACTGAAACAAAATTTACTTCATAATTTTCAAACATCTTTTTAAACTCATATTTCCCTCAGTTCTCCCATTCTCTCAAGTTTTATTTGTAACAAAAATTCAAGAAGAAATAGAGTCATAATGCATTGTGAAAGTGGGCATTTTCTATTAAAATTGAATACTTTGAACTAGACATCTGGGGGATCCAAGACTATGTCTCAAAATTGTGAAGTCCAAATGAAGTGTGTTTAGTCTGGTTTTCACCAGGTTAGCATTTCAAAGCAAGCTGGGTATCTTCTAGCACTCCTTAAAGCCCTTATATCCCTTTTCCAATTAAAATATTCCATAACTGCCAGATGGAAACTGGCATCCCAAGACTGCCATGCGGTCATTTAGAACAGAAGTCACAGCAAAAGAGCATTTCAAGTAGATGATAATTACAGGAAAAGCTGAGACTTGTTTAATGGAAGCAGCCAAATTCACAGTGCTCAAAGCACTGAGAACAATTATTCAGGTTTTCCTCTCCATCAGAGAAGCGCACATATCTAAGGGGTCCCAGAAAAGCAAAATGCTGCACTGTACTTAGACACTGAGAGCAAGGACAGATGCCTGTGATGAATCCTGTCACTCCAAGGTAAGCAGTCCCCCCATGTACACAGAAGATAAATAGAAATGAAATGACCCCGTAGTGATATCTGGCTTACCTCCAGACACATGGATAATATAAAGTGCAAATTCATGGGGACTGTTTTCTATCTGTAAACACAAAACCAAAAAACTATTCAGACTGACTGACATGTTTCCTGAGCATTTTATCAGCAGCAGATAAGCTACATGCTTCTCAACTCAGTGTTAAATCAAAACCCACGAAGTAGGACTTTGTTAGAAGTTAGAAGATACTTTTTGTTTGAATAAGATCCAAAGCTGTGCTGCCATTACCTTTGTCCTTCTACTCCACTGCCTTATGATTGCCAATGCTACCTAAAGGAGCAACACACACCATCTTAGACAAAAAGCAATCTTTCCAGAGTTTCCTTTCAGTATCCGTAACTATTTCATACAGCTTTCTTTTCAGATGATAATCAGATTTTCCAAGATTATCATCACTAACACAGAAACCTGTGATCTCTTCCACTTACCTGCACCACCAGGTTCAGAAAAAAGGAGTCTGTTTCAAAAATTATTTTTCAGTATACGCTTTACAAATGTATAGAAGTCAAACCACACAGAACAGAGCACAGACTGCCGTTTTTAAATTTAGCTTTCTGGATCTCTCTGTATGCCTGGATCCAATACAGTATGCATACCAGGCACTCACACTAAAAAACGGTTCCTTTTTGCTTTCAGAAAGATACAATTACTAGGGCCTGTCACTAGGGGGAAGCACAGTCAAACATCCTTTTTTTGCACTGAATAATGCTGAGGGTGCAATTTCCCCTCCAGTGCACGAAGGCATAAAGAAGCCATTCACTAGTTCTTACTTCACTGCAAATTACATATCTTTTCTGGATATATCTAGTCATTAAGCATTTGTAAAGTAAAAGCGACACTCCCCTTACTTATGGCTTACTTTCATGTATATATGCTCTATTTCATGTATTATGATTCCAGTTATTTCCTGCTTTTCACACGGGACTGGTGGGACACTGATCAAGTTAGCATTTCTAGAAAATAGTTGCACTGGCTTCTGTAAGCACGCAGTTACCTTGAACTTTCGAAGCAATTGTTCTATTACTTCTCTTGTTCTCATATGGCTGTTAACTCTTATCTTGGTTTCTGATCCAGAAGCTGGAGTGAAAACTGATGTCTAAGAAACAAAAACAGCAGCAAAAGGCTGTGAATATGAGGACTTCTGCACTCAACAGTTGATAACTCAAAAGAATCTAAACCGATGCAGCTCTGGGATGAAGCAAACTGTCAAGTACATTGTCACTGTTGCTGTGAAGGCACATGGTGTGCTCAGGAGAAGGGAATGCATCCCCCCAGGAAGCAAGGGCCACTGTGGACTCTTTGTAGCCCTGACTAAACCACATTGTTGCTGCGTGCACTTGAAACCTACCTCCCTGGGGCTGGAGGGCAAAGACCAAGGACACAGGCATGGCCGTACAGAGAAACCAAGTGGGAATGTCCCCCCTGGCTAAGGTGATGCAGGGTAGGTCCAGAAGCTTGTGAGGGGTTTTATTCTGCTCCAGTACCCAAACCTCAAGTGAACAAAAGCTGTCTACATCAGTACCTCATAGTTGTAGAAGTGGCCATTAATAGAAAATCTGTGAGTTTCCACTTCTGTTCTTGCAATCATGGGGAACTTGGTCCTCTTCCTTACAGCTGCAGCACTGCTGACCGCCCTGGGCAGAGTAGCACAGTCATGTTCCTGCTCGCTCTTGGACTTCAGAGTGTTGCTTTCGTAATATGAATAACCTAGACAGAATGAAACTGCATCAGCATATTGTACAGCTGCACCTTGCTCCTTGCCAATACCAACACAGAGAGAAGGTTCCTGGTGGAGGGACTTATTTTATTTTACATTTTTGGGAGGGAGTTGGACATGGGCGCACAGTGAAGAGCAATAGGCTGCTTGCAGTGGCCACAGGCAACAATTGCCACTTTTCCTACTTCTTGGGAATGTTTTTTTGGTAAAAACACAGCCTATTTAGTACATATAATTTGAAAAGTTATCAGTACAGCCATATTTTCACCAACCAACCAGTCATATGTCACTATTTCAGCAACATATAAAAGATGGTAAACAGACTGAGAAAAATTACCTTTTACTGAGATCTAATATGCAAAATTATTTTTGCAGTCACAGAACAAAGATCTTAGTGAACACAAGTGCACAGACACTAACTTTTCTCAGAGTTCAGCTTCTCTTCAGTAGATTTCAATGTCTCTCCACTAATATGATGCAGATCATCAAATTCTCCCCATCGTGTCATTCCCCTGAAATAACAAAACTATATTAACTTAGTGAATTTAATTTAGCCTGTATCCAGGCTTCAGATAACACATTCCTATTCCTGTTCAAAACTTCATGGAACACAATAACAGCCTTCAATGTGGCATACAAAGCAAGTCATTTTAGTTCATGTCATAATCAAATTTCTGTTCATTAAAAAAAAGGCGCAATTAGGGATCCCAAACATAACAAAATCCTATTTAGAGCCTGTTGAAAGTTGAACATGACAGCCCTTAAGTTATTTGCAGTAATTCTTTGTGTATTTCATAGCAATGTTATAGATCAACCACAGGTAGGATGACATGCAGACACAGGAAAAAAAAAAAAAATACTTGGACATTCAAATAGTCACAGGGCTTTTTATTCTGGACTAATATTGTAGAGCTTTCCAAACCATTTCTGTAGGACAGCAGGGATTTCAAGCCATCTCTTGAGAAGAATGCCTGTTTTGAAGACTAACTTTATCTATGTCATTATTTTCATAATTCATTGAATAAAGTCTATAGCAAAAAATCTTTGGCCAGTTACTGCTCTCACCAGTTTGTAAGAAAATAGTTTAAAAAAATATTTCCTATAAGTAGTCAAAACAATATTCAACTAACTCCAATGAGCATGCCAAACAACTATCTCAGTTTTGTTCCATGCATTTAAAATGTTCAATTAAGATCAAACAATCAAGCTGTTCTGCATACCTTAAAGCATGTCAGGGCAGTTTCACATTTCTATGATCATGAATTAATATTTACTTTAAGATTCGCATCTGCTACCAGTCATACACTCTTGAAAGAATAAAAGGCAAAGAAAAATTTAACTGCTTGACTGGACTGTGTCATACAGGACAAATGTAACCAGTATTAAGAGACCAAAAGGTAAACAAAGAGAACCAGATTTGCCTCAGACTCAAGTTCATTGCTGGTTACTCCCTGCGAGATTTCCCGCTAATTTCAAGAGCAAGAAGACTGTCCCTGGTTTTACTGGAGCTAAGCAGCTGTAATTATGATAGAATTAAACCCACAATTCAAACATATACCATGTGCAATCTAAGATAACAAATAATTAAGAAAGGGAGCTCTTCAGTACAGAATTTACCAGGGAATCATTCAGGGTAAATATTGGCTCAGCCTCCATATTGCACATTATTCAGCTTCTGCTTGTCAGATATAATTCACCAATCGAGGCTTGGGAAACAGTATTAAAAACAGAAAAAGGAAACATTCTAAGCACTTACACCATTTATTTATTTAAAGATCTGGGAAATCTAGCAGGATTCAGATCAACATAGAACACTCATAGGCAGCTGTCTGAAGGAACAGCTCATCTGTTTACATCTCTAATGGTTTTTAACATCAGATTTTGCATAGACTAAATATTCATTTCCTGGCTTCAACTTTGCCCTGAGAAGCAATGGTGTCATGCCTGAAACATCTGAGAAAGTAACCTAGCACAGGCAATAATTTAGTACTAATCTACCAGCTTTCTGCTTCATGGTATAGAATGTGTACCACTAGGCATTTTTTTCAGGTGCTGCATGTTATTGGATGTACAGATTCCTATTTTAAAAAACATTTTTGTCTACATAAATTTCCCAGTGCTTGCATGTGAACAATCAGTATAAACAAGAGCAGCTTTCCTCCTTCACCTTCTTGACAATTCTCAAGCAGAAAGCCAGAGCAAGATGCATCTTTCTGCCCAAAGGTGAAAGGCCAGTTCATTTACACCTGGTGAAGAGCATCGCTGCATAGTCAACCTGATGTTGCAGCCTTTGGGAAATCTAGGATATGCAACTATATTCCAGATAAGCCATAGCCTTTGAAGCCACCTTCATGAGCTGCCTTGAAACATCAGTCATCCCATCTTAATATGTTACCTTTTACTGGGGAACAAGCCCACTTTCTCTGTTGACTTCAATGTTACAAAAGAGGGTATCTGCTTCTCATCCTGAATTTTTAAGCGGATAGGATGTCGAACTCCCCAAAATATTGATAAGATTCCTTCAATAAATGGTTTACTTCCTTCTCGCTGTTGGGGGAGAAAAAAGAATAAAAAAGGAGCACTGCATCATAGTACAGCCATAAAAATTCCCTTCAATTAAACAGGAATACACTGAAATCACTCATGCTGACACAGACCTGGAAACAGGTCACACAGAGAGGTTGTGAAATCTCTGTCCTTAGAGATTTCCAAAACTCAGCTCACTAAAGTCAGAGCTGACCTGACCTAGTGTCAGCATTACTCTGAACAGGAGGCTGGATTAGATAACTCTTCCAGAGGCTCTTTCCAATCAACATTTCCACAGTCATAGGCAATTAGAAATCAAATCTTATTTGTTCTGCTTGGGTGAGTAGTTCTTTTGGAACAAAGGGGGAGAATAATTGCTGTCAAAGGAAGAAGACAATGTTAATGAAGTCACCGCCACTGAGGTAGGGCAATGCAACAGTGTTATTGATGCTCCTTCTTGCTGACAACAAATTTGGTCACTAGGTCTCTGAGTAGAATGAACTGTGTCAGACAGCTGAACACTTCCAGTTTTCAGACAATATTTGCCTAGAATTTCTCTAAGAGTCCTTCTGGTTCTAATGCAGGTAAAACAGAAACATCTTGTGATGCTGAAGGATATTCAGACTGCTAAGCCAGGGACTGTGGTATCAGAGGCACAACTCATGCTTTCATCAGTCCTTCAGCTACACAGACTCTTCTGGTCTCCACAGAAGGGACATTCCTGCTATGGTTGCATTCTCTGTGCTGAAGGTCCGCATTTGAGGAGAGATTGATAATCTGCAAATCAATTCAAGTGATGGCAGCCCTGCCATTACAAACTGCCTGTTCCAGCTGAAGGGGTATGGGAGGAGCTACATGTTGCAGAAAGCTTTGCAGTTCAGTTCCCTCACAGCTAATGAACTTGAGAGGTCGACCCAAAGAATGATCTTCTGTGACTGGGATTGCAAGGAAATCCCACTCAGTGATGTCAGATTCCCACTTGTCAAGAGTATGTGAGAAGAGAGGTGAAAAAGGTAAGCTCAGACAATAGCATTTGCTGGGGTGTTTTGATTATAGTGATATATTTCACCTAACATAAGGCGCAATGTGTATCCTACATTGTTCAGTCTAACTCTGTTAAGCACCAGCACCCATCAATACTTTTCTATTACTTTATACTTTTTGTATCATTTTCACACAGATCCTTACCTGATCATATGACAATTGCAGATTTTCTTGATCAGAATAGTAAGAGTTATAGACCTTCAGAAGAGAATGGAGCTGCTCTCTAGGATAAAAGACCACAATAAAATTAATCATTTTTAAACATTCCTACTACTGAAAAATGCAAGGCTTATGTGGCAGAGTAATGTTTGTTTTTTTTTTTGTTTTTTTTTTTTTTTTTTAAATCTCTGTTATCCACCAAACATTTGAATAGGTTTGTTAATAGTTAGTAAGTCTTCCAGGAGTAAAATTTTGTCAGGATACTGGGTTGCCCATAAGTTACCTTTTTAAAGACCTGATACACAGAGGAAATGAATTAGTTGGTCTTAAGTGACATTAATGCACTGCCATGGAATAATTGGTACTTTGGAATTCTGCTAGAGTGAGGGGGAAGCAAACAGGAACAATGCTCCCATACAAAATGTTGCAGAAGATTTTAGTTAGGTTACAATTTCTTTTCTCCACATGATAGTTTTCAATACATTTTTTGTTTTTACATTTATTTTTCAAAGTGACTACAATGTGCCTAGACAAAATAATTCAGTTTCCTTCTGCTTGCAACATTATAGCTTTAAGTCTTTACTGAGAGGAGAAAGGATGGACATGAAGAGAACATCCGTCTACAAGCCAGATTGTATCAGATTTCAAACAGAAAGCTGCTCTACAGTTTAAAAAAGCACAGCATAACCTTCTACTGTGAAAATGCTTCACAGAACAAACCCCAAGCAGTCTGTGGGCACACACACTGTGCTTCTACAACATCCCAGTTAGATCACACATCCAACAGCTGTAGTGCTACAGAAACCCACAGTGCTGACACTGCAGCTCACATGGGCCTTGCAGATAGGGAAGAAGCAGTAAATACTGTGCTGCACAAATATGAAATGGTGAACACTCAGGTACCAGCACTCTGCAAAAGTGACTTCTGGTCACTGTTCTGTTCCAGCAGACAGTGCTGTGCTGTACCACACAAGGAGGTACCCAGGGGAGCACCCTCCTCAGAAACAGCCTGCTTGAATTACAGCTGAAGGCTGAGTTTGGTTAAAGTGCTCCGCTTTTTAGTATTGCTTTTGAAGAACAACACACACCACATTGACAGAGCCCAAAGGAGAGTGAAGGAAGCAAGAAGTGCTATGAGCCACGAAGAAAAAAAGCAAGTTGCAGCTCAAGCTAGAAAAGGCTGAACAGAAAACCAGGTGAGCATTTTCAGTATCAGGAAACATTCTTCCCAGATCAGTTAAACAACAGAAGTTATTTAAAGTACAATTCAAGAAGGTAATTTCTACCTGTATGGATAAAACTGGCCAGAGAGGCATGAGTTCTGCCTCACTGATGATGATTAAGAATTAACTGAGATGACTAACAATCAAAATTGTCTTGTGGTCTGACATGCAGCGGTGAGTGAAAACACGAAGCTTACTTCCAAATAGCATTGCTTTTCCATACTGTCTAGTATAAAATATTATAACAGAAATAGTAAAACAAACAGCACATAAAAGCTTGTCTCACAGCAAAGTTACAGAGACTTAAAGAAATCATTCAAGACCCAAATACTACCAGAAGTGCTACTACAGCTTCTCCATCAATTTCAAGCATAAATAGAAAAACTACAAAAACTGACTTACAGCAGCATCACTGAATCAAATCACACACAGCAACCACGCACAGTGGAAATTAAGTTTTATATACTGCAAAAGTCATAGAGTTCACCAAGAAAATTCCAGGTGTAGCAGCATTCTGAATGAGACCATATGCAAAAATTAAACACTTCTATAAGACATACATTTAGAGAGGGAATTAACAGCATAGTATTAGGGAATAGGAAACACTAGATGAAACATTTTTGGAGAATTTTTCACTTTTTGTTTCCCTGTATCAGTCACAATACACCCACACCCTAGAATACACAAGGGCACTATCACTGGTGACAGTGGCACCTTTATCAGACATGATGAGCTGAAGAGTGACATCTCCTAGAAGTATAAACCAGCCCATCAGCCATTGCAAAGCAGTTAGAAAAAAGATTTTTGGGATGAAATGAACATTATTTCATAGTATCTCTCTGCTGTCCAGTCTCCATGACTGCTCTAAGCAGATACCTTACAGTCTTGTGCCTGCCCCTTCTTTCCATTTCTATGCATCCAGAGCATTTGGGCAAAGGCATTTCTGAGTGACACTAACTGAACTTGGTAGTGCCCTGCTGCTTGGTGATCTCTGTCCCTCTCTGTGAGAGGGAGCAAGAAGGGCAAAGAGAAGCAGGGCTTTTATTCAATAGCTAACACTAGGGCAAGGTCTGCACTGCTGAACTCAAACTGCATTCCCCTCTAAGGCTCTGGATGTAAATTATTTACTTCATTAACTTGCTGCCATTCCCAAAATATATTTTGAGTGGCTTTATCAAGCCTGTTGGGCTCCAAAATCACATTTTCAGCATCCACTTTAAGTCACTCTGATCTTAAATCCTAGAAATACAGGTGGTGAAAGCCCTTTTTCCCCACCACTATGTTGGAATAACTCATTCCTGGTTCTGAGTCTTCTCAGCTATGAGGGATTATAGTCAGGTCGTTCCACCAAAAGTGAAAGTAATAACACACTTAGATATGAATCAGGCACATGAAAAACTCTCATCACACTGGCTAAAGGGAAGCAAGATTAAGCATGTTTTGGCCTCAGATGGGCAGAATCCAGATGCAACACAAGATTAAGGTGCAAGTAAGAGATCCACATTTTTGACTGACATATGTTGTGATAGACCTGCTGATCTTGCTTTTAAGACACTGAATACTTAAGTCTTCTTCACTTCACAACCTAATATCTCAAGCAATCATTCCACTGACAGCTGTTACTTTGTGGGCTTTTGGAAGGTGGAAAGCTGTGGAGGTCAGTTCCCTGAGAACAAATTAAGAATACTTAAGGACTTGTGTCTTCCTGCGAGGCCTGTCTTTTAGGCCACGTTGGTTGCAAAGGCAATTGAAATCACAGGCTAAAAGCAAAGTGATCTAGGAAGGATTGTAAAATGATAGAATTTTATGAGTTGGAAGGGTTCTTTAAAGTTCATCTGGTCCAACTCTCCTGCAGTGAACAGAAACATCTAAGGATATACCAGGTAGCTCAGAGCCCTGTCCAGCCTGACCCTGAATATCTCCAGGGATGGGGCACCCACCACCTCTCTGGGTAACCTGTTCCAGTGCCTCACCACCCTGATTATAAAAAACTTCTTTCTTACAGCTGCCTAAACCTCCCCTCTCTTAATTTGAGAGCATTTCCCCTTGTCCTATCACAACAGACCCTGCTAAAGAGTCTGTCTCCTTCCTTCTGATAGACATGTTTTAGATAATGAAAGGCTGGTCTCAGGTCTTCCTAGAGTCTTCTCTTCTCCAGGCTGAACAGACCCAGCTCCCCAGCTCTCTCAGCCTACCCACGCAGGGAAGGCATATTATCCCTTGGATCATTTTTGTGCCCTCCTCTGGACCCAATCTAACAGGTCTATGTTTCTCCTGTACTGAGGACTCCAAATATGGACACAGTACTCCAGGTGAGGAATCATCAGTGCAGAGTAGAGGGGAGGATCACTTCCCTTGACCTGCTGGCCATGCTTCTTTTGATGCAGTTCCAAATACGTATGGCTTTCTGGGCTGTGAGGGCACATTGGTTGCTCGCGTCCAGCTTACCAAACATCTCTGTCCTCAAATCCTTCTTGGCAGGGGTATACTCTATCCTTACATCCCAGAATTTGTTCTGATAGATAGGGTAACTGCAACCCAGAAGTCTGTGAGATGGATTCTGTTCAACCTTTAGTAGAGCATGCTCTGAAGATTTTTCTTCTGGAAAAGGCAAGAAACTAAGTAAACTTGCCATTAATTTCCACAGAAGTTTGCATAAATCAATCTTTCAGGCTTCAGTCTTATATTAGTGCAACAAACAGTGATGAACCATGCAAGTTATTAGAAAAAACCCTAAGAGAGACAAAACAATAGCTGACGTGGACTTTCTTCTTGTGTAGTGGAGAAACATAAAGTTTTTACTTCTTTTAGTCCAAAAAAAGGAGTAATACATGCACTAGCCTACTAGCTCCAGATTGAGTCAGCGTAGCACATCTTGGCTGAGAGGGCTCCAAAACTGCCCTAACAAAGAGGCAGATAGAATCACAGAATTGCTCAGGATGGAAAAGACCTTAAAGATCATCAAGTCCAACCCCAACCTAACCATATTACCCTAACTCTAACAACCCTCCACTAAAGCATGTCCCTGAGAACCACATCCAAATGGTTTTCAAGCACATCCAGGGATGGTGACTCAACCACTTCTATGGGGAACCTACTGCAGCACTTAACAACCCTGCCTGTAAAGATGTTTTTCCTGTTATCCAACCTAAAACTCCCCTGAAGCAACTTGAGGACATTTCCCCCTGTTCTGTCACCAGTGAGAAGAGATCAACCCTGCTCTCGCTGTAAGCACCTTTCAGATATTGGAAGAGAACAATGAGGTCTCCCCTCAGCTTCCTCTTCCCCAGACTAAACAGCCCCAATTCCTTCAGTCTCTCCTCACAGGGCTTATTCTCCAAGGCTTGTTGCCTTTGGACCTGCTCCAGCACCTCAATGTCCTTTTTGCACTGAGGTGCCCAAACTGAACACAGTACTCAAGGTGGGGCCTCACCAATGCTGAGTACAGGGGTAGGATTACTTTCCTACTCCTGCTCACCACACCATTCCTGATACAAGCCAGGATGCCATTGGCCTTCTTGGCCACCTTGGAAAACCGCTGGCTCACATTCAGCCAACTGTCTAACAGTATACCAAGATCCTGTTCCATCAGGTTCCAGCCACTTCTCTCCAAGCCTGTAGGGCTGCATGGGGTTGTTGTTAGAGTCTCCTCGCAGTTCTGCTGCCAGTAAAGCCAGCAACTCCATGGCATTGCCACGGTGTCCCTTATAGTGTGCCTTTGTGACAACAGTCAAACACAGCAACTAATGAAAGCCAGCACTAAGTAACTGGAAGAACTATGTGGTGACAAATCAAGAAGAGATTAACATATAGTGCACTTTCACTAGTTTCTTCAGTAATGAAGGCAGGATACAAGGGAGCAGTTATGTCAAGTGCCCTCATGGTAAACCACAAAGAGCACACTGTATGTTCACTAATCCTGGAAGGTTTGCTTGTATCCTCCTCTCACCTGAGACCTATACATTTATCCATAGATTTTTATAGCAGTTATGCCTAAAGACATGATTTTTCTTCAGCCAGGTAAATGCAAATTCCATTCTGCAGTTCTCAAGAATCAGACTTGCCACATCAGCAAGATTTACACGGTATGACTGGAAGAAGATCTGCACAACTGCCAATTCAAGGTGCAGGAGGAGGACAATAGCCTGCAAATTCCATTGGAAGCAAGTCTGAGTGCACATTAAGTCTACTAGAGAATCCTGAAACACTTTCTTCCCCACAGTCCAAGGCAAAGAAACTTGAACAGTAGTTGCAACCATGACTAACACTGAAGGGTATTGACCTGGTTCATCTGGAGCGTTTCATAGAAATGCAGAATCATAGGGGGTAGAAGGGCCTTTTAGAGTCCATCTAGTCCTTGCTAAAGCAAGATCCCTGGAATAGGTTGCACACAAAAATGTCCAGAAGGTTTTAGATACCTCCAGAGAAAGAAACTCCACAGCCTCTCTGAGTAGCCTTTTCCAGTGCTCAATCACCGTCACAGGAAAAGTTCTTCCTCATGTTTGTATAGAATTTCCTGTGTACCAGTTTGTGTCCACTGCTCCTTGTCCTGTCACTGGCCATCAGAAAAAAGAGCCTAGCCTCATTCACTTGACACTCACCCATTAGAAATTTATAAGCATAAGATCCCCTCTCAGACTTCTCTTCCCAAGACTGAACAATCCCATTTCCAATTTCCAAACGTTTTTGTGTACCAACTACATGGAAATTAACACAGACTAATTACCTCTGACACAAAGCCATTATTTATTAGAAGTAGTAGCAGCATAAAGAGAGCAGCTGTTTAGAAAAAAAGGGAGGGATGCATTTACTGCCTCCACACTTTGGACAGAGCTCTAATGATCTTCCTTAAAAAGGGAGAAATCAACACCACTGTTTATATATTAAGGTTCAGATGTTAATACTTAGAGAAGTATCAGAAATTCTACCACAAACTCCATCCTTAGAAACATTTAGCTAGCTTCTTCTTTGAAAGGAATGTCAGAAGGGACGGAAATGATATGCATAAGCTGCCATATATTCCAGTTCTTGTGCTCTTGACAACATGGGGAAAAGCCATCCCCAAAGAAGGTGATGGAACCATGCACTGGGGGGACTCAGGGTTTATGGCAACATTAGGAAAATTACTAACAAACATTCAACTGTAGAAAAGCATCTCATGTAAAACAGTTCATGTGCAGTTCCAAACCTTTTCTAACTAAGTTAGAGAACTTCTATTCACAACAGAACGAAGTTGACAGCCTAATACATCTTGTTCTGTACAGAAACTTCATTACCTGGGGCTAGAAACCAAATTACATGTTTCAAGCACATGGAAGTCATGTTAAACACTGGAATCCACACTCCATTTCAACAGTTTTTCAGGACAGAAGGATCTTCTTCCCTAATTTTAAATGTTATTTCAGTAACCTGTAAAAGTACTGTTCTAACTAATAAAAAAAAATCCACAGACCAAAGGTTTTGTGCTTCAATTTTTGAAATCCAAATAAAAGACCTCTTCGTTCTATCAATGCTTCATAGAAAGCAAGCTGTAGGAACTGCTGCTGCTACAGGACCCCATTAGTGAATAAGTACAGAGCAATGAGTAAAGCAAACTTATTGTATTTTTAAATTCTGTTTTTAAAAATTTACCTGGTTATAAACTTCTCCTCATTAATGGCAACAGAAGGAAGATGCTGTGCTTTCATAGTCACTTTCTTCATTTATTCAGAAGAGATGAAACTAAACAAAAGGAAAAAAAATATTTTCACTAGTTCTAATAAAGCTCTGAATGGTAAGCACAGCAACAAAGCCTTAGTTTTGCAAAGCAAAAGCAAGTCAGACACTAAAGCAAGAGGCTAAATAAATCATACTTCAGCTACTTTGTGCATAGCCTTAATACTAAATATTTTCCACTCCTAGAAAAAAAAAAGCCATAGGTCATTCCCACCAGGTATATCACAGTAGTTTAAATCCTAGGTACAACATATGCCATTACTTTTTCCAGTAGTTTTACTAATACTCCAGAATTCCATGACTATTACTCAGTAGACTGAAACCCATTTACTGCTAAGGATTCATTTGCTAATTATGGATAGAGCATTGCCCAAGGTCATTAAAAAAAAAAAAAAAAGTGACTCAGCAATCATCCTTAACTAGGTTTGTGAGACCAGACAAGAGAAAAAGCATTGATCATAGGTAGAATCCCGCATCACACAAAGAAAACAGCTGAAGTATGAAGTATTAAAGCAAGAACAAGGCTATAATTAAAGTGATGTAGCAATACAATTTACAGATCCCCATGTACTGATTTCAGCACACTGTGCAGGCAAAAAGCCAGACTCATGATACTTCAACAATGCATTCTTCAATAACATAATTACGGAGTTCTTTCACCCTCAGGTGTTAGAATAAAAGGTAACTGAGGAAAGTAACAAAAAAGACTCAGAAAATCAGGATTGACAACTGATAATACACTGAAAAAAAAAATCTTAATCTCAGCCCAAGAAATAGTAAAAGGGGGAAAAAAAGGAATCACAATGCAAGAAGTACTATCTCCATAGACTGCATTAATTTTTACTTTAATTTCTCTCTAACTAAACCATGGTGACAGAGGAATCTGCCTATTATCGCTCATTGTCCATTAGCACTTATGCCAGGAGAATGTCTTCAGCCTGATGTCAGACTCCCGAAGCAGCCTTGTAAAAGATGTCTGAAAATCAGTTTATCTACAGTAAAGGCAAATAGCATCCAGGAAATCAAGTTAGAAAGGAAATTAAAGCTTGTAGATATCATAACTAGCTAAGTAAAAGAGACTCGTTTCTGAGCAAGTGATTCCACACTAGCAAGCTTCTACTTTAAAGTTAGATGTCAAGGTCATCATAGTCTAAGATGCATGACTCGTAAGAAATGAGGGCAAAAGAAGTTTTTAATATTATTTTTCACCCACAGAACATATAGGAGAGGGCTGTCATAAGTTATAACCTCTGAAATCAAATGAGGTCGCTACTGAGATGAACTTTACATGAGCAGCAAGAGAAAGCATTTTATAAATCCACTGTGTCTTGGGTGACATCCAGGTGAAGGTGAAATTTATCCACTTACTGAAAGGGCCCAGGGACAAGTTTATATATAAGGAAGAGACTTCTGCACTCTAGTCCGATGTTGCTGTTTCCTGGCCTCTCAGATGAGTCCAGTAACCATCAGCCACACCTTGAAATCTGCTTTTATGCAATTTACTAATACCTTTAATTGAATCAGCTTCCCACTCTAAACTAATTTCAAAACAGTTTTGAAAGATGCAGAGGCGTTCATATACACTGGCACCTGAATATCTGGGCATACACTTGAGTGTCTTTCCACAGGACACAAAAAAACTTGTGAAGAATAGCAGGGAGCTCAGGCACCATTAGCCAGAGCAGCTACTCCAGTGAGCTTTGGCACTACTTCTTGCTCAGTGCTGAAGACCTCCCAGTATAATTTGACTGTAAAGTGACTCATATGAATGAAAAAAAGTGACCTCAACAGACTGACAGGAGTGATTTTTACACAAAAAGGAGATTATTGCAGAACTACCCGTTCTGCTAGGTAGTGACAGGCTCTTACTGAAGTATTTGCCTTAAAAACTTTAAGCATACCTTAAATCTGCTGGTTGCCCCTAAAGCACTGACAATGAGACCAAACGAGATCATTCAGTGATGGAAATAACAAACATCTCCCCTTTTCCTGTCTCACAGTCCAATGAGCTGTTACCTGCTGCTGGTGCAGATGCTTACTGCCTCCCCCAGTCAACCCCATCTTCTGCTCACCAGGATCACACCACACACCTCTATCTGCTCATCCCAGAGCAGTGTAAGTGATGAGGCAGCCCATGCCCATGGGCTCCTCAACAGCTGAGCAAACTCATGAGCTGCCATCCAATCCTTTCACAGAGCAGGAGTTCCCTTCAGGATCTGCACATGTCTGCAAGCTGTATTTCTATAATTTGTTCTTTATGCATGCCAGTAGCAACATTTAAGTGAATAAATATCATTAGAGCATGATCAAAGTGTGTTAATTGTCCACCTTCCTTAACAATGTATATCTATTGCTATACATGGCACCTATCCAATGATATCTCCTGAATCACTTCCCATCAGACAGAACCTGAAAATTCCCTCAGAGAGGCAAGATTTTGAAACTGGACCTTGGAAGGACTGACCTCGAGGCCTGAGACCTAATAAAGAAGAAACTTAATTATTGGGAGAAGGCTGACCAAAGCCTAAAATTTGCTGTCAGGAAAAAAAAGGTGGAGAGGGGAAAAATAGGAGTAAATAAGAAATGAAGCAGGTGCAAAATGAAAACCTCCAGAGGAAGACAACAACTATCAGAGAAGTCCACAAAAATGGGGAAAAAAACCTACAATGCAGTCCCTGAGGGTACATGACAACCTAATGAGAAAATAGATTTTCCTTTTTTATAATATTTATGTCTTACAGAAAAAAGTCAAAGTGTTTGTAGAGATAAGATAACTAATCTAATTTCATAACATGCCACAATTTTTAAGTTTTTGGCTTCAGGAAAACAGCACAAAGACAGGGATGGAGAAATGACAAAGCGAAGTAAGAGCAAAAGTCCTCACAGATTTTTGTACCAGGATAAAAGGACGCAGCTGCAGGAGAGGGCACCTGACCCACAAGTCCAACTGAGCAGCAAAGCAGCATTTTAGTTCATAATTAATAGCCTATGGAAGATGCTGTGCACAACAGCCTAGAAATGGTTCTTGACACATTCATAGATTAAGATGGGAACTGCACAGCAAGCAGTGTGCTACGCAGAGCTCCTACCAGTGTTAAGAAGAACTGGAAACATGAAAACCCCTAAGGATTTCTGTGTATTTTGAACCTGTACTTTCTAAAGCTATTCCAAAAATATTGGAAGTCAGGATTGTGTGAGTGTTCTCATTTTCTTGTATAAAATCCCCAAAGTCCAGCTATCTATTTATCACAGAACCATATTTACTTGGCTATCAGCAAACCATACATATAACATTTTGTACAGCACAAGGAGCTTTGCACTGTAAGAGTATCAGCAATGCAATAAACTCAGCAGTCTGGTGTTTAGCCCATTCTTGAACCACTATCTTTTTCTAAAAGAGTTATGATCCGTTCATATTCATAGGAAATCCAGTATCAGCAGAATATTGCTATATTGCTGATCAGTCTTCATCTAGCCATATATTTTAATTCTATGAGCCTCTCTCTCTCTATATATATTTTAAATTACATGCCCTCACCACCAAAGCAAAGATCTAATCACAAGAAATTACTTATTTTGAAATAAGTTTGAACATTTTTCCCCCCACTGAAAACAAGGTGATTCTGCTTGTTTGCTTTAAATCTTCCAGTTACTCTTACATTTCATTTTAAAATTCACTGTTACAGTACAGCACACTGCACTACTCAAATACGCAAAACAGTACAACCCCTCCACTCATGCAGCTCCAGACCAGCTTTGAGTACTGAAACCAAAAGCAAGTTGTTGTTAATCAGTGAACATGGCCCCTCAGCACCCAGAGTCTCCCTTCCTTTGCATGAACAGCGACTGCACAGCAGGGCTTCACCAAGTGTACTTCAAACATGACTCACCCATTGCTATGAAGTTCCTTTCTATTTCAGGTCTCTCCAGAAAGATAGCCTCCGCTCCCCACACAAAGTAACCAAGGTCACTGCACAGTCTTTACAGCCTTACTGGTGACTGAGCGACGGGCAGCATGGGTCTGCCTCCTTTATCACAAGGGACTAACGCAAGTCGCCTTAAGATTCAGGAACTTTTTCCAAGAATTTCCAACTGACTGAACATTTCTTCTTCCCTCTGGCACCCTAATTACCTGAAAATAATCTGACTCAAGTTCTGGATGACTGCAAAGGACCTTGCTTTCCCCTGACTCTGCAGGTCACGCAGCTAGCAGAACAGCTCCAGCTTTTATGTTTCACTTACCTGTGCACACGAGCAGAAGAGAAGCAAAGGAATACCACATACCTTGGAAGAAGCATGACAGTATGGCACGAGCTGACAGCTACCTCTGCTTCTCTACGGAACTCATGGAGCTGCTAATTACTGTTTTGCTCACCAACCTGGGAGTGCTGGAAAGCCAGGACACTCCCCACACCTCGGTGCATGTTGGGAGCATTCACCTTCCCACTTTCCTTCCTCCCTGCAGCTGAGAGAGCGCTCCCTGAGTCACGGCTGCACCTACGGGAGGCTCCGGTTAACGCTTTAATCACTAACCCCATAACGAGAGGCAACCTGCTGGCGCTCGGTAATTATTTGCTGACAGGGCACACCCTGAAACATCCTGTGCTGAAAGCACTGTTAGGCTTTAAACTCTTCTCATGTTTGTTTTCTATTCCACTGGTTAATGTGGTTGTTCTTTCTTTGGATATACCTAAATCTCTAGTGTTTAGTGAAATAAAGAGTGCATACAAACAGGTGATGTCTAAGTACAAATATATGGATTTATAACATTATGACAAAAAACTGGGACAACACATCTTGATCATTTCATCACAAACAGCTCTAAACTCAGTTTCTTGCTTATCCACTTAATCTTCTTATGAATGTTATTCACTGGGCAAGAGAAAGAACCATTACTTAACTTAATTGCTAAGCAGCTAATCATATAAGCAGATGTTTAAGCTGTAAAAAATAAAAATAAAAAAATCACACTAACACAAGCCTTCCAAGCTCCTGCTATTTATCCATCCAGTTTTAGCCATTTATTGACAGGATCAAGCTTAAGACTGAGACTTGTTGGGCCAAAGAGAGAAGAGTATCAAAAATACTGGACCTGAATTTGTCTTCATGACAGTCTTAAGGTGCTATGATTAATATCAAGTTGCCTCTGGTTTATATCACCTCATGCCAAGGACCAGCAGACCCGTTAATATTTGCTTTCTGCCACTGTCATTATCCTCTGGTGTGCTCCTCTCAAGAGCTAGACAGACATATATGCAATACAACATATCTGATATTTGAGATTACAGTCCACACTGCAGAACTTCTAGTCCTATACCTCAAAAATACATAAATACAGATTTTATTGGTTGGTACGATACTGAGAAGTCTCTCAAAACACACGAAGAAGCATGCATGCAGGAGTTTTGCTCAATTCACCACAGCATAGAAGCTCCACACTGTGGTGAACTTGGAGCTTCACATCAAGCTCCACCACTCCTGCAGAGGTTTAACACAAATCCATACAATTTCAACTTATTTCAATTGATTTTTCCCATTGTACCTTCAGATACCTGAGCACTCTCCTAAGAGCTCTGGATTAAAGTAGAGAGAAAGAAGTACCTTCAAATTCCTAAACCAAGATAAAATCAAATCCATCTATGTTTGACAGTTGGGCCACCTGCTAGACACTGACACCATGAAGCTATTTGGTATCAGGAGGTATCCAAGTATTCTAAAATATAAAGTGAAGTTCAACCCTTCAGTGTTCATGCTAACAACCAACCTTTAAAGGTGTTTGGCTGCTGCTATTGTTTAGAGTGCGCAGGTGTGTGTGTGGTGGGAATGGTGGATTTTTTTAGATTCAGGTGTTACAGATACCTTTACACTTACTAGTAAGGCTTTGAAAACCCTATGTGCTTACTAGTTAGATTCATGCAAACATCTCAAATTAAGATACCAAAGCAATAAAAAAACATGGTAATAATGGACGATAAACCTCACTTTCAATTAAACCAGGTGGACTGATTTTTACAGTAGGGGAATATGGCTCAGCTTTGTTTCTCATTTTCATTATCACACTTGAACTACTTGTACCACTGACCCAGATCTGATCTCATTAAGGTCACACATAATTAACTGATAGGCACCTAGTGGAAGCTGATTGATGCAGTCTGAGAGTAAAAATTACATAGGAAAAAAATTACTTTAGGACCACAAAGCAGTGATTAGTTTGCTGTAAATTACAGGAATAAATATTCCTATTCCTTTCATAGGATAATAAAACCTCACATGCAGAGTGAGTATTGTTATTCACCTTTCTCAATGATTGTAGCTCATGTATACTGGAAGTCTAAAAACATCACTATATATTTATGAAATGGTTACATAAAAGGATAAAAAAGGTTTTGCTTTTTTTTTTTTTTTTTTTTTTTCCCCTGAACAGGCAGGGAATACTGTGATCCTTGTGTCCTTAAAGGCTACAGTTCTTTTTGGCTTCTTACACGATTAATGCAAATTATTTTAGGTTAATAAATAATTGGAAGTTGAAGTCCAGTTGTTTAATAACCTGGCCTCAAATTATTAACTGACAGATTGCTGAGCATAGAATAACATCTCCAACAGTAAAAGACAACAAGAGCCCCACAAAAAAACCCAAAAAACAACACAACAAACAAAACAAAGCAAAAGTTTCCACTTTCACAGTATGCAGTTCCAGTAAAGAGTTTGGCCATGGCACAATCATACAGTCATGCTGTATTCTAGTGGCAATGTTTTGAGAAACATAAGTACACACAAGCTCACAAGAGATATTTTCCATTGTAAAGCAGAAAAAAAGTCTTCAATATTGTTTGCAAAAACAGCTGTTCGTAGACAACTTCAGCTCAGCATTTCCAAATGTGGAAATGGCTTCTTGGACCTTCTGAGACAGAATTCTGAGTCTCAAATGACAGGATCTGAATTTCACAGTCAAATTCTTTGCTTTACATTATGGAAGTTGCCAGGAGGCATCATTAACAGCAAGAAATGAGGGAATTCAGAACAACTGGGTTTATCCTGCAAAGGATTACCCATTCTTTAACAAGACTATCTTCTGTCCATGTACTCAAGCATCAACAGTAATATTTGTGTTGCATGGTGTTTCACAGACACAGCTGATAAGCATTGCCAGTAGAAATTAAGAAACGATGATTAACGATTAGCTCCGATCACTAAACATGCAAAACATACAGCCTTTACAAGGCAGTCTCTTGGGGACCATAATTCCTCACACACCACTTTGTGAGTTTCAAGCTCTTCAGAAAACAGGAGGAGCAGAACCTGCTGTTTGTGGCAGTCCATGTGCCAACAGCTATGGTATTTCACACAGTTGAAAGAACTGATGTGTTACAGGCCTGAGTAGAAATATGCCTGCAAGCAGCACTGCCTTTAACCTCATAAGCAAATTGTTAGATGGGCAGGTCTTACTTAACAGACTGAACCAGCATTAGTCATGCATCATAGCTTAGTGTTGATCATATGTCCCATTAAGCCACGCTTCTAATAGTCCAGACCTTCATAAAAGCATACATGCATTTTCATTGCTTGGAGCTGATAAATATTGTTAAGGGCAGAACCAGAAAGAAACACCCTGCACAAAAAACCTGCTATCACACCCAGCCAGCCTTCACAGCTCTTCTAAGCCCTTGCTCCTTGTTCTAAAGATTTTCAGACCAAAAAACCTCCTGGCATACTTTTTTTCTTTTGTGTGCACACACATACACACAACTACCTCCCCCCAGCCTTCCTCACACCCACCGTATAGAATGCCCTTATGCTCTGGTCAGTTCTCTGTAATGGTCATTGAGGGTCATGTGACTATCGCACCTGACTCCCATTTCCAGCATGCTAATTATTTTTCTTTAATTACTTCCTTCTAAAAGAAGCTAAGTCATAACATGGATTGTTCACCTATTTTCTTCTTGTTTTAAAAATATCCTGATCACACAGAATCATTGAATTGCTCAGGTTGGAAAAGACCTTAAAGATCATCAAGTCCAACCCCAACCTAACCATACTACCCTAACTCTAACAACCCTCTGCTAAATCATGTTCCTGAGCACCACACTCAGATCTCTGGCAAATATCAGACCAGAACTCACAGTTTTTTAATGTATAAAATGGAAGATATATTTAAAAAAATATTCCTTTGTAGCAATTGAAACTGAATAATCCCTATGAAGCAAAAACTTCCTAATATTATATGGTTTAATGCTAGGGTTGGATATGGGTGGAAGAGTATTCACATAAACACCTTGTCACTGTTTACACATATGTTTAAGTGGTTAAAAATTTCTAGATATCACTGTATTCATACTTGCTAACAGAAAGTACTCTTTTTTCAGATAATACTCTGTATTGGAGCACCAAATGTAAACAACTTTAACAAAGGTTGACAACCTTGCTACCCAGCATTACTAGAACTTAGAAACTGCAAGAAAATGGGAAGGATAAGGAAGGAGGGAGAAACTGCATTTAGTGGATATTCTACTGAGACTGAGAATATAAATTAATCTTAATTAAAAATGTGTGATACAAAGCTATTTGTCATCTCCATATTTTACATGATGGTAACTTGATCAAATTTCTTGATGGCACAAATTGATGAAACTCCGTCATTACTGAAGGAAAATAACCTCTTAACAAATATATCATCACTAGGAGACCTAGGAAGTCACCTGGAAAGAGATCAGCCATTGTATTGTTTTTTCGTGGTTAGGTACCCAGATAAGTAGTCTGAAGAGCACACTGACACTTCTTCCGCTTCATTTATTCCAGCCTCTTTCCAGAAGAAAGTCAGATTTTCTTTAACAGCCATTACAAACCAGAGCTTCTAGTGAACAGATGTGGTGGTGCAGCCTCCCAGGTCACTCTGTGATCTCCAGATAAACTACCATTGTACTTTGATCTTGCATAAAGTACAGTGAGTTGGGGCGACCAGATGCTCCCTGTTGGTGACAAGAATTCCTGCTCCTTGAGCCACAGCTTGAACTAAGGAGTACCAAAACAGTACAAGCTGGAGAAGTATTAGAACAGCACAGTTTGTGGAGAACATTCCAGAACTCACCAAATTATTATCTTATCCAATAATTGCTTCATCTGCTTCTGGCCAGAGTAGACAACGTTTTTACTAAAATCAATTCTCTCAAGGTCCTATAAACAAGGGTCCTATGCAAAGAGCCCTTTGAGCTCCTGTGGACCACAGCGGGCTGTGACCCTTGATCTCCCACTGACCTGAGACACCACTCAGGGTAGGCTTTTTTTTTTTTTTTTTTTTGAGGTAAGTGTTAAAGAAAAAGAGGCCCTTCTGGGATGGATTCCATTGTTTGCTGAGAGCCAATGAACAGGAAGGGACTAATTTACCAAGGGAAAAAGGTCCTTGTCTGTGCAATGAAGTTTAGAAATTTCTGCTTGAATTGCCCTTCATGTTCCAGGTCCATCTTGCCAGTCTTGAACCATTAAGTTTCCGTATTTGATTGCAATACTTTCCATTAAATCATGGTGTTAAATTAATAATGATTAAGTGCTGAGTAAGTGCTACTAAGAATTATACACTCAAAATTTTTAATTTACCAGCAAAATATTAATAAAACTTGAACTGCCACTAAAACTAGACTTGTATAGAATCCTCAGTAACAGAAGAAGACAGTCTGTTGCAGCAAAGCACACTGAGGCTTCAGATACCATTATGATTGCTTTGAAAGCTTCCTATAAATTTCCACAGAAAGTATAACAGATAAAAAGATCATAACAGTAATATTTGATAGAGCAAATTCACAGCTACAAACACTATTTTTCAACACAGACACCACCATTAACTATGCACTTTCACTAATGATGAACAAGAGCCTGCAAGCCACTGGAGGTGACAGCTGTGCATGGCTGTCTAGGAAGTGGCTTGTCTTTTATGTTGCTGTCACCACTGCTGATGCACCACGCACAGCCTCTCTGTGCTTAAATCAACTAGTTGCTCTCCCTCAACATTGAACAAGCATCAATGAATGTCAAGGGATGCCACTGTTTCTGCATGGAGGAATTCAATGACACACCTTTGTTCCATATATCAGATGCCATTCTGCTGCCATCTGTCACATGGCAACAAAATAGAACAGTATTTGCAGGATGGTTCTACTTTTACTGCCATACCACCAACATCCACCTCTGACATTGTTGGATAGCATTACAAAATAGGAGGCATTACTTTTAGAGCAGCCCTTGTATGTAGCCTTTAGAGTAATGAAAGCATTGAGGTTGAAAAAGAATAGCATGAGAAATAGCATTCATGAGTTTTTGCTATGCAGTTATGAAGTGAAGAATCAGAGGCAGGGTGACATGGAAGGAATGTATAGCAATTGCAGCTTGCCTCTGTCTGAGCTGCCCACTCACCTTTGCTCAATGCTGCTGTGCCATGCAGACATTTTTCACATTGTGTTCTGGTGTCCCTGCACAGCAGACACTTCTTCATTGTATGCTGCTAAGCACAGCTAACTTGAGTGATACATCAAGCTGCTGGGAAGCTTGCAGAGAAACTGTGAAATCTGAGACTTGAAAACTTTCATTTCTATGCTGAATATTGACTGGGTAAGCAAGTAACACCCTGAAGTACACCAAAATTGCTTGGAGAGAGAACTTTTTACCTTTTGTACTGCATTAAATATCTAAACAGACAGTAGGAAATGATATGTAGCACTTAGGTATTATTTTGCTTTTTAAAATATCACATGAACATGGAGAGCACTATGAAGGAGAAAGTACAAAGCAGAACAGATGGGATTGACTGTATGATGTTCTGCCTTGTGTGGCAGTCTAAGGAGACCTCCTCGGTTTTCTCTGTCTTCCCTCTGACAAAAAGATATTTCTTAGCTCAATTTGCTCTTCTTTCTGAAAATCACCTACTAGACACTGTAATGGCTTGTTCCAAATCCCTTCTATCCTTGCATAACACTGCTTTTCTATTACAATACCAAATAACCCTTTCAGGAGGAGGTCAGCTATCTAGCACCCATTACAAAAAGTAAATACATTCACATACTTACTGTCATCTCATATTCTTCTCTCTGTGTTTGACGTTATAGATCACATTTTTTCTTTTCATTCAGCTATCCAAGACTCAAATTCTTCTGAGCAGCGTCCTAGAGCACAGTGAATGCTCTGTGCTACGGGTGGCAATTATGTGCCACCTCTGTGGCAGAGGCGGTAGCATTTCAGTAGTATTGCATGGAACAGAATGTCTTGAAATCTGAAGTGATAAATCTTCTCTTGGTGTTTACTTAACACATTTACAAATGATAGGTTTCATGGAAATTAATTTAAAATTTGATCTCCTTGATGAAGATGTCTGAATTTCTTTCTAGTTGATAAGTACTTTGGAATAATGAAGCTAGATGAGAACAGAGGCAGATGGAACACAGCAGTATGTAAAATCACTCCCTGATTAGGACTGTGAACTACACACCTTGTGTAAAGTAACATAAACAAGTTAATAGCTGTTTAGGAGATATTGAAATTCCGGAAAGATTCTTCCCTATTTAGTTGTTCACAGGGTGTGCCTTTGAGTCTGGAACTTGATCCACCTGAAAATGTCACTCAGCCCTGCCGGCAATGCCTTGCTTCCAGCCAGTACACATGTTCCTGCAAGTGAAGAATCTGAACTCTCTAGAAATGCGAATTCATCCTCTGAGATGGTGTTGTCCCATATGCCACTATGCAGTCCACACTAGGGAACCATACCACACTTACAGAAGGCAGCTCTCACATCAGGTAACCGTGGCCTGCTGGGTGACAGAGGCTGTCTCCAAGAAAAGGAAGTGCAATCAGCTTAAAAGCTGTAGAGAAATAAGAGTGTCTTTAGGACCGTAAGTTGCCTGTTATGCTCAACCCAGGTTTGTGCAGAAAGCACAGGTTTGAACAGGTGAAAGAATGGAAGTAATTTCAGGTGTGACATTTTATTCTAAAGGTATTGCAGAAACAGGAACTGAGCCTGAACAGTAAATGTCCGGCTATTACTGGAGGAATTTAGTTGGGGAGCCAAATGTTCCTCACCCAAAGCACCCTGTATCTACACGATCCCTGCATGCTTCTGTAGCAGTCAGTTTGGTAGTGCTACAGGAGCAGGCACTGAATTTTTATACTTTGATTTACAGCAATAAATTTCAGATACCCTTATGAAAAATTAAGGAATATCTAGTAAAATAACCTGAAATTGAGGATTCTCAGGCCACTACCTCTTTCTACAAAAGTGACCTGAGTGTTCAACCTGGTATCATTCCCTTGACATATAACATAATCAATTTGCTCTTAAATTAGATTCCAGAGAAGCTGTGGGTGCCCCATCCCTAGAGGCATTTAAGATCAGGTTGAACTGGGTCCCAGGCAGCCTGATCTGGTGGGGGGTTGGGTCTGAATGGGTTTTAAGGTCCCTTCAAATATTGACAATCTGTGATTCTTTGACTCTATGATTTTACGAACAACAGTGTTTTAAGAAAGAGATAGGACTCTGCTGTTCACAGTCAGACACCTATGTTACCTGAAATGTCATCAGAGGTGATATTTTTCCTGGGGCTGGATCCTTCGCTTTGCCCATTCCACACCAGCAGGACGTGTTTTTTTTCCCTGTGTAATGGATTCCATGCTGCAGACACATGCATGACTCGATGCTGCAAAATAAAAAGTATAATCTCTTATGGTGTGCTGAAAGGGGTGTGCTGAATGGCCAAAATGCTGCAAGGAAGTAGCTGAGCAGGGAAGTCTCCTACTGCTGGCCAGGCTTGTGCTGCAGGCAACTTCATATGGTGAGCTTGCACTGACATCTTGTGGCAGCAAAATGTGCACAGATTTACACAGGTCATTGCTCATGCTCTGCTCCATCTCCCAGGAGCTGCTGCGCTGGACACTACATCTACAATTTATTTACTCAAAGAGCTTTATTTTAACTGATTTTGACCTTCTCATCACAGTAATGCAAGTATAGAGTCCAATGTAATTAAAAATAATTGAGGTAAAGCACTAAAATCCTGGTGTTTCCAGTTCTTTGTATCCCGGAACTTAAATCTGTGGTCACGTTGTACATACCACTGCAACAATTAACTTTCATAAGCTGCTGAGGCCTCTGCACTACAGTATTATAATATCTTGGATCGTTTGCTGTGAAAATGTTCTCAGAAGAGAAACCTTT
Source organism: Phasianus colchicus (assembly GCF_987193195.1). Lineage (NCBI taxonomy): Eukaryota > Metazoa > Chordata > Aves > Galliformes > Phasianidae > Phasianus > Phasianus colchicus. Next base: position 32,322,993 of record NC_143439.1, read on the forward strand.
TTTGACTGAATGCAGAATACATTCAAACATTCATGTTGGAAGTAGAATCTTTTATTTTAAATTTATCTTGTAAAATGTATACATTTTAAATTTAGAAACCCAAAGACAAGCAAAATGCTTTTTTTTTTTTTTTTTTTTGGTCAGAGATTTTTGTGAATGTAAAAATTATTTATGTCAGCCCTTATGTTGTCTACCCCAATGTCTTCTGATTTTGTTTATCTCTATTTTCCATCAAGTCCATTTTAAGAAACTTAAAATCTTATTGCAACCCTTCTTTGGTACATTAACTCAGAAAAACAATGCTGTATTCAAAAGATGTGTATGCACTAATGAAAGTAATTTGACATGCTAACCACTTATTACACTGAGCTTGTTTCTTAGTTCTTCAGACTTTATACACATTTCTGATTAGGCATTTGAGGCTTTTGCCTGATCTCTAAAGAAACAAAACTCCACAAATCTAATATAAGCATCAATATGAATAATTTTATCTTATTTATGTCAAAACAAAGTTACACAGGGAAACACCTATGAACTCCAGAGCAGTGTCTGTTCCATAACCCTAGGATAATAAAGATGCAGTAGAGTAGAAGTACCACTAGGTGGGGTAGCCCGAAGGATGCTTTTTGCTGAGAGAGCTCATCTTGACAAAATCTTATATTTCATTTTGCAAAGCTGGAATAAAATTACTCTCCCGCTGGTTGAAGGGGTGTCAGAGCTATCAGCACCTATGTATTAGAGTTAAAAGCCTGCTGAGAATGTTTTATTGACTCTTTGGTGGGCAGGGAAATAACAGTTATGTTTATGTTGGAAAGTTGTTTTAAAAATCTGTAATTAAACAGTGTCAAGGAGGCTATTAAGCCTTTTTAAAGATAGTTTTTGAAGTCTGAAGAGTCATCAAATACTGAAAAAATAAAAGAAAGATGAATGTGTAGACACAACACAGTCAGAACTCTCATGTAAACATGCCTTGGTACCAGACTTGAAATTGGCGACAAGAAGCCCAGTTTAGAAGAGTAGATCTTAGAGTTTGGGAAATTACAGACCAGAATATTAGGCAAATTAGGAGAAAAATAAACAAACAAACAAAGAATGGACAGTGCACTCAAGACTAAATATAAAATACTGGGGAAGGGTTAAGCCAGCTTTCGCTTGGGGAAGCTGTGGCTCAGGACCTGCTCAGGCGCCTGTGCAAATCAGTGAGTTGGCAGGTAGAGGCCTCAAGTGATAGGGGCTCCCAGAGGGAATCTATGTTCAGCAACAAGGATTACTCTATAAAGGACAGAAAAAATGGGTGATGTAGAAGAATAAAAGTTTGGAAACAAAGGCAGAACACTTTTCTTATAATAGAGGTGGTTTGAGTCCCACAGATTTACTTTAAATCTGTGCTGTTTGGCATGAAGCCAACTGAGAAAGTGAAAATTCCCAGTTCCAGAAGCTAAGTTACATGTAAGTATCAATTAAGTCTCCCAACCTTTTTGGGCATATGTGATTGTATCTAATAACACCAATATGTGAACAACTAGAGATGATGGTAGGGCACAACTTATGTCATAACACAGCTGTAGCTTCCAGGGTGAGAGCAAAACAATCTTACACACAAATAATGGTCAAATGGAATGAACTCAATAAGAAGTGCAGACCTTGACACACAGTTCTTAGAGGTGGTGGTGTTTTATTTCTCACCATTAAGGGGAAGCTCTTCATGTTTCTGACAAAAAGTTTCTGCGTCAGCCTCAAGGTGGAACTGTAGGCTCATCTGGACCCACGGGTAGGGTGAGGCAATCCCGGAGAGGGCTGCTCACAAATCTCCTGTACGAGCCTGTGAAAGAGCCTGTGTAAGAGCCTGCACTACACCATCTGCTCTGAAAATTGCTAACACTGTTTTTATTCGAGCAAAGAAACATTGATGGACAAAACTCAGTGTTTATGGGAGCAGAGGTTTCATTCATAGTATTGCTGCCTTACCTTTCATATACTTCCTGGCTAAAAAATCCAAGGAGAAAAACTTGATTTCTTAATTAGGTTGCATTAGGAAGTGCTGTAATAATGTTACATTTTTCTGCATTTTACTGTGGTGTCTGGGACAGAAAAGATGGAGATGGGATAGACAGATGGATGAAACTTTCATAGCTCTCCACAGTACACCAGTAGGCAGTGAGCTGCACCTGAGCAACTAGACCTAGTACTTCCCTGTCAAAGGAGTGACTGCTGAGGCTATGGGAGCAGACGTGAAAGAGAGAATGAAGCCATAATGTGGATTACTGGGAGATCTTCCAAGGCAAGAAATAATAGGAGGGAAATACCATGCAATGTTTAGCTGTAGTTACAAGCTTTACAACAGTTCAGTGATTAAAAGGGTAACTGGTCCTGGACAAAAAAGGTGAAATGACACCCACAGCCTATGAAACATTTGGAAAAAGAAATCCCATTAGTCCTAGCATGGCCAAGTATTATTAAAAGCAAAAATTTCTGGACTGAAAATGCAGAGCCCTGAACAAAATAAGAAATACATGTCCACTCTAGCCTATTCTGTCTCAAATGCAAGAAGTTGCTTCTGCCATTGTTGTGAATAGGCAAATATTCTTTCTTTTAGCTGTCAAGTGAATTAATGGCTGGACCACAAAGAGTTAAACATCCTCTTCCCATCAGACACTGCAATCACATAAGTAACTCTGAGCTCTTATCTGCTGGATCTATCAGTACCTGCAATAATTGAGACATTGGTGTGCTGCAGTCCTCAGGAGGCTCAACAGCATGGGATCACCTATGAGAAGCATGGATGTTATTTTTCATTTTGTCTGCTGTTTGCAATGAGGGGGCAGCAAATAAAGCCATTATGTGAAATACAGGGATTGATGCAGGAGCAAGTGGTAGAAGAGAATGATGTTGAGAGTCCTGAGATAAGATTATCACTGCCTATTATACATTTGTCACTTGTGTTTGCTTTGTGACATGTATTTCTTGTAAAACATAAGCTTCTTACCAGTTATGACCCTCATGGATAATGTGACAACTTCCAGAATCAGGTGGATGTGCCTGAAACTGCCACAGCAAAACAGGGCAAGTACAAACTCCAGAACAGGCTTTACAATACAATGGAGCAGCTGTGTGGAAAAGAGAACTCTCAATGAGTCAGCCAACAGCTTTCCTGAGTGGTTTATCTATGCATGCAGTAACTTGTCAGTGTTTATTACTTTCAATCTGGTATCATAAATGATGCTATTGCTCGTAAAACAGAATATGAGCACTTCTTTGCCAACAGTTCTGAAAATCACATGGGCATCAGAATATTCTACTCCTTTCAAAGCAATCCTCGAAAACACAGTTTAGTCCATGTATTGGAGCAGAACCCTAAAATACACTGCAAGGCTTCTGAACATGCAGTTCAAAATCTACAGGAGAAGTAGGATTATAAATTAAGTATTATTCTACATTTTACACATTCATTTCATTGATACTATTTCTGGTGCTACTAAAATGTCTTGCTAATGTATTGTGTCTTATTAAAAAATAAATGCCAAAATGTGTAGGAAAATGATTTCACTGTGTGTGACATCATGGAGGGCATATTTTTGCATTCTTTCTTCCTCTCTTCCTTCCTTTCTTTTTTTTTTTTTTTTTTTTTTCCTGGTACAACTGTAGGAACAATTGCCAAAGGCAAAAAAATCAAGAAAAGGCTGTTAGCAGTAGCAAGCTGCCCCAAGATAACACCTGTCACTTGGCAATGTGAATAAATTTAGTGTAAAATCTCATCACCAGTGGCAAAATATTTATAGTAAAAACCTAGGGAATGATGAAATCCATGAGGGTGAATTTTTTGCTTGTTTGTTTGTTTGTTTCTGAATGATGACACTGTTTTGAGTACCTCCTTTGAAATTTAAATAAACCTGGCTTAGAGAAAGAACTGAGGGTGCACTCTGAAAATCACAAATCTTTTGAGCTTTCAAGAAAAGCCAAAGGCAACAAACAACAGAACCATGCAACACAGCACGAGGCAATTTTGCCACTGGAGATGAGAGACACAAGACCAACCCAATAGCAGGTACATGTGATTCAAAATCCCTTCGGTATCTTGCTGAATGGGGCATCTTACTGGGCAGGTATCCTCATGGGCAGGTATCCTCATAGAGGAACTAGTAAAGGACTGTTTACACAAATGTGTTCATTTTCTGGTTGCTCTCTCACTCTAGATGTCATAAATTAGGTTGAGATTAACTGAAATCAGCACTTAAAGATGTTTATATAGTGGGATTCAAGTCATAAAGGAGAAGATTCTTTTCTTTGCAATCCATGTTTCCATAAAGAAGCACTCAAGTGGGTTCTGTTTATTTATTTCAATGTTACTAATAATTTCCCTCAGTCAGTACCTTTCTGAAGCATCACCTTTTTTCTTGTGCCTACTACTGTAGAGCTTGATCTCAGGCTTTTTGAAGTAAAAGATTTCAGTGAAGTGTAGTAGTCATGTAATGATCAGATCTCTGTTATGTTTGCTTATCTTAGACCTTCCAAGGCAGAACAGTTAAACTGCTGAATTCAGGAAGACCGCTGAATTGCATTTGTGTAAAAGTTACAGGGTAGTCATAAAAAGTCTTTGATGCTTAAGTTCTTGAAATGTGCACTGCGTCACTTAGCTAAAGAAAGTCTTAATAGGTGGTTTTAGTTTAAGCAATATTGTTTAAGGCATGTGAGACAGGGAAAAAATCTCCGATTTCACAAGTGAAAGGTATGTCAGGGAAACCACTCCAGTGACTTCAGCGGAATGAATAAGACCCTTGTAATCCCCAGTAGTGTATCAGGTCAAATACTGCAGAAGAGATATAAATCATCAAAATCCTTCAGGGGAAGTGTTACCTGCACTGATTTCTGGCAGGAAATTCAGCTTCCAGCTAGTGTCTGTAACTAGCATTACTGTGAAAACAGAGCAGTTTGCAACAAAAAAGGCTGTTAGCTGTAGCTAAATTTAGTGGCCCTAAGGTGTGGGACAAAGCCAAAATACAACATAAATATTTGATTTTGCTGTTTTGGCTTGTTTGTGAAATGCAACAAGGGTAAAATGTAGCGCTGGAATCCTTCCTAGAGGATGAGAAAGTAAATATATTTTAGAATGGAAGAAAAAAAGTTATTGCATTTCTACATTATGGATTCTGAATCTGTTTTAAAATGTTTTGAAGTCTTACAGTGTTAAAGAGAAGCTCGTACTGTTTAATTGCAAATGTTCAAGCACAATGGGCAGAATCAATAATGTCTTTCAAATGTCTTCTAAATCCACATTTTAAATTCTACTTGACAATCTCACAAAACTCAGATTAACTTGCATTGTCTGAGGTCTGTATTGTTATGTCTAAGAACTGCGTTAATGATTTATTGAATGACGTAACACACTGCAATCCCATGGTTTTTTTTTTTTTTTTGCAAATACACATTTTACTAAAAGAAAAATATTTTTAATATTTTTCACTAATTTCTTACAGCTCTTAAACTAACATTTCTTTGTACTATAATCATCAGAATGTATCTTTTTCTGAACTTCTGGAAAAGAGCTGTGGTAACATCAAATTAATCTCCTGGAAGACAGGTGGCTTCTAGCTCTGTAGTTAGGTCATTTTATAGTGGGGAAGTCAGGCACAAGAAAATAAATTCAACATTTTAAACATAGTTAATTTGCTCTGGAATCACCTCAGACAATGACAATCTCATTTTTGGCATCTTTGCAGTTGACCTGACAATCCCATATCTCAAAACTCTGCAACAAAGCCAAGAGCTGTACTGAAACCCCCTGAATTCCAGGTTAACACTCCAGGCACGTGATTATCTTTTGGCTGACATTACCAATATATCATATAATATAAATCCAATAAAACTAATTTATGTGCTGATTTTGTCCTGGGTGGTTCTTATATTTTCTTTTTTAAAGGACTACCATTAAGGTGAAATTCCTAATAGTCCATGCATTCATACGGGCACTCCTCGAGCAAGGTACTTACACTGTCTTACGTACTGCTCTTACAAATATCCAGCAACCTCACCAGCAGTTAGAAATACACAGAGGATGTGAAAATCAGATGTGAAGTATCCACATACAGATTCAAGTGTAAAATTTCAAACATCCAAGGGTTATCTTGCCTGCAGAACATTAACATCTCATTCACTCTAAACAGAAAATACACAAGTCTATGTTTTCTTTTCACAAAGGCTTTCAAATCGTTGGAGGGTTTCCAATCAAACACACACAGGAATGGGAGCTTTAAGTCCAGGTTCTGATCTCAGACTTGCAATTTGGGCCTTTTTGATGCTTAAGACAAGAGTGATTATCTGCTGGTTGTGCAAGAGGTTCCACAGACTTGGAATAGCTGCAGCTCAGCAGTGGACAGTGTGCAGAGCATACTGAGTCACTGTCAGCTGTATTCATTTCTGCTGTGGCAGTGTGCAAAAAGCCCTGTTTTGTTAAGTGACAGTTATTCTAAATACTCTTGAAGAGTTAGGAAAACAAGATATTTGCTCTCAGGTGTTGGAGTTTTACAACCTGATGTAAGCCCTGCACTGCACGCTCTGAGATGTCATCTAGTAAGACTGCAAGTGCTGTCAGAAACCCTGCATACGTCCATTCTCTGCTATTTCTGGCTTCTGTATTTGCTGGCTTTACGCTTAGAGAGAGGATCTAATGCAACCTCTTGGATGATTATTCTGAACTCACTAATGAACTGGGCCAGGCTCTTAGGTGGAAAACACCATCTACTCAGAGCAATAGCACTCACTTAGTGGAAATGCTGAAATGGCATTTGTGGCTCCTAGGCAGGAAGCTGCCCTGCTGCTCTTAAGGAGGGACCACCACCATTGTTTCAAAATGACAGCATTGTGCTTGCGTGCCAGTAGTGCAGAAGTGACTTCTTACACAGGATGGCTGGGATGACACTGTGCAACACAAAGAGATTGCAACATAATGTGGTAGGGCTTTATTGTCTTTCTGGAACTCATTACAAAGTTCCTCTCTCCAAGAAAAGTGACATGGTAATTGCCTCTGGATGTTTCCACAATGCATGATTCACTTGTACGTGAATGATGCTAACACGTCTGCTTGAAGTTAGGGCCCAGCAAAATTGCAGAAGTAAAATATTGGAGCTCTAACTTTTGCAGATAAGCATCGCTGGGAGACATATTCACAGCCTGAAAGACATGAGGCATCTGTTGCCTTACTGCTCTTCTGCCTCCAGCCTGCTTGTTTTCTCTTTATACTACGCAGCACAATGTTCCAGCTGTAATGCAATAGTTACGACAGTCACTGTAAACTAGAAATAATAACAGTGTGATCTAGTAGCTGAGTGCAATTGAGTACCTGCTATCTGCATTGTTTTGTGTCAGTGTCGGGGTTAAGTGAGTCGGCATATTTGTGGAGATGTCCAGCACTTCCTTACTTCATGACCATTGCAGCTAGTAGAACAAGCCATTGTGACTAAACTTGCCAAGAAATGAGGTGAGCTAAATGTTATTCTACAAGGCTTAATAGAGATACCTTTTCTTCTGCAATATAAATGTCATTATGTCTTATTATTCCACAGCTTATTTGATGACACTTCAGTTCTTTAAAGTTTCAGAACAATCCTTGCTAATCCTTCAGATATTATCTGCCAGTCCATACGGCATGTCTAATGCTTCATACAATAGATTACAGTAAGTAATTTTCTAGGCTATGTTGCTACTGCTCATAGTAGTTTGAGGTATGCACCTTCAGGGAAGCCGAACTGTTACCATGCCTTCCTCAGCCCAGATTTCTTGTTCCCACCACTTAATCATACAAAAGAGAGTAGAGCCACAAAAATGATTTAGGGAGTGAAGCATCTCCCTTATGAGTAGAGGCTGAGGGAGCTGTGTCTCTTCAGTTTGGGGAAGAGGAGGCTGAGGGGTATCTCATTAATGTCTATAAATGTGTAAAGGGTGAGTATCAGGAAGATAGAGCCTGGCTTTTCTCAGTGACCAATGATCCAATGATAGGACAAGGGGCAGTGGGTGCAACAGGAGGATCCATACAAACATGGGAAAAAACTTCTTTATGGTGAGGATCACCACAAAGGTCAGAACACTGGAACAGGCTGCCCAGAGAGGTTGTGGGGTCTCCTTCTCTGGAGACATTCAAAACACCCCTAGACGTGTTCCTGTGTGACCTGATCTAGGTGCTTCTGCTCTGGCAGGGGGACTGAACTAGATGATCTTTCTGGTCCCTTCCAATCCCTGATATTCTGTGATTCTGTGATCATATGCTCAAAAAACGAATAGAGAAACATATCTGCTTTTAGTCATACTTCAACAGATAAATGCACTTCATTTTAGATTTATTTTGTTGAATGACTGCAATAATGTTTGGCACTTCCTTCCTAATTGTGTTAAGTAAAGAGTAGGATGTGAACTGATTGGTACGGAAAACTAATATTCCTTTCAGAATGCACTATGTTGAATTTAAGAGATGACACGCAGTTTTTAATTATTAACTTCCTAAACAAGTTTCCAAAACACTAATTTAAAAAATAAGAACTAAAGTTCATTGGACAGTATCTTCTCATCTATCACTGCAGGAGTATTTATGTCAGGGCAACAAAGAATACATCAGCTTTTTCATTTTGAATGTGTATTTTGGTGCATCATGATTCAAAGCTTTGTAATAAATTCATCCTTATCTTGGAATGTTCAGCATGAAGTCTAAAAATTTGTATGAGTCTGCACAAGTGTGCTCTAGAAGTCATTTTTCCCTTCCTCTCCAATTCCATCACTTGAAGTTCAAGCCTTATTATTAAAACATTATAGTAACAAAGATTACGAGTGTAAGTATAATCTATAGTCAACCCTTTTCAAACACTTCTATATTGTGGTTTAAAAAGTCAGATGAAAGGTGAACAGAATGACGTTCAAGTGCACATCCTGCTCATTTTGTAACGTTAGCTGGAAGGAAATTGTTTTCAAACTGAAGTTTAGTAACCATACCCTAGTCAAAAATACAGCTCAATTGTTAGATTTCAAACAAATGCTAATGGATTATTAATTGCGTAGTGTTTTACTTCTAACCACTAATTGTAGAAAAAGAGATGAAGCACTTGAACCACTTTCATTGATCCTGTACATGGAACTGGATGATTTTACTGTGTGTGATGCTTTCCAAAGCAGCTCTCATTTCACAGAGTATTTCAGAATTGCAGAAATTGAGCTGAGATGTTGCAGAGTGGTTAACAGACCTCTGCAGCTCTCGAAATGTAAGTTAAAGCCTTCACCAAAGAAGGCTCCAACTTAACATTAGTATGTACATGTTTATTCCAGTTGGAATAATGAAAGGGATTTTAGTGCTGTACTGAGTAATTACTCTTCAGTGTGCTACTACCTGAAAAATATTTATTTCTTGACTGTGCTATTGTGCTAGGCTTTCAACGCTCATGTAGAGTTCTGTCACTCTTTAAACACTCACTATGCTTCATCTGACATCAGTACCAAACTCGAGTTCAAAACCAAAGCCATTGTGCAGCAGGAGGTGTGTTAGAGCAGCCATGCTGATGTGCTGTAAGATCCTGATCTTGTAACATAAGATTTCATATGTGTTAAAGTAACCATTGTCACCTAACTGCTTTGACAGAAGCAATGAATCACCCATTGTTACAGATGAAACCTAATCATGAAGACAGGTTCTGGCAAAAGCTTGACTAGATGTAATGGTGCTCCTCATAGATCTGGGAAATGTCACTCTATCACCACTCTGTTGCCACGTCAAAATGATCGGGTTATCATCACGTGTCATACTGCAGCTAATTGTGGCTGCAGCTTCCTAAGTGGTAGAGGTCAGGATTCTGAGAGTAGAGAGCATGACAAAAACCAGAATCACAGCTATGGACTTCAGGAGACCAGAACTGGACTACATTTTGAGATGATGGACAGCAAATCATAGAATCATAGAATGGTTTGGGTTGGAAGGGACCTCTAAGATCTGTTCCAATTCCCTGCTATAGGCAGGGACACCTCCCTCTAGACCGGGTTGCTCAAAGCCCCATCCAGCCTGGCCTTGAATGCTTCCAGGGAGTGGGCATCCACATCCTCACTTGGCAAACTCTTCCAATGTCTCAACACCCTCACAGTAAAGAATTTCTTCCTGATATCTAGTCTAATTTACCCTCTTCCAGTTTTATCCCATTTCCCCTCATCCTGTCACTACCTGCCTTTATAAAAAGTCCCTGCCGAGCTTTTCTGTAGATCTCCTTTAGGTATTGGAAAGCCACTATAAAGTGTTCTTCAGGCTGAAGAGCCCCAGCTATCTCAGCTTGTCCTTGCAGGGGAGACGATCCAGCCCTCTGACCATGTTCGTGGCACTCCTCTGAACCCACTCCAACAACTCCATGTCCTTTTTGTGTTGAGGGCTCCAGAACTGGACACAATACTCCAGGTGGCATCTCACAAGAGCAAAGTAGAGGGGCAGAATCACCTCCCTTGACCTGCTGCTCAAGGACACTTCTCTTGATGCAACCAAGGATATGGTTGGCCTTCTCGGCTGCAAGCACACATTGCCAGCTCGTGCTGAATCTCTCTTCAATAAATATTCTCAAATCCTTCTCTTCAGGGCTATTCTCAAGCTATTCTCTACCCAACCCATATCTGTGCTTGAGATTGCCCCAGCTCAGATGCAGGACCTTGCACTTGGCCTTGTTGAACTTCATGATGTTGGCATGGGCCTCATCATGAGTTGAACTTCATGATGTTGGCATGCCACCTCTCAAGCCTGTCCAGGTCCCTCTTCGCTCTGGTGTCAACTGCACCACTCCGCTTGATATCATCTGCAAACTTGCTGAAGGTGCACTCAATCCCACAGTCTGTGTCACCTACATAGATGTTAAATAACATCTGTCCCAGCACTGATCCATGAGTAATGCCACTCATCACCGGTCTCCACTTGGACATTGAGCCATTGACTGCAACTCTCTGAGTGTGACCATGCAGCCAATTCCTTATCCAGCAAGTGGTTCATCCATCAAATTCATTTTTCTCCAACTTGGTGACCAGGATGTCATGTGGGACAGTATCAAACACTTTGAACAAGTCCAGGTAAATGAAGTCAGTTGCTCTTCTTTAACCTACTGATGCTGTAACTCCATCATATAAGGCCACCAAGTTTGCCAGGCATGACTTACCTTTGGTGAAGACATGTTGGCTACCATCAATCACCTCATCTTTATTTTCCATGTGCCTTAGTCGGGCCATCAGGAGGATCTGCTCCACAATCTTGCCAGGCACAGAGGTGAGACTGATTGGTCTGCAGTTCCCTGGATCTTCTTGATAATGGAGGTTATATGTGCCCTTTTCCAATCAGTAGGAACTTCACCAGACTGCCATGACCTTTCAAATATGGTGGATAGCATCTTCATCTGCCAATTCCCTCAGAATCCATAGATGGCTCTCATTGGGTCCCATGGACTTGTACACCTTCAGGTTCTTTAGATGATTTCGAACCTCATCTTTTCTTACAGCAGGTAGATCTGCCTTCTCCTAACCCTAACCCTAACCCTAGATCACTTGCATTTCCCATTTACTCTCTGGCAGTCTATGAGAAACTCGTCCTGAGGTCATCTTTCTATCCAATGAGGTTTTGTCCTCCAAAATGGTAGAAATCATGGAGATTTTGCAGAAGCAATGGAAATGTTTTCTGAAGAATACATGTGATTAGAAGAATAAAACTTAGGGAAGATACAGTGAGTGTGCAGTCATGGATACCACTTCAGAAATGAAATGATAAAAGTTGGAATAAAACCTTGTAATAACTCATAAAACTTTTCAGGCCCTCTAGCTATTATTACAGTTAAGAAAAATGTGGAAGAGATATGGTTTTGTGTGGGTGGTTAAAACATTCCACTCAGTAACTACCTCCATTGCATGCCTTGCACTCATAATGATTTCCTGGTTAACTGCACCAGCACTGAAGATCTCAACAGGTTGGACTTAACAAACAGGAATAGTAGACCTTCAGGAAGGAAGTGCTGGGCAAAATGAAACTCCTGGCTGTACATTTGTATCTCTTACAAAAGATTCAGTCTCTTCCTGGTTTGAGTTTGGCACACACCACTAATGGTCCACATCGACACACAATTTATCCTTAGTTGGAAATCAGCAGATTTTTACATTCCTGTTAAAATAGTTTATGTGTGAGTAAATTAGGTCTGGGCTAGAAGTAAGAGAAACAATGATACATAAAAGTGTTTTCACATCTCATATTTTTCCTGAAATGAATAGGCAAAAATGTCTTTGATTCAAACTACTTGTTCATAAATAGCCATTATGAAGGCTGGACACTTGATTCTACCAGTAAAAACAGCTGTAGCTATCTTTGGCAAAGAGCTCTTTGCTCATACTATTGCAGTTAAAGAAGGTTGGGCTGGATGATCTCATAGGTCTTCTCCACCTCAGGTGATTATATGATTACTGTGTAACTCAAGGAAGTATTTGAATTTTACTGCTATTTCAGTGGCAAAGTATTATGGCTCTGTGGAATCCTGTGCTCAGATGCACGAGAATCCAAGTCCACACAAACACTGAAGAATAATATGAAAGAGAACAGGGTGAGACTAGCAGAGGGAGATGATGGCTTTCAGAAGTTCAGGATGAACCTTATGGTTAGGAAATGGCATAAAATCTCTGTTGTCATTCTAACAGTTGTCATTCTAACAGTTCAAGGTAGGTCAGATCTTGGCCGATGCTGGTTTGATGAACAATAAACCCACAGTCATACTTTGCACAAATCAGTCATGCAGAAGTAGGATCTCAGGTTAAAAGTGATCTGAGTTGGCAGGGTTTAGATCAGAATACAAAATGACTACTTGCAATTGTTAAGTCACTTTCTCTTGAAGAATTAGAGAACATCACTTCATTTCATCACTTTCCCCAAAGGTGAATTGTAAGTGCACAAGATTCATAGGATGTGAGAAGATATGATTCAAAGTATAACTAAGCCAAGATGGTTAGATATATATATTTATTGATAAACGATTATCTTTTTAATGTCAAATTCACTAAATCTGAAAAGTCTTATGTGCAAACAGAGATGTTTTCAAAAGCACTATGATACTGCAGCCAACCTACAGAGGCTTAAAAATGTGAATTCTGTCTTTATATCATTGGGCCTTTAAAAAACTATTTGTCAGTGCTTGGAAAAAAAAAAAGAAACAAATTCACAAATCACACAAATATTCTAATTTGTTATTACATGTCTATGAGCAATGGAAGAAGATAAAACAGGTTATAACTAAAGCATATGATCAACCTGCTACTGAAATTTACTTTTTCTATCTAGTTTCACTATTTCAGTCTGCCATTGGGAATACTCAACTGTTACTCATCTATCATTGATTTTGAGATAATAGACAGTAAAATCGCTGATTTTCAATCAGTATTACAGAATTCATTGGCATTAAAAGAAGTTCTCTACAGCAGAAGTTGCCAAGAAGTCAGAATAATGTAAATTTTCAATTTGATGTAGGCATAAGATTGCAACTCAAAATGAAGAAAAGAAGTAAAGCCAGTGGCAAGGAAAATGAATTTGGTTTCCTTGAAAAAACATAGCCTTCCAGCACTGTTTTAGCTGCACTAAATACAAAAAGAGAACATGCTTTGCTCCTTTTGCTTGAGGAGCAGGACTGGATGGGAAGAGACAGGACCCAGGTTCTGTTCCCATCCCAGCTGACTTTCCTGAGTCCTGCCCAGTGTCTGTACCAACTGCAGAAGCAATTAGAATACCCAAGTGCAACAGCAATGCAAATTCTTATTTTTACATGTTAACAGGAGAAAGCAATCTCTTCCTCAGCAAATACTGGAAATCAACATACCATGGAACAGAACAAACATAAATTGTTAATCTACCAAAATGGATTGTATGCACTCAGTAAGGCAAATATTTAAGCAGAACATATAACTAAAGCAGCAGAAATTGATTCCTGGGGCAGAGTTACCTGCCTGACTCAGCTAAAGTTTCTGCAGGGGCTGTGCTAGAGTCATCTCTCCATGGTTCTTGAACACCTCCAGGGACAGTGACTCCACCATCTCCCCGGGAAGCCCATTCCAGTGCCTGACCACTCTCTCAGAAATATTTCCTAACATCCAACCTGAATATCCCCTGGTGCAACCTGAGGCAATTTCCTCTAGTCCTGTTGCTAGTTACATGGGAGGATAACTCCCACCTCACCACAGCCTCCCTTCAGGTAGTTGTAGAGAGAGATAAGGTCACCCATGAGCCTCCTCTTCTCTAGACTGGACAATCACAGCTCCCTCAGCTGTTCCTCATAGTGCCTGTGCTTCAGACCCCTCACCAGCCTCATTGTCCTTCTCTGAACATGCTCCAGGACCTCAGTGTCTTTCTTGTAGTGAAGGACTCAAAACTCAACACAGTACTCAAGGTGCAGCCTCACCTGGGCTGAGTACAGGGGGATGATCACTTCCATGCTCCTGATGGCAATGCTATTTCTGATACAAATAAAGAGCAGATTCCTTAGGATGTGCTTTATCTGTTCTGGTCTCCAATTTGGCTCTTATTCAGGAGCACTTTCCCTCAGCTCCAGTGTCAGAGATACCTGTTTGAGGAACTAAAACCTCTGTTTTGGTTTCACGTTATGTAAACATACATACAGTTCACTTAATGAAGATCAGAACCACAAGGAGCCAGCTTCTCACACCATGGGGATGGGCCCTCATGAGTAAAATGCAGGATATGATTCCCTTCTTCTTCGTATTTCTTTGTCTTCACTCTTTGTTCTCTCAGGTGCAGGCCAGAAGAATATGTATAAGCTCTTTCTTTCTCTTGCTCATACTAATTTTTTCTCCACATAGCTGAAACTTTGGAAATAAACAATGCCAGAATGATTCACACACTGGAATTTGAGGCCAACACACCTTTGTCTGTCTAGTAGCTGTCTTGTCTCACATCATCTTTCTGCATCTGAGTTCAGGACCTTGTTCTCTTTGTAATTAGATCCAATACAAAAGTATGACTTCAGTGATATTCACTTATTCCTGATTTATACCAGTAGACAAACAATTAGAACAGCAATACACATGTGGCGCCAGGTTAATAATTCTGCCTTGCTTGCAAGTCTGAATAGCAATAGACTTGAAAACATAGTAAGTTGATAAAAACTATCATTATTTCATCCTTTCCACTCAAGTAGATCAGAGCTACCTAGAAAAAAAATTCTAGTTTTGGCACAACTGGTAGAATAGAAACTTTCAAAAGGGAGGTAAAGAAGTAAGTGAGTGTGCATGAGAATAGAAGCAAATGGCACTCATACATATTTTACAGTCTCTATCTTTGTTTTCAAGAACTGCTTCTGTCTAGAAGTCATAATTTGCTACACTAAATAAAATATTTTTTTGAAAAATTCTTTGACTCATGTATTGTTATTAGTGTTCATTTACTTAAACATATTTGTGAAAAATAATTCCTAATAAGAAATACAACATATGGTGATACTGGCTGACATTCTGGAAAGCCTGTGAGTAATACTACCACTGAATTTTATTTTTTTAAGTAATGTAACTAGTGTGATTTTTTTCTAAAATGTAGCTGTAAATTGAGTAGTGTGAATATTCTGATCATTCATTAAGCAGCATTCTGTCTGCTAGTTTTTGTTTTGTTGTTCATTTTTTGTGGGTTTTGTTTTATTTTGTTTCAATTCTGCTTCCCTTTATTGAGGTGACTTCATTTCCTATGCAGTTACTACAGACATGGGGAAACCCCAGGAATATACAAAGACACATTTTCCATCAAAACTGACCTGATTATGGCTTTTGATTATATCGTGAATAGGCCATAGGGCACAGAAAGGACTGCAATTTCAGACTTTTGAAAACTACAAACAAAGTTCCGAGTCAACAATAAAGGTTCTGACTGAGGCTCAGGAACTTTGCTGAATGAATGTTCAACATTGGCATCAGTGGATTTTAGAATGGTGGAGTAATAAATGCGTTAGGATCCAGGACAGCTAGCAAGATGAACAAAGAGAAACAACAGAAAATTAGAAGGGGAGAAAGAGAGATGATTTTTAATTGCAGAGCAAGAAGCTGTAGTGGTAGTTTCAGATGTGTTGTCTACTGTTGGAGCACTCTTTTGTACTGCAGGGAGATCCACGTGCCAAGCCCTGTCAAGATGGAACTTGAAAGCTTTCCTCTGCCTCCAAAACAGAGCTTTCATCATCAGTGGAGGTGGAAAAAACTATTCACCAATAGGTGTTGCAATTGTACTTTTCTGCAGAAAGCATCACGGGACTGCACGGAAAATACAGGAATAGGGATCATCACCTCCTGTGCAGTGAGGAAGTAGCACTTTGGGACAGCAGAGCTTTGCCTCTCATCCTTCTCATAGGGCTTTGTGCAACTTCATGCCCAAATGATATTTATTTGTTAAATCACTCACACAGTGACCTTTGTAACACCTGCCCAGTAGAAGACTGTTTTAGGAAACACACTTTTTTCCATGTGTAGCCCTCCCAGAAACAAATGAATGCAACTTCTGTTCTGTTTGTGGTGTTAAATATTGTGCATAAGCAGCTGCAGGAAGAGGTGTGCAGCCAACCAACAGAATTTCAGCAAGCCTTTTCTGAGAAGGAGGACTCAGCCAAATGAGTTAGGCTTGTAGAATTCCACATTAACTAATCAAAGATGAGCAAATATTTTTGCAGGGTGCTGATTCAGATACTACTGAAGCTCATTAGAAAGATGAATACTCAACACATAACTTATGGGTACATTTCTATTTACATTCAATTATTCTATACCTTTCATATAAAAATAATTCTTGTGACAGCTGGCAAACTTTACATCTTGGTTGGGTGTTCTTTGTTGTTTTTTTTTTTGTCACTACCTAATTAAGAAATAGTTAGGGGAACAAGACACATACCTCTGGTATATGTAACTAAAGGGAAATTCTCTATTTGGCCCTCACAAATCAGTCAAATTGCCTAAGGAAGGTTCACAGCAGAGCGTGTTTCACAGTCAAAAGAAAAAAAAATGTGGACTGACAGACAAAGATGCAAAGAAGCTGACACATTTTCCCTTTGCAGGTCACACATATGCATAGATTTTACATATGGGGTTACAAAAGTGTGAGAAAATAAGAGGAAGAATTTGCCAGAAGGAAATGTACAGCTGAAGCAGCACTAGCCTTTCTTGCTGAACTGACTATTCTCTGAAGGAAGGAGTTAGCATGTTCACTGACACAGCTATTCAGCTACTTAGAATACTTAGATGTCTGGATCTAAAACTTCAGGCATATAGGTAGGATTTCTAAAGACAGTGGTGAGGAACTGCTGAGGGGAATGAGGTCAAAGCAGAGTTGGAGGAACATCACAGGAAAGAAATCCCCCATTGATCACAGTTATATAAGGAAATGTGAAGTCCCATGTCACTCAGCGGTTGAGAAAAGCTGGGGAGAACAAGCTAGGAAATAATCTGAGGAACTCATTTTTTTTCACTCAAGCACTTTCCTACCTTTTGCTATGACATAGCAAAACAGATAAGGAAGCCTTCACTAATGAAATTAGCTAAATTTAGACCTTAAGCAGTACCTGCAGAATGATTCAAAATAATCTAACATGCCACTTTGTCACATCATTTGGGCAGGGGCTACAGCACCACACATCATGGTTAGAAGTCAGCTGCAGGATATTAGTCTCTAGACTGCATTTGCACATGTCATACAGTGGGCTGACACTTCTCAGAAACTTTATCACCAACAAGTGATAAAACCTATGGCAGAAAAAAACATTTATTCAGCCAGAGACTGTAAACTTTATTTATAATACTCACATGTAAGGGTTGGGAATTACTCTTTTCCATCAGAGACATTATGTATTGAAAATTCAGTAGCTTTTATGTCATGTCTTCAGCTGCGTCACAGTTCCAAAAGTAGAAGGTTAGAAATGAACTGAAGAAATAACTCCTTTTTTTTTTTTAACCCTAATCACAAAAAAACCTTTTTTTTCTTACCCTTATCACAAGAGTTTACAATAAAACACGTGATCTTTTCATTTATGGTTCATCTTTTCTGACTTCTCCTTGTAACCACAAAAGAAGTTTTCCATTTGTTGGCTGAGGACTTTCTGAAGCCAAGTCTTTACTCACTACCTCTTGCTTTTCTGTCTTTGATTTTTAAATTATTATTCAAAACACAGTCTGCAGAATCCTCCTCTTGGTTGTTCTCATGGCTGCATTTCAAGAGTTGTTACACTGTAATCACAGTATTATACAGGGAAGATGTAAGACATCTAAGTTTTTCATTAACTTGAAGATAAACTTACTGTTTCTGTACTGCATATGCAATGAAGGTGATATACCTTGTGCCCTTTATGTAAAACTTACTGCTTGTTTTGCTTTATGGAAACATTATTTCTGCTTTCTTACTATCTGGTGTTTATCTCTAAGTTAATTAAAAGCTTTGCTGAAATGATAGACAAAGAACAGTTTATTGGGTTTATTTAGAAGAGGTCTACACCCTGCAGGCTCATACTTCCGCTTTCTACCTGTAGGCCAGAAGATGTTTCCACTGATATCCTAGTTTACATTTCTGTAGACTGTTGGCTATTCACGGAAATAGTGTGTCAAAAAAACAAAAAAAAAAAACCAAAAAAACCCCAAAAAACAAAAAAAACAGATATAGGAAAGAATAACCCAAACTATGCTGCAACAGGCAACAGAACAGCATTTTTTAACAAGAGATCATCTGCAGGAAATAAGATATAGGACTATAGAATTACAGAGTTTGAAATTAGTGATAAGGATCAATTGCTAACTCCTGTTTTCTAAGAAAAGAGTCAGAAGGCATCAAACCAGGCATAGCATGGGAGTGTAATAGGGATAAGTCTCAAGTACGCTAGATCTTTTCTTTCACAGTCCCAGACATATGCCTATGGCCATGGTTGAAGTCGAAGAGAGGACAGTCAATAGGCGGAACTCGGGTTTGTAAAAGAAGGGCTGTTATTAAGTGCTTAGGTGCTTACGTTACCTAATCCAGCTATGTTCACTGTAAGATGAAAGTTTACAAAGAAAAGATGCTTAATTTGATGTCAACACATGTTATTTGGCTACTATTCAGAACACATCCACTATCTGTATATTTTTGTATAAATACAGACACCGATACATACGAAAATATTAAGCAGAATTCAACTTTGCATACTTAAATCTCTGTGTAATTCACAATGAGTTGGAGAACAATAAACATATATTCATTCCTATTTCATCCTATGTCTTATTCCTTTAACTGTCTCCACTAGCAGGCAGAAAAACAATAACAGGGTTCCTTTATGTATTAAAACCCCACAATCTTATGTTTATGTTACAGTATTATTTTCTATCATTAATACAAATGTTTGTACATACCTGACTTTATCTGAATAACTCTCCTCCACATTTTCATCTTTCCTGTAATTTTACCACAAGAACATTCTTTTTTACCAGGCCAAATTTAGATTTGCAAAAATGTCTCAATAATGTCAGAGTGAGAATCCTACAGAACCTTCTGGAATTCTCCTCTAATCAAATTCAAAATTCAAAATGCTCAGTAGTACTCCAAAGACAATCTGTATTTTGTTGCTTATTTCAGTGATGCTAGACTTCATTATACTAAAAAGTAACATAAATCATCTCAGAAAATAAACATTTTTTAAATGTCATTGTATGTAAGGAGTAGGAGAGCTTATTAAAACCCAGTTCTAGTATCTGCCATTTCTAAAAACTGTAGTTCCTAGTTCTAACAGTTCTCCCAACAATAATAATGTAAAATAAACAAACAAACAAGAACTCATGTGCACAGAAAAAAAACAAACAAACAAAAAACAAAAAAACAACCACCCCAAAGTTCAAGGACACACATGGAAAATCACAGATCATATGCAAAAAAGTTGCAAAGGGAAAGTTGCAAAGAGTAGCAGAATAATAACTGCAGAAGTTTAAAAGTATGGAAAAGAACAGTCACAAGAATGCTACACAGGAAAATACAGAGTACACAGTGCTAAATAAAGGGCTACTTTGTACACGTTCTATGTTTTTATCATTCTTCAATTAATAAAGTGCTTCCTGCTTATGAAAAGCAGGTTCATGGTAGTTGAGGGAAAGGGGTTTGCCCATACCACCATGACTCATTCTCCAATAGCACACTACAGGTTCAGGAGTTTCCAGTGGTGTGACCCACACATGATGCAGGGGGTTCAGGACAGTATATAATCAAGGCAGATACTGAGCACAGCCACTGACCACCTTCGAGGCTGAAGGAGCAAACCCCTCACCACAGAACCAAACCCAGGTGACACACAGAAGAAACACTCTTGAAAGATGATGGGCAAGGCTGTGGCTGCTGTGATGGCTCTTCTCCTGATCTCAATGGCTGGAGCAAAAGGTAAAGAAATCCTTCCTAAAACCCTTATAACTAATTGCCAATGTGAATGCTGATGGGGGAAGATATTATTCTGTCTTAAAGTGCAGCAAATAACTCTGTGTGGGGCTAGATTTTACTCCCCGGTGAAAAGAGTAAATCCATGTAAATACATCTGATGTAGCCAGGTACAAAGATTAGCCAAATAAAAGCAGAGTGATAAAACTGCTGGTGCTCAGTCATTATCATTTTGCGTTTCCTTATGGCACTGCCTGCTATACAAACAGTTTTTGTATAGTGACAGCGATTGGGCAGCCCAAGAGAATGGGTGAAGGCAAATTTTTCAAGTCTTCTGACTCCTAAAAAGAAAAATTATTTCTAATACTCTGAGAAAAAACAACATGTTTCCCGGGCAAATAGTGAAATAGTCCATACACTACCTGTGTTTTTTTTTCTCCTCGTTTTACAGGTATGGCTCAGGCACGTTCAGCGATTGAACTCCGATGCCAGTGCATAGAGACTCATTCCAAGTTCATCCATCCCAAGTTCATTCAAAATGTGAACCTCACCCCTAGTGGACCTCACTGCAAGGACGTGGAAGTCATGTAAGTACTGTTGCAAAATCCTCCCTGCTACTTAACAAAAGGGAAACAGATTTTGCATTAGGGATGATGTAAGCGTTCTCTAAAAGATGCAACAAGACAGCAGGCCAGGTTAATCAGAATGCAGTGCGTGATGCCCCTACAAATGACATAATACATGTCATATGATGCATAATTTCTGTAAATCTGTACTTAAATACTACATGGAATTTTTCAGCATAAACCTGCACTCGTCAAACATGCAAATAAATCTAAAACTCTGAATTCCTCTGACATAAAGAAAGAGAATTAAAGCCACTGAGCTGCACTGAGCAGTTTATCAAGACATGCATTTTATGATCCCACTTCTACTGCAGTCAATGGAAAAATGAGTATTGCCATATAAGTCACAGAAATCTTACTGTGAAGACATTTTTATGGACTAGCCAGTAGAGTTTCTGAATCAAGACGGAAACATTTAGCTCCTCAATTAAACACCATCACAAATGCAAACAAAGCTATCGGAAAAAGAAGCAATTTTGAAAACAGTGAGTCCTGCAGATAAGTTAATCCATCTACAAAGATACAGGAATGTATGAAAAAAAAAAGAAAGCATGTATTAGGCTACAGCCTCAACTGATAGCAGCTTAAATTAAGGGAGAACATCTCAGTGTATATCTAGAGAACTCTGATGTTGCAAAAAAAAAACAGAATTGCCTACGGAAGGGAGTTTCACTAAATAGACCTTTTGACTTCCTTTTTTTTTCTCTGATGTAGAGCTACTCTGAAAGATGGCAGAGAAGTGTGTCTGGATCCCACTGCTCCCTGGGTGAAGCTGATCATCAAGGCAATTCTGGACAAGTGAGTATTTTCTTCTCTGTGGGTACAAATTATTGAAGAGCAGTATTTTGAATAAGCTAGCAAACAGCCACTGCACAAGTTGTTCAAAATACTGTCTCATAAGGAAGTTGCTATCAGGAAGTTTAATGACTGGAGCAAATACTGTGTTTGCTTTGTACTTTAATTATATCATTTGGTTCAGTCCCTTAGTGTGCCACACATCCCACGTGAATGCTAGCTACAACTCTCATAAGGCACAAGTATATTGCAAACTTAAACTCAAGTGTTCGGTCCTTCGGAAATTCAGGCGTTAAGTGACTGTTTTTTTCTTTCTTGCAATGGTTAAAAACAACTATAACTTTTTCAAAAAGAATAGCATTTAGGTGAGTGGGTGAAAATCAGGCCCAAGGGGGGTTAAGCGAAGGATCAAACTACTGAGGTCCGCTGAGTTACTAAATACTCATGAAAAGGTGACTGCATACTAATGTCTCTTTTTATTTTTATGTAATGGCTTTTAAAGGACTTGGACAAAGCACAAATCCTTTGAGGCCAGTTTCATGCAATTCCAGCATGTGATGTTGTTCCATTAGTTTTAATCTTTTTTTATTTTTTTATAGGGCAGACACCAAGAATAAGACTGCATCCTAAAGCAAAGAACAGAGATGTCCTACCTCCTCCAGGAAGACAAAAGTGGGAGACACCGCCATTCAGCTTCTGGCAGCTCATTTCCTCCTGCCTCTTACATTCATACTTTCACCATCGTCTAGAGGATACATCCTCCCTCTTTTTGTAGTTAATTGACAACTGTAGTTTAAGTCTTTTAAAGAGGTGTCATACAGGAGAAAAACCACTGAAATTAGAAAAAGTAGGGGGGAAAAAAAAAAAAGGCTTGTGAAAGGAGATGGAGATTACTCTAGCCACAGCAGGATCAATGTGGTGCACTCTATGCAGGTCTTTCTTTAAATAATGTCTTCCCTTACTGCTAATAATTTAGAAACTGCCCAACAACTCCTTTTCTTCAGGAACATGCTGACAGGTAGCATCAGCTGTACCTAGGTCACTGCTTCTTGTGTAGGCTGCAAACCAGAAAAAGGGGGCTTTCAGAGTCAGTAACCCACAAGTCTGAGCCATCAGTTTTGGAGCCATCATTTTCAAGGTATTGTTTACTGTGAATTATTGCTGTGAAGCTATAAACATATGTTTTAATGCCATCTTTTGGTTACAAAAAGGGCACTTTATTTATTCACTTGAATTCTATTAAATATTTATTGCATCTCTAATATTAATTAGCTTATACTTTGTCATAAGAATGTAGATGGTCTTCATGCTTTCATTATTTATTTATTTATGGAAAACATTGAAGTTTTTATGCTTTCATTATTTATTTATTATGGAAAACATTGAAGTGTTCATGCTTTTATTACTTATTTATTTGTGGAAAACGTCTTAGTTTAGGTACCTAATAAATGCTTATTTAAATGTTTTTATTTCAGTATTGTGTGCTATTAATTTCCTTATTGATCTAAGAGGATATGTTTATTTTCCTTCAGCATCACATAAAGGTGTCTCACAAAGTCAAGTGGAGGCTGAGTTGTGGGGACTGAAAGTACATCAGGGAATTAGGGGACCTGATCCAGGTCTATAAATATCTAAGGTGTGGGGGGCAAAGTGGCGAGGCCAGACTCTTTTCAGCAGTGTGCAGAGACAGGACAAGGGGAAATGGCCAGAAGCTGGAGCATAGGAAGTTCCACACCAATGTGCGCAAGAACTTCTTTACAGTGAGGGTGACGGAGCACTGGAACAGGCTGCCCAGGGAGGTTGTGGAGTCTCCTTCTCTGGAGATATTCAAGACCCGCCTGGATGCCTACTTGTGTGATCTGGTGTAGGGAACCTACTTTGGCAGGGGGGTTGGACTCGATGATCTCTGGAGGTCCCTTCCAACCCCTACAATTCTGTGATTCTGTGAATTCTTGCTTGCAGTACGTGCAGATGATTTTCAGTAGGAAAAAAATACAAAAGTGGTCAACTTCCTTCTTTTCTTGCTAGACTTAATTTTTTTCAGAGAACTGGGTGATAAAACCCATGGGCAGAAAGAAACGAGCAAACAATGATGAGTCACAGTTACAGCAGCAGAGTAAAACAGCATGTCAGCAGTGGATCTGGCACAGAACCAGGTTTCTCATTAACTTACCGTAATCAGGCATATCTGATAAACTGCAGTGGAGTCAGTGAGCACTCTCTGAAATTTCAGGGAAAAGGGAGGATTATACCGGGAGAAATCATAAGGAATGAGCTCCGATTGTAAGGCTACATGATACTGTGACACAGTGATTTACACTGAATCCCTGTGACACAGTGATTTACAATGAAAAAGCTAGAATACCAGAAGCAAATGCTAGAGAAAATGGGAAAGTTGAGCAACTGTTTAGATATCTATTTTTCTTTGACCTTTCCTAAAAGGAACCACTCCATATTCTGCACAAACAATGTATGTTTGCTCATGGAGCAAGAAGATAAAAAGGGAGTTTCTATTACAGTTTGAGCAACTTCTTGCACAATGTGATAACTGTCCCCACCATACTTTGCCTCTGTTCAGATCTGCGCCCCTGTCCCAGTGCATTACAGACTTCTAGACTTCATCTTCAAGATATAAAGAGGACAGAACGCCGCATGGGGCGAGGCTCTGTGCAAATTTGTCTTACAACAGTAACACTTCTGGTTTCTGGATGATTTTCACAAGCTGGCCTCCCTCAATTACTTAGTGTGAAGCAAGAAGAGGTGAGGAAGAAAGACTCCAAATACACAGTCATGAAAGCATGTGTGTATCTTAAGGGTTTAGGACCAGTTTTACTGGAAACATTGGTAAAGCAGTATGTGCGCAGCCTTTGTTGCGAGTAAAATTCCAGTCAAGTTACTGTCAGCTGAATCATGGTCAAGGAATCTGTTCTCTTAACACTTCTGTCTAAA
Organism: Phasianus colchicus; assembly: GCF_987193195.1. Classification (NCBI taxonomy): domain Eukaryota; kingdom Metazoa; phylum Chordata; class Aves; order Galliformes; family Phasianidae; genus Phasianus; species Phasianus colchicus. The sequence goes on from NC_143439.1 coordinate 32,347,758, forward strand.
ATTTCAGCAGTAGCTTACTCTTAGGACCTCAAGTAGAGCATTTGCACAGGCTGAACCATATCCTTCCTTTCTCCATAGGTGAAAAGTGATTCAGAAGCTAGCTAGAAATGATATTACAGAAATGTATTTCTGTTCAGCATGCAATTACAAAAGGCCTTTCTTAGGAATAAATAACAATTCTCACTAGAAACATGGTTCCAGTTCTCAGATCCCCACCACAAACCAAAAGAAGCACCACAGCTCTTCTGAGTTGATGATTACCTTTGTCAAACCTGGCCTGTACTTCTGTGTTTGTTGTTTCTGCTTTGCCAATATTAACTCTGAAGCCACGAAAGGACTAATTCTCCTAGCAAAATATTTTTGAGACACTTAAAAATTCAGCCAATTTCCTTTAACTATATCCTTTTGCCTATCAGGATAAAAAAAATAAATAAATAAACATGAAACATGCACAGTCCATTTCAAATCAGAATGTTGTTAGGGACACAGAACAGTATCTGTACTGGATGATAAAATCTAGTGCATGCACCATGCTGCTGTTCAGCCAGCTTCCATCCTACTAAATTTCACTTGCATTTTTTCTCTTTTTATTGCTGCAGCCTGAGTACACTGAAATTCTTTACTTGGCTTCTGCTAAATATCTGAATCCTAAGGTCTTCTTCAAATGCATGCAAGATGACATGCAGAAATCTTATTAGTGTGCTATCATGGTAAGAATTAGAGAAAATATACTGTCCCAGAGATCGGGACATTCGTTCGTTAAGCTGGGAGTTGTCAGTGTCCAGAGGGCACCTGTAAGCCCTAATGCACTCATCTAGGTCCTCCACCCATTCACCTGCCCACAGGCCTAAGAACCTCATTTAAACTTGGCATGGGACTTTCATTCTCTCTCTATGTTCTAGGAGTATTGCTCTCCAGCTTAGCCACTGTCATGCCTGTTCTTAATTGCGGACCATGCTTATCCAGCCAGTGACTCAAGGCCTCATTTCTGGCTTGGACTTGGACCTGCATCATCACTGAGACACCTGCTGGGGTGCTCGCTTCCTGGTTTAACCCTGGCTGGTGGCAGCCTGCCCTGCTGGTTGTGGAGACCCTTTTGTCTCCTTATCCTTCAAGGAGAAGGTGTCCAGCACTGCTCCCTGGCATTAGTTATCATTCAAAATACAGTTTTCTTCCCTAGGGCTATTGCAGGATTTTAAAATGTCAAATCATTGGCAACATTTCCATGTGACTGAAAGCCTTAGAAATGATGTTAACAAGTTCAAGAATAGAACCTTCCTTCACATCCCATGGAAATAGCAATTTGTTCATCAAAGAAGTTTGACTTCTACAGTCATCCTGAAAGAAGATTGTGTAGAAAGACAATGTTGTTTTGTTTCATTATGGATGCATGTATTGCAAATGAACCATAGCATTCATTACATATAGTAAATTCCCCTCAAAATTTATGAAACAAAGTTATTACGAAGATAGAGTTATAAATGAAAATGCTATGGGGAATCGGGTTAAAGGCCTAAAGTAAGATCTGAAGGGCAGCTAACCATGACAGTTTCATCCATAACTCTGAAAAGTTCTCTTCCAATAGCAGAGGTGTGTGATCTCTTCTGCCCTGACAGTGACTGTCCAGTGTTCTTTCCACAAAGCTCTGGGCAGACAATGCATATCAGTCTCCAGTATGACCGCACCCTAGGAAGCTGTGGGGATAACTGTTTAACTCTTGGAGGTCATAGAATTTTCTATCAAAAAATGCCTTTTCTCTGGCTGATCACAATTTCTGTAAATTAACACTATATAAAGGAATAGAAAATAACCACAGGACATAAAGAAAATGTTATGTTGCCAAGATACAGTAATTTCTCAAGGAGCTGTTTACAAGCTTATGTTATAAATAAAGCAGGTGATGTGACGTGTCTCCACCGCAGGCAAAGCAACTCATGTTGACATACTGAACCGGGTTCTTGTTAGCTACTGATCTCAGCTAACATCCCAAGTGTAGTCCTGCTCCCTGATGACAAAAAGGTAGACACTATGTATGTCCAAGAAATATGATAATTTCTCCTCCACACAGCATCAAGGCTCTCATTTAGCAGAACCCTTTTCAAAACCAATTCTTTTCCTAATTTTATAAAACTACTGAAATTACTTCATATGGATGCTGTATTTTATCAGATCACATTTTGGCCCAGTTTCTTTTCTTGAGATCACCCTTCTCTCCTCACAAAAATAAGAATATCTTAATATCCCAGTGAGCAAAAAAATACATACTTTGTGCTCAAGAAATATTTCACTCAGGACATTTATTCATCTTCTGGTTTAAACACCTATGATTATTTTAGCTGCAGAATGTTACAGAGAAAACCGAATTTGCTCTGTGCTTATCTGAACCAAATTTTATTATGACATTGTTAAATACATCCTCCTATCATAGATAGACAAATTAAATATTCAGAATAGCTGAAGTGACTTAACTGACAATCCACCAGACATTTTAAGCTTGCCGTTTTTTGCTCAATGAGTAGAAAAACTTCTGGTACAGAACTAAGTATCTAAAACCCTTCAGCCAAACTAAAAATGATAGCCAAGGTCCTTTCACAGAACAGCAGAAACTAGTTGCCTGCATAAGACACTATCAAAATAGAGAGCACAATAATAACTATCAAAATATAGTCCACAACATTGTCAAAGTAACTCTGTTGGGCACAAGTTTTTGTGCAAGGCATTTAAACTAAGTGGAGAAAGCTTGACAGAAGTCCTCAATTCAGAGAGAGGAGTAAAAGCCATTTTATTTTGGGTTGGCCATAGGGAGGTGTTGGTAGTGCTACGCTGTTTTGCAAGAGTAATACTGCTCGTTAAAACTGTGAATGTTGATTTTTTTGCAAGAGATGTGAGTCTTCAATTCGTTATCTTTCAAAATTAAAAAGTTTTTTAAAAGTCAGTGTGTGCCAGTTTCTGGGAGGGAAATATGCCTCTGCCAGTAAGTTAGTATATTTATACTTTCATGCCATGTTTTATGTATCCCCAACCCTAAATTTTAAGAAATGTTTGCACAAGAACAAGATCTTTTTTTCTTAATGTGTCCATGTATTTTTTCTTTTCTGTACATCTTTCTCCTATTTGTACTTTTATTCTCGGTTGGTAGGTTATGTAATGATAGTAATGATAATACTTCCTTGATGTAAGATTTACGTGGTGTACAGAAGAGAATAAACGATAAATAGATGATCAGAGCAGAAAGTAGTAAAGAACATGTGGACATAATAATATTAATCTAATTTGTTCAAGTGATGAAATTTTGGTGCAGGAAGTCTTTCATGTACTACAAGTTCTTAAAAGGTGACAACTAGCCTGTGGATTGGAAAATCCCATAGTTCTAGTCAAGTTGCCTTTTTGAAAGGGTTTCACAGCCCTGGTGGAGATGAGCCACTGGTGTTAAGAAGACTTGGATATAGACAAATAATGGGAGAATACGTAGAAATGAAGAAAAGAAAAAAAAAGTCATCTTTTTATGGAACAGGGAAGTGACCCAGGGATTCCTACACCAGCTTGTGAGGAGTCCAATTTGGTTTGGCATTTCCATTTTCGGTCTGGGAAGCTAATTAGCTACGAGATATGGTATTCTGATGACACTAATTGAAGAGTAGGAAAGACTAAGATCGACTGTGATGAACTGCTGAAGGACCTTAGGATATTCAGATTAGGCAGTAAAATACCAGATGAAGGGCAGTGCAGGAAATAACAAAAGCAGTTCAGAAAGGAGGAGAAATTCCAAAACTCCTATAAAAATGAGACATTCCAGTCTGGTCATTAGGACACACAATTGTATGAAGCTGCGTGTTAGAAGTGGCAGATCAGGGCTCAGCAGTGAATAGGACTTCAGAACCAAACTAAAACAGAAAAAGAAACCCAACCCACATAAATATAATGTTAGGAGTTTTCTTTAAAAAGCAAGGCATCCCCGGGTGAATGTGATAGAAGTAAATCCATATCCATTTCTCCAAGAAAGATCTGTCCTCGAGAAAGAGGCAGAGATCCTTATGACAGCTGTTTCTGACAGTTATAATAATAGGTAGTACAAAGACCAAAGCTGGCTTCATTTTCTATGTGTGCCAAGAAAATAAATTTTTGGAAATGTATCTTTAAAACTGATCTTTTAACAAAAGATTTAGATGTCTGAGAGATGCCATTCACTGAAATGGGGGATACTAGTCAAAAAGTGACCAAAGAAGATGGAAGTATGTTTAGAAGTGGCTTCAGCTGAATGATATTTGACAGAGTACACTTGCAGCACAGCTGCAAACAATGGATAGGTGTGGATTCTTTACTACTGCCAGAAAACTAGCAACTAAACTATGTTCTGTGAGGTGCTTCATTATGTCTCATCAGAAGTTCTAAGCCAGCCATAGTCAGCCTCAGGGTAACCTAATGACAACCAACTAGTGGTTTTCAGAAAGAAGCAGATTAAATTAGTGATACTAAATTACTAAACTGCCTGTGTTATTTTTAAAGTGGTATGCATTATGCTTTAGTTTCTGATTAGAGATAAGACACTGACAGATACAGCAAGATGAGGGATGAAGAGCTGCATGGCTGAAGCATGATAAAGCACAGCATACCACTTCTGTGTGTGCTGTCTGATGAGAGGCTCAGACTGAAACAACCTGCACTACCTGAAAGTATTCATGCTGACATCTGCAAACCTTTTTGGCTGTAGTTTAGGGGGAAAGAAAAATAACAGTGTGACATTTCAAGAACCAGAGATTAATATATGATGTATATTGCCTACTGATCGCTTCTAATTTAATCAAAAATTCCCAGGACAAACTTCTTCAAACTTCTTATGTTTCCTCCCATCACTTCCTTATCTTACTTCCATATTCTGCTTGGCAGGAAGAAAATGCTTCTTGCCACAGTCATGATAGGAAAATGTGACTGAAGGAATAAATGCAGCTTTCATCCAGAAGATAAAACTCTAGTTGCTGGTCCCTGCACAATCTCTAGTAGGATTTAGCATCTCCTCTGTTAATATTAGGCAGATCAAATATATATATATTAATAGTTGTTAATATTCTACATTAATATTATCATGCATATTGTTGTATCATTAATTACTAGATACATAACATTGCCAACGACTTCATATTGAATTGTACCAAATGAAATATTTTGTATAGCCTACAACAATCTTTTAAATGGAAACTACAATGAAGAACTGACTGTTTTGAAGCAGAGCTGTAACTTATACACAGACACATAAATACATACGTGTACCACTGCATTTATAAATCTATGAATTAAAAGGTAAATCAATTTAAAAAAGCTATCCTGTTGTCTTGTGATTCCAGAGGGATTCAGCAAAGTCCAAGACTAATGGTGATCAGACTAAGGGTACATAATCATTTATATTTAGACACATAAGTGAAAAAAACCCCACAAGTTGCCCTAAGCTTTTTCCCTTTCCTTGTTATGACTTCCTCAATACACTAAGTAAAAAACATGTTCAGGAGACAGTCTGCTCTCTACGTATCTGCTCCCAACGGGTTGCCTCACAGCAAAGTTCCATGAGGGTTTGCACAATACTGTGCCCAGTATTTGAACAGAAGTGACTATTTGTCCCTTCAAGGCACCACAGGTCAACTGAAATTGCTGCTGCCAGCAAGCCATTTGCAGGGAAATGAAGGCAACTTCAGAAGATTAAAAAAGATGTATTCTTAATTTTACCAGAGAGAGGAACTTTATCAGCCCAGTGGTTAGAGCATCTACCTTGAATTGAGGCAACCAGAAACTGCAAGGTACTGAAGTCCACGTCTGTCCCATCCCTCATGATGGTCTTTCTTGGTCACTAGAGTACTCAGGAATCCCTACCACACCAACCACATCCCTTCTGTTTGTGTGTCCTCTGCTACATGCAAAGATTCCAAGTGATGCCAGCCAAGACCCTAAAAAATTGACTTCTGACTCTTGTGTTCATTACACAATGCTTTGAGTCATGTAAAAAAAAAGAAGTAGTTTTTGACATCCTGCAGCACGGAGAACACATCCTATACGCTGCCTTAAACACAAGCAAAGGAAGCATTTCCTTCCCTTTTCAGTAGTCTTTCAGTAATTGGCTTATTGCCTAACTTCTAACTTCTTCAATATAGTGGCATGTTTTTAACATGGTTAAGCATGGAAGGTCTCTGCTCATGGCAGTATCAGCTCAGTCAGTGACATTACCTTTGAAAAGATAAAGCAATTCCATTTGCATAAGTCATCTCAGATTGTTCTTGGGAAAACACACACAGACAAAATCAAATAAAGAATTTGGAGTTCCCACATGGAGGCAGAGACTGGGATCAAATACTGGGCAAAGTGTTGAAGGAATACAGTGAGAACTTGGGTGAAGTGCTCCCAGGTACACAGGTTAGGTGTGCCAGGAATTTGGCTTGATTTCACATCTCAAACTTTCTATGCCACAACATTTTTATTATGTATCCTCTTGTATTTTTTATGAAACTGTGTCATACTGGAAAAAAAATTGTAGTGAGAAGAGATGCTTTAGCTCTTAGAAAATGTAGTGGGCTTTTATTTCATTACAAACATCCTGCTCTTTTAGACTGATACTTGTTTTTAGCCCCGGGGCAGGGTTAATCATATAGGTGGAGCAGGCTCTTGGCTCCGTTTTTGTCCTGGGGATTTTTTGCGGTTCTGTTACTGCCACACTCAGGAAATAGTTTACTCTAGCACTAAGGAGGGCAAAAAGTCACTGAATCTAATTGGGAATTCAAGGGGGATTTTTTTCACCTTGGATGAATGGCATTTCAGTGCACACTAAGATAAAGCAGCAAATAATTGCAAAGAAATTGGTATCCCCAAATCAAGTTTTAATTACTCTGTGTGTGTATGCATACATATGTGGAGACAAAGAAAGACATCCCTAAAGAAAAGAATCAGCCAAACTTTGTTCAGAATAAGCTTGTTAGAAGTTTGACATAAACAATAAAACAAACATTTGGTATCTGGTATGATTCCTTCCCTTTTCATGCCTTCAGAAAACAAAATGTATTTTTCAGGAAAGCTCTGTAAGATATACAGCTAAGGAGAAGCACCATTTTCAGCCAGAAGTGGTATTTTTTGTTGACTCAGTAAGTGGCTGTATAGTCAAATTTGGCTATAATTTTTCCTGGGTCAGCTGAGATAGCGATGGGAAACAGATGGATTTTCCTTTTATCAAATGAGTTCATGGCCAGTAGTAAACAGTGAAGTATAAGAAATTATAAACTAGTAAACACACTGAAGATGAGTTTTTCTTAACTCTTTGGAGCTGGGGAGAAGTGCCTCTGTAAGTCCACAGACCACAGAACATGAAACTTTGAGGATATGGATGACAAACAGCAAAAGTCATCATGGTCAAAAGGGCAGTATTTTTACAGAATCAGACGGAATGTCTTCACCTTAACACACACACTCCAAATGGGTAAAAATAACAAATCTTCATTTATATGACAGAGCATTTGAACCCAAGCTTTCCCTTAAAATGTCTCCACTGTATAGCATTATTTCTACCAGCCAGAACAAGCAAGTACTCAATATTTCATGCAATGAAGTTCTTTAACAAGAATGTTTACAATAGTATCATAAAATTTACTATGATTTCCCTGTGTAAGACCTAGGGTTACCGTAACTGAAAGAGAAACATGTTACTAACAATACTGACATTTATAAAGCAAACAAAAGCAGATATATTCAGCAAGTCTCACTGTTGCATTTGCATATAAAATTTCCTCAAACTCTAACATGTGTGACAAGAAAAATGCAGGAATGGTTTTCAAGGTTCTTTAGAACTAAATATCCATCAGGATGCTTTGAATACTGCACCCTCAGTTCCTTTACTGAACAGAAAAAAACTGGAGATGAATTTGTACAATTCCACTTAAATGGATATAAATACCAAAAATAATAATAATAATAATAATAAAAAAATTAAAATTAGCAACACAAAACCAGTTATTACCATGAAGAAACAAAACATAACAGAATTACAACATAAATATAACCGAAGCCATCATAAAGTTATATTGTGAAATAAGTATGTACATTACAGAAATAGCAAAATTTACAAAATCCTACAGAAGAAATTAGACTGCATGGGTATCATTTACATGCTTTAATAAATTAATACGTTATATTATTTGCAGCAGAATAATTCATCATCAGCTAGGCTATTTCACAACAGTCATGTGACTCATTTTTACTACATCTGGGAAATTCCTCTAACGCAATCTACATGCTAGCAGAGCCCTGCACACAGGCACAAAACTGTATAAAAGCAGAATGGGTCTCCCTGTTCAGACATCAGCACTCTTCTGACAGGAGAGATCACAGCTCCACAAAACCTCAGCTCAGAAGACAAGCCAAACACTCCTAACCATGAACGGCAAGCTTGGAGCAGTCCTGGCTCTCCTCCTGCTTTCAGCAGCTCTGTCGCAAGGTAAGTGAATCCCTCCCTGTACCCAAAGGACTGCAGCACTATCTTGGCACTTGCTGAGATGTGTGTCCTCAGAGAGGCGGCTTTCTGCTAGTTTCTGCAAGTTCATTTCTTTTGAAATGTTTTCAACAGTTTTGCTTCAGACAGAAGTTTACTACTGTAGCTCTTGTACTGAAGAGTTACTGACATCTTGTGGGAAATATTTTAAGGATGCTAATGAAATTAACTTTGTCTATGTATTTCATTTAAAGCATAAGGTGGCTAGAGACAGGATCTTCTTTAAAAATGTTTGAAAGTTGCTCTACCTTCCTACAAAGGGCAGTATTTTCCCACTCAGTATTTCCTATTTGTTACTTAATGATCATACTGTTTCAGGCAAGCAATCTACAGCTGCAAGTGAAGTACAAACAATATAAACATAGCAAAGACAGGCCTCAAATTAGGGAAAAATAACAGGGCTCTCCTTTATACATGCCAGTATGTCAATCCAGATACTAAATGATGCAATTAATTGCACAGTGTTGTCAGTCAGTACAAGTAAACACAAAATACGGTTTTACTTTAAAAAGACATGTTGATGTAATTTTAAATGTACTTGGGCATCAGCTCCTCTGAAAAAAATAAGAAACAGATTTTTATACTGTGAGGATTTAGGCACCTAGAACAAATGTAGGACTTCAGCATGTTGTTAAAATAGAGCAGCCATGCTCACTGGCTGATACAGTAATGGTAACTGGCTCTCAAAGTGCAATCTTCCTTTTGTGCTCATAGGCAGGACCCTGGTAAAGATGGGGAACGAGCTGCGGTGCCAGTGCATTAGCACTCATTCTAAGTTCATCCACCCTAAGTCCATTCAAGATGTGAAGCTGACACCAAGTGGCCCCCACTGCAAGAATGTTGAAATCATGTAAGTAAATCATCTGCAAGGGCCTCTCTCTTCCCAACCTACATTATGCTGTGGCTGTGGGCTTTTCGCATAGTCTCTGAGCCTGTATATGCCTGAAGTGATCATCAAGAACTTGATGATCTTAAAGATGCCTTCCAATCCAAGCCATTGGATCTTTTCAGTATTTGTTCTATGATGGTAGAACATGATTACTAAGACTAGTCAGTTCTTAATGCATGAGGTAATAATTTAGTTTAAATCCTACATTTACTAGGCAGGCAAAACTCCCAGTAAAATATATCCATGGCCCATCTCAGAGAGAAAAAGTAAGTTATCTCAGTCAGATGTAGGGAAACACTGAAAGTAGTCTGGTCTAGAGTAGCACAGAGGTGGGAGTAAAATGCTGCCATCCATGTACTATCAAAATGTCTTTTGTCATTGGATGTTTCATGCTTGTTTTGAGAATCCTTACTGTTATAGGCATTTGTTTAGAACTTGCTTACATTTACTGAGGAAAATTTTGAGGAATGTGTGAGTGTTGTGAGCGTAGGCACACAAGCTCTAAACATGCAGTACCATATTCTGTGCATAAAACAAACCCATGTACTATTTTCCTGACTTCTCTTTCTTCCTTGTTTTGCAGAGCTACTCTAAAGGATGGAAGAGAGGTGTGCTTGGACCCCACTGCTCCCTGGGTGCAGCTGATCGTTAAGGCACTTATGGCCAAGTAAGTCCCATTCACTCTCAGATCGGGCAGTTAAGTTGCAAACCTCCCAAAAAAGCCAACTTGTCGGGTTTCATAGTGTAAGCTTCCATTTTCTCTTACTCAGAAGTAAAGAATGGAGAAACGTTGCTTAATTATAGAAATGGGCTCTTGTGTGGGCTCTTCTGCAACATTCTTGTTCAATGACTATGCCATAGCTAAACCTTTGATAACCAGCAACACCATTTGAAGGAAAAGGAACACCTCACGAAAAATGGGGCTTTTAAAAAATGATCTTCCCCTTACTTTCAGTATCCTATATAAATAATTCCAAGTAATTTCCAAGTTAATTAATTCTTTGGTATGACTGAATGGTGCAAAAGTTTCCTAGCTGAGCACCGGATATACAAACACTGGCACTCCAGTAACTGCTTTTGAAACATTATGCTCTCTGTGCCTTGAGACAGCAGATGGAGTTGGAAACAGATCATTTGCTTTTAACTGTTTATGCAATGCTAAGCCACAACAATTGTCCTTGGAACCACCTTCTAAATCACCTTTTTCCTCACCTCATAACAGGGCTCAGCTCAATTCTGATGCACCACTGTGAGGAAATTCGAGACAGGAAAAAACCTCAGAACTGCTCCTGATTTCCACTGGGAGAAACATCCAGAGAAAGCATCATGCAGCATTCCATCTTCCACCTTCCACATCGGTGTCTCATGTTAATTGTAGATCCTTGTATCTATTTATTTATTTATTTAACTGCATCTATTTAAGGAAACCTTTCATATTGGTCAGTGCTGTGGGACTCACTGTCCATAGAAACTGAAGACACTGATTAGGAAAAGTGGCTTACTAGGGGAAATGAAGCTCCCTTGGAAGCCACTTCAGTCAGACACAATCAGTTGAGTGCAATGCACTTACAGCACAGCTTGTTTGTACTAAGACCTACTGTTTTGCTATTACAGCAACAAACTGGTAATTCCTCCTGCTCCCCTGGAGTGCTCTAGTATGTTGTGTCAACAACAGTTTCCTAGTCACAGTCAGCTCATACCGACTGCAGACTGTGATTTAAGACTTCAAAAATCTATCCTGCAGAATCTGTAAGACTGTGGGTTTGGTATTTATTATGATTTCCATGGTATTTATAGATATATTTATTCACTAGTTTCTATACAAGATAGAAAGAGATGACAACTTTTGTAATTTCTATGGGAATTGCTATTCTTAATGATGAATACTCAAGAAACATTCACACACTCATTACTCTGCAGAAGGACTTGGTTCTACGTCTAATTCATGAGTTATTCAGCTAATGGAAAAAAATTGCAGCATGCATACACAGAATTTGCTTGTGAGAATGTAATTATCTGTTACAATATATTAATAAATATTTTATTTTAAAAAATCTATTTTCATTTGCTTTATTTAGAAATAGTTTTCTTCATTTTTGCTATTCCAACATGATTTCTGGAGCTAAAATGGCAACTGTTGTACTGTAACTCTCTGTTACGGTAACATAACATTACTGAATGCAATATCAAGCTCCTAGATCTGGGAAGATAGCAGCATAAAATGCTCACTCTTCTCTCTTAAGGCTGTACCCAGGCACTGGGCACTGCTGGGCTGTAGGTTCCTTGCTATAAGTAAGCTTAGATGCCTAGTCCTTTACAATTCTCTGAAATCATCACCTCAGTGTGCAATAATACACAAATAAAAACCAGCAAAATGTTGGACATCATCAAAGAAGGGACCAAGGATGACTGAAAGATGTCATTGGTTTGCTGTTGTACATATAATTTCTGTGTGCTCACTGTGCAGCTGAGATTTCTGCAGGTTGAGAAGTCGGTACCTGAGTTGGAAAAGTATTGGTAATGGTGAAAAGAATGGAGCAGGAAAAACTCAGAATGTGTTTCAGTTAAGAGAGAAGGCTAGTGAGAATTTGAACAAAGTTTACAAAATAGAATAGGCAACTGAAGACATGACTGTGATTCATCGAATCCTACTTTTTAAGGTACTTGATGAATCTTGCAGGTCAGTGTAAAACAGGAAAGAAGAGTACATTTTTATACAGCATATAGTGACCTGCTGGCAGGAGGTACACAGGTTCAGATACTAAAAGGAAAAGCAAATGTTGCACTTCTCACATCCCACAACAAAGGGCCAAAAGATGTTAAGTTTTGTCTCTTCAGTTAGGAAAAGTGTTAAGATTTCAAGAGATTTTACCTAGATATGAAAAATTACAAGAGAGCTATTGGATGTTTTGCAAATTTTAATCTAGTATTATAGAATGGCTTGGGTTGGAAGGGACCCCAAGGATCATCAAGTTTCAACCCCCCCTGACACAGGCAGGGCCCAAACTCTAGATCTGGCACTAGACCAGATTGCCCAGGGCCCCATCCAACCTGGTCTGAAGACACCTCCAGGGATGGAGAATCCACAGCCTCTCTGGCAGCCTGTTCCTGGGTCCTCCTTCCTCCCCTTCTTCTAACTGGCAGTGATGTTTCTGTTTTTTCCAGTCCCTAGGAACTTTGTCCAACAGCCACAACTTTTCTAATACAATGGAGAGAAGTTCAGCAACCACATCAGTCAGCTCCTTCAGGACCCTGGGATGCATGTCATCTGCCCCATAGACTTGTTTACATTCAAACCCATGAGACGATATGAACTTGCTCTGTCCTTACAACTTGGGGGGGTGGGAGGGTCTCACTTAGGGGACGTGAGAAATACAAGAATCCTGGAAACCAGTGAAAACTGTGCCAAAAAAACTCATTGAGTACCTCATCTCTCTCCATATGTGTTGTAGCAAGATCTCCTTTCTCATTCACCAAAGGAAGCATGCTCTCTTTGTCCTGCCTCTTCTGGTTAATAGAATCTCTTCTCATTGTTTTTAACATCCCTTGCCAAGTTCAGTTCCATCTGCACCTTGGCTTCCCTAATTCCCTCTCTGCAATCTGGAGAACATCCATATATTCTCCCCAGGTGACAGCCCTTGTTTTCACAGCCAGTACAATCCCTTCTTTTCCCTCAGTCTGACCAGCAAGTCCTTGACAAGCCATGCTTGTTTCCTGCCTCCTCTGCCCATTTTCTTGTTTAGAGGGATGGAGAGCCCTTGTACTCGCATCCTTAAAGAGTATCCTTAAAGGCATCCTTAAAGAGTAGTCAGCTTTCTCCGCTTCTTTACCTCTCAGGACAGCTTTCCAGTAGACCTCATCCAACAATTCTTTAAACAGTATAGAGTTCACACTCTCAAAGTTCAGAGACCTGATCCCACTCCTTGACAGGCTCATGTTCCTCGAGATCACATGAAGATTCAAGGTCTGGTCCTGTTTAATTTGGGACAGGAATTTGATCTATTTAGGAAGGAGATCTAATAGGCTACTCTGCACATACTTCTTCAAGCATTTGCAAGAAAAAAATTAAAACTTCCTAAGATGAAACAGAATATACAACAGAGACTGACTATGCTGTAAATCCAGGTACATAGTTTTTCCTCTGGATACAGCAAAAAATGGTTAGATTTCTGTGGTATAAGACGCACACAAATAGTTGAAAGAATCCTTACTCATCAAATCATGTATGTGCTCCTTCTGAAGTAGTCAAAAATCACTTTCCTTATCAAATTATATACTCTCTGTGGCTGAAATAGCTTTGAAAGAGCTTGCAGTTTTGGTTGAAAGTAAGCAGCAGCATGACGAAACTGCAGTATGTCTAAATTGGATTAAACTGCCTGTTCGAGTAATGGGCAAGAGAGAAAACTGTGGTATGACAGTCCTTGTAATTTTAAAGTAGTGTTTATCTGTTCACTTGAGGAATACAACGTTTTACTTCACCTTTTCCTGTGGTCTGGATATTTTTAAAAATACCCAAAATTTTGCCCAGTAACTTTGTGAACATAAAGCAGAATTGTCTTTGTCTTGCTTCCTGAAGATGTTGCTCAGTGAGATAGATTTCTGTCCTCTACACAACCCATATTGATACAAGTTGTAACAATATTATTAAGCTCATGATTGTTCACTGATGGATATCCCTGCCCTGCAATTTGTTCAGATAACAGAAAGAGCTGTCTCTGAACCAAGGAGATTTTTATCAAGGAAGGAGGAGGTCTTGCTTGGAATCGGTCACTGAATGTGTGATGTACTTAAGGGAAACTCGTATGTCACAGAATCATAGAATGGTGTGGGTTGAAAGGGACCTTTAAGATCATCTAGTTCCAGCCCATCTATGGGTTGGGGGGGTCACTTCCCTCTAGATCAGATTGCTCAAAGCCCCATCCAGCCCAGCCTTGAATGCTTCTGGGGAGGAGGCATTCACAATCACATCTTTGCTAGGTGACCTGTTCCAGTGTCTCACCACCCTCACAGTAAATAATTTCTGCGTAGGTAACATACCTCTTGGAAAACTTCTGCATGTGCAACACAAGTAATGTATATAAACTGAAGACCTTTTGCGTAAGCTATGCACAATAGGAGGATTACCCCCATGCATGCAGAGCTGATATTAAAGAATATCTGCTTTCTAACACTCCAGCTTGAGTTTCCTGCTTGACTGTCCTATATTATCAGTATGAGTTTGGCACCTTTTTGAGTTGTTCAGCCGCTTCAGCTCTGAGCAATGCACTGTGTGCCCTACAGTTATTACAGCATGCAGCAGCCATGAGAGAAAACAGCACCCCTTGAACATCTGCTGACTATTTAAGTATGTGTATGCACTTGTGTGTATATTTGCATGTGCATCTATATAATACACTGCAAACCTGAACAGGTGGTAAGGAAGATTCAGAACATTTGCATCGCAATGAAAGTAAAGACCCTGGAATTTCCGTGCACTCAGAAATACGTTTTTGTCCATCTTCTCCTTTTGCTAATTGCATGCAAGCTTCAGCTCCCCTTGGCCACTTAATTTGAATCTAAATTGTACTTCTACAGCCCTGACAGAAGGCTATTCAATGTTACAGCAGCTGTCTGCATTCATCACCCTCCAATGTTTCTCTCCTTCCATCCTTAACACAACAGAGTTAATTTTGTGTCCTTTCTGTCATCAGCTGTTTTCCTGTTCCATTACTTCGTGTTCCTTCATAGCAACTCTCATTTCCTACTTTCACCAACAATTTCATTCTGGTGACAATAGTACCACATTAACAACCAAACAACAACATTGCATCATTCCCCTTTTCTTCCTACTCTTCCCTCACATAGCTGGCTGCTGTATTTTCAATTCTGTATCATACCTCCATCATGAAGCGGATTTGCTCTCTCAGGTTTCATGTTTCATTTCACACGTATTTTGTTAAAATACCAGAAGCATATTACTCTCTAATGTTTAAATGTTGCAAACCATCGAGGAAGTCATTGAAAGAAATACTGGGAAATCCCTGAACACACACTCTGAATTCTTCCTTAAAAGAATAGAGAATACAAATACTGGCATGCTGGCCTCCTCTTTCCTGTCTGTGCTGCATATTGCCTAATACAAACATCCTGGTTATGTATCAGGCGACTGATACTTTCTCCCTGTTTTTACTTTTTTTTTTTTAAATGTATTGCTTCCCATTCTGGGAATTTTTTCCATTTTTATGTTGTTATCACTTAACAAGGGAAAATCCCAGGAAATTTACACATAGTGCTGCTTGATATTGCACACTTGTTACAAATTTTGCATTTATTCTTCTTTGTAAGAAAAAAATTATGACTGATGCCACTGGAAAAGTTTCTGTTTGAAATCAATCTTCCACGGACTTTTCAGTCAGCAAATAGACTTTTTTTTTATTTCTGCGTGCAAAATTGGAATAAGAATTTTGTCACCTGTAAAATTAAGCCCAAGTCATCTGTTGTTAAAAATCGCGAATATTTCTTTTTTAAATATTAAATAAAGTTACCTTTAATACTATTACTTAGTTGCAGTGAGCATATAGATACCTTCACCATTTCTGTGAAACTCTAGAGAGGAAGATACTATGAGCAGAAGATTCTAGAATGCAGGCTGAGAATCTAAATGTAACTTGAGAATCACAAAAGGAATAATCTTTTCCTTTAATCTGGCCAAATGCCTAGCAAAGTTCAAGTCCAGACTCTGTCCTAATACAAGCGCATATTTACAATACTTATGATATCTTTACAATGACTTTTCTTCAAATTCATCATCATTTTTGCTTCCTCGCCATTCTGTGATTTTGAAGTTCCTACTATTTAATCAATCCTTGTAGAACTGCACACATCTGGTTGCCCTCAACATTACATGTATGATTTTTCTCTTATTTTCTCTTTTTTTTCTTCATAATCTCTTTTTAAATGTTTCCCAGAACTCAAGATGGCTTTTCTGACTGGCATAAGACATTATACACAGTTGTCTAGAAACATCAGATGTATGACACTCAGATCTATTTCCTCAGCAGCAATGGCAAAATAAAATTTCTCTATGCATACAGGTACAGTTAGACTATAAGCATAAATAGGCTTCATAAATAGGCTTACAGATATGGTTACGGCGGCCCTCTAAAGAAAAAGGCAGCCTGCTGACTTCTTTCTACAACTTTTTGGAGGAAGATTTCAGTATAGCTCAATCATGTTCTTCTGTTCATAAATATTCATTTTAACCAGTTATCAACTTATAACAGGTTCAACTATCTTACTGCTTAAGAATTAAAATCCACTAAGAAAGTTATCAATTTTATTTTTGTAAGAAAAGTCTACTAGATTGACCAGGTCCCACTTGCCTGTATCTCCAGTGACTCAGACAAGAACTCTAGAGAAAATGAGACTTTCTCTCCTGTGAGGCACACTGGCATCTCCAGTATCAGTCTATGATTATATTCTATTCTCTTCTGGAAGACAGGAAAACGAGAAAAACTCTAATACGCACTTCCTTTGAAGGTCATTATTTTTCATAAATGCACACTTGAAAATTTGTGAAAGCAGAAGATCATTAGACAAGCAACTTGTTTTGAAAACACATTTGGACCCAATGAATTGCCATTCCTGCAAAGTTCCTTCAGTTTTTGGAGAAAGCAATTGAAAGAAGAGAAGTAAGCAGATTTTCTGACCAAGCTAAAGCAACACATAAAAATGTGAAAACCAAATTTTACGAGCTGAAGCAACACTTGCACTGAACTACTGCTGATTTCCAGCTTTATCTTGCAAACATTTTCTGGACCAATAAAAGTACCATAGTATGTACAAGAGTTACATGAATAAGCCTGCTCACTTAATTCACCTTTTTGAAATTAAAACTTGTAAATGATTTAGAATCCAAGTAAGAAGAAACACATGCATTTTGTGAAAACAAACTGCCCTCTTCAATGCACTTACAGAAACCTCTCTTTGTAGCAAAGAAGTATTAACAACACCAAAGCACTAAGAGAAAACATTCTTGTTCCATGAACTGAATTCTAAAGCATTTAGTGACAGATTGATGATAAGATTGCACATACCTGTGAAAGGTTGGGTCATAGCTGTTTCTTTTTACTTGATGCAGACCTTCTAGAGAGAATGAGATGGCAAGAGAATGAGTGACTGACTTGAAGCAAAGTGGAAGCATCAAGAAAACAACAAATGTCACAGTCAAAAAGGAGATCTTTAATTGGAAGCCAGTACCTGTTGCTGATTATTTGGGAATTCACAGCTACCTGCTGTGGGTTAGGAGGTAATTAATTACATAGGCATTAAATGAGTACCTTATCTTTCCCACTTCAGAGAGATTTAAAAGAGAAGTCATACGCACATGCACCAAATATAGCAAACTAACAAAGGTTGCTATACTTCTTCCCACAAAGAGAGATTCAATGTGAAATCATTCTCAGACTAGGCACTTGAGATTTCAGCCTCCATTGATGTTAAGCTTAGGTTTTTCTACTAATCAAAACCACATAAACTGTAGGTGAATCAAAACTAAAACAAAAATTCACTGGGGAGACTAAGGTATCTAAATGCTTAGGTAATTTTCAGAAGAGCAGCCAGAATCCATTTGCAAACAGAGATGTATGGGACGCTTGTACTCATGCAAATCACCTGGGCTGACAAGATATGATTCTTATTCAGGAAAGGAAAGAAGTATGACAGCCAGTTTGGTTTATGTTTGTTTTTCCACTGTAGCAATTATTCCATATAAAAGAGAATTATACAAATGAATGAAGCATGTATAGACATGCTTTGAAGCAATAAAAGATTGATATCTGCAAAAGCATTAATGAAGATCTAATACTACACAACTTAACACAGACTGGTTATAACAGGTTCCAATTCTTGAAAATAAACCTTTCCATTTTTAAATATTGATGCCGTTTACAACAAGGATCAGAGGCAATACTTTGATCAACATGAGAAAAATTTTGACAGCTACACGCCTTACCATGTCCAGCTGGAGAGATGCTTTGGGTAATGGCTTATATTCCATTTCTCTTTCACGGGTCAGACTTGGCATGACTTGGCTGTGAGCTCTGGTGTCAGAGAAAAAGAACTTCCAAGCCCATTCCTCATGAGGGCATTCAGACAGCAAGGTGGATCCACAGCAGACCTCACTTACAAGTAAGAAAACCTTTTTAGTGCCTTTACAAAATTCCTTTTATTTGCCATTTAAAATACTATGTTACCAAACTAACTTACATTTTCATAATGCTCAACCATTTATATTTATTCTCCAGTAATAGGGATTACATATGGATGATCACCATAAAATTTTATATTCTACAGTACATGCATTGACAAGCTTTTTTAACATTGAAAAGAAAATATAGAGACATTCTATGGAGAAATCTTCCTAAAATTTGCTAATTTCCACTGCTTTAAGGGAGCATCATTAGTTTTTCTTAACAAAACGAGGCAGGCTCATACGTGCTTATTTTGTTCAACTGCTAAAATATATTGCAGGTAATGTGTCTATTGAGCATCTGATCTAACCTTCTTCCTTCCAGCAATTTGCAAAATTTTCCTACAGTAATATGAAACATACAAAAAATATGAACATGTTTACTTTCTGAATTGTCCATTCTTAATTTGCATTTTTCTGGATTAAATGCATTTATAGACATGTGTGGCTTCTGAGATACTAGGTTAGAAGTCAAAGGACAGTGAGTAAACACTACACAGAATGTCATGTGTTAAGGTGAAATCATACTGAAACTAATAGAAATAATTGCTGTTCTTCATTAGTAATAAATTTATGAACAAGTAAAATATTTTCCAGATGAACAAGTTAGAATTGAAAGCACATTTCACCATGCAGAACAAAGACATATGACAAACATATGCAACTAAAGGGCCATCTAATTGATGAAAGCTTGGATGAGTAATATCCACTTCCAGCAGCTCCATCTAAAATGATATTTTCAGATCATTTCCCAACTCCTGAGGCTGTGTAAACGATCCAGCTGCACCCTGCCTCCCTATCAGTATGACATCTGGGTTTCCATCATCCCCTGCCACATTCTGATCTCCATGGAAAATGAACCTGGACACACAGGAAGCAAAATCAGGCACCATGCTGAAAAACATCACCTTCCCAGAAACGAGACAAAGCTGGATATAACCAAAGAGAGGCATTCAGACTAGAAAAACACTGGAAATACGGTCCTTAGAAATCCTAGTGTCACTCTGGGCTAATTACTGTCTGCAAAGAATAGTGAAAGCAAAGTTTTGGCACCCTGTTAAAAACAACACTGTACTATCTCATCAAACCATTACCTGAGTTCCCTGTGACTTTCTCTTGTTTCCTGAATTTACACACCAAACCAGAATTTAAGTCTGCCATTCATCTCAAAAAAAGGTGATGGTATTTTCAGCCCCCAGTAAGTAAACTACAATTTCTGCAGTGAACCATGGAGGGAAATTCCGTGGGATAATCCAAAAACTAACTTGTGCATATGGCCCTGGGAAGCAGAAACCTGAGTGCACAGACTCAGTGTCAGTGAAAGGGGAGAGCTGCGCACCTCAGAATAAGTCCTAGAATCTGGCATATTATGAAAATACTACTTAGGAATCTGACACTGAGAAATCCCCCAGACATTGACCATCTACTTGATAACAAGATGTTAAAGCAATTTTATAAGTAATGATGTACATTTAGAACTTCAGAAGAAAGAAATTTTGAAAACATTAAAAAAAAAAAAAGAAAACCTTTAAAAATGGATCTTCTGTTTTTCTGAGATCATATGGGGTGAACAGTTGAGAAATGAAATATACTTTGCAGCACTGTTGGTGAACAAATACTGTATAAAGGAACAGTCTGCTGATATATAAATAGAATATTTGAGGTTGGTAAGATCTCACAAGTGCAATCAGCTGTGTTTTGCATCTGAAAGAAAGATGAGCAAACTTTTTCAGTACTTTATAACATGATAGTGCCCTTTCATCCTCTGCCTAATATCACCTGCATCTAATTTTTAAGTGCTGAGATGGGAACATCTGAAACAGATGTTCATCCAGTATGTTAGAAAATGCCATCAGCTGCAGTTGTCACTTTCATTCTGAAAAGCTGTAAAACACATATGATTTCAATTTAACGGGATACTGTTGTAATTGTCACGCCGGTGTGTGTATTTGACAACCATGCTTGTTTGTGCGTGTCCCTAATTTGTTTCAGTACCATTCCTCATTTTCCACACCTCAGCTCTTCACAGTCAAGAGCACAGCAGAATTCTTCCTAGCAAGCCAGAGTTCATGGAAAGCTGACAGTATCTTAGAGATGCAGATTTGAGAGAGTATTTTTATTTGCAGCAAGCTTGACAGATCACGCAGTATTTAGCAGTATGCATTAAGAAAAATTTTGCAGCTAAGAATTTTACGTCTGTGTGCCATTCCTCCTACTAGAATCAACTAAGCAGGGAGGCAGACCAACTCTTGCTCTTACTTTTGCAGAGACAGGCAGCTTTTTTATTTTCTGTATGTTCAGGAAACCTATTATTAGCATGCTTGCAAGAAATGAAATCTGGAAGACATTGCATATTTGAAAGTTAACTTCTAAAGAACCTCTTATGCCATCCAAGAAAAATATGGAATGTGATTTTCAAGTAAAATGTAGGTGAAATAAAGAAAGAGTAACTAAAAACAACACAAGACCCTTTACTAGCATTTAGATAATTATACAAGGGACACTGTGCAGACAAAACAGTTTGTATTTCCACACTCAGTGCACAATGGAAAATGGACTGCAGAAAACAAACTTGCAAAGTACCTGAGAATATTGAGAATATTGCACTGCAGCCATAGTGGCACACAACCCTTCCACATAGCAGCCTGCCACTCCACCCTTTGCACTGAAAGCTCTGCTGGTGATTCTTTACCAGTCCCTTTGCACCCCAATAGCTTTGCAGTTACAGTGTGTTTTATGTAATGCAGAGACTGATGTAATTCCAGAGACTGCCTGAGAAAATGCAGGGATTCAATAAACAAATGTTCGGCTGGAGACGTTTCAGGTTTTTGCTTAGGTTTAATTGTTACTCCCCACTGGTGGGAAACACGTGCCTGTTAAAGAAAACACACAGACAAAAGCCAGGTTTCAGTGGTGACTTGAAGCTACTGCTCATACTCCCTTAGAGGCAAACCAATTGGAGTTCAAAAGTCCCATCCCCATGTTTGGCATGGGAGATGCCAATACCTTCAGGCTACATGTGGATTAAGGCTGTAATTATACAAGTAATCAAATGGTTACTAGCCCACACATTTTGTAATGCAAGTATAGGATATGAGAATATAGATACGCTCAGAAAACATGATCAGAAAGGCTTGGAATCAGGCTTCAAGTTTTGTAGTTCAGATTAAGGCCAAAACACTAAGCCAAAGGAAAAAAAAAAAAAAAAAAAAAAAAAACCACACAAAAAAAACAGCAAAAAGAACTCCACCAAAACTGTTTCAGGCCCACACAATCCTCCTGTGACTTTGCAGGAGGCTTGCCAGTATTCTGCTAAAGCTGTGTGTAAGGACCTTGTGGGTCACCCTGCTCCACCATGCCCCATGCTAGAGAGGCTGGCACAGCTCAGTACCTGGCTTTGCATGAATACTTTTCTGGCTGCACATTGGTGTGGGAAAGGGAGCATGTGTGTGAAACAGGTAGGGATAGCAGACAGGAAACTGCTCTATGAATTCATAAACAAAAAGCCCAGTGAAGATGAAATTAGTGCAGTAGAAAAACAGCCATGATGGCTTTTAGCAGCTGCTGAACAAAACAAAACTAAAGTGGGGAAAAAAGTGAGACTGTGATATCCAAGAGACAGAGTAGGCACAAAATAAGCCACAAAATTTTAAAACAGGGACTGGAAGTCTTCCAAAGAAAACATATCTGTGGTTAGACATGAAAACATTTTTGGAACAGCAAACAGTACACATTTGCTCTGAGGGAGAAGGCTAGCTTCAGAGTTCCCAGACCAGAGCAGTGCAGAACATAAGGGGGAGAAAAGGAAATTGATCTCCTCAAAACTGTAAGGAACAGTAAAATGTTGTTAAACAGTTGGAATATTATAGTGATTAGAAAAAAGAAGGACATTTATGATACGACAACAGCTGGTCTCTGTGCTAAGGCTGACATTGTGACTGAAGAGGCTATTCTAAGAAATGTTTTCACCCATGAGGTTTAACAAAACAAGCCAATATCAAGAGTGGTCTAGAAAGCAAAAACAGGACAAGAAGCAGATGAAAAAGAAAGAAAAAATTCCTCCCATCTCAGGAAAGATGGAGACCCCTAAGTAAAGGGTCAAAGCTGAGGGGCTCAAGGATCATTCCCACTAGTTTAGATGTCAGCTAAAGAATTATGGAAGCCTATTCACTGATTGTATATTACAGCTCATAATCTGCAGTTACCCAACCATCAGCACAAGGACAGAAGTGACAAGACCAAGCATATTGCAAATGTTAGGTAACGGCACATCCTACCTATTCTGACAATCTGAGAGGTTTTTTATTTGTCACCTCCAGTGACAGATACAATGACAGCCTCCACCTCTCTTCTCACCATGCTCTGAGTTGCAAATAGGTCTAAAAGACAGAGGAAAAGGGATTTCACAGCATGATAGAACTGGTGGCAATTCCTTGAGAGCTTCTGGGTTGTGGAAGGAACCTACCCCACTTGAAGAAGTTCTGCTGCTTTCTTTGACCCCATTGGTGTGCTACTACAGGCTAGTAATTAGGAATAAATCTACAGCTTCAAGCCTGAAACTAGACCTAAAGAAAAAACACTTAAAAAAAATTAATTTACCTCAGAAGAACCATCAATGAGAAGGGTATTTCCACTACAAGTAGATATTTGAAGATCAAATCACCATGAAAGGCCAGAGGAGAAGTTTGATAACTTTCTCTTCATGTTATGCAAGATTTATTTTGGGGCTATTGTTATTGCAAAACCGTGACAGTGGCTGAAAGAAAAACGGAAGTACTTTGCTGGTCAGCACCATGTTTACTCTGCATTTTCAACAATCAAAAGAGTTCTCTAATTGAATTGCCCATGTTTCTGAATTTCTTCTGCATACATGCTGATGTTGAAAGTTAGGAATAGTATTGACACAATAACCAAAGCTCAAATCTAACATTTCCTCTACAGAATAACCTCGTCCAGCTTGTAGCATTGACTTACACTTATTGTTACTTTTTGCATGGAAAAAAAAGTGCGTTCAGGGTAAATACTACCTTTCTGCATCAAAAAAACAGGGACAATCTCCCAAAAATTTACAAAGTACAATGTTTGTAAATCTTGATATTATTCACAAATCCAAGTTTAATAATGAGAATGATGGCAACTTGGTCCATCTGTGCTAACTGCTTCACCAAACAGTCTGGCACTGATTCTCAGAAAGGTTCTATTGCTGGCATAACCATGCCTGGATATCTAGGCGGCTAAACAACTGTCAAGAGTATTTCAGCAACTTAATGAGTTCTAGTTTCATAAAACGCATCTCATATCTGCATGTCTAACTTTGATAGGCTGCTAGAAACTCTCAGCAGATCTAAGGGACAGTGAAGCATCTTCCTCTGCAGAATGAAACACAAGTGCAGGGACTAGCACATGCCGCTGCTTTTAAAAGCTTACTGAACATCAGTCAGTGAGGATATGAATGACAGCTGGAGTTTGGGCTTCACCCAGCACCACAGCATAATGAAACCAGTATAAAATGGCTGCACATGAGTAAAACCTGCATACTTCCACTTCCTTACTCCTGCCATATCAGAACAACTGTTCAGTATATTTGTAAACAGAACAGCTGAGTGAAAATTTAATTTCCACCTATTTGTGCTGTGTGGAATTTGGGAGAAGTCCGAAGACATTAGACTATAAAGGGAAGTGAAAGGATTTGCCTAAAATCTGTGTCAAAGTTAATTAAAAGCAGTTTAAGGAGTTTTTCACCTTCTCCATACAGATGTGAAGCATAGCCTCTACTTCCCCCATAAGTTCTGAACCAACATCCTGCTTTTCTTAAGCACTAACTCTTCTTTAAAGCAGTTCAGATGCTCTTAAGTTGTCTATGCAGAGGTCAGATCTTATTGTGAAAGGCACTTACCCAACACAAATAGCAAAGAGTGAGTGACTTGTCAAGAAGTCTGTCACCCTGAAAGCCTTGTGTTTGAATTATCAATAAGAAATAAATGTGCAGCAATCTGGGCTCGTGCGTGAATGACTAAGTCAGACACTGACAGCAGTGAACCAGTAATGACACCAATAAATGCTGACTCGCTACATTTTTGTTGTCAAAATTCTATCAAGTCTTCACTTTCTGCTAATTTGTCTTCCAGAATTTTAAGACAGGCTGAGTCCCCGTGTCTTCAGGCAATGACTGGGAGAAGCAGAGAGCAGGACACTGCATTAACCACATTTATCTAGCACTTAGGAGTATAGTTCTCAAGTCTGTTCCCTCTTTCTCCCTCTCCTCAAGGCTTTGTCTGCTATTTCATCTCTGACAGCAAAGACATTCAGTCTACAAAAGAAAAGCAATTTACATGAGCATGCCCAGTACGAACACAATTTTCACTGAAAGAAAAATGATACTGTAGTTGATTCATATTGAACATTGTAATTCCGCCTACTCCTCATTAACATCACAGAAACCAGTGTTTTTTACATACCCAAATCTTTCACTGCAACCAGCAGAGGACTACATGGAATAAGACATGTGAGACAGAGTTTGTACACACTTGGTCTGCTGGCAGCCCCAGTCCTACAGAAAAAATTTCCTCGCTGAAGAATTCTTACAATACTATTTCTACTTGAAGGAAAGCATGTGAAGAACATGCAAGTGTCTTCTGATGCTTAAGTGGCTATTAAAAGAAACAGAAAAAGTAACAAATGGATCATGTTAGATCATTAAAGTCCGTAAGAGTGTGTTCAGCAAAAAGTATTGAGAAGAGTTTTCTTCAAAAAATGTGCACCACAAACAGCCAGAGCACTCCAGGTGGAAAGCGTGCTAATGGAACAGTGGTTCACTAGATGAAGAAGGATTCAAAGAAGCTCCTGATGAATTCAATTTTAGGGGAAATTTGGTTATTTAGGAGAAAGCCAAAGGTAAAAATGCTGAACTTCAAGCAAAGCAGAAGTTACTTTTTTTTCAG
The DNA here is from genome assembly GCF_987193195.1 of Phasianus colchicus. NCBI lineage: Eukaryota > Metazoa > Chordata > Aves > Galliformes > Phasianidae > Phasianus > Phasianus colchicus. Next base: position 32,373,338 of record NC_143439.1, read on the forward strand.
TAGCATATTTTCCAAAGACTCCCTCCAGCTTGCTTACGCTTCTGCCCTCTGTGTGTACTCCAGACACCAGTACTCACTATTTCAAGAAAGAGAAAATGGTATAATCACATTTAATAACATAATTTTTTGCACACACACCTTGCATACTTCTGTACATTATATTTAGCAAGGCTATTTGAAGTCAAGAAAAGGCTGGGAGATCTGGAATCTGAAAGAAAAATGGAATATATGATAGATAAGATAATGGGGAAGTAACCTCGGTGGTAATCTTACTTCTAAAAAAAAAAAAAAAAAAATTATTTATGCTTTTCCTCTAAACATATCTTCTCTAAATTTTCCCCCTTTAACCAGCTGAAAGTAATACCCTTCCTACTTTCTGTTTTGTATTTTATTTTACATAATTTACTGAGAATTAGGCAAATTCATCAATCTTATTTTCCATCCTTTCAACTAAGAAGCAGGCATCACTTGTTGCTTGGAACAATGTAGCTGATTTTACCACAGACTGCAGGTATGCTGTAGCACTCAAAGTGTATTAAGAAAGTCGCTCAGATGGCAACTTCATTATCTTCTAGCATGTAGCAAAAATACAACCTTAATTGCAACACAGCCAATGAAAGTAACATAAATTATTATCAAAGTGTGTATGTCACAAGTGAAGTCTTCAAAGATTGTGTGATGATTCTGACAACTCTTCCCATTTTTATGTTCAAATGAGCTTTACATCAATTGACATCATCATTTCAACCAAAAGACCACAACTATCCAAAGCTCACCCACAAGAATTACTCAACTCCACTGAACCCAACATCTTAATTGGATTAAAACTGCTTTAAGCTAGGTTTGGGGTCATGGTATGTTTTTTTTTTTCCTCTTCTTCTTTTATTTCTTTTTTCTTTTGTTTCTTCTTTTTGGGGGGGAGTGGGGGGGAAGGAGCTTGAATAGTTCATTTTTTTTTTTAATAAAATTCACATTAGCTTTACTTAGAACTTTTTGCAGATGTCACAATTTTCATTCTTTATTTTGAAACTGTCCACTCACCTCACTTAACTGAGGGAAATCATTGCTATCTGGCTTACAGAATAAGTATATTTATATCAATTTGTATTCTATTACATTATATTTTAATTTGGGAAGTAAAAGCTTTATCTTAGGCAGCAATGTTCTGAAACAAAACATGCCTTTTACTGTGCATATGTTGCTCAGCTTGAACTGAAAATACTGATTTAAGTTTTCAAACTGAAAAAAAAACCCTGTTTTTCCATCAGTCATTTGATCATGTTCCTTGGAGATCCTCACATTTTTATGCTCACCACTACAAAATGTTACCTACAAAGAATCAGAAAGTTGGCAGCATAAGAGAGAAGTGGCTGTTTTTGTATCTGTTTTTCCATGGTCAGACAATGGGGCACCCACAGCTACTCTGGGCAAGATGTTCCATTACCTCACCATCCTCATTGTGAAGAATTTCTTCCTAACATATAATTTAAAGTTGCCCTCTTTTCATTTAAAGCCATTACCTCTTGTCCTGTCACTACAATCCCTGATAAAGTGTCTTTCCACAGCTTTCCTACAGGCCCCTTTAGGTACTGGAAGGCAACCATAGTCTCCCTGGCACCTCCTCTTCTCCACACTGAATGACCCCACTTCCCTCAGTCTGCCTTGATTGGAGAGGCGTTCCAGCCTTTCGAGCATCCTTGTTGCCACCTCTAGACCTGTTCTAACAGCTCCATATCCTTCTTGTGCTGAGGGCCCAAGAGCTGAATGCAGTGCTTAAGGGGAGATAAACTTCACTGCAGCACATTCACACCACCTATAGCCAAAGCCTAACAGATCTATATGAAAGAGATGTGGCACCAGGTAGGCAAGAATTCAGCTTTCTGAATACTGGCTGACATGATTCTCTTCCCTGTCTTTGCCACACTTTCAAAAGGAAGTATGCCAAAGGTAGTGAGGGGAACAGCACAGAAAAGTAGAATCAAAGAAAGGTCATCTGCAGTTCAGTACTTTTGCTGCTATTATCTGCACTGAAAAGAGCCTACCCATGTTCACATGGAAGGTAGCTAAATGTGAGCTGGAAATCTAAAAGTACAAAGCACTGCTCATGCAGATGGTCTTGGCTTCTGAAATACTCCTAGAGATACCCACTTCACAAGCACAGGGTGTGTTTTGCATGAATACTGACTCAGAGGATTCAAGCTTTGTGTTGTCTACTGCATCTCAGCACGTTCGTGACCTCTGACTACTGCACATTTCAGCACATGACTCCCCGGGAGCGCCAACTGCCAAATTTCACACACTGCAGTTCTACATCCAAAATAGCCTCATGTTTCGAACCCCTGGGGACTTCTGGAATTTCCCCAGCAGTAATCACTGTGGAATGAGCTTGATAGCTCAGATTTTGTGAACAGTCATCCAAACATAAAACTCAGCACTGTCACGTAAATTGTCCTTACTCATGTGTCCTGTCCAAGGAAAACACGTAACGTAACTGTGACAATTTCTTACTCAACAGAGCTGGACCTTCTGATGAAAGTGTCAATGATCTATGCTGGCCAACCTGTGCATCACCCTAACTGTATATTGCCTCAGTGTGCTACAGCCGGGCAAATCTTCTTCCTGGTAATACAGCATAAACCTCAGTTCATTGCAAAGACTGAGCTTAGAAGAAAACTAGTTATGGACACATACAGGTACACAAGGGTAGAAAAGGGCCCTTGATTCCTGTATATGAAGGTGGCTTAAATGCACGCACATATGCAAATAAAGTCTGCACCCATTAGTGTCGCCCCACAGAGAACATGGCACTTCCTTGGGGCAGACACATCAGAAGCTCACAGTGCAATCCTCATAGCATTGCAGTATGGAGGAAATGGTGGTTCCACCCTATGATCTCAAGGGATGCCAGAGTAGGTTTCTAAATTTTCCCCTCATTGATTCCCCATGAATACATTTAAGACTGTCCACACTCAACAGCTGTGTTCCTTATTGTTTTCTTTAGCAATCTCTCCAGTTTATGAGAAAATAATCTTTACCTTTGCAAGGCTCCAAACTCCTCAGTTGCCACTCTACTGGCTTAAAACAAAACCAAAATCCTATACAACACTATTTACTGAGATCAATTGATACTATTGTTACTTAAATGAGTCAGCTGGCAAAAACAGCCTGGATGAGCACCTTGCCTGAAGCCATAGTTCACAGAATCACAGAAATACCAAGGTTGGAAAAGACCTAAAAGATCACCCAGTCCAACCATCCACCTATCACAAATAGTTCTCACTAAACCATGTCCCTCAACACAAAATCCAAACGTTCCTTGAACACCTCACTCAGCAGCCCATTCCAGTGCCTGACCACTCTTTCAGAGAAGTAGTGTTTCCTGATAAAATCTGATACATCAGATTTATGCTGAATTTCATATATACATCAAGGAAGAATTTGTTTTCACTGAAACTAGTAAGTTGAATGAAAAAAAACAAACAGATGACATCTTATGACTCATAGGAGGTATGAAGTCTGGATTTAAAGCCATCATTTCTTCCAGTCTACCAAATGTATTACCATCTAGACCCCCACACAACTTTTAAGTCCTCTAGAAGACTACAGGTCCTCTTCATGTCCACACTGCTGCTCTTGTAACATCTCAGTTTCTCCTCTTGTCTGAATAAGCCATGCCACATTTCCCCAACTCTTTTCAATTTCTAATCCAACCTGAACAGCTGGACAAGAGACAGTGCAGGAGGTAGCTAATTCCAAGTAACAAGCTGGCTCCAGGTAAGAACATCTGGACTGGCCAGCTGCCAAGGTGGAGAGCACAGCTGATGCTGCAGATTCTCTCCTGAGGCAGGGCTGCTTTGGCTTACTCTTCCTCCATCCATCACTGACTCAACACAAACGTGTCTTAACTTGATTGATATCCCTTAGACCTACACCTCTTAGTCAGATCTTTCTGCAGTTGGGGACATGATACAAACTTTACGGAAGGGATGAGACTGGGGAAGTGGGGAAAAGACAGAGGAGGACAGAAAGGCAGCTTGATTGTGTAATTTCCTTCTAAGACTCAGCTACAAGCCAACAGCTTGAAGGATGACATTACTAAATGACCACTGAAAAGGGGTGCAAATTAGTCATAAGCTACTTCATAGAATCATAGAATGGCTTGGGTTGAAAGGGTTCTCAAAGATCGTCTAGTTAAAATATCCCTGCCGTGGGGGTTTCCTGACTGCTAGGGATAATCACCATCTTTCTGAACTGCTTGTTTTCCATGAGAGACTAAGCAAGGAGCTGGATGAACTGCCTGATCCATTAAGAGGACAAAACTCAGGACTGAGAGCTTCTCAGCTACTCATGAGTACCACTGGGTACTCATCTCATTTAGCTCTCACTAGGATTGTTCCCCTGCAACATCTTACCTGGTCTGAGTCCTGAGCTGAGTTTTTATTTTTGGACATTACATCTTCTATTAGGATTATTGTACTGTGATCCTCGCAATTTTAATTTTGCTTTCCATGTTGGTCCCCCTGCCAGTACAGTTTTACCCAAAGTTAATTCCCACTCCATCCTATAGCTGTCATTGAAATACAACAATTGCTTGGTTTGTGACATAAAAAAAATTTAACATACCCTGTGTAGTTCAATTGCAGGAAGCTAACTCTGTGCTCTGTGCCACTTCTGACAATCTTCTTATAAGGAAACAATATCGATTTTCTGCTGAAAATCAAGTCAAGCTAGTCCAAAATGGTCACTGTAGCAAGTTTGATCTTAAGTCATTCAAATAATGATTTATGAGCAGATTTCCACAAATCTCACTGAAATCAGTTTCTACCTGATTTTGCATTAGTGCTTAAAGCTTCAGATATATGTTCAACAGCAAATGAATATTTATTACATAAAAATTAGAAAGTTGCAAGGGGAAGGAGATCCAAAAGCAGACTTCCAAATCTTTTATTCTTGCACAGCCATTAATGCATTCTAAATGAAAGCAACAGGTGGAATAAAAAATACTGCAAGGTGAGGAACAAAACCCATGGCAGCCTCACTTTGTTTTGCTGAACTGCACTGATGTTAACAAATACCTGTAAAAAAGAATAAGGACCGGCTGCACTCCCACCCCAAAAGCAAAAACAAACAAACAAAAAAAACCCTGCAAATCAAGGATAATTAAAAATGAAAGTGTTTTTACTATACCTAAAGTAAATCAATGTAAACATAAATCTAGATTCCGTCTAATTTTCTTTAAAGACTCACAGAAAACTCTTATTATTTTTTGTCACAAAATGCATTGACTGGAAAATGTTTACTGTTACAAATACAGACAGTCCTGTACACAGAAGTGAAGCAGAAAGCTTGCAGTTGAGATACGGAAGGGTGAGCATCTCCTCTTTGCAGGCAAAGCAAATGCTGTGAGGGCTAGGGAAGGGCCGGGTGGCCCCGTAGCGTCCAGTAGCACTACGAGGTGGAACGAGTGCCGAGCGCTCCCGACCCCTACCTGCCCGAGAACGGCAAAAGCGGGTGGAGAATGCAGAGCAACCCCCCCGCCCCGGCCCCACTCCGCACCCGGGAAATCCCCACACAGCTACGGTACCGAGAGAATAAAAGCAATGGGGACAGCGGAGCGGCACAGCCAGCGCCCGGAGTGACCAACCGACAGCCCCAGCCATGAGCGCACGTCTCCTCCTCCCGCTGCTCTTATCCGCCGTCGTCGCGTCCTGCTGGGGTGAGAGCACGGGGGGATGGGACGCGGACACAGGCGGGGATACGGGCGGGGGGCGCGGCGCAGGGTCCCGCAGCCAGGCTGAGCCGCCCTCCCCGCCGCAGGTGCGCCGCCGGCCGGAGAGCTACGCTGCCGCTGCGTGCGGGCCGTAGCCGAGCGCATCCCGCCGCGACACTTGGTCCAGGTGGAGCTCATCCCCGAGGGGCCGCACTGCGCCGTACCAGAAGTCATGTGAGTTCTCCCTATCCTCGACCCACTCTCCCCCGACCCTGCCTGACTCCGCTCGCCCCGCAGAGCCACGACGAAGCAGGGCCACACGCTGTGCCTCAGCCCTTCGGTACCGTGGGTGAAGCTGCTCGTCGCCAGGTTCCTCAGCAGGTATCTAACGCGGGGCCCCGCCTGCTTCCAGAGCCGTGGCGGCCGGGGCCGCAGCGCTGAGCACCCGCTCTCTGCTTGCAGCGCTGCGAAGCGGACCTGAGCTTGGCGGGACGCGGCCGGCCCTTGTGGAGCATCCTAACGGAGCACCTTCGTGCCCGGGGGTCTGAGCGCGCAGTTTGACTGCTGCAACAGGGAAGAACTGCCTGCAGTTTGGACGTTGAAAAGCACGGCCCTCAAGTTTTGTCCTCTTTTCTGCTTTGAAAGCCTTGCTTTCAGGGTGTAGTGCAGGAGAAGACTTATGGAGATTATCCTGAATTCTTTCAGTGGAAAAGCTTTGCCTGGCCTCCAGCATCGGCAAGCCACTGGTGGGGCTCCTCAGGCACGTTATGTTATCTTATATGGCATAATGTCATAACTTATATGAAACTATGTATGTAGCAGCCATTGAACTGATGAGTGTTTTATTATAGTCCAGATTCCCTTTTGGAACTGTATGTATGCAGTTCCCCCGCTCTTCATATTTCTGCAGAAAACTTAACAAGAGGAATCCAATCCACTTCTAAATACTGGTCATTAACTGTCATCAAGGTGGGTCCACCACATGATTTCTATAGAGATGTGTCCTGTAGTTATTTATGTGCACTTACTGTGTAGAAACATCAGCACACAACAGAACAAGTGTAAAAAAAAAAAAAATAAAATGGAAAACTTTTTTTCTATATGTTGATTGCTACATATGTTTCCTATTCCTTTGTTAATTATAGTGTTTTGCTTCTCAAAAATAAACATCAAGTATGCCCAGTGTCTGTTCTGTGTGTTAACGTAAATGAGAGACATCAAATCTCATCGGTAAATGGCTTAGATAAGCCACCGATATCTTTCACTGCTCCAAAATTACAGTCCTCATCATTCCTTTACTTTAATGGCAGCCCTAGACTGGAGCGCAAGGACTGAGCCTCTTTCCCTTGGTCCCATTTGCAGAGAAATGCATGGCCTGGGCTTTTACAGCATTCAGGCTGTACAACTTATTGCTGATAAACGGTTGCAAAGGAAGAACACTATTCTCACTTTGTTTTTAAACGCATCCTATGTGTACCCCTATGGTTTACATTTGCACAGTGCCTAGGACTCCTGTTCCTGTTTGGTATGCATATGCACTGTCTTCTTCACATGTCAGTGAAGGAAAGGTCATATTAGAAAACTGGCACCAGAGGAGAAAAGTGAACAGGTTTGCAAGGCTCACTGGGGGAGTAGGAAGGAGCCATGCTTTCAACCACTCCCTCCATGCCCGCTGGACATCTTCTGTCTACAGGGTTGCTGCCAGGTGGCCAGAGGAGACTGTGAAGGACTAATGAAGGACAGCACAAGCAGCAACTGTAATTCTCAACTCCCTTTGAGAATGGCAGCAGCATTTCTGCATTTCTGTTCTTCTTTAAGTATCCTTAGTTCCATCCCCTTAATGCTAATACATTTCAATAGGTTCTGGTTGGCTGAATGTCTTTTCCTCACTGCCTTTGCTACAGGTCTGTAGCTGCCAGGGGCAGTGGGAGAATCTTCAATCTGTGCAGCTAGTTTGCTGTGAAAATATGATTGCTTTATTTGGATGACCTGAGAATAGAATGTTACTGAAATCCAGTTCTGCATCTGTTTGGCAGCATCCAGCCCAGTTTCCTTAGTAAATAAACTCAATCATGTGATGAAACTGCCTTGACTATTCTCTGTTCCCCTGGAGATTTTTGAGTGTTGGCTACTTCCACAGTATTTTCTAGATGTTTTCTGAAAGTCTATGGGTAGCGGTACACATTCTCATCAGAACTTAAGTAAACTAAGCTTTCATGACATAGTAGAGAAATTTTGGCAGGGAAGGAGAGAGAAGTTACAAAGACCTTAACTGGATGAACTTTCAGGATTGCTTCTGTGCATAATTAGACATCAGAGAATCCAATCCCAAAACTCAAATCCACTAAAAACCAGACATCATCACTCCTGCTGCTTGTTTGCACAAGGCAACTTAATTAACCATTGCAGTAATCCTCAATCATTGAGTGGAGGGTCAGGGCTCTTGCCAAAGACAGCTTAGTGCTATGGAGCCTTCTTTCAATATCCTAAGAAATTTCCCTATTTTCTGTGCAAAGCAGAAGGATGAGCTGTGCAAATCACATATTTTCACGTTATAACATGTTATTTTATTCTCTTTGTGTCATCAAATAGAGGTATTGACATACTGACCTCATCAGATAAATTCTTTTCTAGTTACTCCTCCTTGGGCTTTCCTGATTCATACTCCCTTCCTTGTCCCTGCTTATAGAAGGCACGAGGCGAACATAGCTATGGCTTCTCACCATGCAAACTGGCAATGGACCAGCCAGCATCTCTTCTCTCTCACCAATAACTAATGATCAAGTATGACACCTGGTTGTCTCAATTAGAAAAGGTAAGGGAACCTCCCTGTAGCTGGAAAAAAACTGGTCAGGATATTGGGCTGATCCCACTGGCAAAATGCAGCTAGTTGCCCAGAGTGATGTAGGCATAATCGTTCACTCCCTCAAGTATGATATTAAATTATTTTCTTCATAACTATTTTATTTGAGAGCATATCTGAAAGTGGATGGATTCCATATTCATAATTTCAGCTGCCTTCTAGTCATAGCCTTCACTGAAGATTATTTTATTGGTTCCCATACAAAGGACTAGTTGCAGGATATTCTGAATCCTAAGGCAAAAGACACAAGGTGTTGTTTTTTCACACAGACAAAGAAAATGGTGCTCACCTAACTTTTTGCAACCTTTTTTTTCTGAAACTGGTTCCTGATAATACCACTTCGAATGTAGGGTTAGCCTTGCGCACCTTAAAGGGCAGTGGCCAAGCAGTACTCCTGAGTGTGAGCCTTTTTTTGTACCTTAATATAACTCAAGTTTCCTCTCACTCTGCTGGTACAGAAGATTTTTGCATTAGGATTTTCCAGAACTCTAGGCTGGGTAAAGGTCAGGTCAGCTCTTGAGGAGTTTGGTATGTCAGAGAATTAAGACATTCTAGCCCATCAAAAATGTTTTTATGAACGTCAAACAAAATGGTTAATTACATCACAGGAAAATGACTGAGCAAGTAAGCTCCTTCATAAGCAATGCAGATGTTATCCATTTGTCAACAAGCCACAGTTGCTGATTGAAGAGTATTTCCTTTTTGGCACTGTGAAGCAATCTAAGAGCTTCTTTCACCCATCTCTGCACCCCTTTCTGCAATGAGTGTTTTCTTCCTCAACATATCTCTGACATTATTTTACTGTTAAAAGCTGCTCAGCATTCAGATTTCCCTTTAAAACTAACGTACCTTAACAGCTTACGTGCTGAATTCATTCTGAATCATGCTATAATTCACATCCAGAACAGTCAGTGGTGAATGAATGTATGAAAATGAAATTTTCCTAGCTGAGGAGTAATAATAGATCTTGCTTTAAAAAGCTGCACCAGCACAAGGGAGAAGGTGTGAGGAGCAGCAGAACCAATTGTCTAGTTGATTTTATGAACCCTGAGTGGGTTAAGCTCCACATCCCATCAACATCGGTCCTCTAGATTTTTGACATGACTGTTCTATTAGAAAAAAAAAAACGGGAATCTTCCCAGTTCATAAGTAGCATAGGTTAACTTGAAGGTAGCTTGTTTCTTTCAAGTCCCTCTCAGTTACTTCTTATGAAATCTCCCATTGGAGACAAATAAGACTAGAAAGCAGCTTTTCAGATGTTTGAGAAGACAAAGGAAGGTAGTATTACATACAATCACGTTGCTAGAACTGATAGTTTGAAAAAACACACTGAAGAGATTCTCACTGCATGGGGAGTTTGTTATTCCTACCTTACTATTCACATATTTAGTACTCCAAACCAAACTAGTAATTCACACTGCTCTAAATTGCATTTATCTCAGCCTATTCCTGGACTTAAGTTCCTGCTAAGAGATTCAAATGAGACTGAAGTATTTACTCTAATGAAATATGACACAAGACATTGATCACAATCTAACAGAAATTATTTTCTTCTAAGAGATAGGTCCTTAATGTGTCATCCACAGAGATCTTGTAAGACCTCAGAGACTGCTGCCATCATAAATTCTTCAAAGAGCAAAATGCTGGCCAGCCTTAATTGTTCTAATCCTCATCTATTTAAAACAGACCTAAAGTCAGCGATGAAAAGCTGACTTCATCTAAGTTACTGTAAATCTTATCACTGACATCAGTGCAGTGAGGACAGCATCCAACAAGCATGTTTCCACTGAAGCCCGAGAGACCTTTGCCCTTAATGCCATCAGAAGGACTGTGCTCAGGTCCAAGGTGCTACAGGGTTGGCACTTTCTAAAGAAGAAAACTTGTTTGCACAGAACACTGCTGCAAAAAGAAAAACAAACATCTTCTCGAGAACAATGAGAAGATTTCCCCAAATAAACAAGAGCCAGCACATCATTTCCCATCTTGTGGATGTTTATAAATGTGACATGTTAGCTTAAATTGTTTTGAGGGCCAAATACCTGAAACATGGGGAAAAAAACGTAGAAAACAGTTTATAAAGGCTATATCCCTTACATTTTAAAACTAGCCTGAGTCTCTATTACCATTTTGCATCTCGCGCACTCAGTATATCAATTCAGTTTCTAATCAGAATACTTTTGTTTTGGAGAGACTTGCATTCTTAGCATGAAGATGTCGTTCTTTACCTGGGCATCTTGTAAGATAGTTCCACAATAACAGGTAGGGTTATACCTGAGGTTTGGTGTTGTGGAACAAGAGCTAGCACCTAGGCTAGTGTTTGATAGCTGGTGCTTGCGCCAGAACCTGTCATTCTTACAGAAAACTCCTGAGCAAGGCAGTAGGAATTACAGGCTAGTAGAAGCCAGATATTTGCTCCCTAGGAGACCAAACATGATGAGAGGCAGATACTCTGGAGGGAAATATGAATTCCCCCACTCCTGAGATCTGTCCCTCCTGCTTAGTTTAGTTAAGGACTTCCTTAACTTCCTGCAGAGGGGCCAAAGAAGAAATATTTCAGCATCCCAAGGCATACAAGTCTGACAGATCAAGGGCCACAGAGCATCAGCTGTAATGCACAGCAGTAAGGAAAGGAACTGGTAGAGAAGCCCAAGTAAAAAAATGTATCTTCATGCTTCTTCAATCCAATAATTTGAAATGACCAAATCAGTGAGTTCACACAAACTCCAAGAGGAAGAAAAGTCAGCTCATTAGCAGCAATACAGTCCAAATGGTCACTGCACAAGGAAATACTTGACAGATGAATTGTAAGCCCAGAGTTATTTATAATGTTTTTTGTTCTCAGCTTCCCTCTTCCTAAAAGAATATTTTGCAATTAAGGAGAGAGTAGGTTTGCAGGCTTTCAGACACCACAGTAATAAATCAGTCTGCTTTGTCATCTTCCCTTGCCCAAGCTGAAAAGAATGAGATGCCCATTGCCTAACACCATATTATTTCTTTTGTTGCCTGGATTAAGGAAAAAATGTTATCATAATTATTACATCTTAGAAAAGATTGTAGTGGAAAATTTTCAATCATGCTTCATTGTTCCAAAAAGCACACTAGCAATCAAATAGGTGCCTCCTTGAGCCATAGAACTGAAATGAGGAAACACACAGTCTCCAAATACTGGGAAGACAGGGTGGGATTGCAGTGACACCACTGAACACAACTCTGCACTCGGAGGTGTTCCCCCAGCAGACTTTAAGTCTTAACATCTTCCTTTTCAGCAAGCTGGACTAGGAATACTATGCAGTCTTTCAAATAATATTTAGGGTCAGTTGCTTTCCAGCTAACAAAGTCCTCAATAAAATTAGAGTGTGTTTGGCAGAGGGTATTAAGTTTAAATTTGAACATATTCCTCAATGCATAGGACATACGATTTTGCCTTCATAGCATCTTACAAACTTAAGAACTTAAGGAAAATGCTCAAACGGTGGCTGAAACCAACCCATTCCTGTAGGAGTTCCCACCTCTGGCTTTCTGCCACCAGAATGTGCCAGGCTGTTCAGTTACAACAAAAAATTAAGGTAGCAAGTAGCAGGTTCAGCAGAAACTAAAGGAACATGTTCTCCCTACAGTAGTTAGCCTGTGGGATTCTTTGCTACATCTATTTGTGGATATTGCATTTTAATAGTAGTTCCAACAATGATCAGACAAATTCATGAGGGAAAATCTCATGAGACCTATTCAACAGAAAGGTGCTCTCTCTGGTTCAAGAAGTTCCTCAAATTCTTGGCATCTGGAAAAATACAGAGGAAGAATAAAAGCATGAAATATCTTCATATTTTCCTTATTCTTTTCCTAATAAGCTTCATTGGTCACTATGAGTGTCAAGATGCTGCTCAAGATGGTGTTGTAAGTAGACAGTGCTTCAGCTGCTCTTCTCTCCTGAGGCTATGAAATGTATAACAACATTTATAGGATACTGGTTGACTTGCGTGTGAAGAGCTCAAAGAGTCTCCACTGTACACCCAAGGAAATGAGGGAGGCAATAAACTAGAGCAGTTTGTTTCATCAAGTATGCTGAGTCAATCCTATGAACCTCATACTGCTCATTTTATATCCTAGACTGACCATATGAATAGCCATGTCAGCATGAAAAAAAGGAAACTATAATTTCCACTGCAGAAGGATGACTTAGAAATTTCACAGCATGATGAGGAAGAAAAACTAAAGTCTGAGAGACTGTACCATTATTATTCACAGGAACAATGCTGGGACTGGTACATACATTCTCCTTGAATTAATCAAAAAAATCAAGTAAACTACAGAAAACATATAATTTTAGAAATGATTTTTCCTTGTTCCTGAAAACAGCATGCACTTCAGTGTGATTTATCTGATTGACAGACACATTATCAGTCCTGAAACACCTTACCTAACCTTTTTTTTTTTTTCTGGAATAGGTTTTCTGCCATCTTCTGAATAAATATCAGGAAGGAGAAACTACAGGAAATGAGATGTTACCCTCAGTAGCACAGAAAACTCTCCCAAAGTCTGTTTCCTACGTAACTATTCATGCAGAACATGAATAATGTTCTTCCAAGCTGGATGAGCAAAAAACAGCTGGATCCAGAATACAAGAAGAGGATACCTTGCCTTACAGAGGTAAATTTACTTAATGCCTCTGCATTCGAGATTCTTAACACAGCACATCCTTAGAACACTAGTAATTCCCTTCTTGCATTCAACTGCATATTTTCAACTTGATCTTTGTGGGAAAGACCAAGTTTATCAAATTTTAAGGAGAGTCATCTCTGTCTACATGCAGAGGAGGAGGAGGAGGAGGATTTCCTGAGTACAGCAATACCACATTTCATCTTCTCTGGGAAGCTTCACCCATCTTGACATAACTATAGGCACAATGTTAACCTCTCAGGAAGCATTTTGTCGATTCATTGTTATAAAAAACACTGGTGAATATAGAATCACTTATACTGAAAAAGACTTTCAAGATCATCAAGTCCCGCCTTCAACCTACTGAGTCCTACCAGTAACAAACTGTCTGCATTTAGACTGTCACCATCTCAAGTGCATCTTTTCCATGTGCACATTTTCAGTAATAAAGTTGTTGCTTAGCTGAAACCACCAAAAAGCACATCCAAGTTATGAGATAATTTTGGTCCTGAGTAAATCGGCATGGTGAATGAAAGCAATTAGTCAGAGCTCCCTAGATACTCAGTTACTAAATGGTGACACTAAATAGAGCCAACATAAAAATGAACATTATACCACATACCAAAAGGGACATTTAGGAGCCTGAACTGTGGCACCATTCATGTCTGCTGCAATTCTTTTTACAGAAAGGTAGTTGCAGAGTCTGAATTTCACACTTCTCCCAGCATTCTTGTTCCTGTCCCTATTTCCAAGTTTACGTAAGACTGGGCATCACGCTCAGCACTGCTGTGGGAGCACGCCAAGGGGTGCATAAGACCAGGCTGAGCTCATATTCAAACTAGATTAGTGGAAATCTGTGTTTGAAGATGCTGCATTCTTATTGGTGTTGCATTCTGTGCCATCTTTGATATTTTGAAGCTATAATAAGACGAGCTGCTTCATGATTCTTTCTCAGTGAATTATGTGAGAAATTACTGTATGAAAAAACAGGAGGTAGGTGGTCATTAGAAGACTTCTGCATTCAAAAGGCTTATATAATCACTGAAAAGGTAGTAAATTGTCTGCAGAAGAATGAGGTCTGTATTCCAAAATGGATCCAGTTAACAAGAATGCAAGCAAATTTTTTAGAAGAAAAGTCTTTGCGTATATTTTTAGATTGAAATCCCAGCAAAGTTAATTGCTCCTTCAATGGACTTCATGTGAGGCCTCTAATTCTAGGGTGCTCTACTTCCCAGTTACATGTTACTTTACAGCTCAGATAATACAGATTTCATTGAGAGAGCTGGTACAGTAGTTTCTTAGAAAAGCCAAACAGGAGATTAATGAAGACAACTGATTCAAAGTAGCCAGACGAGTTTAAACTAAAAGGAAGAGAAAGAAGGATGAGGAACTAAAAGGAAATTTGGAAAAGAATGAAACAGCAAAGACTCCTTAGAGGGTGTGGAATTTTCCTGCTCCTGTCTACACTGGTCTGACTCATTAGAGCATTAGTATTGGTGCTCTAAATTATTATCCACGTCATCATATCAGAAGGAAGGGTGCTATTCTAATGCCAGATGTAGGAAATTATGTGGGAAGTACTGATTCACCACAAGAAAAACAGCATACCCCTAAAAACTCACCTTTGAGGCTTGGGGCATACTAAATAAAAATAGCTTACTTTTAGTACAAAATTAACATTATGAATGTGTAATTCTTCAGTCACACACTGAATTGAAATCAGAAAATAAATAAACAGAACAGAAAAAAATTACAGAAATGTAATTTCTGTAGCTGTTTTGATATTTTGAATATCAGCACCATGGGGTTGGAAGGGCCACTCCTGTTCAGTGCTTTGTTCTACTCCAGCAGGGCACACATGTCTATTGGTTATCAAGGCATGGTGCATGGTGGTTTTCACTCTCATATCTCAGTCACAAGGTGTGAAAAGATACTGCTGCATCACTAGAAAACAGTTTCACATTTCTTGTTTACACTGATAGTAAACTGAAAAGTTTCACCTAAAAGTCGCTCCAATAGAATTAAACTGCAGGTGATCTTACACTGCAGATGCTTTTTTCTCATGATTGCGAGACACCTAAATATCTGTCCTGTGAATGAATTCATTAGTATATACTAACAATACCTTACAGAACTATGGAGAATACCATTTTCTTCTAATTCTGTGCAGTAACGATTTTTCATTTCAGGGTTTTTCCAAAGGCACACCCTGTTTACTAGTCATCATCTTCCATTTGCAATGCTTTCCTTCCATGGCACAGAAATAGTAGTAATTGCAATGGCAGGAAGGCATTACAGACCATAAAGTCTCCGATGGACAGGAACTGGGTAGGACATTCTGATAAAGCTTGGCTGCCATTTGTCCTGAAATTCCACAGGGCTCACAGTGTTGTTAGACAAAAATTTTGAGATTAAATTGTACACATGCTCATTCTGGAGAATCTTTTTTATCTTGACAGTTTTAGTCACATCTTTTCAATGACAAGTTGTATCTGAACGTAAAAGTACCACACACACAGTCTTATACCCCTGGGAACACCGTTACCACTCTATAAACAAGAACAAGCCAATGTTGAAATCTATAGTAATCCAAATACAGTTAGTAATATCACAGTTATACTGCTCTAGTTTGGCTTCCCTATTTAGAAAAGCAAAAGCAGCACTTTTTTAATGCTAGTGCTATTAGATGTAGACATTAAAGTTTAGCATCTATTTAGAACTTAAGCATACTTACTAACTGCACCAGGAAAACCTTAGGTTAATTCAGCATTGGACATCACTGTCTGAAGCTTTAGATAATTCTGTTGATGGTTATCCATTCAGAGAGAGTCTGATTCATTCAAATTCTATGTAATAGCTCACAGTTTAAGAAATAGTTATCATTTTTCATCAAGTATCTACCAGAGAATTAAAAAACCTGCAGCTGTATTTTCAGAATTCAAACACAAAACAAACAAAAAAAAGCAACCAATTTATTTATTTATTCCCTCCCAGAGAAAACCATGGCACCACATGCATTGGGGTATGATCAGAACAGGATTGCAGGCATTGATGGCATACGTTACCAAAGCCTGATGTCTTTTCAGAGCCCATATGTTTCACATTCATAAACAAAATCCTATTTTAAATATCTTATGGCTATCTCTTATATCTTATGGAATGTATTTCCTTTCTGGCTGAATTTGTAGAGAGTAGGATAAATCACATCAATGTTTTTTGTATCTTTATAGCTGCTTATACCCTTTTGCTTGATATTCATGACCTCAAGAAGCTACAATTCTGGTTTGTTTCCTTCATACTTCTGAAACATATATTAAAGAGTGGCAAAAAATTTTCAAACTTTTAACTGTGTAAGAAGAGAAATATACTCTTTCCATGACAGCAAATGTTTAGTTTTATTTTTATTCAGAAGGGTAAAGAAGAAAAAGATAATTTATGTAGGAACACCGAAGACACTTGCTCTCTGACTCAGCTATATTACAGAAATAGTAATGTGAAAGCAGATATTTGAAAAAGCATTATTTTTCCCTGAACAACATTTTTTGTGTTCACAAAACCCTGTGCTGTCAGGAAAAGTTGCATCCTTCCTGAAGGGGTGCAGTGGAGCATGAGAGAGCCCACATTGTAGTGCTTGCGTCCCACTAGAAGACTACCCTGAAGACCTGTGCTGCAAGAAGCCACAGCAAAGACCACAATCTTTTAGGAGTATTTTTCTTCTGTCAGAACATCTAACTCGCTTACTGAAAGCACTCTTGTTAAAAGGTTATCTGTATACTACAGCTTATGCCTCTATAGTTATGCTCATAGAGCATCCTTATGGGGCAGCTGTGCCCGCCCTCACCTTCGCAAGAGCAAACTGAAAGGATTTTGTAACTGGGTGTGATAGAAAGTGCAGACGTTACCCACTCCTGTGCTATACCATAAAATTGGAAAGACTGAAAGAAATGATTTAAAACAATTATCTTATGGCACACTTGCTTGGAGCTGGACATGGTAGAGGTGACTGATACCTGTTCTTTTTGGGAAATATCCACTGTGGTTAAATTGTATAAATTAGGTCAGTTGTTTCAGAAAGTTTTTACTTCATTCTCAAGGGGAAATTAAAATAAATGGCTCTTATTCTCTCTACACATAATAGTGAACACTTCTTTATACACACAACGTTTTAAAACCATACAGAGAATGCATACCTCTGTGAAAGTGCTTGTTCACTATGTTACGTGCAAATACAATAACCCTTACAACTTCCACTGAATTCAGTAAATCTACCCGAATGTATAACTTTGCCCTGAAACTGACATTACAGTTTATATTTCTTAGTGTAGTTGGGCCTTCATTCTGAAAACCCCAGCACTTTGAGGCTACAAGTGGTGCCATATCAGGTGATTGACCTTGATACTACAGATAATTTTTCCTTATACAGCCAGAAAAGACGTTAAGGAGTTTCAGCAGTCTCTGTAGCAAATTTCCTGCTGTGTTTAGCGAATAATTTTTGCCCACCCAAGCCAGTTGCTACAAACAATAAAATATTCACATAACTGTTTAAATCCAAATACTGTAAAATCATTGACAATTTTCCTCCCAATTAAAAAAATATTCAGATTCCAAAAAGCTATTTTCTATTTTAAGCCATAATTCACACATATATAAAGCATAACATCCTAATGTGAATTATGCTTCTAATTTCTGCCTTGACAGCCATCTTTACCCTTGGCACTTTCTAAGTTTCTATCAAGGACAAAGCATCCTCTCATAAGTTTTATGCATCATCTCAAAAGCCTTTCTTTGTCTGGAGGCAGCAGTTAAGTCAAGAGCACAACACAGTTCACATATTTCAACATGAGTTGTCTATTAAAGGGCAGCTCACTGATAAAAACATCACCAGATTCCTAGCTGTCATTCACTAAAAAATACAAGGGCTGCTCCAAAAGTAATGCCTCCTGTTTTATCACGTGGGCACACAAGGTCAGAGGTGGATGCTGGCAGTATGGTAGCAGAGGTTAAATCTTCCCACAAATATTCCATTATATGTTGTTGTTATATGACAGATGGCAGCAGAGGGACGGTCTGACAGAATGGTGCCTGACATGAAAGTGCATATAAAGCAAAGGTGTGCCATTGAATTCCTCCATGCAGAAACAGTGGCTCCCACTAATATTCATCAACACTCACTGAATGTTGGTGGAGACCAATCAGTGGATGTGAGCACAGTGAGGTGCTGACAGTGAAAGTGGGTCACCTCTGCTAGTGCAGATGTTTGTGAGTGTGGCATGCAGGTTCTTGTTCATTGCTAGTGAAATGCACAGCTAATGGTGATGGCTGTGTTGAAAAATTGTGTTTTGTAGCTCAGAATTTACTCTATCAAATGGTGTTATTATGTTCGTATTTATAGCTGTTGTAGTTTCCATGGAAATAAATAGGAAGCATTACTTTTGGAGTGATCTATGTAGCAATTTAAGCTGAAACCGTGATGGTATATATTCAGAACCACAGCCATATTACCATTTTTACTCCATCTGTGCTGATAGGACATAAAGCTGAGGACAGAGGTACAGTCCAACAGTACAAAAATCAGTATAAATAACACTGGTGATTTCCAAAGAACTGAGATGAGCTCACATCAGCTAATTCCAGAATAAGAATGTGAGAGCTAATATTCAGGCAGCTGTCTCATTTCAAACCTTTGCTGGTGTGACAAGCCCTCCTTAAAATTTAACAGATCCTCTGTGTTTTGAATCTATTTGGGAGATAAAAACAGGATGAGATGGGCATTAAGGAAAGCTTATGTTGAGTAGCCAGAACTACTTCACAGTTCATTAAAGATCAGACCTTCATCAGTACAAACACCTCACATCAGCATGAGGAGATATACAGACAAAGAGTTACCTAGGCCTACTTCTGTCACAGCATCTGCTTAGGCGAAAACACTTCAGCAGCACAAAGGAGGAACCTGTTTCCTCAGCATATGAATATATGAGCATTATTGGAAAGATTAGTAATTAGAGGCAGCTGGGTTTCTTTATTATATCAACAAGCTCAGTTTTCTATTTTCTGTCCCATCTGTCTGCTAAAGAGCAGATTGATTCTTGCACAAAATGTTCAGAAGATGTCATAGTCAGGCCAACTGCACATACACTAGTTTATGCAGTGGGTAAAATAGGTGCCATCACTATTATTTGATCAGTCCCACTTACATGATGTGGTATTATGTGGTTATGACAAATACAGCAATACAGAAACATGTAATAAGATACATGTTCCTACTCTTTATGTATCCTGCAGTTTAATTAGTTCTCATTTGATTTATTTTCACAACTGCTCTTGAACAGTTTGCTTGGAAATATTTAAGGTATAATAAACATAAATTATGTTAAAAGAATTTCTAGGGACTCTATGGGGCATGCCAGAGGGATGAAGGGCCTCTGGGTTTATTGTGTGAAGGGCAGAAAAGCAATTTCAGGCTATAGAGACAAACATGGATCTCCTCAGAGAGCACTGTGATGCTCCCAAGAGTCTGTAGGAGGAAATGCACTCTATTTACAACAACACCATGCGAAGATATTTATTAGGAAAAGCCACCATAACAAGTAGCCTACGTTTAATCTCTTGTGTCCTAATGCCTGAGAATTGCACAGATGTGTTCAGCTGCCTAATTGCAGCAAATGGGCTGGAAATCAAAGGAAGATGGCTAATTGCATAACACGTAGCTATGTCATAGCCAAGGATATTGTAAATATTAGGAACTTACCTCCTATGGATAATGTGCAGACATGGCCAAAAAGTCTAAAGACTTTTGTCTAGCTCAGGAAGTCTGTAAAACACAAATTGCTGGCAGTACAAGGGCAATTCTGGGAAATCCTTGCCATGTGCCTGGTATGTTCTTTCCTAGAAATAAATTTTAGCTACCGCCCAGAAGAGAAAGCTGGGCTAGAGGAATCTTCAGTCCCATGCAAAGCAGCTATTCTTAGGAAAGTAATGTGTGTTTCACTCTGCAGTCTGCCACAGTCAGAAGTTGAATTAATTCCCAACCTTTCTCATCTCTCTTTTGGAAAATGGGCATGTGGATAGGTCTTACTGCATTGCAACTCTGCAGAGCAGAGAGAGCACTCTGCCTTTTGATAAACCAGAAGAGAGTAACCAAGTTACATATAAAAAAAAACAACCAAACAAAAAAACCCAGTCTCCTTCACTGGCACGGGGGAATTACCATAGATAAGCAGCCTCTGTCCTCAACCTTGGCAGTGCTGATCCACACCTATGAATAGTATGAAACATGATCTCCTTTCTACCACACCATTCCCTTTCTGCAACTCACAAGTGACCTAAGATTTCCACTCCCTCTCCACATCTTTGAGAAAGTCCTGCCCACATTGGCCACCACTGAACAGGCTTAAATGCATGTAAATGCGGAACAGCTTTCCTTGAGAAAACAGTGTATATCAGAAATCACTATTGGCATGTTGTCCTGGCAGCAGCATTTCTGTCTTTGAAAGAACAGGAATTCCAGATAGAGCTATGACTGGCTTCACTCAACCTGAACCACAGATGCCTGCAAAATCCAAAGTCTCCACGCCAAAATGTTCACTTTTCTATGCCTGGTATACATAAAAGAGTTGGGATAAAACACCAACAACAATCTTCTTCCCTGAAGACCTGAAAGAAATAATTTACTTTTTGGAACAGATATATAAATAACATTTAATTGTGGCACAAGACTGCTGAAATTCTTCCTGTCTATCCTTTGTCATATGTTTTCTTCATATACAAGTTAATCAACTAAAACAGCAATGGAAGTATCTTCTTGTGCAATTCTGGATTTTTGTCTTCCACCCAATTTTCAACATGAACATATTGCACAACAATAAATGCCAGTATAAAAAGACATAGGCATCAAAAGCCTTTTTTTCTTTTTTTTTTTTTTTTTAATTTTAAGTCTCCTTGGTATTTAGGACTTTCTATGCAATTCTAAAAGCACTAAGCATGAAAAAGATAAGATTGACTCTCCAAGCTTCATACATATTTCTATAGATAGTCAAATATACAGTCACGTTAAGCCTAATGTTGCAAATTAATACTGGATTTAACAGAAATAATCAAAGATGGTTACTACTACCATCTAAATCACAGAATTTTAGAATCGTTTAAGTTGGAAAACACCTTGAAGATCACCAAGATCATCAACTTCAATCAGACCTACCAAGTCCAACCACCAAACCATGCCCCTTGGTGCTATGCTTGTCATCTCTTAAACACCTCCAGGGCTGGGGACCTCTACCACTGCCCTAGGTAGCTTGCTCCAGTATTTGACCACCCTCACCAAAAATAAATTCTTCTTGATATCCAATCTAAACATCTCCTGGTGCAACACATTTCCTCATGGCCTATTACTTCTCATTTGAGTAAAAGGGATCGATATCCATCTTGCTGCTGTCTCCTTCCAGGTGGCTGTAGAGACTGATGAGGTACCCATTCAGCCTCCTTCTCTCAACAACTCCTTATATGTCTTGCCTTCCAGTCCCTTCACCAGCGCTGCTGCTCTTTTCTATGCACACTTGAGCAACTCAGTATCCTTCTTGCAGTGAGGAGCCCAAAACTGAATACAATATTCACAGAGCAGTCTCATCAGTGCTGCATACAAGAGGACAATCACTTTCTTGGTTCTGATCACTATTTCTCATGCAGGCCAAGATGACATTGGCCTTCTTGGTCACCTAAGCACACTGCTAGTCTCTCTATTAAAATCAACTATATAGCATTTATATACTGCTTTGGCTGGGGTAAGAGGTTGGTCTTTGCTACTGTGTTCCTCAACTAAGCCTCATTTCCTGAAAATGGGATGTTCAGTCACAACCCTAGAGATGCCTCAGAGGAATTTGGCATGCTAGATCTATCACGTGGTTTGAATTAACTTATTTTCCTTTTTAAGCTATGAAATTAATTCCTAACTGTTCTTCCATACTTCTTCGGAAACTTTCCCCTCTTTCCTCAACAGGAAGTCTGTGTCATAACTTGTCAGTTCTTCGCAATGACCCCTCTGTGTAGGAAGCCAGGACATTTTCTTGAAAAGATTGCTCTATTTAGCCTTAAAAGCAGAGGAAAATTATTATGATTATTTTCAGAAGTACTGTACTGACTTTTAAAGAAAACAGCAAGAGTATTTTCATGGAATAATAAATGCTTCAGGAAAGGTATATAGTGCAGAATATAATCTCAGGACTGAAAATATCATCACTGCATCAGAAACAGTGTTGCCAGCAGGGACAGGGAAGCGATTGTCCCCCTGTACTCAGCTCTGATGAGGCTGCCCCTCGAGTACTGTGTCCAGTTTTGGGCCCCTCACTGCAAGAAAGACATTGAGACCCTGGACTGGGTTCAAAGAAGGGCAACAAAGCTGGTGAGGGGTCTGGAGCACAGGCCTTATGAGGAGCAGCTGAAGGAGCTGGATTGTTCAGTCTGGAGAAGAAGAGGCTCAGGGGAGACCTTATTGCTCTCTGTAACTACCTGAAGGGAGGTTGTAGTGAGCTGGGGATCAGCTTCTCTCATGTAACTAATGATAGGAACAGAAGGAATGGCTTCAAGCTGCGCCAGGGGAGATTCAGGCTGGACGTTAGGAAATACTACTACTCTGAAAGAGTGGTCAGGCACTGGAATGGGCTGCCCAGAGAGGTGGTAGAGTCACTGACCCTGGAGGTATTCAAGGAACGTTTGGATGTTATGCTGAGGGACATGGTTTAGTGAGAACTAATAGTGGATAGTTGAACTGGATGATCTTGTAGGTCTTTTCCAACCTTGGTGCTTCTGTGATTCTGTGAAAACCTACTTCAGCAAAGACACAGTGAAACATCTTAAATGGATACCAGTTCACTGTCTTCTCCCACACAGAAAACATCTCCCCAGATGAACTGAATAGCACTCAGATATTCAATTGAGAAGCTAACAACAATTATTAAAGGCTTTGTTTTGTTGTTTTTTGTTTTGCCAGTACTATTTCACTAAAGTAGCTGAACACGTACTCAGTGCTGGCCCTGGAGTTAAAGGTTTTTCCAGAGTCAGGCTAAATAAAAAGCAGGTTCTTGTGCCCTATGCAGAAATGGCTTTGCACAGAGAAGATGTAATAACTCCATTTGGTATGTAAAACAGCATCTTAACCAAAGCTCATCTACTGACTATACTATACTAGGGATACATATATAAGAAACTACACTAAGAATAAATTTGTCCTTATCATTCCTGACTTGTGCGTTGGCCTAAATCTGACTTTTCCACCCCATCCCTGCATTTCCTCATTACTCTCTTATCTGCTAGCAGCACAGCTTCGCTACTGATATCTAGCCTCAGCATGTAATCTCAGTTGAGATCCTAGACTTGATACCTACATTTGGTGCTCCTCTTCAACATCTCCATTATCTATTTCTAGGATGCTTTGCATATATTCTTCTATAACTTCTATTATTTTAGTGTCCTTTCAATAACATGCTGCTCCTGTCAGTTTCCAAAAAAACATTGCTTTTGTAGTATCCAGACAATAAATATAATCCATATCAATTTTTTCTTATTTAAATAAGCTTGCTAGTCCTCTCCTCATCATTTAACTTATGCCTATAATTAAATCCAAATTAAAATATAAGAGAGTCCTGTCAATGAAGTTTCATAACACTACAGAGAAAACAAATTAATGCAGATTCCAAGAAACTCACTGAATATAGGCTTGCTTTTCCAGTGCCTGTTGAACTACATTCACATAGCATACCAGATCTTTCTAACTTTTAATTGCATTTTCATGTTGAGCATCATCTCCTGCTTTCCAGGAACAACAGATATTCCACAGCGCACTCAAAAAAACTCTTGAGCTCCCAGAGACAAAACTTAAGAAGGGACCAGCTGCTCTTGCTTGAAAAAAGTGAAACAAAAAGAAATTTCAGTTCTGATCTAGACAGAAATTTTGTGCCTTAGCAACAGTAACAAAGTAGAAGCGATGGGAACTTTGCACAACTAGCACATTATTGCTGCCATATCTCTAACTTCCTCACATAAAAGACGGTGAAACTATGGAGGTATATAAAGCAATAGTAACTGTAAAATGTAGATGACAGTTTTTCAGGAAGGTTTGGGACAATATACATTTCCATAAAGAGAATGTCCTGATCTTAGAGATCTCATGCAGGTAACTGTAGTTATGCTAACTTATTTTTCTGATTTTTCAACATGAAAAACATATTGAAATCTGTGACTTGACTTTGGGATTTCCAATTTGTTTGTTTTTTTTACTGATGTGAATAAACTTGAGATAAAGCTAATTTCTGAGACTGTAGACAAAGGAGCATTCTACCAAAAACTCCTGGTTGTCTGGAAACCGGATGAGTTCTAATGGCTCCAAAAACAAAGACAGGTGAATAACAGTTTGGCAAGTCACAAGAATGATGACAATCAGTGTCGGTTTGCCGTGGACTTTATTGCAAACTTACTTTGATTTAAACTTGTAACAGCATTTGTTCACTTCAGTGACAGTGCTAACTGTATCTGTATACTGAAGTAAAAATCAACATTTAATGCTGATCTTGTTTTGATGATGTATGTATTTCCACGTGCATTTTTTACTGATAATAACCTGTAACATAAGATCCATGAGAAGACACTTATGAGATGCAATCTGTAATGTGTAGTTAAACAACCTGCTAAGTCTTGACAATGTTTATAGTTCTCAATGATCATCTGGAAATAACTTAAAAGAATACGCATGCAATTAAGATATGCCAATCAAGCTTAAGAGAAGTTTCCTAAGTTTGAAAATCCACGTTCCCTGCTTTGTTCTCAGCCCAAGCACCAACTGGTCACCTTGTTTTCATTTGTACAGAATTCTACAGACAGAGACAAAATATTCTAAAAAAAATGTGGCAGAACAACTATGCCACGAATTTAACCAATCTAAACTTCACTGGGAAGGTGTACAGTTTAAATAGAATCTGCTTGAATTTATAGCATATTTTACGTTCTTTGCAATTCAAATAGGCTACTTGGTTTCCTTGGCTAATAAGGAAAAACAATGGAAAAGACAAAATATCACATATTTTTGCAAATACATTATGAATCTGGGGTATTTAGAAATACCTATTATTAATAATAGTCATTACTAAACACTAATGATTTTGTAGTAAGACAGACTAACGTATGATTTAAATTCAAATGAAAATAATTTCCTCGTTTCTCCATGCAAAGATGCCGAGACATTATAAATGTACATTGTTGTGGTTAATTATTCCTATTCTGTTTACTTTAAAAAAATAATAGCAGAACCTCAGCTCAAAATTTGATCCCACACTAAACAATAGAATTTTGCTTTTCAGATAAAAACATACTTCGTATTGTTTCCAATATAAGGTTATTTAAAGTGCTGTACTAAGACAGGGTGCATAGGAAGGGAAAGAAAAAAACCATAATTCATTTTAGTCATGTCAGAGAAAGATTGGCATAGCAGAGAAAAAAAACCTGTTCAAGATTTAGAACCTCCATAGAAATACAATCATAGAACCACAGAATCATAGAATGGCCTGGGCTGAAAAGGACCACAGTGATCATCTGGTTTCAACCTCCCTGCTGTGTGCAGGGTTGCCAGCCACCAGATCTGGCTGCCCAGAGCCACATCCAACCTGGCCTTGAATGCCTCCAGGGATGGGACATCCACAACCTTCCTGGGAAACAATGCACTGTAACTGAACACAATCTAACTCACATTACTGCTTCCAATACTGTTTTCACTTAAAAGAACATTTCAGTGTCAGGCCATGCCAGAAAATAAATGCCGTTTATTAGTCAATCTGTACATAAATTTGAGTCCTCTGAGAGCATTTACTTACTGCTTTGGCATCTGTAGAAAGGTATGCCAAAATAACAAATGATAAAAATTCTCATTAAATCAGACTTGACAATGTGTTTGTTTATTCAGTTCATGCCTTAAGACCGTGTACTTGAGCCAAGATTTTTCTAAACATGCAGAGTGGACTGGTAGTCTGAAGGCTCCCAGCAGGTTCATGAAAAGCGTAGGAAAAGGGGTTATGAAAGACTGCCTGTGCTTTGAGGTCAGTATTTCTCTTTCAGATCCTAAATAGGAACTTCCGTTTTGAGTCTAACTATCTTTAATTTGCTAAAGAATAATTTACTACGTGTCTTCTAAACCCAGCTGAGATAGCTACGTAGAACACTATTACCTCCACTCTTCTCCTGCATGGCTACATTTCTCAGCCACTATCATCTAGGAGCAAGCTCATAGGGAAATTAAAATATCGAAGTGACAAGACGCTCTGATTTTACGTTTCAGAATAACGACCACCGCAAAAGACGCATTAAACAGTACTACTAATGATTTTCAGTGCCCCAAATCTGCATTTATGAAGGCAACGGCACGAAGGAACAGTACGAAGCGCTACCAACGCGTGATATCACCGCCTCCTGGTGGCTAGTTCACAGAATGACCGGGAAAACCAGGGGAGAAAACATCCCTTTGTATAAATAAAGCGCTAGGTACATCCAGAAGACTGGCATTTAAAAAAAATAGAAGCGAGGAGAGGAGATAGGAAAGGCGATTAGAAATAAAATTTAAAAGTAAATAAATATCCTTAAAATGCAAAATTAGCCGAGAGGAATAATGTAGCTTTTTTTTTTTTTTTTTTTTTTTTTTTTTTTTTTTAAATAAGCTAATCCTCACTTTTTTCTCAAACTAAAATGTGAAATGTGAGGTGGTTAACGCCTCCTTTCTCAGCCCCTTTGCCCCGTACAAATGCATGTATCCCAGCAGCTGTTAAGAAAGAAACAGGGAAGAAGAAAGTGAAGTACCTGAACAGAAAGATAACGTATTGCCCCAGGGTATAACAAAAAATGACTCACAGTTTTTTTGTAAAGCAATATTTCCTGATAACGGATGAGAGAAGAGTGATATGGCTTCTTAGCAAAAGTAAGTTTGACTTCCACTCCACACACAATTGACAGCTGATGGAACTGTTAATGTCCAAAGCAGTATTTAAAAACTCCATATATCACACACACATAGAAATGCAATAGTTTCAGGGTATGTTCTATCTCTTAAGAGTACCCATCTATTCCACAGCTGTCCCCACCTAGCTTTGCTTTAGCCATTAGAATTTATGCATTTTCAGCTTTATCCTTTGTACCAATTTCATCAGTTCATTTGTGTGAATAATATGCATACTATTTATTGCCATGGTATTTTCACAAGATATTCTATGTAATGTATTCAGCACATCTTGAGCAATAGCAACGAGGCCTCTTTTTGCAGGCTGTGATCTGCAAGCTTAATTCTGTATGTTGTTGTTACAGCAGTAGTGCACCTTTACATTCTTTTGTTGATGATAAGCAAAGGCAGCATATTAATTTGGTGTAAACCAATGCATTTTCTTACGTCTGTGTTAGTAAAAGATGAACTATTAGATTAACAAGGCCAAAGCTGAGATGAGCAGTTTGGTTCAAAAGTTTTTTTTTGTTTGTTTGTTTTTTTAAGTTGTGATATTTTTTATCTAAACTTGAAAAGTCTGGATGAGGAGCTGCAAGATCTGGTTTAGTAGCTTGTGGTAGCAGTGGTAATGTGAAAACGTTTGGACTAGATGATCTCGTAGGTCGTTTCCAACCTTGTGATTCTATGAAAAGGATCTAGGATCTATCTAGTTAACTCTGGACAGGAAAAAAAAGGATTTCAATCTCATGTTAATGGATGCCGAACATCTTTTTTTCCCCTCATCTGTAATGATGAGTGTGAACAGCAGGAGATCAAGTGATTTAAAAGATGAATTGGTAGAAAATATAAAGGATAACTTTGCTTGTGTTTGGGTTTTGTGTGTTGTGCTTAGCATCACTGAATATGAATAAGAATGTGCTCAACTATATTTGTGAAACAATTTGTAACAGATGCATTTTTCAACTAAAGCAGTACTTCAATCACAACTGGCATATATTTTATCAACACTTATAATACAATCACTTTTCTAGTACACTAAGCAGCAATTCCAAGTTTTGCAGATATGCATGCACCTTGCCTGAGGGGGAAAAAAAAAAAAAAAGAAAAAAGAAAAAAAGAAAAAAAGAAAAACCTTTTGTCAGAATTCCCTTTTTTGCAATACTAGTTTTTAGGACTACTGTATGTTTTGTTCTGTTTTCCCTTTAGTTCTTCATCAAGTTTGCTCTCCTTCAACTTTCCTTTAACACCTTATGTCCTCTTTTTGATATACATATACACACACGCATATATATATATACACACATCCTTTGAATAACTTACTTGCTGTTCAGAACCATTTGTATTTTCTTTTCCCACCACACCCGCGTACCTGAGATTTGCATAGGTGCCGTACGTCTCCCTCAGAGGAGATGGCAGGGAGCTGGCTCTTCTCCCAGGCGACAAGCCATAGGACTCGGGAAAACGGTATCAGGCAGTGCCAGGTGAGGTGCAACGTGGGGATCACAAAGAACTTCACAGAAAGAACGAGCAGGCATTGGGACGGGCTCCCTAGGAAAGCAGGGGAGCCACCATCCCCGCAAGCGTTTAGGAAACGTGCGTACAGCGCTAAGAGACACGGTTTAGGAGTGGATTTGGCCGTCAGGCGGATGGTCGGGCTCACTGACACAAAAGCACTGCACAGCCCCAGAACACTGCAGGCAGCCAGCGACCGAGCACGTGGTTGTAAAGTCCGCCAAGCTCCAACACGCCTTCTCCAGAGGCACAGCCTTTCTGTTTTTCAATTTTACCGGCAGCCCCGCCCCTCGGGCTCTCCGGCCTGTCACAGCGAGCACCGCCTCCTCTCTTCGCGGCTCGACCAAGATGGCGGCGCCCTCCGATCCCCTCAGCGTGGCGCGCGGGCTTGGCGCGGCCGAGGAGATGGTGGGGGGTCTCGCGCCCTTCGACGGTTGCAGCTGCAGCAGCTCCTCTGACAGCAGTGTAACCGCCCTGCACGCCGGGTAGCTTGCTTCTTGGGGTGCTTCTTGGGTCGTGAGGAAAGAAGTTCTGTCAGAGCTCACCACTGTACATTTCTTCCGTATGCTGTTAGGGTAATAATTTAAAATAATTTTAAATCCTTCGTGTTCTGTTTTATTTCAGGAGAGAACGACATATCTGTTACTTCATAAGCTTTTTATCTGCAGCTCTTTAAGAAGCTGAGCTTTCTCATTCCATTTATTCAGTGATCTCACTTGCTCTGTGGTTCGTGGTCCATCTTCAAAGCACAGACTGAGTGTTTCAGTCTAGTATTTCTTTTCGTTGTACTTAATTTTCAGTCGGATTCTCTTTTGAGACCTGGACTCATTTTCCTAGCTGTGCACTGTAAATGTATGCAGACTTTAGTAGCACGTTCCCAAGCACCTTAAGGTTAGTAACATGAAAAATAGACCTATTCTTAGAGTTGATACATTGTTTTACATCTTCCAAGTCTCAGTATTGTAACGTCGAAAAAGAATATCTCACAGACAGTAGGACCAAACCATGCCTTCACACAGAAGTATAATTTTGTTTGTTTTCTTCTGCATGCATAAACTAACATGGCACCAATTTAGTCTCTTGTATTTGGAGTTCACCAGAGCATTAATTTAAAGCTGGGTTTTTATTCTTTATAACTTACTTTCAGTTAGGCTGGTCAGATTTGCTCTATGCTATCTTCAGAAACATCCAAGTGCTGGGGAGCATCCTAATTGCAGCACCTCCCGGCTACGTAGTGTGTGTGAGAGAGAATTTTCTCCCTAATTTTCCCCCTTGCCTTTCTCCTCAGGCTTCTATTTTTAAAAGTTTCTCTGTATGTACAAATATACTGAGATACATTATTCAATTCAATTGTATGGGCAGAAGCAGTTCTTGGAAAACCTTGCTTTCAAAATGTAAGGCTTCCTGGAGTCTGGAATCTTCCTGTGGTAGGCAGCACTTGAGCAGGCAGTCATTGGTTAGGATTTAGACATTCCAGCTCTGTTATGCTTAAATCTGTTCCTTCCTGATTGTACTCCTTGCTGTCTTTTCCTCCTTTATCTGTTTCTAATTTTGTTTGTTTGTTTTGGTTCCTGGATTCTTTCCTAGTATTTTTATATAATATTAGCTTCATCTTCCCCCACTGTAAATGACTTTTTGCTTCTTACACTCCCACAAACCCATTGTGGCAAGCACTATGTGGAAGCAACCACTAGATGGCTTTAAACATATCGTGTCCCATGCCTGAAACACTGTCTTGGACCTTGAACAGCAGGTTTTATGACAACACTGTGCCCCAGAAAGAACTGAGTCAGACAGTGGGACTCATTTCCAAAACAATCTCATAACCACCTGTGCCAAAGAGCATGGTACTAAGTAGGTATATCACATCCCTTGTCATGCACCAGGCTCAGGAAAATAGACTAATACAATTCAAAACTACACTGAGAACAATAGGTGCTGGGACATTTGAACCCTGGCATACCTTTAGCAGAAGCTACCTGGTTAGTCAACACTCAGGGATCTGCCAATTTAGCTGGCCCTGCCCACTTGAATCTCTTACTGTACTGTAGAAGGAGATAAAGTCCCTGGAGTACACGTGAAAAGCATCTTGGGCAAGACAGTCTGGATTATTTCTGCCTAGAGCAAAGTAAGCCCATCCGTGGGGTTGCTTTTGCTGAAGGACTTGGATGCAGTTGGTGGGTGAGAGGATTGGGAAGTCCAGTGTGTACGTCAAGATTTGATTTGGGGTGAGAACAGCCAATAATCTGAATTGTATTATGCTTGTTGTTATATAACAGTGCATATGATCGCTACTATGATTGCTATATGCCTTATCAATTATGTTATAGTAAAAATGAGCTAGGTGAAAGGAGATTTAATTATTATAGAACCAGAATTGAATTCAGCATGCAACAGTCCAGGACTATGCATCATCCTGCCAACCCTAAAGGACTGTTAGGACAGATGGAGCCCAGAGTCATGGACTAAATGAGCTCCATGGTCACTTCAGAGGGATGGCTTCTAGACTATGGGAATGATTTCTGTGTATCAAAAAGTAGGAAAGATGATAGTAATTCATGGGAATGTATGGGAAAGTATGGAATCCAGAAGATAATATTGTCCCCATTTAAGCAAATTCCAAAAGATTTCAGAAGACTTAATTTGGTCCAGCATCTTTGATAGGAACAGTAGTATGTTAAATAAGATGGTAACTTCTTTTTAATAAGTTGTGGGACACAGTAGCCACAAGCCTCAGGGTCTGTGCTAGAAGTTACCTAATACTTAACTTGAATTGCACTGTCTGGCTCTGCTGGGTAAAACAGGAGTGATGTGCTGGCTAATGTTGCAACAGGCAGAGAGTCATAGAATCATAGAATTCCTCAGGTTGGAAAAGACCTTAAAGATCGAGTCCAACCACGACCTAACCACACTACTCTAACAACCCTCAGCTAAATCATGTTCCTGAGCACCACATCCAAATGGTTTTAAACACATCCAGGGATGATGACTCAACCACTTCTCTGGGGACCCTACTGCAGTGCTTTACTGCCCTTTCTATAAAGAAGTTTTTTCTGATATCCAACCTAAACCTCTCCTGGCACAACTTGAGGCCATTTCCCCTTGTCCTGTCACCTGTCACCAGTGAGAAGAGACCAACTCCACTCTTGCTGCAATACCTTTCAGGTATTGAAAGAGAACAGTGAGGTCTCTCCTCAGCCTCCTCTTCCCCAGACTGAACAGCCCCAATTCCTTCTGTTGCTCCTCAGAGAAAGCTTTATCATAGAAATCTTTGAGTCTAAGTTCTGTAAGAAAAAATCAATATACTAGAATTTAAATGAGAAAGAAGGAAGATAAAGCAGTTTTGTGTAAATTAACATTTCTCTATTTGTGCCATGGGGAGCAGGGAAGCCATTTCCCTAAAAACAGCTCGTAGGCTATTGGAAATTTCATGTGGAATTGTTCTTGGCCTTCCCTATTGCATTATTGCATCCTGCTTTCTCCAGATCAGGCCAGCACCAGTGTCTTACAATTCTGTTACCCATACAGACATGATGCAGATGCCTTTAACCTGGTGTTATGTAGTGCATCAGAGGAAAAGTCTGTTGAAAAGTGAGGTGAGAACACTGAGAACACTAGCCTGTGTCACAGTATTTATGTGAAGTGGTTTATTTGGTTTCCTTTTTCCCACCATGGCTTCCATAGCCAGGATTCCCTGATGATTCTCCAGGAAAGAGAAGCTGTTCCAGCCAGCAGCCATCACTAGATGGTGCACACCGCTTACCATCCTGAGACCTGCTTTTCCTGCCGGGGTGCATGCCCAGCTCCTAGCTTCCAGCCCTGGGCAGGGTGGCATGAGGTGAGCCAGGTGGTCAATGCCAAACTGGTTTGAGTTAGAACGAGCAAGAAGCAGAGCTGCGTTGTTGTGCACCCTCAAACTGGTCATGCTTAGTACTACATTTTGGGGGATAAGAAAGCATTTCCGTAGGACAAGCTTTCTCTTGTTGAAATAATGTTGAAGAAAGATGTTGCTTAGTTCCTTAAACAGCTTATTGGCCTGCAGAAATACCATGTGGTCTATTAATGAACCATCTGGTATGTCAGCTCGGCATCATACAGCTAGTTTTTCAAGACAATTTAGGTTTTAGATATGCAAATAAGATGACATGGTACAGAACAACAAGGATAGGTTGTTGATGGTGTCAGTTTCAGTTTGTCCACAGTTAATATGAAAAGGTGATGAATACAACCTGGAGTAAATTTACTCTTTATACTTTCTCTGAATAACATTCCTCCAA
Organism: Phasianus colchicus; assembly: GCF_987193195.1. Taxonomy (NCBI): domain Eukaryota; kingdom Metazoa; phylum Chordata; class Aves; order Galliformes; family Phasianidae; genus Phasianus; species Phasianus colchicus. The sequence goes on from NC_143439.1 coordinate 32,406,322, forward strand.
GAACACTGAGGAAAGCAAAAGCTGTCCAAGCTGTGAGCTGAATGACATTGCAGTTGGTTCTGAACCATTGGGTCTCCTTCTATTTGATGGGTATTTGTCAAAAAAAAAAAAAAAGCTTACATAGGAAAATCAAAATAAGGGTACGGGTAAGCAAAATCTGGACATTTTTTTTCCTTCTAAGGGATGTTTCAGTCATCGAGCATATGTCTTTGTCCTGACATAGCATTTGAAAATGTTGAAAACTTCTGAATCCCAAGCAGACACATTACAGTAGGAAACTGCCAGATATACTTTGGGCTCTCAAAAATAACCTCTACATTCTTGGAAGGAGTCAACAGATATACTTTTGAACCAAAGAAACATGAATTTGTAATGAACCTTCATGCTGCCTTATACAAATGTAAGGTGCATTGCCATCTGCAAAGGTATTTAGGCATCTCCTGAAATACAGCGTAAATTTTCTGACCTGCTTGGATGAATCACTAAATGGCTTTTGACAAAAACAGGTTTTAAATGAAATAATAATGCATAGGATAATACGAAGATCATGTATGTGCCTGAAGTTGACAAAGTCAGGTAACTTGATAGCAATTCACTTCAACATGGATCTGAAACATTCACTATAAAAATGCAATTTGGATGTTTATGGAAGCTGGCTTCCATAGATTAATTGTCCTGGTGCAAGTTACCCATGTGGCACTTAAAGTGAGATTTCTATGCATTTTTTATTTCTTCTTTTTTGCTTTCATTTGATCAGTCTGCTGGGGGTGATCAAAACATTTCATCAAAACTTTGCACAGTGTTCTTTAGCTTAAAACAAACAAACAAACAACAAAAAAAAACCCACAACTTTTTCAGGAATATATATATTTTTAATGTGTTTTAACCTTAGTTTTAGTGCTTTTCCTGAATATTTTTAGGAAAGCTATAATGCTAAGTTATTTTTGTCAAACAACAGATTAGTTAATTGTACAAATAAAATAAAAAAGTATTAGTATAGTATCTTGTATTCTCGTGCCCAAACTCTTCTCTTGAGATGCAAAAGTACTCTTTACAGTAAAGAGGTAGTATCTGTTAAAATATTCATGGGTCAAAAAGAAAATATAGCACTGGCATTTATTTTATTTCAAGGAACAAAGCAAAGGATAGTAATTTATTGCAAATTTTAGCTCTTTAGAATTCAGGCAAAACCTGCACATATATGAAAACCTGCTGCTTGATTGAGTTGTTTCATTAACTGTATAAAATGAGACAAGGAAACACTTGGGAAACTGGTGAGATGTAGAGACAGAAAGTGCATTCAGAGAGGTGACTTGAAGGTTATGTAGTAAAATGATCAGTTTCTTTCACTAATTAAGCTTCTGAGATTACTGGGGAATGTGCAGGTTATATATATTCTAGGTTATATTAAGCTTAGAAACTTCTTATTCAGCCAAACTTATTTTTCAGTTGGCTTAAGTGTTTTTGCAATGCAGTTATTTTCCCCTTGGGTTATCTATCTTCATTTATTCCTGTCAAACTTAGCAGCCAGATAAAGTAGAAAAAGAAACCAAACATGCACCAGTTTATGAAAATATACAGTACACTTTTCTGCCTTGAAGATCCCCTCAGATGACTTCAAAGTGTAGAACTTCATATGTTCAGAAATGATGCTTAAGATGTTCTTGTTCCAATGCACCCAAGGAATGCTGATATTGAATTTCCCATGTTATAAAAATATGAATACAAAGTCCAGATGGCCCCATCCTGGGCTGTGTTCATCTCAGAAAGCTGACTCTGTCTCAGTGGAGGATGTGACCCAAGAGTTCTGTGTGTGAAATTGTTGCTCAAGAAGTTTTTTCTTCTGCTGCAGTACTACAGCTTCTGACCCTTCCACATTTGCGACAGATTCAAATCTGAAATCAAGATTGAATCTGCAGTCTTGCTTTTAACATAAGCACACTGAAGTCATTTTCTTTTGAGCTCCTGTCAAGAATGGATCAGCCATTCACATCTTCATGTTCCAGTGAGCTCTCTTCAGTTGTTCATCCATTGATGTGAAATCTCTTTTTGCAAATGTGGCATGAAGACCAGTGAGAAAATCAGCTCATTGAGTAAAATACAGTCAGAAAACAGGACTTCAGTTCTTTTAAAGGCTATGAAAGATATCACTTCAGACCATTGATCAGAAGATAAGCAGTACTCTTTTTCTGATTGTGAAGGATTCTTTATTTTCAGCTGCTTCTGCAATTTGGCTTTTTCTCCATTTGCCTTCTTGGCCACAGGAGCATGCTGCTGACTCATGGTCACCTTGTGGTCCACCAGAACCCCCAGATCCTTCTCTGCAGAGTTCCTATCCAGCAGTTCAGCCCCTTCGCTGGTGCATGCAATTATTCCTCCCCATATGTAGGACTCTGCATTTGCCCTTGATGAATCTCATCAGGTTCCTCCCTGCCCAAATCCCCAGCCCATCCTGGTGTCACTGAATAGCAGCACAGCCTTCTGGTGTCTCAGTCACTCCTCCCAGCTTCGTATCATCAGCAAATTTGCTGAGGGTACACTACCAGCAATCAACAGTTCCACTCTCAAATGCAGAAGCATAGCTTTCTGGGCCACTGACTTCATCTCATACATGAAATCCCTGATGCTATATTTAAAACAAAACTTTTTATTTAAAACTGAGACTTTCTACTTCAGACAGGCACCTGAGCTATTGCTAGAGTTACCAGTGCTTCTAAAAAACCAAATGTTCTGGAAAATGAGGCAACTAAGAGAGGTATGGCTGGGATATCTCAGTTTTTCACTCAAAAACAAACAAAACAGATGGGGAAGGGACAGCCCACACTGTTCTCTATATTTCCTTATATATCACAATGCACAGAAGCTAGTTATTACTTCCAGACCTGCTCCTTTTTCTAGTGTAAAGTCTCATTTCCAAGATGTGTGAATTACCAGTGTGAATTACCTCCTCTATTCAATTACAACATCTGATCACTGCCTCTTTTTCATCAATAATAAAAACTATTGAAGTCAAGCACTCACCACTGGTTATAAAAAAAAAAAAAAACAAAAAAAAAAACAGGCATTAAGTCACCTTGAGATAAAAAATTAAAATATATATTGCTAAATCCATTCTTGGGAATTGAGTGCAGTAATTGCTTGAGATGATGATGACTAAAGGGAACATTGTATTTTTGTGGAACACTTCCAGGGATAACGGGCAAAATCCTCCACTGGTTTAAATCAGTAACATTGTACCAACCTGCTGCTCTAGCTGATGTAAATTATCGCATCTTCATTTGAGATCAATGGCCCAGCACTTCCTACTCTTGTAACTTAGGATGTTTCCCTAAAATATAAACTATAATCCAGACACTTTAAATGGATATTACAAACCAGATGCAGTAGATCTAATGCCCCATTAGAGCTGAGGTCCTGATCTTTAAGCTGGGATATGCTCTTAGGTTAAGAATTTAGCATAGCCTTTGCCACTGCTACAGTTGGTATTACAGCTAGAAAGATCATTGTGGTGAAAAGGGGAAAAGAAACAAACAGGGAAGGAATGCTTGCTCACCTGTATCTAAAGATCTAGATTTTCACAAAAGACTCCACAGAGGAGGGATCTTCAGAAAGAGATCTTCCCCTAATGGCAGTCAGCCCTGAAATGGGGTATATGAGGGGTGGAGCCGGGCTCTAGCTATCTCTTCACCTGTGCTCCCACAACTCACTTCTTTCTTCAGGTGATCAATCAGTGGTTCAGGCTGTGACTCAACAGTTCCCAAACAGCTACCTACTAACAAGATTGAAAGGTAACTAAGCAAAGCTGTGCTGTATTTTCAGGTTATCTTGCTGCCTGTCACAGCTGAAATAGAAAACAAGCTAATTACACCTCCAATTTTTCTACAAAAAATAAAATAAAGGAATGAGAGCAAAGAGCAGTAGAGACTTGGTTGGAAAAGCTACTATAGTTCTGTTTGGTGAAAGCAAAGCCTGGCTTAGTGCTATTCTCCTGAAGTTTGCAGAAAAAGATCTTGCCAGAACAAAGACAAAACTTGGGATTCATCATAGTAATAAGAAACAGAAGCCAAGAGCAGGTTAGGGATGAAGTGTTACAGTCAGATAATATTTGAAGACTCAATAGCATACTCTTCAAAGGTCAGGTTGTCTTAGATATTAAGAGTCTGCAGAAACAGTTCAGAGATGGAAAAGCTCAGAGTAAAGGTTGAATGTTTAACCCCTAGCTTTACCATGTTCTGTATGCACTTCACAAAAGCAGACAGAAAATACACACTGGTACTTCTCTTTCTCTCTCTCTTTTTTTTTTTGTTTGTTTGTTTGTTTTCAATCTGCATTCATGCATAGTTTTGCAGGTTTTTTTAAATATGACATGTAGTTTTGTTTCAGCAGCAGATTATTTTTATTGTGTTTGTGTGTGGCAGAGAACTGTTAACTTCTAGACCTTACAGACAGAAAGCAAGAGTGATTTGGCTTATTCTAGTACCATCAGCACAGACTTAGCATTAAGCAAGCCTGCTTCAACATTGAGAACATGAAATATGGATCTAAGTCCAGTGCTCAGAGCTTACCATTCTTGCCCGTGTAATAAAAGATAATATAGTTCTAACATCCACTTTTCTTTTTTCATAAATTCATGACAAGTATTCAGTAGCAGTCTACCAAAAAATGAAGAGAGCATAATTTAAAACAATGATCCGTTTTGAATTTCTGTGCCAAAACATGTTTCAGAGCAAAATAATGATATTTACAAATACTTGGGCTTATTTTTGTGACCTTTGACTCTGGAGCTAGTGGAATAGGGGATAAGGGAATTTTATTGAAGGATTGAGGAGACAGCTGGCAAAGAGGGTTCTGGTTGGGTCTCAGCCTTAGTTTCTTTTAATATCTGCCCAGTATGATATCATGCCCATTAGAAAGGGTCTTATTTTAGGCACTGACATAATCTATTTGTAGGTCTTTCTTTGTTAGACTCTTGTAGAGAGTGCAAGGCTGCTTAGGCAAGTTACATCTGCCACTCAGCAATCACGGGTCCTCATTCTGAGATGGCCAGTTTCTCAAAGTGAATGTTTTCTGAAAGTCAGGTACAACTTCTTTTGGCATTAGCCTTTAAAGCAAGATTATGGTATCTTATCCATCTTGTGTGTATGTTCTTTGGAAAGAGCTGCCTGATAGAAGAGGTTATTTCTGGGGTTTGTGATAGCCAAGATGAGTCATAAGTAGCTCATATAGAAGCATTAGTCCAGGTTTTCCTGGCCCTATGAAGGTATTAGTTCTAACCTGAACTCGTGGCCAAGCTTATGCTGAGCCTGGGAGAGAAAACATTAGTCTCTCTTTGCCCTTTTGTCTTGGTTTGCCATTTCAGCTTTCCTTTCTAGGTTTGTGGTCCCACCTCAGACAAGAGCTCTGCTTTCATTTAGCTATCAAGGCTGAAATATGTCCAGTGGAAAACACTGATATTGAAGAAAGCATTTACTTTCCTGTACATCTCCATTTCATTCTCAGCTTTGAAAAGCTGTCAGTTGGAGATAGTTATGTTTGCAATGAATTTCTTCCTTTTCTTCCTCTTTTCCATGTGATATCACAAAGCAGCTTTTCACTAGAGCCCTTGTAGCCTTCAGTGGTTGGTTGGTCACTGAGTTCTTCTTCTCTGTCTCTCATTTACCTCAGTCTGCCTTCATTCTGAGTATGAAGATGAAGCTGGGATAAGGGTGGTCCAGCACTCTGTCTACCACCAGAAGAGTATGTTCACATCTAAACAAGCAAACACTGTAGATGCTTAAAAGCATATTGTGAGCAGTCTGAATTTTGTCTGCTGTCAGTGCTTTGAACTGATGTAAGCATGTCAAAGAGCCAGCTCCATTTTTGCAGAGAAAACTTGATTTGAAGTTTGTGCTTAATGGCATGGTACTCCATAGACTTCCATATTGCATGCTGTTATTCCAGATGTGCATTGTCTCTATAGGAGACAATTTCACAGTGATTAAACATTTTAAGTTTGTCAAGTGCTAATTATAGCAGAAAGCATGATAGCAGAATCTTCAAAGCCTCAGCGGACAGAAAAGCTTATTGATCATTCAGTTGATTTTTATTGCTTGCTATTGAGCAGCAGGACTACCTGCTCTTGCACAAGCCATATTTTCTGAGTCATTGTACCAGTCATGTGAAAGAGCCTAGTCTGCTGTGATATGGGGCATTGTTTGAGTGGTATATCCCCTGCTGCAGTGCACTGCATTACTGCAGCTCTTCAAAATTCAAAGGGCAAAGTAGTGACTTGGAAAGCTTTGTCATTGGAAATGTCAACAGCTCCTGTGCTAATCCATAATTAAAGGTGATTTTTTCTTTCTGTCCAGGCACTGCGGCTTCGTCCCCTCCAGTTTATGTTGCAAAGTGCTGGAATAAGTGAGTACTCCAGGTTCTGGGATGTGGCATCAGATGACAAACCCAAAGGGAGAAACTGCGGCCTGAAATGGTAAAATGCAGTGGCAAGTGTGCTTCACAGTGTTGATTCCTTGAGGCTGTTAATATAGTGCTGGAAGGCAGGCCACTGGATAAAGACGATGGTTGGGAAGTGTGTGACAAATGGGCAACTACACTGCTGCTGCCTTGATAACCCATGTGTTGTGGCAGACAAATATCAGGCTGCTCTTGGCCAGAACCAGTCGCTACAGCTAAGCTGTAAGCAGCACATATTTGGGATAGCTCCATGAAAGCTGTCAGGATTGACTGAATATGATCACCTGGAAATCAAGGGCCAAAACTCAACTGCATTAGGAAATGAAGTCAGACACTACAAACCTTTGCGATAAAGAGCATCCTGAATGTACATTCTATTGTGTTTTTGCTAGCTCTTTCTGTCAGTTATTTTCCTTTAAGGTTTCATAGGAGAGAAAGCAAAGTGCATTTGAGATGAAAGGCTGCAAAGCCATGTTAAGTTTCATTTATGGAGATGAATTAGAAACAGGTGTTTCACGTATCTGAGGGGCACCATTCTGAGAGAGCCCTTGAGAGTCAAGAGAAAGAAATTACAAAGACAACAGTATATTCAGAAAGATAACTATAATCAAGCCCTTTCCATGGCTATTAAGGGGAAAAGATAACAACCACAAATGCAATGGAGAGATTAAAATTGACTTTGTAAAAAGCCATTTTTTATTTTTTGCTTCTGTGAAATAATTTCAAAACCGAAGGCAGGAATAATTGAAGCATTCACAGAATATATCAATAATACCTCATTATCCAGCTTTGCTTCAATCCACTGATTTCAATTTTCTTTTGTACAAGCGGCATTTATCTGAGGACTTAGCATATGAATGGGAAGGGGGGAGAAATGTAAAATACAAGCGCCAGATTTACATGTCTTAGGAAGCCAAATAGCCCTCAAAACTAATTGTTTTTGAAATGCTTTATAAACCTTATCTTATGTGTTGACCCTAATCAGAGCAATTAATTTCATAATGAATTCTTTCTACATACACCCTATCTTATTATCCTTAGTCTAAATTAATAACATCATGATAATAATTAGCAGATATAAAATTCTCTTCACTACTTCTCATAGCATGTGGGCTTGATATAAAAGAACAACAAGGATAACAATTAGAGGAAAACACGTCAATTGTATGGATTGTTGTGCATTGTAACCCTAGCATCTGCAAAATACGCTTTATTTAAATGTGAATTTATTTATTTTTATTCTTCCTCTCTTTATCCTCCTGTTTTATTTTAGCAGTTTTCCTTCCTGCAAGAGGAAGATGCCTGTGTTTAGATTAGTAAAGCAGCAAAAAAAACTATAGGCTCTGCATTTTATCACCTTTGCCTTTACTGAATACATTACTATGTATTAATTAATTACTGAAATGATAACTCTCCTCACTTATCTGAAGGCAAAATCTACAGGCATGGCTGGAAGGTGATAGTCTCCTATCAGCCTGCAGCTCCATCTTTGGCCCACTTCCATTACAATCCTTAAATTTCAGCTCTTCTTTATTCAAAGTCACTTTTCCAGCCTGTGCCATCCTAAGAAAACATGATGCACCTGCATAAACAAATTATTGCCTGAAGCCAACAGCTTCAACAGTCACAAACAGGACAAGGCACATGGGAGACTTGTTTCAGAATGTTTTATTCATGCACCTGACTGATCACGTATGATCTACAGCTGTATAGTAATAGGAAAAAGAGATGTCTGTATGTATTTACTTTTTTAAAAAATAAGGTTAATGATCAAGACAATATTAAGTGCAAAATGAGAGCCCTCTCTGAAACAGGATAAATTAGGTCACTTTGGTTCTTGAATGTGAGCAGAAAAATTTGACTTCAGTTTCTCACTGTGGTAACTGCATTTAGAAGAATGCATTCTCTTGATGCAATTTCTAAAAGATTACTAATGCTTCCCTTGTTAAGAGAGTTATTCTGATGTTTTGCAAAGAAAGCTAGTGACAGAATCACACTGACTGATGAAAATAATTTGTGAACAGCTTTTAAACTTTTTTGAAGCAAGTATCTTGAAGTGTTGCTTGTTCCATGAAATCTTTAATTCAGTGTGCAGGTTAAAATGTTATACATAAAATGTGATCTTGTTATAGACAGTAAATGTTTCTTTATTTATTAGCAGTACTAATGTGATTCCTAGATCAGCCAAGCAAGGTCACAGTCCCACAGTGCTTGATGCTTCAAACAAGCCTTCTGCACTGCACAGACGAAGGGTAAATCTGAGAGGCAAGCGTGACCTGACTAACCAGTCAGGCTAAGAATATTTGCCAAATTCAAATACAATTTGGCATTCATTTTAGAAATTTGCGCAAAAAATTTCCTTTCCTCAATCTGAGAAGAAAAGGCTCCTCAGGCCTCCTAACCTATTATTTGCTGTGCTCTGTGGCACGGCAATCCAAATGATCAGACTTCCTCAGTGGCATCATGTCCTCTGACAGCAGGACTTAGAGCAGTGCCTGTACTTGTAAAGCTAAGTAGATTTCAGTCTAAATAATGTTCAGCCCTCAAATCTGCTCCCTTATTTATTTTTCAAAAGCTCTGTGCTAACTGCTATGTTATCTGTACAGATATGTTGGTTCTGAATCAATGCTCTCAGTTCACCTTTGCCATTGGTTCAGAACATACAGTTGACACAAGCAAGGTGAGCTAACATGAATGAGTTCCTATTATTATACAGCTGTAGTAGTACTATACACCAGTAGTTCTGGTGGCTAGTCTATTTGGCAAGCAGAAGCCCTTCATTTCTGGATTATTTTTCTATCAGGAGATTTGGGCTTTATCGAAGGTACTTTTTTGTGTTTTTTCACATACAGGGACTAATCTTCACCCTTTTTAACTCAGGTATTGCAGTAATTGCAACTGTGGCTCTGCTGCTTTACTTCTGTGTATCAGTGCTGATTTATCTAGCTTGAAGTTTAGGTGCTTTTTGGACAGCAATTATGAAGAGCTCAGCTTCGATTTAGCTAGTTAGTATCTATGAACATTTTAGATAATAGTAGTCACCAGTGGTCACTTCATACAGAACTAAAATGTGGAGCCTGCAGAGCAGGGATGTCCTGACAGATGTGAGGGCTGGACAGTCACCAACTGCATGAAGTTTGACAACAGCAAGTGCTGGATTCTGTAGCTGGGATGGGGCAACCCTGGTGATATGTATAGACTGCAAGACAACGAACTGGAGGACAGCCTCATGGAGGGTAGTCTGGGGGCTCTGGCTGTCGGCAAGTTGAATCTGAGCCAGCAGTGTGTTCTGGAGCCAAAAGGCCCAACCATATTCTGGGGTACCTCAGGTTCAGCACTGCCAGCAGGCAAAGGGAAGGATTGTCCTTTCTGCTGTGCAGCCTCATCTCAAACACTGGGCATAGGTTTGGGCATCACAATATATGAAGGAATTAAACTTTTGGAGAACCTCCGAAGGAGGACTGCAAAGATGGTAAAGGTATAGAGTGCAAGACATATGAGGAGTGGCTGAGGTCCCTTGGTCTGTTCAGCTCAGAGCAGAGGAGCTGAGGGAAGACCTCATGGCGGCTACAGCTCCTCGCAGGGAGGGAGGGACAGTGCTGAGCTCTGCTCTCTGTGGCAGCAACAGGGACTGAGAGAACGGCATGGAGCTGTGTCAGGGAATTCTGTTCTATGGTTTTATGAAAATAAGCTGTCTGTAATCTTTACAGCCCCAAATTTTCTGGTGGCTTAATGGTGTTGCACTCCATGGAGATGTGGGGATGCAGTGCAGCTTGTACATGCCTTTACTTTCTGATCCAGTGAGGTAAGTGCTGTACAGTAAAACTTCTGTGCAAACTTCCCCCTTAATCACATGTAGGAATGTCATTTTGGATGACCTCAGATCGGAGCATATGCTAAGTGACCTACAGGCCTGCAAAATCTGTTAGGCACCTGAAATATCCCTGCAGAGCTGTGGGCAGAGATGTTAAGAAGTGGAGCAGTTAGCCCATAATGTGTGTTTCAGCTTCAGTGCCACTAGAGTGCACCTCTTCCATGGCCAATGCTGAATCAAATTCTCTCCTAATGCTTTTTATTAATGTCAGTGTGTTGTCTCACTGAGATTAGAACATGAGCTCTGATATTTGATTCTGCACAAATGCATATTCAGTTTTTGAGCTGAACTACTACTAAAGAATAAGAAGGCCTGCTGATCACAGGAAGTAGTTGTACTCTGAAGCCCTAATTTAGCATTGGTCATATTGGAACTAGACAAATGGTTAATGTTTGCCATCTATTTAGTAGTTAATGTTTTACTTACCTTGTTGAATCAGAATTTCCTTTAATATAAAACTGGTTGGAATTGGCAGGAAATATGTCCAGATCAGGTAAGAAATGGTCTGCCTTTGAGACTTCACTGAACAATTAGTAATATCAATCCTTTAATACAGAAAACTGAGTTGGTATACTGTGTATCTCCTCAGTGAGCTCAGAGAAATGTGACCTTTCTACAAGGGAAAACAAGATGTCCTTTAATTCTTATGCATTAATGAAGGGACAGTTGCTTCTAAACAAATATGTTACTTGTGTGTGTTTCCAAGTAATCAATTCATGTAGCTTTTTGTCTTTTGTTTAAAACAAAACAAAACATCTTTAGTTCCTTTTGCTCTTATACAAGCAGTTTCACCAGGAATATCTTTCCAAAGCCAACATTTCAGTGAAACCTTCTTTTTTGGGCAACTGTATTCTTCAGCGCATTACTGAATATATGCTACATGCCATGGTGGTAAAATTCCCCCTCTGTAAAGAAAAACAACAAACCATAACCTGGCCTCCTTTGGCCTGATCCACAGCATAGCAAGAATTATAGAGTGTCCTTCCTACTTTGTGCACCTACACTCCCATTCCACTTCTTACATCTACTTTATGCATCATTGTATACTCATGACAAATTTCAGGGGAGCAGACCTAGTCAGAAAAGTCAGCTTAGTACACAAGCAAGTTTTATTCCACACAACTGAGAGTAAAACTGACCAGGAAAATGAAGAGGAAAAAAAATCTAAGATTACCTGTGTTTCTCAACTGCAGGAATGAACAGCTGGCCAAACGACAGAAGCAAAATGTGAAGTGAGGCTGATGGATAAGAAACATTAGTTCATCTGTGGTGAGTTGTGAGGTTTCAGTTAATTTCACCTAAGCCTGTGTGAACAGTGAAAAAAGTTTTTTCCTTTCATATTTCAGATTTTGATTTAAAAAATCAGCCTATGGCTTTTGTAGAAACTATAAACCTTGTGTCTTTAATGAGTTCTAAAATGTGCAGCTTGTGAATTTTGTCTAATAATTATGAAAGTGCCGGTGAGGATTATTCTGGATATTTTTTTCAGCTGCTTCTGCTGAGGCCACCTAGGTTGTGTCAGTATTGGCCACACCTGTCAAACAATTTTGCTATCAGTAGACTTCAAGAAGTAAGTATTTCACAAAAGTGTTTGAATTGCCCTCACTAACATCATCACTTACATAGTAGAGATTTCTTGTCATCAACATTCTTAATGAAAACAGAAACAAAACCAGAAAAGTCAGACTTCATTAAGACCTAGGTTTGAAAAAACAACTTCTGCAAAAGCGTAATGAAAATTGATTCCATCCTAAAACCACTGAGATGATAAACTTTTTGGGAAACAAACACACATTTGTATTCTCAGTCCCTCCTACTACAGATGAGTCCAGCTTCAAATTATCTCATGGAAGTTCAGGCTGTCTCTCCATGGGTGCTCTTTCTCTGGACTGGAAAAACACCTGCAACTTTGAAAAAGTCCATTTTTCTTTTAGTTTGTCCAATAACAGGAAGTATTACAGAAGCTCAAAATTATTTTGTGAAAATACACTCGAGCATTTACATTTTTTGCTCTAATGCATCTTATTATAAGCCAGTACCAAAGACGTGATAACAGTCTTCAGTAAGGTAAAACACAATGGATAAATGCTGAGGTAGGAAAAAATGAAGCTGAGCAACAGCACACTTGGCTGCATGTACTGAAGAGATGAAGGTAACCTGATCTGCTCACCCTTTTGAGGCTTTAAGGAGCAGCATATCATCAGCAAGATGCCAAATTAATTTGATTAAGCTGCTACTGATTTTTCAAAACAAAGAGCCTGTTTCATATGAATGAATATCTGAAGAGTTCATTGGAAGTGCAGACAAACCACAAGCTAGCCTGGAGAGATGTATTGACTTCGCAGTTTGGTCATCTTGATCTTGTTGAAACTGGAAGCTGGGGAGAATGGATTCAGTAGCCTACTTTTTGCCACCTTCTTTTGCTTTTTGAGAGAGTGTCTCCGAAACACTTTGGCTAGCAACCTAGCAGGCAGTTGGCAGGAAGGGCAACTGACCCAAAGTTACTTTGTAACTCCAATCTCAACTCTTCAAGGTGTCCTTTAAAAGCTATGCTACAAAGTCATGTTTTTAAAAATAGCTGTCATCTGTGCTAACTGAAAAAGGAATGAATGAATTTAGCTTACTATCTCATTGTGAGCAGAGTGGGGCCCAGCTCAGCACTTTACTGTCTAGTCTGATATAGCCTCAGGATTCAAAGAACCCTGGACCAGCTCTATATTACTCTGAAAGCCAGAGACTTTTCCAAAGTATTTCTTATGTAGGAAGAACTGCCTGAGCTGCTCAGATAGTTGTGTCGTATTTGTGTCTCAGGTGTTGTTTGTTTTTTTTTAACTCAGCCTTAAGTACTGGCAGGTAGGCAAAAGCATGGGGGAGCAAGGAAAACCTTCAGGTCTGTATCAGCAAAGTGGGGCATCTGTCAACTGAAACAGAGGCAGTGAGAGCAAAACCTGTTTCATTATTTCATAATAGCTTTTCTTCATGCCTCCTGAAATGTTTTACCCTCACCAAGGAAGGACTTGTGTTTCTGATATTCCTAGTACCCCAGATTCATTACTGCTGAGTGCAGTTTGTGTACCTGATAGAAGCTGGAATGGCTTACAGCTCACTGCAGGTTTCCATGACTTGAGGCCTTTTGACATTATTTATGCAACTGAAAACTGACATAGAAACACATCCAAAGGAGAAGCAGAGAGGAGCAAGTGGCTAAGGAAAGGTCATAGCAGTACTTCTTGGCTGCTTTGTAGGAATGGAAAGAGAAATTCTTCTCTTGAACCCTTCATTTTCTGTTCTTTGTTAGTAAGGTTGATTTATGGATAATGACATTTTTCTCTTATTGGTTTGGAGGGCTACGAATGCATGAAAAGCAATAAAGTAGAAATGTAAACAGACTCTTCTAAAATTGCCAGCAGTTGGCTGTCATGTAGACAGTGTCCTTTTTCTTTACACTTTATGCTGCCGACGCTCTCAGATCAAGACACATACACATCTGTAGGTGTATAGTCTTTTGAGAGCAAATCTACCAACCCCCCACCCTGAAATGCTACTAATAAATGTTACTATCAGGAGCCCAGGCGTGTAGCAAGAGCTTGGCCTTGCCCTGAAGATAGTGTATCAGTCTCTGAAATCTAGCATGTGGGAAGAGTTCTCATCAGGGGTGTGGAAGAGATTCTGTAAAGAGGAGCCATCAGGGAGGTAGACATGTTCAAAGCAAGTCTAAGGAAATGCCTTCTTGTACAACATGAGTTAGATCTGTAGAGCTTGTCACCATAGGGTGGTGGTGATGGTAGGAGCTTGCAAGGCTTCAAAAAGTGACTGAATAAATTCAGGACAAACTGAAAACGACTGAAGAGCACTAATCCCCATCACCACTTCCCTTTCAAAGCGCCTTATGTCTTGGCTTGGTGCAAACTGAAGAGTATATGTGGGAAACAGTGCTCTAAGCTCTCTTTGGCCTTAACCTCTTAGGTAAGTATTCTCCTGGCACTCTCAGGAGCAATTCTCTAGCACAGTGTATTGCATTAGAGAGCAAGAAGTTTCACAGATGCTTGCTGTGCAGGTAGGTCTTTAAGCAAAAGCTAAACAAACATGCATGACACTTCAAATCAATTTATGTAGTCAGTTAGGAATTCTTCATATAATCTACAGATATTACCAAGTGGCAGGCTCAGGCTGTTTATTTTGATTTCTTTCAGTGTAACATCGTGTTTCCCTTAAAATCAAACCCACATGCAAATTAAATGTTTCCAGTGTTCCATATATTCATTATTCATATATCCAGAGTGTATCCTCTCTGCCGTGATGGCCTCAACTTTCATGAACAAGTATATCAAGAAAAAGCTGTTCTAAGAGTTCTCTGTAGTTAAGATCAGAAACATAATAAAATGAAGTTTTGAAGGGCGAGGGAAGAACGTAAAGGAAAGTGGAGGAGAGGACAGAGTGAAGGGAAGAAAAAGTTCACATGATTAGAAAAAATAAAAATTGAGCCAGCACATTAGAAACCACACCATGGAGAAACAGGCAGTGGCCTTGCTGAAAGGCTGATGGTTTGTCAGAGCAGAGGTAGAGCTTTGTCACACTTAACAGCCCTGACCTGGCCTACGTTGACTGACAGTCTGTCTTTCCAATTTCTAAACTATTAATGGTTTAATTTGGCTCATACCATCTTTTATCCTCTCCTGGACATTAATTTCTTTACAGTTAGCAAAGTGCTGTATGTTCTGCAAGGGTATAGTGAAGAACATGTACTGATTTCACTTGCAGCAGAAAACACAAAGCAATCCAGATTCTTACTGTCCATTTTCTTTCTTTCAATGATCTTTGCAATAGATGCATCTTTTTTTAACAGCGACCTGACTTTACCATATACATCCTTCACAGGATGTGAAATAGTTTTGAAATATTCAACGTGTTGCATCTTCAGTATGCTAGAAAATGTGTACTGTGTAAGCCAAAAGCAACTTGGAAATACTGTGCTTAGATAATTACATTTTTTTATATGTTATGCTGTGGAGACTGAAGTTCTGAGCCAGAAGAGGGCTGCATTGTGCTGAAATGTCCTTGATACATTTCAGTTCATAAATGTTATTTAAACTTTAGCAAGAGTTGTGTGGGACTAACACTGATCCCAAATGATAAGTGTAATCAGGCTGGATGTGGCTCTGGTCAGCCTGGTCTGGTGGTTGGTAACCCTGCCTACATCAGGGGGGTTGAAACTAGATGATCTTAGAGGTCCTTTTCAACCCAGGTCATTCTAACATTCTATAATTTTGATAATAAGCATTAAGGTTCAGGAAAATGGGGCTACTGGTGTCAGTTGATACCCAGAGATTTTTGCCGGGGCCTGAGAATGCCAACAAGGAAAGCAAAGCATATATATTCATGCATTTAAATGTTTCCTTTTCTGTTGTGAAACATAAACATCAGATTTCAGATAAACAACTGACTTTTGTCATAATCATCCTAAAGTGAAATACTCAGATTTAACCTGATGCACGCTGTAAAAACAACAACAACAACAAACCCCCATCACAGAAAAAAACAAAGAGCATATCCTTAAAATGTAAAGCATGGAATTGTTCATGGAACTGTTCTGTACCTTGGGCTGAGATTTTCTAAACTAGTCAACTTTGGTGTGGCCCTTCTGTGAGTTATGACAATGAAGTTAACACTGACTTCAGTGGAACAGACCTCTTGATTTGTGCTGTTCTGCACACTTGAATACCCACTGCAAGTTACATGTGAGCTGAACAGCTCGGGGTCCTCCAGCAGGAGTTGTTGGTCCATATAGCTGTCAGTCTTTAACTAATAGCCTGATAATCTAACTTATTTTTTAGAATGCTGAAGGAGAAGATGGTCCCTAGCCTGCTACATGGCTCACTATAATCAGTGGGGTTCCATTAAGCACGCGTGTTGGCTTAAGGTTTACAGGAGCCAGTTATTTCATACTTCTTGAGACACAATGACAGCATTTGTTAAGGGTTCCAGTGCCAAGGTGTTGGTAATGTGACAGTGAACTGACTGCATGAAACAAAGCAAAACCCTTGTCTTGGCACCAGTGACTGTATAGTATTGTGTTCTGCAAGAAAAGAGTCGATGCAATAGCCAGGTGTGGACAGCAAGGCATCCTTTGTTCTTGTGGTTACCTCTTTGAGGGCTCTATCTCATGTAATGGAAAAAAACCTGAAAAGAGGATTTGAAGCCTGACAACGAAGTAGCTTTTTGAATGAAGATACTCCCATAATGTGCCCTCTTACATAAAAGGAGCAGTCTAATGTTAGACTGGTCATAACATGCTGAGTGCCTTCTAATCTTAAGTTTGGATCAACTGCAGCTCTGATCAGCTCTTCTGTAAAGGGGCTTTAATGCTGCATATATCCCATCCACTGGACTTTATGTCTCTAAGAAGCCTGAAGTCATTCAATAGCAAATTTATTTGTGTTTTATGTTTTGCAAGCAATACAACATTACTGCATTCCTTGTCATTTCTTTTCTCATCAGCTTGCATTCACATGCAGTTAAACACAGGGAAGCTGTTTCTTAGATGAGGATCTCCCTCTCTTTTGGAAGAAACATGCAGTTTTTGTTTTGCTTTCAGATCTATCACCATACTCCATAACTCCTCCTCTGATTAGTACTAGGCAACCACCAGGAGATGCATGGGCCTTCAGGGTTGTTGCTAAAAACAAAGGGACTTTTTCCCACAGTTAAATTCCTCTCTCCTTGAATTGGAAAGTTGTTAGTGGGCTGAGTCTTGTACGTGCAGGCCTAGCTAAGAAATAGTTCACCTAACCTGGGGTGTGGGACCATCAGCTACTGGCATAATTGCCCTATTCCCAAGCTGGTCTGCTCTGTGAGGCAGGAGACTTGACTTTGATGGGTAGGTGTAACTCAGTCTCTAGATGCTGTGCTCCTGTTAGTAAAAACATTTGCCCACTGACTGTATGGCCGAGCTTCTGAAAGAACTGTACAGTGCAGCTGTTTTGTCTGGCTGAATGCTTTGCAGTGTGAATAAGCTTGTTCAGAATGGGTCTGGCTGCTACTCTGATCCAGCGTATTGCCATGGGGTAAAAAAGGCCACAGCAGATGTACCTCCCAGACTTTGCTGTAGATAGGAACTGGAGCCTTGGAGAAGATACTTAATTTAAACTCATCTTACCGAAAGTAAAATAAGCCTTCTCTGTAAAGAGCACTGAAATCTCATGAAAAAAGCTAGGTATTAGTATTATTAAATAAGACCTAAAGCCTTCAGCTCTTCCTTGTTTCCACTTGCTTGAGCAGTAATATGTTCATCTGATGGAAAACTCACCTGTGGTTTTCCCTGCGTGAAGCTTATATTAATTTCTTCTGGGTGGATTCATAAAACATTCCTCATAATCCCCATTTACTTCAAGCCGTTTCGCTGCTCTGAATAGCACAGTATCTCATAAAGAACGTCGCTTTTCCTTCAAAAAACATTTGCATTTTATTTGTGCCTCAGAGGAAGAAGAATCCAAGCTGATTACAATACTGTACATAATGAAAAAATAATTGCTTCAAATGTTTTGCTGTGGTGGTCTTAACAACTCTTTTTCAATTGGTCATTCCCTCACCTCCTTAGCCAGGCCCAAGCAGCTGAAGCAAGCACATCTCTGACACTGACTGAATACCTCTGCAGCTGAGATCACCTAATGTCAATGGTGTAGTAAGATAGCACCCAGAAGAAAGTGTCAGCAGTTTGGATCAGCAGCAGTAACTATGTAATACAAACCCAATAAATAATTGGAACACCTATCAAAGAGAATGCACATTTGCTCCTATGCATACACGTGAATGAAAAGTTGCATCATGAAGGAAGGCTTTGTCTAAGCACAGCAAACAAAGGTTGTTTTGGCTCCATCAGTGTCTTCACTTGAAAAGCATTGCTGGTGATTATAAATCAAGATTTGCATGCTCACTCCAATGTCAGCGATTTGTTCTACCGTGTAAAACACTCTTACAGAATGCATGTTGATCAAGGCTCAGTTTCTGCTTTTGATAATCAATGCTGCTAAAATACACGAGAAAAAGGTAACCAATAAAAACCAGTACTTTACATTGCAGATAAAATAGGAGGGAGGTGGTACCTGCTGCTTGTCTACATCAATAATCCTAGTAGAGAGTCATCCCTTGCCTCCACTGAAAATATTCTTTGAGTGCAGTTCAGTGTAAGCAGTATTTAAGAGCACTTTATGTGCAGGGAAATTTATATTATTCCATGTTAATGCATACAAAATTACTGGAATTGGCAAAAGACTGCCAGCTATTGGTTGTAATGGCTTGAATTTTCCTTATGACTTGATCAGAGCCCTCAGGTGTAGGGGATGCCTGAATTACAGACATATTTTAGTGAATTTAGTTGTCATCCACCTACCTGTCTGAGAAAATGTCTGTGTTTCTATTTCACCACAATTTCAAATTGTTTTAGGATGAAGACTGTCTCATATTTCTCTGGTCTGATTTTCTTTTTCTGCTTGGTGTATGCATAGTCTCCAAAGTAAGCAAATCAGTGATTTTGAATAAGGATATTTTATCTACAGGAGGCCCTACATAACAAATAGGAACTTTTTAACAAAGTGAAATGCAAAGTTATTGAAATATTCTGTGGCACCCTCTGTAGCAGAATAATTTAAATTGATTTTTTTTTAATGGATTGTAATCATTACTTTTAATTTTCTTCTAGAAAGTGCTTGCTACAGTTCAGTAGTGGAGGAAGGCAACAGCTGGTCTGCGCATTTGTGAGTGAGCAGTATTTAATAAGGTAATATGTTAATTTTCTAAGTGTCAAGAACTACGAATTCATGCCAGGCCAAATTAATGCACGTTTTCACACAGCACAGTGAAGGGATACCTAAGCAAGCACTGCTGTGTTTAGGGTGCTTGTAAAGCAGCTATCTTTTTAAGAGTGAGAGGAGAACCTCCATGTTGCGGAGATATGACTGAACCTCAGTAGATGCCCCCCCCAAAAAACAAAAACAACAGAATTTTGCTGGCTGTAGGCAACGTGGCTCTATTTGGTGCACCAAACACAGGTTCCCATCCCTCTTCTGCCATAAAGAGCTCCATAGTGTTTCATTAATATGAATAAAAACTAACTTCCCTTTGTCTGCCAAGACAGAAGTATGATATAGTTTGTAGAGTAGACAAAAAGCAGTTCTAAAACTCTATTAAACTTTTAGGATAGGCTTTTTTGCTCCTTTCCAAGACCAAATAGTAAATATTGACTAAAGTATCAATATTTATCTTGAGGGGAAAATAAATCTTCCTTTGCAGAACTAAAGCCATTTTTTTTCGGAGTGAGAGATGACTCAAATGGTTAAGTTTCCAATAATAATCTCGGCAAATTCAGCAAACTGAGTACATTGAGGGAACAGTCAGCTCAGGAACATCTAGAACTTTGATTTTCCCCAGATGGAGTACCTTGCTGAGGTACAAAACTAGAACTCCATGAAAGTCCAGTGTGCTCTGCCTCTTACACAGCTGCCTAATGTTGTGCTGAAGAGCAAAACTTCTGATTTTCTCACTGTGAAAATGCTATTTGAATTCAGCACCATAACTGGAATAAAATAATAAGTTTGTTTTGATGTCTGAAATTCTTAAAGATCAATTCCAAAAACCTGTTTTGGTCCAAATCTGGGTCCATCAAAGACCTCAGAGGAATCTCCAGCAAAGTGTACACTGAAATAAAAAACAAAACAAACACCTTTCTTCTGTAATCATGCCTATTAGATCTTTTCCTTCTACTATCTGTCCTGTTCCAGGTAGAGTTACTGCTTCTATTTTCAAGCTTTTTAATGCATCATTTATGTAATCTGAAAGTATAATGCTGTCACATACATGGTATGGTAGAGATAATACAATGTCATCTATGAATTCTCAGGAGTGGTGCCCAAGTCAGTGCCAAACCAGGCTTAAGTTGTGCAAGGATGGCAAAAATATAATAGAGTATGAAAAGGCTTTTGTGAGAGAAAAGTGAGGATGGTGGTGGTAATATGATGCAGAAAAAAACTCCAGGGAATTATTTAATGCTATGCCTGTAGATCGAGGGCTTTAATAAAATAAAAAGAGCAAAGAGAAGACTCTGCACTCTGATGATGGATGAATATGCCTGTTTTGGTACTTCTGGGATGGATTACGCTATTGAAAAACCATTCAACATTGGCTAAAGAACTGTAATATATGTGAAACTCCACAGTTAATGCATCATTAAATAATTTGCTGCAACTGATTTATAGGTGCAATATACTACACTGTGTCAAACGATGTGGGATAATAAATGGTATCACAAAAATATACTATTGAAACTTTTGTTCTAATCAGTCTTTTGAGTTTTAGTAGAACATAGTTCTGCAGAATGGAATTGTCCTATTGATCTTGATAGAGTAATAGGTAAAAGCTTCATGCTGTATATGTTTTAAGGCTTTTTTAAGCAATCCGGTTTGTGGTCCAGTGAATCAGGCAGCAGACTGTGACTTGTGGGGCCTGCACACTCTTTGCTCTGTCATTGAAACTCCAAGCTGCCTATATAAGTGCCTGCTGGCTGAATCCTCTAGTGCTGACTTTGAGATGTGTGTTCCTTTTTTCCATGGGCACAATCCAGTATCCCATCACTTGCCTACATGTATTGGTTATGTAAAGCCAAGGATGTCAAAATTCAAAATAACATGTGAATCCAGCTTTCATACATCTTGGGTGACTTACTGCTTTCAAGGGACATCTCCTCACCCTCTATATTCACCATTCAGAAGAGAAACACTTGTTCCCTCTCTTCTGAAAGGGATTTGATAGGATCATAGAATATCCCAAGCTGGAAGGGACCCAAGAGGATCATTGAGTCCAGCTCCTGGCTCAGGACCACCCAAAATTCAAACTCTATGGCTGGGAGCACTGTCCAAATACTTCTTGAACTCTGCCAACATGGGGCTGTGACCAGTGCCCCGAGGAGCCTGTTACCATGCCCAACCACACTCTGGTAAAGAATCGTTTTCTAATATCCAATCTGAATCTCCCCAGATTCAGCTCCATGCTGTTGTTATTTTCTGCATGTTCTGGGGAGAAAGCATCACTACCCCCCATTTACTGCTCCAATTCAGTGGTTCAGATCTTTACAGAAGAAATGAACAGGCTCAGTTCAGATCTTGCCCCAGATGTTCTTCCCCTTGCCTCCCCACTCCACTTTCCAGAACTCGCCTAACCTCATGGTTGCAGTGTCTTGCTGAGCAATGTTCATAGCCACTTTTCCTGAATGAATGTTCTCATACAGAAAATATGCTTTTACAGGGCCAGGTAAGAAGGGAATTTTGACCTTGACAAACCAGTGGTGGGACTTCCAATTGGAGAAGGTTCTGTCTCCTTGTCCCTCAGGGACTGCCTTCATACTTTGTGGATGCCCTTTTGGGAACTTATGCAAAGAACCGTGATATTCAGGCACTGATGGTCAGGTGCTGGAATGGGTTGCTCAGGCAGGTGGTGGAGTCACTGTCCCTGGAGGTGTTCAAGAACCATGGAGAGATGTTGTACTGAGGGACATGGTGTAGTGGGAATTACTGGTGAAAGGTGGACAGTTGGACTGGATGATCTCAGAGGTTTTCCAACCTTGGTGTTTCTACGATTCTATGTTGCCTGGCACTATGATAAAATTAGTGGATAAGTTAAATGTAATTAATAATGTATTTGATTAATTTAGGGGCTCTAAACTTTTGTACTGCATTGTTTCCAAACAACAGTGAATTTTTTCCATCATAATAAATTATTAAGCAAGTATTTTCTGCAGCTATATTTTAGCCTATAGGAAATAATTCATGACTCAATTTATGCTGTTCATACTGTGTCATGCTATGTCACGCTATAAATAAAATACGTAGTCCTTCACATTTAGTCAGAGTGCAGGGTACACTAACGGACTCAAAATTACCCTAACAGACCTCACTGAGACCTTTGACTCATACGTGCTGCTCGTGGGCCAAGAGCCCTGTTTAATCTCATGAGCCTTCAGTCTTGGCCTGAGCAGTGTTGAGGGTATTCTTGCTCTAATCTTTCTAACAGATCGTTTTTCAGGTTTTTTGGGCTGGCCATAGACCTGACTTGTTAATGTGCCAGATGATAGAAGCTCCTGCTGCCACTGCTCTGCCTGGGCTGCCCAGTTCAGACACTGCAGGGCTGTGGTAAGCTCGCTGCTCCTGCTCACATAATCACTCTCAGCTCCCAGCTTGCCTTCCTGTGTGAAGTGACCCAACTTTTTTTGCTCTCTGGCACATATAACTTCTACTAGAGTAATCCTGAAGGGAGTAAGATTTCAAAACGGACGTCTCATTACCTTGGTTAAAGGCAGCATTTTGAAGTGTTACGAGTGCTTGAAAGTGTGAGGTCCATTTTAGGAGTGCTGTGGGAGAAGATTATCATGGTTTGCTATAGTGGCATAACTCTTCATATTTGAGTAATTTTAAATTTCTGCCATGAGGTCAGTAAAATTTCTAGCAACAGGACTTCTAAAAGCATCAGAGTTGCATAGCACCCAGATACCTTTGGGAACTGATGGAACAGGTGCTAGTAAAAGATGATATTCCACTGGTGAAGGGGAAATGGACCCTAATTTATAAAATAAAATATTAGGTTTTGCCAGATTCAGCATGGCAGTTCTCCTTTCAGCATATATGCTCTACAGAAGTTGATGCAAATTGTTGTTTTAGTTTCAGTTGGTCCAAGAGGTATCAGGCACTCAGAAGAAACCAGGAGCACAACAGCAACTTTTTGTGAAACAAGTCCAATTCTTTGCTAGTGCAAATCAGGCTACTCTTGCTGAAATCCATGGCCACAGTTGCAGAAATTAGTGAAGCGTAATCAACTTATGGGAAGTAAGGGAAGTACTCTAACTTTTCTTTAGTCCAGCTGAGAATCAATACTAGGATATTCATTTATTTCTATAGTTATAAATGTTTCCTAGATGAAATACTGACCTAAACAGTTCCATCAACACCATCATCTCTTTATTACCATTTTTACTGTATCATATTAAATGCACTATGTAGCTATTGCAAGATAAGTAGAACTACTGACAAGATGGAAAACCAGCTAAAGGAGTCGAGTTTATTTTAAGCCTTGAAAATACACTAGCTTTGAGAAAACAGGAGCTTGTAAAGGACTTTGGTGAATTATAGTCCACTGTCAGAAACGTTGCAGCTAATTAGCAGCTAAAGTTTCCAGAGAGAAGAAACTGTGACATGATGGAATGGCTGTTTGCAGAGTCTCAGCCTATAGGTGTTTTGATGCTGGCATGGTTATTGATGGGGCTTCTACATTAAATTAATTTAAAGGAAGGGGAGCGGCACAAGGTTCCTAAATAAAATGAATGTTCAGTAGCTTATGCCTGTTTACTACTTGCTTACTGACCACTGCTTTTTCAATTATAGTGTTTTCAAGAGATGCTGTTATATGGTGGAAAGTGAGATTTTATGGCCCTTCATCTGTTCTTTATCACTTACTGCTGCTGTTAGTGTTCTGTGGGTTGTGGTAAGAGTTGGAGGCCTTGATCATTGCCTCCTTAAGCACAGAAGAACATATGTCCCTGTCCCAAAGTATTTGCATTGGATCATTCATGGCCTTTTAAGCACATAGCAAGTTATCTTACCACCTCCAAGGGACATGAGGAGCTTCACTGCATGTGCAGAGTCACGTGCAGGAAACCTCCTGCTGGCTCTCAGCAAGTAAGGGTTGACCAAATAGCTCTCAAATTGGCCTCTCCCTAATATTCTGCTTTTCTTTTCACTGCTGAACTTTGAGGCACTTTCTAGAGAAGAAAAGAAGGAATAATGTAACTTGAGGTGAATCTTGGTGACAATGTGATCCAGCATAGAAAGAATTGCCTGCCACTATGGAAATCACTTGTGTGAGGTAGAAACATTTGATTAATGAAATATCACCATTCCAGTTGCATAAATGAACAAATAAAAATGGGTGATAATGACACATAGCTTGCTAAATCTTGCTGTCTTCTCAATGCACATTCACATCACCTCAGCAAAGATCTCTTTGCTTTCAGTTGTTAATTCGTTAATTCCTGTTTTTTCCTTGAAAGAATTATGTGCATATATTGCAGCCTTCCTCCTGTAAATGCTGATTCAGTACTGACCATGCTGGATGTGGTTCAGAGTAATGAAGAGGAGATTACCAGTTTCTTATATGTGGGCTGAATGAGCAGAAACATTTGTGCCTTCTAATATAGCTTACCTCATCAGTGGTACTTTTGAAAAAATAGTATGTTTTAAACAGTCTTTCTTTGTCTGGGTCAGTCTGCACAAAGGAGGGAGCTAGAATTAATTATTGCCACATGTACATTTTTGAAGCTTGCTTCTGCAAATATTATTACAACCTGGATATCATTTCTGTAATTTAAATAAACTATTGGCAATTTACTGACCTCACTCCCATGCAGCTATTTCAGGAATTAGCTCTCCCTCTTGTGGTTACTGTCAACAGCTCCAGTCTGTTATAGAAGAGTGAATCGTGCTCTCAGACTTGCTCACTCTAGTGCTTGCTTGAGATTTTTCTGTGCTCTGTTTATTAACTACAATAGGAGACAAGTTTGTGGAAAACAGCTTCCAAAGCATTCTTCCAACAGTATGCAAGTTCTCCCTGCATTTGCTAAAGCATAACAGATACTTAGAACAGAGTGTATAGATGTCAGCAGAAGTTTTGTTTTGAATACTTTTCCTGAGAAGGAGATCACTATTCCTTTAAGGAATGATCTCTCACTGAAGACAGTCAAATTTAGCCATTCATCTACTACATAAATATTAATTCATAGCTACTAGGTTTTTTTTGTTGTTTTTTTTTCTTCTTGTTTTCATTTTTTTTTGTGGTGTTGGTGATTTGAAATTGTGTTACAAATGCCTGGCCTGTCAAAGCCTGCATACTAATTGTAAGTAAATGTGACTCCTCATCTTTGTAAGGAAATAATATTTTAATCTCAGGACTGTCACTTTACATTGAGAATGATGAAGGCTGGCAGCAGTGTCAAACAGCTCATCACAGCTGATACTTAAAAGGCTCTCAAGCCTTTGGTTAATTGGCGAAACAGTAAAATAAGGAGAGAATCAACAGTGTAGTGAATGATTCCATTTGTATTTCTCCCATTCATAAGAGCCTGGGCTATTTTACGGAAGAATTACTATTTTGTGGGAGAACATAATTCAGCAGGTTTTGGGGAGCCCTGCTTTTGGAAGCAAATTAAAGGAAGATTGATTTTTTAATTAGTGTGTACATAAATCCAGATTTTCAGAAATGCACTTTGAACTCAGAATTTCCAGAATAATTTGCTTTTTATTAATGGCATTAACAGGCAGATTTGCAAAGATCATCATGTAGTAGTTTTGGGAAGTGTGGCTAAATGCAATGGATTTTGAAACCATGGTCCAAAATAGGTCAGATTTGGGTTTATTTTCTCATGGTGGTTTTCTTTGAAAATCTAGCCATGTCAGTCACAGGTATTGCTGCTGGAACTTGCTTACTGACAAACCTGGAGTCAGCCTTT
This sequence comes from Phasianus colchicus, assembly GCF_987193195.1. Taxonomy (NCBI): domain Eukaryota; kingdom Metazoa; phylum Chordata; class Aves; order Galliformes; family Phasianidae; genus Phasianus; species Phasianus colchicus. The sequence continues at coordinate 32,432,190 of NC_143439.1, forward strand.
CATAGTGGAACTGTTCTTGAAATTGTGTTGCTATGATCTCAGTTAAAGCCGCCATCCCTAGCTGTCCAGGGGTCTGTTTATGAAGTGCGCTGTAGGCAAGTCACTGTCTCCAGCTCCAGGCTTAAAGTAAGCTATATGAACAATGTTAACATGGCCTCAGTGGGTTCTTGTTGACTACCTTGTGTGCTCTTCCTCTCATCGGGTTTTATTAGCTTAATACCATGCTGTCAGCACCAAGCGCACATCTGCTGGCAAAATATTGTTTATAGATATCTGTTTTTCTAACAGCAGCCTCCCTAGACCTTTGAATCAAGCTGGTTTCCCTAGGCACTCATCTGTAGCATCAGACTTCTTTTCTCTTCCTTGGAGGTGGAACCTTACAGGTTTGCCATTGAGATAAAGATTTGGCTCCCAGAAGTAAAATAAATCCATTGTCACCATCTGCTTTGTTTAGGACCTAGGTGCTCTGTGGGACTTCAGAAGAATCAAACTAGTTTCTTGTTTTTGCTAAGACCTAAAAGCCACACTGAGTCAAATCCCCATGTTTTTGTGTCATGTTCCTGATCCTCGATCCGCCTCATGTTTGAATTGTTTAAGCATCTACTCAGAGCATAACTTCCGCATAAGCCCTGGCCGCAGAATTTGCTTACAGTATAGCATTGAGAGAGCACCAGACTGTAATGTATATATATGAGAAATGCACCTGTTGTATAAATGCTGTAAGGATATGAGGAATTGTCTTGGCAATAGATTCTGTCAGAAGTTCCCAAATCCAAATAGCCTCCTAGTAGTTGGTGTTTCAGGTATGTACTCATTGTATCTAAAAAGCAAATGAGAGGCAAAAAAGCAAATGGAAAAGCTATAATGTGTCTTTTCACAGCCATTAAACTCTTCTAGTGCAAAAATTACCAGTGTGCCATAATACCCAATTTCTGCTGTGGCAGGGATGGAATTCTTGAAGTTATAGTGAATTTGGAAAACAATGAATTCTCTCTCTCACCCACAATTGTGTATGCTGCACATGATAAACTTTTACAAACAGCTTCACTCTCTAAAGGTGTAAAATTGCACTGACATAAAATAGCCTTATTGAAGGAACATCCCCCTAAAAGGGTAAGGAAAGCAGAGGCAGTAGTGTGGCTACGTATGTCTGACTTGCATTTAAAGAAACAGAGCAATGATATTCTGAATGGGAATCGTCAGCCATCTGTAGTCCAAGCAGTTAAGCAAGTTGAGAAAATTCATCAGGGACAGACTGTGCAAACTAGAGGGCTCTTGAATTTACTAGAAACAATCCTAAAGGGGACTGATTTCCCCCTCAGAAGTTACAGAAAAAGAGTTATAAAACTGTATGCCTACGTAACAGAAATTGCCAAACTATGTAAACTGAAGTATGTTCTGAGTGCTGCTTACCACATAATTGTGGGGTACTAAATCATTTGTAGATTATCCGATTCTGAGTCAGTGCTTCATACATAGCAAAGCAGCTCTCTTATTGTGATCTATTGAGGCACAGCCCCTTGTCCACCCCCCACAATCCTCCCCCTGCCTCACACACACTGAGGATGTACCAGCAGCTCCAATGTAGGTTGAAATTGTGAACAGACAACCTTGCTAACCCACCAACTCTACATATCAATGAAGGGAAAGCTTTATGGTCTACATAGCATGTTGATTACATGGTACTATTTAAATCATCTGGGAGATATTTATACATCCTCACAGGAGTGAAAGTACTCTTTAACTTGATAAAAGGACTATATGTCAGAAAGCTGATGGGCAAAATACAGCCAAGGGTTATTGCTTTGGTTCTCAAATCAAACTAGTCTTGATTATATCTAAAATGATAATGGCTCACATTCTTTGTGTAAGAAAGTGCAAAACTGAGCAAAACAAGAAAGAATTAAATGAATATTTTACAACCCATATTTCAGTTCTTCACCTGCTAAGAATAGAGTATCTGACATTACCAGCCTGTGATGGTCAAATTAACATCTATTGATGCTGTAGTTACGATTTTTAACTAAATCTTGTAGCCTTCTTAACTGAATAGTAGTGCCACTTAACATAAAATTAAGGCATAATGAATCTATGCCCTCTTTTAATGGGGTAGCCAATTCAGAATTATTTGCTTTTACAGCACCCCACAGGATAACAAATGGAAATGCTGTGTTCGTGCTGCCAACCCAGTCTCTAGTAATGTTCTACTGTTGTCCCAAAGACTGGCCTCTCTAGCTTGTTGAGCAAGGAGTTGATGTGCACACACAGGCACAAGACATTTATTTCATTTCTGCATAGAGATGAGTGCTGATTAGGTCATTCACAGGACTACCATACCTTCTCTGTAACGCTTCTTGCACCAGCAGCATACTGAATGAACTTTCTTGGATTTATTTCATCTCATTCTGTAATTATGCTTGGATCAATGGAACAACCATAGTTTTTATATAGGAGGCTGTGTATTCATTATTCTTCAGTTTTTCACCTTGCCTTCCCTAAAGTCAGAGGTCTCACTCCTAATTTCAGTGGGAACAGGACTGAGGTAACTATTTCTTACGTTCCCTAACTAGAAGGAAGTTGTTTTAATAATCACAGGTGCTAAACAGAGCAAGCCAATTATGTATCACATTGAGGAGAGGAAAAGAAAATAAGAAGTATGCTTGAAGGTAGAGTCTTTCCAGGAAACCTCTTTGATCTGCATGATGATTTTGTCCTTTAAACTCTCAAATTGTGAGCAAACAACATGAAAATGACTCTGGTGAGATATTTTTCATCATTTTCAGCAATCATTATAGTTTATCTCATCTGTTTATATTAATAAACCTTTGCAATTCTGACACTGAAATCTGTTTTTTCCTAAGAGTGTTCTCCTCAATCACCCATGCACAAACATCCAGTTAATGGGAGGCTGCTGACAGGGAAATTAGCTTCTATCCTCATCCGCCCTCCTCTTTTTTTTTTTTTTTTTTTTTGTTTTGTTTTGTTTGTTTGTTTTATTTTGTTTTATACCAGCAAAAGAGATGAAGCATTCTGTCTTGAGGAATTCATGCAAGGACACCCAGCACTGGAAGAGGCTGAAAGATGTCTGGGGTTTGCATTCCACAGCCTGAGCCTCACAGCCACAAGCAGAGACAGGGGAAAAGAAAGAAAGTCAGAACGGTGTGATGTTGGTTTTCTCTACACAATGGAGGAAAGTTTGGTCTTTTATGAACGTTTGTAGGACTTCGTGGTCTTGTGCATGGAAGAGTACTTTCCTCTATTAAAGTAACTTTTAGACCATCTTCACCTTCTTCTGTAGGATCTGCCCAGAGATACACATATGGAACTTAAAGTCTGGAAACACATTTTCTTCACCTTAAACCAGGAACGGCTTGAAACAACCCTACAGGCTTAGCTGGAAAGCTGCCTGATGGAAAGGGACCTTGATGTTCTGGACACGTTCTGGACAGTCGGCTGAACATGAGCCAGCAGCGTACCCTGGTGGCCAAGAAGGCCAATGGCATCCTGGCTTGTATCAGGAATGGTGTGGCGAGCAGGACTAAGGAAGTCATCCTGCCCCCGTACTCGGCATTGGTGAGGCCTCACCTTGAGTACTGTGTTCAGTTTCGGGCACCTCAGTACAAAAAAGACGTGGAGGTACTGGAGCAGGTCCAGAGAAGGGCAACGAGGCTAGTGAAGGGCTTGGAAAATCAGCCCTATGAGGAGAGGCTGAGGAAGCTGGGGCTGTTTAGTCTGGGGAAGAGGCAGCTGAGGGGAGACCTTATTGCTCTCTTCCAGTACCTGAAAGGTGCTCACAGTGAGAGCAAGGTAGGTCTCTCCTCACTGGTGACAGGTGGCAAGACAAGGGGAAATGGCCTCAAGTTGCGCCAAGGTAAGCTTAGGTTGGGCATTAGGAAACATTTCTTTACAGAAAGGATGGATAAGCATTGGAATAGGCTCCCCAGAGAGGTGGTTGAGTCACTGTCCCTGGATGTGTTTAAGAGCTGTTTGGATGTGGTGCTCAGAGATATAATTTAGCAGAGGGTTGTTAGAGTTAGGGTACTATGGTTAGGCTGCGGTTGGACTTGATAATCCTTGAGGTCCCTTCCAACCTGAGTAATTCTATGATTCTTCTCAGTTATTGCTCAGGGGATGGAGGAGAGGGACAACAGTGATTTAGAAATGGGTGAGTTGTTGGTAGGAAAAAAGAATGGAATTTCAGGGAAACTTAGAGAGCAGCTAATTGGCTTCTGGAGGACTCTATGAGGGTTCAGGTCTCCTCATTCTATCCCGGAAAAAAGAGAAAATGTCTGAAGACATGGTGGGGTTATCTACTGCTGTGGCACTTACCAGGGGAAGTGGCAGCTTTCTGAAACAAAAACTCAGCCAGGGACCCCAGACCCTGACTTGGACTGCTTTGATTTCATCCTGCATAGCAATGAATCTCACATATCTTTCTTAAGAATCAGCTGCGTTTCCAGCTTATTTCCCACCTGGCCCAAAATCTTAGAGTTAGATTCACAGGCAGGCACTGTCTGACTAGCATTGTCCCAGTGGCACAAAGCAAATATAAAGCAGGTCATAAAGACTTTTAAATTGAGTTTACGGTTGCTGCAATGTGCTAGTTATGTAGCCTGCAAGGTAGCAAGGAAATCAAACTACTATCTTGTTCAAATGATATTCCACTAGAGGGTGTACTTACTTACTGCTTATCAATAGTTGTCTTCTTGTTTCTTTGGGTTCCTCTAATTCCCATCTGTCTGATGTTTCCATTTGCTGCTTCTAGGTTGATCCTGGAATTGCACATTTTTCATGGAAGGAGCTAATTACCACAGCACTTTTACTGTGCTCTGGTGATCCATCATTTGCCTTTCTTTGGCTGTTCCAATGCAAATTGTCGTAATTGTTATGACAGTGTGTCTGAAAGAAGGAATTATCTCAGATAAAAGAGAAATTCAGAACTTGGAGTTTGAGTCTAGAAGTAATTTTACAGCTGTTTTGCACAGAGGAGTTTGAAACTCAGCCTTTGGTGGAAAATTCCAAGACAGGTCTCTCATTTGCAGTGGAGTAGTGGGACATACTAGATACCTGCATGGTACACCTTCCAGATTGTTCTCCTATGGTAAGTATGATGGTATGTGACATGCATATGATAGATTATCCATGAGGTCAGTGGATTTGAAAGAACCCTTCCTTTCTCTAGGCCTAATATTCACCCTTACACCTGGTTTAACCCTCTTTCATCCCACATCACTTTCACTTGTTCCTGTAGGTGAAGTTATTTTGATATTTAGTACTTAGAAACTCAGAGCAAGGTTTTGTTCTCCTGTCACCTCAGCTGATGTCTCATACACAAAAGAAACAGATTGTAGCATATTTAGCCAAAAAATCCTGCAAGAGTTACCACAAGGCACATTAGAGAGACCGGATTTTGCATGTATTTACAATTCAGGACATAGTACACTTTATTTCTCTTGCTTGCCCTTCCCACCCCTCTAAAGGAGAAAGGCAGATGCTAATGCAAAATCTTACTTCAGGTTTGTGAAAATCATGGAACAGTAAATAAAATGTGTTACAGGTTTTCTAAGAAGGCAGATGTCTTTAGAAAGTGCTGATATACTAAAAAAAAAAAAGTGTTATTAAGAAGGAATATATTCTAGTAAGATTTGGGAATGAAATTACATAACTGCTATTTTCTTTTTAATTCATTATATTATGTGAACTTCTAAATGATAAAACATTGACAAAACAATAATTTTGATTTCTAATTTTTGTTCCAAGAATAGTTTCTATATTTCAAACTAATTCAAAATAGCTTTTTAACATTTAAAAATGTTTTCCAGAATGGAAATCCCAACTTTTTATGTGGCAGGATTATTTCAAAATGTAAGTTAAGTTTGGATACATAAAAGAAAATTTGGAACCCTTAGACTTTGTTTTGTTCCTTCAGCTGAAGTTTTCAAAACAAATGAAAAGACTAAAACCACATACTTTCTTTAATCAGAAAATAAAACAAAGACCACCTAAACATCCAGCTTCACAATAAAGGTTTGAATTTTGTGTGATTTGTATCCCATAAGAATGTGATACAAGAGCCTGTTTCTCCACTCTACAAGCAGAGAAAACAAATGGATGGTTAGAAATAACAGCTTCCAATGCATTAACAGCAAATAGAAAAATGCATCAGAATAGGAAACTCCATGTCAGAAGCATCAGATTCCTTTGCTCATTGGTTGGCTTGGGACAACCTTTGAGGGAAAGCACTATAGAAGTGTAAATGACAATAAGGGAATGAAGATGGTGCATGAAAGTAGGGGAGAAAAACACTGCAAATGATGTCAGGACCTTAGGATTAACCAATTCATCTTCTTGTTGGGATACAGTGGAGATGAATAGAAGAAGGCAGGAAGAAGTAATCTACCTTAGGAGGCTACTTAATAGAATAATAGCTAAAGCAAAGAGATTATATATAGACATAATTGTGAACTATAATCAAATTCCCATCAGCTTTAAGCAATATTGTGTCTTGTGCACCCAAAGGTGAGTAAAAACAGGAGGGACCAGGACATTTTTAAATAATACACTTTCCAGATGCTTTTTTTCTTCTTAGTCCTAACATAACATAATAATAAGGGATAAAGTTTTAGTTTACTTGTTCTTTCCTCCACATGTCTTTCAAGTATCTAGTCTAAGTTTTGTTTGTTTCTAGAAAAGTTAGAGAAATCCAACTGTACTAGTTACCCTTTGTTGTCACAGCTGCCAGCAGTAGCCTTTATACTTTTTTTTTTTTTTTTTAGTTTGAGCATGTGTATGGTAGAATAATATTACTCAGTGAGAATCACATCCTTCTATTCTGCCATTCACCAACTAAGCCTAGAGCTTACATTGTGCTGATTCCTTTACTCACAAGATATAATACCTCACGCTGCTGTCACTGGTATCGGTTTTAGCAGCATAAGGATTTATTTTGTACGCTGCCAGAAACCAGCCCTCCATTTGGAAACATAGCCTATTTCATGACAAGAAACAAAGAAAAATCTCAGGCTATGGTCTTAACTCATGTAAATCACTGAGATTCAGCAATTTTTAATGCTAGACTTATTTACACCAGAATCTGACCTCCAATTTTTAGTTGATTTTAAACTGCCTTTGGCAATTCACTGGTACAAAAAGAAATATTAAACAAGAGATCTGTCATAGCACTGTATCTGCCTTCCAGTGTTAAACACAGTAGTGAAACTGAGACGGGAATCCTGAATGTTGAGTTTCAGAAAAGGAAATTTTCTAGGCTGTTGAGATAACTTTTTTTTCCAAAGCAGAAAGTACTATTAAATTATAAATGTAGTTTCAAAGCAACTGCATAATTCTGTTGATTTTTCTCCACTTGTACTACCTTCCCTTTTTCCTATGCCCTCATGTCATAGTCAGCATTTATCTCCTTTAGCTTAAAAGATTCTTGCAATGCAGGAGCGTGATATTCACACCAATGTGCCATGCACCACGTGCCAGACTTGAGCAAGATCTTCTGTGGCATCTCCATGTTTCAGATTTTTACTAGCATTAGTACTGAAGGGCTGGTTATTGTCTCCTTGATGGGTCCATGCTCAAGCTTGTAAAGAAAGGCCAACCACCTGTAAGCAACATTTCACTTTCGTTTCAGAGCAACCCAGCACTGGCAAACAGGGTGAATATGGATTACAGAGTAGTATTTCTGGTTTATTTATAAAACAAGCAATATATGCTGTCTGCGTTGTGGTAGCTGTGGAGAATGAGGTAACTAGGCTTAAGTGAGAATTAAGTCAAGTTCTGAAGAATTACATCCCTTCTTTCAGGCTGCATCCTGTAGAAACAAGGTATGGCCACATCTTATCAGGACAGTTACACACTCCAAAGTAAACTTCAAGCAGCTTGAGTTATCAATATCTTGCTATGAAGTCTTAAAAAACCAAACAAACAGTGACTAGGCTCAAGTTCTGCCATCTGTGTATATTAAATAAGGAGATACAGGTTCATTTCCCTGGAGACTAATAGGAAGCTGTCTCATGCAACAGCTTCATTTCTGCCCCCCCTTCTGTAAGCTCTGTCTTTGGAAATATTTTGCATACCTGTAGGCTTTTAGAATTGGGCAACAAGACCTTTGTCTCTGTACAGTGAAATCATAGGACTACCTCCATTATCTAAAGGAGAAAGACTACAAGAAAGTAATAAAAAAGGGGACAGACTCTTTAACAGGCTTTGTGGTGACAGGACAAAGGGAAATGGTTTCAAACTAAAGGAGGGGATGTTTAGATTGGATATAAGGATTTTTTTTTTTTTTAACAATCAGGATAGTGAAGCACAGCAATGGGTTGCCCAAGAAGTAGTTGAAGCCCCATCCCTGGAGACACTCAATGTCAAACTGAACAGGGCTCCAAGCAATATGATGTAGCTGTGTCTTAGTTTCAGTTGGGATGGAACTGTTTTCTTCAGAATGTCTAGTATGATGTTATGCTTTGGTTCTAGGAGAAAAGCAGTGTTGATAACACTGATGTTTATAGTTTTTGTTAAGCACATTGTATAAAGCCAAGTCTATATGCAGTGAAGGACCCAAGGAGTGGGAGGGAACAAAACTGGGACAGCTGACTTAAATTGGCCAACACATTCCATACCATATCATGCAGAAGGAATCTTGAAAGGGGTACTGGTTCATCTCTTCCTTTCTGCTGTTTGGGGTGGGGGACAATAGCTGGGCATTGGTTGCTGAGTGGTGAGTAATTGCTTGTGAATCACTTGTTACATACATACATCATAAAACTAAGAGAAAAGGATAAGAGTTATCTCAACTCACAAGTTCTACTCCCCTCTCCTCTCCCCCATCTGCCAGGTTAAACCACAACAATGTACCTGTTCATTGCAGGGGAGCTGGACTAGATGGCCTTTAAGGATCCAACTCAAATGATTCTCTGATTCTGTTATTTCCTGCAGAACAAAGAATGATCAAGGCAGTTAGAGCTATTAAAAAAAAAAAGCCAAATAATGAATTCAGTTTGCAAAACTGTAATAGGGATGATGAGGAAAATAAACTGTTGTGTGAGGAACAGGATTGTGCTTTTTTTTCCCTGACTGGCACATAAAGGAGATAGGAAGATGCTTGTTCACAGATGAAGATACGCACATTCCCTGGAGCAGCCACATTTATTTTGTATTTACCTTACCTTCTTATATATCTGCTCTGCAGGACTAGACAGCAGGGAATTATATGCCTCTAACTAAAAGAAAGGGAAAATAATTGCTAGTCATCCTTATCTGCTATAGTCAGTATCATCTTGTAGAAGACATTAGTAGTACTAGATAAGACTGAAAAATATTCTGAGTCTGAAAACAGAAAAAAGCAATTGAGAAAATTACAGTAGGAAATAAGCTCTCTCCAGATACAGTCTTCCTGTTCTTGAAGGTCAGAGGACACGAGATGTTGCAGACAATGTGAGAAGATCACTCATGTCACAATTCTTAGCTGAGGCAAATAAATCTACTGACTGCTTCCACATTTGGAAGGTTGGTGTTTTATGAAGACAAATAAATAGACAGACACACAGATGTGTAAGGGACCAAGGGAACTTGACTCATCACCTGGGGTCCAAGAGAGAAAGTGGGGAGGCAGGCCAGGCCCTGTGGGAGCAGGGCAGCCAGCTGTTCTACCCATGTTCTTTTATAGAAACTTACTGGGGAGGAGATGCACAACCACCAGAGAGCCTCACCAAAGGCTCCCAAATGTTCTGGAATTCCTCAGTGTGCAGATGCAGGGGAGTTACTGCCCTGAGGTCAGGCTCTGACTAGACGCAGAACAAAAGCAACAATTAAAAGCATCAGTAGCTCAGCACAGTTTGCAGAATGAGCTGCATGACACTTTTGAGAGTGATCACAAATTAAAGAGTTGACAGCTCGTTGGAGGAGGAGGTGGTGAGTGACCATGGCACTCCAGCTAGGAACAGAATATAGCTAGAAGGGAATTAGCTTGCCACTACCCTATAGAAGAAGTGGTATGGGAAAAAAAGGCAGGATGAAATCTCCTTATACAGTTTCACATTATTTAGAGCTTCGACTTGTCATTTGTCTGTACAATACTTAGAACAAAAGTGTAGTTCAGAGCAAGGTCCATAAGTTTTAAAGGCAACAGAAAATTATATTTTCTGTACCTGCTAGAAGCTTGAGAGAAAACAATTCAGTGCTAAGCTGGATATCTTCTAGCCACGCCAATTTCTGGAAGACTTAGAGAAGTCTTCCCGGTAAGCATCACCATGTTTTTTTTTTTTTTTCCCCAATAGTTTCAAATAATTTCTAGAGGTTTTCTGAAAGACATTCTGCTAGGTGATATAGTCTTTGTTTTGACTGACATCTATGATTTCCAGGAGTACAGCATCTAAAGATGACATAATATAGGTTGGTATTTGTTAGCTGAGGAGATGTTGGAGGACCATTAAGAGACAGTCTGTTAGTATGTTTCCTTCTCATTATATATTTTTCCTTTTGTTGTCAGTAGTCCACATCAACCTCTTGGTTAATGGCTGGGATAGATTTCATTAATACTCTCAGCATCAGCTGGGGATGTAGTTTACACTATAAAATTAGATCCTCACTTGCATTCTTCTTTCTGAAATATGGATGAAGTGAACTACTGCAGTTCTTGGTAATCAGTCCTGTTCTTTCTGATATTGTCCAACCACAGAAAGGAGAGGTAAAGGAAGGAAAATGAACAATGTAATCCAGATTTGTAAGAGCAGTTCTGGAGAAAGACAATGTAAGGACAGATATTTTAGAGTTGCACTAGACTTGGCTGATCAATCATTTTTAATGTTTCTATTCATACACTGTAATTTAGGTTTACAGGAATAGAGCATCTCTATTCTAATAACAATTAACACCTGGAATTTTTACATACGCCCTGTGAATTTAAGAAGATGTAGAAGAGAGCCAATGCATCTCCTGATGTGTAAGTGATCCTGGATCACTAGGATGGCTCAATAGCCTCCATGAGTGATTTACAGATAAGGGAACTACGTGGCTATAACCAGCACCTATATAAAGATGAGCTGCTGTTTGGCTTTGATTCTGCCTCCTGTACCAATGAATTGGTGCCTCATGCTGCAGAACTAACATTAAGCTCAGTCCATTGAAAATCACCTCACACTTCTGCTAGCAAAGGAATTTGTTAGGAGCCAGACTCTGCTTGTTACTTCTGTTTGGTAGTATCTTCCTGCTGGAAGAAGACTCAGTGAAATCAGCAGGGCTGCTCAAGGTGTTGACAGTAATAGTAACAACTTTTTTAAAGCCTGGGTCAACAAAGACAAATCCTGAAACAATTAGAACTAAGACAAATTTAGAAAAACACTTGCCTCTTTTTACTCCATCTAGTTTTGGAGCAATTGTGTACATCAGAAAGGAAGCATGATTGGCACCTCACAAATGTGCCACATGGTTATTAAACTAATGCATTTTCTTAGTAGTACTAAGAGAGATCCTCCTTCTTCAAATAATGCATATAGCCTATTCAGCCAGAGATAGAACATATCCATTCTTCTTGTAATGTATAATGCTATTTTGAGCTCTATAAAACATTCTTTTTTACTAGACATAAAGTCCAGAAAGAGCAAAGTACAGAGACTATGTACTGTAACTAAAGGTAGACTACAGCTGTGTTCTGCTCACAAAGAAGTGAAATTGCTACTATCAGGTTCACAACAATACCAGGCAAAATATTTCACAGATATGTCAATAATATAGAAAGAAGAGCCAAACTCACCAAAACAGTGAAGGAGATTTCTGTTAATACAGTGCTCCTCAGGAAACCATAGGTTCAAGAGATGTTCTCCCTTCTGTAGCTGGCCCTTATATGAGTCCAGGGTAGCTCCACCCTGGGGTTTACCACTTATGGTCTATTGGTACAAGCTGTGCCTGTGTACAGGTGCAAGCAATTTGTCTGTGTTCCCTAGGATAGCTGCATCTCTTCACCAGGTGCACAATCACTGGTTCAAGCCATGACCTAACAGTTCCTCAACAGTCTGTTCAGCAAGTTCTGTTAAAAAAAAAGACTTTGGGGGGAAAACCAGTCTTCTAATTTGGTTCAAATGGTTGGAGTTAAAAGAGGGGTAGCTCTGAAAGTGTTGAAATATTATTCCAGCAATTCTAGAATAATATTACTACTTTGTAATACATGCAGCAAGGTGTCAATTCACCTGACTCAATTTTATCAATGCAAATGCAACAACACGCTCTTTCCCCACCTAAATTCCGTGTTGGCATTGAGTTCCCTGGTATAAAATACATTTAAATGAAAAGATCTGCTACGGTCTCCCTAGCCTTGACATGCAGGAAGGAAGATATTAATGAACTAAATTTGAGATTCTTGCTTTCTCTGCATAAATTGATTTATTCCAAGTTATTCCAGTAAAAAAAATGTAAGGGTCAGAAAGTGAGAAACTTCTCAATATGGCTTCTCAGCCATAACCAAAGCTTGCTTTTTATTTTAGAAGTGAACTGTGACAAAGAAAAATGGAGTAGAATGAAGTGAAATAATAGTGGGAGACTTGGGAAGAGGATCTTTCTTGAATTATTTTTTTTCTCATTTAGATAAAATATTGCTAATACGAATGAAAGGCAGTTTTTATTTGGCTGTTCAGTTATATGACTCATAGCATTGCTTTGTAAAATACAATCTGAAACATTAATAGAAAGTCATTAGCAAACAGTTTACAAAAGACTAAGAAAAAAAAGGGAAAGAAAAACGACATCTATCTTTTAGTAAGTCCTGAAACATGTCCTATAGGCTACAGTGCTAATATTTCAAATGTGTAAAGAGTAGGATGGCATTTCCCGAAGTTAAAAGAAAAAAGAAATAGCCATCATGGGAATCAAGCTGCAACACTTGCTTTTTTATCACCCTGATTTACAGTAGAAGGCCAAGGCTTATTTACAAGACGTTTGAATTGAAATTTGGAACCTTTGTGCACCTCAGTGATGCTTTACTTCTTACACAGGAGTAGGACTGTTGTATTTCTCAACAGTGACCACTGTTCTGTTTATTACAGAACTGATGGCTGAACTAGAAGTTAAAAGGAACCTAAAACAGCTGGGATCTCATTCTATAGCCTGTTACTAAGCTGATTGATAAAGAGTTTTAACAGCTTTAGAAAAAAATCTTTGTGGGTCCTCTGCTTATTTTTACCAGACTTACACTGATACACAGTGTGCTGTGATCACATCTGATAACCAGCGTCTTGTCCATCCTTACAGTTTTTGCAGTGAACCTCATTTTCTTTGCTAAGGCAGCACACAATTCTTCAGTTTCAAAGAAAAGTGCACACTTCCTTCTCCAAAGCAACAATGTTCTGTGAAACACTAATACACAAGTAGGTGGCGAGAGATAGAGATTGTGATCTCTGTTTCACGAGCCTGGTTGATGCAGGTCTTTGGAAATTTTCACGTAGCTTATTTTCTTGATGGAATTGTTGTGGCTTGAAATACTTCATGAAACTCAAGTGTAACCTTGGGTGTTTTCCCAGGGAGGGCAAAAATCAGGCTGATAGGACCCAGACCTTTCCTGTCAGCTGCAATGCAGACACTGTTGTACAGTGTAAGTTCTTGTTTTAGGATGCTATGGGAAGTGCAAAGGTACTTTAGAAAGACAGCAGAGGATGCTTTAGTAGCTGTTAAATAGGATGGAACAGACATAACCAACAGTTCAGAAAGTTGATAAACTTATGTCACCTGAGAAAAGTGATGCAAAGGGAAAAAACAGTTAAACCTTCCTTACTTCTGTTTTTTCCCTAACTATGGGCTTGGGACCCCTGTCGGAGAAGAGATCTTTGGTCTGAGCTAGTCATGATGGACTTAATGCCCAAGGAATTTCCTTTTCCTGAGAATTAATTTTGTAACTGGGACAAAAAGCAATTTTGGTAAATCACTTTGTGAAGTTTATTTTATTTCTTCAGCTTTTTAAGACACCCATATCCTTCTTTCCATCAAAAGTTTCTTTCTCTCTTGAGCAGGACAGAAACCCAAAAAGAACATGATCTTGGCTGAATATTAAGAATACAATGAAAAGTACTTTTCTCCTTTCCTCTTCTTCTTCTCTCTCTTGTTCTCTCTCTCTGACTTCACTAATTTTTATGCTGATTATTCAGATCAACTGAAATGATTGAGATCAGACACCATCCAGACATCCCTGTTGTTGAGCCATAATGGCGCACAATCAGTTGGGTGAAAATAAAGAACTAGCTTCTGCAAACACTGCTGAGCTCCAGGCTATCAGTAGCCACATATAAATGCCATCTAGAAAAGATTATGGAGCAGTGATACTAGCCATGCCTTATTACTTTGCCTAATAAACACTCTGTCTTGCCTTTGAACCTCTCAATACCAAGCTGTCCTTTATGGATTTTGTGATTTAACCAGGCATTTCAAGCAGAGTGTTGAACTCTTTGCTGGGGAGACTATTTCAATACATTGTGTCTGCAGTATGGGTTATTTTTACTCTTAATCTATTTTTGCACCTGTCCAGATCAAAGTAATCCTGAGAGAAATGTGACCTGCTTTCTTTTTCAAAGCCACGGGAACTGAATTGATGTGAGTTGCCTTGAGAGATGGTACTCATCATATTGGTGCTACTAAAATCTTGTTTAAAAAGAAAAGGAAAAGCTCTTTCAAAGTCTCCTCTGTAGCTGCAAATAGGAGGAGTACTACAGGACTGATGGGAGTGTATGTACCTTTCTGGGAGGTCCCAGCACTCTATTCTCTTTCCCATCTTTGCTGCTTTCTACTTCAAGCTGATTATCCTGACTTCTCTTTGGCTCACCTTGTCATCCACCTCTTGTTCTTTTAGGTTCTCAGTGGTGTCTGACTATACTGCAGTAAGCAGGCAGGAGAGCCTCCAGGACACTGCATTCTATTCCTACTTACAGCCTGCGGCCTCACGATCCTGCCTGCACTCAAGAAGTGCTCAGCTCCAGCAGATGAGGTGCTGGCTCTGAAAGACACAGTTCTCACTCTTTCCATCCCCACAGTTTCACCCTGAACATTACTTCTGGGCTGCCTCAAAAGAAGTATGGCCAGCAGATCAAAGCAGGTGATCCTGCCCCTCTAGTTTGTGCAGGTGAAACCTCACCTGGAGTCCTCAGTGCAGAAGAGACATGGACTTGTTGGAGTACATCCAGAGGAGGGCCACAAAAACGATCCAAGGGATGGAACACCTGCCCTACAAGGACAGGCTGAGAAAGCTGGGGCAGTTCAGACTCGAGAAGAGATGGCTCTGGGGAGACTTGAGAGCACCTTCCACTGTCTAAAGGGCGGGCTATAAGAAAGAAAGAGACAGACTCTTCAGCAGGGTCTTTTGTGATAGCACAAGGGGAAATAGTTTCACACTAAAAGAGGGGAGATTTAGTTTGGATATAAAATTTTTACAATAAGGATAGTGAAGCACTGGAATGGATTGCCCAAGAAGTGGCAGAAGCCCCATCTCCGGAGAAACTCAAGGCTGGATGGGGCACTGATCAACTTGATGTAGTTGTAGGTGTCCCTGTGACTTGCAGGAGAGTTGGACTAAATGATCTTTAAGGGTCTCTTCCAATTCAATCAGTCATATGATTCTATACTGTACCAAGGGGATTTCCATCAGCAGAGCTGGATGGATTTTTTACCAGCTAGAAGGCAACAGTGTGCTTACAGATAGCTACAGATAGTTCCACCACCAGGAGGAGATAAAGATTCACTGTTTTATTGTGACTTGTCTTTGGACCACTTTGCTTAGTGCCTGTCAATTGGACTGCTAGTTAGCACCCACCCTTTAAGCAGAGTGAGAAGGGATGATATGCTGCCAGACAGGAAGCTTTGGACAATCTGCAAGTGGGCAGATTCTGAGTCCCTTCTGTAGCACATACTGTCTTGATGGAGTTTCAAGACACAACTGAGTAGGGTGCTCATGTCCATAATTAAGTGAAGAATAAAATACTTGTAGGTTGTTCTCTGATCATTTCTCACCTATGCTAGAAGCTGAGTTTTTGCTCTGTCAGCTTGCCAAGAAAACTCATAAATAGCTACTTAACAGTGGAATTTGTGCAGTTAGACAGTCAAGTGGATCATTGCCTATAGCCCTTTATTATGGTTTAGCTCTAGCTGGCTGCTCAGTACCACCCAGCTGCTTGTTCACTCTCCCCAGGTGGGATGTGGGAGGGAACTGGAAAGGTAAAAGTGTGAGAACTCGAGGGTTGAGATGAAGACAGTTTACTAGATAAAGCAAAAGCCATTGCGCACAAGCAAAGTGAAACTATGAATTAATTCACTGCTTCCCTTAAAAAGACAGATGCTCAGCCCCTTCCAGGAAAGCAGGGAACGTCATGCATGAGTTTCTTGGAATGACAAATGTCATCACTCTGAACATCCCTCTCTTCCTTTTTCTTTACCCCAGCTTTTATAACCAGTGCCATATGGTATGTAACATCTTTTTGGTCTGTCTGGGTCACCTCTGTCCCCTCCCAGCTTCTTGTGTACCCCCAGCTCCTTGCTGGCAGGACAGCACAAGAAGTAGAAAAGCCCTTGGCTGTGTGTAAGCACTGCTCTGTAACAACTAAAACACTGGTGTGTGGTGTGTTATCACCATTATTTTCATCAAAGATCCAAAATCTTCAGTAAGGAAACTTAATTCTACCCTAGACAAAACCATGACACCCTTACCTGTACTTAAGCATTTCCAGCACAGGTAAACCAGGAACTGCTCTAGTGTATACTCTGAGTGAGTAATTGCTAACCATGGTCGAGGTGGAGAACAGGTGGAGGAATGCAACTGGGAACTGGATAAGCTGTCACTGACCTGCAAGTAGAGTGACAGTAGCATACAGGTGCTCCCAGCACTCAGGAAACCAAAACCAGAAGAGCACAGTAGAACAGGTGCTAAACATCAGCATTGTTTGAAGAGTGGTAATGAGAGATGACCTCAGCTCTTGGCAAAGGAATCCAACACGGTTCACCTCCAGAAAAGCAGCAGCCATGTACCTCAGCATAGTAGGCTTTTCAAAAGGCCAGTGTTATTTTTCAGAGTGAATTGGATTAATGATGTTTAGAATTAGGTCACTAACTGCCTAGGGAAATGTACCTTAACCTTTGATAACCCTCATTCTGGGAAGTAAATGTCAATTAGGGCTTATTTAAAGGTGGCTGACCTTTTTAACCTGCACTACTGTGCGGAAGATGCAATTGATCTATGGAGAACGTAGGAAAATGTGCTTTGTTTACTTGGAGAAAAGGATTGCAGAGAAATTAACCCTTTTGTTTTCTGAGGCTCGCATGCCATTGTAAGGCTCAATCAAAAACTGACTACTCTTCCAAGTCATTAGGAAAATCAGTAATTGGCATCTTCAGTAGATCGCTAGAATCTAGTTAGGATATGAAATGAAAATTTCTCCTTGAGTTCTTCAGCAGTTTCATTTCTTCATTACACTCATTATTTCCAGTGAGATTCAAGCATTCATTAGTCTTGCTTTCTATGGAAACTAAGAATCTTGAGAGTCATAAAGCCATAAAATGGCTTGGGTTGGAAGAAACATTAAAGCTCATCCAGTTTCAAACCCCTGCTTTGCACAGGGTTGCCACTCACTGGATCAGGCTGCCCAGGGCCCCATGCAGTCTTACTGTGAACACCTCTAGGGATGGGACATCCACACCATCTCTGGGCAACTCATCCTAGTGCTTTACCACCTTCTGAGTAAAGAACTTCCTCCTAATATCTAATCCATGTCTGTCCAACCTTTTGGCTTGCCTGAGCCACACTGAGTGAACAGGAATTGCCTTGGGTCACTTACAAAATCTATAATAAATTTAATGTATTTAAGTAAGAAGTTTATTTTTTATGTAATTTTTTAATTAAAGCAAACAAACAAAAAAAAACCAACAAAAAAACCCATAAATGTAGTGGGCTTTTTTACCTTGTTTTTATGAAACTGATGCATCAGTCTGATTCGATAGCAGCGGTTGCCATTCTTAGTGAGTTCTCAAGGTGTTCATCAGAGATTTTTGATGAAATATTACTCCTCCCGTGCTTCATTCTTGACAATAATTGTTCACAAATGTACATACTGCCAAAAACTGATGATGTGAATAAGGTGTGGCTGTGAAGTGAGGCATATTTTTCTCTGGTAAGAGGGAGTCTGGTACAGAGACATGGCAAAATCTTTCTTTGAATTGAAGGTCTGATTGCAATTCTATAAATTCCATGGGAAAATGTTCAAGTAATATATCTATGCTGACTGAAAACAGAGTCACAAGTACACACAAAAAAAAAAAAAACGTTTTTTTTTTTTTTTAAATCTTGAAACCTATTCTCAAATTTATTTATCAAAATGGAAAGTACA
Organism: Phasianus colchicus; assembly: GCF_987193195.1. Classification (NCBI taxonomy): domain Eukaryota; kingdom Metazoa; phylum Chordata; class Aves; order Galliformes; family Phasianidae; genus Phasianus; species Phasianus colchicus. The sequence goes on from NC_143439.1 coordinate 32,450,546, forward strand.
ACTGCATATTTTTCACTGTTGACAGGACTGTATTGAGACAGCGTATCAAAATACATGAAATTATTTGCCACAACTTGTGCTTGCCATAATTTGTTTCATTTCAAACACTGTTACAGTCTGAAACATAGCACAGATAGCTTCAGATTTTCACCTGAAGATGCACGTTTAACTCATTTAAATGAACAGACAAATCCACCAGAAGTGCTAAATCTGTGAGTTATTTTTAATCTTCATATTCTGGCACAGTTTTTCCTTTTGATTCCATAAAGAACTTGATATCACTTTACAAATCATTAAGTATTTTCAGGATTTTACCCCAACTTATCTACCTTCCTTCCAAAAAGTAAATGATGACCCCATCAGCATCCATACTTTTAAGGAGCTCCTGGAATTGGTGATGATTCAGTCTCTTCGACTTCATGAAATTCACAGCTTTGATGATGATTTGCATGACATTATCCATGTTTAAAGCTTTTGCACACAAATGTTCTTGCTGCCTGATGCGGTGATATCTCATCAAGCGTGAGTCACCAGTGGTTACCGCATCATCTTCTATTAATTTTCTAAGTACTTCTTTTTTGCCAACCATCACTTGGGGCACCGTCAGTAGCTATACCAGATATGTTAAAAAAAGGTTAAAGAAAATCCCTTTAATGCATTTTTTCACTGCTTCATACAAATCATGAGATTTAGTTGTGTCTTTCAATGGCACCAAATAAGCCGTTTCTTCAGTGACGTTATATTTGTTATCAGTACCTCTACGAAAATGGCAAATTGAGCCGTATCTGTAACGTCAGTACTTTCATCTATCGCCAAAGCACAAAATTACAAATTAGCAGCTTTACCCTCCAAATTTCTTTTGATAGATGTTCCTGTTTCTGCAGTTCACCTGGCTGTAGACTGGTGAGACAAACTGACTTAAGAAAAGTCCATCTTTTTTATCTAGACACATTGTAAATGTCATGTTTTCCATACACTGCTTAACAAACTCGCCATCAGGAAATGATTTTGACTTTTTTTTTGCAATCAGATATCTATCACAGGACTAGCTTTTCTAACAGAGTCCATTTGAGACTCTGGCAAAGAACTTGCTGAGTACGCCAGCCTTCTCCATGTCCATTGTAGCTATTTCTCCCTTCTCATTTATTGGAGGGGAAGTTTCAGAGGAGTTATGTTTTCCTTGGCTTTTCTCTTCTGAAGAATGAGCCTGTAAAATGCCTTCTTGTTATTTTTCATATCCCTTGCAAAGTTTAGTTCCATCTGCCCCTTGGCTTTCCTGATCCCATCCAAGTGAGCAGTTTATATACCTAGACCTAGGTGATAAGTGTTGAATGTTTCACTAAATATTGCTTTGCAATTGTGGACTGAAGAGAAATTTCACTGCAGACACTTCTGTGCAGTGCAGTGATACATATAGTCTTGAGAACTTGATTAAAAAAAACCATAACCCGTAAATTCCTAGCATTCCTTTGAACCATCCTTAGGGTGAAACAAGGACAAAGCTTCTTTTATCACTTCTTATTATTAATTCATTAAGATCTCTTAATGCCAGTGGGATGACATTTCAGTCTCTGTGTATTGAGCATGAGTTATTGTAGCCTCAGGAGCTGTTTTCTGCCAGTCTTTGCAGCTATAGTAAATGTTTCCTGTAGGTCAGCTCTGTGATAATATCTTACACCCTTTAGCCCTCATTAATATATTTGGGAAGGAATGTTTTTCACTTCAATGTATTCTAAAGATTCCTTCTATTGTAACTCTGTAACTAGACAATGGAGAAGGAAGGTGCCTCAAAACAGAGTGAAACCTGAAGATAAAAAGTTATTTTAACACATAATCATATTCAATAAGAATTAGAAGAAAAGAATTAGAAGAATTAGAAGATAGAAATAAGATATATTGTTCTGCACAGTACTGAAGAACTATTTCCCAGAAATAATTTTCCTGAAAAACAATTCCAGGAATTAGATGAATTGACTTGTCTAAACTTGACATCTGGCTCCTCCACTTGGGTACCACAATGAGCATTCCCTTTGCTACCAGCTTGAAAATTTGGCTGAGTATGTCCTTTCATCTACCTCTATCACTATACTGTCTGAGACCTTCAGAGCCAAGAGGACTTTTTTCACTGCAAGCCTATTCTGAGCTTGGGAGGCTTATAAGCTGATTTTTTTTCCCAGACGTGGTACAGAAGCATGACAATGAAGTAACAAGCAGGATTAAATGTGAAGTCAGATACAGTGCATTTCTGCCTTCTGAAGCCTTCTCCACTACCTTCAACACAAGACCAGTATTTTTCTCTGCGCCCAGTCTTGGGATCCCCCATACCAATGTAACAATTACTTTTACTAGGCTCCCACTTTACTGTATAAGCCATTTTCATCCCTTTGATTTTCCAGAGAACAAGAAAGGCTTTTGGACAAGGAATCTGTACTGTTTGCAGATTAGGAAAAACACTCCATCTGAATAGCAATGACTCATGTTAAAGGCAGGAGTAATGCCCTCTCTAGTAGTGTAACATTGCACTAAATAATGGAACTTGAATACTGAGAACATTGAAGCTCCATACAGTGGGAAGTATGAAATGTTTTCTGTGCTGAGCTTAGATTCCAATAACATTAGGAAATGGGCACTCTGGTAGGATGGATTCACTTGTAGTTTGAAGTCTTTTTTTTTTTTTTTTTTTTTTTTTTAATATATATATCAGAGCTGAAGGGTATTTGTACCCATGGGGAATTTTAGGTCAGTCTTCCCTTGTTTGGCTCTGTAGTTCACAGCAATATATGCTTCTGAATGTAGTGCTAAACAACTGTTACTTTAGGTCTATGTCAGCCGCGTGCCAAGAAACTAAAGTTAGTCCTTGTGTGAAGTTGGCTCTAGCAACTCCAAAACAAGAGGGTATCTTGCTCCAGAAAACATGTAAAAACACGTAATTGATTGAATGGCTTTTTAGATAGCAAATGGACTGTGTATGATCCATGAAAAAATAGCATTAAGCGATTCAGTGCAAGCAGAGGTAACATTTTCTGTGATAAATAGGATTTAGTTCTGCAGTGGTAGAGGGTCCCCATTCCTCCACTCCTCTGGCTGATGGGGGCCAGCAAAGTTCTCCTTTCTTTTTCTTTTTCTTTTTCTTTTTCTTTTTCTTTTTCTTTTTCTTTTTCTTTTTCTTTTTCTTTTTCTTTTTCTTTTTCTTTTTCTTTTTCTTTTTTTTTTCCCTTCCCTTCCCTTCCCTTCCCTTCCCTTCCCTTCCCTTCCCTTCCCTTCCCTTCCCTTCCCTTCCCTTCCCTTCCCTTCCCTTCCCTTCCCTTCCCTTCCCTTCCCTTCCCTTCCCTTCCCTTCCCTTCCCTTCCCTTCCCTTCCCTTCCCTTCCCTTCCCTTCCCTTCCCTTCCCTTCTTTCCTTTTTTCTTTTTTTTTTTTTTGTGGCAGAAAGAGCAACATGTGCCCATTTCTTTCTGCCTATGCATGCCAGGTCTACCTTAGATTTGTCATGCTCCCAAAGCCTAAAACAACTCAAAAACTCTGGCATTTCCCAGTATTTCTGTGCTCAAAGCTGTAATTCGAAGCTCCTCAGGGTCAACACTGAAATGTGATACTGAATAAGGGCCTCGGCAGATGGAAAGCAGTGCAGTCCTTTTGGTGTGAATGGAGCTTTGCTGATAAACAAGGGCTATGGATCCCAACCATCAGTTTGTGCAGAGTACCTTACATCCTAAGGGGATCAGCTTAACAGCATGGTTTGTTTTTTAAACAAAATGAAATAACACAAAATGGGATGATTTCTCCATTGGTCTAAAGATGCTCTCCCTGAGAGTTCACATCTGCACTGCTTTATTCCCAGAGCTGGGTGCACCTTCTGCACTGGGGCTGTTTCTCTTGCAGCTTTCTCACTCTTCTCTCCCAGCTGCTCAGGGGCTGTGGACTCCTTGCCAACAAGTGGCCAGACCCCTTGTGCAGGGAAATGCTTGTTGTCCTCTGTAGAGAGCCCTTCTCCTACTGGGCAGAAGTAAAAAGGAAACCCCTCTCTGTGGAAGGGCAGACTGGGGAATACTGAGCTCCAGACAGCCTCTTCAGCCCTCAGAGCTTCTCCTTTCCCCTCTCCCTGCAAGACAAGCAAGCTGTCCTCACAGCAATGGCTGCTATGATGCATAATGCACAACACCAAGGGAGCGCCTGGAAACAGCTCTTGTGGCTCCTTCAGCAATGCCAGGAAGTCCGAGATAGCTTCTAGGTGACAGAGGTGAGGCACTGTGTGGGGTCTGGCATGACTGTGGCATCCACACAATGGAAATCTGTTCAGGGGAGAGAGACCCTCGTTATGTTTCCCCAAGGAGAGGGTGATGAGGAAGCCCTGTGCAGATGGTTTGGACTTCTCACTGGCAGCTTGAGTTAGGGGCTCCCGTGGCTCAGTCATTATTGGCTCCTTCCTTTCCATGTGGCTTTAGGTGGCTTTAGCCTGTTCATCCTCTTCCTTCTCTTGTAGAGCCTCTGTTACCTCCTAGGGACCTTGGGGAGACTTCAGATGCTCATCCCCAAAGACAAACTTTGTGCCATTGCTGCTGCAGTGCACCACAAGGTAAAGGGAGCTTGCATCTGTGCCACTGGCCCAGGGCAGGGCAAGGTAATGGCAGGCAGGGCACTGATTTGTCAATCACTGTTTTATATTCTGAATTGCTGGTGTCTGAAGGCACAGAATGTGCAGAGGAGAGCCGTTCTTCTGGGTGGCCATTCTCTGCAGTGCTTGGCTGTTGCAGAGAAGCTGGTAGGAGGTGTCCTCATGACACAGCGAACAGACAGCTTTTCTAGGTTGCAGAAGCAAGAGGAGCTTCACTTCTTGGCTTGCCCTGGCTGCCTCTGCCAAAGGGATGACCATGTTCTTCAGCAGAGAAGTAAGGGAGATGTGAGTCAGCATCTTCCTCCATCTTCAGGACCCTAGCCTCACAGTTTCCAGCGTAAGAGCCCCAAGAATTTATCTGCAAACCCACAAAAAGGTGCAGGACTCTGGCAGAGCTGTTTGGCTGCTGTAAACACTCAGGCATGTGCATGCCTGTAACTCTTCTTGCTTCTTCCCATGCTCCATGCATTAGTGTGCAATATGCCCTAATCTCTGCTGAAAATCATGCAACAATTAATTTGGCATGACACTGTGATGCATACAAAATAGTCAGATGCATCTTGTGTTGCAAGTAGAATGAGGGCACTGATTGGTCGAGGCTGCTGTCCTGGCTGCCCTCCCATACGCAGGAAGAGATCTGAGGCACCTCTTGGGTTGGAGCTGCCCCCAGCTGCTGTGGCTGCACAACTACCTGTCACCTGCATCCCCAGTGAAGAGAGAATGGGGAAACAGCCACAGTCACTGCCAGGTTATTGAGAGGTGACTGAAGCCTGTGCAGTAAGCATTGCAGTGATGCAAGAAGAGGGGGCAAAGAGGGCTCGAGATTGCACAGGCTCCTTAATATTCAGGAGCATTGCAGGGACTGCTTTGACGTGAATGCAAATGCCAGTAATGCTTCCTCCTCCTCCAGAGCTGACATTTACCGAGCAGAGCTCTCTTCTTTGACCTCTCTCTGTAAACATTGACATTGCATTCACATGGATAATAGATTTCTGTCTGTTTTACCACAGCTGAATGTTTCCACTGGGAATGTTATTGCTTCTTATGGCTGGAAATGCACCTGCACAAGCTGTGAGGCTAAGCATAAAGCCCATGCCAGCCCAAATCCCCAAGTCTCTTAACAGACCGCAGATGCCTCATTGCCATGAAGCCCACATTCATCTCGAGATGACAGGAAAGAAATATTGTCCCAGCACTTCTTCTTCCTTGGGAAAAAATGTAATTAAAAAAAAAATCACCAAATTTTCCTTATTTCCTCTTAAATAACTTCCTCCCTCTGAAGGATGCAGTCCCAAGGCAAGTACCCAATCTGAAAAAAAGACTTATCCAGCACCTGGGTACATAACCCATGCTTTCCTCCAAACAGCCCTGTGGTGGTTTTTGAGTGAGCTTGTACCCCAGAGGAGGAACAACCTGGGTCATCCAGAAGCAAATTTGACTGTTTATAGCTATTTCTCTGTAGAATGAGATCTTCCATCATCCAGGGGTGAGCCCCAGCAGTTGCATTAGCTGTTGCATTTCCTTAAGCAGGTCCCTATTGCCCTGCTCCCAGCACACACTGCCAGTGTAGCCTTTCCTGCTCAGAGCAGGCCCCTGCTCTCCTACCAAATCCAATGGCCTCCTTTAGAAGTGAAAGGGATTTGTGAAGACCAGAAGCTCACAGATAGGTAACACCTCAAAATAAACAAACCAAAACCAATCAAAAAATTCTCCATTTTATTTAGTATGAACTTTCTGTAGAATTTGGCAGGGCTTCAGAGAGCTAATGGTAACTGGCTTTCAAGCACTGAGAAGTCTGCCTGAAAATGCATAGTTACTTTTGCAGGATCTAGTTTTGCACAAACACCTGATTTTTTCCCAGTTGCCTCAAGCCCTTTACTCTCATATTCAATCCTGTTTTCCTCTTTTCTCTCAGTCTCAGTAAGATGCCAGAGGAAGCACAGCTGTTACCCCGCCAGCATTTCTGCATGTGCTAGTGCTTGCTTGTCCCTTGCCCTGTGATGCTGGTGTGGGGGACACTGCTCCATTTTTTCTGTATATCAATATTCCCTGATGGCCAGATTATATCCTCCAAGAGGAATAATCAATGACAACAAACATCCAATTTTAAGACACCTGTCGTGCATTTGGGCAGCAGACATAAGGCAAACTGGAATTTCCTTCATTTGGAAAAGTGAACAACAGCATTTGGGCCAAATCTGAAGTTTGTCACTTATTATTTTGCATATGAATAGGAATTCAGGCTTTCATCCCTGGTGAGACCATCATTATATGCATTACCAGACAGCTGGTCTTTAGAAAAAGAGGCAAGTAGAAACAAAATAGATGTTTATTCTGTACTTAGGCAAATTCACAGAAGGGGAATCATCTCCCATTCTCATTGCTGCAAACACTTAGCTCTCTATAGGCTCTTTGCACAGCAAATGCATTCACTCATCAAGGCATATTGAGTATCTGCTTATTACTGCAAGTTCAGATCCCTTTCTGCTTTTCTCAGATGTGTTCCAAGCCTTATGAGGCCTGCCAGTTCAAATGGAGAAGGGATTAATTTCCCTTCTCCCCTTCCCCCTTTTAAAAAAAGGCAAAAATTCATCCATTTTTCATCACGCTTCTTTCTGATGGCCATGCAGGCAGTTAACTGAAATGTATTTGGATGTGGCTGTCCAGCAGCCCTCTGACCCACACCATGACAAAAGGCAATAAGGAAATGAGCAAGCAGTAGTGCCAGCTTTCCTGAAATCCTCTGCAGCAAGGCCCACGTGCACCACCCTCCTGTCATGCTCACTCCCTGACATGTATACGTGTAAGTATGCATACACACACATATATGCATATAAACATATATACATATACAAACACAGACATATATATAAACTCAAAAGTCTACACAGATAAGAGTCCTCAGCGTGGCAGGCCTGGAAAGATTATGTTGCTTTCTGTTACTCAGGGAAGACCAAGATCGTGTTTCTGAAGTTCCAGCTTTGATTCAGTGCAGGATCTCAGTTCTGTTGTGTGCTTTTACAGCCACTCCCGACGCTGCCAGTTGTTCCTCCCCACTGCGGGGGGAGGTTTTGGTGCTGTACTGTAAACATTGCCAGGGAATTTAAAAAGGGAACAAATTCAGCCCTATAAAAATAATGTTTCAATATATAATATTTACTGCCTTGTCTTTTAAATATCAGATCGGTTACAGTTGATTCATAGGGCCATTGCACTGACGAACAAAGCCAGATGCCCTGAGGTTTCCTGAAATGAGTTTTCTTTGCAAAGAATTTATTTCACTCGTCACGCCACAGTGAGCAAACGAAACCACGCTGTATCCCTAAGATTGATTTCTCTCTGCACTGACTCCCACGGGCCAGTGTCCCCCATAGCAGGGGCGATTTGTTTCCCACATGCTGCTGGGGGGGTTAGCTGGGAAACCCTCCAGCCTGGGGCATGCTGCGCCCTTTTGCTGGGTGCTGTGTGGGACACCTTGCTGCTTGGGCTCACAGCACCCATGGGAATGATGTAGAATCCCAGGGAGCCCTGTGAGACATGCTGAATATCAGAAAGCATCCTCAGGCATTCCTAGGCATTCTTCCAGCCTGGCCATGTACAGGAGTTGGTGTGCTTCTTTCCATTCTGCCCAAGGCTTTGAGCCATCCACAAAATAATCACATTGCTTTAGGATTTTGCCAAGGGTCAGTTGCAGACAGGGCTAAAATCAAACCTACCAGTCTGCAGAAGCTGAGGGTAACCACAAAACTGTGATGCAATTCTGGATTTGTTGGCTCGTACAGAGCAGCCACTTGATCAGTGGGATGTTTGAACAGCATAAAAATAACCTCCTGGAACTGCTCTGCTCATAGCACAGCTACTGTATCCATCCTTTCCGTATTTCTTGTAGAAAAACTGACTCCTTCCCCCCCTTGAATAGGCAAATAATGTCAGCACAAAATGAGCTTACACTGGGATAACAATCCTCTGCCATCTCCAGAGAGCAGATGCCCATACAATGCTGCTGCTGATGGACACATTTCAATTCAACTCTGGCTTGGCACACACTTGCTTTCAACACATGAAGCTGGAGAGCCAGCTGTGACACCACGCAGGGGGGGCACCGGGTGGCAGCACCGCTCCCCTCTGCCAGCCAAAGCAGCCAGGGCACCTGGCGTTTTGTCTGCAAAAAAATTGGACTTCTGCCCTTCTTGCTTTCTTTTTTTTGCCTTTTTTTTTTTTTTTTCTCTCAAGAGGAGCCAGAGTCCTGCCTCCTGGTTTCAAAGGGAGCCACATCACTTTGCAACACCTCCCACTACAGCACCATCGCTGTGAGAAAAGGACCACGACCTCACACTTCCAAAACCCAGCTATTCTCAGGTCTCTCAAATTTACAGGAATGGAGAGGTCACCAGGACGATTATCTACATTTTTCAATCTTATTTTAACATGCAAATCCATTGCAAGCCATTGGATTCTATCTCTCTTTTTTTTGTCTTTCTCTTTTTTAGCAGCTTAGGGGTGTGCGCACTTCCAGTCAGCAGCTTGCAACGCCCTGTGATGCTGGCACGGCCCCTGGGGGTGTACCTTATGGTCTTGGCAGCTCATCCTAGAGATGGTAATGTTGCTAGAGAAGCCAGGATGCTGCTTGTGGTGCCAGCACTCACAGGCAAAATGTAGATACCTCAAAGGGGGAACCACTCAACTGGTGAAGACATAGGCACTTAGAGTGGGGAAAATGACCGACCTTCCTGAGAAGCTCGATAAACGCAAGCGGACATAAAGCATGGATAAAGATAGAACTCTGGAAATGGGTCAGTGGGTAGGAGCAGTGTCAGGGGGTCTTGCTCCCTCCTGCCCCACTAAGTTCACCTGCTGTTGTTCAACATGTCTGCATGGTCTTCACAAGATAAAGAGTTTAGTTCAGAGGAATGCTACTTCTCAAGGCTCCCTCTTCCATCTGCTCCTCACCTCCTTACTGTGGTGATCTCCCTTTACTCTTCTACTGAGTGTTTGGGACATTAACTCCTCTGCTTCTCAGTCTCTTACATGTAGGACTGATATTTTTGGATGTACCCTTTGGGTTTGGAGCTGAAGATTTGCTGTAAGAAATGCCTAGTCAAAAGGTGAGGGAAAGTGGCCATGCCCTTGCCAGTTGTGGGGCCCAACCCTGGGTGTGCATGAAATGTCGGTCCCAGCCCACATCCAGCCTGGCTCATTGGTTATTTCCATGGAGATCACCAGAGCACAAATGATGAACCGGCAGGAGGAAGGGCTCTTTTGCATCCTGGTGCCTGCCGTGTCTAAATTCTGGCTCTTAAATGCACGCTCTTGCCGTAATTTATTTCTCCATTACATTTCTGACCCGGGCCCCAGCTTTGCAACTATAACTGTCAGCCTTTTGCCCCTATAATTATGCTAACAACAGCACCTGAATGCTAATTTGCTATCCCTACGTTTTGCCTCTGAGTGACAAAGAAACCATCTGATTTCAATGCATATTAGGGAGGCATGAACAGTGCCTGAGGGCTTTGCTCCTTAATGAACACTACTGCCATTGTGGCTGCTTTCTCATCATGGTGTTGGTGAGCTCTGAATTTGTTGGAGAAGTTCTTTCCATTAGCCCTAAAGCCAAAGACTGCAAATGTTACCGGTTTTATTTGGGTATGTCTTGTGACATTCTTCAGAATAACCTTTTTTTTTTTTTCTTCTTTCCTGTCTTCCCCACTATTTCTGCTTGCTCTCTCAGGTTTCCTTACCCTCCCCTGCCTCCCTTTGGCACCAGGATCATTTTTCACTGCCGATGTATGGGAGAGGTTGTTCCCTTTCTTCTTCTTCTTCTTCTTCTTCTTTTTTTTTAAGGAAGGATCATTTTTACCTTGCATGCCCTTTCATTCAGCAGCTCCATACACTGTATTTCTCAAGGAGTAAATGATTAAACTTTGGAGCTCAGAGTTTCATGTTTAAATGTCAAGCTTGGAACACATCATCTCAGAAGAAAAATCAATAGGATTTCAATTTTCTTGTAATAAATGTGGCCTTTATTGGTAGCAAAACAAGAAAACGTCTGGCATCCCATCTCACAGTTTTGTTCCCCCTCCCTTTTGCAACAGATATATCAGAGAAGTGATTTTCAGTCACAAATCTCAGTCTCCGCCTGCCGTTATTCTGGGCAGGAAAGCAGCCAAGCTCTTATTAGAAAGTTACTTCCCACCTGCTCTCGGCCTGATTGTCACATTAACGGTGTGTGGGCTCCTTCAGCAGGCACAAAGCAGGCTTTTGCCTTCTATATCCTCTCCTGAAAATCTCTATAACAGCCCCATTGTCAGCTGACGTAAATTTCCAACTTTGAATACAACCACCCCGGTTTACCCCAAAAACGTTCCCCTTTCTATCTTCTTTTTATAGTTAAACAACAGTCACTAAGAGAAATAAGTCATCTTCAGGGACACAAATGCATCTGGCACCTACTTATGGGGAAGCTGAAGGAATTTTGTGGTCAAATTCCCTGCCAGCTCTGTAGGGATAGATTACAAAAGGGTCACATCAGTGTAGTAAAGCATCTTTTTCATTTTATTTCAGCAATCATGAAAGTTCAAGCTGGACGAGGGAAAGAATTTCTGAAAGGAGGAAGAGGAAAAAACAAAAATCAGGGGGACAAAGAAGAGAAATGCTGTTCAGACAGAATCGGAGTCCCACTTCTGCCAAAAAACCTTCTTGTAGTCCAACCTTGGCTGGTAGGGGAGTCAGGTTTTCAAGAGTGGAAACTTTCAAGGGCTATCTCTGTTTAGATTTCATTATTTCTAAATATTGCACTTCTGTATTTAAGAAACAATAGAATATCAATCAGTGCGGTGCTAGGTTCCTGGCAAGCTGGTAGGAGTGAAACTCATAAGGTGAGGCTTGCACTGAGCAGGCTGGTCACTCTTTCACATGCTGTCTGTTCAAACTGCAGAGAAACATCTTTGAGCCTGCAGCCACCAAAATCCGTGGGTCGTGAGGGACATGACCAAAATACTCCGACAGCAAGTCCTGTCACAGAGCTAATTGGTGTCTTTGGGGAGCATTATGCCACTAATTTCCCCACGGCTTCCCTCAGAGCCACTACAGGATGAAATACACATACAGTGATGGCTTAAATGGGAGAAAAAAAGCACCAAAAAAAATTCTGTCTTTGTACTAAAAAAGCTCCTTTCCATACCAAGAATCTCAATTCATAACAAGAGACCTCCAGGTGGCCTCCTACATGAAGCTGAACCCAAAGAGGAGCCCAGGCTGCCTCCTGGGATCTAGCAGCGTGAGCAAGCACCGTTGAGCCTTTGCATGCTCTGAATGCAGCAGCTCCCTTAGGTTTTAAGCAGCATTTTACTGCTGTGATGCAATTCAGGTTTGCTCACAGTGGTGCAAAATGAGTGACCAGCAGCTTTCACCAAGAGAGGGCAAAGACTTTTTCTAGCTGTGTGCTCTGGCTCCTGCTTCCTCCCCGATATTGGTGTCAGATTGCTCTCCCATTTTCACATAGATGAGATATGACCTCTGGCTGGGGATGTGTTATTAAAAATGCACGCTTGGAAACACACGTGCACCTAATTAGCAGAATGTCACAGATGCCAACATAGTGTGAAGCACCAGGAAGGGTGGCATGCACCACAGAAATGCTATTGAAATGGCTTTGGGTTTACTGAGCTATTGCTGCTCTTCCCTACTTGCAGGAAGGTACTGTGCCCTCTCCACCAAAAAATGACCTCCTCAGCTTACAGAAAAACAATGTAAATTCCTTTCTTCTTTGCCACCATCATGAGAAATTGCCATTCATGCACCTGAGAGGCCACCTCTCATCCCTTATTTTTGTAGGCCCCTGCCCTTCTGTCACCTTCCTCGGCAGAGGCTGTTTTCAGGCAGCGGTTGAGATGGGGACAGCTTCCTTGCCCTGGTGGGGATCCTTTTCTGCCTCCTCAGTTCAATTTACCATTCAAAACTCAGCATTTGCAACTCATGTTGCCCAGTGTGGGGCCAGCTGACACCTCTGCGACAGTCACCCTGCATCCCTGCATAGCCCTGCTCTCCCAGTTTCCCCTCATTTGTGTGCCATTTCATTTCTGTGAGCCCTTGATGCTATTTTGTTTTCTGCATGGCCTGTCAGTGGCATGATAAACCGGTTGTGCAATAGTTTGTCCTAGCATCTCCCCAGATACCATGCTGCACCTGAGGAATTGCAGATGAGCCAGCCTCTTCCCTCCTACCCATCCATTTTTACAAGCAGGTACTACGTGTGCCCTTCTCCAGTCCTCAGGGTCCAGCTTCATCCTCATGTCGGTGAAGATGAATCACCTTGAGTTCAGGCTGTGCTGTTTGGCTGCTTCTTAATGTACTCAGGGGTGACTTTCATCAGGCCCTGTTGACTTGAATAAATCTCCCTCATTCCTTCATCACTTTTTCCCCTATTCCAGCCTGCTCTCTATTCCCTTTTTTTTGTTTAAGTATCTGGTCACAGTTTATGCATTGCATGCTATTTATGCATTTCAGCCCATGAAAAATACATGAAGAGTCCCTCACTCACTCTCCCCATGGCCTCATAAATCTTGCATTGCTTTCTGCACAATGGCTTGGCTTCACGGGGTAATGGGGAGCAGCCTCCCTGCTGCTCTGCCCTGGGGCTGGGGCACCCTCTGGGCATGCCAGTGCTATAGGTTCAGATCTTACTGGGCCTGCAGGGAGGGAACCCTCCCTGCAGAGAACCCTCTGGCCCCACTTTTAGGCTATTGGATAGAAAATCTGAGAAAGTAAGTCTTGCAGAAATTGCTTAATTCCTTAACTGTCATTGAAAATTGAGCATTCCAGGACCCTATAGCTCTAAACCTACCTGAATAGAGGCTGTAGTGAGGTAAGAGTCAGCTGCTTCTTCCAAGACAAGAGATAATGGTCTCAAGTTGAGCCATGGGAGGTTCAGGTTGGGTACTAAGAAAAATTTATTCTGTGAAAGAGTAGTCAAGTGCTGGAGTGGGCTGCCCAGGAAGGTGGTGAAATCACTGTCCCTGGAAGTGTTCAAGAAACATGGAGATGTGGCACTGACAGACATGGTTAGTGGGCATGGTGGAGGTGGTTGACAGACTGGATGATCTTAGAGGTCTTTTCCAACCTTAGTGATTCTGTGACTTTGCAGACAGCTTTCATCCTTACAAGCAAGGCTTGGTAGCAGTAGTGAGTTTTGTCCATTCACCATTTGTTTAGGAGAATCTTCTTCTCCCACCTGCTCATGTTGGCTGAGAAGGGGGAACAAGAGGAAGTTGTTTGCATGGATGCATCTCCATGAGGGAACCATCCCTATTTCTACAGCAGCTGAAATCAGGTACCTATCAAAACAAAGCCACGTTAAACACACTTGTTCCTCAAGATCTCTGCCTGCCTTATTTCCTTTTTAAATTTAAATTGCTAGAGGTGATGAGCAGTTTTATTTTCCCCAAGAGTGCCCAGCCTCGGCTGCTTGAAGCCTCCCCATCACCTGCAAAGCTATTTTGCTTTCAGCCTCTTTAAAGAAGTTCCCCCATTCCTGTGCTTTCCTCTTAGCAGTCCCTTAGCTAAGGCCTGGGTGGGCTGGACTTCTTAAGAAAATACTGCATTAGGACTGTCATGTCGATACTGGCATTTTATCTGAGTTGCTGACAGCATCAGTTTGTTAACACAACTGACCTTGTGCCCCTTTTAGTACACAAAGTGTTGCTCCTCTACCATCCCAGCCTACTGTGCCATTCTTCGCCATGAACACCAGGCTACAAAAGCATCACCCACATCATCCACTGTCTGCTGCGATTTCCCATGAGGCCAGGAGAATCAGCACGCAGCTCTTGTCCTACATCAGCAGTTTCCTTGCAGAAGCCTGAAGCCAACAATTCTCCAGGCCCTCTTCAAGCCCACCACTGCCTCCATTACATCTTTTCCAAGCCATTCTTCACTGCTGCAAGAGGAAGGAGAACCCGACGCTTCATGGGAGGCTCAAAATGGCATGTGTGATCCACAACTGGATGGAGCCATTATTCAAAGATTTTTTATTTTTATGAAAAAATATATAAATTTTCATATCTTACACTACTAAAAACATGTACACAAACAAAATGCACAGAGAGCATCCAGGGAGGGGAAAAAGGAAGGGATAAATACAGCAACACTACGGTCTCCTATAAGTTGAAACGGTTGAAAGAGCTGAGACAAATGCTGCAGCATCAACAGCACTGGATATACAGACTCCTGACCTACACGGCCTAAGGAATTGCAACAAACATTAATAAAGGATCAGAAACTAAGTGCTACTCTTAGACTGCTACTGATGTATCACACACGCCTTAATGACTAATTTGAAGACTGCAGCAGTCCAAGGAGTCACAATTTCTTGACAACTGGGAATTCTACATTTTTATATTCAATACTGAATAGACAACTTTTTTTTTTCTTTAACCTTTGCTTTTTGTTCTTCTTGCTGTTAATATGTAGAAGAAAATTAAAAAAAAAAAGAAAAACTTAAAAAAAATTACTTTTAAAAAATCATCTTCCTTTTTAAGGTTAGGTAATTTAGCCAAATGATAAATAAACAATGAATGGAGGTCAGTCTAAACAAGCCATGCTTGGGGAGACTTCCTTCTCCCAAGATGAAAAACTGTTTTGAAAAGAGCCTCTTCACCTCGCAAGCCCTTTGAAATACTTCCCCGCAATTAGCAGCAAAACGTACTGGAAAAAAGTATGCAATGTATCAACAGCAGCACTGGCGAGTTGAAAAAGCAAACTGCTTTGACTTACAGTAGGCAGGAAATCCACCTACAGCTCCAATTTTACTGATTAATGAAAACCACTGCCTCGTCGTGGTTTCCAAGTCCAGCACACAACCGGCAAGGTCAGCTAACTACTGTCCTTATCTCCCCCTGTGCTTACAAAGAGCATAACCAAAAAAGTATTACTGTGATCTCCTACTGCACACCAATATATACATTCATCCATTCACAATGTCTGATTTCGGGCTATACATTTTTCATTTGCCACTCCTTTTGAAGGCAAGTTCTTTCTAGTTGTGCTTCGTGGTGCCCCGGCTCAGCAGGTGAAAACAGCAGCAGCCTGGCCAAGCTCGCAGGCAGAAAGTTTCAAAGAGGTGCTGCCAGATCCCCCTGAGTCCTTCGAAAACGCCATGGTAAAAAGGGAGCTTTACTTTATAACCCTAGATCTGCGTAAGAGGCCCGAACAAATGTTCCAGTTGCCCCAGAGACTGAGTACTTGCAGTTCTCTCTTCACTGGTAGCTCCGTCGTTGGAACTCTGGAATTTGAGTGTGAAAGTAGAAGCTGTAACTTTTGGCCCGTATTTGTTAAAATGTCTTTATTTTCAGTTCAGAGCCTATAGTAAAGAGATCTGTAGCATGAACAGCTCTTGAAATAAATATAAAAGACCATTTATTTATTTATTCAGGGAACTGAGAGTAGGTACCCTAATTACAGATGCAGTCTGCTTTAAGAACAGTTCATTTTCCACAGGTCCCTCTGAAGAGTATTCTGAAGACTGCTCCAGTATCTGGCAGTTACTACAGTGTATCAGGAACATCATTCTCACCTCCATGCGGTGCACCCCAGCAGCACAGTGTATGCCTTTAAAACCCCACAAACGGCGATGGGATTTTCTTGTAGAAATATGGAAAAAAGAACAAACCAAATCCTTACACAGAGCCAGCAATTAATGAACGACCAAAGAAAATGAGCAGAAAGGCTAAGTGCTGAAATTTGCTACTAAAATCTCTCTCGGTGCAGCTGATGGATGCGTGTGGAAACTGAACGATACTTCCCAAAGAAATGAGTTGTTGTTTCTGTCTTCCTACAGGTTATTTTACAAAGTGCTACAGGCAGAGAGGCACAAATAATCCCAAGACAGCTCTGCTGACAGCCCTAATAATGTTATTTATTATTTGACAAATCTCTGCTATGTGCCGAAATTGTTATGTCTTGATTCCCTCTCCCCCACCTTTTGTGGCCTGGTGGCTGACAAAATGAAGCAACAGGATGAGAAATCACACAATCAAGGTTTGTCAGACCTTCCCCTAATGCCTGGCTGTGTGCAACTCAGCTCCGTCCCGTTTCTTGTGCTGCTAGGCGAGCTCAATGTTCCCATGAGCAGCAAGTGCCGAGGCAGCAGAGTGAGAGTGGCAAGCATGTGCTCTGCCCTCCCACATACCTACTTCTGCTCTTTTAGACCTTGCCTGTGCCTCAGAAAAAGAGCAGTTCTCCGAGGAGAACTGGACATCACTAAGCATGCAGGCTGTTTCAAAATGGACAAATTTTGCTTCAAGAAGCCCCACTGAAAGAAAGCGAGCCCTGCTGCTGAGAAAGAAAAAGAAAAACACAGCAAACCCTCTCTTCCTACACCTTCCCCCACCCCCTTTCTTTAGAAACTGTTATTTGGATTAAATCTCATCAAAGGGCTTTGAGGAAATTGAAGAAAGACTTTTAAAACCAGCTGGAGTGGTGTTCAAAACATGGTTGTGCAGGGGAGAAGGAAAATGGCTGCCTTTTGGCATTAGAGGAGGTGCTCAGGCTCTACTCTGCAGTGCCAGGGGACAAGGGGAAACACAGTAAGTCAATACGTCGATGTTATTATCAAGGAAGATGCTATCCAACACCTCTAAGGAAGCAATATATCTACAGTAAACACTTGCCATCTGCCGAGCAATTCTTTAATCCTTATCTTTACCAAAGCTTCACAAAACAACCTATGAATACCGAATTAACTGCGCTGATAACTCCCATCTACAGCTAAAGGAGGACAGCCCCAAGTTGTTTCTTGGTGAGATTTTGAGGACTCAGCATCTCACTGCTGCCTTCAGGTCCCCCTGTAAATATCATCTTCAAATTGCAGTGTACACATTGGCCCAGATTTACAACCAAGTACTGAAGTAAGCAGCGTCAGATTCAGACAGATCATCTTCACCATGGAACGCCAGTGCCATGACCATGTTGGGCTGCTCTCTTTTATGCTCCTCTCTGTGCTCTGCCCCACAGCGGCCAGGTCTGTACCCATTTTTGTAAGATGAATCAGTGTTTTGCAGCTGACTTGTCCAACTTTCCCAAGGGACATGAAGGGTGTCTAAGCTGAAAATACCCACAGAACAATGTGGAAAAGTGCAGTTCCCAAAATAATTTCCTCCCTCACTTTCCTGGCCACAGTTTTGGAAAATGCTGTGAAATCTCCATGCTGGATGATAATGGAGATGCATCCACATTGCACCTTCAGGACTTGACTCTCATAAGGAGAAGAAGAACAGCAAAATCCCTTTCTTTAGCTAACAACACATGGTGATTTCTCTCCTGGCCTTGAAGGGTGCGTGTTCACAGCAAGAAAAGCAAGGGAGCAGCTCAAAGGCTACCTTGAGACAGTACTGGGTTTAAACACTGGTGCAGATGGATTCCACACGCATCTTCTCTTTCCAGGAAGGGGCACACCAGGAGCAAATTATCAAACACAAAAGAAAACAGATGCCGCAATGCTGCTGAGGGATGATGAGAACTGGATGTTTTAACTCCCATTTTACTTTTCCTCTTCGGGACATCCCCAGCCCACAACAGAGGTGTTCTTTATTTAAGCAGACTCCTTCCAGCTCATATATATAATCAAAACACCTGAAAGCTTTATACGTTGCTCAAACCAAACAGCAGCAAAAATACAAAGCATAATGGTTAACACAAAAAGAACACAAAATGAAGCAAAAGAGGGAAAAAGAACAAAACATTGAGAAAGCCCCAATCTTGTACCTGATGTCTAGCAAACTGTACAGTATATACATCATAAAGTATTATCCTCACAGAAGAGCAAACTAAAAGAACTTTGTAACACAGAGAGAAAAAATATACACCCTGTATTGTATTTGCCATTGAGCAAGCAACATGTTTATACACTAGTCTCTATAACTTAATGCTGTGTAACAGCATTTTTTAAATTTACAAAACAAAATATCTATCCAGAAATAATCTAATCATATTGCTCTTCAATACACTTCTGTAGACAAGTAAGACTTGAAGTAAACTTCAGTAAACCGCAGCTTGTGTGAGCCCACAAATGGCTGCAAAACTTCTCTAGTCAAGTAAGTCCTTGGAAGTATTAACATGTGCTGCTGCTGTAACTCAGTATTTAAAGGTGATATATATATATATAGATATATATATATATCTATATATCACCTTTATATATATATATCCCATGTATAGACAACGTGGTGGGAAGGCTTGCTGTTGTCATCGCTGAAGCGCAAGAAATTGGTTAACCTCATGTACAGTAGATCCATTTCCATGTTCCATGCATGTTACATTTACTTCATGAAAATGAGGACACAAATAGGAAGAAAATGAAAACTTCAGTCAAACACTGCTTTATAAATGCTGTGGCAGAAGCCAGCGTCCTTCAGTTACAGAAACCACTGAATTTCCCTTTTTTTCTTCTTTAGTCAAAATAAATCTCAGAGCTAATATAGAAAGTGCAGGACCGACCACTCGAGGAAGTGACTTAAAAACCGAGTTACAATGGCACCATCCCATTCACCAACTGGACCTTCATCTCTTGAAGGCTGTTCATTATCTTCTTCTGGTGACCAACAAGTGTCACTCCCAGCCGCCTCAAATCCCTGTGGGAGAAAGCAGATGTTGGTTCCAGAGATTGTTCAGGCACATGCTGCCACACACACTACGCACCGCACGCGTCGATGCTGCTGCCAGCGCCTACCTCTTACCACCTGTGGTTCCCAAAGCCCTTTAAATAAGGAGGCACATTTAATTTTCCCAGTTTTTTTAAATGGCTGACAACGTCTCAGAGAGGTGACATGGCTTGACCAAGCTCATCTTGGTGACTAAGGAGAAAAGCTTGACAGCAAAGTGTTAGCACTGGCTTCAGCAAGAGACTCCACTGCATGTACGAAGTCCTATTCCAAGAGAAAACCTGCGTAAGAAAATGTGTGTTGCAGTTTCCTCTTCTCCTGGGAGAGACTGGTATTTGATCTTGGATATGAGCAGCGAGGAGTAAGATCAATCCATGCTTCCTTCCTCTTCAGATGAGGCAAAGCCAAAGATACACAAACCACAATCCTATAGCCTGTTCCTAGAGAGAGCTGAACGGCAAAAGCCTCAAGCACAGCTACCACCATTACGGCCTCCTAAAGTCAATATGAATTCATAACACAGCTCCCCTCTGGGCCTTTGCAAATCTTGCTTTAAACCCAGGCTGGACTATTTAGCGTGTGAGAATTCTAAAAGATAAAAGCATTTGTGTTGAGTCTGTCTAGTAGGGGTGCCATTACAAGAAGGTGTAACGTATGACTGGGAAGAACAGTTGTCTTCTCAGAAATTTAGTCCTCTAAAATGTAGGTATCTAGATTAAGCTAATCGCCAAGTTTCTGTGGGAACTGTGAGAGAAGCACTCCATGAGATGATTTATCCCATTCAAAGTGTGGGATGATGCTCCCTGGAGATATTACAGTAGGACCTTGGGTGATTACTTTTAATGACAGCTAAAAGCCAGGTGGGGTGCCTCCCACACAGTGGGTTATAGCAGTGCAATTATACTGATTTCATTAAAGAATGAAAATTGATAACAAAGAAATTGTAGGAATGACATTTGGAAGAAGGATCAAGACAGGTGCCTATGTGTTTCCAATATGAAACATAGATTGTTAGGGAAGCAACTTGACTTAGAGGGGACACAATGCTTCATCTGAAGACTTACAACACAGAATTATGAGCTCCTTGTTTTTTACCTTCCAGCTGGACTGCATATAAGATGCTTTCAAAGAAGGGCTCTACTGCTTTGCCAATAAAGGTGTGAATCCCAGTGCTGCTGACACTAGTTTGTGGAGAGTATGCAGAAACACACAAGCCATTTAGGAGAAGGCACTCCATTGAAAACTAGCGGGATGTAAGATCACCAGACACTCAGAATTGCAGCTCCCTGGCCCCTCCTGCTGTTCCCAGGAGCCCAGCTGCCACCTGAGACACACTGGCAAACCTGGCCTACGGTACACAGATGACTGCAGGTGCACGCGTGCAATGAGCACCAGAATGCTATTACATAATGCATGTGAGCTACCCATCAAGGTGTCTCTCAGCACATTTATATTCTGGACAGAAACTCCTGTGTAAATACAACCATCCACATCCAAAAATTACACAGATGAACACTTCAGAAAAACATTGTTTCTAATAAAAAGCAATCCCAAGTGAAGGTTGATGTGTTAACACAAAAACCAGTTGAAGCCAAAAGCTAGATCTGTTCTCCATAGGATTGTCACACTTTTCAGCCTTTTTATTTGGAAAATCCCAGATTTTCTGCTCGAGGCTAAACACTACATTCCATCATCATACCCTTTTTCAGTGAAGCATCTCTCCGATGCATACTGGAAATCACAACGCAATGGGTGCGGAGTAACAGAGGTCCATGAGACACATCAGCACACTCCTTACCTGGAAGAAAAGGCTGCAGCATCGGCAAAGGTATCTAACTTCTCGGGGGGACATGCTTTCATTTCTACCTCCACTGAATTGTGAAACTAGTTCAGCAAGCAATCTTAATAATGAAGGAAAATGTAGTAATACTATTGTTCCATGCAATTTATTTTATGTACACAGCACAGTTGGAAGTTCACACCAAAGATAAAAAAAAAACAGTATAGGACCAGAATTTTAGAAGAGCCAACATCCATCTTCCCCCCCTGCTGAATGCTGCTCTGCTGGTGCTCTTTGAAAGTTCAGCTATTTTTTTCAGGTATCTAAAAGTGCAAACTGAGCTCTTTTGAAAATCCAGCAACACATATTTCACATATGTACTGTTTCTGGTAATATCTCTCTGCTCTTGCATGTTATGCAGAAAAGCTAGCCTGAAACTATCAGCAAGGCATGTATGTATTTGCATTTCATACACAGCTCAGTCAGGCTAGTAAGAAAAGGTCTGTGCTCTCTGGCGCAGTAGCAGGCTTCCTCATCAAAAAGATCCAAGCACCACCGTCAGGTTTTCAGGGTACTCACTACAGAGTCTTTTTTCCTCATAGCATCCTGCATAACCCAATATCCTTGAGCAGTGCCTCATTGATTTAAGAGAGGCACAGACAGAGAGAAGAAAAACGAGTTTCTAGTTTCAATCCATTAGTTGCTCACCAGGGGATCTAATCTATTTTTTTGACTATTGAATACTCCTGAATGCAGAGCCACTGGCCAAAAGTGTGGGGACTCCTCAGAGAGGGGAAAAAGTGCTGTATGGTCTTTTAGCTCTGCAAAGACTGACCAAAAGCCTAATCCAGAAAACAGCTCCTGAGCCAGATGCTCACCAAATATAGAATTGTCAGCTTTATTCAAAAGCTACCTTGCACTTTGCAAAGCCAGCAATAAAACTTTTTTTTTGGGGGTGGGGGGGGGAAAGCTTCTAGAATGCAGGAGCTTTAATTCCCTTTTTCAAGTGTGACTTGCACCCTGTTGCAGCCTCCCAAACATCCAGTGTCAAAGCACTGGACTAAAAGCAGCAGAAGACAGAAGCCAATTTTAAACAAAATTGGGGGAACATAACAGCCAGTTTGGGGACAAAAAAGATTGCTTTGCTGAAGGGCTGCAACACAACTGTCCTAAAAATTCAGTCCAGAGCTCGTTGTTCCATTTTACCACAGTTAACTGGCAATTTCACTGGGCTCAGCTTCCCAGAGATGTATGGAAGCATATCTTCATGGGCTCTGCAAATATCTGGTGGATGACAGGAGAAGTGCAATTCCCTGCAAGAAAAGGCACATCTGAGACCTTGCAAATGGCACTTGCAGTCAGCATCCAGGCTACACCTTGCCATGCAAGTGACTCTACCCCAGGTGCTGGGTTTGTGTGTGCTGATGTGGCAGCTGCATGAGCATTTCTTGAGGCTGTGAAGATAGGAGTCCCATGTGTCATATGAAGCAGGTCTCCCTGCTTCCAAATACTTGACTTGCAGCAACAAGACAACTTTCAGTCCTGCTGCAGGAATAAGTTCCCCCTTCTCATTTCTTTCTTTCATGTAATGTGGAAAATGGAAATACACAGGAATTCAAATCACGTGCTGACACAGTACTACAAGGGCAACTTAAGTTAACCAGAAAGCCAAGGAAATAAAGGGGAAAATAGGTGTCGGCCCATTCCAAACAGCCTATAAACTGCTGCACACTTGCCATGCTCTTACCATGGCCTTACTTGAAAGTCCAGCTGCAATGTGCCAGTGACAATACAGTACTCTCTTAAATGCAATACTCTCCATTTGAAATAGTTGAATTCATGGTCTCCACGTTGTAAGAAATATATTTAAAACATTTTATTTACAAATAGAACTACTTATACACCATGGACCAATTTGTCAAACACAGTGTAGACTAGGACTGGATTGCCACATAAAATACAACACTCCTCACCACTCCATTACTCATGCAACCAAAAGGGCCAGGTTCCTGAAATATCTCCATGGCTGGAAGCCATCAGCCTACCAGAGATTACTTTGCATTTCATCTCCCACCCCAGCCATATCGCAGCACTCTCCTTCACACAGTGCAGTTCTACACTGGCCCATGCAGACTGACACTACTCACAGAGTTAGCTGCCAGTTTGAAAGAGGGGAAAGAATAACCTCAAAGACCTTTAGAAGATACTAGGGAGAGAGGAATCCACTTGCAAGGGACCTCTGCACGAGATTAGGATCTTTTTTCTTTTAAGAGTTCATCTGCTCTTACTTGTTACTCCCATCCTATTTGATTAAGACATGAGAATGGGTTTGTTCACAAGTGTATGCGGTACCACTATCCAGAACTGAGATTTTAGGTTAAGAATAAGTATCTAGAGCAGGTGAACTCTTAAATGTTCTTCATCCAGTATAACTTTTAATAAATAAATTATTTTATTTTATAAGAAAAAAATACAATGCAAAGCAACACATCACATATTATTACAAATATTCAGAGTTCTTCATCTAATAACAAACAACAGGGTGTCCTGAGATTCGGTGAGCACAGATCTTTCAAAAGGTGTAAGTATGCAGTCCACATTTTGTTAGTAATTGGTCCAGTCAAGTATCAGACTGAAACTCATGTCATGGATCTATCTATTCTTGAGTATTGTCCTGGTAAAGTTAATCTTGCAGTGGATTGAAAGAGCTCCAGACACACTCAAAGTCACTAGGTGGTCCACAAGTTTAAAGAGCAGGTCTGGTCCACTGGAAAGGTTTCCTTCAAGTCTGATATCCAGTTGGAAAGAGGGGGTGGAGGGTGAGGCTCCACTTTTCACAAGGTGATTCATCCCTTTGCAAGAATTAGAGCTAAATGTAGAAATCACTCTTTGTTTGAAAACATACATTTTCAGGTCTTTGCTTAAGCAAGCAGAGCTCAGGACTTGGGGCGATATTATTCACAATTTATAGCTTTTAAAAGTTTCATCTTCAATAATTTGTCACTAGCACTACTCTTTTCTGGAATAAATGCATTAAGCATGACTTTGAATGAAGCAAGGTGGTAACTGGGATTTTGATTTGCATGCTAGGTGGGATTTTCAAAGAGT
The DNA here is from genome assembly GCF_987193195.1 of Phasianus colchicus. Lineage (NCBI taxonomy): Eukaryota > Metazoa > Chordata > Aves > Galliformes > Phasianidae > Phasianus > Phasianus colchicus. The sequence continues at coordinate 32,474,701 of NC_143439.1, forward strand.
GCTGAGCATCTACCATCTCAACCAGGTCCCCTAAGGAGGACACAAGCTGATCGCCTACAGACGCCAGTTCTGTCAGAATGCCATGGCCATCCCCTCTCTTACAGTACTAGTAGCTTTGCCCAGGAGACTTTAGAAATTCTTTACATTCATCGTATTTTTTCAGTGTTTTCTGGTGGTGATTAACCAGTTCTCCCTTCTTCACCTAATTTCCATGTATTTCCTAAGCAGTTTCAATTTGGGGAATATCACTTTGGATGGTATTTGAAGGCAACCTCTTAAATTGTAAAGAATCTTTTACTCATGTCATTTGGGGAAAGAAAGCTAGTTGCAAATGTTCACATGTTCTTTTCACCTGATCCCCCCAAGTCCCAGCTCTGGAATATATTGAACAGTTGCCTCTATTAAAACAAAAAAAAAACAACAAAAAAAAAAAAAACAAAAAAAACCAACAAACAAGCAAGGAACATTTAGACTGAATTCTCATTTGCAGAGTACAAAATGTTTTGTTGTTTCCTCTTACGGGGAGAAAAATTAAAACCTCCAGAAACAACAAAACCCCAAATATATTAACCTTTAAAGAACTTTGCTTGTTCCAATGTTTATTTCTTCCCCATAGCACCTCTGGAGAACACGTGAAGCTTTCATTTGAGCCCCCACAGAAACCAACATTTCTCTCCCTTTCTTTGTTGATTTCAAAGGCAATCTGCCAGTTTACATCAGAGCACACAGTTCAGCTCTTAAGTATAGGATAGCATTCCTCTGATGTCCCTGAAGTCTAAGGTGGTTTCTCCTTTTTTAATGGCTGAGAGTCAGGTCTTCTGTCTTTTGTTTTTTTAAATGTCTGTGAGTAATCACAGAGGTCTTGATTTGGATGGCTTGTTAGCTTTTAATGTACCTTCCACAGTTTTCCCCTAAATAGAGTCAAATGGGGTCAAGATATCTTCACTAAGCCATAATTGCAATGCAAAGGTGCATGAGGTGTTCAAGTACCAAGCCTGGCTTATGCATCTCAAGGCAGCTGGGGGTGGGGTATTACTCACTAGCATGGATAACTAGCTAGCTGGAGCCAATTTTGAAAAGTTGATATAATTACCTTGAAATCAGCAGAACTTATCTGCATTTGCCAGGTAGGAATCTGATGGAGTTATGTGGTGCAGTGATGCTTTTTTATATAAAGTGTGGTGCAGCTGCACATGAAAGGAGCTTCACAGGCCATTTTAGGAGGCAAAATAGTAGTTTATGCATGTTCTTCACAGTATGATCAGATAAGCTGGCGATGACCACACCAACAGTCTCAGGGTTTGTTTTCAGCCTTATGAGAATGAACAAATCCAGGCTAAGCACTGGGGACCCATAATTTCTTGTATTACCTAGCATTAAACTAGCCAGAATACAGCCAACAGAGCTACCTGTGGGATACACCTTCATGGACAGTTTTGTTTCCCACAAGACTGCTTCACGCAGCACCTCGCCTAATACATGAGGTTGGAGCTTTTCAACTTCTTGCCTTTTTCATTTTCAAGAGAAGTGAGTCAGTGAAATGCAAGATGGATTAATAAGATGTCTACTTTCATCTTCAAAAAAAATCCCCCAAGGCTCCCAGACATCAACTCTTCTGTATTACTCTACTCTACTGTAAAAGCTGGAATAAAGCTGAAGCTCAGAACATGTCATCTTCACTGAGGACCAGTAAAGGACCAGAGTAGAATAACGTTTGTGCTACAGAGAAAATCCTGGGATCCTGTGGAAGGGGTTTAGATACGGTCTGCAGCTGGTGAGGATTCCAGCATCTTTGAGAGCTATAATGATACTTAAAACAACTTGCCTTTTTTGGCTAGAACTATACAGAAAATTATTTTCTTGACTCACTGTCAATCTGAAAAACCATTTTGAAATACCTTTGGGGCAGCCTGAAAAGACTTAAGGGGAGGGTTACTTTTGAAATTTTTGAAACACCAAACAGTAAATATAGAGGAATGTTCACATTTACAGTCAAATTAAACAGATCGTTTCACAATCTGAACTACTACATCCAAGAAAAAGGTAGAAATCTGGCACAGCTGTAATATTCCCTTCTATTATTTATGAATCACAGATGTGCAAACCGGGAAATACTTATTTATGTCATATCACAATGCACTGCACTTTGAGTAATTTGGGGGAGATGCAGTCATTCCTCCGAAAGGTGAGCTTAGCAATAGTTTTGTCAGTGTGCTAAGAAGAGGGATGCTAAGACCGTATAAAGCTACATAGGTGGTATTTGGAGTTGTATGAGGAGGAGAGAACCACACGCTTTTTGAGCTCTGTGTGGGGTTTACCGAAGTTTTCAGTTTTATCTCAGTTTTCAGAGAGAGTAGCGTAAAAGCTTTCAAAACTCAACATTTTCTCTGATCAAACCAAGCCTTTCACTTTTGATCTAAGCATTTCTTTCAGAACACTTGAAATTACATAAAGTTTTAAAAAGGAACAAACGGGAAATTTTTGTGAAACTTAATTTTGTTCTTTGGTATGACTAATACAGCCAAACAGCAAGAAGCCTATGATGTATTTCAGACATTCTGCAGATTCTACTAGGACTTCCTTTGATTCTAAGATTAAGGTGTCACGTAAGAGGGGAATGTTCCCCTTTTGCTTTTTTCTTACGTTACTGCCTCTTCCTATCCTCATCACCCATCCTCTGGCTAGATCTTCCTGTCTGCCTTGGCGATGGACCTCTTCCTCAGTCAAAGTGTGCAGATGAGTCCAAATGGAGTACCAAATGCATGTAACAGTCTCAGGAATCCGAAAAAGGAACTAAAAAGAAATCTAAGGATCCTGGTTCCTTAGTCACTAGAAAAGACTTAGTTTCTCACTTGGGGGTTCATGCGAATATCTGAAATTAGGCTGGATTAGCCCAGGAGTAAGGGACAAATACTGGTCAAGTGGAGGAAGTAAATAAAATCAGGGAGAGGAGAGATGTTTTTGCACTCCATCCATACGTGACTTGTCCGATTAAACTGAAACTGAACTGTATGGGGGTGGTACCAACCTGCAACATGTGCAAAGGAACTCTCACCCTGAAGGGTGAGCTCCACAGCAAGCCCTGTGGCAGACAGGAAAAATGCTGTGGTTCTGTAGGGCACTGGGATTTTTCCTGTTGTTCCTAATCCTCTGCACTGATTCTGCCAGTGCACTGGCTATCTGCATGTGGTCAGAAGACTCACTACCTCTTCCAAAGAAGCACCAAGGATGGAGCATAATCCTTGCCATTCTGCCCCAATGTCTGCAACAACCTAAACTCAAGTTAATCCAGCTGCAAAAGCAGGCTTTGAGGCAAGTTTGATTAAGTGTCAGGAAGAAACTACAGACAATTACAGAAGACCAGCAATTAAAGGTGGAGCACAGCAAACCAACAGCCTCGAGGCATTTATCAAATCATTTCAGTGCTGTCACCCTGACTGCAGATATATCCAGGTGCAAAAACCAGCAGCGCACACAGGAGGAAGAGTCTTGGCCAGGGACCTGTCCCCTAGAGCCACTAGTTTGTCGATGGTATTCAGTTGGCATTGGCTGTACCTACACTTATTTCTATTGCAGTAATGTTGAGAACTATTTCCATGCTTTACTGTGATTGTGTATTTAGCCACATCTGGATCAACTCTTCAAGCAGCTAATGCAGTGTAAAGCCAGTATCCCTCAGAGGGGCCTCTATCTCCTATACATTTACTAGTATGCTTAGTTTTTTTTATTTGTTGATAACCCTGAGTAATAAACCGCTGCTATGATGAGAGGACAGCTTGTCAATTATTCAAACTCAAGCATTAATTTCTGTGAGTAAAGATGCCAAAGTACTGGCTTGCCAGCATAGTGACAGTAAGTTTTAGTCTCGTCTGCACTTATTATCATCAATACAGATGCTAAAAGAGAAACTGATGACTGCAAACAAAGGGAAACAGCTTCCTTTCTTCAGTCTCCTCTCTACATGTTTTTGAAGTTTGTTTCCCTCCCCATCTGCAATACAAGAGCTGAAAATGATCTGGAAACTACTCACTCCAGGGTCACCTGAGCCACGGAATCCATCGAGCTGTATCCATTCTCCATGAAAATCTCGGTGTATCGGCCCATTTTGATGGCTTCCAGCCACTCACCCACTGACCTGTAGGCACCGCTCCCCACTGGACTGTGTTCTACCAACAAATTTGATACTCTAAAGACAAAAGGAAAGACAGAGAGGCAAAAAGAATCAGTATCAAGATGTACCCAACATGACACAATTGCTCTTCTGTGGCATTTTGAGTAATTGCTGAATCCCAATTCCTCCTGTGGAGCTGTAATTTTTCTGACTCATTGGAAGTTGTTGACTTTACCCTGGAAGTGCAGTGCAACTTAAATGAGGAGGAGAGAACCACACGCTTTTTGAGCTCTGTGTGGGGTTTACCGAAGTTTTCAGTTTTATCTCAGTTTTCAGAGAGAGTAGCGTAAAAGCTTTCAAAACTACCAACCATCTTAGTCAGCGGAATGAAAAGATCATGAAGAATTAGTTAGGCAAGACTTCACACATATCGACCACACAGTTTCACCTCTAACCTCACCTGCTTTTGTGTTGCTGCCATTGCTGCTGCATGCTGCAAGTGGGAAGTATCTGCTTCAACAGAGGAGCAGATTAGTGTCCATCCCCGTTACCTCTCACACACAAGCAGGCTCCTTTTCCTCTCCCTGTCACTCTTACTTCAAGGTCTTCAGTTTCACTCTTCCTGCTCTGTTTTTCTCCTCTTTCTTTAAAGCTCATAATTAACTTAAAACAACCCAGAGACTGGAAACCGAAACCCAAATTACATTTCCCAGCAGCAGCCATCAGCGGCAGGCTGTTGTTAACACTTCAAGGGCTGCTCCCGCAGAGTCAAGCCGGGATTTTGTATGCAGGCAGCATCCAGGAAGCCCTGCAGAGAGCAGCAATGCTCCAACCATGCCTCAGCCTCCTGGCGAGGCTCACGTTTAGTCCTGAAACCAGAGTGAGAATCCTGGCTCCTGCAGCCTCGCTCGGACCTCTGTGCAGCAACGGTTATGTCATGCACAGAAGAAGCAATTCAGGCAAAAAACAACCCTTCCCCACTCTAAAACCTGGCACAAGTAACCTGTGTTGTGAGCAGGCCCACCACGTTACTGATGATGCGCAGAGCACAAAGAGACTTCTTCAAGGTCAGCCAGGAAAGCAACCAGATTTCTCCCATTTTGTAAACCAAGACGCACAATTAACATAAGCCTTGCATAAAGATTATTACCCACAGGTAAAAACATTTGCTGGGTCAGCCTCTGACTGTGAGAATTACGCTTGAAAGATTTTCAACTCAAAGGAGAGCTAAGATTTTATATTGTTATAACACTTCAGGAATCTTCATATATTTTATGATCACATTAGTATTATTTGTTTATTTAATAGCAATGCTGAAGGGTCCAATAAAATGTGAATACTTGCAGTACCAAGAGCATAATGGCTTCCCATAACATTTTATACACATGAGGAATTCAAAACTCCTAAGTAATCATAATGAGAAGTGGATTTTCAACACTAATGTCAGGAGGCACCTACTGATATGCATGCACTGTAATGTAGAGAGTGACTTCCTCCCTTATTTGCATTAATGAGAATTTCCATAAAGAATACATTACATATATTAAAAAAATCCTTTACAGCTGCTGCACTTCGAAATTATGATTCATTTGGAATTACTATGGTCTGGGCATGGAAATCTATGATTATAGAAACACAGCCCCACAGCCTGGCTGTTCACATACTCCATCCACACAGAGTATACCCACAGTACCTTTAAAAAGGAGAAGTTCAGAATTGCAAGGGCCTGTCAGTGGAATAAAATATCAGCAAAGTGTTTAACAGCCCAAGGAGATGGTATACTGCCTATTTTAATCTTTTCTAGCGTAACAGGTTGATATAACAGTACATATTGCCATGTAACAGGCCTTGAAAATGACTGTTCTGAACTGAAAATTAAAGAAAACCATCACATTTTGTGCTATCATAAACATGTTCCTGCAGGAACTTTGCTGGGGCTAACATTACAACTAATTGCTAATAAGAGTCTTTCTTCAATTTCGTCTTCATATGGCTAATGATGCACGTGAAACAGCCTGAACAATCAGATCTATTTTGTATTTAAAAATGAAACTATGTAAAGTTTTCATGTTTCTTCTCTTCCAGTGCATGAGATGGAGATGTCATGCACTGGGACATGTGAAGCAGCAATGATTTATATACATTACTCCTTCATGAATATGCGAGAGACTGAGTGATTAGTAACACAGATGGCTCAGAAGTAATACCTGTGTGCTTACACTGAAATTACAAAAGCCTCTCCAAGACTCCAGTATGGTGGAGAGACGGCTACTAAAGCTCACTAAAAAAATCTCTCCACTTTTTTTTCTAAAGTGGAGTTTTATTTCTTGACACATACTTCCCTTATTTGTAGCTGTGTAGATGCTGAAATTCACACTGAATTGCAGACTGGCTGCCTCATTCACTTAACATGGTTTTAGCAAACTGCTTGTGTACAACTCTTTGGGAACCACAGAAATCCCCTCACAATTACAAAAACTGTTGGAACTGGAGGTGGCAGCTAACACACCTGGGAATGCTTCTTGAAGAGGCACTTAGACATCCATGAGCTTTGCACATCCAACGTTTTCCCAAGAGACTTTATCATTCGTATTACAAAGATAAAGTCAACAGGCAGATAATTTGAGCAGTGTTTACTATCTACTTCACAGACTCAGTCTTGCTCTCACTCACCTTGGGGTAGAGAGCAGGTAGCTTTATCATAGACCTATAAATACTGCTGAAACTGCAGTTTCTGAAAGGCAGGCCATAGTAATTTTCTTTGCTGCAATAGCGCTACATTTATAGAGTTACTGAATTGCTGACTGGCCTGCCAATTTAAACAGAGGAAGTTGGGTTTGGGAAAACTCTCCTGGACATAATGAAACTGGAGGAACATCCACCTGCAGATGCATGTGGGCTAAAGAGAAATTCAACACCAGGAATCGGTATTCAGACAAGAATCTTTCTTTGAGAAATTGCTCTGGCCTGATTTTGTACCTGCTCGATGCATTAACCAACGTCTTCAAGCTGCTTGGGTTACGGATGAGCTTGTCCAACATGCTGACAATTTCATCAAACTTGGGCCTGCTGTTGCGGTCCTTCTGCCAGCAGTCAAGCATCAGCTGGTAGAGAGCAGCAGGGCAGTCCATGGGACTTGGCAGGCGATAGCCTTCCTCCACGGCTTTAATCACCTATGGGAAGTAAAACACAAGGCTGATGGGTTGCTTTTCTTCCTCTTACCTTTTTCCCCGAATAAGAGAACTCTGGGTCCAGCAATACGCTCACATACAAGCAATCCCCCCCCACTCTCTGCATATAGGAGACAAATCAAGTAAACTCCATTATCTTTCACTGCTTTTATGGCATAGGTTGAATAATTGATTTTTAGTCACTGCAAACTGAGTCTAGAAATCCAATGTAACCAGAAGGTCAGATCTCAGGTTGCACTTGTTCAAAGCTCAGCTGAGGTCTGTAGGTCACACCAGAAAACTAGAGACTGTTCTTGTCTGCCAACAGCAGCCTATGGGGCTTTCTGGCATTGTCTTGGAGTACAGTGATTTTGTTTATTCAGATGTTGGCTTCTTTTTAAATGAAAAGGCATGTGCTCAACCACAGATTTGTATTACAGTAATAAAAGTCTGACTGTATTTCAAAAGAGACTTTGAATGCTAATTGATGGATGGATTCGAGGCAGAGGCAGAACCATCTCATATATCATTCAATACTGTCTGGGTTTAGTCGTTTCTTACTGTGTCCATGTTTCTGCCAGGAATTTAAAATGTCAGCCTAAGAGTATGTAAATTAAAAACAGGGGAAGTTTGTTGCACTGATTTCAAATACAAACCATCTATGGTTCTATATTCAAAACAAGTGGTAAGCACGTGTGCTGCCTGCACTCTGGAAAGGCAGAAATGAACAAATGAGGGCAGAACTGAATAAAGCAACTTGTTTTCCTTCATTCTGGATAGACTTATAGCAGGGCTCCTAGCCCAACAGTTCCCATTTTGAACTCTTAACAGCATTCAGAATACAGCTCTCATTTCAGGCCACAAGGGTCTGCGACCATTCAGCAGAGTCCTAGCAGCCCATCTTCACACCCTCTACTCCCAGGACTTACTGCCCAACAGAAGTTGGAAGCAGCTACAGCTGATGGTGAATACTGTGTGGAAAACCACAACGCTTCACTGCTTGACTCCAAGGACTGCCTCAAATACCATTCATTCTAGGCACTCTCTCACAATTTGAAAACATCTCGTGATTAAAAAAAAATGCTCTATGGTTAGCACTGCACTTCTGGAGGCTCCAAAATTTAGGACCGCATGCATCATTTTCAAATCATCCTTCACCACAGAGCTTTTTGCCAAGTGGAATAGTCCCAGGCATGAGTGGGGCTGGCTGAGCAGCTTTAGCAGAAACCTGGAACCCTCTAAGGACATATGTAGCAGAGAAGAAATGTTTTGAGGCTTTGTAGTCTTCTCAAAGGATACCGAGCAGTCTGAATATCTGGTCCACAACACCTGCAATCCTTCTGTGCTCTGACAGAGGCTTATCTGAGATTTCATCTGTGGGTGGAGCAGTTGCACCACTCTCCACCCAACCTTTGTCTATAAAGTGATCTTGTCTACTGCTGGACTATTATATTGGCTTTTGCTCACAGCATCAAACACCAGGCCCACCATACTGCACTATCTGCATTGTCTATTCTTCACATCATGTATTTCAGCTGGTCCCTGGCCACGGATTTACAACTGCCTTATAAAAAATCTCTGTGTGGCACAGCCATGAGAACATTATTTGCTGTATTTATAACAATAATGAATTATCCTCCAGCTGTAGCAGAAAGAAAATAGTAGCAGGACAGGTAGCAGACCATCTGGCACCAGCTCAGAATATCTGAACTACATCTGCAATGGGGTTATGCATGCTTTATATTCCGGGCAGTAACATCACAATCAATAGCATTAACTCAATTTACAGGATGTCATTCATTCTGGTGATACAATGTAAATGGTATCAAAATACTGCAAGGGCTAGGAGCTGAACTCTGCTCTTGCATCTGAAGGTGCCTTCAGGCTCTGGCTGTAACAGAAGTAAAAGAATGATGCAATAAAGACTAAGTCATTTGTAGCAACTGCAATACTTAGGAAAAAAAAAAAAAAAGGCAGATTTGCCATTTTGTTCATGGGTAAGTACTGCTTTTTAAGACTTGAAGAGCTAAAACTTGCATACGTGAGGAGACATGTTTGTCCTTTACCTTTTCTGGAGAAGCATGCATTTAAGGATGTGGTGATGACACTAGGGATTTCTGGAAGGTGAAAACCTGAGATAGTCTATCCCAGTAAACCAAGTAGCATTCATAGTTCCCTGTTTTCACAAAATTGCTACTGGGAAGACTAAAAAGCAACCACTACGATCATTTAACTCACCATCCTAAAACAGGTCACAAAATTCTCAATTCCTGTATTGAGCTTTCTCTTGTGGTTCAAAACTTATTTTTAGAAATCCATGCAGTCATCAGCACGACTTTAAAACGTGGTTTGTAGCAATGAAGTAACAACACTGCCTGCTTTGTGGCACTGCACCCCCTCTACCACAGGGGAAACCAGCCTAGCTGAAACATGGTGAGAACCGTTTTGCTCATTGCTGACTGGGCCTGCATGTAATATGCTTTAATTACAAACCACACAAAAAACTTGTGCAATGGAGCCTGAAATTCACGTGAGCAGAGCTCACCAGACTTCCACCAATGCTACATATAACACTGATGATTCTTCTGCCAACACAAGCAGGGAGGAAAAAAGAAAGACAGTGGGCCTTTAGGGGATGAAAGAAGGAGGAATAAATACAAGGAGAAATATTTTTCTGCCACAGCACTGAGTTAAATTAGATTAATAGATTAAATAGACTGCCACTGTTGAGGCATTTACTGTCCACACATACTACAGGGAGAAAGAAAACCTAAGCAAAGCCTGATCAGGAACTGACGCTCGTGAACATCTCACCAGTGTTCTGCTTTCTACTGTCAAAGAAAGCACTTCCCCAGTTGAGTCTCCCCAGGTGCGAAATTCACCTTATGCCCAGAGGATGGACAAGGTGGTATTTATTTTAATTCAACAGTTCTGCAAATTGTTGGTGCTGACAGTGTTACTAACCTGACAAGGGATTCCTCTGGCCACAGAGCGTTATCTGGCACCAGCCCGAATCTCAAGCTGACATTTACTGAACATCTGTACTACACTGGTGCATCAGCATTAGATAGTTAAAGTGCTTAATGTGACTGAAAAAGCTCAGCTCTAAATTGCTGCATTCTCCATCCAGGGTACAGAAGAAAGCCCCTGTATTTGATTGAGATAAATCCCTGTGTAGATACATGTTGCTTTACCAAACTCCCTACAAACATGACAACCTCAGTGGTGTAGAAGTGGTGGGGCATTTGTGCCAAACAACACTTGTCCCCCTGGCAAGCAGCGTGGTGTGACCATCTCAAAGGCACCACTTGTTTTCTTGCCTGGGCTGGAGGTGAGCAGTCAAGACAAGACAGCATGACAGGCAGTCACATTCACCCATGGCAGAGGCACACAGAGGCACACAGACAAAACAGAGGAGGAAGAGACACAGACAGCTCAGCCAGAGCCTCTGCTGCCAGCAAAACCGCAGAATGTCAAAGGGACAGAGACACTGATCAAAATGAATTAAAATACATATATGTAGGAAAAAAAGGATGAAGCATGAGGTGTTGCACTTGTGACTGAGGAAGCTCATGGCAGAGCAAGGTCATTTGTCCACTCAGCCAGTGGCAGCACTTCCCCAGGTGGCTGGGACGCAAAATCAAAGCAGGAGTGATGAGGAAGGGCTCTTTGCCATATGCAGAATGGCTGCATTTTCCTCCATCATGGAGTTGCTTTGGGGCCTGGTGTGCTGCTGCATGGTGCCCCCTTCCTCATGCACTAGATGGCATCCTGAGAGACTTCCAGATCTCATACTTCTCAGAGATGTGAATAGGAAGAAGCAGCCCAGGAAAATCTTGCAAATTCAGGCTTTATTTATTTATTTATTTATTTAGCTTTAGACAGATGTGTTTGGTGAACTCAGGATACAAAGAAGTCTTGCAGTAAGAACACTAGATCCTTACACAGTGTGAGACAAGAACTAGAGTAAAGAGGGTGGCAGTGTCCCCAGGAATGTTTGGGGGTGCATCTGAGAGTGACCCTGAAGTCAAAGCCTTGAGGAGGCACTGGGGCCCAGGAGCAAAGTCACACACCTTAAGCACAAGCAAATGAGCACAAGAAAACGAGAGCTTGCATTTACACAAACTTACAGACTTTCACAATTAGAGAAAGCAAAGGATGAGAGGGGAAAAAAAAAAAAAAAAAGGTGCAGAACCATGTTCTCTAGATCAGCATTGCAAGGGTGACTGAGATGCAGCTCTCCATGCTGCCATTTTGGACTGCTATCACTTGATCAAATCACACAGCTTTTGTGCAGCAAAACAAGCCCTGACCACGATTCTCCTGAGTTTGTGCTTTACATGGCAGCAGGGGTTTGAACGCACAATTGAAATGCTGCCAGTTATCAGCATCTATCCCCTGGCAGACCTTTGTCATTAAGCAGAGCAGGGACAGGCTCCAGCTCTAACAGCATTAGTGAAGCTCCAGCAGACTTCCAGGGGAACCAGGCTTGCCTCTGTGCAGACACATTTCCCTCTGCACACAGCCTGCTCTGGGCTGCTGCAAAAACAGAGCATCCCATCAAATGCTTAGGTCTACCATGGGGAGAAAGACATTTTTACAGTGGCTGTCCTCCTCTGTCCCCATCCCGCCTCTCTGATTGCAGAATGAAGACTAAGCCCTCAAGTCCTCCCACCCAGCAGCTCCCACACATGCTTACATCTTGGTTGGTCATTTCCCAGTAAGGTCTCTCGCCATAGGACATCACTTCCCACATCACAATGCCGTAGCTCCACACATCGCTGGCTGATGTGAATTTGCGGAAGGCGATTGCTTCAGGTGCCGTCCATCGGATGGGGATCTTCCCTCCCTGCAATGAGAAGGGAGAAAAAAAATACAGATTGCAGAAGAGGGCAGACAGCATGCAAAAGAGGACAAAACAGCACTCCTTAGAGCACTGAGGGATGTTATTTTCTCTCTGGAAAGAGACATCGAATTTTAAAGTAAATCTGTTTGACAGCATGGGGCCCCTTTCCACATTATCTCAGCCCATAAGCATTTGTAGGCTGCCTACTAATTGGCTGTCCTGAAGGTTTGTTGTTTGAATGCTGTTTGAATGCTGGGACATGTATAGGATCAACATCTCAATTATGTTGCACTGGTTGGTAGGGGAATACTGTTCCTCCATTTCTAAGAGCGAGCGGGGGAGGAACAGACAGCTCTGAAGCCGGGGAAGACTTTGATCTAATGAGAGCTTCATGCAAATTGCTGCGGAAGTAATGCCTTTTTTTTCCCCTCAATGCAGTCCCAATCCTGCAGAGAGATCTGCACAGTGGGCACAGAAATCTGTGCGTGCAAAGACCTGCCTGCCTGGCCTTGGCAGCAGGACTGAAAACGATGTCACCTCCTACAGATCACTGTGGTTTATCTTTTATTGCATTTATTTTACAAATACTATTACTCTAGCATAGGGAGAGCTGTCAAATGCGCTTTGGTATTTCCTTTTCCCCTTTTTGATTTTAGGAATCAAACTTCAGACCAGCTCTGAGAGAAGGAAGGGGGGAAGGGGAGTTTGGATTAAGAAATACTTTTCTCATTGGGTTTAAAGACTTGTCTCCCTTGATATATATCAAAATATATCTTACTGTGAAGTCCTTTCCTCTCTGTGCTGAGCTGCATGTTGGAAAATCTCCCTGAATGTCCCCTAATGCTGTTTGTTATTAGAAAAAGGTAGAATTTGGAACACATTTAAAAAGCAAATTAGAAAAGTTCCTTCTTCCAATAATTATTTATTCACAGGCTTATCAGTGCATGCCTTAAGTGAAGGGCCAGATTCTCAGCAGTGCCAATTAGCACACAGCAGCACGTTGCAGTCACAGCAGAGCTGGATGAGAGCCCTTCAGCCCACAGGGAAGCTCTGGTCCAGCAGTGCTGCGAGCCCTATCATGGGGTTGTGACTGCCAAGGACTGAAAAGCCTCTCCCAAATAGCAAAATCTTTGCAAGACCGGGGAATGTGACCCAGGGAACTCCCATCACAATACCCATGGAAAAATGTGTTAATAGGTAATGTTGGAGCGTGCCAACCTGACACACCATTGGAGGCTTTCTCCGGGGCCTGTGATGCTGGGGATGGGTGCTGCCCATCCCTATCTGTGGCACTGGGGCCACGTGGGCCTCACACAGGTGAACTGATGCCCAGAAGGGATGGTTCCTGCCACAGGCTGGAGAAGTCCTTTCTCAAGTTTGGGAAAATTACAGTTGATGAGGAAGGTGGTAAACATATCTCATTAGCAACAGACATGATGTGCTTGTCAGTTTTAAGAGTTAAACTGTCCAGGAGACCACCATGAGTGCCACTCTTGGTCCTTTTGACCATAGATATTCACTCAAAGATGGCAAAATACAGCTGGGAGTGCAGCAGCTTTACAAAGTTCGTTATCTGACTCTGGTGCCCAACACAAAACCTCTAAGTTACAAGACTGCCATTAAGTTCTGCTTTATTTGGCGATTCTCACTTCTAAGGTGCAGACTGATCCAATACTGATTAGCTGATAACATCTGGTCAAACACTCGTGTCTAGTTTAGGGGCGGTGGATTTGTAGACACCTCTTTGCCGAACAGCCTGACTACCAAAATGTGTCAGGAAGCACATTTTTCTTGGACTCAGTCTGTTCAGTATTCCCATATGTGGTGCTCAGGGACATGATCTAGCAGGGGGTTCTTAGAGTTAGGGTAGTATGGTTAGGTTGTGGTTGGACTTGATGATCTTGAGGGTCTTTTCCAACCTGAGCAATTCTATGATTACAGAATCACAGAATTGTAGGGGTTGGAAGGGACCTCCAGAGATCATCGAGTCCAACCCCCCTGCCAAATCAAGTTCCCTACACTCATTCTCACAAGTAGGTGTCCAGGTGGGTCTTGAATATCTCCAGAGAAGGAGACTCCACAACTTCCCTGGGCAGCCTGTTCCAGTGCTCCATCACCCTCACTGTAAAGAAGTTCTTGCACACATTTGTGCAAAACTTCCTATGCTGCACTTTCTGGCTGTTTCCCCTTGTCCTGTCTCCACACATTGCTGAAAAGAGTCTGGCCTCACCACTCTGCCCCCCACACCTTAGATATTTATAGACCTGGATCAGGTCCCCTCTCAGTCTTCTTTTCTCAAGGCTAAACAGACCCAGATCACTCAGCCTTTCTTCACAGGGGAGATGCTCCAGGCCCTTCACCATCTTTGTGGCCCTCCGCTGGACTCTTTCCGAGAGATCCCTGTCTTTTTTGTACTGGGGAGCCCAGAACTGGACACAGTACTCCAGATGAGGCCTTACCAGGGCAGAGTAGAGGGGGAAAATCACCTTCCTTGACCTGCTGGCCATGCTCTTTTTAATGCACCCCAGAATGCCATTGGCCTTTTTGGCCACAAGGCCACACTGCTGGCTCCTGGACAACCTGTTGTCCACCATGACACCCAAGTCCCTCTCTGCAGAGCTCCTCTCCAGCAGGTCATTCCCCAACCTGTACCAATGCATGCAATTACTCCTCCCTAGATGCAAGACTCTACACTTGCTTTTGTTAAACTTCATCTGGTTTCTTACTGCTCAGCTCTCCAGCCTGTCCAGGTCTCGCTGAATGGCAGCACAGCCTTCAGGTGTGTCAGCCAATCCTCCCAGCTTTGTATCACCAGCAAACTTGCTGAGTGTGGCCACTATCCCCTCATCAAGGTCATTGATGAAGATGTTGAACAAGACTGGACCCAGCAGCAACTCCTGAGGAACACCGCTGGTTACAGGTCTCCAACCAGACTCTGCACCACCAATGACGACCCTCTGTGCTCTGCCAGTCAGCCAGTTCTCAACCCACCTCACTGTCTATCCTACACTTCCTCAGCTTTGTTATAAGGATGTCGTGGGAGACAGTATCAAATGCCTTGCTGAAATCAAGGTAGACTACATCCACTGCTCAGTTCTGTGCTGATTCTATGATATAACTCACCCTGGTAGTGTACGCTGCTTCCGGATCATCTTCTAGGACTCTGGAGAGGCCAAAGTCGGACACCTTGCAGACTAAGTTGCTGTTGATGAGGATATTCCTGGCAGCAAGGTCTCTGTGTACGTAACCCATGTCAGACAGGTACTTCATCCCTGATGCGATGCCTCGCAGCATCCCGACCAGCTGAATGACCGTGAACTGCCCATCGTTCTTCTGCAAAGGGAAGGAGACATTTGATCAGATGAAAGTCTCTGCACCCTCAGCATTGCATGTGCACAAATAAAAATGCAAAGGCGAGTCTCTAGGGAAGAAAAACAGGGAAATTAATAATTCATTACTCTCATGCTCTGACCATGAAGCTTTTCAAAGTTTCATTGTTTGGATAAGCATCTCTAGAGACAAAGCTAAGGAAATGTAGTTCTTTTAACTGGAGATCAAGCAGCAAGCTATTTCCAATGGTGACTGATGAAAAGATTGCTTCAGGGAGAGAACATGTATAAAAACACCAGGACGGACTATCTCTGAATCAGCCGACGGAGAGGCGCCAAGTTGCTTATAAATCCTACCTGCAAAAGTCCACGTGTCAATATTTGGGACAGGAGCTCTCCCCATGCTACTACACTGCATTTCTAGCCATTTCTTCTGTCTTCTTAAGGAGGTCTCATGAAAAGCTTTGACATTGCCTGGTTTTTGCCATGATGCAGTATCGATGTGTCAAGAAGTTTGGCAGGATGAATGAGTTCTTTCTACACAGCACTCTGCTCTTTAGAACAAACACAACATTCTACAGTTTACTGTTATCTGCTTGTATCAGTGCATGAACCATGTCCTTCACAAGGCTGCATAAATACAGACCAAGCAGATAACGGAGCTAATTTTGCCTCCAGACCGCAGTAATGGCTGGACCAGCACCCAGCAAACATTTTTGTTGATATTAACCTTCTGCAAAGAATACAAACTTGCCCTCCTGGAGCAAGTCTCTAAGCCTTACCTTTAAAAATGTATCCAGAGAACCATTTTCCATGTATTCTGTTACTATCATTACAGGTTTGCCTGGAAAAAAAAAACAAACAAGTGTGCAAGATTAGTAGCAATTTATTAAAAACAACAACAACAACAACAAAAATAAAGTCATTTCATAATGATTCTGAATGTGAATATGTAGCCACACAATAGTAAATCTAAACTGAGCAGCCACTGGATCCGCAGGATAATCACACTTCTTGCCCACATATACATAGAGACAGGGGAATTAAGGAAGGGAAGAAAAGATAACCCCAAATCATGGATGGGGAGCAAATCCTAGAGTGTTAAGATGGCTTTTATGAAAGAGGTTACAAGCTGAACTCTGATAGTCCTGACAGCTCCCCCAGCAGAGCGAAAATGCACATGGCAATGGCCTCCCCACTCAGAAGTAACTACACTGCTCCCAACAGGAGCAACCAGAATGATCTAACGTATCTATCTGAGTGTGATAACCATCAAGGCCAGGAAAGGATGGGATTACATCCTGTGTAATTCAAGAAATCCCACGTGACCATCCGTGTAAGTACATCCGAAATATGAAAAGGAATATTAATGCTGCAGGACAAAAGCAAATAAGCATAGAGCAAGTGGCAGTGGAAATTAGGAGGTTTCTGTGTACAAGAAGAACAAAGCAATCAGCCCCCCAGCACGGGATCAGATGCCCTTTCTCCAGCTCCACACTGACCTCTGTGCACCCCACTCCTGGTGGATGTGCTGGGACACCCACTGCTCCCTGGCGCCGGCACGGAGCTCGTACTCCCTCCTTTGGCTACAGCCCAGAGCGGAGGGCACAGCCTGCCATGGGGCAGATGTTGGGTTAACACCAGTGCCGGGTCTGCATGCAGGGAGGCACCAGCAGCCCGACTGCAATTACAATTTCAGGAAACTCTTTGCTGTGCCGATTCCTTTTTGCCTTCCCTAAATAATAACAAGATCTCTTCCCAAGATGTGTACTGTATTGATTCAGTGAAGTGGTTAGAAAAAAAAAAAAAGGATCAAAACAAAAGTTCTTAACAAAAGACCTGGCCTCCCATTGTTGACAGGAATAATAATGTTTTTCGAAATCCATTTGATTAATTTTCATGCCCGAGTCATTTTAATGGTAATTATATATATAGTTTTTGCTCAGTTTTTATATCTAATTTCTCGCTAGCTTGCCACAGTAGCATAGCAATAATTAATGTGGTGTGCTCCAGCCCTTGTAAATTCAATGAAATCTTATAAGAACATGTAAATTATTTTTTATTTAAATCAATTTGCATTAGCTACTATGAAGCACAGACAAAAGAGGAGCTGTCAGTTATTTGTAAAGTGCATTATAAGTGTCTTTTGTTGAAACGATCAACGAGAGCTGCCACATGTCATAACACACACACGGAGGTAAATGCTCTTAAAATCAGTTCATATTCTACCATTAAGACTGATCTTAATCTTCCCACTTTCCCACTATGTTAACCATTTGCCTAATTTACTGTTTAATTATCTACATAATAAAGATAATTGTGAACTTGTCAATCAGAAGTCTTGCCGTTGTGCAAATCCTACCTATGCAGCAAAAGGGACTTGCACTGCTTCCATTCTTTCAGCTCTTATCGCAGCTATTGTCTGAGCTCAGAGCTTGCCAGAAGTATTATTTTTGAAATGAGAGCTGCACCCTGGGGCCAGGAATAATAATATCATGTGTCCCAAACACTGCAAGCCTTGTCTTCAAGGATGGCAGACTTGAGTCTGTGCAGAGCTCAATGCACAGAATGGACCCTGTGATTGTGGAGGAAAATCCCACGTACATACTCTCTTTTTACACTAAAAAAGCATTCTGGGATCGCATGAACACAGCATGGTGATGTGTACAGATAGCAGAGCCAGAGAGGGAAGCGCTGGCACTGGTGCCAGGAGAACAGTTGTAGCAAGCCACAAGGATGTGAACCTTGAAATGCACGCCTGCTTCTTCCAAAAAAGTTTGCCCCTGCTCTCAAAAGTGCAGATACCCTTTAAGTTAGTCTTCAAAAGTCACTGGGGTTCTTTTATTTGTTTGGTTTTCAGTGGGGAAAAACAGAAAAGCAGTGAAGTGAAGCTGCTGCTGTTTGACTGTATGTGCGTTGGCAAGGTGTTTCTCTGCATCACTGATGAGTGATTTAAGGTAAAACCTGGGTTCTTTAAGCCTCCTGTCATACAATCTCCACTGAGAGCATGCTGCCATTTCTGATGTGCCCAGTCTAACGAGTTGCTGCAAAGCGACTGCGGGATGGGGCCCTTATCTCTGACACATAAAGGCAGCACTGCAGTGAGACTGGCATCTCATCACCCCACCGCCCCAAGGGACCTCCTGCAGGATCCCACCTTGGGTTTCCATCTGAGGAAATAAAAGAAGATTTCTGCACTTATGTTTCATTACCTGACAGCCGCAGGTTGACACTAATTGTGAAATAAATTAGTCCCATATCCAAGAGCGTGGAAATAAGGACACAAACAGAATAACTTTCAACCAAAGTAAATTAAAAGTAAACACCGGCCCTTTTAATGTGCTGGTCTGATTCTCTGTCAGCAGGGCTCCCTCCCGCTGGTGGTTCGGGGCCATAAAATGCGTGCAGATGTCATTCCTACCCATGTACACATTGTCAGAGCAATGAAATGGAATGCTGATGAAAACGGGACTGTTGCCTCTGTAAAGCAGAAATAGCTAAGGGCTTGTCTGCATGGGCACAATGAAGACAATTAATCCAAATTAACTAAAGGTGGGCATTTGAAGTAATTAGTTAAATGGCATTGAGGCTCTGCATGAATATTCTCATTCAGAATTAAGAACGGTCTAATTCAGTTTCACTTAATTTACTTCCAAAGTAAATCATGATGCATCAAAGATGTTTTACACTAAAATTCTGAATCTACGATAGGGCAGCGACTCAATCACTAAATGGGAAGAGAAGTTAAAAAGTACTCAGAGATAGCATCATAGTCTGGGATTTATAAAGTTGTTTTGGTACAATCAAACTCCATTTGTTCCAAGTCCAATTTAGAAGTTGCTCTGCTCCAGTGACCCCTCCCTGAAAAGCTGCCACAGTTCATATGGAAAACTTCAGTCTACTTTGGAAGATGGACTGGAGAAGAGGTGGGCTGAGTAACTGCTGAGTCTCCTCTCCTCAGGCTCAATAAAGACTGAATTAAATAAGCAAATGTGATGTGTAAAGGAGAACAGCTCCAGCAGCACAAATGGAGGAAGAGCTACTTGAGATACAAGCTGAGGGCTTAGGACCTCAGGAGGGAGACAGCACTCCCAAACAGCCATCCTGGTTCTGGGATTATATCTTTGCAAAGAAAACACCTATAGGCACAGACATGAGAGGGCACTGGCCAGAAGAACTCAGGGCACTGAGTTGGCAGAGCCATCCCCTCAGTTTCTAGGGTTCAGACCCCTGCAGGGAGCCAACAACTGGATCTACCCTACCTTGGATACCTCAACCTCTGGAAACCTGGGAAAGCGAAGCACTCCTTCCTTCTCTGCACTGTTTTTTGCCTCATCTTTGAGAAAAGCATCTGAAATCCAGAGCCCCAGTTGTTCAACACAACAGTCAGATCATACGGTTGCACTCACTGCCCTCCTCAGCTCCCCTTTGCCATTTATTCCCAGCTCAGTTTCCAGGACAAATCCGGAGCTCTTAAGCTGTAAAGCCCCCAGCACTACCACAGCCTTTGAATACGACGGCTGCTTTAAGCAAAACCTGCTTGCTGGGGAGCCACATCCTCTCTCTAAGTGAGAATCCCACCCATCTTCAGAGGCCCTGGCAGCCAGAAAGACTCATACCCATGTCAGCAGCAGCTTTTATGGCTGTATGAACATCACTCATTTCCTGCCCAATAGCCCTCATCCCTACAGGGCTAGAAATGAGCACTTTCTGTCCAGAAAAGACTGATGTGGTGAAGGCTCAGCCATTTGCCCTTTCATATTCTCCTAACACATCAAAAGCTTCAGACCTTAAGATGAGCACCCCTCATCCCATACACAAACCTCTCCATTAATTTGGCTCCGGGGGGCTCACAAGTGGACATGCCCCTCAGATCAGGACACACAATAAGGACATACTCCTGGGATAGAACTGTCACACAGGCTGTGGCTCTGAGAAAGCACAAACATTGTTGCCAAATTCATCCTCTACTTTTTCTCCCCTGCCTTTATAAAATTTATTCGTAAGAGAAATTTTTTTTTGTTAATTTTTTTTCTTAGAAGTTTTGGAAAATACAATTTCAAAGAAAAAAGCAAGACAAGGCTGTTGACTGCAAACTAGAATCAATTCAGAGGACGATATGATGATATTAACAGCACGGACAGCCAGTGTCTGCATCTTCTTCATTGTAGCTCTGAGAAAGAACTGAATCTGGAGGAGGCGCCCTTAGTGAATGATGGTTGGTACTAACAGCAGCCACGTGCCTCAGATATCAGCATTTCAATGGCAGTGGTTACGTTCCAACATTACCAGTCATAAAGGCAAAAGGGGTTTCCACCATTCACACTTGTGAGGCCAGCGTCTCTCAGGCTTGCTAAAAACCTTCCCGAACACTTGAAAAATATTTTTAAACGAAGGAGCTGTTACACACAAAAAAACCTTTGATGCAAATAACAGCCACACTTATTTCTATCTTGCAAATATCGGGCTGAAATAAATCACACTGTGAAATGCTAGAGAGAACCCATAGGTCTGTTTGTGGGAGGACATGCATGCACACTCTCACTCCTCCAGATCCTCTAAAGCTTCCAGTCAGAAGAGCAACGACACCTCTGCACCCTTCCTGCACTCTCATCTCAGCTAACTTCCATTCTTGCTCACATCCCCTGTGAGCAATCACGAGGTCCCACCATGACCCTCTGCCAGCACTTTGCTTCGGTGGCTTCTCAAAATATGATGGCTGGAAATCATTTGGTTTGGCTACCCAGTCTTTTGGCAGCAAAATTCTCTACCTTTCCCTGTCAAGAAAATCACTTCCTACGTCTCAGCATTTCTTTACTCTCATTGGAGCTCATATGGTTTCAAAAGTAAAGAAAAAAGGGCAGGACTAGGAAGTGAATCTGCTGTAAGCACTGCGAGGAAGCCTCAGTGTCCCAGCATTCAAAATGGTCCCATGTGGACTCATTTCAAGCAGAGGATGCAACCAAATTATTTGGAAGGCAAAAGTCAGTCAGCACGCTCCGCTGGCCCTCAGGCATCCTAACCTTACTCCTGTATTCACCATCTACTCCAACTGCACATGGCCAGGCACATAATCTCCCATTTCATTAACTTTAGATCTTTGAATGGGAATTTTCTCTTAGCTCATGTGTATTACACCTGAGGAGTTAATATTTTCCATCATCTCTGTTTCCAGACCTACCAAATGTGAAATTTCAGGCAAGGGGAGTTTGCTGCTTTTAGAGAAATGATGAAGTGCACACTGACAACTTGAGTTACCCAGTGCTTCGTCCCCTATCTCTCCCATCAGTCAGTGTTCAATGACAGCAGTCTGCAGCAGTCTGCACCTACTTTTTGTGACAACACCTTCCAGGTGGATGATGTTGGGGTGGTCGAACTGCCCCATGATGCTCGCTTCTCCCAGGAAATCTCGCCTTTGCTTCTCTGTGTAGCCCACCTTCAGGGTTTTGATAGCCACTGGAAACTCACGTTTTCCCTGCAGTTTCAGCCGTCCACTGCAGACTTCTCCGAATTCACCTTCAGAAAAATATCAGAAAGTATCACAGTATGCCTAAGGAATGCAGAGCACATATCTGTTTAGGATACTGCCTGTCTTCTATAGAAAGCTAATCAAAAATACCCAGGGCTGTCCCACATTTGTGCATATAAAAAGTAGAACATCACAGCGATAAACGTCACAAACAGCCAGCATAGCACAAGCCATAAACACAAGAAAACTAGGAAGCTGCAAATCTCAGTCTTTTAGAAAGATAACCAGAGCTGAATGTAACATTCCCAATGACAGATTTGATCCCACTCTAAATGTGAGCTCTTCCAGTACATAATTTTCCTAAATTTAAAGAGCGATGCTCCAAATTCCATTGGGCTTTTTCTCATTTCATGATATTTTTGCCTACTAGATGAAAGACTCCTGTCATATCCTGTATCGATGCTTTGTGTAGATAGCTGTAAAACACAAACCAGTTGCTTCTTAACCTTCCTTTGCTAAGTTGAATAGATGGAATGCTGTTACCCTCTTACAGCAACACATATTTTTATGGACTATGCACTCTTTCCAATTTTACAACTACCTTTTTCTAGAGGTAGCCTAAGTGGTTATTTTTCCTGGTGAACAGTAAATTATCTTTAAAAACACAGTATCAGAGGATGCCAGATACTCCTGCTGTTGGATGTGAATCCAAACAGCTTAATTTGAGCAGAAATGGAAACTTAGTCTTTTAACCATGGAAATTAAATGCTTTGGACTTTGGTTTGTGCTTGTTTTTGCCCTTCTCCCTTTTTAAAAAATCTCAGATGAACTTTCAGTCTTAATTTTTGCTTCAAGACTGACTTTAATCAACAAGGAAAAAAAGATGAAAGTAGTGCAAAAGAATCTGAACATTAAGTGATTAATTTCCCTTAGCATTCATAGAAGTAGCTCAGCTAGGTCCAAACTTGTGTGTTTTCTGCCATTTTTAACTCAGTCACTGAAATTAAAAATTGCAGACAATGGCAGGTTTGTCCCCGGCTTCTACTGAAACAAGGGTATGCTCCACATATCTTGCAGAGTGCCTAACTGCACAAATATTTCACAGCCCTTTTCTGGTTTTTAATGTTATAAACACCAGCCCTCCATGCTGCTAGGGGTCACAAAACACATTTCCATACCAGCTCCAATAACTCTTTCAATGGTTATGCATGAAGCTTCTATTTCCTTGGCAAACTCGTGGACAGCTTGATTAGGGTCCTCGTAGGTGTGGGGATCAATGTAGGTTCTTACACCAGGCAGTTTAACTGCAAACACAAATTACAGTGTTAACAGCACGTGACACAGCAGATGAGGATAATGCTCATTCCTATCCCTTGCACTGTCTGCTTTGCCAAAAAACACGGCAGCAGGGAAATCTATTTCTACTGCAAAAATGAACAGATAATGCTTTTTGAATGCTCTCTGAGGATGCCCCATGCTTTGAAACACTGTGCAAGTGAAAGCTTTCAGAAAATGACATTTAGTTTATATGTGACACACGTGCATCTTCATCATATTTAGGAAAACCCATGACAGTGGTCAGCTGGGAAGACAAGCAGCTTAAAGTTCCTCTTGGTGCTGAGCAATGGGCTGGTCCAGGGCTTGGTGCAAACCTGTGCCATCGGGAGACCTAGCTTCATGCCGAGCAACTGTTAGAGAATGCCTGGGTGACCTTGGGCAGGCAGCTCTGCCTTTGCACACTGCAGTGCCTCATCTGTAATTCTCCCCACCACAAAGGTTAATAAAGGCTTTGAGGTGTTTGACAGCACTGGAACAAGCCCTGTAAGCTGGTTATAGCCCAAACAAGCAGCCCTCCTGCAGGAAGGGGACTCCAGGAAGAGGAGTACAAAATGAGGAATGCTGAGCAACAACTTGCAAAGCAAGTCAGATGGATGGCAGTTGATGGAGAGCTGCAATAAGTTATGCCCTACCACTCATATATTAACTAATCAATCAGCCACATTATTTCAGATGGAGTTACTGAAATTTAAATGAACAGAATATTTGCAGTACAAAGCCTGTGGGTTGTACCAGTGTAAATGTAATCAATACCAGGCTTTCTCTACAGGACTCGAGAGGAAAAAAAGTATTTTCATTATCTTTATTATAAGTTTGTTTTGACAATCATTAAGGCTACTCACATGAAGAAATGCTCATCAGTCTAATAAGACAGCTACATTACACAGTGGCTCTTAATTGATTTGCTTCCTGCTGCCTTCATTACATAGCACTAATGGAAATCTGACTTTTGCTCACGATACGTTTGCCTTTTCCACCCCAAAAGGCACTTTACTGTTACACATCCACAGATCCCACAACATTTTATTAAGGAAGGCTTTTTAGATGCTGGCTTTGGAGGTACCAAAGGACTGACAGTAATTGTAATATGTACTTTTCAGCATCACCATAGAGGCTCTTTTATTCAGACCACCTTACAGTCATTAATATGGCATTTCTGGAAGCTTCCTAAGAGTAAGAAGTGAACATTAATTCCTCATGTCTTGCAGAGGTATCCAAAGCAAAAGGTAGCTGTGGGCTCAGTCCTCACAGCCAGCTGTGGGCTGGCTGGAGTGGAGCAAATGTTTACAACAGGTAATCTGTACAGATGCACCCAGTGCACAGACTGAGAGCTGTTACATGCCAGGCCAGGCAAAATTAAAAGCATCTTGAGTCACACTGCGTATCCCAGCACCATGAAACAAAACAAAATGGCTGGCTAGGCTGATCCACTGCAAACAGCATTCTGTTTGCTCCATCCTGGAAAAAGAATGTGCAGGCTTGAATAGGTGGGCACAAATAAGAATTGTTCCAACTCTCACGTCTGCACTCTGTTCTTTGTGTGGCTTGGAGCAGGGGCAGATGGGGACTTACTGAACAACAGAATTATCTGGATTCTTTTGTGAATTAACAGCAAAATGACTTCTGAAAAAAACCTCTCAGTTGTATTTCTCATTACCAGGCAGAGCAAAAAAACACATATATCCATGTTGGAGCTTTACTCACTGTGGCCATTATGAAAATGCATCTTTTCTTCTTCTGGGTCTTGTTTAGCCTTGCTGTAGCCGCACCGCCTGGAAAAAAAAACAAGAACAACAATAAAAAAGAGTGCTTTTGTCTCTGGAATAGCAGAACCCCCCTCGTTACCTCAGTTGGGCAAAGCACAAAAACCCAGAGCAGTGACAAATCCAACCTCTCAAGTGGCCGTTCTGCTGCTGTCCCAGTTTTAGCTCATCAAACTACTTGCAATTTCCCTAATGGGATTCAGGGCCCAAGGCCCACTGACTTTCAATTGGACTTGTGCTTCTAAATCCCACAGATGCCTCTGAAAACTCCATTCTGCCATACATCTAATTTAGCTATTATTATGAAGAAAAAAGCAAGAGCAGGAAGGACAATGGAAGGGGAATGGGATGAAACATTAGAATTGCAGAAATGGGATCTCCTAGTCAACAGAGCTCAAACCCCAGCTTTTGCAGGTACCATCCTGTATGTACTGCACTGTCCCTTTACCCACTGCATTTGCACAGAACTAAACGTTTTTTGGTATTGTAAAAATAGCCTTATGCTAACATAACATGCAAAATGATAGGGCTAAAACAAATAACTGTCTGTTGGTTCACTGCCTTCCAGGGTCTGCTATATACTCCCGGCTCTGACTGGGTTTCCTACACACCTCCTACCTTATATCCAGGGGAGCTACCATTCATGCAATCCCTTCTGACCAGCAGCAAGACAGGTGGAAGGCACACAGTCACTGCCTGACCTATCTTACATCTGCATTACACCAGGCAGTGCAAGGATGCTGCTGGATCCCACAACAGAGCTGTGAACACCACCATATGGGAGTCACGTCTCCCCCAGGGAACCTCCCTACCCGTCTGTGGCTGCCCTGCCCTGACTCAACCTTTGCACTGGTTCTCTAGTGGATGCCACCACACCAGCAGTAAGTGGCTGCTTCGGTGGCATTTCTGAGACCTGCTTCACATCAATAACCACTCTGGAAGCTACAGGGTAACCGCATAGGCAAGGACAGCCACTGTATACACACACATATGTATTTTAAAGTATGGGATGAGCTGTGTAGGATGCACATATATCTGTCATTGTTTTCAAGGACCCAATATAATAACTGGATACAGGAACTGAATCATCCTGAAAGCAAACCACATGGACATGAGACATAGGAACATTCCTTGTAAGAGTGAAAAACCTACAAGCAACGCTCGCAAGCCAGCCAGCACACAGCTGGACAGCTGGTGTTATACCTCCAATAGAAAGCCTCGATTTGCCACTTGAAACTGAGAAACTTGGGAGACTTCTCTTTCATCACCCAGGATTTTGGGACAGGGCATGCACACGCTCCAGCATAACTCACAGCAAGGAAGAGTGTATGATTAGCAGAAACAAAACTGCAATTAGGAGGAGGCAGTAATAGGCATCTGCATGAAACATGCCCTCAGCGTGAAGTCCTATTACTGTGAACTGCTGTCTGCCTGGTTGCAAGGGGCCAAGCAGCCTTTCGGCTATAGGATTTTGGCACCAGATCTGTGAAACGATTAAAAACAAAAGCCTGGTAAGGGGATGCAGGCAGGGCTGCTGGGCTCGGTCTGGCAGCACTGGGCCCCAGAGGGTTGAGAAGGGCAAAGAAATACGAGCTACGTGGTTACTGCCAGGAGGACAGCAGGGATGTGGGCTTACCTCTACAAAAGGGAAGATGTGCCAAGGCGAGACAGGAAAACAGTAGAGGCGAGTAGAGGGCAATGGATTGCTACAAGGTGCAAAAACAAGGGGGGAGTGACTAGCAAAGCAGGGGGGCACAGGCACAAAGATGACAAGGCCTATACACAGAGAGTAATGAGTAAGCAGGCTATCCATGCAGGGTGCAATTTCAGCAGCAGCGACAGAACCACGGCCAAGCAGAGACCATTGTGCTCCAAATGCAAAACCAATGATAGAGGCAAAGAACAGCCCAGAAACACAGCTTGTGGGTTACCCCCACTTTGCTCTTGGCACTGCTCTTCTCCTGGCGCTAGCAGCAGCAGTGCCATTTCCCATGCCGAAACCCTCACAGTAAAGGCCATTTTAAAGGGTATTTTTGTTCTTATGATCCCTGGGTGAAAATGGGTTCTCCTACTTTATCATGCTGTCTTCCCCTGAAAGCCAAACAACTAAAGACAGAAGTCTCGGTATCAGTTCCCACTTCTGGCAATCCCAATGTTTCAGTTCTGCAGGTTGCCACAACTATCAGAATCAGCTTTCTGCAGAACTACCTTTCTGCACTGGGGTGTGCACATAAAGGAGAGGCGTATATTCAAAAACTCAAAATTCCTCAATTCATCCTTGTTCTATTCACCTAAAGCACATATGCCAACATTGGCTTATATGAAATGCAAAAGTTTATTTTGTTCATCTTTTCAAACAAATGTCCTATTTCTTCCTCAGATTTAGAGTGCTTCATTTAAAACATACTTTTCTACCACTACTCTTTTTACTAAATGTATCTCGCTCATCAAGAAGGAGGAGAGAGAGACAGGGAATGTGTGACCACTTGACGTACAGGGTTCTAAGCACACCATAATGCAAAGCACTGTTCTGCCCCACAGGGATACACTTAAAGGACCCATGTAAACAAGTTGGCTTTGGCTGTACCCTCCACAGAACTACCCAGAGAACCAGGCTATGCACATCCTATCTGAGGCTAAACCTCATTTCTTCCATTCTGGACCTTCAGAAATAAGTTTTCTGACTTTCTTCTCTACCTAAATCCCACAAAAACCTGCTATTCCATATTAAAAGTCCTGATTCAGTAAGTGAATCTAACTAGTAAATGAAATTACATAAATATTCTGGTTTTGCAATATGTTTCTTTGATAGAAAAAGCTCCCATTTGATTGGGAAAATAATCAATTTCTGCATGCGTAATTTTTATTGGAAAAACTGCAAGTCTGAAATCTCTTGATGAAGATTCATTCTCCAATTTACTGTCATTATACAAAACAGATTTCCTTCATCTTTTCTGTATCACATACAATGAAAGCAGAAAGACTCTGACACTGCCTCCCACTGTGCTGGAGACGCTCAGCCAAAGAGTTAACGAAATTGAGCAGCACACCTGGATCTCAGCTCATTTACTCCTGTTGTGGATTTGTCCCAGTTTCTGTATCTAGAAAACAGATGTCCTCTTTGCACAGCTCTGTTTTTCAATAAAAGTATCAGAGGAAAAAAGTGAGACTTCAAATATTCTTCAAGCATCATGTCTTATTTAAAAACTACTTGCAGATTGGCAGGCAGCTCATAAAATATTTATGGAGCAGATTATTAGAGTGAAGTTGTAAAATGATCCCTATATAGGTTTATAAAATATAAAACGGACAGGTAGAAAGATGAAGAATCCAGCTGGGAAACCAATGCCCTCTGCCTTGCATGATGCCAACTAATGGAGAAGAATCCTTCCAGTGTTAAGGCAGGAGAATGCTTGCTGTCCCTGGACAGACTGGGATGCTTGCATCTGGCCCAGTACTTCAGAATACCTTTGCTGGGTGGTTTGTGGCTCCTCAGCTGCCTGGTACACCCCCAAAAGCCACAGAATGCCAAAGGGAAGGAGTTTCCATGTCCCTGTCT
Source organism: Phasianus colchicus (assembly GCF_987193195.1). Classification (NCBI taxonomy): domain Eukaryota; kingdom Metazoa; phylum Chordata; class Aves; order Galliformes; family Phasianidae; genus Phasianus; species Phasianus colchicus. The sequence goes on from NC_143439.1 coordinate 32,503,286, forward strand.
CAGGCCACTACTCTGGTCAAAATCCATGCACAAAGCCAGGAGACTGTCTCTAAAAGCATCTGGATCTCAGACATTCAAGCCCTGGGTGGTGATATGACAGTCTTTGTGACTTTTTTTTTTTTTTCATTTTACAGTAAAATGCCAAAGCATTTCAGCACATGGCCAAAGCATTACTGTAACATGGGGATAACATTTAGAAATCTTCATTGTGGAGAGGGACCTCACTTTGTTAGGTGCAGCCAATACCATAAAACAGTCCGTGTCTTGAAGCGGCATGCAAACTGCTGTCCCGTTCCTGCAGAGATTCATACACATATTCTGTCTCTTACAGACGAGACAAATGAACGCGCTGCACTTATCTGAAACAGAGATGAACCCCCACTTGCTTTTCAGGGGTCAGACCTTCACTCAGAAGCATTTCTTTTACTGTAAGTCTACTTTAAAGAGTGCGCCCAACCCACCTTACGCTGTCATTTCACAAGAGTTTTGCAAGGACAAAGTTGCTGTTTACAAGGGGTTAGTGCTCAGTTCAGGCAATTTTTTCTAAGATGTTAAAGCAATAAGGCTGCATACGTGTTGCAGGGCAGGACAATGTTCCATCCAGAGGAACAAACAAACAGGGCTCTGTCCATCTGGCCAAGATCCTGTCTCCTCTGCTTGTGTGAAGACAATAGCTAGTAGGACAGATAGTTTTATGCTGATTAAATGATGCTGATATTGAGAGCTAAAGGCAAAAAGCCTTCCTACAGTGATGTTGGTCCACGCCCATAATTCACCTTTGTTGCCTGCAAACCTAAAATGTATTTAGTACCATAAAAACATGGAATGTTCAAGGGACTACTGTAAAATGAACATTTTTTCATACTGAGAGTTGTCTCCTATTTTTCTATCCACTTTCCTCCTGCTTTTTTTTTGATGAGGGAGGTATCTGTAATGAGTTACTTCCATTACACTGGATCAAGCTTTTACCATGAGTAATTTGCAGCAAGACATGTAGCTGGGAATAGCTCAGCTCCTCCTCTACCTACTCTCAAAGACCTATAATTTAGAGAACAAGATTGAAAGAGCAGTAAAAGACTGTGAGACAGCAAGCTATGACCTTCAGTTCAGGTCAAAGACACTCCAGATGAGTGGCCCAAGAGGAACCAGGGCAGGTTCCCTTCCTAAGGGCTGCTTTTCAATTGCTCTCCCCCCTCCACTGTGCAGTCCTGCAGCTGAACTCTGACTAACTTGGATGCCTTACAAAGGAAGTTTTGAAATTCCATTTCAGTATTTTTTGCCTTTAGTCTTTCCCTGCACTGATTTTGCACTGATTGACTCTTTGCTTTCCTAAATCACCACAGAAACAATTAAAAATAAACAAGATACTGTTTCCTTCTCTTGCAGGAAGTGATCTCCATAAATCTCTTTAGAAATGTTGTCATGCCTTCCTATGGCACAGTTGATGACAACCGTGCCTTGAAGTCACTTCTCCCATTTCCCCTCCCAAAACAGCAGCTTGTTGCACATCATTCTCTCTGCAGCTTTGGAGGAAACTTGTGGAGAGTGTTTTCCAAGTTGGCCAACAGCTCCTTGCACATCTCTCTCTTCAAAATTGTTCATTTCATTCCTGTTCTGTTCATGCTCTGTTCCTTGGAGACATTTCCAATACTTCCATTGCTGCCCCTCTCTTCTTGTGGTCCTAGCTGAGGAAATCTGAAGCACAAATCCCAAACAGGGATTGCTTGTGTGTTGGTGGTACAGGCATGACAGAAAACAGAAATACCAGGAGGTGTACAGCAGAAATACACACCAGAACAGCATTTTGCAGTCAAACACTTCAAGCTGAGCAGTTGAGCTTGCTAATACTGCTCTTAAGCACTCAGAAGTTATGAAAACTAATTTAAAGATACCCCAAAACATTGCACTAAAGGACACAGAAATGGTCCATGACAGCTGTGCTCCACTACCAGAGACCATAAGCCCGCTGACATCATGCAGAGCCTCAGCATCCCCCAGGAAACACAGCAGAGCAGATTCACATGTCTCACTCAGCTATGCAAAACCTTCAGAGCTTAACAAGCAAGTAAGGGAATCTCAGCACTTCTATGATCTCAAGGAGGGATTCAACAGGGAAGATTTTGCAAGACTCCTAGCAGGCTGAGGTTACAGCTGATTCAGAGATCTAAAACACTTTTCCATCCAGGGAACAACTCAACCCACGTCCAGTCAAACCAAGAGAAATTAAACACACACTTCCTTTGATGAGTCGGAAAAGAGGGGAGAGTATAGAAGAGCAGAAACTGGTGAGTCAGCCTGGCAAGAGGTGGTGGCAGAACATGGCAGCATGCAGCACACACACCCAGCTCCCAGTGCCCGCAGAGATATGCCCAAAGCTGCCAGGACATATCGCTGCAAACAGCACCATGTCATCAGACCAATGACATACAGCTCGTTCCACTGACATGCACATTACACGCCATTAAAAGCCAGAACCTGTACATACCCACCTGCCCTCCACCCCTTATAGGGGACCAATACCCCACTTTTGGTGACAGAAAGCAGAATTTGATGAATTGTCCAGCACGCATGATGTTAAGCTCTGTTATGACACATAACATCTCCAGTGTGTTGTCTGGATCGATCATGGTGTAATGTATCAGATTTTTCCTCTGGGAACCCTGCTCTTGCTGGGGGAACACTCTGCCTTGGGTCATGCTATTTCCAGTTGTTGAGATAGACAAGCTGGATGCAGAGGGCAGATGAGAAAGTGATTTCCAGGGCAATACAAGAAAGGAAAGGAGAGGCAGACTGTGCACAGAAACATGGAGGTGGGACACAAAATAGGAGCCAGCGCAGGAGGGAACACTGACCATATTAGGCTCGGATAGGCAACAGCACGCAGAGAAGAAGCCCACCCACAGCCATGATCGCAGCAACTGAAAAGCAAACAAAAAGGCCCAGGATAAGGAATAATCCCACTGTCCTGGCAATGACCAAACACATTAGCAACATTATTATACGCCCTTCTTCCCTTCTGTTTTAATTATTATTTGGCTCTTAACACTCTGGGCTGCAAGGATTTCATGGCACGGGCTACTGGTGATAAAAATGCCTTAGAAAAATCAGTTAGATCCTAGTCCTGCAAAACAATTAACCATGCGCTTCCCATACCTAAGAACCACCATTAGGGTTAATGGGGTCACCCATGTGCTTAAACTTAAACCTTGGAGCAGGCAAAGTGACTATTTCCACAAGCATGTGTGCAGTACTTGTACAATCACCTTTAAGATACAAAGCAGTGGATGACTGCAAGCCCTGCTTTTACAGACCGTTATGCACGTACTCACTCAGTCCTTGTGTTTTGCACGTGCGTTATGAATCTGCAGGAGCAGAGCCTTATGAGTTGTGTGAGAGCATTCATCCCACATCAAGTCAAAGCGTGATGAGCTGAAAGGCACCATGTGCTCACAGCTCACTTTCAGAGGCTGCCAAGCCATTACATTTATCAGAATATGTACTTGCCTGGCATCAGCCTGTACCTCAGCAATTGCCCTTCAGCCTTGTCAGAGAACGTGCCATGGACAATTTTCTGTTAGCAAGACTATTAAAGTGATACATCCAAAAAAAGAACATAGGGCAGAAGAAACAACAGGAAGATCTTGAATAGCACACACACGCACAGGCTCAGCAGTGTAGACCACAGCAAAAGTCAGATGATGATCTCTCATTATTTCTCCTAAAATCATTGTGTGTTCTTGGAAAAATAAAAATTGTGCCATTCTGAGTTTTAAAGTACACCCTACCATGCCTAAACACATTAAAATAACCTATTTAGACAAAATTAACATTCTGCAACTGCACCATCCTAAATTATGATGCAAAATAACTTCAGGCATGCAATGATTTACAGAATTATATACTGGATTATGTGCTTACTTAAATTAGAACTGGTGAAGAATGGCTCTCTAAGCTCCTTTCACATCAACACAACAACTCACCAGCATTTTATAAGCAGCAATGTCTTTTTTTTAAAAAAAAAATTTGCTATAATTGACAATATTTGGTATTTTCATGATGCCCCAGATTGTGGAGTCATTAATACGGGAGAAGCTCAGCTTTCATTAAATCTCTTGATCCAATTTAACCCTGGATGTCCACGACTCAAAAGCCCCAAAAAGGCCAAAAGGAACCAATGATTAATTTGTTTTGTGTTGACTCTGCTTTTCAGCGGGTTCAACCTCACAAGATCTGAGGGCAGACACATCTCTAAAAGATCACTGCAGCTGTAACTATAACCACTCCCCAGTTAGCTTACATTTTAGCAAAGAGTCCTTTTCCCCCCTCAGGCATTTTCTAACAGTTGCTGTCACCAGTCGTTCCCACACTGCTCAGCATGAAAGTTAAGGTTTTTGAAACAACAGTTCAATTAACCTAAAAGCAATGACTTCCATACAGTTAAAAGAGCTCAATAGTTTCTGAAACAAAGAAAACTACTCAAGCACCTCATCAGAAACTGAGCTGCTCTGAAATAAAACCTGCTCCCAGCACTGAAGCCAGAGTACTTCAAATCCCGTGCTCTTTTGAGGTAGAAAAAACGCTCAAGTGCAAGGGAGGTATGCCTTGATAGAGCCTTACTCCTGCACTCCAGTCACACAGTGCTGTGCTGTGTCACTTTGGGTCAAAATACTCAAAAGTACAGCATGAGGAAAAATCTAAAGCTATTAGAAACAAACTAAACTGGTTCACTGAACAACAAAATTCACTTTCCAGTCCCAGGAGTACCTGCAGAGGTAAGTCAATGGAGTACTTAAACCTGAGAGCACAAAGTATTCATTATTGCTCATGTTAGAAGGACATCTTGATTTGGCAAAGATAAAGATATGAAAATTCTGAGGGCAACAGAACTGCACATTAAACTGCAGCAAACCCCTCATCCACCATGCCCCGATGGTCACCCCAGGAGGAGCAGAGTTTTCTGGTCTCCTCACACCACATGAGGATTTTTTTAGTTTAGAAACTGAAGATTTGAAAATAAATGTTTTCCAGACAAGATCAAATACTGTGACGAGGTAAGAGATCACCATGCAGTGAAACACGTCTGGACTTCTTCAAGGTTTTAACATCTTTAGCCAGCAAGCAGACCTTTACTGGGAAGCGATCGGACTTGAGGACCTCAAAACTACCTGTGCACACGCACTGTCTCCTCCAGCCTTACTGAACCAGCCAGCAAACCACAAGGGGAGCTTGTGGGGGTTGTTCCTCAGCTCCAGCAGATGGTTGGAGTCCCTCAGATTTGCTGAAGGTTAACAGATGATGTTTCTGCATAACAAGGAACATTATTGAGAGAACATCTGCAGAGTTAAAACCCCTTTTCTGTGAAAGAACCAGCAGCGTTTACAGGAGACAGGCTGGCTTTGAATGCTTGGAGCCTTGTGTCCTGGGGAATGGCTGCAGATGGTCAGAGACCAGGCTGGGAAACCGGGGCCTGCAGCATGGCCTCTGAGATCACCGCTGGGAGAGCTGGGTCTGCCAGCATGGCCCAGCTTCTTGGCTCGACCCAGCTACCATTTTCAGCGATCTTGGACAGGCAAAGCTAACAGTTCTCCAGCTCCAGCAAAGGTGACCCCACTCACGCTCATGTGGTTTGCAAACACAAGTGTCCAGAGAGTGAACTTTTAATAAACTTGTGCTAGGAGTACTGAACACCCCTGGCACTGTTTCAAACCCTGAACTATATGTTTTGTTAATGAAATATATCAGATAGGCCTCACGACTGCGCCTTCAATGAATGTAATTAATTTACCACAGGTCTGCAGATGACCCAGACAGCATTTGGAATTAAACTAAATTTCTAGTGGCGAGATGCATCTCAGTGAGACTGCCATACTGAGCTGAGGCTTATAAAAGTTATAAGTTGAAGACTTGGAGTCATGATAAATGAAAGCCTCATCCGCTGCTTTTAATGAGTTGCTCTAATGGGATGTTCTTTAGAGGTTTGTGATTAGAAACCGCAATATTTGAGGATTTCTGGGAAGATTTTTGTAATCCTTCCTGCAGCCTTGAGCAATGCCCGTGATTGCTCCCTGCATCTCCAGGTCAGAATGTCAGCTCTGCACCAAGCACCTCCAGACTCAACGTGCTTGCTTCAGTCACCAGAGAAGCACCATTATTCGCTGCCAACTGCAGGGAATATTTTATACTCAGCCCAGACCTATATAATGTTTAAGGAGTCACCTCCTCTTCCTACTGAGCTGTGTGTAGTTCACATGTTAAGGCATGTCTCTTAGTGACAGACAGTAACTGAGAATGAGAAGCCCAAGCAGGCAACATATACACAGTCATTATGGGAAGAGAGACACTTCCAAGGAAAGGAAGCACACTTGGAAACATCCCTTGCATTACACTCTGAAGCCACTGAAAGTGCAGATAACCTTTTCTGCAGATAAGAGCCCAAGTGCTGCAACATGGTGCGCCTCCAAGAGAGATCACACTTCCTACATCTAGTGTCCAAAGAAGAATGGAATATTCACATATTCAGAGGAGCAGCGGGACAACAGCCTGATTTTCTTCTTCGTCCTCTACCCACTCCGCAGCCAAGAGAGACACTGTAAAACTCTACTTCAAAACAAGTACATACGGGGCTTTCATCAGCGCTTGGCAGCAACTTGGAGCTGCTACCACAGAAGTCAAATTGCATTTTTAGCTTGAAAGGCATCCCAGTTCTCTTGACCAAGGGGAAAAAGTACTTCCACAATGCCATCAAATGCATCATCTGGATGAGGAGCTTTTGCTGTACTGTCCCACATTTCCCCAGTCAGATGGAGCTTATGCCAATCACTTTTCTGTTTGTGGTGGTTCTTCTGTCCATTCCCTCAGCTATTACTGGAATAATTCATACATTCTTGGGGCTTAATTTCTGATCAAGCCAAGGTCATCAGAAAGCAGATTAGCCTGGGTCCCTAAGTCCTTCTCTAAACTGCAGTGACTTAGACTGGCTTGCTGTGTGTTTGTATGGAAGTACTAAGCCCACAGGTGTTCAGAAGGAAAAAGAAATGAGGTACTGGAGCAGGCAAAGTGGCAAAACTGATCTATGTAGGCCTACAGGCAAAACATTAGATGTAAAGATTATGGGCAGCAGATTTCCACACCAGCTCTGGGATGGCGGACCTGTGGAGAAAGGGGAGTACCAGAGTGCTTCTTTTTTGGAAAGGGATCCTGAGCAACAATACTGTTAACACTCCTCTCCTGCAAAAGGTAGGAATAAAGAGCAAAGAGGCTCTTAATGTGATGGAGATAGTAAAAATGCTCACCCAAAAGCAGGTGGCACTACACCCTGCCTCCTCTTGGTAGATGGGAATCTTGAATTGGCAAGAGCAATAGTTTCTCCAGCAAAATCCTTCCTGTTGCCATATGGATTACAGGCGATATTTGGCAACAGGCACTATCAATAAAATGGCTACAAATCATGGGAGACAATGTCCTGTAGGAAGAAGGAAGAATAGGCAGGAATGTAGAGATAAAAATCCTCTTTAAAGTCACAACGAACAAATACTGTGACTCATGCCGGAAAAATTCTCTCTATGAAAAATGTTATGTATGACCTGCCTCCTGTTTCCTATGGAAATATTGAAGAAGTGAACTATTTTAAGCCCTGACACATCTTGGAAAAAGATGTGGCGGGTCAGGAGGGGGCTGTGGAAAAATTCATTTTGACCTTCCACATCACAGAAGGCTGCACATGCTGGCTTGGGACCTGGGATACACACTACAGTCCTCTCAACCTCTCTACTCTATGAAAGTCACTTTTTAACAAGATGCACATATTTGTGTCCAGAAACTAGCCCTCTGCCACCACAGGGGCTGATATTTAAAAGTCTAAATCAGCTAAGGTCAAGGATGGATACTCCGGTGCAGAAGCTTCTAATTGCCAACACCCAGGTGGGAAGATTTGTCTTTGCTTTGTCTTTCCAAAGCTAGTTTCCTGCCAGAAGTGTCTTTCTATGTATGCACAGCATAGGGAGAGGCGCAATTTTTGCTGCCTCAAATTTATTTTTCTTAAGTTCTATAAAAATCTCTGTCCAGTTCTTTAAGAGATCACTTTAAATTGAAAAGTCAATATGGGTAGCTGGCTATAAATGCAGACATACAGTACACTTCTTAGTTTTTCTGAGCAGCTTTCGCAAACATGCTTAGCACTGACCTAATAGCATTCCCATTTTACTCTGTAAAAGTCCATTCCTTTGTTTAATACTGCAAAGCTCTACTGCCTGGAGGACTGCAGGGAGCTGCAGGTTCTTAAGACTGACCCCAATATCCCTTCAGTTTTGTAAACAGCGCCCGAGGGACAATGCAGGGAAAACTGCTCTGGAGCTGTGGATCTCCCTCGCAGGCTGATGGAAACCTGCTTTGGCTGGGCTGTACCCTCACCTCCTGTCTGGGTTTGTAGGATTTGAGGGCTGATACCACAACAACAGATGCAGCACCTCATTCCCTTTGCAATGTGTAGCACACATCCTGGCTACTGGCATTTTCTGACAACTGAAGCAAAAGTCTAACAATTTTAAATTACTATATACTTCAATAAGGTACAACAATGCAAATGCTAACTGATTCAAGCATTGCTAAGAAAGCAAAATTTAGCCCTCCTGTATCTGTAAAACGTATTCTGCTGTTGAGAATAACACAGTCCTAAGAAAACAAAGATAATAACTCTATGTTCTTTAATTTAATGCTTGTTTCTGGTTTAATAATAGATTTTCATTCCACTTTTCTTTTTTTGCCCAGACAAGTACAGTCTGATTTAGTGAATCTCTTTGATTTGTAACCCTGATTGTTATATAATTAATACGCCCTTGATGCACAGAGCAGGAGACTTCAACAGTTCCCAGCTATTTTGCTTAGCGGTATTTATGACCTTGGTCAGAGGACACATTATTTACAGGAAGCGTTTTCTTGAGCATCTGCAAGTACATCAGCTCAGAAATGCAGTTTAATTGTTTAGGGCAAAGCGCATTCAGTTTCAAATTCCCAGGAACCTCCAGCTTCAGAAACAAAGCTCATTTCCACAGATGGACGCTGGCTTGTGGAAATGCCACTGTGACTAACGTTCAGTTGACCTTTGGTTTAGGGCCAGCAGCCAACGGGAAATGCCAAGCTGTTATTTACATTTGTTCAAAAGAAGCGAGAAGCTGTAGAGATATTTGAAAGCAAAAAGGGAAGAGGTGTGGAAACTTCTGCCTCCAGGGCCCCAACAGAAAATAAAAAGCCTGTGGAGCAACAAACTTCTGAGGCATACTGCTAGGAAATTACTTTCTGAACTGCGAGCATGAGGAGGGCTGCTCTCAAGTCCCTGCACTCTTCTGCCAGTTCCACCAAGTGCTCTCAGTGCCCTGCCTCCTGAGATGCTTGCTTTTGCTCAGCACGTGGGAGGGCTAGCACAAAGAGATATGCTATAGAGCATCTCATAGAGCAATATCCTAATTCTGAGGTGCCTAGGAACTCCCATGGTGCCCGGGAACAGCACGGAGCCAGAGATGAGATGCTCATTTGCAGCAGTGCCGGGCTCTGTCCTCACTGCAGCAGACTGAGAGGTTTTTCTTGTAGCTTTGCTGTTGGACAGTACCTGCCCTCCTACATTATGCAGAGAGGAGAAAGTGCTTGGACTCTGCACAGCTTGCTCGGCATAGAAAGCAGCGTGATTTGAGCTGAAGCAAATCCTGGAGTTCAAAATGTCTGAAAGTAATTATAAGAAAGAAATAGAAAAGAAAATTTAACTCCCTAGTACTAAGCGCTGGAACACATAACCTCTCTAAAGATAAAGGAAAGTCTTCCAGAAACGGAAGCAGGTTACAGCTTCAGAAAGGGATTATCCTATGACTTGGAATGCATTTATCATCTCTGCAATGTCACAGCATGAGAGTGACTCCACGAATTGTCTTGAAACTGTATCCAAGGCAAAGCTGCATGACTGACACATTTCATTGGCATTTCTGCTTCTTCCAAACAGGAGACATTTTTTTGTTTTGCTTTAATTTCAATTCGGCTGTCAGCTTTTTCGGTTTCTGGGGTTTATTTTTCTGCTTTGAAGAGTTACTCCACACAGTAGACAGGCTTTAAAATACACAGGAACTCAAAGTGGCCAAGAACTCCTGCAGCGTTGAAAATAATTTTCTAATGACAGACGAAACTTTGGCGCTAGAGGCTCCTCTAGCACCTCCAGCAGAGAGACTGGGTTCTTACCAGTCTAGAAGGAAGATTAAAAATCTGAAAATGGATGTAGTTCCTCTTTTGTTCCCCAGAGACAATACAACCCATGGAGATATAGTACCTGTAGGTCTGCAACAGCAGTCTCAGGCCAAGGCCCATGTCAAAGTGGGATGGCAGCTGCTTCAATTTTAAGTTTATCTTCCTTAACCATTTCCTCACAGCTCGTTCCTAGGCAGGCCTGCTTTGCTTGGTTCTCCATCCAGATAGCAAAGAGAATGAATGTGAAACAGCAGATTCCTCCAATCCCTGCACTTGCTGCTTCTACACTCAGCGTGGTACCATGGAGAAGCTCCCAAGAGCCTACAGCTGCCTGGAGTTTCATGTAGATTGGTGAGAGTACAGGACAGGAAGATTAAGGCAGCAGGAGAGGAGAGGATAAAACTCCAGCAGTCAAGGGCTTTATAAATATGTCGAGGGATAAAGAGCCAAGAGGAAGCACATCCTGGAAAGCCCATCAGGGCAAAGGACAGAAGGCCGTAGCTAACTAAAACTGCTGATAAATGGCTCGCTTGCTCAGATCTGAGCAGGGTAGGAACAAAAAAGGCCAAGTGCAAGTGTATGTCCTCAACAAAGGGATCCTTATCATGTCCAATGCCTGTGGGAAGAGCTGCAGCCACTAGCTGCCACAGGATACGGCTACGAAGGGACACGTGTCCCTCCACCTGAGATTCATGCCTAAATATCCCTCCTGTCTGTGTTGATAAAAACATGCATTGAGGCTGACGGAGGTCAAGTCCACATCCCTCTGTCTGTCTGACTGGAACAAGGATCTGACCCAAACCCTCCAGCCTTTAAAGAGGGATTTGAACACCAGCTCACAGAGTTTAGAGTCATGTCTTTTTGCCCACAGCTTTTCTGGAGCCACTAGTATAACCGCTTATACTCTGCCCCATGCTGCTGCTTGCTTCTCATGCAAACCAGAGCATTTATTTTTCCTATTTTTAAGCCCAACAAGTCTCTCAAAGCAGATGACAGGAGCCTGAATAGCTGAGTTGGAAGTGTTTGTCAGTTTCTGACCTTTACTGGAGAGGAGTCTGGCAACCACATACCTGTCAGGACAGGAAATAACTGTGCTTTTCTACAGATGCTGTATGACTGGGGACAAAGCTGTTCAGCCTGGCTGGATTTCACTGCGGTGTGCTCACTGACAAACATTTTCAATTCCTCTTTGAAACAAGACTCTCAGCTGATACGTTCAGCATCAGTGCAGTTCCTCTGCCAGTATCTTTTAACTATCTAACACAATGTCTTGCAACGCATAGTCACCTTGCTAGACCCAAGCTCAAGAAAGCAAGACTGTGAGGTACTTTCTAAGCCAAAGTGTTTATGTTGCTTTGAAAACAAATTCAGCATCACCAATAGATGCTATGCTGGCATGGCACCTCAGACTGCTATGCATGAATGTCGCTGCACTGTTTGACTGCTGCCATTAAAATAAACGCACTATGTTTTGATAGGTACTGCACTGACTGCAAAGAATACATGTGTAGTATATGAAAAATTGTCTTGTGTGTTGGCTGCTACATAAGTTTAGTGACGCAGTACAAACTGATCCTGACATAAGCCAGATTTTCCCCCAATAACCACAATTCCTTGTTCACCAACAAGTTCCATCAACTCCCATTACAGTTGTCAAAGATTGTATAGTCCAGCCTTTTATCACTTGCCTATGTTTAAGCACATGAGAAGTCTATGGGATTGTTTGATGGCTTAAAGCTGAGCAATTCCCTCCACGTGAGGATCTCTCTGCATAATTTATTAGTGCATGGGGAAAATATTAGCATCCTACACATGAAAAATGAAATCCAGACCTGACCAAACTTAGGGCATTTAGCCATTTGGATGGAATTCTTCTCTTTTTCTTCACAAGTGTTTTCCTGAAGTCACATTTCCTCTGCGAGAAAAGCCCACTGCAAGGTCTGAGTGCAAACATATGGGCTTTAGAATATTTAACCTATTACAACAAGTTCTGCTTATTTTTAAAGTAATAGGAAAACACTCCAGTAAGAATCAAATCAAATCAAATCTAATAATCAGGGCCAGTCTACGCAGAGATGAAAATCATTGGGAAGTGAACTACATCTGTGAGCACACATTCGCGATTCCTGTCTGTCCAAACAGATCAATCAGCCCACCCTCACGCTGCTTTACAACACTACTGCTTGACAGCTCTGTTCACATGCTGCTCTCGCCTAAATTGCGCTAATCAGCTGGTCAGATAAAAGTTATTGCAAAACTTGGAGAAGTGTAAATACACAGCTTCTTCTCTTACCTTCCACTGAGAAGGAAACCGATAACAACAGCCAGCAGAATGACTCCCACTGTTACAGACACAACAATTATAGGAATCTGGCTCTGGTCACTGGATGCAGCTACTGCTGAGATGAAAAACAGAAAATGGAGATTAAGGTTAAAATTATAGTCAGCACTTGCATGGGTCTTTCTTGTGAGGCTGTCAATGAGGTTTCAGTCTTACCAGTTCATTTCTTCTTTTATGGTTTGTGCTTTCTCCCTTTGCTGTCTGTTTCTACTTTGGAAGGGAAGTGGGTGGAAAGGAACCAAAACACATAAAAAACCAAGCCAAAACCCAAACTAAATTGTATCTCATCACTGAATTCAGAAATTAAGTGTTAAAACAACTCAGCTTTTGAGAGAGCAAGCTGGAGTTCGCCCTTCCCAGGTCAGCTGCATTGGAAGTCACACAGATAAAAAACAAAACAGGCAGGGAAAACATTCATGGAATAATATTGCTGCAGTTTCTAAATAGGCGATGTGAACAAGATCTGCGACAATTAGCATTATCTGTGCCTCAAGAAGCTATAAACAATTAAACCCCAATTCCTTGTAGCATCTATATCATACAGCCAGAAGGTGGTTACTGTAACATAGGAATCTGCTAAGACACACACACTGCCTGGTCGTTTTATCTGCTAAGGAAAGTGTAACTGTGTCAGCCCATCCTTGTAAAATTCCCTCCTGACAAAATGCAGTAGATGAGTCCCATGATAAAGACACAAGCAGAAAGGTCAGAAAATCAGTGTTCAAGAACTAGGTTTTGCCATATGTTAACTATGTTAAGCAGGTGAGTAGATTCTTGAGGCCTGACAAATGGAAATGCTAACAACACCCATGCTGTGCTTATCTGTTTAATACTGCAGGGGAAGGGCTCCACCTCTCCCCAGAGATTTGCACACAGTGATTCCCAAGCAGAAACCTAAGCCTTCTCACTTTCCTCTCTCCACCACCAGCTACTCAGCTGTACATCCCTGCTCTGGGGTACAGATCTGGCCTCCTCCTCCATGAACACATTTGGCTGTTTTACGGGACAAACCTCGCTATAGCTGCTGACGGGGAGAGGAAGTGCCTCCCTGGCCTTAGTCCCAGATGCAACTCCAGCCACTCCAGGGAGAAGCAGAAATTGATTTCTGAGCTGCAGAAGACCTTTAACCGAATGACTGAAATAAAGGGGGTCCTTAGCACAGGATTAATTTTATGGAGGCTATAAAATAACTGAATAGTGCCCCATATTAATTGTTAAAAGAAAAGAAAGAAGAAAAGGTGAGGCACTGAGCATGCAACGGGTTTCAAGTAGCTCTTCATATGGGAGCTCTCCAGTGCTTGACTGCAAGTGGTGGGCTCAGGAACAGTAAATGATTTCAGAATGACTGGCCCAATACATTAAAATTTAATGTTAACTGCTCCAAACCTGTGCCATCATCCAGAGATTTTATTAGCCTCACGAATTTATAGAAGCTCCTTAAGATGATGCTTTATTGCTTTCTTGACAAAATAATTAAAAAGAAAAACATTTAAAGGAGAACATTAAGCTATTACTCTGGAGGTTTTTTGCACAGCTCAAGGGATGGCAAAGTAAGGTGGACTCTGTTGTGATATATGGTAGAAGGGGAGCGTGAATTTGTAAACCAGTCTGGGACCTTGCTGCCACGTGAAGGAGGGGATTTGCATTACCTTGTCTCTGTGACAACATCTTGCTCCCTCCTGAGTGATCAGCTGGACTAATTCACCAATACAGCAGAAAAATAGCGTTGGGCAATTTAGTCTGTGGCCAGGTCAGGAATGAGCTCTGTGGCATTCAGAAAGGGGGAAGCATCAAGTGGGCACACCCAGCTACAGCATCCACCTAAACATGAACTTCCGCTGAAAACTGCAGATCTGGCTCCAACGCAGTTCTTTGCAGAACTGCACATTCAGGCAAGAGTATGTAAAACAAAGCCAAAGATTGGAAAAAGAGACAAATCCTGATGAAGTTACAGGTTTTTTCATCCCCTCCACTTCTCAATGCTTAGATCACTCAGCTGTTAGCAACTGTTGTGATAGTTCCTCCAAATGTATACAAACAAATTTACAGAAACACTGTGAACTGGAAACAAAATATATTGCTTGGTCCAAACAATTTTGGAAGGTGAGCAGATGCTTCATTCCCCCAACAGTCTCCGCAAGGCTTGTGTTTGCGCCTGAATCAAAATTAATTGCTTGGGTTCTCCAAAATGTTCAGTTCTGAACTTCGACATCACACTAGGACTTCAGACTTCACTTGCTTTCAAAGCATCTGTTTCTCTGGGATGCTGGAACACAGGAAAGCAGTGGGGAGTCTGCTCACTCTTCTGGCACCAAGGCTGACTTTGTATAGGGCTTTGGGGGAGGAAAAAAACACTCTTTTTGAGAGGTCTAAAATGTCAAATGGAGCTTCATTTGTGCTAGGTACTGAGGCTTATTTTACATTTCACAATAAGCTTTGAAGAACTATCACTATTTTAGGACTAGAATTGCAGGTGATTATGGCACTGGATAAAATGTGCATGCATTTAATAAGTTATTTCACTAATATTCTGGAATACTATTGGTTGAATTATTCTAACTTAGGAACTTTCCAACTGCTAGCAAAACTTTCCTAGTATAAACACGAGTAATCTTCAGTCTAACATGATTCTGTTGCTACTTATAGGATTAATGCTTAACACAATAGGAAATACATTAAATGGACCATTTGTATTGCATTACAACTTGCATCATGGTGCTATTTGCACTATATTAGTTCAAGCACCGGATCCACAGCTGTATCTGTACAAATACTGTGATTCCTTTAAACATCTATTATGACTTCAAAGGTGGCATACATTGAAATGACAACTTGCTATTTTTTTCTCAAAGAGCTGTTGAAGAATTTTAAATGAACTGGAATACCAGCAATTGAAGTATTGATGAATTTCAATTTGTATGGAAAACACAGAACCAGTGGTTCTTTTCCACAGGAATAAATTGAGCATTTTCACTGTATATCTTCCTCTTCTACACAATTAGTATAAAAGATTATTAGATGACAGTTGTACAAACTGGAATAGGCATAAAAACTACATATTTTGGAAGTGCATCTTTGGCACCTCAGCAAAAATCTGGCAGTAGGGACAAAAAGAGTTCAGCCATGCCTGAACCCATGCGAAAGAACAGCTGGGCATCTGAACACAACCCTCAGCAGCTGGGTCATCATGCTCTCAGCCCCAAATCTGCTCCAGAACACAGACCTGAGTGATTATTACACTGAAAGAAAACACAAATAAATTCAAGCTCCACAAGTTTTTTACAGGCCAAGCGAAGTCCTAATCCTGCAGTGCACATTTTCATTACTTCTGATTATAAGTCAAATTCCTTGCCCCAAGGCTGTGGCATTGACAACCATCAGAAGCCATCTTTCAACTTGACAGTAACTTGCATCAAAAGATGCAAATGCTGGCTAAATTTTTCCCCTCACAGAGATGCCCCACTTCAGGAGAAGAATCCTTTTCCCCAGATGTAATCAACAGATTCTGAATAGAGAGCTCAGATTCTGAACAGATGGCCACGAAGGGTGTGGAGAAGGTTTCAGCCCCTCTCCTCCTGCCACCCTGGCCTTGTCCTCCCTCACACTGGTGTTGCATGTTCCCCTCTGCCTATGAGGAGTACAAGCGTGGGGCTGAGAGTATGCTCACCCTCTCTTACTCACTGGCAAGCCAATAGCAACCATTCAACACTGATATCTCTCCCAAATACAGGGCTTTTCTAAGCCAGTTCTAAGCTTTTCTAAGGCATTTTTGGAGCCTAACAATCTCCTGGTGCCTCAACTCTTGCCCCAACATGTGAAACAAGGAGGCAAGGACAGATGTGTTAACCCACCCAGTGTACAGCCATAGTGTGTCTGATGCATAATAACTCAAGGGATGAGACCAGAAAGGAGAAAAGCACAAGACCAGCAGAACTCTCTGTAAAGGTATCAACTGACTTCTTGCTGGTAGCCATTTCAGGGTCATGAACTGACAGTAATTAAAAGGACTTACACACTGGGCTGGTTTCAAACTCAAATCTTCGACTGAAGCCACCGTAGCCAGCAGCTGTCCGGGCACGGATCTGGAAGACGTATGCTGAGCCTGGTTTCAAGCCATCTGCCGTAATCGTGGTCTCTTTGGATTTGATGATGGTGTAGCTTGTCTCCTGATCCTTTTCCCAACCCCAACAAAAAACACGAGTTCAAACACACAAATACTGGGTCTCATGGAACAGACTCTTAACAACTCCCATAACAGTGTTACAGAGAATTGATGAAATATGCACTTTTAAGGATCTCTTCCCCTTGAAATAACCCTCTGAAGGCCCTTACTCTCAAAAGGATAGATCTGTTTTTCCCTTGCCTTGCAGCTTTTATAGGCATTGACTCCAGGAAGTTTGCGAGGTATTTTTCACCCATAAATAACAACACACAGGACCAGAACTGGCACTGTAGTGGGGGCAGCTTTCTGTCACACTGGATGTGCAAGTCTTAAAAGGCAGTGCAGTTGGCATAGAGATGCCTGAGCAACTGAAAGGTTCAGACTACAAACAAAAATCAGTCCCAAGGCACTGGAAAGCGGAAAACAGTTCCTTTGCCTTAAAGAGGGATTTTGATTTATAGCAAAAACTACTTCACAGTAATGTAATTAGGTCTAAAAGAGAATAATATATTATACATTGTACAACTTTATGCTGGCATTTCTAGAGCCACGAATTAGATCTTGGCCAGGAACAGCCAACTAAAGCTACAGGAAGATAACTAATTTTGCAGTGTTTTTCTGAAGAAATGAACTTGAAGAAAATTCGCTTGAAATAAATCTTAATTTAAATCAGTTTCTAATGTGAAAGAGTTTCAGTTCTTTGATTAAAATTTCACTCAAATGCTTAGTAATTACTCTTAGAATTATTTACCGTAACACATAATCTTGACAAGAGCTCATAAATTAAGGACTACAAACTAGGAAACTGCTTTTTATTCACCATACCCTCTCAAATCTAAATTATTATGAAGTAAACAGCAGTCTGGGACAATTTTCCACCAAGATTTCTGCATCTCTATTAGGACCTGAACTGATTGTTCTTTTTCTTTCCCACTTAACAGGCAACTTTCCACAGAGAGTAACACATCTGTCTGAGGCCCTGTGAATCTCCAAATGTAGAATCACATATTTTTCCTCACTGAAGCCTATAGCTAAGCAGGACTGTATTGGAGGTATTTGTATCTACCTGCCCTTTTTTTCTTGTTAAGGAATGAATTCTCTTAAAGGAATGTGATTTGATGAATCTCAGTTTTCTGAAACATTTAAAATTGATCATTCTCATCCACTGGAAATGAACAGTGTGAATTCACTGTTATAAAGGGCTCAAACCCAAGAGAATATAAATGACAGTAACAGCAAACAAGAAGGATTAAGGATGACATCCCAAATACAACTGAATGAATAGTTAAAAAGCACTAAGTGAATATTAGTTCATATATTTGCTTGTATGTCAGCCCAATTAGATTTTCAATACACTGCTGGCTCTGCAAACATTTAAACACTTGAGCTTTCCTACAGAAGACACTAAGCTTTGCTACTAGCCTGAAACAAATAAATCAAGACAGCATAGACTCAGACTGACTGTAGCAACCTTCCCATGAATGACTTGCACTTTAAGAACTATTTACTGAAGCTACTTGTGAATAAATTCTGGATCACAAATACAAGATTCTAAAACCCTATAATTTGTTTGAAAAGAAACTAAACAGAACAAACATATACTTTTCCAGCCTTACTTATTTGCTCATCATTAAAGTTTAGAGTCTAATCTTCCCTGGCCACTCCAAGGTAAGGAGACAGAACACCACAGCATTCATTCAAAGTCAATTAAAAATCTGAAATTCACCAGTTCCAGTAAAGTCATATCCTGATTCTTTGTGCTTTGTTGGAATCCCACCATTTTGCTATAGCAGTGCTTCCAGTACCCCAGTAAATGACATCCAATTGATTTTTTCAAAATATCATAATTCAGCTGGAAGGAACCATCAAAGATCAGGGAGTCCAACTTCTTGGCCACTTCAGAGCTAACCAAAAATTCAAGCATGTTATTGAATGCATTATCCAAATGCCTCTTGAACACTGATAGGCACGGAGCACATCAGCCACTTCACCAGGAAGTTTGTTCAGTGTTTGATCACCTTCATGGTAAAGAAATTTTTCCTAATGCCCAGTCTGAACATCCCCTGGTGCAGTTCTGTGCCATTCCCACACATCCTAATGAACACGTCAGACACTCTGCACACAAACCTTGCACGCTTTCTCTAACTTTTGCTCTGGGATCTGGTTTCACTCCTCCTCCTCAGTTGCAAAATGCAGATCACCTCTCCTTAAAGCTCCCCATGGGACTTACAACAGGTCAGAAAACACTGGGCTGGTTAGCACCTTCTTGCCCAAAATTTGGACTGCTGACAAATCCAGCTGGTTCTCCACCACTGGTGGTTTCTGGGAAGAAAGCTGGGGGCTCAACGCTATTTAAGCCACTCATACCCTGTCCAAGCTCTCTCAGTTAGAAAAGAAAAAAACAAACATTTTATCCTGATGCTGAAAATTTTTTAATCTTTCCCAGGTTTGCTTGGGCTGCTGAACTGAATCTCTCCCAGAAAGAAAGAAAAAAGAGGATGAAGAGAAAGGTGGTCCAGTGCTGCTGAGTGACCTCACCTATGCAATAAAACTAATTAAAGATCTTCTATAAAACAGAAATTTGACACACACACAAAAAAAAAAAAAAGAGAGAGAGAGAACTGTGACTCAATTTCACTATTTTCTTCCATTTTTTAGAGAGTGCCTCAACACCCTCACTGTAGAAGATTTTTTACTTATATCTAAGCTAAATCTACCTCCTTTGAGTTTGAAAACATTTCCCCTTATTCTATCACCACAGACCCTGATGAAGAGTCTGTCCACTTCTTTCCTGTAGCTCCCCTTTAGATACCAAAAGATCTCTATCAGGTCACCTCGGAGCCTTCATTTATTGGCATTTTGTTTTAAACTTCACTAATTTTTCAATAAGAAAAGATGTCACCATTTGAAACAGGGGCAGAGATGGTCAACCTCTGTAGGAAAAGTGTTTCTCGTTACACAGAGATCTAGAGTAGGGAAAATAAAAAAAAAGGCAAGCTTTTAAAAGCCATGATGCCCTTCTTCACATCAGAACAGAAACTGTCTCATTTTAACCCTCCCTCCCTTCCTTATATCCTGGATACAAAATCAAGTGAGGAATTGAAATACCAAGTGCAAAGGATAGCCTGATATTTCCAAGAGGATATAGAAGCTTGATCCCCAAACCCTCCTATTTTTAACAACTGGACAGGTTGTACCTTAATGTGATAAGGCTGAGGAGGAATCTGACACAGATTTAATGTATTTGTTCAAGAGAAGCGGCACGCTAATGGAAAACAACACCCTCATTTCAAATCTTCCTAATCATTTACTGCAAAATCAATGTGACATTGATTTATGCATAAAACTGCTCCATTCCTTCCCATGACTCAGATAATTATAACCAGAAGAAGAGGACAGGAAAGAGAAGGTACTTGGGATGCTCGGCAATCAGTCCGTCACACCTTTTCAAAATATTTGATTTCGTATTCCAGGATGATGCCGTTGGGTCGATCTGGCTCCTGCCAGGAAAGGGAGATGCTATTTTTAGTTATCTTCCCTTTTTTCACACTACTGACTGGAGAAGGTGCTGCAAGACAGGAGAAAAAACAGAACAGACAAAACCATGGTTAGTAAGACGGTCTGCCCTTTCTGAACTCAAGACTCATCAGCATGTTATCCTTAGCTACTGCAAATCAGTGGGGCCTGTTTTCACTTTGGTGGTATTTGGCCATTTTTAACAGCTGGGAATCATGCTGCCTACTGCCTCAATTAGAGCAGTAATGATTTACCCCAGGTTAGGGCTAAGTCCGCATGAAGAGCTCGTAATGAATGCTGAGCAACCAACTTGTGCCACTGCTGGCATTTCTGGAAAAGTTTGGATTCCACTACGTGTTGATTCAGATAAACCAGCAGCTGGCAAAATGCAAGGAGAAATGAGATTCAAGAGGATGAGCTTGTTCTGAGCAAATCAAATCAGCATGATCCCAAAAAAGCAGTAGACTAGCACAGATTTTCAGCAGCTGAGGATCTGACCAGCATTGCCCACTTGAGCAAAATAAAAGCAGGAACTAATATTAGTGGCTTATACCTCAACCTTGTCTTTTCAAGCATTTGTAAATTCATCAACCCCACACCTTGTCTATTCAAGCACTTTTCCAATGTGTCATGGGCCTATATTACCACAACTGAATTACATATTGATTACACATTGCCATCCTTCAGCTGCTTTGCAGGTATGCATTTCAGCACACACAGAACACTTTCAGTTATGCTCCTTAACTTTGCCTTGTGCACTCGCTGAAGCCAAGGCACCTTCCAGCGCCTGCTTCTGGAAGCGCTGAACAGGACAGCAGGCCATTCTGATCTTTAGAATTCAATTGCTCTCCATAAATATCACTGAGGTGTTGCAGCTTGCATAGTGATGCTAATTCCTTGCAATTGGCAACCATAAGTATTTAAACAGTGATCACCGAGCTGCAATCCCTGCTTACAGTTCAGAAGTTCACAGTGAGCTTGGGGAAGCCGAGGAATGCAAACAGCTATACAGCTCTGCTTATTATTGTAAGATGCAGCCCTGGAAGGTTATCTGCCCTTTGCAGCACACATGTGCATGGGAAACAGACTTGCTTCTTTGTTTTCAGTCTGATACTGCAGAGACTTTTCATGTTGTGCTGTTTGGGATTTTTTTTTTTTTTTTTAAATCATCCCTGCCAGCCATGTAGGTGAAAGTAGCTGTGGGAAATGTAACCACAAAACCCCAATTACTTCATGCCAGAGATGAGGAAAATAACGTCAAGTGAGAAAAAAAAAAAAAGGGTTGGGAAAAATTCAGGGAGGAAGAAAAAGCAGCTTCCCCAAAGCAAGATCAGCCCATGCCTGGCCAAGAGTCTTTGAATCACCCTTTGGACAGGCCAGATCTCAGCAAGGATTGCGCAGGGACTGCAGGGACCGATGGCTAAGTCCCTTGGGGCAATACTGAGAACTGAGTGCAGAGATAAGCAGCAAAGAAAACATTTAATCTCCTAGAAGTTATCTGGAAATTACTTCTCCTGAAGACTGGACTGACTGATTTTCATAATACTCAAAAATAAATAAATAAATAAATAAGGGGGAAAAAAAAAGAAAGAAAGAAAATAGACAAGGAAAAAAAAAAAAAAAAGCCCGAAACCAATTAAGTAAAATAAAGACAACAAATGAATTAAGTTTGCCAAGTCTGATCTTCAGCCAAAAAGAGTAGGGGAACAGCTCCAGGCAATTATCCCTGGAAACCCTGAAGGTTAGCAGTGAGCTTTCTTGTTTTAAGCAAGTTCTTGCATCTCAGCCTCTTTTCAATCCCAGTTTTTCTCACTCCTGTTTACTAATCTCTCACTCACTTGGCTCTCAGAGGATCCTGAGAGGTGTTGGTCATTTCCATATTGTTTTCTGCTGGAGAGCTGGCATCAGCTGCTCCGACACGCTAGTTTCTTAGCTGTGCATACACCACTGTGCTGACAACTGCTCCACTGAGCAAGTAAAAACCACCTTGATTTGAATGATGATCATGTTATTTAGGTAAGCACCACATGGTGCTTTCATCCACGAAAGTCACCTTATCCTCAAGCTAATGTCCTCCACAATTTCTTGTACTATATGAAAGCTAAAATCAACCTAGAATTAATCCACTAATCTGATATAGGACCTTCCAAAAATTAGTCCAGGTGTCTAAATGAGTGTTGTGCAAAAACAGCTGAGTTGTGCATCTGTGCACTGTCAGATGTGTTAGCCCTGAAGACACAGCAAGCAATGAGCTTGTTAAACAGGATGATCTTCCCACTTCATGCAAAGGAAGCAACATGGTTTTCACACACATCAAAAGTCCTGTTTCGGGGTGGGGATACCAAGTAACAGGCAATTCTACATTCGACTTCAACAGAAGACACTGAGAGCTTTCTATCATGAGTCACTTGGATGCTGTGGGTGATGGAGGCACAAGAGGACTTAGGGAAATGGGCTTGCCCATTCCAGGTCTGTTTTCCAATGCCCTGAATATCTGTAACACCTACACACAGGCTTCTATAGCTGCTGGTAGACTCCATACTGCCCTAAAACACAGCTTCCACTTTAAAATGCAGTCTGCTTTGCCACAGGCCTTTGCCTTTCTAGTTAGCAGCTCCATGGACTGAAATCTCTCGCTACAGAAGTCTCAAATGTTCAGCTGTGGCTATGCAGAATATTCTACCAGGAAAAGAAGGGAAGATAACGAAATGAGTAACCGAATTCTCAAAGTGAATTAGAAAAGGAG
Source organism: Phasianus colchicus (assembly GCF_987193195.1). Classification (NCBI taxonomy): domain Eukaryota; kingdom Metazoa; phylum Chordata; class Aves; order Galliformes; family Phasianidae; genus Phasianus; species Phasianus colchicus. The sequence goes on from NC_143439.1 coordinate 32,526,278, forward strand.
TAACTGTATCCTTTTTGAATCTCCTTCAAAAGAAGCGTTAAAGTGTAACTGTGAGATAAAGGCCAATTAAGTAAATTCAATAAATCCCAGCGGTGCTGGGATGATATGGCAACTACTCTGCATCCTCAACACAGAGAGAGCACAATGCTCTGAACCTAGGAAGGAAGGTATAAGTATTTTAGGGTTTTCTTTGTCAAACAAAACGTAATGCAATCTGGGTGAGCAGACAAAGCCTGCAATCATTCCATCTTAAAAGCCTGCAACTGGATACTGTGCTATATGATCTCAGGAAAATAAAGGGATTACTCGAAACTTGCTTTTTAAAGGTCACTGCTTCTGCAAGGGCAGCTTCCTTTTAATAGAAAGAAGGCAAGCCACAGAGTAGTTCCATTTGAGTATAGCATGTAAAAAAAACCATGCTGACGTAAGAGTCAGGATATATAAAGCTGTACTCTCTTATGTTTTTATGCAAACAGACAGAAGTCTTGTTCAAAACTCTGCCTTGACACTACAAAGAGTGGATGTACATAGCAATTGTTTACATGTTGCATTACAAATAATCTGCACATTTCCATTAATTTCAAAGCAAAACACTCAAAATCAAAGAGGGATACTGCATCATTTATGCTTATGTTCACCATTCCTGAGAACAGCCATGCGTGTGATGAAAGCAAACAGAAGATGTAACTAGGTGTGAAATTGGGAATGTACGTTTTGCTTTCCAGAGACCAGGATTAATCAGGAAGCAAATAAAATCACAGAACTGATTTGACATTTTTTAAAAATTCCTTTTCTAACATTTCTAAAGGAGAATAATAAATGCAAGTCTCTGCAGAAGATGCACCAGTAGTCACATCACAGGAGATGATTTCAAGAGGAATAGGCCCTTTAGGACTTTCTTCCTCCACAACCTTTGATAATGACATTAGCACTGAATTAGCTATCTATGCACCAAACTCAGTATTTACAAAATACTGTTCTGTGTCCTGCTAACATCTAATATACAACGATGCTTATGGGAATAAAATGTTAATTATATTTTGAGGGAAACTAATGTTATCAGGTGAATGACCACTGCAGCAAGATAAAACAAATAATCCAGTTTCTACATCTCATGGTCTATCTAATGCTCTCTCCAGCCCAATTATTTTGTCTTGGTATTTTTCACTCTGGCAGAAACAACAGCTAATGGCTCCCCATCTCACCCTTACCTCCACAGAGAGCATGCTTTTCCATTAACTTGTGGGTAAAACCAAGCAAAACCCACTCGCTCACAGCACCCTCGCTACGCTATGGATTTTTCACGTCTGTTTTACATGCATTTGTAGTTTCTTTTAACCTGATTACAGTTCCTTACATGCAAACATTTGGGATCTAGCACTTCAGACCTCTCAATAAGCCCTGGTGTTTCTCCATCTGATGCCACGTTTCTTCTGCCAGAAGATGTAGAAGTCAAATTTACATCTGTGATTAAATCAATACCTTCATCTGTCATCACAGAAACAAATATTTATGCTACCATTAATGCACACGTAAGGCTCGGTTCGATTGAAGAAAATGAAAGCTGTATGCAGCAGAAAAGCAACCACAAGAAGAGTAATTCAGGTTTCCCTTCAAAAGCCTGGTTTACTGCAATTTTTCACTCAGTTTATAATTAGTGACATTATTCAATTTTTTCTCAGGCGTTTGGTGACTTTGGAGATTGGAGCAACACCTGCATTAATCGATGAACCACACTACAGGCATGTGAAATTGCAGAAGGCTTCAAGATACACACACCTGTAAAAACACAAATACTCTTTTGAAAAGAAGTGGGAAAAAGGAGGACTTCACTGTACCATCTCGTTGCATTTCTGTATAGAAACAATATGCTTTTGGAAAAGCTGAAAACTCAACGGCTCCCCAGGGGAACTTTTACTGTGGATATTAGACTTGGGTCAGAAGTTGGCATTTAAGTCACAACTTCCCTTTTACGTTGAAACTTTTAATATCCAAACTGAACCGCAGTTTTCCATGTGAAGAAAAACAGTAACAACACTCACGTGGCTACTTTTACAAACAGCACAGATCCCAATTTGCAATTGGTTCTAAGTACTTTTGCAAACAGGGTAAAGAAAATGAAAGGTCTTTGTATCCTTGAATAATCCTACCAGAGATTTTACATGGGATTTCACAGGTCCTACATCCAAGGGCTGCATTTTTGCCATAGGTTTAATCCAAACACCTTGCAAAACACAAAGGCAGTCCTGAAACACAATTCAAATATGGAAATCTTCCTCCTGAACGATTTTTCAAGGTACCGCTTGACTAAATAGGGAATTCATGCAACTTCTTTTCACACTTCAAATATCAAAACAAGAACACAACCTTCAAATTTCCTTCACAACCTTCAGATTTCCTTGGCAACAAACATATAGTGTTTATTCACATTTTCTGCCTCCCAAGAACACCACCTGAGGTAAATGCCAGCTTTCTGTTACCCAAATCCATTCTGAACACCAAAACCTGAGATGCCTTGATGTGTGCCATGAAATCACAGAGGTCACACTGTGTCACGTGGAGGAGTGAACCCTATTCAAGCCCTGGATGGCCATAGGAAAAGGCAGTGCCCCATTTTTGTAATGTGATTCCACAGTAACCTGCAACCAGATTTACCTTACACAAAAAGGGGCAATTTTTGGGGTGGAAATCAATCCAGCTCTCAAAAGATTAAATGCAGCTCCTTGGGCTTGACAGAAAGACATGACTTAAAGCCTGAGCTGGTCATGGAGCAGAGGTGCTCCCAGACCTCTATGCCTCCCAATTAGATGCAATGTTGGCTTTGTGCAATGTGATAACCAAATTGCTGCTCAGTTCTCTTTTTGGGGATCATGTTGTCTCTTTGACAAAGCTTTTCTCAAATGATTTCACTCTATGCTGCTAGTCCTTGTACCTAAGATATTACAAAAATACCTGTATTACAAAAGTATACAAAAGATTACAGGCAAAGAGAGCAGGATGGATACCATAGTTTTGGAGGCACTACTAACTCGATGCCTTTAATTGTCAGCAGCCCCACTACAGAGAAGTGTCCATAGTTGGATGATAGAGAACAGAAAAAAATTCTCCAGGTCATGATCACATCAGAGAGATAACAGAAGTAATCTGCCTGCAATTTGCATTAGCACAGGGATAAAGATTAATCTCTTGCTTCTGATCTGTGTAACACCTACTAGATACACCCAGTTGAGACTGAGACTGCAATGAGCCAGTGTTATCTAAGGTTTTTAGATTTTTTGTGCCCAAATATCTTATTTCTTGTTTTAATTCCCTTGCACTAGAACAACTTGTACATGCATATGCAAGTTCTTAAGAGAGTAAGCAAAACAGACTAGAATAAAACAGAAATATATATATATACTTTATAGAATCATAGAATAATCTAGTTTGGTAAAGGCTTTCAAGATCATCAAGCCCAACCATCAGTTGATCAGAAACCTGCTCTAGTGGGTGGCAACTCTGCCCACAGCAGGGGTTTGGAACTAGACAGTCTTCCATCCCAAGCCATTCTGTAATTCTATGATCAACTTATCTACTCATAAAGAGCTATTTGTTTCTTGCTACAAATCTGTGTAGGACATTTAGCCATGACATTTAGCCAGGCAAGTAAACTGTGTTAAAAGAACAGACAGCAAGACAGTAGCAATACTGCATGTACAAAACCACTACTCAAATACTCATTGTATTCACTTGGGTAATAAAAATATATCCATAAAATATGTATTGCTATTAAAATTAATTAGTGATTATTGGTGCTTAGATTGCAAAGACAGTAAAACACACAGCTTCAAAACATTTGCATGCAGCTTTCTCCTATTAATCAAAATATGGCACTAAACATAAAAAAGCAGCGCTCAAACAGGTACCCTTTAAAGGACAGTGGCTGCAGTCAATGCAAGCTTTGCTGTTCACATCAGCGTAACAGGCTGTTCAGCTTTCCTTATCGTCAGAGGGAGCAGAACAGATTCAGGGCAGAGCTCACAGCCCAGCTGCTTTTTCCATGCTAACATTTTACTACACTGATTGGCATGAAAGGAGCACTCAGGGACCCGTTCTGGGCTCACGGCTCAGTGGTAATGGGCATGGCACCCACGCAGAACAAAACAGCTTTCCTGCTCTAGCATCCTTGGTTAAGTTTACGCCCGGAGACAACACACACATCCCACAGACCAAGGGCTCCTCTGATTTCAGAACTGAAGACACAACAGTGCCTGAACAGCCTATCTTCAAGGGAGCAGGCTCACCCCTACCAAGCCCTTTCAGCAATACAGAGGGCAGTCTGACTTCTCCCTTAGAGAGCCCAAAGATGGCTCCTTATCCAGGGCACACACCAACCCTCTTTGCTGCCTGCATGCATTTTTCCAAAATCATCATTTTTGCCTAGAAAAAAAAGAAGCAAATAATTTCTAAAGCATTTATCTTAATGAAACTAAATCACTACACAGCTACAACACGCTGCGATTGTGACAGGATTACTAGCAATGCCTAAGACATCACAGGATCTGGACACTAAATTACAGATCTCTTGGGGTCAGACTTATGTACACACCAGTCAGAATTTTTAATGGAATCTATCATATATCACTGCCACCTCCAAACACTAAATTACCTTGGGTAAGACTGTTAAGAAAGCACAAGAGTTCAAAAAATGAATTGGATTCTTGCCCTTTGCCATCTGTTTACTGAGCGGAATACACATGCTTTCAGTCCCTTACTATCACAGATACTCTTACACAAAAAGTGAAAGCTGTAAAACAAAACTCTGATTTACAAACTTTGTTTAAGTTAAAAATGTACAAGCTTTCTTGCTGTATTAGCAGTATATCTCCAGACAGCACAAGCTAAGGAGCACGGTCACCACCGGAAATGCACCGGAAATTGTTGGAGTATTCAGAAGTTAGAACTCTGCTGGCACTTCACTTGTCATGGGAAATTCTCCATTCTGTTGTTATTTTCAGTTTCTTTGTCACTTCCAAGATGACATATCATAGACAGTTTTAGAACACTGAATACACTGACCTCAAGGGAGGGAAAGTATTAACTCAGGCTTGTTCACTCAACAAGTACATTCAAGGCCTTATCGGGAATGTCAGCTTATGAGAATCTTAAGGACTGAGTGGCTATGTAATGAAGGCTACAAAGAGCACAATGTTCTACAACTGTCCAAGTTGTTTGTTGGGCTTTTTTTGCCCCTGAAACCTGACTGGTTGCAAACATCCACATTTTGCAGGGTTTCCAAAGCCAGAGTCAGGCCAGAATTCACCATTTGGAGAACTTATTACCAACTGCTAGGCTCAGGACTGATGCTGGTCTAAGTACAAATGAATATATGTCAAGTCCTGCAAAGACAGTTCCAAACAGACTGTAATTTGCCTCTTTTCCTGTGCCAAGCCTACTGTGATGATCATTTCTGGCTCATGACTGGCCTGGTTACCCCATAAGGCCAGTGGAGCACCTTGTGCCTGGTATGACGATGTGGAGTGACTTAGCCCAGAGAAAGGTTGCAATGAAACCATGCTGAAACACTAATGTTGGACTGGAGTATCCCATGGGGAACCTCTACCCATAGGGCACAGATCCACAGGGAATTGCAATACCTCTATTTTTTTATTTTTATTTTTTTTCCCTAGAGCCTCTGGAAATCAAGATGTTAAGCCCTTCTCAAAGCTGGGGAACAGTTTATGGTTAAGACCAACATCAGATTCCCTATTCTGTCACAGAATAGCTGTAATTTCCCTATATTCCATTAGTGGTTTAGTTGTGAAGCCTAAGAATAAATACTATTGATTCACAACACTTATTATAAATTCACTCCCAGCAAGGTGATAAGGACTTTAGCTCTGATCCATCAAAGTGTTTTGGGAAAACACTTAACTTTAAGCGCATGAGTACTAACACTGCTGTCAGCACTTCGCTGGATCATAGCCACAGGGCTCAGCATTTTGCAGCAGAATCCTCATTTACTGAGTGCATTTATCAGGTTTGCTTACCGCACACAGAACAGCCCCTCTCCTATCATTAGTAGCCTAATATCTTATTTGCATTTAAGCAAAAGCTTCCTTTTAAAAATCATGGGCCATTAAAAACAAAACAAAACCATAGCTACTAAATAAAATGCATAAAATGTACATGTTCCTGCTTGCTACCATCACTCACCTTCTTAATTCCTAGATTGGCTCCTTTTTTCATACAGTCTTGCTGCATCCTTCTCTCTGCTGCTATGAAACTCTAAACGCAGTAAATTCACCAAAGGCAAGGACCATTTTTAAACTCCGTGGGAAATTTCCTTCTCTGCCAAGCCTGCCACTCTGTATGATACACCAATCAGTCTTACTGATGAATTCTAATATTAAAGCCAAATTACTGAGCACTCCAGTGGAATCAGGGGCAGCCAAATAAATTCCTTGTGTTTCCACTTGAAGAACAGCTACTGATGAGGTGCAGCAGGTCAGAGGCAAGAATAGAGTAAGTCCTTAACTCCCGTAGCAACATAGTTTTGGATTTCCTGTAGTACTCTTTCTCTGCTATCACCATCCTTCTTCTATTGTCTTGCATATAAATGCAAAAAAAGCATAAGCTCCACATCTTCAATAGGACCCTGAGCTGGCCACAGCTTTGCACAGCTATGAACCAGATATTTTCCATAAACAAGTTCCATAAAGAAGAATAGAAGGCTTGAAATTAATAGGTTATGTAAGAACAAAAAACTAGAGTAATTAAATAGTAAAGCACCAAAGTGACTGAAGAGCTGAAGTTAGAAGGTTTATATACCTCTGATGTACAAATTCACAACCATCCCACCCTTGCCCAGCAGGTCTCTGTGTCCAGCCTTGGCTTCAGACTGATGGTGGCTTTCTGGGTCAGGTCAAGAGCTGCCCAGTCTATCACTCTTTTTAAAGGAACAAAATCTGACATCTCATTCTTCCTGCCAACCTTGACACGCTGCCCACATGTCTGGCACGTCAACATGACCAGGGGTACCTGTTTGCCATAAAATCTCATGTTCCTAGCACTGAAATGAAGCTAACTACCAAATTCAGTGCGTATCATAATGCATTACAGGTGCTGGGGAAACAATCCTCGATACTACCAAGGGAAATTTTGGTGCCTCCAACTTCCCAAGAGCTAACAGTGCCTGCAAGAAAATGAAAGGAATGAAACCCACCCCAGGTCTTTATACTTAGGTGTGTCCAATCTTCAACCCCACCACATAAGCAGCCATAGCCATGGCATGAATCCCCAGTGAGAGTTCTGCAAGAGCTACCTAGCTAGGTTCTTGCTACCCATGTGCAGGCATTTCCTCACATTGCAGATGTGTAAAATGCTCAAATGCAACCAATGTGAAGGACCTGACTGAAACAGCTGCTTGAGAACAGTGGGCACAGAATGGGGGATTTTGCAATTCTCCTTTTGAATGAAGGACCAATACCTCTAGTTTGAACCTATGGCTTTCCAAGAGGAAAGAATTGATTTATCAGGTTCTTAGGGAGAAATGGAAAGTGCTCAATGAATTTGGCAGCTCCCTCCTGTGCCACCTTCTGAATGCTCCACATCAGGAAAAGCATGCTTCATTTTTAGGGAATCCAAGGGGGAACTAGAGGACAAGCACAAGAAGAGAAAGCATGAGCTATGATAAGAGACAAAGAAGCAAAGCTGCTCAGACCAAAAGAAAAAGGATTGAAAGAGAACATTAGTCTCAAGTAAGTAAAAGGCAGCTCTCTCTAGAGCAAGACAGCACAGAATTAAATTTAAGAAAAGTTTCAAAGGACAAAAATAATGAAGAACCAGAAAAAAAAATATCACTCCATGAACCTGTGGCATCATCCTTTGGAGGTTTTAAAGTAGATTAGATGAACATATCCTGAGATCCTTCCAAGCAAATTGATAGACATCATAAGGTGAGTGACAAAAATAGCACAGATACTGAAAGGCAGAAATTTGGGAAGCATGCATTTCATGTCATTTACCAGCCTCCATGTTTGTGCCAGGAGACATAAGGGAAAACTCTGAATTGCTGCAAGTGGCTAGCCATGCAAAAGGATGGCACCATGATAAAGCATCAGACCAGAGCAGATAATACCCTGCTTTTTGGCACTGCCAGAGACTTGTAGAATGACCATGGGTAAGTCATTTCATCTTTTGCTGCGGTTACCTGTGCGATGAAGATAATGATAATTCCTTTATCTATTTTGACTTGAGGGGCAGGAACTAACTATTCAGATGCTGCCAGCACTATCTTTGCTTTGTCCTGCAGGCTCTGCTCTAAGGCAAATAAAGAAAAGAAGGAATACCTGCAAGCATTACTCCTGGCAGCCAGCTTCTTCTATTTAAATCACAAGCAACTTGGCGACACCATGCTGAGCTCAAACGTGGAACAAAAGCCCTACATGAGTGACAAAAAGTAAAATTACAGAGCAGTTTGTGTTAAAGGCTTAATTTTCTTAATTTAATAACTCTCCAACTTCTGTCTCCAAGCAGAAGCACTAGTTGTGTGCTTAAAGATGAGCGCTGTGTAAATTGCTTTGCTGAGGTGAAACCGCAGAGATCACAATCAGGCAACACAAAGCACAGGATGAACATCAGTGTTGTGAATGGGATAGGTGCAGCTGTGTATGAAAGCAGGGCTCTTGACTCTACCACTATGCAGAGACATTAGCTCCGTGCATGTTACAAACACAAGCTTTCTTCTGACAAAACACGGCAGGCTTTTTCAGTCCAATTGGTTTCTGAAGGCGTTGAAAAGGATTTAAAGACAAACTCAAGAATGCTCCAGAAACAGCTTTAAATCAAAACGCAGTTGATGTAAAAATCCAGTTGCTGACTGCACAGGGAATCTCTGCTTGGATTTTTCCCACTTTTGCTGACAGGTTATGTCCTAAATACCTGTACTCAGCCAAGTCACCACAGACTCTGCAGTTCAGAGCAATGCTCCAGGAACAGGAAAACAGTCTAAGCACCTGACTATGGGATTCTCGTGGTCAAGCTAAACGGTCCCAACAGATTTCAAATGCTTTAAATTGTAGCTGTGCGTGTGAAAAATAAATGGACATATCTTTAACTTTCCTCCAGTGTCAGCAAAACTGTGGTCAACAAACAGGTTTCCACCTGCAACACACTTAATGCGATCTATATTAGTTGTTGGCTTGAACTGGTGTCCTCCTGCTGCAGTATTTTTCTCTGCTTTGCTGGATATAGCAGATCAAATATTAAGCAAGATATCTGCACATGGAATAGCACAGCAAGGATTTTATGCCTGCTTTGGTTTGCATTTCAGATAGTGCTGCTCTCAAAAGCATTAGGGAAAAAATATGCCATAAATTCACATTCTGGTTCACTTCCCAGCTACGAAATGCCAAGTACTGGCTTACTACTTGCAGATACGGCTAGATAGGAGCTTGCACGAAACATGCAATCTAATGCTCCAGAGTAATGATTTGTGAAGCTGCACTACCAAATATACCTTTGGCTCTGATGACCTCTGTTATTCCAAAACTGCCACAAACTCAGTATGAAAAGACGAAGGAGAGTCAAGTCTCCCTGCATCCCAGTTCACAGAATATTGCAAGTTGGAAGGGACCCACAAGATTCACTCATCAACAGTTTATCTTCATGGGGCCAGAGCTCAAGATACTCGGACTGAAGAGCCAGAAACTGAACCCTACTGGTTTGATTGCTATTCTATTGCACAGGACACTGCCAATCAGTATGACTTTCTTCTCCTTAAATATGCCCTTTATAAATGTGAGGTAACAGTAAATGGCATTAAAAATGTGAATGATGAATGCTATGCATCCAGCAGGATGATTAAATAACAAAGTGTAGATACTGGGATATATTCAATTCTTTGCCTTCTGATATGATAATTGATTAACACTAAGCTATGGCAGAAACAAAACAGAGATTACCTTCTCTCACAATTCAGCTTCTATTCTCCTTTATTTACTCCTCCTTTTATACAGGGAAAACAATCATTAACTAGTCCTATCTGTTCTTAATTCAGCAGTATTGAAAATTGGATCCTAACAATGCAGGTAATTGATCCCATTTTTACAGGACTGCTTTCCAAGCAGTAGCAAGGGTAAAACATTCAAGTTACTAAAGTCTCTGCAGTGAATGCAAGAATAAAAAGACTTGGGTTTAAATCAGGATTCAATTACAGTGAAATATTCAAATGTTGTTAAACTTCCCCTTAAAACTGAGAAGTATCCTTACCGTAAGAGAGCTAAAGATAGTTATGCAGGCTTATCAAAGAGTAATATTTAAAACAGTTCAGTTAAAACAGTACAGATAAACTGCTCTCAACCAGAACTTGTTTTATGTTCATTTATAATGAATTAGCAAGCTTATAGGCAGCAGGTAAAGGAAGATAATCAATTTTAAATCAACATCTCTAAATATTAAGGCCAGAAGAAATAATTTAGCCCTTCCACAAAACATCACTGAGTTTTCATTTTCCTTTCAATCAATAACAATTCATCCCTGGGGTATATTATCAGACATCACCACACTGTGAGTATTGCCCATCTTGCTCTATGTTGTTAATTAAAAAAAATAAATAAAAAATTATACCTAATAGTGGTGTCTGCTTAGGCTCTATGGACTACCCTCTCATGGGCCTGCTTCTACTAGTGATTAATTTATTAAAGAAAACTAGAAATGTATTTTTTTTTTCAGTGTTAACCTTCATTTAAAATGCTACATAGCCAGCAAAAAAAAATCCCATCCAGTCATACAGCTGCTGAACATCTGACTGCAAGGCCATGTATTACCTCATATAGTACGCAATCATTTTATTTATTGTACACCAACCAAAATTACTCAAGCTGTTAATGGCTGTCAGACTGCTTGTGTACTGCTCTGATAAGAGCTTCATATTGCTTACCTCTTTCTCCTGCTAAATGAAAGGCTCTCTGACCGCATAGGCACATCTTACCTTGTATCTCAAGAAAGATATTGCTATTGACCTTTCATGGTTTCCAGTGGCCACTTAAGGATTGCATCTGCTGTATAAATATGGACTGGAAGTTCCTACCTGCATCATTTGGGTGCTGCTTTCATTTAGAAGCTTCTGGAGATAGCTGCTGTCTATTTTGTTTATTTGGATTATAGCCTTTAAAGTTTGGATGTGACATTTAAAAGGGCCATTAAATGCCCATATCTTCTCTTAATCATAAATCTTGTCTAACGCAGCAGTATATTATTATCTCAGTGATCTAATTCTTAAGATAATCTCCTTACTGGCAAGAGCCAGGATGGTCACTATGATAAGCTCTAGGAACCCAAAAATATCTCACTCACTGACCCAATAATAAACCCGATCCTCTCCACTTCATCTTTTCCTCAGTAAGGTACATCAGATCATATACTATGTCTACATACTAAATGACTTGGCAAAAAGATTCTCAGAAAATTGTGGCAAAGGTCAGCAAGACATTACATTAAAAGAATGAATATCAAAATTATTACACTTTCATGCACTGAAGATCTTATGTTCTCAGCATCCTGGAAGAAGGAAAACCAAAAAAAGACTTTTAGAGCTGAAATTCCAAGGATGACCTCAAACAGAAATGCAAGCTGTGGCTGCATACACATTCAGAAGAATAAATAAAAAGACTCAAACCTACACAAGTCATCAGTCAAACTTTACTTTCCTTTACATAAAAAGTTACTCTCATCAACGTCTTCAGAAGTAGCTTCTGTGCTTGAATTCGATCCACCAAGGAATGGGGAAACATAGTATAATATAGTCCACTAGGCACTGAACTAGCCAAAGTAATGAATGAAACATGCCCCAGAAAACTGCTTGAACCTATGGTCAGCTGCAAATTAACACAGAAAAGTACAGTCATTCTATTTTGGAAGCGATAGCTTGTATGTTGGTCTAGTATTGTATATGTATATGATTATGTGTTGTATATGTATACTGGTCTGGTATTAAATGTGGAGGTTGGTGGCCCTGCATGTGGCAGGGGGTTTGGAGATTCATGATCCTTGAGGTCCCTTCCAACCCTGGTCATTCTGTGATTCTGTGTATGGTCTTGAACTGTTCAGCAGCCTTCGTCAGGAAGGACTCAGCTAACTCTGTATTCGTGTGCCGAGCACTAAAAAGTAGACAAGAAACATAGAGGGAAGAAGAAGAAGACACAAAGTAACTGTTAAATTCATGGCATAACCCTGACTCCAGTGGCATGCACTGCCACCAGACTCCGCTGGCTTTTGGTTTCTTCCTAGTCCTGCTGTGAGATCTTGGCAAATCCTTCTCTTTCTCTCTCATCACCTGTAAAACTTGTGGGAAGGGCATTCACATTCTTCGCCAAGTATGGTGACGTTCACAGTTCATTCAGCCTCCTCTGTGGTGGTAGCTTTAGGCCTGTGACTGAAAAAATCTCACCTCTGAGACTCTCATTGTCCATTCCTTCCCAAAAACATTTAATTAAAAGCCCACAGTGCTGCTGAACTGCTAATGACGATCTTTTATTGAAAAGCCTCCCTTTCTGGCAAGCTGTTTCCGTCTTATTCCTAGCCATGATTTCCAGCCTTATTTCCATAACAAGCTGCTTCTAACTACACATTGGTGGCCTGACAAGAAAACATGCTTATATCCTAACAACAATTTTTCTCACTGAACGCAGCACAGCCCTGTGCCTTGAATTATTTCCTAGGCATTTCTCTTGCAGGTTGTTCCCCAGAGCCCAAGCATCTCTCCTCCGATGCTGGCACTCAGAAATACCTGCATGACAGAGCTCATGCTGAAATGAACCTATTCCCTCCTGTCCCTCACTTTTTTCTTCTGTTGTACAAAACACACAGTGGTGAATACTGCTGCCAGCAATGGGGAAGCTTCCCGAAAGGCATAAATATCAGAGGTCTGCAACATGATTGTACCAGAATTATGGGAAGCATCTGTTGCCTTTCTGAGCTCTCTCCTATCACTTGACTGTACAACTGCTTGGATGACAAGAGTGTCTCTCTGACAGGTCCTTAAGTATTCTAAACTAGATTAATCTCTGAGCAGAATGCAGCAAAGCTATAGATGTTTCCTAATGGTTTGAAGTGCCAGCTCCCATGATAAATATACACCTCCTACATGCAATTATGCCTGTTTCTTAATAGCATTAAGATGGCTCCAAGATACTAATTACCAAATAAGAACTTTGCAATTATACTCCATCATACCTTACTCCTGACATAGTTTCTTTTAAATAAACAAGGATTATGGTTTGACAGCACCAGAGAAAATGGAGTTTCTCCTTTGATCTGCTTAACTTCGAGTGTGATCGTGGAATTACAGAAGAGCAAAAATTCCCATTCACTGGGAAGTAGTGACAGGGATTCATTGCACCCATTTCACTACTCTTAAGAACATTGTTAGTCCTCTTATTAATCAGTGGGAGGACTGATGCTATCTGAAGTGAAAGCAATCTCACTAGCTGACTCCTGCTGCTAGAGTTTCAGTGTTTGGCATGAACTGTTTGCAGTCTTACTTTTACTTAACAAGATTCAAGGTATTCCCCATATCTAACACGACCTCATCAGATAAAATAAACCTCCTACCTACATTAGCTGTTGGCACGTTACTGGCAAACACCTTACACCCATAAATAAAAAGTACATAAAGAGGCATAAGAGAGGGCTATCACAAGACAGACATGTCAAAGCCATCAAAACTCAGAGGTATTACCTTTCCAGACAACTAAACAGCAAAATCCCTAGCTACCTACAATAGGAAGAGAATTAAGCCAGTGTTGAGCAAGTTTTAGAGATCCTCTTTCAGTGCTCCCTCCTGACATTAAAATACATAATCAGATATTACAGTCACCTGAGTAAGAAGCCAACTGGGTAAGATTACAACCTGGGTAATCCCAAAGTGTGGAAATTTGCAGCATTAAACACAATGTGAAAGGATGCACTAATGATAGCAATATTTTCACACTGTTCATGCAAGCACAGAGACAAATGTTGCGATCTGTCTCTGTCTGCCTTTCTGGAGTGCTGTTTTATGACACAGTTAATGATTTGGCAAAAAGTAATAGCCTTGTAGTGCAGCAATTGCAAATGATCTTTCCCTTGCTTCTTTGAAGATGAATAACGGAAGCCTGCGTTTGACCCCTTTATGAGCATTTTGCTTGTGGTGGGAGGAGGAAGGGAGGAGGAATAAACACCTAAAAATAGAAGTGCGTGAGTGATGCTATGATGTACAGCTACCTTGTTTACCATTATCCTTAGCCAGAGATTTATCACCTTGCTCTTAAGCTGTACATCTTTTCTTTCCTATTTTTTCTCTTCCCTTCTAATTGGAACTCAGTCTGTGAAATGTAATTAAAGCTCTCATAAATACTGCCAGCAAGCGCACCTTTTTCTTCCAAGTAACTATCAACATCTTCTAGAAGACCTCATCAACCCCTCATAGAATATAGACTAACATATCTTTGCACACGCCATTCAGGATTGGGAAGCCAATCTTCCCACCTTCCACATAATTAAAGTCACCCACATTATGCTTTTCCTTTGCCACTCCCTCCCCTTCTCCAACACATGTATCACCCTGTCATCGGCTCCTTCCTTTCATCTGATTTATTCAGTTTCTAATCACTGAGCAAAATCCAGCGCTTTTACAAAAAGCTGATGCGGTCCTAGGCAGAGCTTGGCACGAGGCTTCCTTTTTCTTGCCTCCTCACATTATATATTAAAAGAAGGTGCTTTTAACTCTCCTCTAAGGGGGATTATTTCCTGCAATCCAGAGAGTTTATTCATGCCTGCAGTGAAAAAATACCCTCTTCTATTCAGGGTAAATGACTGAGACATTAACAATGAAATTCAATGGTACTTCAAAGACTCCTTTGGGCCCTAAAGGTTGTGAAGGGCTGCCCAGGGACCGAATGAAGCCCAGTTAACCGAACAGGTGGCTTCATTTGGTCCGTGAAAAATAGTCGCTGCTTCTCTCGGAAAGGAAAACACTCCCAACTGGGCTGCATGGCTGCCATAAAAACATCTGACTTGAGGCACCTCTGAGGTTTTCAAGCACCCATCCGGCAAACTGAAAAGGCAGCTGCTGTGTGTAGCCTGAGCACTGCAACAGGAGACACAGCCCCAAATCTCTCCCTTGTCAGAGGAGAAAGGTGACAACTGTGCAACTGACCTAACAGAGCCGATGTTTTAGGAGTGACATTGTGCATCCCATCCTTATGAGAACAGCTCTACTCATATGAAGCAGAGCAGCTGTAGCAGCAGACATGAGCAGATGTGACAGCCTCACAGTTCAGATATTTGGATACTCTCCTGTTAAATCACTGGCTGAGCCCCTCGAGCACATGCCTGACCTCAAACGTGGGGCCGGGGAACAATAACGGCGTGAGCTCCCCTGGCTGCAGCATCCCAGTGGAGGACATCCCGACAGTCCTGTGTGAGATGCAGGAGGCAGCCTCATCTCCAGCCCCCCGCAGAGACTGTCCCAGGAGCCGGGTTCAAAAGTTAAAAGAGGCAGAGAAAACAGGAGGAGCCGCTGAAACCTTCTCTAAGATCTCAAGAGGATAAACAAAGTGTCAGTGTCTTTAGCACTTCATTACTGCTATCACTTTATTTTGTTAAATGCTTTTTTTGGACCCTCGTCAATGAATAGTTGCCAAGATACTCTAAATACTATTACTGCTAAAGGCCAAATAAAACCGAACCTATTTACTGAAGAGGTAGCAATTGCTCTCCCCCTGGATAAAAAGTCAAATGGATCAGGATTTTAGTTACACTGAATTGCAACGGTACAGGAATTTGCAAGCACTTGCAATGAACAGAGGTATTATAAATGGCTCTGTTTTTAGCAGACAAAGCACAGTTCACCATCCAAACATATTCCAGTCAATATCCTGCACTCAGCCAGGAAGGGCAGCTGGACTTGGATCAAAGATTGTCTTTCCTGGTCAACAGTCTACAAGAAGGAAAAACGGAACTGTCACTATTGCAGAAAATATTTGGAAGCAAATGCACGCCACACCACACTCTTCCCTCCATGTTCTTCAGCACTATTAGCTCACTAAACACTCCAGGTGAAAAAACTGGTACTTTGTGTATCTTTTTGCAAAGGCAGACCAAGCTCCAATCATGTTTCAAGCCTTCTGCGCATGGTGCTGCAGGGAGAAGAAACTTGGCTGAGGAAAAGCAGTGGCAGTGGCCAGCTGGGAATCAGCCCCCTTCACCTCACTCCCCAGGAATCAGCTTCTTGCTACAACTGCACGAAGTTTTCACTTTAAATGCTGCAGCAATCTTGAAACCACATCATCTTGAAAACAATTCAGAAAACAAACAAACAAGCAAACACCACTGAGTCCATTTTCAGTTGAACTGCTCCTCGGCTCAACTCCAGTCAAGTGTGACTGGCATCTCTTATCTGCTCTTGAAGTTGGTCTGGCAAACTGGTCAGGAAGCACCTTCAGTGCAGCTCAGGGCTCCAGCAGGCTTCCAGCCCACGTGTGCCTTCTGTTCACACCACACCTTGTGCCTCTGTTTCTCCATCTGCAAAAATGATGCCCAACAAGCCTCCCTGATGCGCAAGTGGCAGGCAATGAAAACCACAAGAGCAGTGTACTGACAAGAGACATCCCTTCCCACACATAATGAGCACACGGCACATACAGACATCCCCCAAAAATGTATCTGAATCTGCCACTACAAACTCTGTCACTGGGCCAGACCTGCTGTGTTAAACCTCCCCTGGCCTTTGCTAGAAATGGCATGTGCTGTGTGGATCAGGTCTGGATACAAGAAAGCTGAGCCAAATGGAATTTATTTACTACACTCATTTGCATAATGACCATGTATTTTCCTTCCATATTTTGTCCCAAATAAAGAAGTAGAAACTGCACAAGCAGAATTTAAAATACCAGTCATCAGTCGATCACAACTATCAGAGGCTGCAGAAACAGCGCGAGGCCAGTATAGATGCACAATCATCATTTGAACACAAGAAATACTTATCAACTACTCGACCACTTCTCAGAGCTTGTTTTGTTTTCAGAGGTGCTCTGAAGAGGTTGCACATAGACCTTGGGCCTTACAAAGCTATCTGACTGGCAGAAGTTCCCCTTGAAGCCTCAGCCAACACATAGCAGAGGGCTTAGTGCATCACCTTCACAGACAGCACAGAGCATTTTGTCCTTCACGCACATCCAGCTCTGCTAGTTGTTGTGTGCAATTCTGGAAATGGTGAAGATGGGGCTGTGCCCTCATGTGCATCCTGCCCAGAAATCCTCCAGCTCCTCTCAACCTCCTTTCAGTGACTGAGTCATACCTGGTACCAAGAGATATACAGTAAATTAAATAACCTGGTAATTTCTGAAGCAATGGCCCTCCAGCTTACTGAACTGGGTGAGAGCACCTCTCTGGAAACTGCCCTTGCATGGCCAGGCATTTAGAGACTCACACTGTAAGTCTCTGGCAAGGTCAGTGAGTGATTTCATGCTTAGTGTCACCTCTTGCTGGAATGAGGCAGAACCGTGGAGGTGCGTGTTTTAATGATTCATGGCAGGAACCCACTGCAAGGAGGGCAGAACCCTGGTGTGACAGGACAATGGTCACAGAGGCCTGTATTCAGCAACAGGCTGCACTAACGCAGAGCTGTATGAAAGTCAACTCAGGGAATATTGCAATTAATAATCTACTTGGCTGAGCAATGGTTTCTGCAGTTGGAGGCAGGCTGCAGAAAAGTTGGGAAGAAGCTTTGAAGACCACGAGCTGCACGGAGAGTCCCGTAAACCTTTCCAAAGTGAAGGAGAGAAGGGAAACACACTGTTATTGCTATTATCTGATTCAACCTTGTTTCCTTTCATCTCATTTAGGGCACAAAGCAAAGAAGCACACCTTGCCTCAGCCACTAATGCCAGTTTAGGAGGAGTCATAATTCCAATGTTTTTTTTTTTTTAAGGGTACAGTCACAAGGACTTAAGTAACTGCATGTCAAACAAACCTAGCAGAAACAAACCAACAAAGAAAGCACAAAAAAACCCCAAGTTTTATACAGCAGGGTGCAGAATCATGGTGGGCAAATTCTATGCATGCCCTCTAGAAGGCAGCGAGCAGGTGCAGGCATTTTCCACCTAATTCTGCCAGGTTGCATTTGAGGCACCTTTGGCTCTCTCTGCCAAACACCCTGCAGTGCTCAACACTGTGCAGAAATTCAAACACAGCCTGCTTGGTGCATAGTCCTTGAGGCTCACAATGGAGCTGCTTAGCTTTGGATGTGCAGGCAGAGCAGGCAGCAGAGGAGCACTGAGCCACTGGCTGCCCTCCAGGATGGCTGACACAGAGCCCCAGCACCGCTTCTGCCCTTGTCCACCCTGTGGCTGCCATCCCAGGGATGCCTCCAAACTCAATGGATTTGCAGGTTTGCTCTTGGAAATATGGCCACGTATGAGCTCAGCTCCTGAGCAGACGGCCCTTTCCAACCACTTGACCTGCCCTCAGACCGCAAATACACAGGGTAGATTTTACCAGATGCTTGACATTTTGTGTTTTTCTTCCCATCCACTGTCATGAGGCAGCTCTCTCTAAAAGGCTTGTTCAAGCTGAAGCACTTACTCTATGGGGCCAGTGTGCTCTGTGCATCTCACAGAGAAGCACATCGGCCTGGCTTGCTGCATTGCAGCACAAAAATCCCTCACCTGGTGCTTGCTCACTACAGGACTGGGCCAGTAACACTGCAGCATTGGGTGTCGTACAGCAGTTTGGACAGGGCCTTTTGATCAGACCCCTTATTTATAAAATTATCAATCCTGAAGAAGAAGGCAAGTAAATAAATAATGCTGCTTTCCTTCCTGTGATTTCTATTGTACTGATCTAACCAGAAATCCCATTAGTTACTTGCTTTGATCAGGACTATTCCTCCAGGATGAGGAGATGCAGAAAGCATTCCACCATGCCAGCAAATGAGTACATCTGAAGCTTGCTTTAATTAAAGCCTTCAAACCCTGAGCTTTTTTGCAGTATTTGCATGTATCTGAACTTTGGCCCAGCTGCTCTCAGGGAAATACAGTTTATTGTTCAGATGCCTGTCACCTTGGCACTGCTCTCAGCTCTCCTGATAGAGCACTGCAGCCTCAAAGGAGGAGAGAAGAGAGTGCAGGTTGGGATAAAGCACAACCAGCCTAGGCTCTGCTATTACATTAACTCTTTGCAAGAAATTTCAGTGCCAGAAGTAGCATTTCAGATGTCTTCCCAGCAATAAGCAAGGGGCAGTAGCTTTTGAAGTGTACTGTACTAACAACCACAAAAGAAGATCTGGAAAAATCTTTCCACCCTTGCTGAATCACACTTCTCCAATAACAAGCAATCCAGGAGAGAAAAGCATTTCGACCTATGCAACACTGTAAAATCCTAAGCAGGAAGCTGTAATTCATTCACGTTGTGAGCTGGAGCTCAGGCTGGATACAGAGAGATCCTTCCTAAGATACATAAGCCAGCCTGCTCCGGGAGTGCAGATGCTAAATGAATCAGCAAGAAGAGGAAGCAACCAAGAGGAAAAATCCAGTCACGTGAACAAATAAATAGATAAATTACAACCTGCATATTAAAGTGACCCACCTTGATAAGACATGATGCAGGACTGGAAGCCCTCTCTGGATGCAGGACCTGCTAGCATGCTGCTGTGCATTTTCTTACATTTCACATTCATTCACATTCTTATCAGCACTACAGTTTCACAGGAAAGAAGAAACACACTGTGCAGCTGCTATACCCTGAATGGCATTCCTGTACCACAGCTCACTCAGTGCATAATGACTGAAACTCATATGCTTCCAACTACCCTGACTTTTGAACTGTCATATTTAACTTTTGAGGAAGATTACTATAAAGAGCTTACGTGGTACATTAAAGAAGCTGCAGCCAGAGAGCAAATGGGACATCTATTAAATGCCTACTAGTCCCCTGCTATTTATTTAGCTGCTCTGAAAATATTTTTACAGTCTTTTTTTTTGGCTATTTTTGAGTCTTGGTATCACAAGAGCACTTTCACAAATGTCGTCTATGCAGGCTGCTAAAATTGTGAAATTACTTTAATGCTAAATCAGAGAATTAAAGTATCACACAAAGGAATTATCAGCATGCAGATGGAGACTAAAGAGCTGAATAGAATTTTATTAGCAGTAAAATTCAGAAGCTGCATTCAAAAAAAAATCTATACATTGATGTCATCTGGGCAGCAAAATCATTTTGGATGCTTTACTTTTGCTCTCTGCCAAGTACTGTGCTCAGCGCAACACAAAGAACTCCTTGGCCCCAAAGACTGCTTTTTAAGGTGATTAGAATTAGATTAATATAAGATTACTTGGCAATTCTTTAAAAGAGTGCCAGCAAAATGGGAAATAAAATTTTAAAACAGCTTTATCACTCATGCAATATAACATCAAGGGTGCTCTACAAAAACATGAGCTTCATATATCTCTGACCTTGTGAAGCTTTCATGCCCAGCTTTTAGTGTGGGAAAAGAATATCTAATTTCAGCACAGACTGCTCTGTGCTCTTTCAAAAATCCCAGTATTTGCACCTGACACACTGCTAACAAACCGGACTGGGGACGCCCAATCTCTGCTATGGCAGCCCAGGTCTAAGGCTACACTGCTGATGGCTCTGGAGTGTTAGGTGGGAAATAGTGTCAGCCCTGCTGGCTGCAGAGCCTCCAGTTGGGTATGTGGCTCTGGGCAACCTGGTCTAACGGTTGGCAACCCTGCACATAGCAGGGGGGTTGAGACTAGATGATCGCTGTGGTCCTTTTCAACCCAGGCCATTCTATGATTTTGGGCAGCTCTCCTTCCCTTATACTCAGCTGTGTGGCACTATTTGGGTGCATCCCACTGTTTAAATTTCCTCATGTGTAACCAGGCATTTGTTTTTTGTAGCTCATGTGACTGTCTCACAAGTGGCATGCTTTGAAGGAAACCCTACCTGTTTTCCTATGAAGATATGCAGTGAGATGAATGAAAAACATACCACACAACATGCAATAAGTGACACTGGCTGAAGTTTATCAGCAGTGTCAAATTTGGGGACTGAGAACTTCAGTGCATTTCTGCCCTTCATTAAGGGAGAAGGTGGACAGCTATTACTTACTATTTTTATTTTCAGCTATACGTAGTTCAGTGTCAAAATTGAAATGTCTGTCTGCAGATGCAAGAAAGTGTTTTCATTTCCTCTTTTAATGTCCTAATATATCAACAGGGTTGATATACTTTAGGAATAAAAATGACCTTTGAAATTACTCAGAATTAGGTTGTTTTTTGTTTTGTTTTTTTTTAATTTCCATTAATTCCTTCAATGTTCAAGTATGTATTTCTGATATTCTAAGTATAATAAAAATGCTTATACCAAACTATGAGAAAGTGGCAATTACCACCTGGGGAGTTACACATAAAACTATAAAATATTCAATTGATCCATAATTCATTTGGTAGCAGACACCCAACCATCTGGGCTGGGGTGAACTTGCAACTCTGGAATAGGATAGTGACTGAAAAAGATTCTGCATTCAGAATAAATGCAGCTACTAAAAAACAAAAACAAAAAACACAAAAAACAACCCAGGAGCCTTTTGTGCATCACTGTTTTTCAAGCCTTACTTTGCTCTAACTACCTACAATTGTTATAACTACAAGCAACCACACTTCAAAAATAAATTCAATGAAGGACAGCCTGATTGTGACAGAACTGCCACTGTCTGTCTCTGCTAGTGCTATATGCACATATCTTGTTACACTATTTAGGTTTCCACCTACATAAAATATTTGATGGATAGCATACAGGATAGGATTCCACAAATGAAATTCTTCTCATTGATTCAACACTTGCTGTAATCTTGATACATAGCAAAACAGCAAAGCTCTCCAGTGGGCTTGAGATTCAGCTGGAGATAAAAAGTCAGCATAAAAGTTAAAGGTGACTTCTCAAGAACACCCAGCCTTTGATGCCATAGTGGGCATTTTTATCCCACTGCTATCAGTAGGAAAAACCCCAGCAATTTCAAGAGATGCAGCAAGGCTTGGAATAAGAACTACTCAAAATTTCTCCATTAACTGCTGTATGAAAGGATGGAAGATCCTTCCTCCCAGAGAATAAAGCCTGAACACCTGTTTTCCAATGCAGAAGCCCTCACAACGAGGCACAAGGTGGTCTCCAAGGCAGTACCAGTATACTTCTATTTATTAAAATATCCCTGTCTCAGTCCATAGTGGTTTGTAAGACAACGCTTTGCTTTCAGGAGTATGTAATTTAAGTTAAATGGTGAGTTCTTGATACCTGTGTTAATACACTGGAAGCTAGTTGCAGCATCTCTAAATGACAGCGCTTTCCAAATAGATGTGTAATTGCAAGTCTTAAACCCTCTATTTATGCCGCTAATAGCTCCTCTTTGACCAACATGAATTTAAAGCATAGCTTAAACTATCAGACATACCAAATTCATATTGAATTGCCTGCAGCTGCTAAGATTTTCTTGGAGTTCATAAAATGATTAGACAAATTCATGGAAGAGAAATCCATTAAGGGCTATAAAGTACAAAGAGGTTCTCCCAGGAGGCTTGGGAGCACACTACGGAAACGTCAGTGTACCTCATGCTCACACCTTTTCTATGGTGTCCACTGTCCAGAAGATGATGTAGCTCAATGGATCGAGTACTGCTACAACTGACATTTACAGCCAAGCTCTACTCAGCAGCCTGGTTGTGGAAAAGAACTTTCACAAAAATAAGCATGTGTTCAAGCTTTTGCAGGCCCTAGGTTTGCAGTTCTGGTTACAAAGCAGAGTTGCAAAATGAGTCTTGCTTCCTGTGTGAGACAGTCACATGCAACATGCTGCACTTACTGGAAAATCCTCTTGCAAATGTTTTGTTTTTCCTAAAGAAGATAAGCAAGCTGCTCCCCTCTGCAGGACAAACCAAACAAGCTGGTGAGACTTGTGATCTGTCAGACCTGAACCTTACAGGTCTTGAACTGAACCTTTCCCAAAGGCAATCTCAGAGAACACAGCTTCCCAGTGCAGTGAGTACTGCCACCTTCTTGCCTCATTTTCTGGTATGCTCTTCCCAGGCTGTGTGGAGCTGCAGTCTTTCTGTTTTAAGAACACACAGTTATTGACCTAAGATTGTAACAAGCCCTACACTGTAGTTTTCCTTTTCCAAACTGCTCCTGACTGCTTTTCAAAGACTGGTGCATCCTGAGTGTTAAGGAAAATCTCTTCTCTTTTGCTCCTTGCAAGTATGGTGTCACAGTCTGCACAGTCAGAGTGAGGGTCATGGCTCTCAGCGCACCTCTCTGCTCCTGACAGCTTCTTAACTGCTCAAGCATTTAGCGTTTTCTTTTGGTCAAGAAAGAATCTGGCCCTGCTTCCCAGGCAGCAGCGTGGGTTGCCAGGTCCTGTCCTCCAACATCTTTGCTTAAAGATCACTGCTGCACCACAGGACACAACTTGTATCTCTGTTTTGGCCTCAGGCATGCAGGTTTCTTGAAGCATTAGACACACTAACTCCTCCTCTGCTAGCAAGCACATCCAGACCTTTCTTCCTCCTTTTCCCCATAAGGCGTGAAAATACCATACAGGTCACAGAGTTGGACCGAATGCTGATTTCCAGCTTTTCAAGTAGAAAACAGGCAAGGGGCTTATTTGAAAACACACACAGAGAAGAAGGTCTTCAAATGTAAAGAGAGTCCATGGCATGTGAGCAATCAGCAAAAGAACTGCCCCACTCCTAGACCCCCCACCTCTAGCCCGTGTCCAGCACGGACTACACTGGAAATGAAAGGCAAGGAAAACTGCACAGCTGTTTAGGCTGGCTACAACTGAATTACTTTTGCAGGTTTTAAGCCCAGAAGGGTTTTAAATGCTATGCATTCCCACTGTGTGTGTGGATGATGATACAATGGGCAAACAGGCAATCATGAATCACAACCACTTGCTCCCTACAGGCCCATTACAAGATACACATCCCTGAGCGAGAATTCATGGTAGGTGCCTTCTGTGCATGGGGCAGATAAGATGAAAGACCTCAGGGGAGATGCACATCTTTGTCTAGAATGATAGCATTACTTAATCACCCAGCTTGGTGGAATCTCTAAGAAAAATCATCACACATTGTCACGTGAAAAGCCAACTTCAGTATTAGCAGCACCAGCAGACTGCTCTCTGGAAATAGTGTAGAAATGGTCATTAGGTGGCAGTTTCAAAAAGATAAGAATTTGAGTAAAACCACCAACATGAAAAGGATGGCTAACTTAATCCTACTGTTGCCAGTTATGAATTATTCACTGGGCTCCACCCCATGTGCATGAGGCACACTTTCTAATGCATTCAGACCACATTACAGATGGCTCCCTGCCATCTGTGCTGAGAATTCCCATGTGTGCTTATTTTACAGCTGTCCCAATGGGGACAACCATGCTTTGGCCAGTCAACACAAGGTTTCTTGACCCTTGAATCCAAGAACTGCCCTCTGCTTGCCCTATCAGAAATAGATGGTCTAACTGCACGGTGGATAGGGACAAAGTACTTGGACCTGAGGAGGGAGCTGCACCAGATATTTAAGAGGTGTGGGAAGATAAGAGAGAGTAAGGTCCTCTGTTTGCCTCCTGCAGCTTTGAGGTGTCACGGTGGAGGTCAGTGCAACTTCCACCTTTCCTGGCTGGCTGCATCGTTCAACCATTCCAGATCCATGAAAGTATCTAGTAAAAAACACCTGCAAAATCACAGAGAAAGAACAGAGGCTTAGGGATCACTGAGGAAGAGTAGGTTGTGACAGAGGAATCAGTACTCAGTCTGAAGACACTGTGTCCAACATAGATTGGTCCCATTCCAGGTACCATCACATCCCTGGGGAAGTGTGCTGGGGTCACCAGCTGAAATGAGCTGATCTGCCTCAATTTGTGCATAAAGATTATTTCTCTCTTGCTGTACTTCCAAACTTCATTTCAAAAGTTCAGAGGAAAATTACATCAGACTGAGAATGCCAGACTGATTGCCAGCCAGTTCTTTTTATCGTTATTTCAAATTGGGGAGAGAAGGAAGGGGAACAAATTAGTTTGGAGAGGAACACATTTTCCTCAGGAAGCAATCCTTTCAAGAACCCAAACCAGACACAGTTTCTACTGCCAAAAGCTCCCATACATAGAAGACATGGCACAGCCAACATCCTGCTGCTTGCACATTCTCTGCAGTCCTGAAATTAGCATGTTTTTTCTTGGTGGGGACAGACAAAGCCAAAACAGCAAAATAAATCCTGGCATTTCCCTCCAGTACTGAGTTAGTGACTACCAGCTAGCAGGCCTCAAACAGCTAGACCTAATCCATGGCACGTTTTTTTTTTCATTTTCCACAGCACACAGTTCTTGTTCTCCTATTGCTGCAGTTGGCCTTGTAATGCTACCAGGCCTTTAGTGACTCTCTACTTAATTATACCAGCCTTCATAGAAATGTAATCACACAGGCAGAAAATCTGTGTAAGAGAAAGGATGGGTCCCCAGGGCAGCATCTCTTGGTGCTGGTTTTCTGGGGAGATGAGGCTGCTGAGACCGTGCTGAAGCCCCATGTGCTTTGCTTGCTTTGATCTGAGAGAACAGGTGAAGGTGAGGCTCTTTCAATGATATCTAGCATCTCTGGGTATGGCCAACCATAGACCACTGCCTGCACACCTCCATTACTAACCCAAAAGGACATTTTTCAGAGGAACCTAAATAAAACAGATAGCCACTTTCCATGCTTGCATACAATTTGTTCAGTCCTTGTCTATAGTCGCTTTGTTTCTGTCATGGACAAAGTGATTGTCATCCCAGGGACTGTCATCCCAGAGAGCAGAGGGCGAGGAACATTACTGAGAAACACATTTGATGCACGAATTGTACAGCTCAAGCAAACAGGCCTGGCTCTCTTTATTCAACGAACTGGGTGGGACCAGCTCCAGCAACAACAAAATCCCCTGCACAATCCCTCTGGATGATGAGTGGACTCTGCAAGCGTCTCCAACTGATTCAAACACAAGAGCATACAGATACTATTTGAATGCTACGCAGCGCATTAAACACTTGTGGCTTGATCCATTAGTACTACTCTTGCCTATGTCTCCCCTGGCTGCATTGCATCTGCCAGGGTAACACAGAAACTGAACCAGAAGCTAAACTTACCCACTGTCTTTAACAGGAGCTGTATTTGTCATGTGAAACCAACAGGTCTACAATTTCCTACAGTGGATCTCCCAGCACAAAGCTGTGGGCAATAACTGTGCAAGGGAGGTGTTCTTGGCTTGAGTCACAAGAAGCCAGCTATGCAGATAAATCCAGCTGCAACTATTTGGCACATAACTCACAGAACAGAGCCATTTCCTCACAGACAGAAGTGATCAGCGATGTATCATCTTCTCTCATAAAGCTACATTTACAGAGGGTTATGTGGATTTAATTCTACATATCAGGGAAAAAGTAATGCCAGCAATGAAATGCTAATACAAGCTCACTAACAGGAAAATACATTTTTTTCCAGCAGTAGTTACTGGCAGCAACCTTCCCAGTAGGAAGACAACAGTAAACAGCATTAGGACCAAGACACCCACTGATCTGCACTGAACAGGTGCCTCCAACAGGTGTCATACTGCCATCCACTGATGCTCCTCTGGAAGATTCCTTGCTACATCCATTAGCAGTAACCCCAGCATGCCTTTGTTTGCTCTCCTTGAAATATACCTGAGCAATTTGTCCAACACTTTGACAATTCAGTCTAATTATCTGGGCAGGTATCTGATAAAGTCCAATACAATTACATTCTCACTGCTGGCAGCCAAGCCCACACATGTACACCTGGGCAGCAGGAATGAAATGCAGTCCTGCTCCAGCTAACTCGTTTCTGCTTCACAGTGAGGATCTGACAATCTCCATCTAGCTGTTACTCTGCATATCGCACCACATTTCCTGCTAAATCTTTGTAAGGAGAAGGCAAGCATTGGCTCCTCTGATCAGGCAGCACAATCTGCAAGGTCTCAAATTCCACTAATTCATGTTCCTGGATGGGGTCCACAGCAGACAGGTACCACTGGGGGCCTTAAATTAAGCAGCAGAAAGCAAGCTAAGTAGGCAATAGGAAAAAACTTAAAACACAGAGCATACAAGAGACTAGAAGAGAATGGAAATATGTGTGTGTGGGTGGGTTCTCTGGGTCTTAGAGAAGTTGCGTGATGTGCCCGGTATGTTGATGTGCACAGAAAGAGTAATCGTGCTTTTCTCTCCCATCACACCTCCAAATGACAAGAGACAATGTCAACTCCACACCTGCCTGTGTTCAAGGCACAGGGCTCTGAAGAGCCAAAGCAGCTTGCCCCAAACACAACAGTTGTTTTTTCTCTCTCTAGGCTTCCAAAGGGTTGGCAGACAAATCTGAGCTCCAAACAAAGGAACAAACCAATATACGAGATCTGTCTGCACAGTACAAAGCCAATGACACAGTATGCAATGACATCTCAGTCCTACCTTGTTGGAGATGCAGTGACACTGCACTGTATGTCACAACGTAGGAGAGGAACAGATTTTCCTGAAGTCGCTCAAGACTATTTTCTTAGGGTAACTGTAAAGTTTGGATGTTTTAGACCACTGACACGTGGAATCAAAATGAACTCTCAGGGATCGCCCTTTCCCAACAGGAGAGGCAATTATATTCCCTCTGTTTTAGTGAGCAGATACACAGAACTGCAAAGAAGTGGGGGGAACTCCAAGTAGCTTATTTAATATAACAGACAAAAGAAAAAGCCACAGATTCTAAGTGTGTCCTGCTGGAAGGAAACATGTTGAAGATTGCAGTAATTATAGCCTGTGAGACACGACCACCCCACCACCCAACATATTCAAAAAATCCACAGTCCAGCCCTACATGTGGGAGATATTTCCACCCATTTCAAAGGGAGGCCTTCAATGGGTCTGACTGGCTCAGGCTCCCACCCCAGACATTTTCCCAGCTTGAAGATCCACTTACCTGCCTGGTTTGTGGTTACATTTACAGACACAAACTGCCGGGCTCCAGGGTTCTGGTCGGACACTCCATTCACTGCCTCAATTTCAAAGGTATAGTTTGTATGAGCAAGCAGATCCACCATCATGACAGAGGTGTTTTTCAGGCCGGTTTGCTGGGGGAGGTACCTGACATGACTGCCACATGCCTCGCACAGACCTGAGTGTGAGTTGCACTTCTTGCATGCAATATAATAAGACACATCTTTCCTTCCACCAGTATCAGCAGGGGGAATCCATTCCAGAAAGACACTAGTCTCGTTAACATTTGAGATGGCACTCCGAGGAGCAGAGGGGGGTCCTGGTTTGCAAAGTGAGAAAAACACATGGTAAAAACAGTATTATCAGTCATCCTGCTCTCTACTACTCTTTGGTTGAAAAGAGATGCTGAAAAGTGTCGCTCTTGTGCCAAAAAGCACACAGACAATTTGCAGCAGCAGCCAAAGAAGACAGAAGATGGGGATTCAAGCCTTCCCACCTTACCTTAAGGGGTTTGTGTTGGGACACGGCCATCTCTAAGTGAGGGCAAGACACAGGTCTGGCTCAAAAATAAAAAGGGCAGCACATTTCATACTGGGATGTTGCATCTGGTATTCTCTTTGTTCTGCCTGCTAAGGGATCTGCAAATCTTTGCTCTGTCCCAGCCAACGTTGGCTTACCTGGGAGGCAAGATTCCCCTTCTTGCCCCAGTGCCCCTATATTGCTAGCTTTGGATCCTTAAAAAAGATACATACTGGTGTATTCCACTACTCTGCCAATTCAGACACTGAATTCTATTCATCCACCCATCTCTGCCAATTAGCTCTTTGACAACAGTAAAATCTAAGTTTGGGCATCCAAATCATACCTAAGCGAGACACTCTATGTACCCCAAAGCAGATGGTAATCTACATAGGCCACTGGAAACACAGCCATATCTGGCTACTCAACAGCAGCCTTCGTGGTCCCTGCCAAGCTCTCAGTACTAGCATGGTTGGTTAGTCACACTGTGCTTGCTTATTTTGCCAAGCCTCTGCACTTGGTATGTCAGTATGGCACTGGCAATGCTATCTAAGGAGGAACAGCTGCTGTGGAACTATCAGAGTTCCTGCAGATGTGGTCTGTTTTCCTTCATCCTGCTGGGAGAAGCTGTGGCTGGGCAAAGAAAGCTGCTCAGGTGGCGATTTACAAAAGCAACTCCCAATTCAGCAGGTGGCTGTGCTGCCTATCTGAAGACACCCTCAAGACCATTTACATGCTGAAGGTCCTGGCATGCACCTTTCCAAAAGTCAGAGGCAACTGACAGTGTGCATTATCACCACTTAACTCCTGCAATCCCTGGCAGTGCTCTGTAGATGTCTCCCAGTGAGACAAGCAGGGCAGCCCAGGCAGGTCTCTGAGCACAGAGGCCACAGCCAACTTGAAATGCTCACACTTCACTCAACGGCTTTGAGTTACAAAAATCCAACCATCTGGTGAGGAAAAGGGATACAGTGCCCAGAAGATACTTTGAGAAACTTTTCATTTTAATAGACTTGTCTTGGAGATGAAGGGCAAGCTGACGATACGTGCTGAAGATGATGTGAAAGGACAGCAAGAATCTCATGCAAGAGACTCACATGGGGAAACTGATCAAAGAAAGGTGGGATGGATTTTAGTGGCAGCATTACCAGAAGCTATAAAGCAAAGACTGAGATTTTTCCAAGAAGGCAACAGACTTCCACACAGTTTGAATGAAGTTGTCAAAACCCATGAGCAGCTCTTTGAAAAGAGCCTGTCAGCTGGCTTTATCAACTAGAAACCCGTACAAATTTAACAGCCTGTCTTAGCTTGTTGTCTTTTAGTTCTGTTGTGATGATTGAACTCAATTTGTTATTTAAAATGGGCAATGTTGCAAAACTGAATCTACCTTTAGTTTTTCACTATTTTCCCTCCCTACTCCCCTTTTTAAGTCTATAAATTGGTAATGCTTATGAAACATTGCAATGATCTCAACTCAAGCTATTCTGATTCAACAAGAAACTCAACACCAGAGGGAAATAAATATTCCTGATATTCTTTTTTTCTTCAGAGAAAAACAGTCAAAGACAAAAGCTAGGTCAGTTTAGGAAACGGCAGCTCAGCTTTGTCAGAGGTACAGCAGCCATCCAGCAACTCCCAGGGAAGCCAGGATGTTCCTCTGTAAGAGGACCACAACAATAACAGCTTCACATTGGTATAAATGGGAATAAGTACCCCCTCTCTGGGCAGAAGGCAGCTGAGGGAGCTGATGCATAGTGGTGGCAGAGCAGACCGTGCCCAGGCTGAGCATTCCTACAGGCCGCCTCTCGCCAGCAGCACCAGCAGCACCACGGGGGGACAGTGCTGGTTAGCTAATGACACCACAGGACAGCAGCAGTCAGAACTATTTTCTGGCCTCTCATCCTCATACTGATATAATGGGGGCTACGAAATCCATCTCAAGAGCTGTGTGGGATTACATCTACTGCACTCAGGGTTTTTGTTTTACTGGTTAAATTGTCCGATTTTTCCTTCCGCTGGATGAATGCACTTTCACTGCTACCAGTATTCTAAGAGAAAAATAAAAGAACTCAGGCACAAAAAACAACCCACAAAAAACATTTACTGGACAACATGCCTTTAACAGGGGATAAATTATCACTTTTGTAAAGGCAGCAGAGGTTTGTACTCGCTTTGCACAGAAGAGTCAGCTGCTCTTCTTGAAGGCTTAAAAACATGCTTTGAAGCTAGTGGGAATGGGTAACCTATAAAATTAGCATTCTCAGAGGGGCTCTGAGAAAGGTCTTCAGCTGTCTGCACATATCTAACAGGACCTGCTTGAAGAATCCTGAGTACACTGCACATGAGTAAAGCTTTGAAAAATCTCAGCTGGGAGAACAAACCAGTGTTTTCGCTTCAGAAAAGGTGGGACCTCCAGAACTGCTAAGCAGCTCTGTTTTAATTTACAGCTTCCCTTCATCAAGGATGAACATATTCATTTTCTGCTTTTTTTTTTTTTTTTTAATTTGTTACTTTGTGCCCTAAGCAGGCAGTGAAGCTAAGATTCACCATTTCTGCAGAATGATTCACTGACCAGAGGGTAGTCATTTCTGAAGATAAAGGTATCGATGTTTTCCTTCATGGACAGCTAACCTGTTGTTTGCTGATATGCATATTTTTAAAAAATAAATTGAAAGAGAAATTTCCCCTGAGACACAATATAAATGTGTGAGTACACAGAGGTAACCATATCCTTTGAGAACAGAATGTTACACCAAACACTACAAAAACATCAGTGCATCCCATAAATCACACTCTTTCTTCTATGTTTTTGTGCCATTCACCTTCACTCATACTTTCTCTGTATACTTTGAACTACAACAGGATTAATCATCAGAGATGGGAGAGGGAAAAATGAGTGCAAAACAGTATGTTTTCATTCAAAATTGATGTTCTGCAAGAACTGAAGTTAGGACTACTAATCAAGAAATCAAGCTCAAAAACTTCCTGGGAGATGCATGTAACAGTACTAAGAATTCTCAACTGCCGGTCAGAACCAAATATTTTTTGTTTGATGGTAATAGCTCTTTTGGACTGCATCACAGCACTATAAATTTAAAAACTGCCAAGCATTACTTATAAAACATGCTTAAGGAACTGAGAAAATTAAATAAAAATGTATTTGTGCTGTGTCCCCTGCCTCATGCTTGTCTGAACAGTTGATAGTGGTTTAGCAGTTTTCTTTAGCAATGGTGGTGCTGGTGGGGAGACTCATGGCAGCTTGAGAGCAAAAGGCATTATCTTTAAATTAGGAAAATGTGATTTTATAGCTACACCAACTGGCATAGGGACCTTACAGGTGTAGAGCTGAAAACAAACATTGATGTATTCTCTAAAATTAACTAGATTTCAAGTTGAGGAAATTCTATGAATATTATTAACTTCTGCTGTAATAAATAACAGAAACATTCACAAAACTTAACAGTGTTTTCCTATCCGTCATGACTCAAGTCTGTCTAGCTTGTGTTTTCGTTCATGACAAGATGTTCTCCTGCAGATCTTACAGTTCAAAATGTTAGTGTTGTCACCTACTCTTTACTATCCCTGCCAAAATTTACTTTGCCTGCAACTGAGCTGGGGAGAGAGCACAGGCTCTCCTTACCACCGCTAACACAGACACAGCTGGATTAGCACAAAATCCCAAGAAAGGATGTGTAGGACAAGGGAGGATGACTTAGCACACTGAAGCGCACAGAGAGGACTCAGATGATGCACTCAGCTTTTGGGAGTAGTAAGTATAAATCTCACCAGAGATGCTTCAATACCCTATATTACTGTACCAGTTTGCTCTGTATTTGCTCTGTATATAGCAGCATCCTCCGAAACAGTGGGCTAGAGAAGTAAGCAGTGCCTGAGTCGACATTAAAACTCTCATTTGCCTCAGAAGCACTCGGTACTCTGCCAAGCCACATCCAAATACAGCTTCACACACCACTGGTGTGTGCACTGTCTGGACTTTAAACAAGCTTATAGTAAGCTTTCAAAACAATCAAACAAAAATCAAACATTAAAACTCCCAAACAGCAACAAACAAACAAAGAAATCCCAAACTAACTAATTATCATCAACTACAACAAAAAACAAACCACCACCAACAACAAAATAAAACCCAAGTAAAAAAAGTATATAAAAGGAATACCAACCCTACACTATTCAGGGCATCATAAATTACGGTCTTTACCTACAGGATTCAGACTGTGCCAGAAACCCTATGCTCAGGTCATGGGCTTGCATAAATCTCTTCTTCAGAGCTGGTTGCTTCTTCTCTGTGCTAACTCACCAGCAGGACTGTTTGGTATTACTCTGCTTTGGCTTTGTCTGCTCAAAAGAAGCTGATTTTGTGTGCCTTTTCAGAGTTCTCCTCTTCCCATTTCCCAATACCACCAATACTCATCCTTTTTCTCATTTATCAAAGTTTTTAAAGACATGTCCCAGGGTAAAATAGACATCAGGGAGTCCTGTTGTCATAGCTTCCCATGCTGTAGCCCATCCTAGCCATCACTTTGATGCCATAGTACTGCCACTGTCACACTGCCTGAGGCTGTCTTATTCTTCCCTGTAGCACAACTTCAACAGCATGTGCTTCACATTCCTAGACGTAAAAGGTAAATATTGAGATCAAGGGCCTTGTTTCTCCTGTGTTTCCTGTGCCAAGTGACTATTCTAGGTGGGAGGAGATCTGCTGAGAGCAGGTAGTCCTCCTATGTGAAGAGACTCTCCAACTGGAACAGCCTTTTTCCTTCTCTTTTTTGAAGTGCCAACTTGAGAAACTAGAAAAGACAGCTTTATTCACCAGGATGAAGGCACAGGAAGTGCCACATCCAACCCCAGTTTTCATGCCTGTCCCTGCAGTCCTTTGCTCTCTGCTCTTTTCCATTCTGCTTACAAATCTCTCCTCCTCATCCCTGCAGGGAGGACAGCCGGGAGAAGAGCCCTGTGACATGATGCACATTAATATGCCACTGACACAACTTTAAAGGGATCTAGCAACTGTGAACTTCCCATTCCTGGAAAGGATTATGGAAAGGAAACAGGATGGAAGTCATCTCTATATCACTCCCAAGTGGCTCTGAGCAAGCATATGGACTGAACTTACACACCTGCTTTTTCTCCATTGCTGACGTCCCCTGGAAGTTCTGCCTGCTCCTGCCCCCGTAGTTCAGCTCCTCTTCAGTCCCTTTTAATCACTTTTGCCTGCAAAATTACATTTGGACCCTGACAGATCTGGCCCCACAAAAACCCATGGCCTGTGCTACACACAGGGATACTAGCTGAAGGTATAGAAACTGAGGCCTATGTACTTGAAATATAAAACAAACAGAACAACCAGCCTTCAAGCTACAGACAAAAGAATAACAGGACAAGGGTAAAACCAGTGATTCTGATTTTACCAATTCAACTCTTAAAACCCCAATTCGCTTGTTATACCACCCTTCCCCACACCAGGACATAAGCTCTACATTTTTGATACCAGTTTGGAGATGCATTTTCTCCTTGCAAGTTTTGAGACTACCTTAAAGAATAACAATCTCCAGGTGGCTTGGAAAGGCAAGATTCTCTACCTCACTATCTACTGAAAATGAGTTGAGAGATGATGCTAAGCAGGACCATGTATACTCTACTTATATCTAGAGCAGATAATCACTATCCATAGTTCCCTCCACATATGTGCCTGACCCAGGTACCTATGCACACACTCGAGTGCAGTGCTGCTGGCTGAGAACATCTCTGGATGCTTGAAGAGTAAACTACAAGAAATGGAGCATCTGTTTGTTACTTAAATGCTCCTCAAGCTTCACAGCATCTTTCCAAAAGTGCTTTCCAAAGGGCTGAGTCTCCTCACGTAACTGGGGGTATGGTGGACAAAGCTAGTGGCATTAAGACTGTGTCAGACTAGCTCAGACTGAAGCCCAGAGCCTGTAAAAGTACATTAGGATCATAATGTCTAGTCACAGTACAGGAACAGCTCAAAAGGATTAAAAACAACCCTATAGGCACATGCTTACTTGTACAGGCCATTGTAGGTGGGTCTGATTCCCTCCTAAAATAGTGCTCTTCACACAGGCAAGATGTGGATGCTTCATCAAGCGTGTAGCTGTGAGGGGGACATTTGCTGCAGGATGGACTGTGGGGTGAAGCTTTGAAGAACCCAGGTCTGCATACTGTAAAAAGAAGAACCACAGACTAAGGTCTCCCATCATAAAATTAGTGTCTTCACATTTCCTTTTAAAAACATGTCTTCAGCTACAAAGAAAACAGACAAACACTCGCAAGCTATTCGGTTTGTATATTTCAAAACAAGTCTACTCCACCAGTGTACAACGAACACTTAAATATCTGCATGAAAAGAAAATGAGAATCTGTTGACTATATTTCCCCCCTAGCATCTCCCTTTGCTGAGTATTTATTTTCTGTGTTGAATGCATGAGGTAACATCTTTTCTCTCTGCTTTAGAAAACATTATTGAGTTTGGGATTTTTTTTCATTCAGTTTTAGAAAAGCACGTAAAATACATCTCGTGGTTTTTGTTTAAGATGTTCTATACCCAGAAATCAATGTCTCGGCAAACAATAACAATACAGTGGTGGAGGGGATCTTGAGATCGAAAGCTTTAAGACATTGTGATAAGGCTACTTCCCTAGGGCTTCTTACTCTGAAAACCTATGATGAATTTTAAAGTACTCTATATAAGACAGATTGCTCTGGGTATAGCCTGAATCAAGCATGCTTGCCATGCAGGGTGCTCCTTCTGGCTCCAATATATATGCACGATAAAGCACAAAGCCTCTATATAAGAAATTTTTGTGTTCTCACAAATGTAATATATTGGCTAAGCATAGCTTGGGTTTTTTTAATTTTCTTTCTTTTATCAGAATTTGAACTCAGTACAGTAATACTTTGTTTCTGAGCTCAAGGAACAAGTGCTGTTTCACCTAAGCAATGATCTCTGCATTCATTCACCTCTGTGTGCATGCAGCACAAGCAGTGACAGTCATAGGTTTGTGTGTTTCCACCTTGTCTTTAGAAAAAAGCCAAGTGGACCTGTAATCATATAGTTGGTATACAGAATCACAAGGCCACAGTTACCATGAAGAAAAACAAAGCACAGATAAAATCTGATTCGTTGGTCACCTCAAAAAGCAAAGATATAAAAACACATTGCCTGACTTCAAAAAGCTGCCACATTTTTCCCTTCAAAGATGCTCTTATGTCCAGTATGGTATCAATGATGGACAGGCCTTGCCATTAAGATTTACAGGAGTTACCTGGAAATCCCAGAACCTTTCCATCTGCACTCAAATGTCCCCAGTTGAATAGCAAATGAGCTCACAGCAGAAGCATTCATACTATCCCCCCCATCAATGTCCCAGACAAACACAGCACAAAGGCCATGTGCTAAAATTCAACCGGAAGATGTGACGACTGAGTTCAACTTTCCTGCAAATAATGTGTAAATTTTTGTTATTAATCCCTTTTCCTCTGAAGGACCAAGTAGGATAACTGGCTGTAAAGTTGACTCTGCTCCCAGTAGTACCAGAGAAACTCTCTTGACGTCTTCCCCTTTCATCACAAACTTTTTCACCAAAGGTGAAACAGTTGCACATCAACACTAATCAAAAACACATGGTGTTTTATTTGGTATGGCAGCTATTCTGGTATCACCTCTCTACAATACAGGGAGAAAATCCCTTGGAATCAACAAGCAAGTCTTTGCTGATGGAAATCACCCATGCAGCAAAAGGGATGGCAATCCAGGAGCAAACCATACACCTCCCCAGGCTCCACCTCCAGTTTTGCCTGGACCATGCAAGCAATTACCAAAATTGCTCAGCATTCAATTATTTTTCCATATTTAGGATGTGAGTTCTGGAGCACACAGTCCTTATCTTGTAGCCATGCACGGGGCGCAGTGAACATACCTACAGCCAAGCTTATTCTAGATAATTGCTAACAGACTTGCCACAAGCTGCCCTGATGTCTTATGGCACATTCCTCAGTTTCTAACTCAGAGTTTCTTTACTTTATTTACCTCACAGCTATCTTCAGATGCTGCCCTATCTGTACAGCAGGAATAGTTACAAATGCTCTGGAGAGTCTTCAGGTAGAGGAGACCATGACATGGCTCTAGCCTTTAATTTGTATTTCAAAGACAGATCAAAACTCACTTGCGTATGCAGACAAAAGAGATGGGAGAATGAAAACACAGACACATGTGAAGTATAAAGAGTGCAACCCACGTCTAGTGTGTACTCGAAGTAATTAGCCCTCAGAAAAGGACTTGAATGTATCTCATTATGACCCATCAAGACAGACAGAAAATCATTAAATCATTATGGCATGAGAGTTTACTGTGCTTCTATTGTGTGCAAAGCAGCAAATGCAACATAAATCAGTTTTCCTCAACATATTTTCAACAAGGTGCAGTTTGTTAATGACGGTATGATACATAGCTCAGCTTGAAGGGAATGTTTTGTTTTCATGAGTAAGTGCACTGCCAACAGATTCACAACACCAATAATCCTTTTTTTTTTTTTTTTTTTTTTTAAATGAGGGATGTGAAATGAAACTAAACTGGACCAGTTTTTGTGTAATCTGAACTCCCCTGGGTAAGACAGGTCCCTCCTCTGCCCAAACAGTATAAGAAGGCATATTCAAGGGCATTACATTATACTGAAAGTTGCAACATCAATCCTCACAACAAACACCCAGCACAGTGGGCTGTCAAATCTAAGTGAAAGACTTTCATATCAGTTAGAAAGAAAGAATTCAGGAAAAGGAGATGAGCTATGCAAATTAAAGAAAAAAAAAAAAAAGCAGAAGGACAACAAATAAAATACAACATGTCAGAACTGCCACAACAAATCAGATGAAAGGTGTGCAGAGTCAAAAGCCCAGCAGCAGATGCTTTGGGGAGGACAGCAGGGCATTTGCTCAGCTACCCCAGCGCAGTTCCCCAGCCGTAGGTGAACGGCAGCTTGGGAGAGCAACAAGTACCTATTGCACGATTTTTCTCTGCACCCTTACCTGGTTTGATTTGGACATAAGAGCTGTCTCAGGTACATCTTACCCTCCACCTGCAGAGCAGGTATAATGGTAGCATGATGAGCACAGTCCTGGACAAGTTCAACAGCCAAAAAGCAAGGGCTAGTATATTATTTTTCTGCCTTTGCTGGCAAAGAGTTGGGTATTTGTGTTCACTGAAGGGGAGTTGGACTAGGTGGCCTTCAGAGGTCCCTTCCAACCCTTAAGGATTCTATGATTTTGTGATCTGGATTTGCAGTAAAACAGAGCCATAAGCAGCTTGTGCCTAATAAGCATATATCTTGGGTTTTGGTTTGTTGTCTTACCTTTCCTCTTCTGACTGTCAACCTTAAAATCTTCTTATGAAGTATACATGATTTTATTTAAAATTACATGGGAGTCTGGAGTTTAATTTCTAATTAAATCTTATTTTAGTCTTATATTTTTATCTCAGTAATTCTAATTCAATGGTTCTTCAAAGGATATGTAGAATTAGCACGGTACAGCCATTCATTTAATGGTATTATCTCTTTTTTAAAGAGGGTGGGAAAAGGAGGAGAAATAAGATGAGCCTAAGATTCCTCATAATCTGCTGCAAGCCAGCTGAATAGAAATGGTTTTAAGTTGTCAATGACACCTACTTCTTTCTTTCTAATATTAAAACTGATAACTCCTTAACTGATTAACAGCCACTGATGTGTGAAAACAGTCTTTAAACGAAATTAGCTTGCTGAAAAAAAAGGAATATTTTTAGCTGCACAAAATATGCCATAAGCAACCTGGTGGTGTTAGGGGGGGATGTGTTTCTGTTAGCAGCACATCCATTACTCGCAAATTAGTTTCATTTTTTCATTTTCAGTAGCAACCACAAAAAGTCACAGGCACAGAGCTTTAGCAGCCATGCAGTCTCTTGATGCCAGTGCTTTGGGCCAGGCCGGCACAAGATCACTGCGATGAGTGATGGCAGCCAGAGCTTCTCGGGACAACACCAGCACAAGCTGATTCCTCCAGCTGGCAGTCAGATTAGAACCTGGCTTCATATCTTATAGATGGGATCCCCCAAGAGCCACGCTACTAGACATTAGGTCTTATAATGCATGTAAACAGAGGAGGAATCACTGGGACTCTTACAATGTAAATTGGCCTCTTCAAATGCCACACTGAACTTTCATGTGCTCTATCAGTACAAGAGACAGAGAGCACCAGTGAGAGGACAAAGTAGGCAGAACAAGCCAATAACATCAAACAGCTGGGACTATTTGACAGAGGTTATTTTCTACAAGCCTCATCATCAAATGATGTGCAGCCACAGCTCTGTAACCATTCCTGAACTTCAGCTGAATGCTGTATCCACTGCACAGACCTCCTTTCCTCCCTTGCTATGATATACACTGGCCCAAGCAGCACCAAACAAGCTGCTCAGGCACACATGCTGGGAATAGGACCTCCTCTCAGCCTTCATACCTGATCAAGAACCAAACCCACATACATGGCCACAACAGTAAAAGCATCCATCATCTGCAACACAGGAAGCACTCAGCTATCATGACATCAAATTAATATTGGTCTGAGTCTAGGCCTTGTCCCTGTAGAGAGAAGAGCCAGGAAGCATGACCTTATAAAGCCTTGAAAGCCCAGGGGAGATGAGAAAGGTCCAATCCTTTGAACTCTTGTAATTCCGGGAGGATAAGCCTGGAGTACTTAAATGCTTAGTATCAGCAAAGCAACCTTTTGTATACCCCAGAAAATAAAGCTCAAATAGGAGTTATACCATCTTCCTTGCAGAGTACTAAATTAGTCTCCACAGTAATCAGAAATTACAAATATCACTCATAAGGCAGTGTTGCTTATCTATAAAGCTAAAGAATGAAATCTAACAAAGATTAACAAGGATAAGAACATCTAGTCTAGACAGAACACAGGTTATCCAACTGAAACCTGTTTCCTTCCCAGACTACATCTTGCCCAGGAGCAAACCACAAACTCTTTTTGTTTCTCCTTCCCATGCTTTAGACTGATTAGCCTTTTCAAACTGCAAACTTCTTCAGGCAGGGACTGTCAAATTACCACAGCTTTTAGGAGCAACCACAGCATAAACACGCAAAAAACTCTGCCCCATGGATATATCCGAGCTCTGTAATCCACACCATGCTGAATCTCGGATGAAACCCAAGTAGGATGTGTTATGTGTATTCAGCAGAAAGCAGAGCGGCTCTGTAGCTCATCAACTCTGCCCTCATTAGCACATCACTCCAGTGCAGGGAATATGCCTTGTGAGTTGAAGGATTTGAGCAAAAACAAGCTACAAATAAACCAACCCCTGTTCTGGTCTCTGGAGTTGCCGTGCCTTGAAGCGCTTGCACCAAGAAGAGAGAGCTGCTGCCTCTTAGATGCGCCCAAAACCTAAAGAAAAAAGGTTTAGGGAGGTACAATCTTTACAATATGGAATCAATTAAACTGCTGAGAGGCTCCAACCCTCAGCTTGTGCTCCTAACATGCACTTTTACTTACAAGACAAAACAAAACAAAAACACAGCAGACTATCTTCATGTCTCCCAACGAATATAAACAGATGATCTCTGTGCTTTTTTGAAAGCAATCAGGAATTATGCTGGGGGGAAAAAATAAAAAAAAAAAGAAAGAAAGAAAGAAAGAAACAGCCCACAATTGAGTTTCTTCCCGCAGAATTTCCAAGCAGGCTCCCAAGAGCTAATCCTGCCCATCCTAACAGCTCTCCTTGAGCTGCAGGCAGACGCTGAAATTGCTGCCAAAGCTATAAAGCTATAGAAAATGTGTAAAATGCCCTGATTATATCTCCTTTAGGGTCAGTCGTTCTATCTGCAATAGCGCTCTGTTGCTTCCTGCAGCATGCCTTGGGGATTTGAAGGAAATTAAATAAATATCCACTAATAAAACACCATAATTCAAAGCTGCCAGTTTGCCCAAATCCTGCAGACTTGCCAGCATCCTTCGGCAACTCCATCACCCGATGCTGCAACAATGAGACTTGCTAAAAGTCTTTTAAAAGAGGTTTCTGGAGCTGGATGAATAAACGGGTTTTCTGAGGGCTTCACATCTTGAAGACAGACTCAAGACCTTACCTTGAAGGAAAGCTGATTCACACATCCCAAGCAGGAAAAAGTCTTGAACTTTTTTGTTCAAAGAAAATCACCACATATGTGGGCAATCTGTTCCAGGATAGCGAAGGACTGGCATGGGTTGCCCGTCGAGGTGGCAGAAGCCCCATCCCTGGAGACGCTCAAGGTCAGGCTGGACTGGGCTCTGAACACCTGATGTAGCTGTAGGTGTCCCCATTCCTTGCAGGAGAATTAGACCAGATGACCTTTAAAGGTTCCTTCCAACTCAAAGGAATCTACGATTCTATGAATATATTGCATCTTTTGCTACTGTTCTGACCAAGTTTATGCTAAATCAGGCTCCATTGCTGCCACTATGCATTGAAATGAACTCCAGCTCTCAATACCAAAACAACCTCAAAAACTAGAATATAAATAAATTAGTACTTTCACTTCTTCCCCTAGCAAACACCACTTTTTCCCCCACTTGACTCACTAAATTGTCACACAGAAATTTATGACATGAGCATAGTTGCTGGAAAACTAAGAATTAACTGCCACTAATGACATTAATGTGCTTCTTCTAAATGGTATAAAACTTCATCACATGGCAGCACTCTGAAAAATTCATCAAATTCCCAAGCCAGCTACATTTGCAAGCCATAAAGATAACTTGAACACAATATATTTGAAAACGTTTGTGATTACGTTAAGGCCTTAATGGACTATATTTCTGTATGTTTTGACTTCGCTCCAAAGCAGATTTTGGAATGATTAGTAAGACAAAACCTGAGTCAAGCCTAAACTCTCAGCAGTGTGATAAAGGAGCAGGGAAGGAGATTTATCCTCATGTACATACAAAAACAATGCTATCATTTGGGTTTGATTTCACAGAAGGAAAGCAAGCTATGGAAAATAAGTGCTCTGAGGGGAAACAGTATTTTTCAGAAGCACTCAGCATTATATGAATGTGTTCCTCCTGGCTTTGCTGGCAGCTGGGCTAATATC
Source organism: Phasianus colchicus (assembly GCF_987193195.1). Classification (NCBI taxonomy): domain Eukaryota; kingdom Metazoa; phylum Chordata; class Aves; order Galliformes; family Phasianidae; genus Phasianus; species Phasianus colchicus. The sequence continues at coordinate 32,567,983 of NC_143439.1, forward strand.
ATGTAATTTGCAAACTTCTCACTTCTGCAATCCAAATGCAACTTTTACTCAGGTTAGACAGTGATAGGACAACAAGGAATGGATTTAAAATAAAGGAGGAAAGATTTTGATTGGATGTCAAGGGGGAAGTTTTTCACTGAGAGAGCAGTGAGGCACTGGCACAGGCTGCCCAGAGACTGGATCCTACTATAGACTGCAGATGTCTATGGAGGTGTTCAAGACCAGGTTGGATGGGGTTCCGGGCAGCCTGATCTGGTGCTTCATCTAGTGGTTGGTAACCCTGTCCATGGCAGGGAAGTTGGAAGTTGGTGATTCTTTAGGTTCCTTCCAACCCAAGCCATTCTATGATTCAATGCTTTTTTTGCAATTTGACTTTCTGACACTCACTGCAAACACAGGTTTTGCCCAAAAAAACCCTGAAATTATGTTCATCTTTCCTTATACTACAGGGACATGTGCTCCCAAGTCTTCTTAACAGAGGAATGCTACATGCTTTATTATTTTTTTTTTCACCAAAAACCATTTATGTTCAAAATAAACTAGGAGAAATTGTATATTCCAAGTGAAAGCACTGTTTCCTGGCAGAAATCAGAAATGGAATTTCTATGACCAACAAGTACACACTCTTGCAAGCCATCCACACACACAAGGACTCTGTCACTCTCATAAGAAGCACAAGCGGATTTGATGCAAGGCACCTTTTTACATCACTTCTGTCCTCTATTTACATTTTTGATGGGGCTGGAAGGGTGACAGCAGGTCCAGATGATGACACAAATATTTAAAAACATGGACTCTCCAACATATGCAACTTTACCTTGTTTCCCCAGGTGGCTTCACCTCTTTGGCCTGCAGGCTGGTACTGCCAACTGGCTCACCCCAGATACTCTCATATCAGTGTATGAACTGGATCACAGCTTTGCAGACACCGTGCTCCTTCCTTAAGCTGTGCCAGTGCCCTCTGGGCAGCCCAGGGTGTGTCTGCAGCTCTTAAACCTCCGGTGAGGAAGTGCGATCCAGGACATCCTCAGAAAGCCCCATCTATCTATCTCATAAAAAGGAAAGGCAGTCTGCATCCTCTTGCTATAGGCTGCCTGCTTATAACAGCTATAAAATATCCATCTCCGTGAATCTATACATGTATAAAATCTGTACGTCTTTTCTTTTTATCTGAGGTGTGAGACTAAGATACACTTAAATTATGCTTAAATTACTGTCTCTCTTTCTTAATGATGACAAACTGAAATCATTTTGCTAACTTAAACAGAAGCAATGATTTACAATGCTGCACCAAGGGGAAAAACACAGTTTAAGATACAGAGGAAGGCAGACAGATTTGTTTCTTCGTGCTTGTAAACATAACTTGAGACGCCTAGCTCTTGAGTAATCCGAGAGGAACAAGTCTGTTTTGAGGGCTCTGCACACAAACAGACACAGCCTAGTGCATCCTTTGTTATGTGAATGGTAACTTAAACATGCAAGCTGCATTGTGTGCTAAGCAAGGGGAGGATTGATGGACAGGCCGCAGGACTCCCCTGAGTTCAACAGCAGTGCTGACTGAATAGCAATAACAACCATCATCTCTAATGGCAACAGTGGGACAGGATCAAACTTGAAAATGATCCAGCCCAAATCTCCCTGTGTACATCCGTATACACGTATTACAGACAGCAATGCAAAGACCAATCAGTAAAATCTCCCGGAAAATAGGGTTCTTCAAAGCCACATGTTTGCTGGCATAACGCTGCAAAAAGGATTTTAGTGTTCTGATTCATTTGGCCATACAGAATTGGAGCCTGGCCAACGAAAGAAAGATTCTCTAATTATGCTGTGGTTTGGACAATTGCAACCAATTGTGGTTAAGAAATATGACATTTGGGAGGATTTATTTTGATGATTTATGTCATCTGCATTTACCAACATTTAAAGGATTTAGCTTCAACTAGTAAGCTGAACATGTGAAAACAGTAGGAAGAACTAAAGTCCTTTAAGTATTTCTTTCCGGATGACTATCTTGCACAACTTCACTTGCATAGACAAGAATTTTAGGTGGTATAAAAGTCACCTTTTCTTCCAGTGACTTCATTTAACACTTCAGTCTAAACTGGGCAGTGCATCCAATCTACGGAGATGCCGATACCTCAATAAAGGCTCTTTTCAGAGCCTGTCACAAAAGTTTAAGGGCTTGTTTGCTTCTAGCTTTATGATCATCTGTCTCAGGAGGTAAATTTGGTAGGATTGGCTGTAGACGATTTATTTTAAAATTGTTTCTCTAAAATTTATGTCTGGGCATATGTCACTCCAGACACATCTATTCAAATTCCATCAGAGGGCGAGGTAGATGGATCTTTTACAGTCCTTATGACAAAATGCAGGAAGGGTTTATCCAGAGTTGCCTGAACTAAGTGTGTTAAATCGGTTCATGCACATAAAAGTGGCTCTTGGGAAGTGTATTTACAAATCTAAAACAAAGTCGATGCTAAGCAGAGCTGTCAGAGGAACAGTAGGCTGAAAGTCACACAGGAAATGCAGATGTGTCTCCTGGGGAATGTTTCCTCTCACTTGTCTCTCTTACCTCAGAAGCTGGTGGTTTTTTGGATTAGAGCATGCAAAACAGAGTTAAAGAGATGGAGGTGTCACCAAGCTAAAGTCTGATGCTTTGGTTAGGCTGCAACAAATTGAAGGAGATGCGTAAGGAGGATAGAAGTATTAACCTCTCTTGAGACCAATGTTCTTTAGCATTTATAAATGACATAGGCAGTGGGATCAAGTGCACTCTCAGCATGTTTGCCAATGACACCAAGCTGAGTAGTACAGCTGATATAAAAAGAAGGAAGGGATGCCATCTAAGGAGACATGGACAAGGTTGAAAAGTGGGCCCACAAGAATCTAATGAGATTCAACAAAGTAAAGTTCAATATGTTGCACTTGATTTGGAGCAGTCCCAGGTATGCGTATACAAACTGGGAAAAGGAGTCACTGAGAGCAACCATATGGAACTTGGGGATCGGTAGGCAAAAAGCTGGACATGAGCCAGCAGTGCGTGCTTGCAGCCTGACAGGCCAACTGTATCCTGAGCTGCATCAATAGAGGGGTGGCAGTAGGGTGAGGGAGGTGATTGTCCCCCTCTACTCTGCCCTCAAGAGACTCCATCCGGAGCATTGCATCCAAGCCTGCAACCACAGGTACAGGAAAGGCATGGAGCTCCTGCAGTGAGTTCAAAAGAGGGCAACAAGATGATCAGAGGGCTTAAGCGCTTTTCCTACAAAGAAAGGCCAAGGCTGCTGGGCTTGTTCACCCTGGAGAAGGGAAAGCTCCAGGAAGACTCACTGAGGCCTTTCAGTAGATAAAGAAAGCTTAAAAGCTGGAGGTCTTCATGGTCCCTTCCAACCCAAGCCATTCTGTGATTATGATTAACATTTAGAGAAATTTAATAGGAAAGCTGAACAAAGCACTTCATTCTAAATATGCAACAAAGTCAGTACTGAGACATTAACCATTAACCTCATCGCATGAAAAAACAGCACTTTGTGACTTCATTTTAATTGACTGGACACCAAAATACTGAAACTATTTGTTAAGTTGACTAAAGTATTCTTCTGGGTCAGATGAAAAAAATATTCATCTGCCCAGTTCATCTGCCCAGCCAAATACCTCTGCTGGAAAGCTCCTCCTTAGAAACAAGCACTGAGAAGCGCAATCTGAAGCGTAGCCAGCTCTGGCCACATCCATATTTGGAGCAATTCTTTGAGCTCCAGTCCTGCAGCAACAAGAGAATTTCCAACTTTATTAAGAACTCTCCCATTCGGGAGGAGAACTTGCTGCATATGAACACAACGGCTCAGAATCAAGTTCAATCAATATAACTTGACACTTCAAACCTCTTGGTTTTGCAGCCAATTGTAATACTCTTTGGATGGGCTGCCTCATGGCTTTTGGATGCTGGAGCTGGATCATTCTTGACATGAACTAGCTAGAGCTGCTGTGAACATTGCCCAGAGAGAAAAAGACCCAAACTCCCGAGACAAATAATATGCATTTATAAAGTATTTTCTTTTCCAGACTATAAACAGTACTATTCTGATAAAAAGCATCCACATAAAGGCATTTTGCTCTCGGGAAAGGGATGTCCCTGTTGACAGTCCCACAGTCTTGGTTCTTTCCTCCCAGATAGCTGTTGGACATACATGGCTGCAACAAAAATTAAATATGAAGTAAAAGTATATCAAAGCAAATGCTACCTGCCTGCATGCTACGTGTACCTTTACTCAAATTTCTCCTCAATAAACCCACTTCTCCCTGACAGATTACAACATAACACGAACACACTAGCTTGAAGTAAAATATGCAGCTGTGATACCGGTCATTCTCACAGTCTGAATTTGAGCTTCCACAGCTTGATTTATGGAGATTTTATTCTTAAATTATTGTAAGGAAATACTGTTCCTTAATTGGCTCTCTAGCTACAACCAGAGAAATAAGCACTACCTGTGTGAGTCTGTTTACTCTGCAAATCATCACTGTATTTGAAACTCCTGTGCTGTCCCTTCAGTCTTGCATTCTATCAACTGAAACAGTCTTCCTAAGACTGCTTAAGAAAAAAAAGCAAGGAGTCTGCATTGCAGAAGACATCTACAGTTGATTTGTTCAAGGAAAGAGTGGAAGACAACAAGAGGGGAGAAAAGCAAGCAGACAGTGTTGGCACACATTTTGCCCTGGATTCAGCATGCTGGAGGCCAGCTGGGAGTCTTCGCAAACCTATACCTTGCAAGAGAAGACTGCAACTTGTTTCATACAAGACCACTCCTAACAGTTTTCCATCCCACAGGTCATCTTCCATATCTTTTTGCCAAGACTTGTCAAATACTGAGATACCTATCAGTCAGTGGGTGAGAGTGGCATAGGAAGACACTGTCTCTTCTCCTCTCGGAAGCCCTGAGACATAGAGAATGCATGAGAATCTGAAGAATCATTCTTGTGCAAAAGAGAGAATAGGCTTCTTGGCTTTTTGAGAAGAAAGCTGGAAAACCAACACCAAAAGTGGGAGCCCAGTATGTATCCTTTAATTGAAATGGTACTCTTTGCACTGGAAGGCATTTCTTGACCTAAGTAAGGACTGGTAAGATTTTGTTTTCCTGTCTTCTGTTGAGCTCCACCCAACAATGATTACATACAGATGTACTTCTGGATATGGTGGTTATTTTTGCTGTTGGTAGGATTTTTATTTTTTTTTTTTTTCCCCCAGAAGCTCTAAAGAGGAGCTAGGTATTTCTGTGGCTCTGACAATTTGCTGAAATAGTATTCACTTTTTTTTTTTTTAATAGAAGCTGTGAGAGTGGCAGAAACCCAGGGTTCATTATTCTGCAAAGAAATTCTCCTGTCAACCAGGCAAATTTAAAAATAAATAGTTGCAATTAAATGTGCTGCTACATTATTTATGTAGATGCATTTAATTTGCAAAAAGCTGCTATAAAATATTCCCCTTCAACACAAGGGAAATATATTGCTCTCTTATTGTATACTTTCTGCTCCCTGCTCAAATGTATGTTGCTCCCTACCTATTTTTTTTCCTCTGTGTTACTTAACACATCGTTTTCCAACCACTGTTTTTGCTACTTCTGCCTTGAAAGAAAGAGAGATGCAATCCAAATCCAACTGTTTCTTTCCATATTGATTATAAGCAATTAGACTGCTGAATGATTACTAGATAGATAATTCCACTATTTCCCTCGCAATAGAGGACCTCTCCTCTGCATTTTGCTCCTATAGCTGCTGGGTAAATAATATGCACCAAGACTGCCCAAGGCTTCAGAGTGCATATTAATTCTGCCAGGAACTACAGCCACTCTGAAGAATTGCTAATTTAACAATAGACTGTGAAATTATTTTTTCTTTAGTAATTGCTGTGCTATTTGAAAGTGACTTCACTGACCTGATTGTCTTTCTGCGTGAAGAACAGGGGGCATTCCGTCCTGTCATCAAATAATTGAAAGCTTTCTCCACAGCAGTCCTTGTATTTTTATCCAGATATAAATATGTGAAACAAGCACTAATAAAAATAGGTTAACTTGCTGCAGGTGTTCCTCTGTCAATTTATCCAGGTGATATTAGCAAAATCTGACAGGGAAGCATAGTGATATATCTCACATGTGCTTTGACATTTTGTTTCTGTTTGTTAGAATATGTGCACGGATCTGGCTTTTACTCCAAGACCTCTATAGCTGTCAGTCTGTGCAAACAGTATTTGACAGGATGTCCATTTAGCAGGATGGGAGGGCAAAGGGAAAAAAATATGATTGCTGGAGAGACCAGGTATCTCTGGGTAAAACTGCACTGCAGTGCAGAAATGGATGCTCTTCACATACTGAACAACTTGAAAAAAAGAGCAGCTTGATATGCAGGATCTGAAGCAGTTTGCATTCTTTAATCAATAGCTCCTTCAAGAAAGGTGGCCAAGGATAATATAAAGTGGAGGGGAGAGAAGACAAAAGGTCAGCAATGGAGAAGACATCAAGAGCACTGTACGTTCATTCACAGGAAGATTTTTTGGCTGATCTTACTTCTTTTCTTTTTAAAGAGTAGGAGGGAAGAAAAAAAGAAAAGAAAAGAAAGCTCTCCTTTGCTTCCGTGAAATTGGATTTAAAATGAAATCTAAATAGGAATTTTGCTTTCCAGGGCTGCCCTTCTCCAGCCTGCAGAAAGGATTCAGAGGGCAATGAAACTGTCCTCTCAAGAAATAATGTAGGAATTTGCTCTACTTACAGTCCCAAATTTAGAAACCTTCAGCTTGTCTCCCTTCTACAAAGAGCTTGCTTTGTATCAGAAGCACTTGGGCTATAATAAAATACAGTAAGAATGAGCAAAAATGGAACAATATAAAATGAATAAAGCATTTAAGACAGTAATAAGAGTTTAGTGATTTATGATAACCAGATGGTGAATAAAGGTATCAAATGAATTCCAATAGCCGAATAATTCCTGCATCTCTGCAAGAGTGTGATAGATTTAAGAACAAGAGTAAATATATAACTCACTTTAAAATGAAGCAAGGTGTTGAACAATAGGGTTTTAACCTGACCTCACCTTTCAGGATACGCAAAGTCACTACGGGGCCTCCATGCAGGATCAGTCACTCAGTATTGCCTCCAGGCAACGTGGCCAGGAAAAACAAAGGCTTAAGTTCACCTTCTCTGGGCCACATGATGTTTAATCATGCCTCCCCGTTGCTTGCTCATGCCTTCCTATTGCTCACACAACCACTCCACTCTGAATCTTCTTCTTGCCATCTACTTTCAAAGATCCTACAGACCAGTATGAAGTTTTTGCAGGCCAAACCACACAAGAGGAGAGATCACAGTTCTTTCCTCACATGCTGCAGCCCTGCAGCTCACATGGGACCATTGAGATGTCATTCAGCACGCTGAAGGACAAGGGTCAGCCCTCCCACGGCCACACAGAGTCAGTCGCACACTGGTACAGTCGCAGACCAGGAAACCCTACAGCTCCAAGTGGGAGCTCTGCCAAAGCTGAGAACCAAGATTGAGCTCTCCCATGTCATGACACTTCTTCCATAACCAAATAAGCTATACTGTCTTGAGTGACATTCCTCCCATTCATCCACCATTCATATACTGCAGCCCACAACTCTGGTGTACAGCACATTGAGGACCACCTGAGAGAGAGGACCTGTGGTTCCAGAAACATTTTCTGCAAGCCCAAGAGTAGGACCAGACATTAGCTAAGTCACCAAACCAAATTCTAGCTACCTGGTAGCCTTGCAAATGAGCTGCTGGCCTGAAAAAGGGAAGATTGGGAAAACTGGGGTAAAGTGTGCAGAAAAGATTGACGATGGGACATCCTGGATCAGTTGCACACCTGCATCATATTTCTAGACTCCAGCTCTGACATAAAGCAATGAAAGGGAACCTCAGCCTAACAGAGGCAGTTATGCCCTCTTTCCTTCACCACTGCACCATAGAAAGTATGCACTGCCTAAGCCTTCAAATGCTTAGAATTACTGCCCCAAACCCAGTAATCTCCTCTGATGTAGGTAAATTGCTGACCCCTCTATCACTGTTATTCATGATGCAAAAAACCTTGGGTTTTCTCTGCAGCTTAATAAAACCTGTGGGGAATCAGTGTAAGGCTTTCATTCATTATAGCTAGCCTTTAATGTTGAAGTCTGGATTTCCTGGAGGGAAACTGAGTAGTTTAGAATAATTAGTGATTTACATATAGAGTTGTCAACAAAGATGCACAGTATTAAGTTACCAAGATGAAGGGCTCTGTGTTCTTGGTCGCTACTTTTGATTTGATTTTTTTCAAAACTGACACATCTGTATTTTAATTCTGCTCACATTCTGCTATCAGTAGTAAAGTGGCCTGAAGCGGACAGCAAGAAGAGAGCACTAAATCGAACGCTTAAATCACTTCTTCCTCAGTTCCCTGGCAGATTTAAAGAGCAGCCTGGCACTAACGCATTCAAATAATATACTGTTGGACCTGACACAGCAGAGAAACACTGCTTCAAATCACACAATAGTCCAGGTGACTGCACAATTACAATTAACCTCCTGCCCACTGTGCCTAATGACAAATGATCATGTGAATGATAGGCTCAGAAAAGGACCCAGGTATCAAGAAAATGATTTCTGATTCTTACATATTTAAAAAGCCATTTTCAGTTAGGAAAAAGCCAAGGGACACTAATTTTAGTTTTGCATCCAAAAGAAATTAATAACCCTTGCTAATACACATGCAGACATAAGCATACGCTGTCAGCTTTCTAGCAGTAAGAGGCATGCATCTAAGTCTCCTACTGCCACAGAGCTGTAATCGGAAAAGTACTAATATCCTGCTCTGCCATAAATCTCAGCACAGACCAGAGAACATGAATTTTCTCTGCGCTGGATTAAAAAGAGGTAATATTACCTCAAAATAGCATGCTGTATTTTTTGGCAACTTTATTGGGCCCATGGGTTTCCCATTACAAAGTCACTAGCTAGGAAGGTATCCCATATCATTTCATAGTTTTTTGTGCTTTTCCACTTTATGTCCCTCATCACCTACTTAGCCTGTAAGCTCTCTTTACCAGGTAATATTCCTCTCTCTGTTCCCACCATACCTTTAGGAGTAAGCAGAATTACTTTTCAGCTTACTTCCTTTAACAAATAGGGAAGAGGAATCACTTTCAAGTCCCAGGAAGAGTCAAGAGTACATGTTTTCTTTTCCATGTCTAGCTCTAATGTGCACACGACAAAGAGTACTGACCCTCCTCACCTGTTATTTTCATCCTCAGCTCTGCTCACTTGCTCAGTGCCCAGTAGACCTGGTGGCAGCTTGCAGCAGGACAGGAGAGATACTGACCCCAAAGCAAAGTGAAGGGAGCAATCCACCATGATCCTTCACGTATCAGTTTGCAAATTACCCAAAAAACAGCCTACTGTAAGCTAGAATCCTGAAGATTAAATAACCCACTGTTATGCAGTAGCATTTGTTGTGCAGTAGCATCCACAGACCAGCATGACATCACTGGAGAAGAGCCTCAAAAAACATGCTGAAGCAAGAAAGCCATATGAATGCTCATCCTATATAAACATCACCACCATGATATTCAAAGCATCACAGATAAGTATCTGGGTACATGATTGATGTGTATATAATTAAATTTATATATATAGTACATGATCATGCAAATTCTATTTCTGGAAATCAGGCATTTTCTAATGCACACGCATCTCCTGAGAACAACAGAAGCAATATTACGAACACGTCCTCCCAGCTGTCACCACTTGTGTCTGAAAGCAGCAAGTTACTTGCATGTTGCCAAAATCTCTTTGAAAGCAAAGCAGACCTTCACATCCTACTTGCTCTGGAGCTAAAGCAGGCAGCAACCAGACACATGGGCCATGTCCTGGACAAAGGGAAATAGACGGAAAGCAGTGCTGCATTTTGATAAGCACATGAGAGTTTGGCTCACAATTTCTAAAAAGCTGAACCCATATGCAACTCTTCATAACCTTTAGATTACAAATTTTACAATAACCTATTTTCAAATTGTACAATGACTTGTTTTCCAGTGTCAGGTTGGGCTGCTCTCAAGCAGTTCTCCACCCTGAAGAGAAGGATTTGGTGATGTTGATTGACTCAACGTGAGCTGGCAGTGTGCTCCTGCAGCTCAGAAGGTCAGTTGTGTCCTGGGTTGCATCAAGAGGAGTGTGACCAACAGACTGAGGGAGGTGATTCTGCCCCTCTACTCTGCTCTCGTGAGACCCCAACTGCAATACTGTGTCCAGTTCTGGAGCCCCCAACACAAGGAGGACATCGAGCTATTGGAGCAGGTACAGAGGAGGGTCACAAAGATAATCAGAGGGCTGGAGCACTCCTTTACGGGGATAGGCTGAAAGAGTTGAGGCACTTCAGCCAAGAGAAGAGAAGGCTTGAGAAGAGCCTGATAGGTGTCTTCCAGTACCTGAAGGGGGCCTACAGAAAAGCTGGGGAGGGATTTTTTTTATAAGGGCAGGCAGCAACAAGATGAGGGGAAATGGCTTTAAACTGGAAAAAGGTAGATTTAGACAAGAAATTAGGGAGAAATTCTTTCCCATGAGGTGGTGAGACACTGGAACAGGTTGCCCACCAAGGTTGTGGATAACCCTTCTCTGGTGGTATTCAAGGCCAGGCTGGATGGGGCTTTGAGCAGCCTGGTCTACCAGGAGGTGTCCCTGCCTATAGCAGATGGGTTGGAATTAAATGACTGTAAAGGTCCCTTCTAACTCAGGACATTCTTTAATTCTGTTTTACACTAGATGATCACAGACATAACAACAATTAGTATTTAAGCCTGATAATGCAGAATACAATATGAAAGAGTCTCTTTCTATATTTAACACCTTTTACAGCCTACCTTCACACAGACATAGTCTACTTATATAAAAGAAATAAAAACAAGTATACTGTATTCAGGCAATTTAGCGTGATGGCTGATTAGGGAAACATTGCTTCATGAATTCTAAGCCATGACATTTCCACTAATCTTTCCATTTCAACAGCAGGAAAAGGAATGGCTTTCATATCTCCATGCTTATCATTTTCAAGCTGAGTATATTATCTGCTAGTCTCTGGATTTACCCGATAGCTCTTAAAAGCCAAAATATACCGCCACGGTCTATGAAACTTATGTGTGGCTTACTCTGAGAGCTGTATGTCATTCTGAAGATGAACAAATGTAGAAACTAGCTCTCATCTTTTTTAAAGTATGTCAAATAAATAAATAACCAGATTGCTATCTGTTATTTCCCTTCAATGAGATTGCCGCTTAAAAGGTTATAAACGGTGACGTTTTTGCTTTTGCAGAAGGCTATGCATTAAACTTCTCATATCTCCTTGTAGGGATCAAATATAATCTGTTTGTTGTCAGATTTCTTGAACCTGTTCATCTGCAAAGCCTCCAAATGTAGTAGCTACTACTTCCCTACATGGTGGTTTGGCCCCAAGAGACCTTACCTTGCAAGCATCTCGCCTTCTAATCCCCAACCCCACAGACATTTTAACACCAAAAATGAATAGTCATGAGATCCTCTGCTGCAGTTTCTAAGTTATTTAATTTTGCATTAACTTTGAGTTTCTTGTGGTTCAGTTTCCCAGTTGGTGTGACTTTGTGTGGAAAGATTTGTTGTCAACTACAGCCACACCTGGGTCTGCTCCCTAACTCCTGTGTATTAAATATGACAGCTTGCACACCCCTAGGACACAACCTGTTGAGGTCTTACAGTGAAGTGCGAAACACCCTGTCAGAATGGTGGTTATGAACCAAAATCCGAGGTATCATCAGAAAAATAGAATGTTAGTCCATAAAGCTTTCCCCGTAGCTCTGAGCAAAAAGCAGCACGCCTAGCCTCATCACTTGTTTTCAGTCCTCCTTTCCCACAGAAAACTTCATTTCAAACAACACTTGAATTTATGTAAAACAATTTATCTTCTTCATATTGGCATCATTATAATGCCTCCATATCAAGAGGAAAAATAAAGGCTTCCTAAATCCTTTTCAGATGAGAGAAATGAAATCAGATAATGGCTTAGGTTAGAAGGACCTAAAAGATCACCTAGTTATAGATCCACTGCCATGGGCAGGGACATCTTTCACTGGATCAGGCTGCCAGGGCCCCATCCAGCCTGGCCTTAAACATCTCCAGGGATGGGACATCCACAGCTTCTCTGGGCAGCATGAACCAGTGCCTCTCCATGTTCACAATGAAGAACTTCTTCCTTGCATCTCATCTAAATTTACCTTCTTTTAGTTTAAAGCCATTACTCCTTATCCTGTCACTACGCTCCTTGATAAAGAGTCCCTTTCCAGTTTTCCCGTACTAGAGGTACTAGAAGAACACAATGAGTTTTTCCTGGAGTGTCCAGGCTGAACAACTCCAACTCTCTCAACCTGTCTTCATAGCAGAGGTGCTCCAGCCCTCTGATCATCACTGTGGCATCCTCTGGTTCTGTTCCAACACATCCCTGGACCTGTTGGTGGCACTTCTTCCTATGCAGTCCAGGATACGGTCGGCTTTCTGAGCTGCAAACACACCTTACTGGCTTATGATGAGTTCCAGATCAACCAGTATCCCCAAGTGCTTCTTTTCATGGCTGCTCTCAACCCATTCTTTGCCTGTTCAGCATCTGTACTTGCGGTTGTCGTAAGCCAGATATAGGACCTTACGCTTGGACATGCTGTTTGGCATGACTTTTGTACAGGCCCACCTCTCAAACCTATGCAGGCTCCCTGGATGGTATTGTTTCCCTTCAGAATGCTGACCGCTCCACTCAACTTGGTGTTGTCCAGAGACATGCTGAGAGTGCATTCAAGCCCACTGTAAATGCAGCCAACAAAGCTGTTAAATAGTACCAATACCAATCCCTGACAAACACCATTTGCTTTTATTGCCTCTTTGCAGTGTCCATACTTTTGTTTGCTAAAGGTGTCACCTTTGACTGACCCATTACCTGAATGGTAAACTAACAGTGTTATTTTGAAAGCCCACTCCTGCAACACTGATGTATTTCAGAGAAGAGCAAAATGAAGTCAGACATGGCTTGCCAGACAAAAGACACCTTGTTTACAGGTACAGGGTTGAAAAAAAGGAAAACCTGAGCACATTTGCACTGTATTTTACATTGCACGTTTGGCTCAGGAGTGTGTTTCTGAATGGAATCTCTTGATTATTTCATTTTACCATGCTTCAGTATACAATACTGTACAAAACAGTCTTGGGGGGAGAAGAAGCAACCCAAGGGTGTAGCCTGGGAGTGCACCTTCCATGTTCAACAACTCCAGGGTTTTCCAAAGTGTTAGGCCAGAGCCAAAGCAGGAGCCCTGCAAGAAGCATGAGACTACTGCTGCAGTTTCTTTACTCTATAGACCTATTCCCAACGCATCATCTCACTTGCTAATGCTGATAGAGCCTCCACTGTCATTAACTGAACTAAAACTATTCTGCTACTGCTTTTTGTTCTGTCATAACACACATATACAGCAGCCTATACATGATAATATATTCAGATTCAACCTGTCTCTGGAATTTGCTTTCCCAATAGCTGTCATGCTTGAACACTTGTCAGTTGTCTCAGATAAACGTATATTACTCTGATGTTCGCAGCATAACCTAGAAATTCCCTACACAAACTACAGGGAATTCTGCCAATTCTGAGCTAAATTAACTGCTTATCAAAGGCAAAACTGACAAGGTTTCTGTGGGTTTTTTAGGGTTTTTTTGTTTTGGTTTGGTTTTTATTTTTGCATGAATCCATGGCTTACTGCTTCCCAGCCCTGTAATGCTACTTAACTTTTTCATGATCCATGCATGAAGACCTCTAGATATATCATTTCAACTTAATAACAACACAATTACAAGCACTTAATGGGTTTAAGGGGACAGCCCTAGCTTTATTTCCAGAAGAAGCAAGAAGTTGCATACTGTGCTAGCAAGGCGTAAACAATCAGCCTAGACACTCAGTCCCTCATTTATCTGCTTATGCAGAAATTTCCCTGCACACCAGCAAAGCAGGAGAGTTAGCCCCTACTCAAGCTTCTCAAGGCAAAGCCCACAGGGCTTCTTTTCAAGTTCAGCTGTGGTTCCTCCCTTACCCACAACTGGATCAATGCCACCACAGCAGAGGTTCCCAAAAGTACTGAGCTTCTTTTCCCAGTGAAGTGAAACCAGCCCTCTGGGTCACATGCTAGGAGTTATCTTCCAAGAGCTACAAATTCTTCTCCATAAACCACAGCTCACACATGCTGCTGTTAGAGCCCCGACAAAAGCTAGCACGTGTGTCTCCTAGCATCTTTCCCCTTCACGTGCATCTCAGATTTTGTCTTTGAAACTGTGGATTGCTCTTAATAACAGCCACAAAATCAAGACAGGTAGCAGCATGTAGCATCCAAAACCACAGAGTGTTCTCAGTATTTAAATGCCAAAGCAGTTTGGCTTCTGTACCTTCAGCATCCTCCACACAGAGGTAAGGAAGCCAAATCCTTAGGTCTGAAGGATGCAACATGGCTACCAGAGGGTCAGCAACACAAACCCTACCCACATGACAGCTCAAGCTTGCATTCAGAGAAGCTAGCATCCCACTACATAGAATCAAAGAACAGCTCTCACAAAACATTTGTTTGTCAACTAATTCCCATTAATTTCAGAAGGGGAAAAAAAAAGTATAGTGTTTTGAAGCACACAATAAAGGCTTGGCATATTTGGTGCCACAGAGGAGCAGAATTGATGCTGCCCACACAACCTGGAGTTTGGATCTAATGTATTTATAGAAGTACATTAAGACCAATTTAGAAAAGGTTGATTAGATAAAGTAATGCTCATTCAGGCAAGCCTAAACAATTTTCTTATTTCATTGAATCAGCAATAATGTACTCTTACAAATGTAATAAATGTATATCCAATCACCTCCTCCTTCAGTGACTTCTTCTCTTGTTCCTTTCAGCTGGCAGCGTTTGGTTTGTTTTCAGAAAGGAAAAAAGCAGTAACTCGTTTATAAAACTTCTTCCCGGTAATTTTATTTTGTCTCTGTAGCATAAGGCAATCTAGGAGAAGCAAACATTGTTTACTTGTTAATACTGAGCCAGAACTCTTAGTGAGAGCCGATGAGACCACGGAGGAAAACTATTGTTTTCTTTGTTATTCTGCTGGAAGACGTACGGTAATATGTCAGACACTGGTAGAACCTATTGGGGAAAATACAAATAGTTGCTCTCTTTTCATCCATATGCATGGGAAATTGTGCTGGTCTACATGCACCAGAAGAATTTGCACTGTCACTTCAGCCACCTATTCTCACATTATAACAGCACCACAATTTGTAATTCAGAAACAAAGTGTTTTTAAAACCTTGACTACTGGATTGCGTTACTTTAGCAACTTGATTCTTGGCAAGGTATATCTTGAAGCACGTAAGGAGAGCTGAACAGGCACACGCACTCCCAGCCACCAGCAGTGCCTTGGTCTCTGCATTCCAGCTCCCGGATAAGATCCACAGGCACTCAGAGTGAGGATCCAAGCAAGGCTCCCAGGCATACACCTACAAAAACCCATTTTCAGGGTGAATGCAGTGTTGTTTGTTACTGGGACATAGGGTGTTTACACTTGGATTTCATCAAAGTGTGATTAGTTTTGATCTGAGAGTGCCTACAGCTGAACCCCATACTGTGCAAGCATTTGGATCAGGAGACTTCCTACTGACCTCCTCCCCCTGTTCTCATTGTCTCCATTACTTAGCTTTACAAGCAACTAGTATTTCTTAAGAGAAGAGTAACCTGAAGGGAGAATTGTTTCTGCCATCTCCTTTCTGTGCAAGCACTTGCCGCTGACATATGAATGCAGGTAAATGCTGCTGTGAGGATTTTACAAGAGAGACGTGGGGAAAATTGCTGCTGCTGGCCACGGGACTGATTGCAGCATCTGTGCCTAAGCTAAATTTCCAGACATACACTCCATCTAAAACCTTTATCAACCACTACTGCCGAGAATTGATAATTACAAGCATATCCCCTTGCAAAGAGACATTTTTCATCCCGTGCTACAAATTCTAATTTAATAAGGATACCGCTTAAGCAGGCTTTTATTTTTTCCGTAAGTGAGTCCAGCATATTTTTCTAGTTGACTTTGGATTCTGCAAAAAATATGCTTCTGAGTCGCTACCAGACCATGCTCCCTTTTGGCCTCTAATAACTGAAAAGCACCAATTTAACAAAGGCTTAGCATACTTAGCACTCTCTACAGACACTCATTTACAACAACTTTTGGGTGAAAACTTTCAAAGTAGAATTAGACTTTCAGAAATCCTGCATATCTGATCATGAAACACATAAATGCATTTAGAAACCCAACCTTGATTGATTTGACAAGGTAAGATAAAATCACTTGCACCAATATTGGTTGCTTTGAAAAAGCTCTATAATTGCACAAGAAATTAGATAATTATTTTTATAAAATAAATGTCAGTGCTCAGGTTCTCCTAGTGACTTAAACCCTCACAGAAAAACAGGAGCAACCATTAACTACAATAGGACTGAGCTTTCAATCCATGCATTTCACTTATAAGTCTACATACAGGTTTAGATTGCTTCTCTCGGAAATCTCACGCTAAAAATTTGAAACTACCAACAAGGACTTAAGTTAGGAAACCAAAATTAGCTGGATTTGTGTAACTACATGCCAATACACGCAGTTGAATGGGTATTTCTAAGAAGTCAGCATGAAAGACTGGAAGAGGATTTGCTGGTTTAGGTTTTGAACTATAATTTTGTTAGACCAATGATTATTCAAAACTGCATCAAAAACAAGAAAGCATTCACATTCTTAGCATTACAGACACCACCCTAAGCAGGGAGAGTGTTTGCTTAGCTCGTATAGAGCTTGGTATAGATTCAGCCCAGTGAACTCACCTGATGCACCTTGGCAATCAGGAACCAAAGGAAGTGTTTTTTCTTGGCCTTGACCAACAGCAAAAGCAGAGAAGCAAATAAATTACCAAAAAGATGCAACCAGCAAAAATTCAGTTGAACCTGCAGCTCCAACCCCAACGATGAGGGCCTTTCCAGATGGTATTATTTCCCTTACAGTGTTGCAGTGTTGCTCTGGACTTTCCCCTACTGAGCTTTGCTTAACATGCTCTTAGCATCCCTGCAGACATAGTCTTTCTCGGATGGTGGTTGTTTTTTTTTTTTCCCTGCAGCATCACTCTGGCCACAGTAACATGGCCCAGCACCACCTCCATTGGTATGACAGGGCAAAAGTCAGCTTTGGTGCCACCTCACATGCAAGGCAAAGAAGGAAAGCACAAAATTCATTTGAGAGAACGAAGGCTGAGACGGAAAGGGTACATAAAACAGAGGTTGCATGGAAAAAGCCAGAGAAAAAGACTTAAAGGGAAAAGAAATGAAACTTGCTGGCACGAATTAATACAACAGTGCTGCTCTCTGTGGGGTTGTACTGACCTTGCCAGAGAAATTAACTTTTTTTCCTTGCTACCTGGTTTTTTTTTTCCTGCTTAAATCCTGCTAAAGATTTTATGGTACAATAATAAACCCACAATACCTTGCAGCACTCACTCACACATGCGTGCACAGATTAAGTGTAATATAATGCACTTCCCATTACCGTGTGAAGGCACAGGTGCACCTGCTCCACATCGCTCCAGGCAGACAATTGCCCTGTCCTAACCCCTTCTGCAGCCAACATGGCAAGCAATTTATCACCATCATCTAACTTCATTCACTTTCCTGGCCGACTGACAGCCATCAAAAGTCCCTCGTATTGGCCTGTTTCTAGGTGGCAAAGCAATCATATCACCTAACAAGGTCTTAAAGAGGAGAGAAACTTCCTAAATCCCATTAAGAGAAGGCCCTGCCTCCCTTAAGGGGGAGATTTGCGTGTGTTTGCCCAAGAAATGTCAAATCTGTATCTGACCCTTTTTAATAACTGCCAACCTTGCTTCTAGGTGAGTTAAGTAGCAAAGTCCTCCTGTAGATTCACAGATTTGCTTGGCGGATTTTAAGACCACCAACAGCTGAATTTGCTAGATGTTTTCAATGCAAATCCACTTCAAGCTGTGCAGTGAACTACCTCTGGTGACTCTGGCACATGGCTGCATGTTTCTCTACAGCACAGGAAGTTCAGTTTTACACTGTGCATCGTCCAAGCTTAGCACTGGAAACAAAAACTCTTCAAAACTTTCCTTTTTGCTCATTTCTGGCAAGTGGAATGGAAGGGGACAGTCAGGCGAACAGGAATCTGAGGGATGAGTCAGAACAACCTTGGGCGAGCCAGAAGACACTGCTGATGACAGCTGACCACAAGCCAGTGTGTGTTCACTATATGGCTTAACCCTGGAGAGAGCCTCTATAGCTCAGCTGCACTTTGAAAATCATTCTGCAGACCCTTCTGTACCACATATAAACTGAACTGAGAATGCCGGGCCTACCAGCCATTACAGCACAACATTCTAAAACAAATCTCTGCCTTCAAGATAAGCACATTTACCATTCAACAGCTAGCAAACAAGCCCAAGTCTCAAGGCAAGCTGGAGCTTATGAATGTCCTGTGTCTCTCTGAGCCTCAGGACTAAAACTCCATTTACTGTCATAACCCCAAGGCTCTTTTGATGCTGTTCATATCTGGGAAGAGGTTAGTGATTGCCCCAATGAATGCGAATAAGGAATGAAAGCAGTTATCATTTTCTGCTGCAGACTAGAAAAAGTGCTTCCTTTATAACACCAGAAATGTGCATCATGTATATTCAGGATCTGTGGGAGAGCTGCTGAAACATTTCCATTTGGAGATTATGGAAGATACTTGATTGTTTTATTTCTTGAGTTCTGGAGTATAGGACTCAGGCACAGAAATCACAGTTTTGTTTATCTTTAGTGTTCAGTTCACCCTCAGGACTCCTGTATGAGAACACCTATAAGCATGAGTACATACAAGAACATGAGCACATGTAAAAATATATTTACTGTCATTCCTTCCTGTCAAGGTCTTAGTCACAGTTTTGGGTGTCTGGTCACACCACTAAGAAAAGAAGGCTTTCTCTCTAACATCAGTTTGGCAGGACAGCAAACACACAACTACTCATAAGGAAATATGTCTAAAGAAAAAAAAAAAGGACCCACTTAACACAGAAGGGATCTCCCGGTAGGGAAAAGATGGGTATAAAAGGTCTGTATGTCTGTAAAATGGTGAGGCTTTTATTAAAAAGTTACTACAATCTGCGAGTTTCAGTTGGAAGGAAGAGTGCTGAGCACTGGGGGGAACTCGGACACATTCCTGCTACTCATCATCTGGATTCTGTCAGAGCAAAGTACTGAGGCACACCTATAATTATGGTCGCTCAAAACTTCTCATTGGAAACTTTTTCTAAATGATCTTTCCTCTAAGAATTGCTAGATAATTAATGCATTTAAATAATTCCCATCGGTTCTCTGTAACCAAAATGCTTTCACTCCACAAAGAGATTATCATAGCCAAAGTTACAGGAAGAATTTTTTTATAAAGCTTTTTTTTTTTTTATATTCACAAGCATTCATGCTAAACACTTGGTTCCCACTATCATAATGATGTCCATAGCAGTGAGCTTTCTTGATGACTCACTTACTTCATACACCCTCAAAATGTTCAGCTGCATTCTTTTCTCACAGTACCATTGCTGCTCATTTCACTTAATTTATAGCAGCCTCTAGAGTCAAAAACCCCCACAGGAACAGATCAGAAGGGTGAGCAGGGTAAAGACTGAAACAAAGCCAAACCAAAAGCACAGCTTACATTATAGCCTTTTTTTTTTCCTCTTTAAATCACAAACAACACAGCATCCTCCAGTTAACTCCGGCACAATCAGACATCCAATTGCAGCAACAAAGGTGATCTAAACTATGCTTGCTAGATTTTGTTTTAGTCTGGGGAAGTTTTCTGTCAGATGGGCTTACAGACACAGCCAAGAGATCAGAACATATGCAGTACAGGTATCCACCACATCACGACCTCAGGTCTGAAGCCCCCATGAACACAGTATTGACCTGCCTCTGCAAACAGACCACTGGTGTGCAGGACCTGCTTTATCAGCCCAATACACATACTTAACCTTCACCTCCTTACTTATGAAAGATTACTCAAACGCCATCTCTTAAATGTGTATCAGACACACACACTCCTAAATGCACACCCATCTGCAACCCAAAAAGGTGTCTTTTATACAATGGTTTATTTTTATTTTGTTTTTTTTTTAAAAAAAAAACAAACAGTCCCTTGCCCAGACACTGCATCCATTTGAGAAGAGACAACGCAGCTAACCTGCACAGACTGCTCAGGTACTGTTCTCAACGTAAGATTAACTGCTTCCAGAACAAAATCTCCAGGAAAGAATAACTGGATGCGCAGTAAAGGACACTTGAAAGGACCCACCATACAATTTTTCTCCTTAAAATACCCTTTGTTTTAGAATACTCGAATTTCAGCTTTTGCCAGTTGGGGCTCTCTCTCTCTCTCTCTCTCTCTCTCTCTTTTTCCCCTTAAATCACACTATTTCAAGTACAGATTATTTTTACAGAGGAGTCAGTTTTTATCATCAGTGGACTTCTTAATTAATGTTCACCCTGTCTTTTTCTGTTGCTATATTGAATTTGAGTGCATATGGCTTAATAGATACACCAGATGCTGCTTCCCTAGGTGGTTTAGGAGCTAATGCTTCATCATTTGAAGGGGTTTTTTTTGTGTGTGTGGTGTTTTTTTTTTGTTTGTTTGTCTTTTAAAGAGGCTCATTATTTAGTGGATTAACCACCTGTTCAGAAGCAGAGACAACCTGGAGGAACTGACTTGCCTGGCTGTAAACCAAAGTCCAGAGACTCTGGAGGAGCTGTGCTTAATGCAAAACGGAAGGCAGGCAGCAGGTAGCAATGGAATACAATTTGTCCTTTACTGCATTTTGGGCAATCTGCTAAAACTGTCAGTCCAGGCAGCACAAGGGCTCTCCTTGTTATCGACAGCCTCCAATTCTCTGTCCACCAGCATCATGCAAAGAAAGATAGACTTCAAGATAGAGAGATCACCCCTAAGTGCTTCTTGCAGACTTATGAATTCCTCTTTTGCCTTGTGCCTGTGTCTGCACCCTTTCCTACAGGAACTCTCTCTAGTAATGGTGGCATGGAGATGCAGTGGTATAGCACTGGTAGCTAGGCTGCTGCAGGGCAAAGATACAGCAGTGCTGGGCACTTGGTAGCATAAGCTCCCTGTTGCTAAAGGGATGAATCACAAGTTTGCAATGGGAAACTCAAAGCAGAAGAGAAACCACATGGGTCTCTATCCAACCAGGAAGAACAAACAGCCTTGTCATCCCCACCTCAATCACACCTTTTTGTGTGTGTGTGTCAAATAATATAAAACAGCTGTGCTCCAAGTATCTTAATTCAATGAAACGTACTCAGGGCATGCAAGGCACAGTTACACTGTGGAGAGCAAACCTGGCACATTATTCAAGGGTTACTGCTCTTCCCTGAGGGAGAAGGGGTGCACAGATTCACCACTTCAACACACAGCTGCCAGGGAACACAACAGAAGGTAAAAGCAGGAAGCAGTCAGTCTGGGCTCCTTCCTTTTTTCAAAGCATCTATCAGAAAAACAAAAGCAGCAAAATCATGTCTTACGAAAATAAGCTTATTTTTTCCATCCTGCGTGAGCATAGGCAGGGTCTGAACTCAAAGCACTATGCTTTCTTCTGAGGCTTCCCAGCCAGCTCTCTTCCTGATCCCAAGGTCTGCTCCAGTTCCACCCTTCCCTAGGGTTCGGAAAGCGGACTGTGATACAAAAACACAGGTTAACACACATTAGCCTCCAACAGCTGTCTCTGCCACCCGCAGAGATACCAGCGGTCAGCCAGCAGTGGCATCTCTGACTCAGCCATGTGACAGACTGAGTCACTGAGCGTGGAGACAGCCTGATGACAGCCTCACCTCTTCCCCACCACTCAAAAAAGTTAGATATAAAGGAAGCAATCCTTGCTCTCCGTTACTGATAAACCCCAAAACATCTGCCGCATGTCACTGAGAACTGATGAGGTCACACCAGCTCATTTAGGAGGCAGAAAGAGTCCCAGAAAGAAACACAGACGATGCAGTGAAATGAGTGATAAAAGGGTTAAAGTATGTAAAATGCATTCTAAAAATAATTATGTAGGTAAATACTTATTATACGCTCTGGGCATCAGAAAACACTTGCAGTACATGCCAGTGGATGTGGTTTTAAGTACTCATACAAGCCCATCATATTTTTGAAGCCAAACCCGCTGAAACAACAGCCTTTCTCCTATCCTTAGACTGAGCCAGACCTAGACAAATTCCTCATTTAAGAAGATAAATGTGGACATCTGACAAATATATGTCTGCAATTGCCACAGATTACAACTACAATGCTGCCTGATTACAAATAGATTCATTCTTCTTGTGGTGCTAAAGATAAAATAAAAACAAAAAAACAACCCAACCAGGGCCTGATGCCATGCCACACCAGAGCTGGTGGCAGCAGGATGCTACTGCTCTCACATTCAGAAGCTGCTTAGGCAGCTCCCCAAAAAAGGTAGCTTTCTGCAGTCAGTCCCAGCCCTCCCAGATCCTCTGCATGTCTGGAGGAGCCAGTAGGAATGGACCACACAAAAAAAATCCCGGAGGACCGCTTTATTTTCCTGTTTCACGCAGGTAGCACAAGCCCTAAGAACAGAGGTGTAAGCACTGCCTGCAGAATTCCTCTGTAAAACTCTTTGGCTTTTTGACATGCAGGCAGAGGCAATACCTGGTTCATAATTTCCAAAATGGAAAGGCTGATTGACAGGGGAAGCTAAGTCAGCACTGTGCTTGCTTGCTTTCATTCCATCCAGAATCCTCCATATGGAAGAAGATAAGGGTTAGTTTCTTTTCTGCTGTGGGAGGATAAACCTGACCTCTACCTCATTTGGAGCAGGTGGCACAGTAAGATGTAAATGAATGAGTTAACAGTCAGTGTTTATAGTTGATAAGAACTAGCACAAGAATAGCAAAGTCCACTTTGCTCTGTCTTATGATGCATTCTAAGCTTCTCCCTCCAGAAAGCAAAACAGAAGGAACAACTCTGATCTTTAGTCTAAGTGAGCCAGCTCTGAGTCCTTGCTGCCAAGCTAAGCAGCAATTACAGAAGCGTCCACTTGCTTCCCAGCCACCTAAGCAAGGGTTTTGCTTACCCAAATACTCCTCACCTACATCAGGCAGCCCACAGCACAAGTCAGTGCAGGGCACAGACATCTGCTTGCATCATCCTTCAAACAAAAGAGCTTGTTCCTCCCTGGGCTCCAGGAGGCAGTGTTAAATATAAGCTGCTTTAGACTTGTTGTGGCTCAGAAGGCATGACGCTGACATCAGCATGAGGCGAGAGAAGAAATCTCTGCAGAAATAGCTCTTTGCAGTCCAACCAACAACTGACACATTTTGCCTCTCTAGTGCTATCACACAAGAACCTTCATTTTTAAAAGATGAGAGTTAAAACTTACCAGGGAGAAAAAATACACAAAGCCTGCAAGGTTTTCAGTGGTAGAAACACAGCACAAAAAAATTTCTTGACAACAAAATCTCCACGTAAAAATTACACTGCCCTTGAGGAGTTCCCTATCTGTGCTTCACATAGGCCAGGACAGACTTTTCAGCAGAAGGTTATAAATATGCTGACAAATCGATAAGGCTTTATTCCCTCCCCGAGTCCAAGAGCAGCGGGGGTAATTTCCCCAGCTTCATTGTAATACCAGCTGATCAAATGCTACGACCTTAACTAACAGCCACCTACAGCTTGATCCCAGCAGCCTCATTTGGGCACACAAATGACCTCAGCTGCGAGGGCACTGACACTGGATCAGCCATGAGGACACTTATTCTGAGGTTCTGTGCGCTCACAGAAGGAGCTAGTACAGACATTAGTTCTAGCTATCTACCTAACACAAATTTCAACTTCTCACCAAGTACCTTCTGCAGTAGGCACCCTTTGATATACAAACTCACCATGGAGCTCATTTGATAGATGATTCTCCCAAGTAGTTTGCTACTTCTAGCAAAATTCACCCTGCAGATGAGTTTGAAACACGAATGCACGCTTGCTTTAAATCTGCTTCTTGAGCACCTTCCCGATATGCATTGTCTAGCAGCCCATGTACTCAAATGTCTGCACTGTGCCTGACGTTTTGCACTAGGGAGGCACTTTTAGTGTGCTCATGGATGCAGAAGGAGCAGATAGGTCTGAGAAGCAAGAAATAGGACGGGGCTCAAAAAAATACACCAACTTTTAAATGCAGCTACTTATTGCTACTTATTTATTTTCTTCTTTCAGGCTCGTACAGCACAGGCTGACACTGATAACATCATCCTATCAAGCCACCAACTGCCATTCTATGCAATGCTGTTGCTTTTTTCTTTTTTTTTATTTTCAGAGAAAAAAACACACGTGTCTTTAATGAAGCTGTTCAGCCTTATGTTTGAACACCAAAAGCAGGAGCCGACCTCATTGGTGTTTAAGAGTTACAGGGGCCGAGAGCATTTTTGCACTGAACAATTCCTGCTCTTTGAACCAACTGCCACAGATTCCAGGAGCTTGCCCACACTACAATTTTCACACTTAGCAACTGTAAAATTGTTAAAGCGATATCTTTCCGCACGGTTGCTCTGTTATTAGTGCTTAGTTTGGCATGCCACCTTAGTTACGGGCTTTAAATGCCACTTTCAGCACTTCCCAGGGTAACCTTGGCCATGAAATCGGAAAATCAGATCATTTTCTGGTCTGTTTTCTTCTTTTTCTCTGGATGAGATTAGATTTTGCTACGCTTGACTGACAAACCTCATTTGGGATTCCAGTGGAGGCCGAAGCCCTGACCTCCTTAAGGAGTGGGAGGCAAAGATGTCTCAAGATACGACGAGAAAGAAAGAACTAATTTCAACACACCACATAACAGGCAATTAGTAATTAATTTGTACTGAGAGAAAAACACACTCAACAAAACATTCACAAAGTCTCCCTGGAAAGTAAGAGCCTTTTATTTCTCTAAAACAACTCTAAGACATAAGTTTTTCCTCTTCCTCTTTTGTTATCTTTTTCTGTGATGCTTATCTTAGGAAAACAGAACGATGGGAGTTTTTGTTTGTTCTGTTTAAAAACATTTTAGCAGCATCCAATAATGAAGCAGCCAAACATAGTTTTCAAGAATAATT
This sequence comes from Phasianus colchicus, assembly GCF_987193195.1. NCBI lineage: Eukaryota > Metazoa > Chordata > Aves > Galliformes > Phasianidae > Phasianus > Phasianus colchicus. The sequence continues at coordinate 32,593,250 of NC_143439.1, forward strand.
TTTATCCATGTTCAAGTGATTATTTGACCTTTCATTGCTATAATCTTTCAACAGCTCATTATGTTCCAAGCATGTTATCCATGCTGGATGCAGTGTTACTTAGAAAGGACGCCAAACTGCTCACCAGCCATAATGAACGACAGACAAATGTCAAAAAAAATTAATTTTTTATGTTTAGTCATGCTCTTGTTGAAAGTTAACACCACATTAAATAATATAGTAGGATATTATTCAAGATGACAGGGCAAAACCTCAGCTGCCCCATTAAGTAATACAGTTTAAATTGCAAGATGTCAAGGCTTGGCCCATGGAGCCATATTAAGTGGCGATACAGGACCACCCGCTGACACCCTGGGACTCACAGTTGATTAACCAGAAATACAAAACAGATCAAAGCAGCTGAAATGTCCAGCACTAAGGTTTGCATTTCAGTAATTATATTTTTCCTCACTTTAAACATCAAGAATGAAAAAAGAAATCAATCAATACGAAAAGAGCCTGAGAATATTACAGATTAGGAAGACTACAATACAAGGCACCCTAGAGAGTTTATAATCTGCCTGACATTATACTTGAAGCCATATCTCTGGCTAGAAAAGGCAGCAGTACAGCAAATATAGCCCAAGGCTTATTTCCCTTTGGAAAGCTTTATGCAATGGCTCTTCACAGGACTGTAAGTTTCAACACAGATACAAACTAAGGAACAACATTCAAAATGTACACTCCTGGACTTATTTCACTGCTATAAACCCAAGAAGACTTGCTCCCTGCCAGCTCTCTGAACAGAAAGCCATCTGCAGAGCTGTGAAAAAGGGATGGTCAGAGATCAGTTAATGGAAAAGAGGCTTTTCCCAGCAAAAATGATCCTCAGAACCCTACCTCTGTTCAAAGCTGGCCTGCAGTGTGATGGTAGGAGCCCATTTTGTGCTTTCACGACCTTGCTGACACAGGCAGGCTGCTAACTTTTCCATTGTTGCCAATTATCCCCAGGCATTTATGAGGCAGGGTAAATGAAGCACACAGACAAGTGACAGTAATCGATTTTTCAGCGTGCATTTTTATATTTAGACAGGGAGTGCCAAGCTAATGAAATGAACTAGGAAAGTACAAAAGTGGATTACAGCATGTCAAGTAACATGGGGAGACGGTCTGTGACGAACAGCTGTCTGAATGTCAGTCAGCCTTCTGCTCCGTGCAGGTCGCCTGGCCAGGACAGGGTCACGCACTGCTGGCATTGGGACTGCACTCAGCAGCAGTCCCCGTAAGCCCGAGGGGGAAACCCCTCAGATACATAATAGACAGACAAACACAGTGAGGCTGCTTCAGCCATAGTCTGACCAATGTTAAAGGCCAGAAACCACAGCAGCCACAGTGCCTCTTACTTCACATCGTCAGCATTCAACTCATAAATCGCAATATGCTGGGTATTCACCTGTAAAACCCAATGGTTTTGCCTTCTTTCATCCTGCATTTGTGAACATAGAAGCAGCCACGCCCTGCTCAGAGGCACCAAAACCTACCCTAGTGTTGGCATTCAAGCTGGGATGTAGTAGCTGATACAGCTGTATCACAAATTAGCAGCTGTTTGGACCATGCAAGAGCTGTACCTCACACACAAGCCGCACAGAGCGCAACCCATCTGGGATAGTATTTATGGGTGAGGGATGAGACGCAGACCTCTGTGAACCTTGTCTGGAGATAACCCTGCTCCCTTTGAGCTGCAGCAGGACAGGAGGCCAAGAGGCCACATTCTTCAAGCATGTTTCTTAAAAAGAAAAAGGCTCATTCATCTGTTATCCCACTTAAGAAATAGGATAAATGACTTTCATTGTGAAGATGAATGTTGGTCAAGTTCCTCACTCTCAGCTGTGTTGCTGCTTTGAGAAAAACCACATGATCCAGGCTACTCAGGCAGAATAGTTCCTCTAAACCCAGTGCTCTTCCCACATCTTTTCCCTCCCATCCTTGCCCCCCTATAAAAAACCTCCCCTTCCCGCTATCACTGTGATTGAATATTAATGTCTGAAATTTCCTTTTTCATGTCACAAGTTCTTTATCTGTTGCTGGTCTTGTATTTGATCCTCATCTTTTCTGCTTATCCTATGTTTTTTGTTATGAATAAAATAAAAATTAAAAAGAGTAAGGTAATAAAATAAAATGAGATCATATAATGAATATCTTGAACATTACAGATAGAAGGAAATTAGAAAAAGATCTATAGAGCTGCATTTTTTATTCAACAGGATATTAACACACATATGTCTTCAAATCCCAAATCAAAGCATCACCTTATCGCTTGCAATGACACAAGGACTGGCAGGAAAAAGGAAGATGCAGCTGATCCTGTAAATAAACCGCTCAGATCCTCCAATGATGGAGCACAAAACCAGGTGACTGATAGACACAAAGATGGAAAGCAGAAGAGGCTCTGGTACTGACACACAGCTACCGCTGTCCTATGGTAGTGTGAAACAAAAACTGCAAAAACCCACAAAACTGGAGCAATCTTACTCCAAAGGATCCTGAAAACCAATCAGGAAAGTTTTCAAATGTAACTATCAGACCTGGAAATCAAAGAAATGTCACTCTAGTATGGTAAGATACCATATATCCTACCATACGGAGGTTCATCTCCCTCACAGGACAGCACATGATGCACTTGAAGCAGGCTGTGCACTTGCAACACAGACTTAGTCCTCATGAGGACGACAGATCTCAAAGGACTGAATCAAACTAAGCATCGCTATGTACAAAATGAATTTGTTTGAGCTCATCTTTCCTGGTTAGTACCAGAAACTTCACCAACTGAAAGGAAAACTGATTTATTTATATTCTTGTTTGCACATAGTGCAGCACCTTCTTCTGGGAATCACACACCACCCTGGCAAGCAGAGACAGGGAAGGCCATGCCCTTCAACTCCTCTTCTACAGCAAGGCCACTGTTTCTCCTGAGATCTGCAGTGTTGTTTGGCTCATTTCTGGAACCTCACACAAGTCAGCAATTCATCACAACCAGAGCTGCCCTCCATTTGTTGTTGTTGTTATTTTAAATTGTTTTCTACAGAAGTGTTGCAGATCATCTTCAACTCTTCCTGCTCCCATGAGAAATTCCAGAGCTCTGCCAAAGCCTGGCAGTTGTGCTTTCAAAACCCACCTTCACAGCTATTACTCTTACAGAAAACAGGGACAGTAGTGTTATTAGTCATACAGCTTTCCAGCAGAAACATAAAGGAATCCAATAGATAATAAAGGCTATTTTCTAATAATAAAGATTACACATTTGTAAAAATTTTGGAATCTATAAGGCTTAGAAAGGTCTAAATTATTGCAATCCATCACCCAGGGAGTAGGGGGGTCTCAGGGGAAAGAGGTGATTCTCTTCTCAGGAGCAACTTAATAAGAACATTTTGCAAATTAATAACAACAAACGTATTCACTGCGGACACAGCATCTTTATCTTCAAAGGGACTCTAAAAAATGAACCAAGTTACATTTAACCTTTTTATCTATTGAAGAATTTAAACTTAACGTTAATAAAATTAGAAAGAAAATTATGTGCTGCCTGTAGCACAGCACTGTATTTTCTTAGAATAATAAACAACTGTTTTACAAGCTACATAATTCATGTATATGATAAACCCAGCAGAGAAAACTTACCATGATTAATAAGTTTAACATTTTTACTTAGGTCACGCAGTTACTTTCCAAAGACATCGATAAAATGTTTTAGAGTTAAATAACAAATCAGTCGGCGACAAGATAAATCACTCTAATAGGCAACTACTTTCCAATTACACTTCATTTTTACAGAAGTCATTTTGGGGAAACAGCATTAATTGCCATTTGGAGTTGATAGGGCATTACCACTCAACAGCGAGCAAAGCATCTCAGATTCAGAACTGAGAATGTCCTGTGTGATGCCAGCATGATATTTAATATATATAAGATAAAGCTGAAATTAAGATAGCGTGGAGCCTCACCCCCCCCCCCCCCCAAACAGATGACCTAAATAAATGAGAAACAGGGAGAGTTTTGAAAAAGGTAAAAAATGCCTTGAACAAAACAAAAGTGTTCTTCCATCCTAATGCTACTGAGCTGCAAATATCCAAAAGGTATTAGTTACCTGGAATCTGTTTTATTGATACAGCCTTTTTACAAGGACAGGCAAAAATCAAAGGAAACACACTCAACACCTCCTGAAGAGTTGCCGGAGGGTAAAAAAGCTGAACAAATTTCTCCCCCAAAAAATCTCTCTCATGTCAAAATTACAAAGGAAAAAAGTTCAGATTGGTAAAGCAGACTTGCTTTAAAAGATAGTAAAACTATCCACAGTTCTGACATTTCCCACACACTCATGATTTGGGTGACTTGCCATTTAGTTCAAATGCAACAACAGCACAGGAGAGAGAAGATCTAAGGAACAAACCTAACACTACCAATCCAGTTTAAAGAGGTAAGAAACCCCAGGATATTAAGGTGAGAAATACAATTAGAGAAGGCAAATTCTCTCAACTGTACCCCAAAGCAGCACCCTGGTATGTAACATAGATTTCTCCAAGCAGGAATAACTCTAGCGACACTGGATTTTTTCTGTCTGAGTTGGAGGCACCAACTTGGGTGTGACACTGCTGCACAGAGTCCGTGGGGAAGGCAACTGGGATTTCAGCTCCAGAAGACCACCTGAACTGCTTTTCAGATGCTGCCTCCAGGGAGCCCAATAGAATGTGGGTGCCTTTCAAAATATGGTAGTTGATGGCTGGACTTGTCAGCCATCTCAGACTTGAGCATCTCTCAAGGGGATAACTGCTTTTACTACAAAAAGCCTTAGATTCCCAGCTCAAGTCCTATTAGAGTTAATATGCCCCACTGTAAAGTAATATTTTTGTGTCCATGTCTATCTTTAACTTTTACATTATTGAACCAGTGTTAATTTCTGGACTGCATTAATCTGAAACCAGTAGCAAAATTGAGGATCGAGACCAGACAGGCAGTGAATTAATGCACAGAAACGTGACTTTCTATAATGCAGTAAGCTATCAACTCACCAGTTCAGCATTGTTAGGAAGCATTTGAAAGTCCTATTGTAAAAACTCCAAGGGAAGCACTTAACTTGTCAGCTCAATCCTGCTGTAACACAAGCAACAAGCACAGTGGATTCTTCTGTTTGGGTAGCGCCGAGGGCACACTCCACAAACGAGCTGACTGCTCTTTAGCAGCACATCGCTCATTTCCAAAGAAGCTCTATGATGTCTCATCCCAACAGCTGCCCCCAGGTCTCTCCGCAGCCTTTCCACAATGCAGTGTTTTCACAGCGATTTCACAGGCTGTTCATTTTCAATAAATATTAGCCATCCGGCTGCCGATGCTGCACCCTGGTGCTTGCGTGTTGCTGTGTGGCAAACACACGCGTGACAGCAAAAGCAGATCTGCCTGGCCCCAAGAGCTTCAGCAAATTCCAGGCTTGGTAGATGAACCCATAGACCTGACCCACTGCTAATAACAAATATCTCATTTTCCTACTGCTTACCATTTCTTAGCATTAATTCCTTGGTGAATGTAAATGGCTAAGGCAGAAGGCTCTTGGACTCTCAGATGATACCTAGCATTATTGAGGGCAAACAGATGGGTACACAAAAATCAAGTGCCAAGCACTCAAGTTAGGTGTGATGAAGTAGTACCAATTATGACCCATATAAGGTTAGAAAATCTGTGCCATTCGATGTACGTTGCCCCAAAAGACAGTATAACCAGGCTGATCTGAAAAAAAAAAAAAAAAAAAGCGGAAAACAGCCAGAAGGAGAGACTTGCACAAGGTCAGAAGCAGTACTTTAAATATCCTAGGCTCCACTCTTTATTTATGGAGAGATGGAGATGCTCACAGCATGCTGCAGTGCCTTCCCCAGATTTCGATAAATTCCCTGAATTTCCTATTTAGCTTTCAGAAATCAGGCTGTACTTCTTCCTAAAAATGCACTTGCAGTAACACATCAAGTCTCAAACATCTGAACTTTCAGAGGGAGAATAAAATCCTGCCTCCAAAACTGCCTTTTTAAAAAGGCTCACTTAAAACTACTATTCTTAACTCTTACTTGGACACCTACAGAAACCACCTAATTAGAAAAAGACCTCAGTACTCTGGCAACTTTTACCTACTCTGATTCAAAGCCTGATTGCCAGCATAATTGCACAGGAGCCCAAGCATAGAGTTAGGTGACTCAGAGGACCTATTTTTTCATAGTTTGTTCTCGTTTTGCATGTAAGTTCCTCCTGAATACTTGAACTATTTCTCCAGTTCCTCATCATGATGTTGAGAAAACAGAATTTTTACTTTCTGGAAGCAGTACTGCTTTGTTTTTCTTTGAATACCGGCTGTATTTCAGCACATGGAAACACTGTGCAAGGAACCATGGGAGAAGAAGGAAAAAGCTCTTCTTTCTATATTAACCAAGTCTTGCTCCAATCACTTGGCAGGGAACAAGGTGGGTTAAGTCCCCTTTTCTGAAGGGGGGAAAGCACCCTCACTTTTACTCAATGTGGCAGATGAGACAAGGCTCTCCAATCACCCCAGCATCATGGGGGTCAAGATGTTCCACTGGCCGGTGTTCAAAGGGATGAGCAACACCTGCCAAAAAAAGCTCTCCATCTCCATAAGCATTAAAGGCCACTGACAGTTTCTAAAACCTGGCTTCTGATGGGGAAAACACATTCCCTTCCTGCTCTTTTGGATGCAGGGAGAGGGAATAATTCTCGCTGTTGAATCTGCATAGGCAATTTTCTAGACAGAAGATAATCTATGAAAAAACACTTTATGGGGTAATTGGTAGAAAAGATAGATTTGCAAGAGCTTGTAACTACATATTTTAGAAGTCAACACAAGTACCAGAAAGGTGGCCTAATTTTTAGGAAGTCCCCACACTGAGGAGGAGATTAAGACTGTGAGGGTGGGAAAGTAGAAAACAATGGCCATAGTTCGCTGCTGTTTGCAAGATCGATTTAATGCAATTACCAGCTCCTCCTTTTGAGCAAAATCACGACAGACAGTACAGCACTGCTCCAAATTAATTCACAGCAGTGAAGGAAGACGAAGGAAAGCCCATGGCACAGAAGCAGTTAGAAGCATCTGCTGGTTGACCATGCCCATTCCTTCAAGTTCTGCAGCCCCCACATGGCCCATGCCACGAGCAGGGCTTCCCCACCGCCATCTGCAAGGCGACTGCAGACTGACTGATGCCAATAACCAGCATGCCAGGCCTCAGGCTGCTTCCACACATCCGCAAACCCTGCATGCTTCTCATTTCACCTCCTTCATTCCAGTGGGATACTTAAACAAAACCTGCTGGATTTTTATCAGAAACATAACTTAACCACATGGCACCTCACTAGTATGCATTGCACCAAGTCTCAAAATGGTCAGCCTGATGTGGATAGCCGCCAAAGGAGGCCCAACATCCACCTTAGAGAATGACATCAAGAGTTTAGTCATCTGAAACGCATGTGCTGTGTGGTAAACAGAGTCCATAGAAGAAGGTTACTCAAGTCATAAACATTTCCAACAAGCATTCTTGCTTTAATCAAGACAAGTGTTTCTTTGTCACAGGGAACTCTTTTTTAAAGTGTTCCTTACACGGACATTTTCCAGCCATAATCTACTCTGGAGTAATTTTGCCTACCTCAAAAGCTTTTAGACTTGTATGAACAGTGTTACAGCAGCAAATGAGGATTCACCAGTACTTAAGAATGTCAAAACCTTTGCTTCAAGTTCTTATTCCTCCCATCTTCATCAGTTCCAATTTAATACTAAATCCATTGGGCATCAGCATCTTCCGGACTTCAAGTAAGCTTCTCGACAGATACAGTAGATACAACTGCCTTACGCTTGTGATCAGGATAAATGAAAGACTACCTTATGTGCAATTTTTTGAGCAAAATTTGCAAACAACTATCACAAAAGAAAACACTGTGGTAAAGGACAGATTTCAAGCTAATGTGGTACCTGCAGTTCATCGGCAGTAGAAGTGGCACTGCTGATGGTGCGGGAAGAGACTGTGCTGCAGACATCCTGCACAATCTGCAATTTGAAATATATGCTAAGTGAGCTATGGTTGGCCATTCCCTTTCACAAGGGGGAACAGAGACTGTCTTAACCCCAATAAAATGTCTCAGTACAGTAACTTAAAGCTGAACTTTTCTTTAAAAAGGGAGGAAAAGTGCTTAAACTTTTAGAAAACATTATAGCTACAGGTGGCAGAGCTGCCAAACTTTCTCTTTGCAATCTCAAGGCTTACTGGTACTGTTGCTAAGAAAGGCCATACAATATCATTATCATGTGCACATGTCCATTGTTTCCCTAAATTCATGAAATGTTTTTCCATTTCCTAAAAATGATAGTGCTGTGAACATTTAAAACAAGGCTAAACCAGCTAAGGTGTAAATGATGTATGCCACGTTATAATTTAAATAGGTACATTGACTGTTCACAGATTAACATCAACAGTATCTTCAAAATATATGAAATCTAACTCAGTATGTATATATAATAATACAACTAGGAGGTAGCCTTCAATTTTTCATAAAAAGCTTCTATCCTGGACCAAGTTTGCATCTCATGTAGACACAGCAACTGGTAGCTAATAAATATAAATCATAATAGCTAAAATTTTCCTTCTAGGCAAGTCAACATATCACCTCCTCCTCAACAACACGTTAAGCATGTACTCATCCTGAAGGAGGCACAAGCCCCTGTTCAGAACACTTCTGTTTCTCCCCGTTGTGTTTAAAGCTGAACACTTGCTTCTGCACTTTGGCCTTCTGCTACTGTAAGCAAGCTGGACAAGAGAAAAAAGCACCACTCTCACAGCTCTCTACATCTTATGCGCAACTGTGCCTACACCATCCTTTGCAATCCCACATTTCACACTAAAACATCCTCTTCAGTTTATCTTTCATGGCTAGTTGCCCAGCCCCAGTGAAAAAAATGCTGCTTTCATGAGGCAGCACTGGCTGACAAAATAATTGACTCTAGGAGCTGCACAGCTACAACTACCCACTAATGTATTACTAGGTATGATGTCACCTGTGAGGCACAATATAATGACTATTTATCATGCATGCAACACTTCATTTGGGAACACACTGTATAATATTTCATCTTAAACATGCTGGACAAGATAAGAACTTGCCAAGCGTATTGATCTTAAATAATTTACTAGAGCACAGATAATATCTTAATTTGCTGGGAAAGAAAAGTGACAGAATGGCAGCTCTGAGAACTAACATTCTTCTCAACGAAGAATTCGTATAGCTCAGGTAATAGCAGCATATATTCCCAAAACTCACCTCTATTATTTCAAGTCCTCTTAGAGACTATTACTGATATGGATAGCAAGGTTGATCTTCGTATGCGTACAGTTGTTTGCCTCTCATGAAAAAGACATTAGCTGCAAGCACTGAAATGTTAAAGCCAAGTAGGTTTTATTATGCAAATCTAGTCTTACCTATGAGCAAATTCAGGCCAGAAAAAACATCCCAGTTATTCTTGGAGTACACCTCCCCATTGGAGAGTTGTGCTACTGGTTGTCAGCTGCAAGACGTTTATGTTTTGTTGCCACTCTTGCCAGATCTCTTATTTTCATTATATTTGGTATTTTTAATTAAATGATCCATTAGAATCACAACCTTCATTCTTTTTCCAGTTACGTTTGCAGTCTTTACAAAAATCTGTGAGGCAAATCAAAAAATTCATCATGTAAGTTGGATTTAGAATTAATGACTGTTAAGCAAACCACACAATTTCTGCATGCGTACATTTGTAATACTGTGATACTGACAACTGCAAGAAGCAAAAACACTGTCAATACCCATTTCCTCTCCTCTCCCTCTTTTCCCACACTTAACTATTTTTCCTTTTTTATAGTCACCATACGGTAATTACATCTGGTCACTCTTGGCTTGAGACAAACTGGGACCTATTAATTGGAAATGAATATTCAATCGCCTAAAACCAACCAGTTCCATAAACACCATTCTGTGAAGCAAACAAAAAGGTTAGATGAGACAAAACCACACAAGTTCCTAAATCTCAGAGCTTCTTTTTTTTTTTCTTTTCCAATAAACTAAGCAATATCGTAGTATGAAGCCACTTTATTCCAAAACGTGCCTGTACTAACATATGGCCTATGCCAATGAGCTTGTATGATAGCAGTACGCTTGAGTTACATTTCTCCAAAGCTTGGATGTTGCTAGAACACCTCCCCCTTCAGGCTGCTCAATCCATACACCAGCCCTTATCCAGCCACCCACAAATACCATCAACCTTCAGCAGAGAGAGCAGGGAGAACTCACTAAACATATACAAACTGCTTTTGACAAATTCCGTTTCCAAATAATGAACTATTTTTGTTATACTCAGCACATTAAGCACTTGTAGGAATGCCAACATCTTCCCCTCCCACCAACATCCATTCCATCAGAAATGATAGAGTCCAAGGATGGGTTAACAGGAAAGCTGTGAGCTATAAGCAACTCTGGCTCATAACATCTTCCGCATAAATTCTTTATGTCCCTAGTTAACAGAGTAAAAGCTTTTCTGAAACAAATCAGCTTGCACTCAGTTCATTACTTCCCGTGAAAACAAAGGGAAAAGAAAATCGCTCCTTTTCAAAAAAGGCCAGAACAGAAAATTCTGATTCTCAGCAGCTTCTGAAGATAAATTGAGATATTTGTAAACAATTGTGTCACACCTAGCTGATTCTCCCGGTTTGCATCACTCATGACTCAATCTTGATTCTCCTATGTTTACATCTTATCTCACCTCCAGCAAGATCCGTCAGTTGTGTATTATTCAAAACAGTATCATGACTGTTTTCAGTGTACTAAGCACACCTGGTTATTTTTGCTCGACTCTTATTTCTGCACAGACATGCAACCATTATGGATAGCATAATCTCCCAGGTGAGCTTTCCAAGCCCTGTTAGCAAATCAAATAATCTTCTCTACGCTTTCCACAACCTTAACAAGAAATTAAGAAAGCAGTTTCTACTTCAAGGCTCTTACCAATTCTATTATAGTACAGAGAGAAAATATTTGCGTATTTCTTCCATGGTGAGCGTCTCTTGCCAATGCTGTGAAAGAACCGATTAAAAAGAAGAGAACACACACAGCAAGCCTGCTTTCTCTCTACAAAGGCTGTCCTCACTGACCGCGTATCAGCAGGCAGCAAAATACCCTGGAGGGAATAAGTTTCTCTTAGCATCTCACAAGTAACGCAGTCATCTTGCCTAAAGCTAAGGCACCAAAAATAGTTTCCTCCAAAATTACAAGGACTTTTCCAAAGATACAGATATTCAGCTCCAGATAAGGAGGTTAAATAATATAGACAACCTCCATGGAAAAGCACTTACAGGCTCTGAGTGCAAATGGCCCAAAATAATAAGTCAGTGGTTTAGAAACCATTTCTCTTGATTACCAGTTTAAAACCGGTCTTGGGAAAGCATGAGCAGGTCTGCAGGATGAGGGAGTGAGCTCTCCCACACTGCGGAGCAATGGGAGAGAGAGGAGGGCAGGAAGCACCAGCAACAAGCAGAGTGGTTTTCAGGGAAAGCAACATCCAGCACAAGATACCAGAGGGTGAGTGGGAGGGGATGAGAGTAGATGTGTACTCGATAATTATAGCTGCATTTCAGACAGCTCCAGCTAAATGTCTTGGCGTATGCTATGGCAGAGAGAAGAGCCAAACACTCTGAGGAAGCGAGATTTTGCTCTGCCTTGGATATCACTGGGGACAAAGCAAGAGGCTGACAGAGAAGTCAAGGGAAGCAGCAAACACCACAGTGGAGCTGCACAGCGTCCACTCCCTCCATCACAGTCACTAGCAGCAGAAATCCTCTGTGCTGCAGCCCCCAGCTCCATCCACCCCTGTGCCTCTGCATCCCCAACTCCAACAAAACCACAGCACACTGCAGCTGCTCTCCCCCTGCCCTTCTTTCCTATAGCAGCTTCGACCACAGAGGCTATGAGCAGAAGATGTCCCAGTTGATAGAAGCCAAGTGCCATGAGGCAGTGAGACATTTGCCACAGATAATTTATCAGAGCTGTGTAGTGGCAGTGCCAGCAGAACACCCCGTGCTACCTTTGTAGTCTCTATCTTTTGATTATTAAAAGGATCAATTAGCACATAAATTGAGCTGTGAATACTAAGAGGGATTTGGAAACAGTAATAATTAAAGAGCAGGACAGATACTGGGCTCACGAGGTGCCCCTTGCCTTCCCCAGCTTGCTTGCTAAGTAGCTCACATGTAGATGGAGAAAAGCAGCGCTCATTAACCACATGTCAGTACCCAGGAGCCCCTGTGCCCTGCCAGCCCTGGGCTAGCAAATACGCAGCCTCCCTGTCCCCCACAGTGAGGGGCAGAGTATGTTCTCAACCTTCTCTTAACCTCACACAACATTCAGACCCCATAGAAACCCTCTTTTCCCCACTCCGTAAATGAGGAGATACCTGCTGAACCCCCTTGCCAAACAGTGAGACACCGAGCCCTAAAAGGGGAAGGGCTGACTCAGCCAGGGAAGGAGAAGAGCCAAAGCTCAGCACCAAACTCTCCTTGCACTGTGCCAGCTGCTGCCTAATGAGGAATATCTGATGGCAAATGATGTTCTCAGACCTTAAGCTGCTCCCCAAGGAAACCAGAGGCATCTTTATTTACAGACTGACAAAATCCCCAGGGAAAACAATGCTGACTCTTACGTGGAGCATGGGAAACAAATATCCTTTTAATCACCACAGCACCGATTCATCTTTAAGGCTGGTACAGTTTCCGCTCATTGTTGCTCTGAAGTGACTGCAGTGATTCAGCTCCCCACTCTCTATCACGTCTCAACTACAATACTTACTAATAGGATAGTTAAATACCCTGAGTGCTATGCAGGCAGTTCCATTTTAACCTACAGAGCAAGACTTTCTCAGCTATTCCTTGCCTCATACAAGGAAGCAGTGCAGAAGGGAGTTAATCTGAACTCACTTTTTGCTGGCGTAAATGATGACAAGGTCTTCAGAAGAGGTTTTCTTGAATGAACAAAAGCTTAATGAAAAGGCCATAAAGATTTGCATAGGAAGGAATACCAATCCTGTGCCTGTTTTGTTTTTTTTAGTCTCTAAACAAAAACACAATCCAAATAATACGCTCCATTCCTCATGTGAAATGCACCAATCTGATGATTTGTTTAGTTAGCAATGGGGAAAGTTAAATGCCAAAGGAAAATAAGAAAAAGGAGCTTATTTAGGAATAAAGCATTGCAAGTGTAATCATGAAAACAATAGCATATTTCTACTCCATTTAGCACTGCTCAAGACCTTCATGTGCCAGGCTGAGGCAGCTACATGGCTCGAGAGAGCTCTAGCTCCCACCCTCATGCAACCAGCAACACCAACATAGTGGTACTGATGTGTCTCAGTTTGCAGCACCAAAAGCAGAATGGAGGCCAGAGCAAGCAACTCACCTGTCAAGCTAAGGATACAGTACAATATAAGCCTGTAAACTCTTTCAAAGAGACTTGACTTCAGTATGGTATCTGGAACATAACTCCTGACCGGACCTTTCTGCAGTACTTCACAAAAAAAAAATATAGGACAATTAATACTATATATAGACTCCCTCACTTCAGCTTCCTGGTCACTTCTACTGTTAACAACTTTTAACAATAAAAGTTATAGACTATCAAGTTCATGGAGGCAGTAAACAGCTTTGAAATTAGTGTGAGCCAAGTTCCCTTGGAAAGAGGCACATGCTTGAGAGAGAATTACAGAGGAGTAGAGCAGATTTATATCAGCTGTTTTAGCATTAAATCTCTTCAGAGTATTTAAAAACATTAAATTGAGACCTTATTAAAAAACTAGACATTTTTATTTCACCAGATTAATGTCACTTACATTGCTAAATTCAATCTGTAGTTTCAAACAACAACAACATGGCTTTAAGTGTAATTAAAGAACTAGTCATCATTTTGAGGAAAATATCTGGAGGCACACCAACAAGCTTGATAAATTCAAGGAATTCACCAGCGCATGGGAATTCTGGCACATACGTTTTATTATTCCCCTGCCTTTCCACGTACAATGAAATATCCTGGTAACACTGCGTTATAAAATGGTTCAGCTGAAGGTACTGAAAGCTCACAGCAGGCTTTCCTCTAAACACTATTTAATCATCATTTATTGGTAACTTTGCACTTGTGGTATATTTTGGCTCACTAATCTTTCGACTGCAAAAGCTGCAAGTCTGAGGGATTTCATCTCAACAGCAGATAGCCAGCTTTGTGTGAAGCCACTTGGAAACAAAGACATTGTTTTCATTTCCATGTGAGGAGAAAAGTTCTACTTGCGTTGCCACGGGATGTAAAACAGAAGCATATTGCTTTGTAAAGCACTGATCTGCTTTCACTCTCTTTAAAGAGATAATTAAATATGTGGAAACACCATTCTCAGTGAAATGCTATTTTAAAGCAAATGTTGCAGCATATCTAGAGTCTGGTGCTTCAGCAAAAGGGAGGAGGCTGCAAATCATTCTTATAAGTCAGCATAGAGTGAAATACTTAATCCGTCCTCTTCTTAAACTTGAAGATACAGATAGTTTAGTAATACCACATCTCTTTAGAGGAACTTACATGAAATGTTAAACAACTCCTATTTCTCCACAGCTTAAAATATTAGAAATTAAATACTCAAAATAAATGCAGATTCTTCTCGTCTCAAGCTTTCCCAACCTCATTGAAAATATCTTGGACTGAGCTACAGTGGAAATCCAGGCCGAGGTAAATAGCAAAAACAAACAAACAAAATCCTCCACTATACACTGCACTTGAAGAGCAGCTAAAATTTATCGCATACATCAGTACAGGTTTGGGGATGTCTTGCTGGAGAGGAGCTCTGCAGAGAAAGACCTGGGTGTTCTGATGGACAGGTTGGCCATGAGCCAGCTGTGTGCCCTTGTGGCCAAGAAGGCCACTGGCATCCTGGGATGCATTAAAAAGAGTGTGGCCAGCAGGTTGAGGAGGGTGATTCTCCCCTCTATTCTGACAAGGTGAGACCAAGTTCAGACTATTGTTTCCAATTCTGGGCTCCCCAGTTTAAAAAACACAGGGATCTCCTGGAAGGAGTCCAGCATTGAGCCACAAAAATTATTATGGGCCTGGAGGAAGACTGAGGGGGGGATATGATTAATGTTTATGAATACGTAAAGGGAGGTGGGAGGCAATAGATGAGGCCAGGCTCTTCTCTGTGGTGCATAGCAATAGGGCAAGGAATAATGGCCTAAAACTTCAACAGAGGAAAGTTCTTCTACATGCTTGTATGGAACTAACGGTAAAAGTGACAGAGCACTGGAACAGGTTGCCCAGAGAGGTTGTTGAATCTCCTTCTGTGGAGATATTCAAGACCCATCTGGATGCCTACCTGCATCACCTATTGTAGTGTACCTGCTTTAGCAGGCACTTGATGATCTTTTGAGGTCCTTTCCAGGCCCTTCAAATTCTGCAATTCTGTAAAATGCAGAAGATACATGTCTATGCACACTAACAGGAACAGTAACAGTCACTGTACCTCCACGGACATGCAGCCTAGTAAGCTTGCGTCCAAGGCTGAGAAGTCTGTTTCCACTGGATGGTATGTGATCTTGGCAACTCCTTTCTTCACTGCTTCCTTATCACTAAAATGAGGGTAAGGAGATAGAATATTTTACAGAAGTCATGATATGAAAAAAAAAAATACTGAGAATTCCAGTCCAAAGTATACCAAAGTAGCTGAGTGCTCAACTTTTTGTTCTCACTGCAGAACCTTCATGACTTTGAAAAGGCCACATCAGGCACCTGCTAGTCCTTCTGACTTTTCGTTGTTGCTGTGTCAAAGCCCAGGAAATTACATATTTTTTAATATACCTAAACAAGCTATTTAAATAGAAGCTGATTCTTCTTCTCTAAGAAATCAAGATCTGGGATATGTAGAAATACGGTGATTTTTTAACTATCTATGTGATTTTGATCTCCTAGCACTTTGATAAAGTCAAAGCATAGTCTAAAATTTAGCACTGGAAAAAAAAAAGAATAAACCAGAGTTTAAGGGATCATTCTCCAGGAAACCACAGGTCAGCCCCATACAGAGCTAGCACCATATCCTTCTTAAGTAAGCGTACATAAAACTTTCATAGAAGTATCAAGAAAGCCAAACACAGAGTTCCCCAAGCATTTTGCTCCCTTTGCTGTGCTCAGTCCTGTCTCTATGTTGAGCGGCCTCTTCTTAAGACAGACCTGCCAGTCAGAAGCACACACCCTCAGCATGCTTTCCTTTGCCCCAGGCAACGGAGAATACTTCCCGCTGCTTGAGCGCTGCCATCAGATGCACGCAGTGCTTGTACTTGTAGGCCATGTCTGACAGTTTCCCAAGTTGCTGGTTGTATCCGCACAGTTTGTTCCTACACACATACCCCCTCTGATTTCATTGCTCTTTCTCCATTCCTGATGCCAGCCAGGCTCATCCAGAGTGTTGAGTGCAGGAGCCTGCTCTCCACTCAGCCCAGTACCACACAACTTCTCCTTGGGCTGTTTCAGCTTCAGGCACACAAAGGCACAGAGAAAGTCTTCCCAGAAAAGGAACGACAAAGCCTCACCAGACCCAGTGGTTTCTCTCCTTTAGACTCAACAGATCCACAGGCTTACTACTTCAAAACCAAACCTTATGATAACAGAAATACAACTTTCCTTTAAAATAACAGTGGTGGTTGTTATATTCTGGCATAGACAAAAACGCACTACTTTTTCCAAGTAGTGCTTCATATGTCACATAAAACTAAGAAAAGGAAGAGGAGAGAGAGTGAAGCTATTCTATTATTTATTAGCCACACAGTCTAGTTTTGCCCCCAAGAGCTATTTCAGAGATGTATGGACACAGCATCTGCAGAAGATTCTCTCATTAATGCTTTCAACCATGCTGATCTACAACACTAAATTTACATGCCACTGATTGCTATGAGTTTTTTTTTATTTTGTCCCTAAGAATACTTAAGAAAAATTATTTTTTTTTTCCCTTTATGTCATAATACCATGCAACAAAGTAGCATACAAGCACTGTGCATTTACTGAAGCTCATAAGTTATTGATGAAACTCTTAAGGACTAAGCTGACAAAGCCATTCTACTTTTGGTGATTTACATAATTATAATTTAAGCATAATTTACTTATTATTCTGCTGCCTATAATCAACTTTTAAGCAAACACTCCGTTCTCATCCTTATATTCTAACCTGAAGCAATTCAAATTAATTCACAAATGCAGTTTTGTGCAATCCTGGAGGCAGTGATCAGCTAAAAGGCATCTCAATAATTGTTTTAAGTGCTGTGTAATAATCAGGGGAAGACTATTACTGATCATCACCTCTTCATTTCTATGATTGTTTCTACCATGGCAGCACCTAAATCAAAGGCCCAGAGATATTTGCTCATTGTTTCATACAGAAGTGCAATACGGCAGTTTATCCACCCATAGACTGTTGCTGAGAATCTCTTCCCCAAGTGCACCAGAAAACCCTCAGACACATCAGGCTACTCACTTTTAAAATGCATGTTCTGCACCCAACTGCAAAAATCACACCCCTGAAATTCCTCTTTCCTAGCCAAGAGGAGGCAGGCAGGAAAGCAGCCACTGAAGCCGACTGCTCTATTTCTTTTCAAGGAAAACTCAGGAAGAGAAAATAAAGCACATGCAAAACAAGAGAGGTAGAAAGGAAATGAGTCAGATTTGCTGGAAAATATTTACTTGCATTTCTAATACAAAGGAATCTTGAGCATTCATCACCAGCACATCATCAAGGCTGGCATAACGAGGTGGATTCGTTGCCATGGGCTACTTAAGGTCAAACTCTGCCATTTGTATCCTTCAGTGACATCAGTGCAAGTTCCTCCCAGGGGCACAAATAGCACCACATTGCTCTGCAAGGCACACTGGCCTGTGAAGGAGGCTGCGCCATACTATATAGGAAAGCAAGAGTGTGCCTGCTTACATCCTTCTCAAAAGCAAGAGATGGGAAGAATTGAGAGACCTGTTGAAGCAAGAGTGGTATAAGCTGGAAAAGCCTACTGACTATGCAGTCAGGAGGGCTTGTGCACCCCTAAAAGTCACCTGAAAGGCCTCCCAAAGATACTTAAAAACAACATTATTCTTTGAGTAAACACTACAGCAGAGAGGGACCAGTGTAGCTCACCACGTTTTCCAGGTGCTGACCCAGGAAGCGTAGGCACCTGGCACCTGCACCACCACAGTCTCGGGCTGTAGGATTGATTCAGCCTCCACAGGACAAGTGAAGGCAGCAGGATTGCACAGGTGAAAGCATCTTACCTTTAGGGAAAGGAAGAATCATATTAATCACAGCACTGACTCCTCCTACTGTATGCCTTGAACTCAGATGGACTTGTTACTGGCTGTGGATGAAGTAATGGTGAATTTTTTTTTGTCCCTGACCGAGAAGGGCAGGCAGACAAATCCACTAAGCAACAAGCAGGCTGTGCAGGAAAGCCACAGCTTTCCTACAAGCATGTTGGCCAGCATTTCCTTTGCTGATAGCTGCAACCTATATGGGATGCTGGAGCTGGCAGAACCCCTGGCACAGGCTGGTAGCCAAAGACACCTTATATTCAGTCCCTGCACTTGGAGGATCCTCCTTCCTGCACTTTTCCCAGGTATAACCCTTGGGAGGAAAGGGAGACACAGCAGAAGTCTGTGCTAGGGGTACTACAGGCAGCCATGTGCAGGAGAAACAATTTCAGCAGCTCAAGCCTACAGTGAGATATGGTTGATCAGCAGCAGCAAAAACACTACTGATTTAAACCAACATAGAGCTACTGACATCACTATCTCCAGTTCAGGCCAGACTGATAATAGGCATTAACAAAATCATCTTCTGTTTCCTATTGTCCTGGAGGTTGCCCAAACCAGCTAAGCAAGCCCAGAGTTAAACATAAAAAATTATAGTCTTTTTTGACATCTGAAATATTTTCCATCAGCATCAGAATGCCCACATAATTTATATATCACAAAAATCATTTGGCAGGATTAAATATGAAAATAATATATCATGGATTAGTTATTGGAAGGGAAACAATTTGCTGCACACTACAGCCCACCAGAAGAAAAGCCTGATTGCTGTGATGAATAATGCATATTGCCTATAGTACTAATTAACCTTGTACTCCAGTAAGATATTACGGAACAATAAGGCTAATTTGAATGTGGCCCGACACTTTTCCCAGTGGCATCTGGAAATCAGCCTTTGGAACATGTAAAATATGAATTTGTTGAACCAAAAGCCTTTGCTCAATAAATAAACAGAGAGATTGTTTTTGTTTCTATGTACTCGTAGCCCATGTTGCTTGCATGAGCGTACATCATACAAAATACAAAGGACTCAACATACCTGCAGCACTGCTGGCATGGCCTTGGCTTCTCCCGATCAGAGTGAAAAAAAGCTTCCAGCTGCTCACTGAAAATGAACACTAGCTTCAAGCTGAGACATTTTTACTTCTGACCTCAAAGCAAATGTCTCCATCTGAAAACACCAAGTTAGTTTTGTCTGACCTTGTGTTCTCTGTGATGTTCCTGTTAGCCCAGAGCTAAGTGAAGCATTAAGGACACGGGTGGCTGTAAGAACCAGCATGTTCCCAACCACGCACAGTGCAGACAAGGGCTTGCACAGCCAAGGACTTGCCCAGCCATGACCAAGCCAAGTTTTCAGTGAGGACACGCATGGAAGGCATCACACATGGAAATCCTGGTAAACATCTTACCTAACAGCACACATTCAACCTCAAGTTTTCAGCCAGAGGATCAGATTTTCAGGTAGCACTGGCCAACTGCTACGTGTGCCAAGGTCAGATCTGGCTCCATCTTTTCTCCTTGGCAAGAGACCAGCAAAACAGACTTTTCAGCTTTCTCCAAGCACTTCTCAGATCACCAGAGCAAACAGCATCCCACAACATTGTTCAAGGACAAGGCCAGGCAGGGGCCACTGGCACCCCTTCCACCAGTGCATTTAACACGCTGCATTTCAGAGTCAGCGCATGACTGGCTGCCCTCACCACCAGGATGACACAGCTCTTGTCAATGCCATTAGCCATCCTCAGAGTTCAGTCGATAACTGTAACATGCAATCATTTTGCCTGTCCTAAAGCACCAGATTTCCATCTGGCAGCCATCCCATACATCAGAAAGTGAACCTTCTGACCCAGAACACACCAGTAAAAAAGCACCAGGAAATGCCTGACCTGAATGCTGAGGATTTACCATCAATGCATCCAGGAGGCAGGAGCCCAAAGCTGGCAGTATTGAGGATGCCATGTAGAGAGCAGAAGTGAGATAAGCTCACAGCATTGCAACAGCAGCTTAGGGAAGGCTTTCTGCCATGCACCAAGTCCTGCAGTTAGACCTGAAAGGCTGATGTGTTATCTTAAGGCATAATAGAATGAGGAATGACTCAAAACTTCTTACCTAGAGTGCACCGGAGACAAGCTTATGGATGAACTTAAGCCTGTGTCCCTCTGTATGAGATGAGAAGATGATCAGGAAGAGACAGCATGTCTCTAATACTCAGGAGGTTCAGAAGATAGCTGAGATCAAATAATGATGGGATCCTGATATGTCTATTATTACAAGCTTAATTACTACTTTGTAGGCTGTGCTCTTCTGGCAGTCAGCGCAGAACTCAAGATCTAAGCCAGGAAATCATTTTAATTGTTAAGAATGTATTGTAAGGGATTATCATCTCCTTCCCAACAAAATCAGTGATAAAATTCCCAGTACCCACAGAAAGTACACCACATGGCAATTCACTTCTGTCAGGCAAACTGCACCCACATTAATCAGTTCAGTGATGATCACTACTCTGAAGAACTCTGTGCTATTTCTGAGGCTCCACAAGCATGGGCATCAACTGAACAGTTTTTCTTTCTTCCTCATGTACTAGCTAGAATCTCAATCTGGACCAAAATTCATTTTCACATGAACGATCGATTAAATCTCTCAAGCATAAGCGTGCGTGCGTGCGTGTGTGTGCGTGTGTGTGTGTGTGTGTGTGTGTGTGTGTGCGTGCGTGTGTGTGCGCGCGTGCCCATGCTACTCTGACCCAAGAAGCATATATAGGCATTACTGTTGGCTAAATTCCCTATTGCCAGCTATGTTAGAGGAAGAAACTGCTGTCACAACACAAGAGCAAGTCCTAAATGCTGTGACACTTCATTTGTCTGGGCAGCAGCATGCCTGGAAAAATGACTGCCTTGCTTTAGTGGAAGTATGCAAGACAATCAAGGCGAGCTAAGCAAACCAGTTTTGACATATTAAATCATGCTTGAACTGTGAGAGCAAAGCAAAATAATGTAAAAGCTCTTCTAAAAAATGTCTTTAAAAATAAATGGATAATGCTGGCTGGCTTCATCCATAGAAAATGGAGAAAGCCTTTTATCTGAGCATCCTGGTAATTAACACAAACAATGGTCTTGGATTTGTAGTAGCACAGCCCTGTCCCAGGATGCCAGCACTGCTGGCATTTCTTGAACTGACATAGCAATGAAGCAATGAAGCCCATGGTGCTGGCTGTGCTGCTGCCTGGGCAGCAGACTGTCTGCAAAGCAGCTCGGAGCTGGGAAGCTGCAACCCACAGGCTGCTTCTACCGAATACCAAATTAGCACATTCCCCATGCTCATAGGGAGCTGCTTCTCCTCTTGCTCTGCAGTAATTAAAAAAGCTTCCTTCTCAGACAGCTTTCCAAGGCAGAGCTGTGACCTCCATCACTGCTGGAATGGGATGACAGACTGTCCAACCACGTGCAAGACATCTAATGCATGATTTGGGGAATTAGTGCTGCAGCAAGATGACCCTTACGAACCACACAGGAGGCAGCCGTTTCACTTGGCAGGCAGCAACCATGACTTTGGAGTTCAATATAGATGATGCTGGCTCCTCAGGCGGGCTCACTTTGTCCAAGTGATACCAGTCACACATGTGGAGAGACAGATGAAACTGCTGATGCAAGGGATGCTTTAGACATGGGGGGTCTGGTGCCCAGTTGCCACGCAACTTTGGCAGCAAAATGGACTTTCAGGCTGACGTGGACTCCCTGGCACAGCTTGCATCCTAGGAAGAAGCTTGAGTTACTACAAGATCCTCCTTCTGAATATGTACCTTCAGGCCAAACATTTTTCGAAGGGAAGTATCTAATTTTGAGGTATGAAAGCAAACAGTCTGGTTAGTGTTCAGAACTGCTGAGCATCCACTGACTTCAGCAAATGCTAATAAGTGCCTGATGCTTTTGATAACAAAGTTTCTAAGGCCCCAAAGTAACACTATTAATATCTTAATTTTAAGCAGAAGCTTTCAATAAAAAAAAAAAAGCCCTTACACAACATCACGTATTTAAACAAAAAAAATCCAAGGCTTCGAAAATATTTTGCAAAGAGCAACATCTGTTCCAATACCAGCTTCAGAGTTTCTATGCTGTTGTCCAGCACTTCCCAACAAATTCACCTGGAAACAAGCGATCCTATAAGGGTTACATTTCTCCAGGATCACAAAAACAGCACATGGGATCAAGTACAGCACAGAAAGCCAGGGACTTCTGGCTGTCAGTGAGTGCCTCAGCCTCAACCCCAAAGCAGACATTTGTTAAATGGGGAAACAGTGACTGCAATCTCCTTTGTAAAGTAGATCTTGAGAAAAAGCCTTTTGTATAAGCTGGAAATATCGCCACAGTCTGTATCAACTACTACTTTCCTTGTAAAGAAACCTGTGCCTGTGAATCTCCTCAGAAGCTACCGTGAAAACTGTGGACACAGCACCGAGCCTCACTAGGACAGGGGCCAGCTCCCAAGCCAGTGTTGCCTCCTGTGCCCCCATGGCTACTGGGGCTTTGGCTGCTGAATCCAGCACAGGAGCAGAGCTTGAGTCCATCTCCACCATGCGGGCTGCATAAAGATGTCAAGCCAGAAAGTAAGGCAGCAGAGCAGCAGGTACATATCCTCTCCCATCAGTCTCTTTCAGGAATATAATCTGAAGCAGAAAAGAGCAGCGACAGCTTGTTTCCTCCCCAGCCAGTGGATGTGAGCTGCAGCTTTTAGAGCTTAGACTTCACAAGGAAAACATCTTTCTTGGCCTTAACCTCATTTGCTGTCATTTACAGTGAGAAGAAAGTTGTCATCTGAAAGCCCAATTCTTCAAACTACAACAGTTTAAGGCCTACATTTGTAAAGGTAGGATAAGTATATGAAAACAAGAAGGGACATCCACAGACTCAGCATCTTCTCTTTTGCCTTTTCTTTCTTTAATCTGTTTTGGATATACAGTTTGGGGTTTATAAAACACCTAGCCTTGTTCTTTGAGTTCATTCCAGCATTAAAAACTGTGTTACCATCCTGAGGGAAATAAAAAATGGAGGCACATCAGTACCGAGCTCAATGCAACATTAACCATGCGTTGTCTGTGGACACCATAGCATCCACACTAGATTAAATCCTACAATAAAAGGGAGCAAGCTTCCAGAATAATACACAACCATCCCTGTTTAGATGAAAACCAGTCACCTCTTTGTGCAGATATCTGCGTCGCAGTCTCTTTGCTGTCGCTGCATTCTACTAAACACTTACCTTATACAAGAGACATCTATGAAGCTTTAAAATATAAAAAAAGGTAAATTGCAACTACAGTCAAACAAGACAAAATTGCACCCTTCTTTTCTGAAACCTAGATTTCAACCTCAGTGTCAACTCAAAGCAAGTTAAAATGGTCAAGAAATAAAGCATGTATCGAGAAAGCTTATAATTGAAATGTCAACACATCATTAACTACTGCTAAGTGATTGAAAATGAATAGAACAAAAGTGAAAACCTGGTCTGTGAAGAAAATCTGCAATAGTACATCTTCATTTTAATACTCAATAGAAATTTTGTAGTATGAGGGTTCTGACAGACCAGCACTGGTGGATCTATGACA
The DNA here is from genome assembly GCF_987193195.1 of Phasianus colchicus. Classification (NCBI taxonomy): domain Eukaryota; kingdom Metazoa; phylum Chordata; class Aves; order Galliformes; family Phasianidae; genus Phasianus; species Phasianus colchicus. The sequence continues at coordinate 32,617,266 of NC_143439.1, forward strand.
ATCAGAGTCTGCAGCCACCCTTCTGCTAAAGGCTACCAGCAGCTTTCTATCAATGAAATCCTCTGCATTGCCAATCATTACTTTTGTACTTAATGCTTAGTATTTCCCCAGAGTCTCTGCTTCTGATCACTACAATTAATAAGCAAGCTAAATCCAAATTATTCAGAAGTTGAAAGTGATAACCAAATAAATCAAACAGCACACTACGTCTTTTCTCCTGCAACATCCCTGCCATACTTTAAGAAATTCCTTAAGCTACCAATGGATGCTTTGCATTCAAGAATGCTAAAAAGCGATAATAATTTACAAGAAAACAAACAAACAGTATTTGTCTAAATACCAGTTAATTATTTTGAATCAGAGGCAAAAGTATGCCCCAAAATCTCCTTTAGCTAAGAAGCAAGAATGACCTTTAGATCTGAAGTTTTTACGACCTAATTCCAAACTCAATTTTACTTATACTGCTCAATCTATAGTTTACATGGGGAGAGAAGCACTCCTTATTGTCCTGTTATTGCATAGCAGACACAGTGGAAGGAATAGGAAGGTTAAGCTAAGTAAAGTAACAACCTAAAAGCACTGCTGTAGAATGAAGAAAGATCTTCAGAGTCACAAGGGGTTCCAAGCATACAAGACAGTGCAGAAGGTGAAAACTCATTATCAAGGTATAACATATTGCCTCAAACTACAAACCATGCCTCCTATAATGAAGGCAAAGAAACATGTAAAATAAAACAAGTAATATTATACAAACAGTCTTGTTGCAAAAGTTTTGATCTCTGGCAAACATCCCCTTGCTCTCTAATATGTCAGCTGTAGAAGAAAACCACCTAAATATATACATGCATACGCCTCCGCAGAATAAAACCATTCACCCTCCAGTGAGAACTACCTTTTACTGCAATGTAGCATTCAAGTGATTTTCTTTAAATTTGAAAAGATAATACAGGCTGTGTAGCCAAAAATTCAGTTATTCTGATGCTGGTTGGTTTTGTGCCTAATTAAAATTAACTAGGCGCTTCAGCTCATAATTATATAAACACCTACTACACTAAACTCCCAGCCAATTTTGTTTTAATCAGAAAAACGCACAAGAAGGATGAATGATGGGCAAAGAACTCCCTGGAGGGGCAACAGCATTTCCAAATTCAGTATTTTCCATGTACTGAACATTTCCATCAATGTTTTTCTTGCCATGTAATCACCTCCCAGTAGGACAATTAAGAAGAGATTTTTTTATTCCTGGACTTGGCTTGCATTCTACTCTACCATGAGAGTGAAAGTGTGCTCGCCTTGCTCACTGAGTCCCAGTGGGAAAGGCCCCGAGAAGACAGGCAGGATTTAGTAACGCGCTGCCTTTCTGGTATCCATAACAAGGAGTCTGGAGTGAGAATTCAGCCAACCCTAGGTAGAGAAGAAAACTGGAGGGGGCAGAAGAAAAGTTACCCATGTTCCACATTTACATCATTTGAAACCAGAAACCCTGGCTGCTTCAGAGCCAAACCCTGACTCCAAAACAAAGTTATCTGTGCAGCAACACATTTCCATCTACTAGAAGTAAGGGGATGGAGAAAGTCAACTGCAGCAACTGTGCCTCCTGGGAAAAACACACACACTGAACACTGTTTGTTTTTTCTCCAAAATAGGAAGATGAGTAACTCCGTTTCACTCCTGACCAGTTACCAACAAAATGACTCGCGCATCAATTTGGCAGGGAAACTTCTGATCTGCATAAGTTAGCAATCCCTGTCAACTGATTTTAATTACATCCAGAGTAAAACATTTCTGCCAGCAGCATTCATTTCTGCAGTCTTTGTTTCCTGTAGGAAATTCTTATTTGTCTTGGCAAGAGCTGGGCTGAACTTCAACACAATTAATGAACAATCATCAAATTAAATATTGGTTGTAAAAGCATAGTGATATTCAGCAAAGTTGATTAAAGAAAGAATAATCAAACAACAAATATTAACACTGAAGAAAGAAGAATTTGAATCTTCTAGAGCCGTTTACAAAAATAATCCAAGTATTTCCTCTGGCAGCAGATCCTTTCTAGAAAAAGAAAGCCATACACCGTGACCCATCGCTATCCACTCCACAGTTTCAAAGCTCTTCCCTCAGAAAGCAGTTAAGAAAATTTTAGGTGAAGTTTTTCTTTATTATTTTGTCCATCTCTGCAACATCTGTAGAGTATCGTCCACATTTTGCAGCTGGCTAAAACTGGCTGCACTCCTTTGACATCTCCTTAAGCAACAGTATGCACTGATCCTTGGAAAGGATAGCCTGGTGATCACCTGAACTCATTACTTGCCTTTTCAGCATGGCTCTTTCAATGCAGTTGTTCATGGTATTCTGGTGTTTTTGTTTGTTTTTAACTCAAATATTTTATTCATTTGTGATTCAGCTCTGAAAGGCAGCTGAAAAAATATCAGGCTCTGCTAACTAATTACATCTGCAGTTACAACTCTGTGGCTCCATGTCACAACTGGGACCTCACCGCTGCGCCAAACACTGTGTATTTGGGCCTCACCTGATCAATAGGTCAGCATCCCTTTCTTTCCAGGAGGATGGGCTACAGAGCCTTTAAAGGGATATAAATAAGCACTTCTTGGTTTTCAGTAAGAACACACTGGGCTGTGGGTATTCAGTGAGGATGAAAACACAAACCCCAAATGGTAAGCAACTAAACCTGAATTTACAACCAAATTTGCCCCAGACAAAGCAGAAAGAAGGAGAGCGAAAGGTGGGACTGATACATTTCTTTGTCCAAAACCCTAAATGGGTGAAGACTTCACAGACTTCAGTAGCACCACACTGGTTTTACAGCATTTTAGGATCTGGCCTTTGGGAATGTACTGCCTGCTAATGGGGAGATCACCACCAGGCTTTTTCAAGCTAGCAAAAATGCTCAGGAGCATTGATAAAGGATCCGTTCAGACAGTACCAGGTGAACTGAGGTAAAGCCAATCACCACGAGTCCTTCAGTTGCACCAAATCACTGCTCTGTAAGACTGCATAGAAATTCAGAACAATTGCTTTCAGTTTTTATTGTTAACTAGTACCACCATTTATTCTTGTGAATAATGAACCTTAGAACTGGGTTCTTTATAAACATGTCCCAAAACAGTCACAATTTACCTCTAGTTGTCTCATAGTTGTTGATAGTTGCCAGAGGAGGTGTAAAATACAAGTAGTTTGGGTTCTTTACAGTAAATACTGCCTAGTTGCCATTATTAATTGAGAGAGCAAGCACATTATATAAGAAGATTAGACCATGTCATATTTACAACCTCAGTGTCCCCAGCGAGAGAAATTGCTCAGCTGTTACTGTCAGTGCCTTCTTCAAACAGGAACCCTGCTGACAAGATGATGAATTCAGAACATCGTTGCCAATTAATGATTTGTAGGCAGAAGGGATTTCAATAGTTCCCATATGTCTGTGAGGGTGACTGGGATTTACATCGACTCTTATTACACTGTAGTCTGCTTTGTCCAGACATGACACTAGCGCTTGGAAAATGTCATCTTTGCATGAGAAATTTTAGTAAACAAAGCCAGGCTCTTCAGGTTGAAAATGTTTCCTATAGTCAGTAATAACCTTCTTAATGGTAAAAGAAAGCAAACGGGGAGACTACTTGCGATTGATACCAAAGGTAAGCAGTTCCTTAGATGTTTGTCAGATGTACAAAACACACTGCCCAGACTATCATGATGTCAGCCAGCAGCATAGTGTGCATTGCCTAAATGTGAGCCAGGCTGTGAAAGAATCACTAGTATCAAAGCAAAACTTACATAGCATCTTCCTCAGTGTGACTTACCCTACTAACAGGCTGCAAATTTCCTTTACTCTCCTATAAAAAAGCTCATCCTTGTGAATATAGCAACACGCCAACCAGAAAGCATTTTACTCACAAACAACATCAGCATGTAGTCTGAATGCACTGAATGTAGACATTCTGGACAGCCTAAGGCTGATGTCTTCTATCATCTGAACACCTTTGTGTGCCAACCAGCAGGAGAAATTTGGCACCATGACCTAGGTTAAACAAAGGACATCCAAATGGGGCCCTCAAACTGACTTTGCCAGTCACTGGGAGCTTCATCTGACAGCCATAAGTTTTCAAATATGATGGAGAACAGCTTGACAATTACATCAGCCAGATTCCTTAGGATGCAAGTCATCTGGTCCCATAGGCATGTACACATTCAGTCTCATAAAGTGGTCTTAGACTGGCTCTAACATTGCAGTGGAGGAAGAGTTTGCCCTCCTAGTTCCCACCAAGAAGTTCAGGGACATGAGAAATATGAAAATCCTGGCTGCCAGTGAAGACTGAGGCAAAGCACTCATTGAGTGCTCAACCTCTCCATATCTATTGCAGCCAGTTTTCCTTTCTCATTTATCAGAGGAAGTACTCTCTCTTTTGCCTGTCTCTTCTGACCAATGTACCTATAGAAGCCCTTCTTCTTGTTTTTAACATCCCTTGTCAAGTTCTGTTCCATCTGTGCTTTAGCTTTTCCAATCCCATGCCTGCATGTTCAGATAGCATCCCTATATTCTTCCCAGGTGATGTGTCCTTATTTCCACTGCCTGTATATGCCCTTCTCTCTCAGTTTGACCTGCAGGTCCTTGCCAAACCATGCCGGTTTCCTGCCTCCTCATCCTGCTTTCTTATTCTGAAGGATGGGGAGCCCTTACACCTTCAGATAGGCATACTTAAGGAGTAGGTAGCTTTGCTCCGCTTCTTCGTCTCTAAGGACAGCTTCCCAGGAGATCGTATCCAACCATTCCTTAAACAGCCTGAACTTCACTATCCTGAAGTTCAGGGTCTCAACTCTACTCTTTGCCAGTCCTACATTCCTTAAGAGCACAAACTCAACTAGGGCACGGTCACTGCAGCCCAGACTGCCTCCAATCTTAATGCCTTTAACAATCTCCTCCGCACTGGAGAATACCAGGTCCAACAGCACTTCACCTCTGGTCAGTCTACCCAACACCTGAACCAAGAAGTCGTTGTCAATGGACTGTAGGAGTCTCCTGGATCACTTGCAGCTTGTCATGTTGTTTTCACAACAGATATCTGGGTGATGGAGATCACCCATAAGGATGAGGGATCCCAATATCTCATTAATCTGGTGGTGGAATTTAAGCTTTCCTACAAATAAGAACTATAGACTAACAGTCCAAAGTAATTAAAATAAGAGATCTTTGCTGAGGATGCAGACTGTGGGTGAAGTATAAGAGTAGTTTATGTGGGTATGTCTTACCATAGCAAGGCTTTTTTTTTTTTTTTTTTTGGCTTTTAAGTCCTTTAAGATCAGTTCAGAATATCTCATGCTGCTTATACACTGTGAGAGGCCAGGATTTGAATGGCAATTAATGAATGTACTCTCTTACTCCAGAAAAATTCTTACAGGTGACTCAAGTCAGTGTCTAGCCATCAGACCCAATCAGTGCATGTTATTTCAAGACATGTAGTTTTAGCCATAATGAGGCAGATTCTTGCTGAAATATCTGGCACATCTCTTTCATCTGCAACAGTCTATGTTTCCTCAGCTTTGGCCAGTGTTCATCTCCGGTCCCCTGTGCAGTGTTAAACAGCAAGTCAGACGTCTTCACCCACACATGGGAGAAATACCTCTATTAGCACATGAAAGCAAAAAAAATTCCTTATTTTGCAATACTGACAGCAGAAAAAAAGAGACTCCCCTAGCAAAAAAAAAAAGTTTACCAATGAGTTAACTCTTGAGAAGACTTGAAGTACAACAGACTTATACTAGGCTGGGGACTACAGGATCGTGGCCACAGGTCACTTCAGATAGGCACAGATCCATCCTATGCACCAACACTAAATGCCAAAGATAGCTTTCTGAACCAAGGTGAACAGAAAACACAACACTGTCTTCAGCTGGAAGAGAATCTTTCTGCCTTCTCCACAGGTTCCCTTTAAATGGCCATAAGCAGAAGAAGGTAAGAAGATGGGAGATGCAACTGATGATGAAGTAGTAAGTTTTGCAAAAGCAAGTCTGCGCCAAACTTTTCTCTTTCTCACCAAAATAGATTTTCTTTTAAACAGTTACACATCTACAACAGGACAAATTCTACAAACAAATATTCGATACAAAACACCATACTTGCTGTACCACCTCATTGTATGTTGCACTTTCCAAAAAGTATTCAAGTTTTAAACTTCAGACACCCTAGATCACTTCCTCAAGGCCCCTGATTCAGGAGATCTATACTGAACAGAAACTCAGAAACCTCAGCCAGCTGCTTCTGTGCAAATATGCATATGTCATTGAGCATATATGGAAGCATTCTTACCAGTGGGGCTTCACATATAATTCTAAGCATCTTTTTATTAAACTATTTACCAGAGAAGAAAATATCAAACCTTCCACACTCCACCATCTCTGTCCCCACCTCAAAGAGCAATAGGAAAAAAAAGGTCCCTTAAATACAAACACAAAACACATTTCAAAATGGGAAATAAATTTCAAAGCACTGGAGAAACATGTACATAGGTGTGAAGTCCCACTACATCCATCCAAGGCCTCATCACCTGCCACAGCCATTCAAAGAAGCTCAGTGGAAGAGGAAACCCAACCTGCCACAGTCACCTCAACCTGATGAAAGGATATGAAAGAGAAAAAAGCCAAGTCTGCACATCATCCTGGCCACTTTCAGCACAATGACCCCCTGCAAACCCTTACCTTGGCAGGTGTTGTTCTTCTCCTCATACCCTGCCTTGCACAAGCACTTTCCGATGGGCACCAGCCATTCTCCCTCAGCGCTGCAGTGCATCTTTGGTGCCTCATCAGTCACTGAGTGGTTGACACAGACGCCTGACACTTCTAGCAGCTGTGAGGAATCTGCTCCTGTGATGGTATCTGGAAAGCGTGCCAGGTTGCGGATCACCGATGGGCATTTCTTGTAGTACACGCGCACAGAGACCAGAGCGATGCAGGCACCCACATCCTGGAAAGCAAGGTAAAATCCTTTTTTTGTTAGAGGCCCAACATCTCTCACTTCTGTGTTCAGCTTCATAACTCTGTCGCCGAGGTCTAACTCCGTGAAGCTCTCATCAGCAGCAATGGTGTCTATTTTGATGTACTGATTCTCTCTGATGTTCCTCCCATCTTCATCATCTGACTCAAAGTAGTACATGTTAAAAGTCTCTTTGCAAGTCCCAAGTCCTCCTGGAAGGCTGTTGCAGTCCCTCAGGGTGAATTTGAGTTCAATGAAGATGCGGGATGCCCCTTCATTAGAGATCCAGCTGGTCAGAAGCCAGTTGTTCTGATTCTGTTCCATTACCTTGCATACTTGGTATGTGTGTATCGGAGCATAGTTTTCATCCACCTCACCAATTTCTTCCCACTGTGTAAAGAGAAAAAGTATTACTTTTTTAAAAGTTACAACTTCCCCAAATCTTAGTTTTCCCATGGAAGATCACTTTGGAATTCAGAAGTTTATACTAGAAGAAATACTTAATGCAGGAAACTTAATGGAGAAAAAAAAATGATTTATATGGCAGTGTTTTCCATACTGGAAGCTTGATACATACTCGATAATAAATGTGTAGTTAAAACACCTGTTAGAAATATAAAAAGATGCTAATTAAAACCTTCTAGTTCAGACTTTTTTGAAGTGAGAAAACATACCACCAGGTCTTCCCACTAGCACTCCAAATGACAAAACAAAAGCAGATGGGGCCATGGGTTGGCCTTTTCCTATCATACACACAGGTGAAAAGCCATTTACAGTTCGTCTGTCCCTGCTTCCCCAGGTTCCTTTCTATCATGTCCTCGAATCATTGCCCTGCACAATGAAGACAAGCACATTTCTCTAGCTGATCTCTCCCACTGAACCATTTGTCATAAAAATCAGCAGTGGTGTACAAAGTAAACGTGCCCCTGCTCCCCAAGAGCGCTAGTCACTGGAGTTTCTGCTCATGGAAAGAACAGAATAATTTCAACAGAAAAGGTGACAGGAACGTGAAAAGCTCGAACTGTTTTGAACACGCTAGGCAGGTTTTTAATATAACTTCTCCCAGCTGTTTACGGCAATTGTAACAGCTACTTTGTTGTTTTAATTTTGGTCACACACTAGACTGAATCACTTGGAAAGAATGCTTTTTCCTGGTCCAGCACTGCAACAATGCCTACAATAGGAACATGCAACATTAACATTTCCTTTCTGCTTTTTGACAAGTGCAGTATCACATTAAGAGATTAGATTAACCCACATGCAGTAGAGAAGTCAGGAGAACTAGTGATATCAGTTCTGTTCCTCTCACCTACTTCTGACCTGCTCATCTATAGGGGCTTAATTCCCAAAGCCTCTGCTCAGTGCTGCTGCCTGCTTCTAATTACAGCTGTGAACACAGAAGGTAATTTAAAGGTGCTTCGATACAAGATAATAGCTATATTCCAAGCTGAACATTTTCCAAGGACAAAGGCCAAGATTTTATTGGGAACAGTGCCTGAGATGGAGTCAAGGGCCTTCTCAATCCAGATCCCATTACTGCAGAGCTGACAGAGAACACCCTCAGAGTGAACATAACGATGACATTTTTTTCAGGGAAATGCTTTTCTTAAATTTTATATGAATATGACAGCAACAAGTAGCATGAAAGCTTCATGCAATGCTACAGTCCCAAATAAATTAAGTACCAGAAGAAATATATATTTTTTTCTCCCACATGTACCCTTCCTCCCTGACCTGAGAGATAAGAGCATGGACTTGAGCAGTTTTACCCAAAGATGCACCTGCTGTGATGTGCAAAGCTCACAGGTACCACCCATCTCCTAAGCAAGGAGCCTCACCTAAGGAAATTTTTCTCATCTTTATTTCAAAATGCTCCACACATCTCTGTGCTTAAACAGGCTGTGACCTATCCTGCTGTCAATTTATCCCTCTGGCAGTACCACAGATGAAACTGGGGAGATGCCTATGGCTAAAGCAAGGCAGACCTGAGCAGGATTCATGCCTAACTTTGGGGAGAAGCAGTTTCTTTTGACATGAAACCATAGAAATGCAAGGTCTTTTTTATCTAGCTGGAGATTCCCTTTGAGGAGGAAGAGCGTTTCATTTTTCCACTTCTCCTACCTGAGGTGTAGGTCCCTGCTGCAATGACCTCAGTAACTTTTGCTCCTTGCAACTGAAAGTTTGAATGATCCTCCGCCAAGTACGCCAACCAGCAGGTATGGGAAGTGCTCAGTGAAAAAAGTTTGCAATGAAAACTGCTGAGGTCAAACCGTTTCAGTAAGTGGAGATGTATGTGGAAGGCCACAGAATACAGTGCAACTCTATATAACATTTAGAGGGTATCTAATGGACATTTCTTCCAGAAAGCTGATGTTTGCAGAGACTGTGATGTTACAATCATTTTGTTAATGATTTAGCTTGAAAGCATACCAAATACCCTCAGAAAAACACTTCTTTAATTCAGATCAATTTTCAAAGGCAACCATTATGCTCTTCACTCACAAAATTAAGCATATTTCCAAGAGTTAAGCTCAGTTCCAATTGTTGTTAGTGAAAGTAGAAGAAAGCTCCTTTGTTCAACAATGAAATCCAGTGATTCTAATGGTTGCTTTCATTTCCTGAGAGCAATTAACAGTGAGGAGGAAGAATCAAGTACTGAGCTGAGGTCACATCTCAGTTGCAACAAAAGCCACATCACCTAACATCTCAGACTTCTGGCTATGCTGCCCCTCCAGCAGGGAACCCCAAATCCAGGCAATCCTGCCATCAAATCTCAAGCAACCAAAGAGCAAGAGAAAAGAGGATTACCAATGAGTTAAGGCTGCTCACCTCTGCATAATCCTCAAGGGAGAACCAAGTAGATTGTATCAGAGCCATCACTATTGTATAAAATCTCTGCTCTGCCATCTAATCCCATCTCACTCTTTCCTATCTGCATTTGAGAGTGCACCATTTCTTTCTCTTCCAATTAGCACAGCTGGGTCTGCCTCACCCAGGAGACTGCAGGCAGCCTGCCACAGCTCTGCTTTTCCATCCCTCCTTGAGGAGGAGACAGAGAAGAGAGCCTTGGCACCTTCCGCCTGGTTGCAGCTTCCCAATTATCGCAGACCTCAGACAACTCCTTCAAATAATAAAGGAATACAAACTAGCTACAAACTGTGCAGGATGAAATGTTGCACTGTAATGGTTAATGAAAAAGAAAACACAACACATTAAAATGACAGCATCTAGCTGAAAATATTTGCACAAAAAAATATTAAGTACAACTGAACAAAATGTGTAACATTTTAATTCCTCTCTGCAGCACATATTTTTGAAATATAAATCAACCCCATCTGCAGGATTAAAACAAAAATGCAACATTAATTTGGTGCTAAATGTTCTCTCTAAGTCTTTAATAGCTGTAAGAAGGAAAACACAAATGCATTTCAATGGCCTGATGTTAAATCATTTATAGAAGACCTATTTCTGAATCAGAAATTTCCAGTACGCCACTGCAGGCAAGTTAACAGGCTCTCGAGATGCACTCGGCTTCATCAATAGGAAGCAAGTAATTCATGCACACCGTCTGCCTATGGAAAGGCCAAAGATATCACACATTCAAATAATACACATATAAGAGCTAAAAAGCATTCAGTGGGGCAGCCTTAGGTTAAATGGACAATTCTAAAACATTCACTATCTGTCTGCTGGTCAGGCATGTTTCTAATCACTGGGATTCCAGGACTGCAATGTGCTACCGCAGCACAGCAAAAGCTGCTGCCCCAAAAACAAATACTGACATAGGAAATGAAGATTTCAAAGCTTTTATTTGGCCTTTAATGGGTTTTTCTGCTTTTTTTTTTTTTTTTAGGGAAATTTTTATTACTTGTCTCCATCTGAAGCAGCCACCAAAGTTGGCAGGCACATTTCAAGCCCAATTCCACACATTTCAGGGCTGCTAAAAGCAATTAGGCATTTAACCAAATCCTAGGAGTCAAAAGAGGGAAGGGAAGCTTAAGAGCATTAAGCAAAGGGGTTCCCAGGACTACCCAGAAACCCAAGCAGCACTTCCTTCATTCTGTACAAGGACTATGCAAGCTACTTCTGCTGCCACTGCCTACTTCACAGGTTTCTGGGTGCAAGAAGCCTTACTTCCTTCCCCATTAGTCCTCTCTCATTCTTCCATACAGAATTGTGCAACTTATGCAGGATAACTTTGCAAGCTGCTGAATCAAAGATGTAAAATTCAAAGAGGTTTTAAACATTTTCATCCTTTTTCCTCTCGAGAAAAATGATTAAGTTTCCTATTGCATGTCATCCTCTCCAATATCTTCTTTTTCCCCTTCACACTCCCCAACATAACCAACTCTCTGCCTCTTGTCTCTCAGCATCTCTATAGCAGCCCTGGTCTCTTTCACCTGCACTTGGCCACCAGTTCCACACTGTTGTTATGTAACTTTGCTTTTCCTACCCTTTTCTTTGACTGCTCCTTCCTACATTGGGCAAAGAACTTGAGCACAGCATTATCCAAGGAAGCCCTGCCAGAAGGGCAGGCCAGCACAGTGCTCAGCTCTGTACCATTCCCTCTGCCTTCCATCCCAGCAATATCTGGGCAGGCTCTTCAATTACCTTTTATGCTATAAAACTATAGACTATATATACTATATATACTGTACTTATATACAGACTATATACAAGTCTGATGTTCAGACCTGGCTGCCAATCAACAGTCCCCAGCTCAGTTCCCACATGCGTTTTTTCTTCTCCCAACCAGAACCAGCTCCTGCCATCAATTTGTTGCTCTCCCTCATCCCAGAGCCCCACAGTTTGGGCTTTTTTTTTTTTTTTTTTTTTTTTAAATCTGCCTACCAGCTTTTCCCATGCTATCATTTTCCAGCATTAAAGCAAATAAGTGCACCTGAGCAGGCTCTCCTCCTCATGGCTTTATTGACTTCAGCAAGGTTGAGTAAGGCTAAATCTCTAGTGAAAGCCAGGCAGAGTTCTGCACACCATTTTCTGCAAGGCTGGAAGTTTAGCAGCATTGTGCTAGCTATAAATGACCATGACACCATCCTTCCTGCTACAAAACACCACTTTGACACATTGGCCCAAATTTTAACCACTTCAAAGCCTACCACCAATATTGCCAGTTTTATCTCATGTCCTATGATCTATTGCCACTGTGCAGATTTTCAGCTTTTTGGAGCCGTAGGATTTAAGGACAGGCTGGTTTTCACTGAGGGCGTTTCAGTTTTCAATGAAAGAAAAGCAAAGATGCAGCAAGCAGCTGAAGACTTAGAGAACAAGCGTGCCACTGCATACCACCTCCATATACACAGCTAAATGGCTTTGCCAACTCCCCTCCACCACTTTTGGATCACTGGGTCCCACTTTAAGTAGTGGTCAGATGAAAATTTTGGTGCATTTATGCCAATGTGAGGACTCAGGCTTAAAGTCCAAGTGCTGCTTTGGGGCACTGCCCTCAATTAGGGTCTCTGCTCACCCTGCTGATCCCTCCCACCAGCCAGACAGTGGAAGGACACCAACCACAGCCAGGTGACTTTCCAGGCAATTATAAATACCAAACAACAACATAAAATCAGAAGACCAAAACCACTCATGAACACAAAGCAAATTGAGAAATGAGGGGAAAAAAAAACAGTAAAACAAGTGATTTGACAACCTCACTTGGCAGGTATTTGGCATCTTCTCAGCCTGAGTTTAAAAGAAGAAAAGTAGATGGTAGACAGAAAGAATACTGTAGAATTGTAGAGTAGTTGTAGAGACTACTGTAGAGTAACCCAAATTATTTCTTTCACCTCAAATATACTTTTTAAATTTCATCCTCCAAAACAAAAGAGAGATTATTTGTACAGACAGACTTCTGATTTACATCAACATCCCCTCCTACCATGAAGGATGAAGAGACTGCTACACAGCCTCTGCTGCTTGGAGCTCATTTCAGCGGCAGGAGCCAGTATCAAAGGGAGACTTCAGTGAGATCAATGAAAATGATATTTGGCCTAATGTTTATTAAAACTTTTAAATATCAAGAGCAATCCTAACCAGCAGGAATCCTGGCATTTCCGTAAGTACGATATTCCCTCAAACTTCATTCGGATGGCATTTTTAAACTAAAGCATTTATACATATATACAGATATCTATTTCTACTGACAACAGCTCCTTGTCAAGCAAAAATTTTGATAGAGAACAGAGGATAGAAAAAAAAATCTGATTTATCTCCCTGCTTGAGCAAAAGTCTGTCCTAGTAAATTGATTTAAAAAGCAAAGTTCTCAAAGAAGGGACTGAGTATTTTCTAGTGATTTGGAACATTTTCCTCAGTTTGTCAACTCAGAAAATGCATAAATAACAATACCAAAACTTTTAAGCTACATTTTTCACACTTACCTACTGGACTGCAGTTTTCTCATTCTCTCAGCACCACTCTTCTTTGGCCCCTAAACTGAACAGTCTGGGTAACTTCTGTACATCTATATTACCCAAAGTAAATGCAAGTTTCCTCACTTACTACAGTCAGTTTTCTAGCCAGAAGCTATGGAATCATTTTTCATAAACAGAAGCTGGGAAGAAGATGCTAACTGCAAAGTGGAAAGTTATGAACTGGAAATCTAAAATGTCTTTGAGACACGCTCCATTTGACTAGCAAACTTTCTCCTCTTTTTTTTTTTTTTTTTTTTTTTTTAAATCAGTGAGCACTCACATATTCCCTATTCCACAGGTGATAGCTGCCTAGCAGAGACCAGACTTCTATAATTCATGTTTCCACTGCCCCACAAAACTCAAAGGCAAATTCTCACTACAGCCACTTTAAAGGAACAGCCAGGCTAAGCTTTTGACAGATTATTTCTAACATGTCAGCAAAGGTGTTAAGAACAGGAAAAAAAAGAAGGTCCTAATCCATGCTACAGGCTATTTACCATTGCATCCAGATTTGCCAAGTCTCAATTTCAATAGGTTTTATGTACTGCTTGCACCATAGTCAAGGTCAGGAGAAGAATGAAGACAGGGCAATTATTAATGTCAAAGTTCCATAATAAAATAGAACTAGACTGGAAATGACTTTGGTGAAAGTTAAGCACCATCATGCCCATCCCAACTCCGTTGCTGCTAAGCAAACAAAAAAAACAATACACATTTTGGGATTTAAGTAACCAGGTGGATACTTTGATCTCTTATGGCATTTCGAATCTTTTTAACTCAACCAGGGTAAAGATTTTAAGGTCCCATGTGCAATCATGGATGCTAGAAGTGATAAGCCAGTTTTCCCAGATTTTTCCAATGATGAAGATGCTCCCCTTCTTCCCAAAGTAATACAAAGAAGAGTTTCCACACAGGCTGCTCAGAGAAATAAGGAAATGCAAGAAATAGGAAAGACTCATGCTGAAACTGTGAAATTAAGCAAGACTGTTTCTAACAGGAAGTGTTTAACATGAAGACACAGCGCAAGTGACCTGAAGTTGTGCGGAGAACTTCATATCATAGAACAGCTTGGGTTGAAAGGGAACTCAAAGCTTATCCAGTTGCCACCCACCAGATAAAGCTGTCCAGGGCCTCATCCAACCCAGCCTTGAACACCTCCAGGGATGGGGCATCTACAGCCTCAGTGGGCAGCCCATGCCAGGTCTCACCATCCTCTATGGTTTAAATCTTTCATCTTGCTACCTGAATGATCGTGCCATGTTTCCTTGCATCTGTAGCACACACAGTCTGCTGCCACGCCTTTTTTTTTTTTTTAATTCCCGTACTGGAGGAGACTTCTTACTGTAATACAGTGCTAAGGTTTTGGTAACTCTTCGGTTGGTCCACACTGCTTACAAGATGAATAACAATGCAGATATTTGAAAAGTTGAGATAATATCTCAAAATATACATGGTAATTTGCTAAAGCAAATCCCATCCTAAAAGCCTGTAACGAAGGAGAGTAATCAAAATGTTAGAAAATTTTCTGCAGGACATGCTTATGATTAAATAGATTATCTATTTCAAGACCAGCACAACTGAAGTTGTTTAACGCAACACCAGGACAAAGTCACCTACACTTCAGTGCTGCACTGTAACGTGTAATAGAAAAATGAAAATGGGACAGAAGTTTTGCTCAGACTTTGATCATTTGCATGATCAATGAAAGATGTCAGGACTGAAATCCAAATGGAAGGAGAACCCAGCTGGAGGTTACAGCAGCTGAAATAAAAAGGAGCATCAACCCCACTCCAGCATGCCTAATCAGCAGCTGCTCTGACCTGTTCCCAGAACAAAGCACTGTGCTCCTCACCAACCCCCCCCTTCTTTTTCCTTTTTGATTTTTTTTTTTAATTAAGGTTTTAAATTCTTCATGCATCTGAATCAGACGCACATTTCACACTGCTGTCCAGCATCTGACGTTAAGACAATGGAGATGAGCATGAAAGTGGCAGTGGAGAAACACAATACCATTAAATCATTTTTCACTGCTTAATGTAACAGTCATTGCAGAACAATTTAACAAGAGCTGCAGCAAAGAGCAGCGGCAGCACAGTTTAACACCGGAAGACTGACGGAGGCAGATTTTCAGAAGGGCTCAGCACAGTTATGACATACATTTTAGATTTATCGCCAAATGCTTGGATTTTCAAAGCTTTCGGGATAGTGCTTCTCATCTGACAATACCAAGAGGCTTGTGGAACAACTTTCAAAAGGATTAGATGAGACAGGAAGCCTTCTCTCTTCTCTTACTGTTTCGTCCTAACATTTAGAAAAACAAAAACTGACTTGGAGCTTCTCATTGCCTGCAACTGGCATAGCAAGATATTTGGCCTGTTTTTAATGCATGCAACACGGTGGGGGAAGAGAAGGAACAAATACTTTCTGCAAAAATACTACTAAATCATTCATCTTTATCATTGCCATCAGCTACCTAAAATTTCCTAGGAGTGGGATTTTTTTAATATTTTCAAGTAAAATAAAAACTGAAGTACATTTAATGGAAGTAAAACATTTTTTTCTGAAGTGTTTCAAAGTGATACAATTATGCATGCACTAAGCAGGAAAAGCCCAACCTCTCAGGCATACACCAAATTTGTCTACATTACAGACTGCTCTCACACCGTATCACGCCCTCCAGCAAATGCACTGTTTTAGCCCTGCTCCCTGGTCTCTCATCCACCCAGAGCTTTTCATAGAGATAATATTACATTCATGGCTCAGGTCCTGACAACTGCACCCATAAATCAATGTCAAATTTTGCATTAATCATCTTTCTGTCATCAGTGGCTATTCAGCACAAATTTACATCTCATTTATGTTGGCCAAACAGCCACATTAGAGCTTTAAAGCTTATTCAGGCTTAAATGATTATATTCCCCTAATAAACAGTGAAGCCCTCTCAGTCCGGTCACCGTGAGCAGCATTAATGACGTGCCGTGGTGGCAGGGCCATCTGAAGTCATCCCTGACACCAAGCAGATTTTGTGTTTCCAACACACCCAGACCGAAGAAATGTGAAGGCTGGTCCGTCTGTGCAGATCCTCTTATGGGAATTGCCCTGCACAGCAGGCAAACACACCATGCAATTTATTGTAACTCCTCCTAACAACTCCATTTGCCAGCTCCTTAATACATGAGGCTACTCGTAAGAAAACTGAAAGCCAGATTTTCTGAAGAGCTGTTTCCTAGAAAGGCAGCTCAGCTCTAAGTGCCGAGCACCTTACAACTGTCACCAAAAACAAAGAAAGCTGCTGGAAGCTGAACCCTGTAGAAAATCCGCTTTTCCCATTTGTCAGACAGCTAAACTTTGTTCACCACGCCATCAAATTGGGTCTTAACACGCTTTTCTTTGATCAGCTGCAAAATTAGGCATTGTATTTTTAGTATCTGACTATAATTTTTCCAGGTTTTTGCGCTGGTCTCACTTACATGCACAACAAAGACTATCAACAGATTACAGTAAGTAGCTAAAACATGATCAGTTCAGGGTGGATTCTGCACGTTCCTCCTTACAATCCCTATAGTGAGGCAATCTATTCTGATTGAACAAAGAATAATTATTTAATTAAAAGACCCTCAGCAGTTCTATGTTATTAAACCAGCATAAAAAAGCCTCAGATTGATTGTATATTCACTTTTAGTTATGGTTTGAATCAGCATGCTAAGATCTAAAAATGAATGAACAGAATGCGTTTGTTATGACTGTTAAGTACTTACCCACTATAGGCAATAAATTATACATGTGGTTGCTTGCCATGCTTATTTTACAACATAATGTAACTTTTAGTTACTTTTTATTCCACCGGATTTAATTCCCACTGCAACAGACTTCTTACTTCTTAAATACAGAACTGGAATTACTGGGATGTTAACATACAAGACTGAGACGCAATCTGGCCTTCAGCGTGTCCTTAAACACAGAACTGAAGAAACAAATTCATAGCATCATTAAGGTTGAAAAAGGCCTCTAAGACCATCCAGTCCAACTCCCAACCCATCCCCACCATGCCCACTGACCACATCCCTCAGTGCCGTATCCGCACATTTCTTGAACACCTCCACCACTTTCCTGGGCAGCCTGTGTCACCGCATCACCATTGTTGCTGAGAAGGAATGGACGTAGTGGTGGTTTCTGTGTTTGTTTTTAGGGGGCAAGGGGTTGTTAAATGATGGATGTTCTATGCCCAAACCATCTCAGAGGAGATACATTTCCAAAGAGGTTCTATATTTCATCAGTTATTTTTCCTGACCCACAACCTGACACCACTCTGTCTGCTCTTCCTGGGTCTCTGACATCCTCTGAAACTGAAAACAATTGAGTATCATCATGCCACGGCCAGGAACACAAATACAATAACTTGCTAAATACTGAGCTGAGAAGTCTGCAGTTCAAACATAAATGCTGCTTCAGCAAACAGCTGCAATATTACAAAATCAGGGAAAACTGTTTTACAAGAAGTTAAAAACTTCTGAAGAAGGGAAGGGAGAACTTAGCCATTTTATGTGCCAAGGATAAACAACCACATGGAGAACTTGCCATAGGAGCTGAATCCTTACTTGAAACCTTCAAAGGGGGATCTGGATAAGCTGTATTTCAGTGCTTCTTCTCTTGGAGTCACCAAGGGCCACTCAAAACTGCAAGCAAGGACTCCCTTGGATACATGCAAGAGACACCTGGGCAGCCAGCACATTGCTGAAAGCAAGCAGCTCTCAGATTTGTGCACTGTGCAGATGTAACACAGCTGAACTACAGCAACATCATTTTACTGCCAGGCAAGATAATCCTCATCTGTAGCCTGAAGATTATTTAAAACAGTTTGTTTCACCAGAAATTCAGGAGTCCCCTGGAGGAAAGGCGCTACTCAGCACACAAACAAGATGATTATTTATTCCTATTCTACAGCTTGCTGTCACTACAGAATGAACAGATTGACCACTTCACATAAACATGAAATTATAAACTCAGTTTCATTATTATTTAAACCATGAAATCAATCCCCTTACAATCTTTGTCTCTTCAGCTTCAGACTTGTTCCTCTGATTAGAGCTGGATGCATTTCACAACGCACTGAAATTTGAAAGGGAAGAGATGAATGAATGCACTCTAAAAATAAAAAATTCAGTTCTCATGGGAAGAACTAATTAGCATAGGATACAGCACTTATCCAGGTTACATGTTAACTGACACTATTCTTACTTTCCACAGAAAGTTATAACACTAAAGAAATAGCACTCAGATGTAAAGAAGTTGCCCCCATACTGCACAATGTCTAAAGCTTTTTATAACAAGCACCCTTGCCACAATCTAGAAGAAACAAAAAAACTACTGTTCCATCTTTACAGCTTCTCCCTATCTTCTCCCGTACTGTCTCCTTATCACACACACTTTAAAGCTATCACCTGTCCCTCTACAGCAAGTGCCATGTACACGTTCACACCCAACCATAGGCATGGGCTGCAAAAAGTTGTTTTGTTCAGGAACGTGGCACCCCAAGAGACTGCACAGGGTTTGGCTTTAAGAGCAAAGCC
The DNA here is from genome assembly GCF_987193195.1 of Phasianus colchicus. Lineage (NCBI taxonomy): Eukaryota > Metazoa > Chordata > Aves > Galliformes > Phasianidae > Phasianus > Phasianus colchicus. The sequence goes on from NC_143439.1 coordinate 32,636,244, forward strand.
TTTACCAGCACTAAGGCTGTGCTGAGCCATGAGCTAAACCTTACCTTTCCTAGAAATTCAGGAGGTTGCAGGATTACATTTTTCCCAGTAACAGGAACCTCTCACCTTACCAGAAACAGTGCAAGCAAGACACACAGGGATCAATGCACAATCCCCCTTACACCCCTCTTCCAAAATAACAAGTGTCCAGCTGATAGTAGAAGCTTTAGCACAGCTCCTGCCCGTGTCTCCTGGTCATAGACACATATGGTACCATACTCCAGCTCCTCTGTCGCAGCATCCATCTGAACAACCACTGAAATGCTGCTTGCTTTCTACTTGGCTCCCAGCTCAGGACTGATTTTCCCCAGCACTTGATTCATTTGCCTTACAGAGCAAACAAGGAGATAATGCAATGCTTTTCTAAGGCCACTGTTGGAAAGCTGCTCTCACTTCAAATGGCAACACTTCAAAAAGGATGTCCATAGATTGTAAAGGGCCCAGAAAAGAAAGTCCACAACTACTCTAGAGATCAAAAACCTGCTTTTACAGCTGAAGAAATCTGTAAAGCAAACAAGAGATCTGCTTGTGGCCCCTAATTGCCTGAAAAGGGCAAGGGGAAGAGAAGAAGAAAAACAACAAGTAGGCATTTGTAATTATTAGCAGAAGGCAGTGAGAACTGAAATTTTACTAACTCAGAAATAAAAATATTTGTTTTGCAACAAGAACAGCTTGCTGTTGGCACAGGATACAAAGGCACAGGGCATAATCCCCACAAGAAGTCTTTAATCAAAGCAGAAATCAATCTCCAAAAGATACGATGTAGGTCAAAGCAAAGTTGCAGACCTGTTGCAAGGACCCCTGTACAAGTTTCCATACAGTGCATGCCGCAGGAGATCAACCTACATAACTGCAGTAACCCCAGTGGCCTTAAATCCAATGAAGCCACCATTATCTTCAGCTCACTCATTCATGCATCTCTTATTCCTAAATGAAAACTAGCTAATACTATGATAGTGTTTTTAATTGATCATTTTACTTCACAAGCAAGGAAACTATAAGTCAGTAAGAAACAGCATGACTAGAATGTCAATAGTTTGCAATTAACATACTTGAACAGCGGGGAGTCACCTAACTTTCTTTCCTATTTTCATTTTGATTACTTATGTACTTAGATTGTAAGATAGGAGAATAGTAGTGCAGTTCTCTGATTTAAATCTGCGTTCAGAACATAGAAAGGAAATTTGCCAAGCAATAGTTTTTTTGGTCACAGCGTTGTCTGTGGAAAAAGATTTGTTTTCATTATTTTCTGCTCACTGCTTTATTTTTGAACAGGCAAAACAAAGATTATGAAGCGGGAAGCAGACCATGCATTTTGCTTGCTTTTTTTTTTTTTCTTTTTTTAAAAAAACCCTCTAGGCTCTGCCAACCTAAGCCCCCCCTCAAGAAGAAAACCCAGGAAACAAGCACCCAGCTTGGGCCTTCAGTTATTCTCTCCGTGGTTGCTCAACAGGGACACTAAATGTATTACTGCAGTGTACTACCACAGAATTCATAAGGGAAAAGCTTCTCACCCAAAAAGCTCAGCTTGGAGATTCTTGTCTCTGCTGAAGACTATGTGATGCCTACAGAGATGCACAGGGACTCGAGCCCTGTGCGTCAGAGAGCCCTGTCCTTGCAGAGCTGTGAGGAAAGATGTCCCAGGCTAGCAGAGGAAGAGCTGGGCCCACAAGTGGGAGAGAGCTCAAAAGGAGCAGACATGAGAGAAGCCCAAAGGGCTTGGATAGGCAACAGAACAACTTTGCAAACACCAAGCAAGGGCTGCTTAGGATTCCCTACTTTCTCTCCAACTCTTCACAGCAGAAGCCTTTTACAAACATTATACAGGCAGCATCATAACCAAATCCCCTCGAGGCTAAAGACATTTGCCAGTTCAATACACTTGCACAGCTCTGAAAAAACAGGCTCTGCCAGACTGAATTATTGCGACTCCAAGGGACACGGTACCTCCCACCTATCCGTACAGCCTGGCTGCACCAAGACCACCCCTCTACATTAAGTAGACCAGGCTCTGAATAAGTAGCATTTTGAAATTGAATATACAGGCCTTGGGAAGCTTGAAGCTGAGCTGTACAGCCTGTGTAATGCGCACCGATATTCAATTATCATTAAAATTAATAAGTAGGGAAACAACCAAATCCCCTGGTAGGCTTTGATTATCTCAATCTGGGCATTTATCAGAATCACTCCAACACTCAGAGCCGTGCTCCGCTCAACTGGCTCAAGCTACTCTTCATCCCATTTACACTTTCTTTGCACAGGAAACAGGATGTGTAACGTGCTGGGAGAAAAAATAGAAGGCAGCACACCAGAAAGGAGATTAATATCTGAAAGTGCACGAGAAGGCTTGATCTGGTCTGAAATCTGTTTCCAAGTGACCTATTTGTTCCACTCCTGTTCAGTAGCTCAAATCAGTCATGCTGTAATTCTGCAGCAAAATGACTGTAGCCACTGACCTGCTCCCAGCCACCTACCTGAGCACCTAACACCAGATATCAATGGCTGCAAGTCATTTATTTTCTCATCATCTGACAAAACATCTATTGTGATGGACATGAAACCCAGCAACTCTTTTCTAAAACTTTTATTATTCCAGGTTGATCTTTCCAGCACTAGAACTGAAATCACCATGTTAAAAAAAAAAAAATACTTGACAATTAGCAGGGATACAAAAGAAAACAGAATAGGCTGCCAGTAAAGTTAAGTACAGAGGAACATTTGGTTATTCAATCTGGCATCAAAACAACACAAACAGTAATCCAGGAGGAGACTGTAATGAAGTGACTATCTCACAGGATTATACTTGTGGTTATGATTTTAATTGTGTAGTCTAGAAGGATTTGCAATAAACTAAATAATTTTATGTTATTGTAATATTTTTAATCACACTTGCTATGATTTACAGGCTTACTATACATTTGCATTGCAATCAACTGGAACAGTCAGTGCATGCCCCACAACACCTAACAGCACTTAAAATTATGTCTTGCATAGAGTTCCAACAGCTACCCAATCATAAACAGCTGGGAGGTTTGAAACCAAGGCAAAGCACACTGAAGCATGCAGCTTTCTACTTCTGGAGGAAAATAAAGCTAACGAAACAAAACTGAACACCCCAAGGTTTCTGAACAGAACACCAAGAGCCTCATTTTTGCTGTCCATTTCTTTTGATTGAACAAGAAGAAGTGATGCCAAATGGATGTCATACACAGCCATATTATTTTGATGGCTCTCTAAAATTCCAATGGTTAACTTTGGAAACACCTCCAAGGCTCCAGCAAGAAGCCAGGACAATCACAGTGTCAGACTTCGCAGACTGAACATGCAAGGGTAACTCACAAAGCTAACAAAAAAAGCAAAGCCCCGCTGAAAAAGGCTGCCAGCACCAAAGAGGTGCTAGGCCTTTGGAAGCTAGAAGACGACAGTGAGACCAGCTTTTCTTTTCCAGTAACAGGCATATTTGGGATGCTGGGACTTCACCATTTTAGCTGGGTCATCCCCTAAGAACAGTTCATCCTTGTCATGTATTAGAGAAATCCAAACACCTAAAATTAATAAACTCAGTAAGATCACTTTCAATAAACAGATATTTAAGTTACAACAAAATTCTGTTATCGCCTGCTCTTCTGTTATGAGGTGCTCACTCATGTACTCTTCATCTAGCTCACAGCCAAAGGCAAGGCAGGAGAGCAGCCAAGCCTGCAGCTATTCCTCACCACTGGAACAGGACTGCAAACAGATAAACAGTGTACACCAGTGTCTCAAACCATATTAAGAAATACCGCATTATCTTCTGCCAACTGGATCTTCTGCACAGTGTTATGGGACTGTCAATACTACAGGTAAATAATACTACTGGAAGATCTTGGAAGATGAGGGACAGGTCACTGACCCCCCAAAATTTTTGCTGCAGTAAGATGAGAACTTGTGCAGCACAAGGGTTCAGTCCTTTCCCTGCTTCAAAGCCAAGAGTTCTACCTTTGATGCTGTGAAAGAGCATCCCGAGGAGGGTAATTATCCTCAGGAAGCACACAACTTCACAAGCTTCTGGTTCATCTTACTTCAGCACAGTAACAAATCTACAGGACACTATGTGATGTGTTTCGACACATAGGTAGTTCATTTACCCCAAAAGTCAATAAAATGCACTCTCCTGAAGTGAAACTAGCTTTAAAAATGGATAGTTTCTCTTACAAATTAAACATCTCTTCTCATAATACAGAGGACAATTTGATTTTCTCTACGAGTCATTTTATTAAATCAGAACTCAATATAATCAAAGCAGTGGCCTGGCATTTGCTGGAATAATCAACACAGAAGATAAATAAGCAAGAAAGTACAAGTCAAATGCTCATCAGAGAGGAGAGTTTTGGCAAGAACCAGGTATCTATTATCACTTCACTTCTTGAAAATCATCAGAAGGTAAATCCAGAGCTGCACCGAGCCATTTTCAGCTTAGTCTGATATATTCAGTTTTCAAAAAAAAAAAAACATGAATAGTGTGTGCTTCTCACCAATGCTGCTCCAGAGGTATTCCTGCTCAGTGGGCTGCCCGCTGGGGCACTGAAACCACAGGGAGCACCTGCCACTACTCTTGCGCAGGGCCGGCTTCTGAGCAACCCTGAGGCCTGATCCTGCCTGCAGCTATCTGGGAACTTGTTCATAGATTGTTCCTTACAATTCCTGCACAGTGTCCAGAGGTAGGTCTGAACAGGCAATGATGGAGCCCAATATTATACAAGTCTCATTCCCAACTCTAAATCTTCACTACATCACTGATGCGATTTCAGTGATAAAGTAAAATAAAAATCAGTAACATTAGTTCCCCCTTATGCATGGGAGAAATAACTGTTCTCTCTCCTAAACATTCACAATGTCTCATAGGATAACTAAGCCTCTTTTTTCTCCAAACCCTCTGTCAAGGCAGGTGAAGCAGCAGTGAAATGAACTCCAGAATCCGATCGTGTTCTGCAATTCTTTTATACTTACTGTTCAGCCTGTGGGATGCAAGCCATCGATCATGTCAGTGAGGCAATGCACAACATCACAGGGGTAGAACAGAGATGACTGATAGCTGGGTGTCACCCACATTCCCTTTAACAGCATTTCATCGTTTGTGTTGAGAAGAGTCTAAAAGGTGGTTAGAAATCCACCACTTTTCTTTGGAAAAGAGCTAGGACACAATCCCTGGAAGTATGTACTTACATCCACGTGTACCCTGGTACTTAATCTCACATCTGTTTTGCCACAGTACTGTCAACATTAAAACTGACAGATCTCATGAATACTGACTGCTTTAGCGAATCACTCTAAATAATAGACCACAACATGCTTGTTCCCCCGCTATCAAAACATCTAAGATAAATTAGACCATAGGAAACCAAAATATTTTGAGGTAAAAAGATTCTAACTAAAATACAAGCATTTTCTTTGGCTGCCTAAAAACCCAGTCCCCACCCTCCTATTTTGTATGTGTGTGCATACGCTTCAGTAACTGAAAAGACACCCTGTTTCTGCAACATGGACCAGCAAAAGCAGGGCTCAGGACAGCTACCTGTCTCCACCTCTGAGAATTCTGATCATTTCCATTAAATAGCTTGAAAATAAATCGAGGTTTCCTTGAACAGCCTTAGACAATAGATGCTGAACTATTTCTTGTATAGCCACATAACAGGAGTTTGCACTGAGCAGAAGTCAGTCAAAAAGCTTTCTTTATTAGCTGTAAGGTAGCTAATGGGTCTTCAAAAGATCCTCCTAGCTTTTTACTGTCAAATTTTGCTGTCCAATACATAAAGCAACAACAAAATAGTAGCTTCCGTTTTTATACACTATTTTCAGGCATTCTACATTTTAAAATATTCACCTTCTAGACTAAAACTTACCGCATTTGTTTGTTTTTTCCCTTTCTTTCATGCTTTCTAATCTGGCTTTCCTGAATGAGTACCATGAAAAGACAACCAATTGTCCTCATTATAAAAAGAACCTTAATAAACACAAGACTGCAGCCTTGAATTTATTTACCCCCAAAAGCTATTAATCCAAATAAAAATATACGCCGTCAAAGGGGGCAAGACCAAGGCCAACGCATTTTCAGTCATATAAACGGATTATGTGATTATACTGTAAGTACTCCAGTGATTTATATATATATATTTATATATATATTAGGATATGAAGTAGTAAGTAGCATAAGTAACGTAGTACAAATCCATCAACATAAACTGTAAAAACCTAATGCGTATTTTATTAACCCTGGGCTGTGGCACACACGTACTATAATGATAATATTTTATTCTGCAAAATTTCAGACTCTTCATGACAGCACTATGTTTATACATTTTAATTGTACAGTTCCTAACTGTTGGATACCAATATTTCTGGAACCAGCACAAAAGTAACAGAGAAAACAATGGTTTTAGAAGATAAAGCTCTTCAAAGCTCTTTTATCCCCAAACGTAATTCTTAGACACTGGAGAAAAAAGACTTTTTAGCATGAAAGGAGATTATTGTTTGCCCAATGAGCCTGTGTGGAGGAACCTAATGCTGACAACTGTATTTACAAAAAGATATACTGAAGGATCAACCTTCAATTCTTCTGTGGTGGATTTTCAAGACAAAGAGTATAGTGTGTAATTCTAGTAATACAGCTCTAGCAGAGATAAAGATTTGCTTTATTCTTAATCTTGCTTGTATTAATTTATTTTTACAGTATTTCAGGGTATTCCAGGCATTTTTGATCTCTTTTAATAAGACCTATGCCTTGCCAGATGCTGCTATCCAGTAAAGGCTTGATTCATGCCAACAGCATATAAACCAAACAGCAGGTAGACAAGAGTCCAAAGCAAAAAATTAAGAGCATGCACAAGTGGAGATTTAACTTCAGATAGGAAAGGAGACATGGGAAAGGACATGCATTGAACAGCAAAGAGGTTCAATGAAAGCTGTTCTATGGCAAGAGGTGCTCTGATCTAAAAGAAGTTGCATACCGTTGGCAAGATGTTGCAAACATTAGAAAAGCTGGTCTTAAATACAGGGTGTTGGATGAGTAAAGGTGCTTTATAAGCAGGGCAAGGGGGAAAAAAACATCAGAAAGACAGATCTCACTCTAGACACATGCTTTCAATCCACTGCCATTTGTATGTAGAGCTGGAAGAGGTCAAAACAGATCATCCATCTGTTCCTCCAGAAGGGATGAATACTGCTCATCCACAGTAACAGACAGCAGCCTGATCTGCTATCAGAGACCTCCTGGGAAGGAAATGCCTTATCTGCTTCAAAGCTGGAGCAGGACAAAGTACTTTCCATCAAATTTCACCTGAACCAGCTTAGCTGAAATAAATCCTGCTTTTCTTGTCCTTCCCATTGCAAACCTGAGCAATGGCATATTCTCTTTTCTGCATCCCTCAAGACTGTTATGAGCCAGTCCAACACTCACTGCTCCACCCACCTCTGTCAGCCTCTCCAAACAATATGAACCTCTTATTTCTCCTACCAAATCTTTTAGATTTTGATTGGTTCAAGCTCTGTGAAACAAATATAGCTCTAGAAGCACTGGCAGTGCTACTTACACAACAGGCAAACCTACAGATTCAATCAGCAGTCAGCTGGCTGAACTCAGCTCTCAGAGTCCCCTCTCCCCTTTAACAACCTTGGGAGCTTTCAGTGTTAGAAACATGACCTCAAACGTAATTTAGTTTGATTATCACAAACGTTCTGCATTGTTAACTTGCTGTCTTTTCTGACTCAAAGCTCAAGTTCTTTTGTTAGAATTACGCTATACAACACAAACATACATCTATCACACTGATACACTAAAAGAAGAAGAAAACATTACTATGGGATTTGAGATGACTATAATAAAAACATAAGAAACAAGGGGAACTTTGAAAGAGGACAGAATCTAAGATATCTATATAGATAGATTTTACATTTTACCATAAGGAATCTTGGGGGAAAACAATGCCCTCACATGTATTTTATCTCTCAATATCATCCCAGAAATTCCTCATGTAAAAATTGTTTATCTTGTATATAATGAAAAATGTCCAGTACAGCTTTGGTTTAGACTACTTGAGCTTGCTTCAAATAATTTGCAGATGTGGTTTATATTTCTTTCTAACATTTACATGAGCACATGTATGTGCAAACAAACAGCCAAACACCAGGTTTTTCAGGAATCATTAATATATTTTTTCACCTGCTCAGGTATTACTTCAATCTTCAGCACACCCCCTGTTGCAGTAAGAAATGTGCCGTAGTACATATCCCTCTGCTTCCTCTTTTGTACTGGTCACAGCCAAGCAGCAGCATTTGCAAGAGAAAACATGAGCTGCCAAAAAGTACTGCCCTGAAAATGCCAGTTGTAATCATAGCTACATGACACAGCTCAATGGTGCCAAGAATCCTCCTCCTCCTCTCATTCCCCCTATTCCTCCCCTTTATTTTATTTCTAACCCCAAGGGCAAACGCTGCTTCCAATCTAGGATTCCCGTATAAAATCTCTATCTGAACTGAGATCGACAGAGAAAAACATGAATGTATTCACAAACCATGCTGACTAATCTAAACCGCTGTTATTTTTAACTTCAAAGAGGCACCCTAGGGTACCTGTCCTCAAAAGAACGAGCCAGAAATGCTGCTCACCACCCCTCCAAAATAAATATAATAATAAAATAAAGCCTACTGAAATCCTACATAAGCGACAAGCAACTCACAGAATCAGTGTGGCTGAATTTACTCCCCCTGCTTTCAGTATTTGTCCTTACTGACCACCAAAAGCAGGGCAACTGCTTTTCCTCTTGCAGTAACTCAGCTATCGCTCTCATTTTCTGCAGTGAATAAAGAATTGAGTGATCCCAGCATCCTCTAACATCTCCACAGGATAAGATTCCTTAGTGCATGTTTATTTTCCTCTCTGAGCCTAAAAAAACCCAGAACGTAGAGCTGTGCAATGATCCACAACACATAGCCAATACTCCAAGGACCACAGCGCCTTCCTGTTCCGAGCTACAGGAAGTTCAAGGAAATCAACGGGAGGTGGAAGGCACATAAGTAAAGCAGGTGTGCTCCAACTTGGCAAGAAAAAAATAACTTCTAAAAATAAATCCTGAAGGGAGGGATGACCTGAAGGAAGTAAATCAGCACTATCACAGCCACTGAAACAAATCAGACATAACTGGTGAATAAATCAAGCCATCTAAAAAGCACTGATTTTAATCAGTAACTTTTACAATTACACGCTTACTGTTAAAACTGGTTGTGTTTTTACACAGTCAGACCAAGGCTGAACAGCACAGATTTACCTGGAGCTCTTTGTAGCCTCTACCCCAGCTACAGCATTGTTGGGAGCCAAAATGCATCCTGCAGAGCCTGCTGCTAAGTCAAACGAGGAAAGGCAGCAATACAGCCTACAAACACTGTCTGATCTGAGCCAGCTGTTTCTCACAGTACTTCCTGTTGTTCCTTCTTCTGGGAGTCTCCATTTGACAAAAAAAGTATACTTAGCATGGTCAAATACAGACAGTTTGTGGAGGTCAGAGTAGGTCAGCATCACAGCCCCCTATAATGCACACGAATCCTTGACATGCCCAGTTTTGGTAATCCTCCAAGTTAGTCTGGAGGTAAAAGAGGCTCTGGATGCTTGCTACAGAAGCATATATTTTAATAAAGAGGGAGCCAAACACTTGTGATATTTCTGATATCACCTCTAGTAATTCCAACAACATTCTTCTGATTAAGGTAAACTTACACTGCAGAACAAAGTGGAAATTGACCCTCTGGCCTATAGTTAACATGATACATTCTCTACTCATGAGCTACAAAAAGAATAGCATTTCCACACTGATCATGCACCACTGGCAGTGAGAAGGCCCCCTTTCTGAGCTCCATCACCATACAGACCCCATGAGGGCTTCGCTCATGCTTCAACAAATAGAACAACAGGCTTAAGAACCACATATGACTGCTGCAAGTTGCCGAACACCACACTGCCAGGGAAGCCCTCCTGGGGTAGCAAGAAAGCCATGCTATCAGGATTCATTAATTTAGGGCAAAGCAGCAGAAAAAAGCATCTCCTCCTGTACAACATCTGGTTCCTTACACTGAGTACATTTGGCCACATCACATTTCATTTTTGCTGGTTTCTCAACGCTTCACATACATAAATATACAAATTGTAATGCAATGGTTGCTCAAATTCAACAGCTGAGGGTACAGAAATAAAGAAAAGAAGGTGCTTACCTTCAAAAGGCATCAGGTACGCAGGGACCTCCAACAATATAGCCTTGCCTCCATTGCCAACCCTTAAATGAGGTCTGGGAAGGGGTGGATTCTAGCACCACCCCTTCTTGTCACTCAGGTACATTGCATGCACCTGAGCTCCCTGGGTTGGCCCTGCCTTCCCACCAGGTGCCCAATCACTGTTTCAAGGCATGACTTAGCATTTTCACTGCAAATACACCTGTGTGTGTGTGTATGTATATAAATAGAGATTTTTCTTGCCTTCCATAACCACAGGCAAAATAAAATCCAGCAAGCATGAAAGAATTCCAGACACTGCCAAAACCTGTACCAAATAAGCACCTAGCTAGACAAAGCTCTGCAGAGACAGCCCTGAAGTGCTTCTCTCCCCTAAAGCCTGTTATTCCGAAGATTACCTGGTGCATGCAATTTTGCAGCAGTATTTTGCAGCTTTTTGCAGTCCCTGATCATACAGGGACTAAAGCAGCTGAGGTGCTTTATTTGGAATTACAGCTATGAAACAGAAGTAGTTCTAAGCCTAATTTGTCTCCAAATTGGCCAATCAGCTTCCTGCCCCCATTGCTCCCTTCATTTCCCAAGGCAGAGTGCATTTTTCCATTGTGTTCAGCAAAAAATGAGGTGAGCAGCAGGCTAAATGAGTCCAGCTTGATCTCTCTGGAGCATGGAAGGAAAGACTTACAGCTTCAATACACAAAAACCACCATGGTATACATCTGAAACAAATCTAGAATATGACACTTACCATAAAGGGTGTGCCAGAAGCATGTTCTTTTCATATGACTAAACCTCTTACCCCACTGTAATCTTTTGCTGTCTTTTTTTTTTTTTTTTTTTCCCAAGAATAAACGCAGAAGTTCTCAAAACTTCTCCCCTTAATCCCTTGTGATGCACTTATGACTTCTCCCGGGCACTCCTACAAAGCTACAAAGTCTAAGTTGCTTAATTTCTTTGCACGAAGAACTCTGCTGTCAGTGATCTTCTACTTCTAGCAGATGTGGTTCTAAGAAAAACCCTAATTTCCTTAAGATTAATAATAAAGATCAAGTGAAGAACTATCAGAACAAAATTGAAAGTTGCTTCAAAAGGAGATGTAGTTGGAACTACATCATCACTGAAACCAAACAGTTACTAGACTTAAGTATGTACAACACAGAGTTACATACTCTCAGATTTCTGCTCCTTTCCTTGCTTGGAAGCTTTGCAGATATTTCAAATATTTTTAGATGTCCTGAAAAAAATTAGGATGAGAATATCTCAAACAAACAAACAAACTTGCCTACATTATCTCTAAACTACCTACCTCTTTGCAAATTCAAATAGTGAAGTAAGACTTAAAATATTTACACATGGTAGACCTTAAATATATATATACACATTATATGTTTCTAAATCAAGCCTATAAGAGTATGACTGCAGAACAGCTGACTGAGAGCAGATAAAGTGGTTAAAGAATTAGGTCTGGAAAGCCTTATTTTTCCCCAGTATTTATAAAACATTGCAAATATATTAGGCCAAAGGAGACAACTGGGCTAAGCTCATGGATTTTTATGGTCCCATGAAAACAAAGAAGATTAACAAGAGATTTCTGGAAATTCAAAAACCGACTGTCTGATTCATTTATTATTTGCATTAGTTAAATCAAGAAAAAAAAATATCCCAATTGAGTCAGTAACCATTAACTTGGCATTCATGAGTGCACTTCCAGGTGCTGGACAAAACCTCAACTTTTAAATATAAAAAAAAATCTCTAAATAACGAAAAAGCAACTGAGTCTTATACATTGAATATTTAGCTTTTCATTTACTCATCTGCACATACAGATCTGGATGTATTCTGAACACTTCAGGCCTAGATATTTCTCTGCTGACATTCCTGCAAGGACAGGAGATTATACAGCCACTGCTTTATAGCCTAGGGAGAATACTGACAGACGTGCAAAAGGAAAAAAGTGGACATTAAGAAGTAGACAACAGAATCTTTGTAGTTTGACATAGCACCAACGTAAGACTCTGCCTGCACATCTGGAACTAGTTATTCTGATGCCCACATAAGCAAGGGGAGCAAGTTCAGTTCTCATCTTTAAATCAAGAGGAAAAATATATTGCTATCGACTTGGACAACAACGTGATGTTGAACTAGTTCCAGGATGAACTAAGCTCCCCACGTGCTTTTACATTTCTGCCATAACTAGGGCCTGCAAGCACCCACCTTGTCTTAGTGAGGCTGCCATTACTGCTACCTTTTATCTGCACAAAATACGGAAAGCCAGACTGTAATTCAGTCTATAGTATTTATGCACAGGGTTGGCTACATTGTACAAACATTGCCACCATGTTTTATGGCAGTCGAAGTGGAGTGCAAGACAATTCTGGAGCCCATTTCACCTGGTATCTAAAACTCTGGAATACCACATTCTTGAAGTCTGCTTTATCGGAGAGCACAGCTATGCAGCATTTCTATCTCAGGATACATCAGACATTGCTTCTGTATGACAGGAATTGACAGGAATACTCAACAGCGTGCAAGACTATCAAAGTTCTCTGTTACAGTACAGCACCAAGGCTGCTCCAGACACACCAACTCCTGTGAATTTTGGTCATATGATTCAGTCAGGCCAGGTGGACACATTGCTGAGTATTAATGTACCTGGACTCCATGACTATTTCTGGTATCAAATTAGGAAGCCTTCAGCCCTCAGAACAGTTAATGGAAGAAACGTAGACCCTTCAAGATGCTTAAAACTCACCTCCTGTTCCAGAGTTATCAGCTGCCAAAATTTTATCTGGAGCCTGTACAGCCCTCTTCATTTAAAGCTAACAGTAATGTTCCAAACCCTATGTTTCAAAAGAAAATTTGCAGAAAACTGTTGTACGTTTATCCCACATGCTCAAGTAAAGAACCAGAATTCATGGCTTAAATTTATATAATCTCATGGTTTTGTTGGTGAGGAGACAAGTGAGGGGATAAACTCACTTTTTTCTTTTTTTTCTTTTTATTAAAATATCTGTGGCTGGATCTACTGCATAAATAAATCAATCCCCCAGCTACACAGCTCCATTTTTCTAGACCCAGCACGTTGTTTTATGTATTTTTCCTTCCATTGCAGACAAATCACTCCAGGGAGTTTTTAAACCCAGTAGTCTACTTTCCGAATGGAAACAATTAGTGTAATTTGTGAGTGAAAAAGCAAACAACAACAGAGACTTACCCCATTCTTTGGGTAGGCTATCCATCCTAGATCCCCCATTACTGTGCGTGAGTCCAGTAAATTCACTGAAAGAAAGAAAAAAATTGGTAAGGTGTATGTCTTATAAATTTCAGTAAACACTTCATGATTTGGGTGGCTATGCAAATAGGCTGTCTATAATTAACCAAGGAAGCTGGGTTTTTGTAAGACAAAACAACAATGCAGTAACTCCTCTAACAATGAGATCATACCCTTTGAGATCTGCAACTGGAAGTTGCACATGTTCTAAATTTCTGCAAGATCCAGACTCTTGCGTTAAGTTCTTTGGGACTGGTCTTTCTGGGAGGGAAGTAACTACATAAACTCTATATAAAACATACAGCAGATACACATGTATTTCTTCTATGGTGGTACAGTCTTTAGCATAAATAAGCCTTTTAGACAAACACAACAAAAGAAACAACATGCAGAGTACCCTGGTTATCATGCATTCAAGTTTTGAAGTACTTTACATTTAAGTATGACAGTATTACAGTTATCAGGAATCTATTCTTTTTTCTCCCTTGCATGTTGTTCCAAGACTCGGCAACTTCACTGTAACACATCCAAGGGATTGTCTTCCCCAGCCCCTTCACCCAAAAATACAGCGGTTTTGTTAAGTCAGAAGCAATTAACAAACAATTAACATTAAAGAGCAATAAAAATTATCCTCAAGCTTATAATATTTCCCCTCATATTTCCTGAAATATTGAGTACAAAGCATGAAATAATTAAAAAAATATATCTACACAGAGTTAATTTAGCTGACAAAAATTACAGTAGCTTTTGGTGCTGAGCTTTCCAGCGTCATGTCCTGTACTCGGGACTTCCAGTCTCCCAAATTAAGAACTAGCCTCTGAATCAATAGCTGTTAGACAGAAACTCAGTCTAAGAGGAGTCTACTTTGCAAAGCACAAAAATCCTTCAAACAGTAATTCTTGCTTTCCACAGTATATTTATCTGCATAGCACAGCCTCATTTTTGCACCCACGTTCAGCCTAATAAGGAACCAATTTCTCCAAGTCTTCAATTCATGGTCTCCAATGTATGCATTGTTTAGAAATCCCACAGGAAGTCAAACTTCAAGACTTTCAAACTGAAGATGAGCTATCCCAAGAACAAGCTGGAGAAGGAGGATACATGCTCAGTCCTTTGGAAACAAGCAATTTAGGTACTTAAAAATTGGTAGAGAAAAGAAATAGCATATACATACAAGCAGAAAGAATGGGAATATCAATTCTCAACTCTGGTACTTATCTGAGTCCATTTTCCATCTCTGCACAGACAAATACCAGTGCAAAGCCAAAGCATGCAGGCCTCCACATCAGCACAGGCCACCCTACTGCAATGCACCATCAACAAAATTAGGACATTGCCAACTGAGTACCTCGGACATCATAAATATGGTATTTAGAGAGTACCTGCTCACTGTGACAAGAAATAGACTCATCAAGTTCCTGTAATTGGCATTCCACTTCAGAGTGTCTATTTTTCCCTAAAGAGTCAATGACCTAAATGTATAGAAGCACAAGAACTTAATAGCAAACCATATTACGTACACAGAGGCACAAACAATAAAACTAGACATACATTTACTAAAATAGAAGTCATCTTCCTTTGAAATTTTAAGGAATATTTAAAAAAAAAAAAAAAAGAAGGCTACACAACAGATCTAGCTTGAAAAACAACATTTTCAGCATCAATTTTGTCTTGATCATTGTATTGTGACAAATTTTTCTCGTAATCATTGTATTACACTGAAAGCTGACAACTGCAGCTCATTGTACACAAAAACAGCCAAAATACAACAGGTAGGGAAATTCGTCCTCAGCCCTGGTGCCAGACGCTTAAAGATTTGTCTACGTGGATATCTGCAGTGTATGCAATCATTAATCCAGCATGCTATCACAGAACACAGAGATTTTCTGCCTCGTCTGGGTATTGTTTCTAGAACAGAAACCGTGCTTGGGTACTCAGAATGCTATGACATTCATCAGAAACAAAATTGAGGGATTTTACTGAAATACGTTCATAATAAGGAAGCAAAATTAGGTGGCTTTTCACACCACAGCCTAAGGAAAATAAATGTATTGCTTTCATCCACCTTTACAGATGCCATCCAGTAATGATCAGCTTTTGCCCTCCTGATGTGTCTACAGGTTATCTTGTATCCCTGCTTCAGCTGAAGTCAAAGATCAGTACCCAAGTGCTCCTAATCCTACTGCATTTTCTCACTGAGATCACAAAGGTGACCTTAAAATATTCCTCAAAATAGGACACGTAACAAACATGTCCTATATTATAGCTGTAAACCATTTCAAAAAGGAGGAGAAATCTGCCAACAAAATGGCAGGTTACCCAAATTCCTCCTATTACAATCACTGTAATTAAACTGTGCATAAGAGTATATTCCTGTCGTAAAATGCAATAGATGCAAAACAAGTATTGATCTACACTATACAACTTAATTAAAACTTGTCCCAAAGATGCTACTAATGAATGTAATTAGATGGCGTGTTTGATGCCACAAAGTTCTTCATGACATGCTAATTAAGCAAAAAGCAGGAAAAGTGCTTTTATTCAAACATCAGATCATAAAAAGAACATGATAAAAATAAATATTGTATTATCCAACAATGACAATTTTTAAATTGCTGTTATTAACTTCAATTTCAAAATAATTTTCTGCATATGAAAAGATAATACAATCCATTCAACTCTAACTCAAGTCAGTGGGAATTTTTCTATCGGTGAATCAGCCAGCAGAGCTGAATACTAAATCTCCAGTTAGAAAAGAGACATTTCCTCTCTTTTTTCAATAGGATTCTAAACGGAGCAAAATAAATAGGAAGGGATGAGATGCACCTTTTGACAGGCACAGTGCAGTAACCTGAAATTCATGCCAAGAGAACAAAAGCCACCAGTGACGTTAAGCTCTAGGCTGCTCTGGATAGAGACTTGAAAAGCTCCCTGCATGAGGGGGCCTTCTCGGTCACAGCGTGCCCCATGGGCTTCTGCACAGAACTGCCTTCACAGTATATCTTCTAAAATACTGCACCGTATCGATTTGCTGAGGAATGTATTCAGCCAGTAGTTGCGCTAAATTGCCTGCAAAGACGGAAATGTTTTGCTTTCAGAATCCCAGAAATTCCTACGTAAAGAGAAATTACACCGCTCCACCTAGACACAAGGCTTCTGCATTTTCCCCATCAGCACCCACCCAGTCATTTCCAGGAAACGCATTACGTACTTGTACCACTGCCAGCACCCAAATGCACCCTGATCCTGCCCCAGAGCGGGCCAGAGCCCCGCGGCCACATCCCAGGGAGGATCCCGCACAGGGTGACGGTGTCAGCCTCCCCTCCTTCCCAACCCTGGCAGCAATGTTCTTTTGCTGAAATGGCTTTTGTTAAGAAACTGCAGATTGCTGAAACGGCTTTTAAGCAGATTGGCCAGGCTAGGAGAAAAACAGTGGGCAAATGGCAGGTAAAGTACATAGCTACGGAGTGTAAATCCTCTGCTAAAACAGTTTTTTCCCCGAAGAGCTGATGCCATCCTAATGAGATGCTTTCACCACTCATCATGTGAAGCTTTTCTCCACCTGAATAAAAATAGCCAAAAGTCCCTCTGGTTTGACCCACAACAGGATTAAAAAAAGAAAAAAGACTACAGATCTCCAGAGCAGCGGAAACAGTTCCTCCCCATCAAACCTGTGACAACCAGCAGCAGACATTTGGCCACTGCTGTCTAATTACCAAATGTTCTGTTGACAGGAGGTGGTAATTCAAGAAAATCTGCAACGATGTGCTGAAGGCTCACATCCTTCAGGAGGGTCAATGTCAACTCCTGTACAGCTTGGGAGTCCTGGGCATAACCCAGACCCAGACTCTGCAGCCCTTGGGATGCAGGGGGGCTCATCCCACTGAAGAAGGCTCTCCAGAAATTGCTAGCAACTCTGCTTACCCCATCACCTTAAAAACTTCCAAAGGAACAGAACTCATTTATTCCCACTTCCTTTCCTTTCAGCATCAGCTAGATGTGTCTCAACAAGCAAGAAACCTCAGAGCCAATAAGTACACACTTAGCACCTGTATCTTTGCCAGAGAACTTGGAAGAGCCACATACATTGATTCAAAAATGTGTTTTGCTCATCTCCACCAGCAGTGCATCCATCCCACAAGCCCTAATTATTTCTAATGCTCAGTCAAGGGGAACACAAAACCGCACAGATCTATATCATCATTAACTTCCATGCCTTCAGGGTAGGATAAATGATGATTAAGTCTAAAGTCATACCACAGCCTTTTTTTCCTATTTTTTCTAATACAGAATAATGGCTGAGGGAATTTGCATACACTCTTGTTCTCAGATAGACTGCTTACTACGGGTGAGCAATCAAGTTGGAACAAAACCAGAAGTGAACTAAACCTCTGCCCTGAACTCTAGCTGGTGAATTACTGCTGTCCTTTCACTCATGAATCTCTAATGGGAGACCGGATCTGACTTTTCATTCAGATGTCCTCATCATGTTCATCCAATAGGCATTTAGCAGCTTCACCGTGAATACGCTGGGACTGTGGCTAGAAGGAAGCATAGAAATGCCAAAGCTGATAGCATTCAGTGCTGACCTAAGCCAATGCACCTGCCCACACAGCAGAGCATCCCA
Source organism: Phasianus colchicus (assembly GCF_987193195.1). Taxonomy (NCBI): domain Eukaryota; kingdom Metazoa; phylum Chordata; class Aves; order Galliformes; family Phasianidae; genus Phasianus; species Phasianus colchicus. The sequence continues at coordinate 32,654,435 of NC_143439.1, forward strand.
TCTGATGCAGCCACCTAGTACACAGTGCTGTGCGGCAGCATCAGATGGCACAACTGAAAGCAGGCAGTGCTACCACAATAGCACAAGGTCTGGGGTTGAAGCCACCAAGTCACGACTATAGTCACACCGCCTAAGTGAGATAGCTTCTCTAGCTCTAGTCTGGAGCAAGATCAGCTGAAGCAGTTTCAATTGCTCTGCTCCAGCTTCAAAAGGGAAAAGGCAACCTGAAAAACAAAAATCCCCCACCAGCAAGATAAAACACTGAGTGCTTCTCGACTTGAGAGCCACATCTCCTCCTGCCATTTTAGAATCCAATGAGCTACCAGAAGAACATTCATGGCTCACACAAGACTATGAAAGACCTGACTCTTCTGGGCTGCAATAGTCTTTGAGCCTATTGCCTGTTATTGCTTGGAGGTGTTCAAGGTACCACAAACTCATACCACTTGAAGGCAAAAGACTTACCATATGGCGCAGCCTAATGAATTTATTAATGAGAAATCACTCTGGAACAGGCAAAACAGTCAGGATATCAGGAAGTGACAGTTCATACCATGAAGATGTAAAGCCATATCAATCTGCTTTTATTATTTCACTGAAATATAACTAAAGCAGGAGAATAAAAATATCCTCTTTGACCAAATCAATATCCCATCACAACATGAGCAAGAGCAAAGAAACCTCCCCTTAAAGCCTGCATGAATATTTCAAAACACCACAATTTTATAAGTAGGACATTTTAAAAGAAAAGCATTTGAAAGAAAGTGTTTTGATTTAAAAAAAAAACGAAACAAAACACTGCTTTAGTACATTCGTTACGAATTCCACAGGAATCTGAGCACTGTTTTCAGTAACCCAAGTCTGAACTCCCATATGAAAAAAGGTGCAAATCTAGTAAGTGCTCCTACATCCTCAAGGCTCCTCCAGCAACTCCTGGCTTCCTCTGCACTGCACTCCATGGGATGTAGCCATCCACAGAAAGGTCAGAGCTAAATCAAGGTAGCCCCAGCTCTGACCCAACACTCTGAGCTTGTGGGAGCAACTCCATTTAAAAATCGTGAGAAACTTCTCATGGGAATATTCACACGCCATAAATTAAACATGAGGTGAAATGCTCTGTTGGATGGGGGTCAAGGTGCGTGACAAGACCTCATCAGGAGGTCTCCTGAATAGCATCTCAAGCCCTCCACCAAACCTTGCACCTCCACTCTCCTCCTCCTCCCCCCAGCCCAAGGCAGGGGTAGAGCTGCCAAACTCAACACCATTAGTAGAGCTTATGGTGATGTATGCAGTGTACCCTTACACTGCATACCTCCCTGTTCTTCCTCCCGCACGCCTGAAGTTCACAGCAACCACCAGGATACACTGACTGCAGAGGACTCTTCATCATCATGAGTCAAAGTTTTTCTGCTTCATAAATCTTTGCTTGTTTTATTGCAGTATTGTTGCCATTCGTTTTCCAACTGTTTTCCCAGTTCTGCCAAATATTTCCTCAAAAAGTATAAATCCAAGGCGCTCCAATGACTGACAGTCAAAAATAATCCAAGATAGCAAAAACAAATGAAAAAAATAAACTCCTGTAAGAAATCAAAGTCACCGGGGAGCAGATGTTCTGTATTAATTAGCTACACTGAATTTGGACAAAAACAAGCAGGAAAGAACCTCAGAAATATTTCCAGCAGTGGAAACCAGCTACAGCAGAGTGCAAGCTGTAGCAGTACCTATTATTTATAGCCCACTGGAGGAAGAAAAAAATACACTACTTAATGAACTTGCAAACTAATATTAACTACAGATTCATATTTTATTACGTTGGCTTTGTTCTGCTCTTAGCTTTCTAATGATTCCCTTTTACAGCAAGTGCCAAAAAGCTAGAATCTATATCACGGATTCATAGTTTTGAAGGCAGGTGGACAATCGCAGTCATAACAATGGCCAGAAAATGTTACAGACATAATGCAAAAAATACCATATAATTGCTGTTTGAACATACTGTTTGCAAGGGGTGTGATACTTTGTCAAAGTTATTTACAGGCACTGGCCACAGCGCTTGGGGTTGGGACAATAAGCTCACTTCTGTTTTACTAAACAAATAGGAAAAAAACAAATAGGAAACCACATGTTTTTCCCTTTACAAGGATTTGCACTCAAGGCAAGAGGCAATCATTTGCACATTTATTAACTTGACATCAAAGCACCTGGAAACTTAATTTCCAGTATGGTTTACTTTTTTTTTTTTTTTTTTTTTATGGCAAACTTTTGCTCCCACTGAAACCACTATTTAATTTAAAAATATACATATTTAGGGTAAAGGAGGAGAAAAAGTCAGTAAAATGTTCCCTAGCCCCACTCGTAAGACTGACTGGAAACAATACCATATCAACACAACAGCATCTCTCCTGAATGAGACTGGTTGTGGCAAACAGGACTGGGGGAAATTATTAACACCCTGCTATTGGCGACCAGAAAGAAGCTTCCACTGAGAAGGTAGAACAGCCAGCGAGCATCACAGAGGTCTGAGCAGAGCAAGAAAACACCAGCACTGCCTGCAGACCCAGTGCCTCCAACCACTACCAAGGTCTCTGCAAGTGGCTGAAGGACAGAGCCAATTTCTTTGAGATGCTACTTAAATCAAGCACCTCATTAAGCACACACAAAGCGAAGCCCTAAAATCCCAACAGATTCCCAATGCAATCAAACCACCTGCTGGCAGTGTTGAAATGAAATCTCCCATTTTGCCCTAATTCAGAACATTGCCAACTACAAGCAACTTGATCTCTGTTCTGAAAACAGGTCCTCAAAGACATTGGCATCAAATTCTGTTGTGCACATAACTAGATGCAACAAGAGGAAAGAAACTCACCAGACACATCCAGAGCTGTCAAGGCTGTCAGCTTTCACTACCAGTGGACTTGCAAGACCTCACTGTCCAGCACCAATAAAGCCTTCCTGTTGACAATAATGACTACTCTGCTGCCACAGAGTTCACTCAAGTAGAAAAAAAGGAACTGACATAATGCTTAGATAGCATTTGGGAGCAAAAAAGTGTTTAAGATGATCTACTGGCTTTTCAGGGGGTTGACAGCTTATCCCTTCTACTTCAGAAGGTAGAAAGTGGAAGTTACTGGTGGGAAGAGCAGACTGCCAACACATTTTAGGAAGACACTGTGTATGAACATTAGATGGATAATGGAATGACTGGATTTTGGAGAAACTAGCATAAAGGCTCATAAGAAGCTAATTTCAATTAATTTCACTGTTTTGACAACGAAACAGAAACTGATACAAATCCACCCAGAAACATCATGAAATACACCTTATCAATTCTGGATAATTAATCTACTCCCAGAAGTTTCTCTGTCCCCTCAGAGAATTACAGTCCAAACTAGTTGCTCCAAGTGCTTCCTTACAACAAGTGATTCAAATTAGAGAACCAAGGAACAGATGCATTTTCAAAACACTTCCCTCTATGCTACAATGAAGCAGTTGGCATAGAAGCCTGAGTTCCAAGGTCCTACTCTCTCTTCTACATGCTCTCTGGGTGACTCGGAGTAAACCCCAAGGGATTTACATACCTGAATTCCAAATAGCACATCTGAAAATACCTGCTTGCAGGTAGCTTTTAATGTCCAGAAGGAAAACCATTTCCTCTCCACATACACCCTACCTGGGAGCTTGCCAGGGGAAAGAAAAAGGACAGGAACTGCCCCATCCCTCAGGCCGCCAGACCTTCTCACAAAAGTATTCCCCAACCTGCCATGACAGTACATGCTATATCACCTTCTTCAAGAGATCTTGCCAACTCATCCAGCCAACTAATGGCCACCTGAGAAGCTCAAACTGGCCAAAGACTCCTTATATATCTCGTGCACAGTTCAAATACCGAGAGGGAGGGAAAAAAAGGTAGCATTTCCCACCACTGTCACATCCCAAGCAGGACTGTCACAGTACATGCTGAATGCTGCGATACTTCTGGCCCAAAGCATCATACTGCTATTTGTATGGAGAGGAAGGCTGTGCCCATATGCACAGCTCAGGGCAGCCTGCCCACATCTCCTGAACCCAGAAGCCACGTGCTGCAAGGCTGTGAGTGGCAGTGCTCCTGTCCCTTCCCCATCAGCCTCCCCACAGAAGATAGGGATAATTGCTTTCTACCTCAGGAGGATAAGCGCCTTAAACCTTTGGAGAGACTCAGATACTGCACTGACCAAAGCCAGAGCAAATACCAGAACTGAGACTGAAAGTGATAATAATAGGTCAAAAAGACCACTAAAAGGGTAATAAATCCCTACAGAGACCTAAGCTACTGAGAGTCAGTGCTCAAGTCTGTCAATACAGCCAGCCACGAGAGCAGTTGGGGCACCAAATACTCAAAATCTGTCATCTCCACATCCAGCCAGAGAGCAAGGTGAAGGAACAAGCACCATATGAATAGAGGACTATTCATCTCTCCGTTCCATTTGTCCCAAAAAATACACAGACATGTCAAATACAAAACGTATTTTCAAAGAAAAAAGACTTCTGATTTAAAATACATAGCAACTTTACAGAACAGATCAAAGAAAATGACTTTAGTAAGGACTAAGCTTTTTAAAAAATGGTTCATTCCGATGCAATCATTAACACAGTATTTCTATGCATTTTTCTAGCCTTGTCTGAGTAAGGAAAAATACCTATTGCAAGACTACACTGGTTGAAATCGGGCCCCATAGCTCACTAAGCCATATGGCAGTGAGAAAGATACACCCGTAGCAGGACTTACTGGACTGCTAAAAACTTACTTTCAAGCCCAGGTCAGAAATACTAGGAGTCTACCAGCCCACTTCTATGTGAGACCCAAAACACAGCAGGACCCAGCACCATCGCTCAGCTGCTCTTCCTCAGGTTGAGAACTCTGCATGGTGGGAACAAGGAACAACGTGTTCTGCAGGAACAACACAGAAATCCTCAGAACAATAAAGCATAAACCCAGTGATATTGGAGAATAAGCCAACATGTAATAAACTGTCCTGGCCTTCCGATTTCTGAAACAACTCAATGAAATCCTGATCCCACTTTCCCTCCCATTGTTTGCTACAAAGTGTTTATTTCTGTATTTACTACAATGGATAAACACACATTTCTTGGTGAGATTTGGTTTCCTCATTTCACAGCAACAGAAGAGCAGATAAGGAGATGGATGAGGAACATTGTGGTGCAGCCAAAACACGAGGCAACCATGGGAGTGGGAAGGGAGGAGGCAGAAACTGCCAGATGAGCCCACTGACTGTCCCTGCTCCCCCACCTGTCAGTTTACCCACCTGTAAATTGATCTGCAAATAGCTGCTTTATGCTTCAAATTATGGTGTCAACATTTATGACGCGGTAAGCTGACGGTCTGTCAGCGGTTCTGTTTAAGATAGTTTGCCAGTTTTCCACTATTTATTACGATTTTTAAAATATACCTCAAAAGCAAACAAGTATTGTACTGTAGTCAATTTTACTTATTGCTTATTTCTTTTTTTTTTTTTATTAAATAAAACATGTGTCATTAGGCAGCAATGCTTTTAGTCATATACTTGAAAGTGCTGCGTTTCAAATGCCATTTTACTGTCAAAAGGATAGCAGTTTCCATTATAAAATCATGACTGAGTCATTCTAAACCTCTTGAAAAGCCATACATCACATCAGACTGATCCCAAAAAGACCATTAGACATGAGTTGTCCCTCCTCATTCCAGTAATTCCACCGCAGTAAATTTTAAAGTTAATGGGATCGCTCCTATAACTAAAATAAATGTACAGCATGGAGGCTACGCAGCGCTGTTACAGAAAGCATATAAGGAACTGCTCCAATACACAAACAGAATAAATTCCTCTCAGAACTCTGCAGAGCAGAGTGCCACGTGCCCTGGATTGCCCATTCTGCACACACAACTTGTGCATGCGCTACCTGCACCTACAGAACTGCAAAAAATGCAACAGCCGTGTGAATGTGCAACAGATGAAGCTGAGTTATTAAGAGCAATACAAGCAAAACAAAAAGTTCTCGTATCTATTTTTACCCAAAGCATTCAACTAATAGAAATAGATGGATCAGAAAAGCGAGGGGATTTTCACACCTGCTTTTACAAAACGCATGACAAACTCATTGAAAAAGAACTGCATTCAACGGTTAATGATAAACACTGTGATGTTATACCTAAACATTCATTTATCCAGTGCTCCATGACAGAAATTATACGTCAGCATGGAACAAAACACTCTCAAGGCAACACATTTAGAACAGGTAGGCTCATTCCAGGCTCTGTCATGAATAATCTGCAAATTACCACCTTCCGCTATTTTTGCCTCTACCAGACCTGCCCCTTTAATTGCACTCACTTATTCATTCATTCAGATTAAAAATGATACATCAAGAGAAACTGTGCTTCAAAAATCCCCACAAGAATTCAGAGGAGGAGGATCAAATGCAGGAGTTTAGGACTAAAAGGCTGTTCTTTAGCTTAAATCCCTAAAACTGGTGCAACACATACCACAAAGTCACAGACACTCTGCCTTTCTCACCTTCTCTCTAAGTCAGTGGCATTACTTGAGACTGCGTTTCTTCTCATCCCCTTTAAGGCAACCGGTTGGATAGCACCTCCTCCTCAGCACTCAATAATGCAGAAAAGCCCTTGAAGTGAAATACACCTTCTATTTAACAACAATAATGCTTGCAAGTTGTTGAGTTACTTTGTTTCAAGCACTTAAAAGATCCCAGGTACTCCATTCTTTCGGGACTTTGCCCACGTGGCACTTTTTGAGGTCATCTGGGTAAAGACCCACAAACCAATGCAAACTCATAGACTATGTGTAACAAACCACGCTGAAGTTTGGGGTGACGGGAGGCGTGAGGTGCACATCTCCAGACAATTCCTTTGTTCATTTTATATTTCACATAAATAATTCACAAAAGCCACTTCCCAAACCCTAGTATCAACAACAGAACCATTTAAAACACGCATTTCTAAACTAAAGGAGGTGCAGGGAACCCATCTGTCCGTTGCAGGGCTGCCTCTGGTGCCTGGGACTGGTCACAAATTGCTGCCAGTGGGGGAAAAAAAAAAAAACAAAAAGACTCAGTCCACACAGCAAATCTATTCAGGTTCACACACACTGTTGCTTCAAAACTGCAAGGCTACCGTAAATATATAAACCAAGTAATTACAGTATCAACAACGTGTCCCCCCCTCCCGGGCTGAAGCAATGTGTTTCTGATTGCTATCACAATAGCAAACGTATTTTATTTCTGTGGAAAGCGTTACGTTCATTCAAGCACAATGGTAACTTGAGGGCAGCAGCTCCCTACACATTTTCATAGGCAACGCATCTGAAAGCAGTCAGCTACTTGTGAAATACCAGAGTTCCCAAATTATATGTAATATTTTCACAGAACTCTTTGGAATATTTGCATTGTGACAGGTTTTTGAATTTGTAAAAGCAGTCAAAAGGAGGAGGGAAACCTCTAATTCTAATGAATGAACTCTGTTAACAGCTAAACAATACCTGGGATGTGAAATAGCATTGAGCCCAGCACGTCTGGCTTTTAATACACAGTTTGAGAAAAAAACAATCAAAATCAAAGTTGGTTTTATTTCCTTTTCAGAGGAAAACAGGGCAGAAATTTAATTCAGTTTCCCCAGTGTTTACTCTGTAACCTGTAACTGGAAATACCTAATGGACATTTACAATACTTCCACACACACACACACAAAAAAAAAAAAAAAAATGTCAGGAGCTACTGAAACTCAGCTGCACTTTCCAAAAGCTATTTTCAGCCTATGGATCCCAAACAACTCATTCTTTTCTCCCTCTAAATTTGAGCATAGATTATTAAAGCGCTTTCCCCATAGTCTCTGTCTGCTATGGGGTAAGACAGGAACTCGGGCACAAGGAATTGCCAACTGCACGTATCTTGTCTTACAGTGCCACTGTGTATTACAGTAAGCTTTTGAGAAACAAAAATCGTGAAAATAGCAAATACATAGCTGCACAAAGGATGGCAAATGCTCATACATGTTACATACCAATACTGCTAGTTGTTATTTAACCATGCTGAGCAGAACGAGGGATAACAGCAAGACCCACAAAAACCAATGCACACAACTTCAGAAAACATTCTCGGCTCTGAGACAGCCACCTCCACCCCAGCAAAGGCAAAGCTTTCTGCCAGCTGGGCAGGTCAGCCAATCCCAGGGAGGGGCTCTCTGCAGAACCTGTAACAGCCAAACCCAACTTTTCAAACCCAAATCGACGTCAAGTGCGAGCGCATCCGGACAGGCAGGTGAGCCTTTCCTAGGAGCGGGGCTGGTCGGCAGCGGCCGGCCGACAGCGGCCAGAGCAGCGTGGGGCTGAAGGATGGGGCCCACTGCTGTCCCATTCGGAGAGAGCCAAAGCCATTTCCAGAATGCCCGAAGCAACGCGTACCGTGGATGCTAAACACAGAACCGCTAAGGCTGGAAAAAATCTCTAAGATCATCCAGCTCAACCACCGACCCATCCCACCGTGCCCACTGACCACGTCCGTCAGTGCCACATCTCTACAGTTCTTGTACACCTCCGGGGACGGTGACTGTACCACCTCCCTGGGCAGCCCTTTGAGATTTTCCCTAATATTTAACGTGAAACATCCTTGCACTTAGAACAGCAGCGTTTCCCCCTCCCTCAGTACTTCTCGTTCGAGCCGCGACTGGCATTATTTGCACTCTGCCACAGCAAATTACAGCTCGCCGGTCACCTCGGGCCGCGTCTCTGACATCCTGGCGATTGCTCTCCCCGCCGCCCCCCGCATCCCTCCTCCCTCTAAAGGACTTTCGCAAATGACTGCGAATCGCAGTTACTGCGCATCACAAAAGCAGCCGGCAACCCCCTCCGGGATGCTCAAGTTCCCCATCCCCTGCTTTCCCACCACGGCGTGCGTACGGATGTCAAAAAATAATAAAGAGGGGAAAAAAATACATATATATATATATAAGAAAAAGCGCATGGAAGTACTCCGCTGGACAGCAGAGCTGAACGTGTATTTACGGCTGCCGGCGATTTCAGACGCCCCAAAGCAGCGCAGCTCGGCGATGCGGCGCTGCGGGCTGAGCGGGGCTGCGTTCCGCGGCACGGAGTCAGCGCGCTGCGGGGAGCGGGAGCCCCGCGGGCACCCCGAGCTGCGTGAGCACCTCGCGCGCAGCCCGCGCACCTGTGCAACTCCCCGGCTGCAGGCGCACCTGTGCAAGCCGCCCGCGCCCGGCAGAACGCGTTCGCTCGCTTTCCCCGCTCGCCCCCGTAAAACGCTACGACATCGAATAAAACCAGCCCGACGCGCGGCTCTGCCCCGGCCGCCCCGTCTCCGCTCACCCTCGCTGCCCGGGCTGGCCAGCAGGCTCCGGAGCGCGGCGCATAGCAGCAGGCACGTCCAGCCGGGAGCCGGCCCCCCGGCTCGGCCGCCACCGCCCCGCAGCCCCATCCCGCCGCCCCTCAGCGCATGGGTCGGGTCGGGACGGGGCGGGCAAGGCAGCGCGCCGCGGCTCCGCTCCGCTCCCGTCCAGCCGCCGGCGCGACTGGGGAGCCGGGAGGCGGGGACGGGGGAGGCGGCCCCGTGCCGCCGCCGAGGAGACGCCCCTGACGGGGCGGACCCGCCGCTGCCGCCCCGTGCGGGAACGGAGCTTTCCGCGACGGGGGGCGCCTCGGCAGCTGGCCCCAAAATGGCGGCCCCGCGGGGTGGCTGTGGGTCCCTCGGGGGCTGAGGGTCCCGCGTTTGCCCTCAGCCTCGCGCCGTGCGCGCGCCCCCAGCCACGGTTTCACTCGCCCCTCATCTGACGGAGCCGCGATTTCACAGCACACCTCAGAGAAAGGGTGGTCGCCATCCACTAAAACAAAAATACCACTAGAACAGCACCGGTGTACAATTAGGTCCGTTTCTGGCAGGTAGAATACTGTTTTTCATGTATATTCCACCTTTCTGCGGGCAAGGCACAGTTTTGAAGCCTCTGGTGAAAGTTCTGACTTTTGGACAAGACAGGGCCCTAATTGGTACTTCTTCCTGGAAAACAAACAAACAGGAAAAAAAAACACCACAATACACAACCCCCAAATATACCAAAACTTACTTTTTGGAGGTTTCTTCTTCACCTGCAGCCCGGAGCCCTGGAGGAGTCTGCCTCAGGAGACTAAATAACAAAACTGAGCCATGTAGTTGCACCAGCAGCAGAGATGAAGGGTGACCTTGCGGTGCCTCTCCATGCTACTGCTTTGTGGGGAGGCCTTTCAGCCTCCTCAGCGCCGGATGAGGCTGACAGCCACATTGCAGGATTGTCTAAATCATGACACTGTGAAAGGTCATTCTGACCCTATCAGTTTTACCTTGTGTTTACCCACTGCCAAGATTTTGGCCTATTTGTTCATGTTAGAAAAAGTACTGAAGACTGAGTATTGCAAATGCATTAAGAGAAAGGCTGTCTCTTCACAGGACAAGTTTCAGGTTCCGGGCTTCAAGCAAACTGCAAGTTACATCATAAAGTCCCGTTATTAAGAGGAGACCCAAATGGCCAGTTTTCTATTCATTCAGTCTTTAACCAGGAACTTCTAATTACACAGAGCTCTTTACAGTGGCATCACTGATTGTTTACTCGAACACCAGCTAGTCAATGTGTTTCTCTGCACCCTTGTACCATATATGAACCATTTGGGCTATCACCAAAACATATACATCCTCCCGAACTGTATCATTTCCAGAAGCACTTGCTCACGATGCAAGAGGATGCCATACCTCACAAGCAATCCAACATTTTTACTGCCACCAGGAGGACAAGGAAGGGGCTTTGCTTTACAGCACGAAGTATATAACTTAAGTCACAAGTAAATGAAAGGCATGACACGCATCTGTTTACGGCAGTGGGTCAGATCTTCACTACTCAAATCACCTACTCATCTGTAGCTCAAAAGGAGATGAGGTTTGCCATCAGAACCATCCCCATCATATAGCTGCTTGAACAGATAAATTGTCGTGACTGAGAACATCAGTTACGATGCAGCCCTGCTTCAGATTTATAGTGGAAATAGCCCCATGTGGTATACTCATGCCAACGCTTTTCCACTAAGCACCATAGGTTTTGTCCTCCAGAAATCAAGGCAAAGCACAAAAACGATCCCAGAAACAGCACCTTGCTGACATATTGAGAGGGATAGCATGACAAAGAACAAATAAAATGCTAAGCTCTATGGGAGCTTCTGCCAGCTGAGGGGCAAGACAGGTCTGTTATCACAAGATCATGTCACAAACTCATTTGCTCCCCTTTTTCAGCTGCTATTCGACAAACCACTGTTTGGACTGGCAGGCTTGTAATTTAGGGGCATTTCAAATGATAAGTTAGCAACAACTTAATTTTCTGGGAAACACTGAGATGAGCTTCATATGATTCATAACCTATTTAACAGCAGCCACCATGCTCTAGGTTGCATCACAGCTGCCCCCCCCCCCCCCCCCCCCCCTTGGAGACAACCAGCTCTAATTCCAAGAAATTTGGTTTGTTCTCTATTCTTCCCATGGCAAGGAACAGAGTCCCAATCTCATATCCCAAGTTGTCATTAAGTACCATTTAAAAAATTAATAAATTCAGCATTATAAAATGATCGTCTCACTCCCTTCTGCAACTACATGTACTTATGGATTCTGTTTACTGGGGCTCAGTCTTCTACAGCTCCTGGTTTTGCTACACATCTTTTTTGTTACCTGCAGCAGACAACCCTCTCCTGCCTTTTGCATCTTGCATGCATGCAGTTGGCCCTTCAAGAGAAGACAAAAATTAGCACAGTGCTGCAGCATTCCTCGTAGGCTTCTCTCAACAGCAAAGGCATCCCACACTGAACACATGCCCCATCCGCCTAGCTCAGCCACAGCAGCCAAGCAGAGAGACGCTGAAATGCTGCTCATCTCTTGATCAGAAGCATCTTCCTCAGCAGTGCCTGATCAGTAGGAAGTTGTCCAGCATTCACCAGCACTCATGCATCAGAAAAGGTGAGTAATCAGAAAGAAGCTGGATATTCTTCTGGGATCCTTTCCCATCTCCCAAAGAGTACATCATGGATTTGAATAGAATTCTTATTTAAAAAATCTAGGGGGTCTCAAACTATTCAGCCATCTCAGGCTCATGCCATTTGCTCCCTCCCCCCCAACTATATTCTGTAATCTGTTCAAGTTATTCTTTTTGCATCTCGCTAATTCCTTTCTGCCCCTGACATTTAAGCCTTTTCACTTCTGCAAACGGCATACCCTCTCAATCACCGCTTAGCTAAGGTCTTGTATTTCCTTTAAATTTTTCTTATGAGTCATTTCTAGTGTTAGTAATACTGTTATACTCCAAACCCCCTCCAGTTTTCCCAACATCTCATAATAGTTTGTCCAGAAATGTAATCATACTAAAGCTGTAATAAGGAACTAACTCTAAAATGCTTTTGCTTATGGTATCAGAAAATGACAGCTTTGCTCCACATACCTTGCCACTTTGTATCTAATTTGCATCAGCTATTAGATGTAATACCAATTATTTTTTTAAACCAGACATCTTTTGAGTTAGTGCATTTCTGATTATTTCCCATAGATATGCAAAGCTCAGTTTTACAAGTTCAGTTTCATTTCTCTCCTGTATATGTAATTTCTTGTGCATCATTTCCGTGTTCTGACCATCTTCTGATTCTGCATTGCCATTTCATTGTTGTACTGTTTCTCCCATCATCAATACAACACACTGAAACAATAGCAGAGTTTATCCTTCAGATTATTTCAGGAACCCAAAGCTGCCAATTAATACATTCTGTGTATCTTTATCTTTGCTAAAGCATAGGGGGATCATATTTAGTGCATCCCCATATTCAATAGGACCACTGTCTGAGAATAGGTCCAATTTCATACTATAAATGTAAACAGTCCCACTGAAGCCATGTCTTCATTACATTAAAGGAATAGAAGCCCCACTGTAATACAATAAATAGTTTAATTAGGCATATAAGCATTTCCACTTTTCTTTGAAAGATCTTTTTCCCCCCCAAATGAGCTAGAGAAGATTACACCTTTAAGGAATACCCTCACAAAACTTAGTATTTAGTGTTCAACCCCCCACCCCCTGAAATAGAAGGTCTGCCTTATATTAAAAAAAAAAAAAAAACAGACACATACATATTAAAAGCAAAAGGAATCTGGGAGCAGTAGGCAGCTTTGCACCGCAGATAGATGCATTCTGATCTGTAACACGACTGCAAGTACAGTTTTAACACAAAATGGCTGTATTCAAGAAACTCCACAGCAGCCTGTGTAGGAATGCAGAAAGCAATAGCTAGCACCAGCAGACAATAGAAAGATCAGTACCGGGAATCAGCAGGGACAGGAATGTTGGATAAGTGCAGGTGGGCCACCCCTTGGCCAAATGAGGTATGTCAGTGATTGTGCCCCTCAGGCACTGCTGAAATCTTCATATTTCAGCACCGAGAAAGGTGTTAACCAACAAACCAGTATTTGCATGAAGAAAAATGAGCAAGTGGTAAATAAAGCATTGCCCATGCAAGTTCAAAACCCCAACATTTGTATGGTCCCAACACCAAATTTCTTCCCACCCCCACAAAAAAAAATAAAAAAAACCAAACCGGAGCTACTGGAAACTGAGCACCTAAAATCTGTTCATTTCATTTACAGCCTGAAATTAGATCCAAAGCTGTGAAAATCCATGGGAAAACTATGTGAATATTGGCTTCAGACAGAAGAGGCTTAGAGAAAGCCTGACATTTCAGCCTGGCATTTTATTTTGGAGTGCTTCATCACCAGCCTTTGGTCCTGGTAAAACACCCTCAACCTGGCAGTACTCATTTGCAAATGCTGTGTCACCGCTCCCTTCTATCACTGCACTGTAATGACCCCCCATGGAGCCAGATCCTGGGTGTTAAAATCATACCGTCCATCTGTGAGCAAAGGCCCAGAGGGCTCAGCATGTATCATCACATGTGCTAATCTCGATTAGACTGATCAGCAAAATGATCCAAGTTGCACTCCTGAGCACCAAGCACAGCAGCAGATACAGCTGTTAGCGCTTGCAGCCCACTCACTACTTACCAAGTATTTAGGTGTTTCTTTGCATCACACCAGGAGAGCATTAAAAAGAACAAATGAAATAGCTTTGAAGAGATTTATGAAGATACTCTAATGTAGAGAGTGGAGCACAGGAGAAAGTGCAAAGGCTAATTTGATTACATTGTTAGACCTGTATAAATTTAATAACAGACTCGCTTCCACATTTCTCATCATAAGCTATTCGCATTCACTAACAGCAATAGCTCAGCACCTCACACTCTTGAATCCATCTTCCCAACCTACCCCTGTTAGGGAGAGCAGTGTTACCACTCACTCCTATACAGATAGGTAGAAGCAGAAGAGATGTTAAAGATGCAGATAAAGATTACTGAATTGATTACTGCTCTTCTAGATCAAGGACAACATCCTTACAATATTAATGAAATGATCTTTTTCTTGTATCAATAAGAATCATCAGATCTGAAGTAGAACTGGCTAATCTCCTTGAGACACTCGGTCAGGAGCTTCAGTAGTCACTGCACAAACTTGGGCAAGTGACTTGGATACATTTGCAGGCACCAGAGTGTTTTGTGAAAACCTAGCCCTTGAATAACATACCCAAGGTCATACAGAAGGTGTGTGACAGACCTGAACTGAGCTCAAAAGCCATTAAAGCATCCATTTGCTCTTCATTCTCACTTCTCCTTTTCCAGCATGTCATTTTGGATCAGGATCTATGCTAGCAGGTATAGACATTACTATAGTTCAAGGGTTCACATTCAGCACTTCACTCATTAAATGCACATTTGTTCAAGGTACAAACACAATAATGGATATAATGATGAAAATCACTGTATTAATGTATCATTTAATAGTGAAGTACATTAATCTGCTACATACAGCACTATCCAGAACTCTGTTTCTTCCTGAACTGTATTTCATAAGGTCAGTGCCACCTTCTTTAATCTCTAAGGGTAATCTGGATGGCTACTCTGAATTTCTTTGATCATGGGCAGACCAGTTTTGTTAGCTCAAGCTACTGCCCTGTATTCCACACTAAGGCCAACTGCATCTATCCTTTGATCATTTGAAGAAAGCAAATCCATTCCATCATGCATCACTCCTCAGCAGAGCTGTTTGATACTCACTTCTCTATTTCAACCTACCCCTAATGATTTCTCAAATAAATCACATCATTGTCAGTCACTTCATATCTCAAATATTTGCAAATGCTCAGCAATTTCAGCTGCCAACACATTCATTTAAGTTCTTATGAGACGGCATCTGGATCACAGCTATAGTCTTTGAGTCCCTTCCATCAGCTAATTGCAACTGTTTTTAAAATGCAGGAACATATTTATTTCCTCTTGTTTCTATGCAGTGTTCAAGTTGGGCCATTAAGTAAGCCTTGTGTTCCAAAAAACTCAGAAATATTTTGCTTGCAAAACTATAGTGTCGCCTCATGGAGAAGTCCTTTAGCAAGTGTAAATATATTTACATGTGCATTTTTTAATAGTTTTAGATAACAGAGGGACAAAGTAGGACTAGGACCAGTTTTCTGTGACAAACTCTCTCAAGGAATTCTGGCAGAAATAATGACATAATGTATGTGTATACATTGTCATTCAACTTTAAGAATGAAAAAGAGAAAATCTGAAAGCTGTAAACAAAATATTACTAAACAGCTTATCTGTGTTAGATTTGGGGGAAAAAAAAAAGCAAAAAGCCTTAAGCAGCAGCCTTTTATACAAAGCTTCCCAGCTTCAGGGTCCAGTTGCAATAAAGAGGCAAGCCTTCCAGCCAGCATTCTGTTTACAGCTAGAAAAACCTTCATTAATGAAGACACTAAACAGAATCAGCCTCAGTAACAACCCTCCAGGAACACCTTAGCAAAACTTTGTGCTGCTGATCCCCACATTATGGGACTGACCATTCAGCTGGCTTTTAATCCATCTCACTGTCAACTCATAAAGCCCATACTTCTAACAGCTTCTTAGGAGGATCTAATGGGAATAAGTAACAAAAGTCTCACTGAAAATCTGAGTAGACAACATCCACTCCTCTCTTCTTGTCTACCCAGCCAGTCATTTCATCCTAAGTTTATCAAGTTGGTCAAGCATAATTTCCCCTTGGTGAGTCCATGCTGACTACTCCTGATGACCTTCACATGCTTGGAAGCATTCTCAGAATTAATTGCTCAATCACTTTTCCAGAGATCAAGATGAAGCTAACCAGCCTGTAGTTTTCTGGATTCCCACCTTGTAGATATGATGGACAGAGTAACATACACTTCTCTCCAGTTCTTGGGCACTGCTGATCACCATCATCATTAAAAGACAGAGCAGCCTCACCAATCATATATGCATCCTATCCTGGCCCATGGACTTAAATGCAAATTCAGTTTTCTTAACTACTTCCTGACCTGATCCTCTTGTATCAAGGGCACTTCCTCCTTGCTCTACACTTCCATTTAGTCTCTAGGGTCTGGGATTCCTGAAGCCCGTTCTTACCAACAAAGAGTGAGCCCGAGGAGGCATTCAGTACCTCAGCCTTGCCTCTGTCCTGTGTCACCAAATGCCCTGACTCATTCAGCTGCAGGTCCACATTTTCTCCTGGTCTTCCTCTTGTGACCATTTCCTTCATAAAATGCTTCTTTTCATCTTTGACATCCTTTGTGAGACCCAATTCCAGCTGGACTTTTGCTTCCTATCCTCAACCCTGAGTCAGTTTCTCTGCATTTCTTCCAGTTCTCTGAAGTATTGCCCAGTGTACTGGACAGTACTGCAGCATAAACACCATCTGCATCATGAGATGGCTATAAATAAGAATTGGCTTCTCATTACAAATTATTTCTCCTTTTATAGCTCCTTCTCTCAATTTCATTCCCCTTTCTGTCTCTGAGATCACCTGGGCTTTGGCACCTTTGCTTAATCCCCATTCAATTCATCCTCTTGTAGACTCTACCTTCCTACATGCAAACTCCCAGACACTCCTGGCTTCTGTTTTCTGTCTTTAATTCTGCCCACAGCTAAACACAAGAGTCAGTGATTACAATTCCATTCAATCAGGAGGTGGAAGACATGGGGGCACATGCAGAGAAAGTAGAAAAAGGAGTGGCAATCAGATTACAGCTGTAGCCTAGAGCAGAATATTTCATAATGTGAACTTGTAATTGGTCTCTGGTCCAGGGCACAAAATAGACATTTTACCCAGAGCACAATAGTCACCCAAAGACATTAACTTCAGGAAATACTGAGCCTGTTATAAACATTTAAACTTTAATAAAACCATTACATATGCACTGATTGCATAGTTCCTTTATACAGCGAAACTACATACAGCAGCAAATAATTAAATGAGCAGGCTGAACAGAAGTCATTATCAAACCTTTTACATAAACTCTGTAAATGCTCATCCTTACTACAACTTCTGGTCAATGCATCATTGCAGTTCAGAGCAAACCGAACAAAAAGCATCACAAGATGTATTCCATCTTAGCAATGCATCATACAGTGATAAGTGTAGCTAAATCAAACAGCCTTCACACTCTCCCACTTCATATTTCACAGTACCCAAGCCCCTTAAATATCAAACAGTTTTGTAGGGCTGCACTGTTTCTGCACACGCTTATAACCACTTCAACACAAACAAGCAAATTCACTTGTCATATTTAAAGCAACAAATACAACTCTTCCCACATAGTAATAAAAGATTAAGTAATAAAAGATTAAAAAAACACATTTACAAGGGAGGGAATAATCATATCAGGAGATACAAATCTACCTCTGTCTTGCTGGCAATCACCTAGCCAGCTCATCAGGAATTCACGTTTGTTCCTTCTCACCCAAATAAGATGCAATTATTCCAAGGCAAGCTCTGTGTTTCAAGGGAAGCATAGAATTCACAATCCCTTCTCTCTGAAGTCCCCTAAGCAAAAGGGATTAGAAATAAGATAAGCAGAGCTCATCTCAGAGATGCAGACCAGCATCCACAAGACACATAATATTATTACCTGGCCAGGAAAACTATCTGCACCAAGGATAAGCATTCCAGTAAGTACTGTAATCATCACCCAGAGTATGCTTTGTTGGTGGTAGATATTGTAAAGCCATTTCCTCCACACCAAACTCTTTATTTAGTTGACAAGAAACTTGGGCCTATTAACACTCTTCACAGTTGCTACTCCTGGATCCGGATACCTACAAATCAGATAGCTCCTCTGGGTCTAAGTTAGCCCCTGGTCTGGAAGAAGGGAACATCTTCACACCCATGGAGAAGAGGCTGTTGCCAGTCTGCCCACACCTCTGGGAAAGCAGAATATGCTCAGTTTTTATATCAGCAACTTTCTCAGTACTTTTTCCTCCCACTGGAGGCAGAGAAACATACCGAGTAGGAAAGAAATCCTAATTTTCACAGGATAGCAGCAACAGCCATGAAATCTCACTTGGGCATGGTGCAACACAGGAGTAAAGGCTCCTACTTCTTAGCCCATATTTATGAAGTAATGCAGTTCTCTCCAGTCTGCAACTCACTTTTTTTTTTTTTAAAGCACAAATTCAAGACCTTGTATGAACTTCTAAAACCAAAAACTTACACTTCCCAGTAAAAAGCAAATTTCTGTCAGTGCTTTCTTTGTCATCTCTTTTTTTCGAGGAAATGTAATGGTGACATATACTGCATACGTAAGGCACTCAAAGCAAGTATGAGTACGATAGACATGAACCAAGGAGCACAGGGAAACTTTATAATACTAGTTTACTAGATACTTATTAAAATACAATAAAGTTTTTTTGCATAAATCTGTTGTTTCACAAATCTGACTTTAAAAAAAGAGCAGCTAGACTTTGTGGTATTGCCACTGATTAGCTCTCATCTTCTCCATTGAGAAGAAAGGTTTAACTTCAAATGTGTACTTACCTCTTTATCCAGTCTCCACTTGGCTGGAGACTGATCTTTTCTGATGTCCATATTCATCTATTACATATGGGTTCCACAAGATCAACTTTAACTTTCCTGCTAGCCAGCCAGTCAGCTGTCTGTCAAATTTTGTTCACACAGAAAATTCATCTTTTATTTACACAGAAGTCCATTGTTCTGATCGCCTCCACACATTCCCAAACTTTTCATTAAGAAAAAGTCAGTTTGCTCAACCAGTGAGCAGGGATGGACACTACAGAGAGATCTGAAGGCCATTTAGAAATCTGTTCTCAGATAGACTCAAACATTCAATTCCTAGAGATCCAGTCCCAGGAAAAGGTATGAATGTCTTACTCTGCTCCCAGTTTCCAATACACCTTCTTTCAGAGGAAAGCTTTATGACTCTTTCCCCAGCACATGCAAGTTCTAGGGGAAGGGCAATATACAGCAGAACAGATGCTGTAGCAGGAGTGTGTTTACATGAAGCTGCTGACAGCAGATGCAAGCTTGTAAAATTAGCCAATAAAAATACCAGCATCACTGTTTACAATTACTCTGAGCAAGATGGGCTGCCAGCAAACTGGAAATTACATCACACTAGCATGCCAGATTAGAGATGCAGCATTTGGCAAAGGATCATAACTTCCAGATCATAAGTGGGAAACTCATTCAAGTAAAAAAGAGTCGACCAAGAACTGCCCAACTGCCAACAGAAGAACTGCCTCAGTCCTTCTTGTTTTTACCTTCCAAAATGATTCTGTTCAGAGCTAAAACAAAGGGCTACTGAAAAAATAAAGAACCAAAAGTACTCTAACTAAAAAGCTATTTGTTATTAGCTACTTAAATCCTTTTTTTATTCTATTGTCCTGACAAAGCTAAAGTTTTTATAGAGCAGGAAGCTGTTACTCAAAGCATTGCCATTACTTTTTCCCATCAGAAATGTAACTAAGGTTGATTTTAACGCAAGTTGCTGTTTACAGCTTACCTATAAAGATACAAGGATATTCAGAAAGGCTCTTCCAGAAGGTCAGGAGAACACTGAAATTCTGCCTCATTAATTATAATTAGAAAATCTGAACAACTCAGAGTGTTATTCATAACAATATGTAAAGAAATGTTAGTACCAGTATCTAGTGTAAATCGACTGAAAACTTTTTTTAAAAAAATCAAGATTTTATTTTTAAATATAACTCCAATTATAGTCAGAGCAACAACCTTACATTGCACCAACTAAGCAAAGTTTAGAAGTCTATTTGCCTGCCCTTTTCTTTATTTCCCTCTGTTAAGAAATATGAGCCCTCTCTAAAGAAAACCTTAATTAAGAGCTTTTACAGCATTCTAAACAACAAAAAAAAACACCAAGAAAAAGAGAATAAAGTGGTAAAGAAAGTGATAAAACTCAAAGATCAGTCTAAGCACAAAAACATCAGGTTTGTTATTAAGGTCAGAAAATACATTTATTTGTACTTCATAGATGCTAATAGATTATCAATAACACCTGTGATCTTTTTACAGGCACACACAGTGGGTTATTAGTTAAAACAGTTTAGTTATTAAGAATGCTATAAACATAACTAAAATTAACTAGTTATACTCTATAATAGAGAACTACTTTTTAATTGGTTACAAATACTTTTCTATAACATATCTACAAAAGTTACAGTATCATTTCTATAGTACATTTCTATTCTACCACAGAATCACTCTTCCACGTTTTGAATAAGCCTATAATTAACAAATTTAAAAAAAGGAAAATGAGAAGAACCACCATATGCAAATTTAATAAGCCTCAGGGCCTCAAAAAAAAACAACAAAAAAAACAAAAAAACAACGAAACCCTTTTGTAGTACATTAAAACAACAAACAAACACATCCCAATCAAACCAACAACAGAAAAAATATATAGCAATAAAGTAAAACACAACTAATACCCTTTTTTACAAAGCACAGACCTTAGGGCTGCACCGAAGCAATAAATAGTTTGAGACTTCCCCACCTGTGTCCAATCTGCAGTTAGTCATTAGAGTTCTAAAGGCGGCACGTGGAAGCGCTCCCACTATTCCGTCTGTGAGCGTGGTAAGAGGGGGCTGTGCTCTCGGGGAGTCATTGTGTGCTTTGGGAAAATTGGGGTGCTTACTTTGTTAACTTAAGAGGCTATTTTGGATTGCTTGTTTGATTTGGTAAGTAAGGTTGCTGTTATTCAGCTTCTTGTGAGGGACTTCAGGTGTAGCAAGCTACACGCCTTGAAAACTTCCAAGTTGTGCCTTTTGTTATTGAAATGTAGGCTTTAGGGTGTTTAGAGACTTCTATAAAGCATTTTCGCTTGCTAAGCTCGTCAGCTTATTTTCTTGTAAGTAACGCTTTGTGTTTTTTCTTAAGCAGTTGCTGCAAAGTGTAGGTTGGAGCTACTCAGGTGTGTTGGTGAACTCTGGTTTTCAGTTACGTGTACGTTTAATGTTAACTATTAAGGAGTGTCTAGGCTTTAGGAGGTAGAGGAAGCTTTTCTTCAATATGGTAACAAATAACCTCTTCTGTTTTCTCAGAGAAATAATTTACTAATTTTTTCTTTGAGTTTCTCCTTCACTTCTATGTTTCATATGAATTGTAATTTTCTTCCTATAAGATGCTGGTCTCAGCTTCTGGTACATAAAAAATGAGCTGTTGAGAGATGAGCTTCGGCTGTTTTTCCCTTTTGTAACTATTTGAGAAGAGGGGCCAAAATAAATTAAAGCTTTAAGCTTTTCCTAGGGAGTATAATGCCTGATTGTTTCAGCTGGGTTAGTTAAGCTTTGCCTGCTGGGTACAGGTGAAAATTCTGTGTGATTCAGTGCACCATGCACAGCTGTGCATGCATTGATCTAGTTTTGCTTCTCTGCTGAAGTAAATGCTGAACTTAATATTGTGGCTAATTTTGCTAATGTATGTAAAGAAATTTCAGATGCACAAAACTAGGCATACGCAAGGAACTATGGAAAAATGACTTGGTCCTATAATAGAAAATGGATGGTTTCTCTAATGCTGTGATAACTGTGTATGATGTGTGTTCTTTTCTGTTTTCCCCACCCAACCTCCTCCCCCCCTCCCTGGGATCTAAGGATTTCAATTGTGCTCTACCTGTGAACTGGTGTTTGAGTGCATTACTAAAGGAGTCCTTCTGAGATGTAGGTGCTTGTACTTAATAGGCTAAATGGGCTATTTAAATCCTTGATGATATGTTAACACTTCCTCTCCTGGTTAAGATTCTTGTGTATTAAACAAGGACTGCCAATGAGACTTCAAATATGGTCTTTACTAAATAAGAATGCAGATGCTTCTCTTACAATTGCACAGTACTAAACAGCTTTACTCTTGCTGCTAGTATGCTTTTTGAAGTCTGTTAATAGTGTTTAACTCTTTCACTTTGCTTTGTTCTGTTAACCTGGTTCACAGTCTAGAATATGCATTGTGATATTTGGCTTTGTGAAGCCTCTATAGATTCATATCCTACTCTTTCTATGCAGGAACTTTCTTACTGGGCTCCCTAAGGGCTTTTACTGTGTTAACAGTAACTGTAAGATGCCCTCCTTCGTGAGTTGTATATTCCTAGGGGAGGGGCAAGTGGTATGTACATGGGAAGAATGGGACAGCCCAGCCTGAAGAGCCCAGGCAGCCATCCCTGCCTTCCAATTTTTGAGTGTTTGTGATACCTCAGCAGGAAAAAGTTGTCTTTGGCAAAATCCAGGGTTTGCAAAGTTGGTTGACAGCCTTTCCATTGCTATAATAGGATATATGGTAGTATTGCAGTAGTGATGGACTTGCCTCCCCAACTGTATGTCAATGTTCAATGGAGAGGATGGGCACAGGAAATACCCCTAAGACCCTTTTGAAAAGCTAATTCCTTTACTGTTGAGTTTAGAGTATAAGTTGTCCCAATAGAAAATTGGGGAATGCTTACAAAAAGCTGTAGTATTGGTGTATACCTGAAGGTAATATGTAAGATCTACATGGGTGATTTTTGGTGCCTTTAACCCGTGTAATGTGCAGTATGTATGACAATCTTCACTAGAAATGCTTGTTCCCCTTGGCAGGTTTAACTTGATGTAATTCCTGACCTCATCTTTGACAATTTCACTTTTCTTGCTGGTGATATTTCCATGGTTTTTATTTCCAAAGGACTATGTCCTATGCTAATTTGTAGAAGCTACTGTAGTGGGAAAAGTAATTGGTGGGATAGTTTTCTTTCAACATACAACTGCCATGGCCAGTTGATTTCGATGGCTTCTCTATTTTGTATGTTTTTCTTATTCATACTTGCGCTGTATCTGATAGTAAATGTTGTCTATCAACGACATTATTAAGAATTAACTTCTGATAGCAAACTGTTAAGATTGCACTTGTGTTTTTCTTAAGAAATACAGATAATGGAGTTGGCTCATGATATGCCAGATATTGTAAAAACCTTGGAAAATGGCTCGTGTCTTATGAGCATAAAGTCTGAGGCTTGCTGCAGATCACCACCAACTCTCTCCTTCTATTTAGAATTGGGCATATTAAAGCCATTAGAAAAGAGTATGATTTCTGTCTCTTTAGATGACTAGTAAAAAAAAATCAGGTAATACTTGTCAAGTAAACTATGCAATATGTATATGGGGATGGTAAAGTTATTTTTTTAGCCAAGATTCTGCTTCTCACTTCAAGGCCTGCCTGGCTCTACCTGCCAATATTATATTTAACTGTCCATCAAGGGACCAGAGTAGCATAAGTCCAAGGCAGAAGTGATCAGGTAGTTGTGTTGGTGTGTGTGACATATGACAGAGCTGTTCCCACTTTCTGGAAGTGGGGTTGTTATGTGGCTGGTATTCAGTTCTTTGCTTTGCAGATGAGATACAAGTTTGCTTTGTAGATGAAATACAAGTTGCCTTCATTGTGTTTGTGCTGTATTGGGTCTTTCTTAAATAATTAGTTGCAAGTATTTCCTCCTGTTAAGCTTCTGATTTCCTCTTGTTTTCATAGCACTTTGCAGTCTGGCCTCAGGGCAAAATATTCATTACGCTGCATTTCAGATAGTGTGAATGCTCATGGGTTTTCCTCAAACTATTCTCCATCTTGGGGAAAACTGGTAGCTGCACAACATGCTTCTTGGTGGAGTAAGAAGCTGTTGGCCTTGGTTTAAGAGGTTTGCCTGAGGGAGATGTTGCTTTGGTAATTCATTCCCTTCCAATCTTCCATACTGAAATTTTTGCACCTCTAATCTGTTGCAGAAGAGGCTAGAACTTTAATATTTCATTCTCATTTCTCTGAGCTATTTGAACAAGAGGTAACTTCTGTCTAGCGATTATTGCATAAATAAGATAGCTTATACTTGTCCCAAAAGCAACATGTGGCTAAGAACTCAATGCAAACTTGACAGCATTTAAATGAGGCACCATCAATACCATTCAAGGGTTGCTGGCCTCCCATAGTGTACAGAAAAATAAGTTGCAGCTCAGAGCTGAAGTTTAGATAATCTCATTAATATTGAACTGCAAAATAGTATGAGAAATTTGACTTAGTAAGGCAAAGGCAACTAATTAAACAAACGTATCTGGGGTTCTTGACTCCAAAAAGTAGAAGATGACTGAAGGTGGATAGAGAAGATGAAAGTATTTCGTATGTTTCTCTTGATTATGCTGTTTTGTATTCCTGACCTGTCTATACTTCTGTTTGGAGAACAGTTCTAGATTTTCCAAGTGTTTGCTGTGCAAAGTTAAGGCTGGAAAAGGAGTCAAATGCAGGGCCTTCTTGAATAGTACTCGTTCTTCTGAAATCTTCAGCAAGAGTTTAGCTGCCAGTTTCTTTTCTGATGTATCTTGTTTGCTGCTTGAAGCAATGAAGGACTTGCCTCTTTTTGCAAAGTTTTTTAATACAGGGGAAATTAGTAACTTTTCTTGCTATTATGAAGCATCGTATGCTTAAAATAGACAACTTACTGTCTGTTCATTATTAATGTAGTAAATTCTAATGGTTGTGTCAAATGTATTGGCATTTGAATCAAGTGCTTGAAATTTATTTAGTGAATTGACTTGATGGATGATAACTGGTGATACATGCTGAGTTGACCTGTGTGGTGATAGGGAAGGAGTGTAAATTGAAAGTGCTCCTGTTTTGGAGATGCTGACCTCTTGGTCCTGTTGTGAGGGTACAGTAGCACTTGGACTACCCGTGGCTCAGAGTATGCTTTGTGACTCCACTGTATTTGATTTTGATGTCCATGCCATGAATTAAGGAACATGTGGAATTTTTGACAATGGCCCTCTTGGTTATATGGATGAGGGGCTAGAGATAGTGTGCTCTTAATATTCAATCTTGTGCTCTGTTTTGCAGAGCAGCAGTAGCCTGCAAGCAGATACTGCATACAATGAACTTAGGAACTCCAAAGTAAAATATGAATGAACATCTTGTCTTGCTGTGCTGTTCGTACAGACTTTGGTCATAGAAGGTGATTTAAGGTGCAGGGATCTAGCCCTTGGTGGAGCACTGCAGAAGGCAGTTAAACCTTGCAAATGTATGTTAAAAGGCTGTGTCGTGGGTTGTCAAGGATAATGGCTTGCACAGCACAGGCAAGCTGCCAATAGCCTGGTGGCTGCCACAGGCTGGTGTGCAAGTGCAACTGCAGGACATAATTGTTAAGTAAATGAAATGCTTCCTATGCTCTTCCTCTTTTAAAGATAGATGCTAATCCCTTGAAATGTTACTGACCAATCAGGTGTTAGATGCTGTACATAGGTAGAATGAGATGCACTTGAAGTGAATTCCTTGTTAACTGTGATCATACAACCCAGCAGCACTGCTGTACCCCGGTTTTAATGCAAGACAGCAGGGTTCTAAAACTTATAAGAAAGCTTGTGTTGTATTAGTAGCAATCCTGTGCCTTGTCTTAAACATATTGGAGGTATCGATAACATGATAGAACAGATTGTGACCCTCTCAATTTGAATGGAATTCTTGCAAAGTCAGGTTCTAGCTAGGTGCTTGTAATAGTGTTCTTAGCAATCACATTAATTATCCATGATCATGCTGTGTAGAGGAAAATTGTGCCCAATACGTAATTTCCTTCAAATGTATGACTATATCATCGTCAGCTGGTAATGTGGGTTTTTAATTGTAGGTGGAGAAAAATCTTGCCTACTTGTCTCCCTGCTAGTTTCCTTTGTCTGCTAAAATTGGATCTTGACATATCTGCTTCATTGGAAAAAACTACTGAACTGACAGTTGAAGAAATACAGGTGGATGTGAAAGTTACGTGCCTCAGGCAAATGATAGCTTAATTTGCTCTTTCATGAGTGAATAGGTCTGTCTTGCAGGAATGTATATTTATCTACTATCTTTGGTAGTAGATTGAGGCAAGATAATTCATCTTCATTCATTAAATCAATGTGAGAATGTATTCAGAATAGGCTGGCATGTCATCTGTTGTACTCAGGGTGGTTTGACTCGTAGTGGAATAATGTTGATCATAGTACAGCTGGGCTCTGATGTTAATGCATGCAACTTATCTCAGTGAATTTAGCAATTTGTCACATAAGTGGTAAGATAGAGACCTGTGTCAAAGGCACACCAGAGAAATTTTGCATCCTCGTGAAGCTTATGCTTCTACTTCACCTGTGGAGACTGACATCAGAACAATTGTGAGCAACAACACAGCACCTGTGGCTGAGGTTTTCCAGAAGCTTTCACCTGCTAGGCAGGTATATGGAAGCCTGGGCTTTACCAGAAGACTGAGTACAAAAATGTTTTGTCCTTTACAGAGGGATTTTAGGGAAGCCTACACTTCTGGACCAAACTGTGCAGCACCTAAGGAGGGTAAATAATCCTATAAGTACTTAAATCTGTTTTTCTATGATAAGCTAAGTGATGATAAGTTCAAGGACTGCTGAAAGTTGGAAACAAGGGTCACAAGGTGATGTCTGGATGATCTTTTCTTTTGCAGTATAGTGACTTTCCTTCCTAAGGATTTTGCTTAAAAAGTTGCATCTTCAGGCATGAGATGGGCCTATATGAGGCTTAGGGACAGGAAAATGACATCTTTTCACAGGTCAAGATGCATCTTCTACAGGATTCACAGCAGTGTTGAAACTGCCTGAAATGTCTTGACCAGACTCAAATGTTCCATCTGTTCCTGCATGTTCCATTTTACTGGGGTCATAGATAATCTTATTGGCTGAAATCACATGGAGTAATTCCTGCAAAGTTTGAGGTTTTATCACTTGTTTTTTTTCTATAGAATGGTAGAAAATGACCATAACTCATCCTCTGATGTGGGTTGATATCTTTGAGTACCTGTAACTTAAAAGTTAATCATGATGTCCTATTCTCAACTTCATAGAATAACCTGAGTTGAAAGGAACCCATGAAGGTCACTGAGATCACCCAAAATTCAAACCCTATGTCTGAGAGTGTTGTTCAAGTGCTGCTTGAACTCTCACAGCTTGGGGCTGTGACCGCTGATGTGGGCAGCCTATTCCAGTGCCCAGTCATCCTCTGAAGAACCTTTTCCTGAAATCGAAATCCTGACCTTCCAGCTGTCACAGCTCCATACTGTTCTCTTGGGTCCTATTGCAGTCATCAGAGATAAGACATCAGTGCTCTTTGAGCAACATCAGAAGCTGAAAGTAGTAGGGAAGGAAGCCAAATACCTGGGGAGATGTGCTTTGCTTTTCCAGGAAGACTGCAGTTAAGGCTGCCTGGCAACTTTAATTTGGCCAATTTTGTATATGAAGCATCAACAGATATCCAAATACTATCTGATTTCTGCCATAAGCCCCTACTTCTGTTATGATACAGAATGAACTTTCTCTGTGCCTTTGTCAAGGGTAGACAGCTGCAAGGACCTTTGTTTCAGTGGCCTGAATACAGATTACCCACCTGACATATGTCTGCTGGAGACATGAGGATCTGACCCTCAGAAGTGATGAATTTTCAAAGCTGAGGCTGAAGTCAATGGGAGCTCTCTTAATTAGACTATATCGTAATATGCATACACAGTGCTTGCTTTTGTGATTCTATACATCTTGCTAGTTTTCTGAAAGCACACCAGATGGCCTCAATTGCATTATTTTGATGTGTGGCTTTTGGTCAAGCTGAACTTCCTTGTGGCTGTACCAGCTGCTCATCCAGCTCCTGCTTGGAAATATGTTGTCCATGTTATGGCTTCACCTTGGGAGAGATGGAGCTTTGGCTTGGCTGAAGGCTTGCAGAGGAGCTTATTTGACAGCGGGGAAAGGGTGACCTGATATCTTGTTTCAGACCCAGACCCTAAAAGGATATATTTTTCCTGTGGTCCGCTGTTTGACTCCTGGTGTGGTCACACCAGATGACATGGCCAAGCTCTTGTGTGTCCTTGCCAGCCCTTTTGCTTGCTGGTTGGTCCTGTCCTTGCTGACAGGCAGCTACTCTAACATCATGTGCTGCTGCATGGAGGTTCCTTAGTTCAAGTCCAGCTGATCTGCCAGTTTTGCACTGTGACTTGAAACTATTTTCAGCCTGTAATTACTACAATGAAAATACCGAAGAAATTGATTCCTTATATTCCTCACATTATATTACTCTGGATTTCTGTCTAAGTGCCAAGGGGTTAAATATGATTCATGTAATCTACTTTCTCACTAATCATTTATTCAATTACCTATTAGAACTTGAGCAAGAAAGACCAAAAAAGGAAAGAGGAGGCCAACCCACAGTGTATGTTCAATAAAATGCTACAATCAACATCCAATCATTAATTATCTAATCAGCATTCTCTAAGTATTTTAGCCATAATCTCATTACTATAATTAATTGCAAGAATCATTTTGTAAACAGCACAATAAAAGTATATGCAACATAACAGCACCGAAATTAAATCTAAATCCCAGAATGAATAACAGAGAAATCTGGAAGATATTACTAAGAGGGTGTCATTAAATAAGATCATATTTCAATGTCAAAATCTGGTGGGCTATTTGTGCTATGGGAGTAAATCAATAGTGTTGCATTGGAAAGACTGGGCCAAATCCACTTTGGTGCAATTAATCACAACTCCATTAAAACTCTGAGGGATGGAGGAGAATTAGTAAAAAAAAAAAAAAAAATAAAAAAATCTTGTAGTTAGTGGGACTGGCAGAGCTTCTCCAGTTAGCTAACTTTATGTCTAATAGTTAAGGTTGTCCAAGTGCCTAATGGTATAGGAGAGCTAGTCCTTTTGCTCTTAATGGTGAAGTTGTGCTTGACTTTTGCATGTTGTTGAACATCATTGTTTTTGCAGTCCTGCTCTTATGGTAGTGATAGTTCTGCTTTGCTTTTTTCCAGCTGCTTCTAGAATAAATAATCAAATGATGCAGACAGATCCCCACAGATACCTGCTGGGCTTACAGCAAAGGTATTTTATGACTATCAGGATTCTACATCTAATATTCTAGCAGCACAATGGTACTGTCTTTGTTCTTACCAGCCATTTGACTGTGGCAAGTATTTTGTCATATTTTTCCCTCTTTTCATTTATTTTTTCATTATTTTTATAAGAATCAACACCAGGATTCATTTAAAAGCTATAACACAATATATAAAAGAGCCCCAACAACCATAGCGTTCGTTGTGTCATTGATTCTTTCTGAGAAGAATTCCCTGCTGACTGCAGTAGGGAGTTGCTCAAAGATATTGGTAGTGTGTGTTCCTGTCCCTCTATAGAGGACTTAAATTAAAAACACAATACCTTTTAGTAAAAAAGATCTGTGTGGAGTGCATTAGCTTGAGGAAAAGAACAGGATTGTATAAAAATACACATACACTGTATGGGAATTGTTGAATCATGGCCTGAATCTCTGTTTGATCATCTGATGTGAGCACTGAGTCAGCCCTGGGAGCACAGGTGAAGGCAATTCAGCTGTGTGACCGGAAGGGGTGGAGCCTGACTGCACCTCTCCTAGACCCCATTTAAGGGCTGACTGCCACTGAGGAAGGATCTCTATCAGGAGATCGCTCCTCATGGAGTGTTTTGTGAGCTTACATCACTGGTGAGCACTTCTCATGTATCTCTGATTATCTTTTCCAATGTGATAATCTTACCAGCCTAACTTCTCTGTGTACTTATTGATCATACAATACTATACAATGTCTGTATGCTTATTGATCTTACACACACACATACTCTCACAAGTGGGCAGACTCTAAACAACCAACTAGAGAAAAATGAATGTTCAGATGGGTGCTGAAACATAAATGCTTTCCACCTCTTCCTTCTGAAACTGGCAGAGTACTGGCTAACCAGAGCTCCTTGGGGGTGATGCCAAAAGAAGTACATCTGGTAGCCAGTATGGGGAAGCTCTTATGCTTGGTGCTAAAAGCAGCATTTAGTCTACTTGAATTCACTGACAAAGGTCCAGATTTTTAAAGGAAGACTTCCAAGCCTGATCTTGCCTTGTAGTTGGCGTGGTACTGTGCCAGTATGGGTCAGGACGTGCACTGGAAGGCTTGCTATGACATTTAATGTATTCATCAAGTTCCTGAATCCAGAGCATCCTTTAAATTCTCTGTCAAAGGAAACTCTATAGAGGAAATGCAGAATGCCTTGTTAATTCAGTTTTTAATGATGAATACCCTGTGGCTTTCTCTTTGATAATCACAGTTTGCCTCCATGAGTAGGTCATACCTTTTTTAGCTCACTATGCCCCTTAATAAGACTGCAAATGCCTCCAGGTAAAACTGAATGTTAGCCAATTCTGTAGATGAGAAGAAGGACCTAGAATACAAAAATGGAGCTCTGGTCAGTGCCTGTTTTGCAGGTATACCAAATGTGGAAATGCAACTGAGCCAGAGAACTGCAATTTGTTGTGACTGAGAGTTGTTTTAAGTCACTGACTAATTTTTTTAAAAAAGATCTAAATGTTCTTCAAGTATTTTTGTCTTGGAAGGACAATTCTGATGTTTTATAGAGTCAGCCTCATGTTTAAATTAATTTGTCTTCAACAATGCCCTACTACATTCAGCAAGTATATTTAAATACCAGGATTAAATTAAACTATTTTTCTTTCTAGTAAAAAATAAAGTGCTCTAGCTATATGAATTAATAACTTCCAAAGTAATAAATATTAACTTATTCTAAGACACTTGCATAATATTTTTCTGCTTTTGGACCTTTAGATGATTTTTACATGTATTTGTTATGCTGCAGAGATGGCATGGAGGTGCCTACAGCTGTTGGACTGTCACTCAATCTATACTACACCTCATTGTGCCCAGGAGGGGTACATCTATGTCTCAGGCTGTGTGAGGATGCCAAGACTCTTCACAGGACCAAGGCATTGCTCCACTTCTACTGAGTCCTTGGTAAGTAAGGCTGAGAGGGGAAAGACTTTCTGCCAGGGAAGCTTTGGTATGTGCAGAAGCTCTTCAGTCACTTCCAGAGTTTTGTTGGAGTGGGCACCTGTGCCCTGCTGTGCGTACCAGGGCACTCAGTTTTGAAGGAGAGAGAATGCTCTTCCTGTGGGCCATTTGCTGGCTTGGAGTATGTGGTCTGGAAAGCATCCATTGTTATATTAAACTGCTTGCTTCTCTGCAGAGTGTGGCATTAAGTGATTTTTAAGGTTTGGGTGTTTAGGAAGGTTTTGGAAAACATTAGCTGTCATAAAATGCAGTGTTTTGTATTGGAGATGGGTATTACCTTCCAGGTAGCAGTAATAGCTATTTTTTCCCTCAATGAATTAGATGGCACTTTCCATTGGCTTTAATCCTGACCCTCAAAGAATAGATTTTACCATCTGCATAATAACTGAATTTGGGAAATAAGCTTTGGAGGGAATAGTAGATGCATCATCTGTCCACGCGGGATTATTAAACTGAAACAGCTACGTGGTATTTTGTCAGTTGGCTCCCATCTTCAATTTGAAATCCAGACAGCTCAGTTTCTCCATTTACAGCTTTGAATATACTCAGGGAACTAATAAACTGAAATGACAGATGCAGAGGGATTACAGGATATCAAGCAATATTTTCCAAATGGGGTAACAACTGCTATGAAAAAACATTCTGTTGTAATAATGAAAGTTATCTTTTTACATCTTGTGCTTGCTGGACTTGAATCACCAAAGAGATGAGAATTTCTCCTGCAGATAAAACACTCAGTAAACCTGCTGTGGGGTGTTTGCCAGTAGTTTTCACTCTGGATAACAAATGTAAATAAGCACTTTGCTATTGCATTGGGAAATAATGGCTATAACACCTTGCTGCTTAGTCAGACTTCAATCTTTTGCCTCTCTGGAACTTTACCCTTTTACTGTAGCTGTATGAAACTAATGAGGTTTTGGTCAGTCTTTGAGGCACTCTGGGGCTGCGATGGAGTTGCTGAATTGTCTGTCTGTACTCTTTCACAGGTCTCTCTGAAGCATGGGCTGCAATTGGGGAACAATTGGGTGTGTAGAGTAGTTGCTTCAGAAGCCCCCATGGGATTTAGGACTCAGGAACCCCTGCTGCAAACAAATAAAGGCTGAGGCTTGGGCCATCTGAGAAGAGTTCTTGTAAGTCAGAGGTGCTGCGGAAGTCATTTAGCAATAGCCCTATGGCAAGTGTGTGCAGAGGAAAAGCATTTTAGCACTGAATTATTTGGGGGTGTAAGTACTTTAAATTTGCACTAGAAGCCTTTCCTTCTAAGCATTTTAATCTTAGAGCAATGCTAATCTTAAGATCTCAAAACAAGAATACTGCTTTACTTTCATTTGCTATTTGAAAAGCATTGCTACTTGAAGAAAAACTTTCAGGCATAATTTTAAGTACTTAACAGCATTGTGTTAATAGTCATTATGAAGAGAGATGACCCCCAAATACATCATGTATTTTCCTCAGTGTCTGATTCTCAGCCAGTGACAAATTATAATACAGTTTAGTAATACTGCATAAAGGAATTCAGGAGCACTTGACAGAATACACACAAAATTGTATGGTTATATGTGATGTGTAATATAGCACAGAATTTTGAGTCTCATAGATGCTGTGACTCCTTTCTTCAAGATTTACTTGTCTGGCAGTTTTGAAGCTGTGTTTATCTCTGTGTAATGGCTGCAGGCGTCTCTGTCAAAGAGGAAGGTGAATAGGCTCTAGAATCAGCTTGGACAATTTGCATGTGTTTCTGGTATGTATGGTGTGTTCTCCCACAGTTTTCAGGATGATTGTGTCTATTTATCTTTCTCCAGAGAAAATATCCATCTTTTGGATGGAGAGAAACTGTGTTCATGCAGCAGAAATAATAGGCAGGCAAAGCTGTGACTTGCAAGTGGTTTTTGCAGTGTAATTGATTTCCAAATACTTGGTCATTATTTAGGAATCTGTGGGTATTTTCTTGTCTCTGATTCAGATTGTTTCACCTTCTGTGAGTATTCTGCTTATGCAAGTAACATGGAAAGAAATTCAGGGCTTTCCTCAGGTATCTGAGCTCCACTTGCTGCAGTCATGTGTGCCAATCATAGTCTTGCCTGCATCTGAATTGACCAATTGAGCATCAGAGGTAGAGGTGGGGCAGCTGGGACCTCTATCATACTGTTCAGGTAGTGTATATTGTGTGCTTGAAGTGCCATTTTGTATGGAGATGTGCAAATGCTCTGTTACCTTGGTCTTATATTAGGCTTTTTAACAAATGAGTGAACTGTAGTCTTGCTATTCTGCCGTAAGTGTCATTCACTCATTTAAGAGTCAAATTTGGAGACCTGTTTAGTTCCCAGAACAAAAAGAAATAGTTTGCCCTGCAGTAGTGGATATATAATATTCTCTATAACTTGTCTCTATTCTTCTTGAGGATGTTTTTCTGGAGAAAATCCCCTCTTAAGAGATTCATAAGCTAAAGCATTTTAGATTTTCTTTTGAGTTTCAGTCTTATCTGGGGATAGCATTTTAGACTTGGTCACAGGTGTGATGTGTGGATGGTGAGTATCTTAGTTGAGATGAAGACATAACTGAACATATCACTGCTGTCCTTTGTTTCTGTCCCATCCTATTTAGCTTTCTACACATATGGACATGCAGTGTTGGTACAAGATCACAAGACATGCTTACTGAGCTTTGGTCCACACTGTTGAGGGTGAAATGGCTGCCTACTCAGCTGATGAATAATGGGATTCTTAGAATCTCTGACAAACACTGAACAGTTGGTGGTGGGAGAAGTGGCTTTTTGTTTCCAAACAGCTAGAAAAATTTGAAGGTTAGTGTATTGTGCCTTGGACATTGCTCTTGAACTCTTAAAGCTGAGATGTGTTGTGGTTCGTGAGTCATAATCTTCCCAGAGACTGGTGACAAGAGGACTACAAGGGAATCTGTACAGGAACGTGTGCTGCTGAACTCCTCTATCTATCCTTTGGAAAAGGGGGTGGAACATGCTGGCAGCAGATTTGACCTCAAGTTGGTGGGATGAATAATAAAGCCCAAGCGCAAGGCTGCCATGCAGTGGGCCCAAGGCACTTTGGATTGGTTGCTGGGGACCTTATGTAATTCAGCAAGCATGAATGCCAAGTCCTGTCTAGCAGAGCATGAGTCAGTACAATGTGAGCATGGCTAGATTTTTGTACAGCAAGGTTTCAAGTTGTTCATAGTAATTATCTCAAATTCATAGGGCAATAATAAGAGCAGTGCATGACCTCTAAGGGAGCAGCCAGAAAGGGCCTCAGGGTTCTAGGTGTTATCCAGTCTTGTGCTCTGGCAGTGGAAAGAGGCTGCTGACATCCTGGGCTGTTTAAGAGCACTGGCAGCAAGTGGGAAGAGCTGACAGCCTCCTCTCCTCCCTGCCTGATGAGCTGTGGAACCTCCTGGGAGGAGGTTATTAGGGGCTTCCCTCTTTTTTGAAAACTACTTGATATTTTGCTGTGATGAATATGTGCTCCAGAGGCACTCAACCCTGGAGGAAATTACCCCCAGGTCAGTCCTCTGACTTGTTTCTGCTGCAGACCTTAAATTAATCCTTTCTGGGGTGCATACAACAAACTGGGGAACTGGTATTTTATTGCACTTGTGGCCAGTATTTGAATTTCTGTTTTCTAATTTGGGTATCTCTTCTCAAACACTGCCAGTGTAAAGTTAAAGCTGTCTCTGCCTTTGGTTTTAATCTGTACTTGCAATAAAGCTTTTAAGAGCATAGTGTCATTGAATCTGGTGACCACTCAGACATCTCTATCCATCACTTTTCTTTAGAAGCATGGCACAGAATCTGTTATACAATGCATATAACGAATATAGACCAATTTCAGCTCTGCTACAGCAATATTTTTCTTAAACAAGATCCGTAGCCTGTTAATGTTAAATACTAAATGCAAATATGAGAAAAATCTGCTTTTTATAGAGAAGATTATTGATTTCTTGGCTTTAAATATTAGGTAAGACTAATTTCTCACACATGAATTTGAAGTTTTTGTATTGCAGAGAAGCTTGCAATCCTTAACACCCTCTCCATTCCCTGCAAACATTTAGAACAGCTATTTTCTCTTTCAGATGACAATTTTCATTTCAAGCAGGCTACAAGAGGTCATTTAGCTAATTTATGTGGAGATGAGGGAGGGCTGGTTGCACAGGCTTGAGAAATCAGGGAGATATGTAGCAAATAAGACTGCAAAAATAGTTGATGAAGTGCCATTGCTGTCAGCATTTGCAACTGTAGATTAAGGTGTTCACATCCTAATTTAGCCTTCTGCTTGAGGCACACCATTAACCTTCTGACAGCTAGCAAAGTGCATGCACTGTGGATCACCTGATCATTTTTTCCCCAAAATGTTGACTGTTTAAGTGCTGCAGAAGTGTTAAGGCTTTCTGGCCAAAGGCTCCAGTTCTAATTTTAAACTAAACTGATTACATGAAGACATAGAGCTAATGCTATTAAAAGGGACAGTGTGTTGTCTGTGAAATACAGACAACATTCTCAACTATTGTCACACACATCAGCAGCTTGGCTTCTTCTCTCCAAGCTGCATTTCAGCAAACTCCAGAATAATAAAAATTCAGACCATGTTATCTTCTATGACTAATTCTCCTGCTTATGCTGTGTTATTCCAGGAACTGTGCTCTGCCAATGCCAACACTTGGCACAGATCTTGCTCCAACTCTTGCCCCTCTTTTAAGCACATTTTAACTATCACACATGGGAGATCATGGTGTGTGGGATATTTGTTTTTCTGTGACAATTCTGTGTTGACTTTGATATTTGATAGAGCTCTTGTTATAAACCTCACTTGCATTCATCTTGATATGGGGTGAATAATAATGGAATGCTTTTCTAATGCTGTTCATCAGTATGGTTTACACAGGCTCCCTGATATGTTTTATTTAAATAGTTCATATCCAGCCAGTAAAATGTTTTCATAAAAGCTACACTAAATCCTAGGATTTGACAGGCAGTCTGAAAGTGGGATTCTATCCATGGCTCAGTAAGGTGTGTTGGAGAAATAATGGTTCTGTGGTCTTCTGTACCCAGGCAACTAGGGCTGCACCTTTCTTTCTCCTCAGCTTGTTGCAAGTTGATACCAGGGGTAGATTTTATTTAAAATGATGAGATAAAATGTTTCCGGTGGGATCTGCCATGTAAGCAGGGTAGCTGAAACTATTTCTGGATTTTCTTGTTCCCTGCTCTGAGATGCAGGGATTTGCAGAATATTTTGCTTGATCCTGTCATCATTTTTTCTAGGTGGGAAGAAAATATCACCTTGTTCTTGGAGCTCTCTGATCTTGCTGAAGGTTGCAGCACTCTCCTACTGTGGAGAAGGCTTTATGCAGGGGTGCAAGTCAGAATAGATCTGAAAACTGTAATATTTTTCCAGTTCCTGTGGCAGCCTTTAATCCTGAACTATGACACAATGAATTTTAGTGCGTAGAAGTTCTCACCTCCATCAGGTTTCTGTTTTAACATAAGAACTAGATATTTTCATGAGAAATGATGAGGTGTGCTCCAGGCTGTTTTTCTTAAAAAAAACAAACAAACCACAAACAAACTTGAAATGTATTTGATCTGGATGCAGCTGCTGATGCTTGCTTTGCAGTTTGGGACCTGTGAGGGAGTTGTATCCCTTTGCCTTCCAAGACTGATTTACCTTATATCTGGGTGTCATTCCCTTTTTCCCCATGCTGGGCAGGTGATTTCCCATGTAATGTCCTGCATTGTCTTGGGGTATGTGTGTTTCTCTGTAGTGGTTTGTTGGGTCAGATGAATCCAGGCAGACTCATTGTAATTTTAAGCCTGGTTTTCACTGCCCCCAGCAGTGCTCCTGTGGCTGAATTGCAGAGGCATCAGAGCAGCATTAGGAGAGACCTGTCCCATGCTTAGAGGGTGGTGCTTTCAGCACTCCAGGGTGAGGTATTCTGTGGCTGCTACTGATGGTGGCAACAGCAATAAACTTGGAAAGGAGAAAACCAAAGATAAATGTATGGTTGTGATAATCCTATCGCTGAGAATTATTGGCTCATTCAGTGTGGTGTGAATCAGTCTTGGTTTTCAGTGCTGCAGGTTCCAGTGTTGCAATTCTCTGCTGTTCCCTCTCTCTGCCCTGGAGAGGCGGGGGGAGCCCATTGCTTGCCTAACCAGCCCTGCATGTGAATTCTGAGAGCCAGTATTCCTCAAATGAGAGGGTCCAAACTGTCTCTACAGCACAGTTTAGGAGTGACTGTCAGCTGATAGGAGCAGAGGTGATTTGGAGGTAGACTGGGTGAGTGACAGCTGGCAGAGAAGCTTGTATTTTCAGTGCTGTTGCAATAAGGTCTTAGGAAATTGATATTTTTATTAAAGATGTGGATGTAAAAACAAGCATGACTCTGTGCTGCATTAAGTCACTGACTCCTAGATGCTATGATGGGAGAGGCTGGCTTAGGCTGTCGTTTAGCACTGTTGCAGCATTAGTGTAAATGCAGATTTTGTCTGAAATTTTTAACATATTCAATGAACTGTACTAATGATTACTTAAGTTTATTTCAGGTTGTTGCCTTACAGGTCAAATACATGCTTTGTACTGTACAAGTGGAGTTTCATTTATTGATGAATGTCATGTTTATGAAAAGTAGAAGTTATTTTCCAGTAGTTCAATTGCTTCCAGTAGTTCCAGGAATACATGCTTTTCTTTTCACAGTACCCTAAGATTAATGGGGGAATGGTCTGAAGAGTAGGTAAGTTCTGGACTAGCACTCCATAGGTGGTTTTCAGTGAACACCTTTAGGGGACCTTCAGGTTGAGCTCTATTGTGAGTGATGCTGTGAGCTGCCAGCGTTGTTCCAGAGTAACACAAACCTACAGCAGGAGGTATTTAAGAAAAGAAAGGCAGCATATTCAGATGTAGTAGGAAGAAGTAGAAATCCTTTGTGGAAAGGATTAGAAATCCTTTCCAGCCCTCAGTGAACAGGAACATGTGAGTTCCGAAGGGGATAGCTGCTGCTTGCTGCTGAATGCCTGTACTAACTGTATACACTGTTGGTAAACTCTATGTATTATCTATAAAGAACTGCACCATTCTCTATCATTACTATTTCGTAGCAAGGTGATAAAAACCCTTGCTTAAATCCCCAACCAGCTAAGAATCTTGGTGGAAAGTAGTTATTACAGAGTTTGACTTTTTCTTTTGAGGTATTTCAGCATTGAGTGTGTGCTTGTATTGATTCTGAAGCTGTATTCTCTTCTGTGGACCAGTTGTCTTTTATTGTGAGCTTTGATTTTTTTTTTTTTTTTGCTGTAGGCTTTACCTTTGCGATTTTTTTGGCATATAATTATTTCCAGAACAAACTTCTAGGCACTAGAGCCCATTTTATTTTGTATGGTGCTGGGAAAATGAGGTTCCCTTGCCAGTGATGTGGCATGTTGTGCATTTCACATAATGTATTTGATATAGGCACTAGGACTTGGCTTCACCTGCTTTCTTTGCATTATTAATAGCAGAGTGTGTAGGTGATACAGAAGCAAACCTAATAGGAGAGATGTCTGTCAAGGAAGCAAGATAGGGAAGGAACCATGAAAAACCTACAAATACAGTTCTCATGATAATATGGTCATAGCTCAGATTCTGGCCTGGGATAGAAGATACCAGTATTTCCCAAAGGAGAAAAATAAGTCCTATCTGAAATAACAGATCTCTGTTCTTCTAATGTGCTGTGTTTCTGTTAGAATTTCTTTATGGTTGAAGATTCTATTATACTTTGAGTTGCTCTGATTGTGGATTTGTCTGCTCTTATGGAGCACCATTATAGGCATTTACTGAGGGGGTCATGATAGGAATTCCTCAGCCGTAGTGTCAGGTAACAGTTACTATAGTGATTTTTGAACCACAGTCCCCAATATTTCTTCTGATTGCTAAGGCAATTGGAGGTTAAAAAATGAGTTCAGTACAACATGTACTTGTAAAAAAAAAAATTAGTGATGTTCAAGTTTCACAAACTAGTGATTATCTCATAAATTCATAGGGATAATGAGACTGGCATTTGTACCATTTAACTTACATCAGTGTCTACTTAAGGGTCTTCCATTCTGCTTCTGGCACTACTGTGCAGTACTGCATTTTTCAGGCTTTCAAGGTACTGCATTAGGAGGCAGAGCAGAAACATGGCTTCCTTATAGTAATTTTCTCCCACCTATGTGGCAGAAAGCACCACTTTTCATTTACTGTTATATGCTAATATACTTGTGTAATGCCTACTTAATGCATGTTTCAGCACCCTTGTAGGCCTGCAACTCAGTATTCCTTAT
Source organism: Phasianus colchicus (assembly GCF_987193195.1). Taxonomy (NCBI): domain Eukaryota; kingdom Metazoa; phylum Chordata; class Aves; order Galliformes; family Phasianidae; genus Phasianus; species Phasianus colchicus. Next base: position 32,694,105 of record NC_143439.1, read on the forward strand.
TTTTCTTAATTGTCTCTATCTAACATTGTTTTGCAATTTATTAAGTAACACCCATGAGTCTCAGATAAGATGAGGCCCCGCTGAGACAAATACTGTGCCACTGTGTAGTAGAAGTCTCTGCTTTGACAAGTTTACAGTATAAATCCTGTTCTTTTGATCAGCAATCCACACTGGTCTGCTGTGCTAATCTTTGTTACTTCTGAAGCTGTAAGGTTTCTCATTTATCCTCTATTTGATCCTGTAAATTGCAGAATGAAGTAGCTAGATTGGCAAGATGGTTGAGGTGGAAGGAAGGATTAAAACAGTGGAGATGGAAAAGAAAGTGAGGCCATTTGAGTAATAACTAAATAACTATAGAAAAATGACTGTGGTGATATGCAGTTCCATAATCATGTGATATAGTGAATGGAAGATAGGAGTAGGAGATTGCCTAAGCATTGCCTTAGATGTGCAATTATTTCTGGAATTCTTCACCTGTAATATTTATTCCCTAATCACATAGAAGCCTTCCTGTGCAGTGTACTCAGTAAGTGTGTGGTTCTGGTTTGCTGGGTCAGTTTGCAATGCATGTTTTTGTTTGAAATATCTATAGGTTTCCCCCTAGTTCTGCAGGGAAATCACAGTGTTGCCATGGGCCTGTTTTAACTCAGTCCTGCTATACTTGCAGTTTTTTCTGACTCCATGTATTCTGGGCAGGTTATTGCTGTTTTTGCAGAAGGCAGCTTATGTGGAAGGCTAAACAGATATTTAATAGCAGAGGAAGCTGTATGAATATATGTAACTCAAGTTTTCCATGATATAAATATATGTAAGTGCACTTACGTATATCCTGCATACTCTTTATCTTTTCCTTTTTGAGATCCCATGGGCTAACTTTGAGCGATGTTACCTGCAGAGATGGTGCAATCATCACAGCTGTCAGTAAAGCCTACATTAATGTGTCTTGAAAGTGATTAATGGGTTTTGACAATATCAGTGCATTTCATATTTAATCAGATTATGCATTTGTTAGGAATGGTGCACTCCTAACATCTGCAGTCAGAACCAATGATCTGCATCCAGATCATCAGTTTGGCAGAAGCATGCAGTGTAGTATATGGCAGGTCTTTCACAAGCTAAAGCTATGTGCTACTCATGGTGTTTGTAATATCACAGGTGTTCACTTACAACCTACATGTGTTTCTATGCTTATTATCTCCTGTTTGAAAAACCCACAATGGCAAAGCTTATGGCTTTAAGATGAACTAAACTAAGTGTTTTACTGAAGTAAAGGCTAGTATGAGCTAGCATACATAAACCTCAGCTTATACGTGCCTACTGTTTGCTCACTTCCTAGCTCTGTGAAGTGTTTTGTGTTGCTTCAGTCAGGTTGCCTGAAGGTGAGCCTGTGGGCTTGCCCCAACTTTCCCTTATGTTCATCTCTGGTTTGGTTGTGCTGTACTATTGTGCTGTGGGAGGATAGGGACAATTGAAAGTACTTCAGCAGCAAAGGTTTATCTGTATAATAGAAATTAAAAGGCTGTGACTTGAAGATGATAATGAGCATATTCAGACATATCTTTAAGTGGGAGTCGCTGTTTGGAAATATCAGAAACTAAATGGATATGTTTTGTCTGAAGGTTGTTTCAATACATCTTTTAGAATATTTCAGCTTTGAGGTCATTTTTGTGAGAAGAAATGGTCTGCATTAATGGTCTTTTGTCAGCCATTAAGACACTACTCAAGTAGTGAGTCTCTTTAGTGAGAGAGCTGAACGTAGTATCAGAAATACACATAGGTTGAAAATTCAGTTGAGAATTTCTTTCTCTGGTATGTACAGCGTAAAGGACCTCCTGAAAAGCTGCTGCTGAGGATTTTATTCTTGGGTTCTACTGCTGTGCTACACAGTGGTTATGTATGAGAAAGTCTTTGCAGAGAGGGTGCAGACAAGGAAAAGGCGGTAGAGCTGAAAATAGTTTGCACAGCACAGTGCACACAAAGATTTTCCTAGGCACCCAACAGGGAACACTCATTGGGGCAGCTCCTCCTGAAAGCAGGTTGGAGGGATATGGCAGAGGATAAGCTGTTCCATAGAGTGAAATAAGTTACTGGTGGCATCCCACAGTGAGGAGCAATTGTGGCTCTGAGCAGCCCTATTCTCTCATCTTTCCTGATGTCTCAAGCACTTAAAAGCAGACTTAAAAAACAACAACAAAAAAAACCTGTGTGCCTTTATTCTAGTTGCGCAGTCTCCCTAGGATTTGTTGGGTTGCCACTATTGTTAGATGAAAGCTAGCCTCTGCTACCCTACTTAATCCCCCTCACTCCATGGGATCTGGAAGCAAAGTTTGGAAGAGAGCTGCAGATTTCATGGGGAAAGGATGATTTCTGATTTCTAATTTCTTCTTACTCATTTCTTGCTGTCGGTGGCTTTATGATATGCAGGGGCTCAAGCAATCTCACACTTCTTCTGGAAGATGATGTCCCTGCTTTGACAGACTGAGAAGAATTAATTTTCCATTTAAATACCAGCTGTCACCCTAGACTGGTTGCATGACCATCTATGTCTGCGGGGCAATTTTCTTTTCAGAAAAACAAGTCATCTTATTTGCTCTGTGAATCTTTAAAATGGAGGATTATTGTTTTTAAATAAACAATAAGTAGTTAAAAGACATTCCAGCCGACAAGAATAGAATAACAACCTATAATTCCCTTGTCGTGACTATTGTGAAAGGCAGTATGTTATTGAACAGGCTTCTCAAGGCAAATAGACAGAAAGAGATGACAGAAGTGTCAAAATGTGTCCAGGTGTCCAAGAACAGATGCAGGGAGCTGCTTTGAGAAATTATATACTGGTACAGTGCAAAGATGAGTGATTCATAATTTGCTCAGATAAATAACTAGTCTTGATATCAGGGAAAGGGATAAATTCTCTTGTTCAATGTCATCTCCAAAGTGGTCTCAGAGTATTTTGGATTTCAGTCATTTGTTGTACACCTTTTTTACAGTGAGGTTGGAGCCCTGTTGTGGGAAACCATGTCTTTATCCAGTGTGGGGGAAAATATCCATCCTGATGTTACAACAGTCAAATGTTGTGAAAAGAATAACAGAAGTGATATGTGACTAAAGAAAGAAAACAGGATGAGACTCCCTGATTCAAAGGAATCATCTCTCTTCAGGAAAGCTTGTGAATGTGCTTCCAAGCAAAGAGCAATGTAAGTGCTAACAAATGCTTTATTAAGGAAAAGCCTCTGTGGTAATTTATCTGGGGTGGGTGAGATTGGAGCCTGTTTTCATCATGTTGTATAGCTTGGATATAATAAGTTGAGGAAAATCTTTCAAAGAGCTTGATTGCATTTGGAGCAGAGTATATGACACTGCCCTAAACAGCTGGGTAAATGTTGGCTTAATGAACACTGTTGGTTAGTAAACTCTTCCCCTTTGCTTGTTTTTTTTTTTTGTTTGCCACCTGGGCAACCTGTCCTTGTGAGCTTGCCTGAATTTTAGCTGTTGACCACTGGAACTTAGTGTAGAAACAATGCCTGGAGGGCTTTCAGTATGTCTCTTGCATATTGAAGAGTTGAGGCTGGATTTTTCTTTGAGCACTACATTTTAGTACTGAAAAATTCTGAAGCAATCCCAACTTTTAAAGGTGGGAAAAATGATAACTTTCAAGATTTAATGGATTTAAGAACTTGAGAGCTGATATAGAAACTGGTACAGGCTTCATTAAAGTTGAGCTTCATCTGTTAACCTCTGGACTGAGTTTGCCATGGTTCACCACTAAAAGCAGAAGTCCTGCGCCTTTGACACAAAGACATTTTTGCCTGACTTGTAGCTACCCAGACTCTCAGAGAATAAACCAACTTCAGATCTTGAAAAACACCTAGAGATGGGAATTTCCAAGTCAGTAGTCAGTCTGTCAAATTGGAGCTTTTGTGCTCAGATCTTTGAAATGCTGTATGCTTTTATGTATGTTTGCAGACCTCCTCATCTGTGCCTATCAGATCTGTGCTTACACCCTGATTTTTAAACTAGGTGCCAAAGAAACATACCTACACATGCATACTTGATGCCCGTTGTGAAATGAGTATTTGTCATGCACCTAGCTGCTCTGGTAGTGTGTGCATGTTTATTATAGCTGAGACTTTATGCTGTGAACCTCTATGTTGTACGCATTTAAACATCTCTCCTCTCCTTGTTAGCTTACCTCCCTCAGGATTCAGCCTTACATTGCAAACAGCTTTAAATACTGCAAAATAAAAGCAATATTGGGCAAAGTGTTGCTCTTCATATGTCAGGCTATGCTTCTTCCAGTCACCAAGCTCAAATTTGTAATTTCACTTGAAAATAGTCTGCTCTAAGATTTGGGCTGTGTAGAGTCCTGGTGAAAGGATAAGCAGAATATGATATTCTCAGAAATAGCAGCAGAATTCCTCTGCCACTGGGAGGCAACATCTGTCATGTCCCACTAAAACAAACTGTGGTCCTTACTCCTCCAGCATCCTGCAGTGCTACTGCAGCTTGGTATTTTCAGAGAATTACTCTGAAATTTTTCTTTTCTCCCTTTTTCAGGTTTGGATTGATTGTCCTGAGAGCCCTGTGTTATGTCAAAAGTTTTAAAAAATAAAACAAAACAAAAATAAAGGGGCAATGAAAAAGGATATAAGTAACATCTTAATAAAACTGTTTATTCTACTGTGGTGCAAGATGGAATCAAGCAGTACTGAGCTGGTACCTGAATTATTAGTAGCTCTGCACAAGTGCTTATTCAAGAAAATCAGATTCTGTATGCATTTAATTTCAGAGGTATTTAGCGCTGGCTCACTCAGGCTCTTCAGAAAATTGCAGCCAAAGTCTGAGACCTGACAGTGTTTCCCAGGATATGAAGTTTTTGCAGGTAATTTTGTATCCCTTGTGAGCTTGGATCATTGGTAGAGAGGAGAATCAGATTTGTACTCTAAAATTTGTGCTTCCACTGCGTAGCCAAATGTGCTAAACTCATCTTCCATTGTTTCTGGTGCGTTTTCAAGCCTTCCAGTTTGTCATTTATTAGAGTAGGAGCCATACTCAAAACTTATCCTGATATTTAGCAATTAATATTCCTAAGCTATCCTTTGGTCCTGTCAAGTCTGTCAATTACTGTTCTACTTATCTCTAAGGTTTAGCAAAGCACTTGTATTAAGAGGATACAATTCCCAAGTTTGCTGCACTCAGGTGTCTTTTGATTTAACTCATCTTCTCTGAGCACTACAAATATATGTATATAAACATTTCAAAAATGGCAGTTGCAAGGTGTACAAGCTCCTGTGAAAGCCAATGAGTGTACCAAAGTGCACTATAAAAGCTGAAATTCATAACTATTTTCTTTTTGAAGGAAGTTTTCGATAAAATGAGTTCATTTTTATTATGCTGCTACAGTACTTGCACTGGAAAACTTCGAAAAAGAATACAGAATAGATTTGACCTTAGAAAGGAGCATGATAAATTAGACTTGCTTAAGAATTCAAATTAGATTTGCAAACTGCTTAGCTTGATTCTGAGCCAAGATCTTGTAAAGAACAGGGAAGATGACAGTGGCAGGCTAGACACTTGACCATTAAATCCTACAGAAGGTCCTTTTTACTTTGTCCAGCTTTTTCCTCCTCTTTTATTTACTCATTAGCAAACACTGGTCAGTGATATCCTTCTACTCTGTAAATGTGGGAGAGGAATTTTAATTTTTTTGGCATAACTTCCTCTTAATGGTTTTGTCTTTCCTTACTGAAATTCTTCAGCTTGTTGAATTGGGGTTGCATGAAATATTTCATCTTTTCTAAGGGCTACGGAAATGCTGCTTTTCTGGTGAAGTATTAAGAGAAGGCAAAGGAATCTGCTAACTTCTAGGTACAATGCAGAAGGATTGAGGAGAAAGACTTTGCCATTCTAATTCACTGAGCATCTGGTGTGACACATCAGGCACAAGAACAGTTCTCAAATAACGGGCAGTGTTGTGGGCTGGACCACTTCTGCAACAATTTATCCTTCAGAGGCCACTCTGCTTTTCCAGTCGTTCAGAGATTACCAGTAGAATGGTGAGCTAGGTCCTCATGATCTGATCTCTTACCTGAGACAGGAGGAAAAAATGTGTAGTGACAAAAACAAATGGAAAACAAGCTGTTGCTAAAACTGCATTTTGCTTATACAGATCCATGATTTTTACTATTTGCTTTTGTCATTGCAATACATTGAGCAAAGCAGAAGTGCTGGGATGGGGTGAGAGAAGAAATGATAGTTGTTTCAGCAGCTGAAACAAAAACTTGATCTGTTTGATTTGTTTCTGAGGCTGAAGCATGGTGGGAGGTGGAACCTTCTTCAGAGTCAGGAATATAGATTTTGGCCAAAATGACAAAATGGTTTGCCTTCATCCCATTGCTTCTAAATATTCAGGGTGACTCTGCATTCCTTCCTTTTATTGAGGAAGAATGGATTAGAGGATAAGCAGCATCAGATTAAGTCAGGAACGTGTGGACTGTACTGTTTTGATTGTCACAGTGGTACCCCAAGAGAAGGCAGAGCTTGCCCTTGGTGTCTCATTGAAGGAGTAGAAGACAATTCTTGCAGCTTTGTGTGGGTCTTGGTAACTGGGTTTAAGGCCAGGGCCACCTGCTTGCTTGCCTTCTGTCTGTGCTGTTCAATGTGTCCAGCATCCCCTGCCAAGTTGCTTGAAGCTCAGCTCTAGCTGGATCTCTCTGCCAGGGCTTTTACAGCTGGAAGCACAGAAGCAGGAAGCTTTCTGGATTTAAAGTGTGATGTATATTCAGCAACTCCTGTTGTTCAACTGCTAAATTGTTCAACTCCTGTTCCTCACTCAAAACTCTGGCTTTTTTTGTGTCATCTTTAGGGGCAATTAAATGAAAAATTTTTCTGGGGAAATCCTTCACTTAGCTTGAGCCTGTGAGTACTGTAAGGTCCCTGTTTTCCCAGGCACTTGGGTTCTTGAGTTAGGGTGGGTTTTGCTCCTCTGCAAAACCCAGTGCATCCGCAGCATGTTTTTGAATAGTGCAAGCATATGCCTCCCATCTTGAGACAGCTGTAAACCAAAATGCAAAATGGTCACAGCTATAAGGCACACAGTGGAGTGGCCAGTCCATGCTTCCTGCTCCGTGCTCTGTTGTAGAACAGTGGAGAGTCTTGCTTGGGTTCTGCAAGCTCTGGTGTAGCCCTGGCACAGTCTGTCACATAGCAACTGTGGAGAGTGATCTGGTTCTTGTGCTCTGGATGAGTTAATTTCATGCCTTGCTCTGACATGTAAGATGGAATCTCTGGAAAGATGAGGCTCACAAAAGAAAGGATCTCAATCTCTTGGCTACCCCCATGGGGGCTGTGAATTGCTTCAGTTATTTCTGTAGATATAACAACATTTTCTCAGTGCTGCTTTTCCACATCTTTCACCAACTATTTTTCTACTCACTTTACCAGCTTCTCCCATTGTTGTCATCCTCAGAAGCATCGCTACTGGGGTACTCTACTCCTTCCATGGACTGCTGATCAGCAACTGTACATGCACTCTGTGGGCTGGGAAATGCTGTTTGTATAGTTAAGTACTTGCCTAAATTGCTCTGGACTAAAAACAGAATAAGCAGTTTGGCACCTGATTTTTCACACAATGTTTGTTTTGCACAAAGAGTGAATTTTAATTAAAGCTGACTCAATGCATTTTCAGTATGAGAGTAGGTTAGTTACTACTGGCTGCTTTTGTGAAGGAGGGCAGGAAAAATAAGATGTCTACTCTTGAGTGCTTTGTGTGTGTAGGTATAAATCGAGGACAGGCACAGATGCGTAAAACAAAGCTAATGTTGATAAAAGTGAATCTAAGATGTTTAATCTAAATATTTGAATAAGGCTCTTGGATTATCTGCTGTGAATCAATCTGACTGGGTCAACCTCACAGCCCAGCAAAGTCTGTCTGCAGTGATGATCATACCAGGTGTTTCAGGGGGAGCTGTAAGCATTCTACATTGCAGTATATTTTCTATAAAGAAAGCTTTCTTCCATGTCTAAATAGTAAAAGTTGATTCAACTCTGAAAGTAACTTTATTTCATCTTTTTCCTTACTGCTGCTAGTATTCTATATATTGAAACAAATGCTGCTGTTTTCAAATGCTTCTGAGGTATCTTCTATTGGAATCTTGTGGTAGAATTCTGCAGATTAGCAGTGGAGAAATAGTTTTATCTACACTGCATCTGGCATTTTTCATTTTCACACAGGCCACCAGTCTTACTCACAGCATGAACAATAACTCTTGGAGCTAGTTCATACAGTTATTCTTGAGGTAGCTGTTGTATGAATACCACACTTCTGTATAGTTAAAATATTCTTATAACAAAAAACATTTTTTATTCTTTGGTGTATTTTCTGAAACTTATATTTACAGTATCTCTCTGGAGTTTTGTTGGAGTTTGGTATGAATACTTGAAAAAGACACTATATTAAAACTATGTAATACAGACAAGAATGCTGGCAGCTGCACTCAGTTCAGACTCCAGTGTCTAAAGATTAACTATAATGGTGCAGTGTTTCCTCTGCATGCTTGTATTCATCTATTCTGTAGAACCTACTTCTGAGATGTCTGAAACCAATGATGATTCTAGAAGCTACACTGTAGGAACAAAATCAGGTGTATCCCATGTATAGTGATATTCAGGAACAAAGTGCCTAACTGTACTACAGCACTTCCATTGAAATAACAGCACTGTAATAAGAGTACTGATTACAGCCTTACATGAAAAATTAAATCCACAGATAATGTGTCATTTGTAACTTGCCAACTACATTGCTCATGAGTAGTGCAGGGGAATCAATTCCCTCATTAATCCAAAGACATACATCTTCTTTTTTTTCAGAATGTTGAGGAATATCAGGTTATGTGAGTCCTGTGCACAAGATCTTTTGATTATGGAAGCGACTTGTATGAAATGCTTTTTCAGTTGCTAAGACACTTTGCTAAGAGGCTCCATGTATGTGAAAGGAATAGAATTACTAGCACTTAAAGTTAGGATAATATTTTGCTGTTCACTTGCAAAGGTAGTATACCCTTACAAGGGAATCTGCATTTGTAACCTAAAGATGAGCCTTCAGATCAAGTGGAATCATAGAATATCCAGAGTTGGAAGGGATCTATGGGTCCAACTCATAATGCCACGTGGATGAGCCTAAGTGTTGAATTTATATCTAGAAGAACTCATTCTGTGTCTTCCTTTTGTGTCATTCACATTGCTGTTGAGCTGGAGTTCAAAAGATACAATTGTAAGACCTTGTACTGTCTTGAATAGCAATTCAGTCCTGATTAATATCTGTTTATAAAATAGTAGGATGGAATTGATGCAATTGGTGTTCAAAATGATCAGTTCTTATCAGCTGGTTATCTAGCTGTCTTGAAATGAGAATAAGTTTGTCTCAATCTGGTAGTTATTATGTATTTAATAGCACAGGAATTTTTAAAGCTGGCCCAGACCTGTTTCTCCTGAAGCAAGTGGTAAAATTCCAATTTCTTTAAATAGAAGAAGGATTACATTATTGCTGACTGCTTGTAAAGTTCCATCTGTTACCATTCAACTTGATTAGAAATTTTCCATACATTCTATTTTCAAGACTAGATGACTATATGTTCACTAATTAGAAGCACTGGTAAAATATTTACTATCTGAACTCTTTCAAGCACATGAAAAGATTAATGAATTCTACTTTGTTTATTTTTTTCCTTCAGATTTCCTTAAAGGAAGTCTCTACTTTGCTAACTGACAACTATAAATATTTTAGTACTTGTTCCTTAACATCCTGAGTGGCTATAAAGAACCTCCCCTCACACCTGAATCTCTGAATACTTACAGTGAACTGTCATGTGTTCAGTATTAAGAGATCCTGTGCTTTGTCAGTGAACCTGTAGTAGGTGGAAAAGAACTCTTGAATCCAAGGCCATAAGCCCTAGTGTTGGTTGATGTGTCTTTCAAGTCCTAACTCTTGTCTGAATAAGGGAGCTTGGGTTCTTGGCTGCAGGATGTGGCTTGTGCTCTGGAGTTGGTCCCTTTGAACTGCTCACAGAGTGGCTTTACAGTCTCTGCACATCTCATCCTGTGCAGCCAAGCAGGTGCCTGCAGGGTTATTGACCAGGCCCTCAGTCTCTGAGCTTGCTGGGCTGTAGACAAAAAAGGCAATAAAAAAGGCAAAAAAAATAAAATAAAAATCTTGTGATCTTGAAGCTCCTCTACAATGCTGGAATATCATTTGTTTCCTACTTTAATGCATGTGGTATTTGTTGAGGTTGTTTGTAAATTACATTCTCCCTGAGCAGCAAAAGCACTGACAGCAGCCAGATGGTTAGCAGAAATGTATGATATAAAGACTGTGACAACTTGGGGCCGTAGTTCTGAAGCTTACTGTCAACTGAAACAACTTTTTTCAAGTTCAACATTTAAGTTTAGTGGAAAAAAAAAAAATGCAGTTGCTTTTGGAATAATAACATTATTATTGTACTTAGTTGTCTTCCCTCATACCTGTCCTGAATACTACTTCATCTAATAGCTGAGGTGAAAAAATACAAAGCCATGTAAGTTACTAAATTATATCAAATATAGTAGTCTAAATCTCCTTTGCTTGAGGAGAGTCCTGGCTTGTGTCCATGTAACATGTAAAAATTAAAAAAAAAAAAAATCCAAGAAATCATATGTCCCAGGAAATCTTTTAACTGAAGCCAGAAAGCACAACACTGTTTTCGTAGCCCAGAGAAGAAACCAATGTCAGGGTAAATACCAGTGTTTTCCCTAGGATGAGACAGGTTGACCACTGCCACAATAAAAAGCTGTTGTTTTTTCTACAAGATCCCTAATCGTGCTCTCCTCAAAGCTGTTCTTTGGGTGGAATTACCTTCTGCATGTCTCAAAGGTGACCCATCATGGTGTGAAGCAGGTGAATATCTGGCCCAGGGTGTCAGAGGACACATTCCAATTCACAGACTCTGGATCTGACTCGCAGCTTTAAATGTTCTGTTAACACTAGGTAGTAGACAAATCAGTATAAGCATTGGCTGGAGAGCTGACTACCATATTAAAGCAACAGGAGTTTTGCTAAATATCTGTCATTCATCTGTTGCAGCATCTTAAAAATAACAAAAAAAAAACATAGATATGAAAAAACTCATAGTTGAGTCCCATTGTGAGATGGAGAAATAATTTGAAGTGGTTCATTGCAGAGACTTAAACTGATGCCTTTGAACTTCGTGAGGAATCTGAGAAGAAATGAAGAATTACAAAGAATAACCAAGTTGTTCAAATAATTCAGTCACCTCAGACACCCTGCTGTGAGTGCTATGAAGTCTTATAAGGGAAGCTTGAGTAATGAATGAACTCCTGTGGGATTCCTGGTATTTTGATAGAAGGGACAAATTTCACAGGATGTGATGGGATTAAGTGGAGTCTAAGCTCAAGGGAATCAGGTTTCAGATTTCAGTATCTGTTACAGACTGTGTAATGGTTGTATCACTATCATACTAAGTTCTGCATACAAACTCTAACTGAAATCAGAGTTGCATCATGCTACACACAGTACAAATGGCCTGGAGTGAGGAGCCACTTTCTCTAAGAACTTCCTGTGCAATTAAGCAGCAAAAAGGATAAGAAGTTAGGTTTGCTCAAAGCTTCACAGTTGCAGTGGTGAATCCTGAAGCAGCAGTCTACTGATCCTCAAGTCAAGGCTGTTCTGCTAGGTCTTAGTAAAATGAAGATTTGGGCTCAGGTTTGTTCATGCAAATAGATGTACGTCCATGCTACTACAGTGAAATTGTAGTTACAGGAAAATTGTATTTGAGCAAGAAAATTAGAGCAGTAAATGATCACCTCAGGTCTCATCTGGTGTTGAATTTTCACCCAATCAGTGGATAAGGTTTGCTTTGCTTTTCTGTAGTAAGCCTTTAGAGTAAAAAATGAAATAGGATGCATTTGCTTTATTTTTTAATAGCAAGCACCACCAAATAAGATTTTATATTTTTAAGGTAACTTGGCTGTGGGTGGCTGTTTTCCTTGACATGTCTACTATAGGCAAACTTGATTCACATCTGTATATACCATTAATTGGACTGATGTGTATTTGTCTTATGCTACTTGTTACTGGGAAGCATCTTGGATACCTATCAGAATGCTTCAGAACAGCCGTAAGGAGAATTTTTTAGGAAACTTTGGTGCCAAACTCCCTTCAAGCGTTTCAGTTTGTGGTAAAGCTACTCAGCAGCTTCTGTGTTACTAAAATTCATCCAGGCAGTGGAAAAAAATCTAGGGCTTGAATGCAGCTAGTAATGCTCAGACTGGAATCAGAACGTTGGTGTGCTGGGAATGCAGCAATAAAAAAAAGCCTCCAAATCATTGCAGATCTGACACATTCATCAATCTTCAAGCAGCAAAGTATTTAAGCCTTGCTGAACTCTTAACTACATGCAGATGATTTTATGCTAATCCAAAAGAGGAATCTAATTATGCTTTCTGCTGCTATCATTTAGAGATTGTCTTTATGGAATCCCTTCCATTTGTCCAAATTCAATATCCAAATGTTGAATACAAGGGAAAGCATTGCAAAAGGTTTGTTTTGCTGATACTGGATTAGAGTGAGGGGCATGTGATTAAAAAACATGTTGTGATACATTAAGTACTGGCATCCCACAGTGCATGTGCATATATTACTTAACTGAGTATGGTGAATTCATAAAGCAGTGCAATAGCTGCTAAACAGGGCATGAATCTGTTAGGTATGTTCATCTTGTATTTAAGTCATTCCAAAGTCATTCCACGCTGAAATTTAGGAAAAGAATATGTATAACAGCAGTGGATACCTGCCAGATTTAACTATCTCCGTGTAAGGAACCAGCCCCCTTCTTTGCAGCAGATGTTTCTCACTGCAAAATGAGGCTATGTTGAAGGGTAATCTGCTGGTGGAAGAGCATAATTTAGGGGTGTGTCTTGCTGTAGGATTTGCCTGGTCAGTGGGCTCTTGTTCTGGCTAGTATCTGTTGGAGTTGTAGGAAATGGAAGCAGTGAGGTAACAAAATATGTCTCTAAATTCAATGAATGTCTACATTGTTGTTCTTAATGCCTTTAGTGAAGTCATTATACATGGTTTTGCCCCAAGAGAAATGAAGTAGTCATTTACATAAAAACAAACAAGAAAACCAACCTTCCTTCTTGTAGAGATGTCACTACAGGATTGCCAAAATCAGATTTTTGTTTGTCAGCTTGAAAGATTCCTCAGAGGAAAACTCTCTAAGGATCCCATTTTGAAGTGCCACTTAAGTTGGCTATGAGATGGAAGGAAAGAGATGAGCTGCTATTCAACTTGAGCACAGGATACTTATGGACTTAATATGCCTAAAATATTTGGTTTTATGTCATGAGATCTGATTGAGTGTAGCAATGGTCCCCAATGCAGGCATTTTGGTATTAGAACACGTGACCCCTGATGTCACAAGATGTTGAAATAGTAGGTAGTGTCTTCTCTTACTGAGAAAGTAGTCTCTAGGTAACAGAAGCATCTCCTCATAAAGACATGGAGTTTTGATTAGAACTTCTGTAGTTAATGAGACTTGACCTCTGCCTCAATATTTTGTTGCAATAGTTAAGCTCCTGTTAAGTACTATTAAAATCTGCACCTTCTTTCTGTCTTCCACACTCAGCTGCTACTTCATTACATCATTCTCCATTAGTAAAATAGGGAAAAGTACCTTCAAAATCCAGAACTTTATGTTAAGCTATTGTGCTCCATTCTTAACTTTCTTTAGTAACTTAATTGGAGTGCACAAACTTAAGTTTTGTGAGGCAGGGGTTTCTTCTCCTTCCTCAAACTATGGTCATGGTGAAATTCTGCTTCCTCTCTAACTTTCCAGCCCCTTTTCAGAAAAGGAAAAACTTGTTGCGTGTGCTATTTTAGCAGTGATGTCAGGCATCCTAGTGAACATTCTTCTCAAATACCAAGATATAGAACTATGCAACAGTTTTATGGCAAATAATTTCAGGCACGGCATATGTAAAACACATTTCAAGAATCCTTTGAAAACCCAAAATTGGATCCTTCAAGTACTTGCTTTGCAACAGCACGTGGCCCATATGCAGACTTGCTGTATGGGTGCTGTTGTTGTGACTGGCTTTCTGCAAGGATAAGCCTTACCCTTTCCAAAAATTGCAATGTGCAGAGAGTGCTCTGTAGGCTCCTAATGTATTAACCAAAGTGAGAGGCCAGGAAAAGACAACTTTGTTCTGGTTGAGTTTTATATGTTGTGAAAAGCACTAAAACATGGATGCCTTGGAGAGCTTTCTTAGAAAGTGGATGTTTCAGAAAAGCAAGGGATGCTAAGGTGAGATCTAAGAATGTATTCTGAGGGAATTTATCAGGAAAAATAGTTTTTTTTGAAGGTGCCTTCTTGCTTTTTTATCTTTCCAGAATTCATCCTGGTATCCATCACTTAACTTTATTTTAGCTTTCAGGACTAATTTAGTTCTTTTTTGAAGTTTGGCAAGACTTTACTTCTTTCCCTTAGTGGATTGGGCTGTTGTCACTTTGGCTAGTGATTTATATAACAGAGATGCACCAATGTGACTTCCCATTACTATGCTGCTTCCAGTGACAAAGTCTTTTGAGTATTTAGGGTCTGTATTAACACTGGGCAGTTTTCCCAGTGGCTGCCAAAGGATTTAGAAGTGCCAGGGAAACAATTTTTCAACGGCACTTGTGCTGCTAACTTCTTTGAGTGCTTTTTCAGAGTTCTGCAACAGCACACTCCCATCATGGCACAGGAGCAATCCACTGAAAGCAAGACAGAATCTAGCCTCTTGTCTTTGTGCAAAACAAACACAGAAATTTGAGGATTTTTGAATGATCCCAAATAAAGAAAAAGACTTGTCACAGTGGGCAAGGTGTTTTTTTTTTTTTTGGCCTGTTACGCGAGCCACAGGGAACAACACAGTCATGCTGCAGCACTGCTTGCAGAGTCTCTACTGCTCTCCACTTCTGCTTGACATTGTCTTTGGGAGTGAGGTTTGGGTTGCGCCTTAAAGTTACGGAATGGGGTCCCTGGGAACAGTCCTTTTGGGGAGAAGAAACACAATCCACCCCTGCAGCTTTTCTTACATAAAACATTTTAAATCTCTGGATCATCTGAATATTAAGGTTAGAATTGATAAGGTTAGAAAGACCACTAAGATAGTGCAGTCAAACTGTTAGCTCATCCCCACCATGCGCACTAAGCCATGTCCCTTGATGCCATATCCATGTGTTTCTTGAAAGTCTCCAGGGACTTCGATGTTAAGGTGGTATTTATTACAGTTCATTTAGTTCTTTCTGGCCTTTACAATAAAGTGGATTGTGAATACCTTCACCTGTCCCAGTAGAGGGACTGATGCAGTATGTTTATCCCATTAATCAATGGCATCTCCAAGAGCTTGCACAGTCTCCACTTATTTTTTTTTTTGTTGCCATGAGGAAAAGGATAGATCTTTGAACAGAATGATCCCTCTGTTTGCAGCATGACGTGTTTTCAGTTTAGGTAGCCGATGGGGCAAAAAACTGGGCATGTATCATTTAGGCTCACAAAGGGTAGAATTTGACCTGGAGTAGGTGGTATTCCATTCATGAATTTTTTTCCCTCTTGGTGTTGTGCAAACACAGCCCGAGTACGTTTCTCCTGTGTGCTGAGAAAGCAGTCACTTATGTTAGATGTTGATACCTGTTTCTTCTGATTGCATCCAAAGAATTTCTGCACTGAATTCCCAGATGTAACATGAATCCACCTTCCCCTCATAGCCTGACTTCTCACCTGTTCATGGATTTTCTTCACAGTGTGTGGTCATTTTCTTTTGTGCAGGTCATTGTTTGCTACTCCCAGATCTGCCCTAGTACTCTAACAATAAATATTCTCTGCAGAATTCCTTGGGAAGAAATGCACTGCTTTTTCTTCTTCATTGTATCATATGTTCTGAAATTCACACCTGGCTGATATACTGGGAAGAGAGAAATCTGCTATTGAGTGAGAGCATGGAGTGAGAGCTTTGGCACTGACTGCTGTGAAGTAATTACCAGCATGAGGCAAGGAAGCTTGCTAATGCTACCTCCATGCAAGCATATACCTGTAAATCCAGAGCTGACACACATAGAAACAATGGCTCCTTATCGATGCAGAGCAAATTGCTTCAAATGGTATGCGCAATCTGTATGTCTGAAACCAGGCTTACTGAAAAAGATGAATAATGTAAGTGACTTTCAGCTATTTGAGTGTGCATTCCAGCTTGAGAACTCATTAGCAGATCATAGAGTGCAATTTGCATGTACTAACACAGCCAGGAGTTACCCAAGAAACCTAGAGAGAATGACACTGCAAAAGGAAACTTCTTGGTTCAATGATATCTTACTATGGATGGCTTGAAGCCAGAATATGTACAGCTGCCTAATATAGAAACCTGCTGCGGTTTTGAAAGGGTAGGGAAGAGGACTAAACAAATCTACTTATTCATACATGTTTGAAATTCTTCAAGGTAATATGGAGATACAGTGTACTGCCTGCAACTAGTAATGACAGAATCAGTGAAGAGCTTGTTGAAGCAATGGCATATCTTCTTTTTCAGGGGGCATGGCTCTCCACTAAAACAGATGAAATGCAGAGGTTTTCTTCTATACGCCCACTCATCCGGCAGGTTACCAAGCACCAGAAGAAAAAAAAAAAAGCTGGGAAGAGATTTCCTTGCAAGCTAGCACCACTGGGACCTACAGGTATGCCACCCCTTTGCCTACCTTGGCCTCAGTGCCACATGTGAGGTGCAGCTTGTATTGAGTGTGCTGCAAAAAAACCTGTGATACTACTGGTATTTTTTTTTCTTTTTTTCCCCCAGGACACAAAAAGGAAAAACTTGCTTCTCCTGATACCTTCCCATTCTTTTATATGGCTAGAGGAGGTATATCATTTTGTCTTCTCTGCTTAAATAGCCCTGAAACCTAAATTTTACATAATAAGAAAACATGTGATTGTGAGATGGTGATCTCTTCTGTAGAAGATGGAGCTATCCTTCCCCCTCTGTGTAAGCAGTGTATGAAATAGCTCAGATTCATTGGGTATCAGAGGAGCAGAGAAAGTTCATGTGCCTACTGGAAACATGCCTCCTGGCTTTAGGGAGTGGGACACTGCCTGGAGAGTAGGAACGGGAATTAGCTATAGGATTTAAATGCAATCATATGCTCTGACCCTAACTACTGAATTGCGCTTCCCCTCAAGCAGATGCTTCTCCTATAGTTACAACCAGCCCGGACTTTTTAGTCATGCTACAATTCACCACCACTGAGCTGATCAAATTATCACAGTGTCTGGTTTACAATATCACTGATTAAGTCACAGAGGAGGAAGCTAATTATAGAGGAGCATGCTATTTGCACACAGAGATGCTGTATCAAGCTCTGCAGGAGGCAGATGGAAGTATTTTAAAAGAAGAAAGGGCGTACAACAGCAAAACACAACTTTGGTGGGAATTCTACAGCCTCTTCTCCTCTGGAGGCATTTCTTGAGCATGGTGATCTGAGGAGCTCTCAAAGCACAAAAGTAGAGCGCCAAGAGGTCTGATTAATTTTATTACTTGGATATATGATCATTACTGACTAGAATAGCTCAAAGTTGCCTTGAATGTCAACCTATCAGTGTATTCGGCCTTGAACAAGCATTACATAATTACACTAAATCACAAAATCAGAATTATGGGATTGTTTGGGGAGGGGTTATCTTAATACAGAATGATCTAATTTGTATCGATCTTTCTATAATATGTTTAAGGATAAGTGTACTTAGGACCCAACCACATCATAAAAACAAGGTCTGGAGTCAAATGGGCACAACCACAGTGTGGGTACTTATTCAGAAAATTCATTGAGGCAAATAGAGCTATCTTCAGCGTGCTTGAATTGAAATGTTTTAAATGCAAAACAATTTAATTTTGCTTACATTTGACATTATTTTCTACAACAATCATGGGTTCCATTGCCTTCCAACTTTACAATGGGAAGTGCAAGTTCTGGAAGATGAACTTGACATTGCCTTAATTTGTCTCCTGTGTGATAGTTTACAAAGGGAATATAACAAAGAACTGCTGATGCAACAGCTTTTACATACATTTAGCATGAGTGTTAAGGCCAGAGAAAGATACAGGGGCAATTAAGGCTCACCTGCCTTATAAATCCTTTGGTATAAAGCTTTCTCACTTGTCACCATAAAAAAAAATAATAAATCTATAGGCAACAAATTCATGGAAATGCTGCTTTGGCTGTACGGGAAGCCTGAAGTGGAAAATAAAGCTGCTTTGGCAGGATGGCTGGCAAGCAATGCTGTATGCAAGCTGAACTTTTTCCAGTGGTGAAGTGAGCCAATCCTGGCCCTTGCTAAAGCTGGCAAATAGGAGTTGAGTCTGTGAACTACAATACATGGTTTCTCTTATAGGAGCTTAAAAGAATGGGAGATCTGGAGGGAATTTCTATATGAACCTCCTACAGTCAGATCTTTAAGCCCCCTTTAGGTCAGCATTAGTGCGGATAGCACAAGCAGAAAGAGGAACCGGATTACCCTGCTTTGGCTGTTCTGAAATGGCATTTAGCATACTATTTTCAGCTTGATAGGACCAGATAGCACAATAGGAGGAGGGAAAGGCCATCATTTCCTTTTCATGTGAATAACTACGGAGAAACCATAGAAGAAGCACTGACTTCCCAAGACTAGTGTTGAAATGGGGGTCATTTATTTTGTTTCTGTTTATAGAAAGCCTAAGCAGCAGACAATTGGATTTTGAGATTTGCTCTCCATAGCGTGACAAGAAATTTTTTTGGAATGGTAATGTGATGGAAGAGTAGGAGATGCTTTGAACAACCTTTATCTGGGGTATCAGTAATACCACTTCTTCCACATCATCACTAAAAAAGTCTGAACTATCAGCAGACAGTCGCTGCTTGCAGTCCAACAACCTTCTTTGGGATGCTGAAGCTTAGACAAGAGAGAGACAGGCTGTCAGTGCATGTTCACACAGAGGACGGAACAAGCTGCTTGAAAAACATATCTGAGATGGGAGCTATTTTCCTTCAGCTGGCACAACCTTAGCTCCATATGGAGCCATGTGCAATATGGCAACACTTGATGGGAGCATCACAGAACCAGGCTAGCCTCTGGTTCTTGACAAGAAGGGAGGATTAGCAGCTGCAGTCTAAACTCGGAAAAGCAATCCTCTCACAAAAGAACATGAAGTCTCACATTTGGAAAGACAGGGAGAAGTGATCTGGTATATGGAAACACAAAGTCTGCACACTAAAAAAAGTCCCAAAAAATACCCTATTGTACTGTCTTATGAAAATAGGTTGCTAAGTCCCGACATAAAAGCACCTATTATTGCCGTAAGTAGGATCAGTATATGTATCCTGCAGAAAAGGAAGAAGTGAAATATCAACTTTTTTTTTTAGTTTCATAAAAGCAGATTTCCTTTCTTGATACCTTCTTTGGCTGGCCTCCTAAATTCTTAGGAGTCAACATTAGCCAATACACTACAATTTTCAGCTTGATTCCTCTGTAAGTTGCAAGACAACTGTAACATAATCTTGAAAAAAAAAAAAGTTATTTTAGATAATTGAGTGTCCTAGTATTTACCTTCTGAACCAGTCTAAGAAGGATGCTGTGGACAAGCTTGCTTAAATGTTTATGAAGGTCTAAGTAAAAATCCTAATGAGTAGTAATCTGTCTCTAATTTCTCTCAAGTAGTCACTAGCTGGAAAAATACTGCTTGCATTACTTTCTATGAGATGCGTTTACCTCCTGCAATTTATTTAATTCTTTTTTGGTTTATCTTTGGCTGGTTTTGTTTTATACCTAATAGTATCTCTGTCTAAGCACAGATGCATTGCGTTACTTTTTTTTTTAAAAGCAGTTTTAAATAGTTCTGGAATAAGATTCTTCTAGCTGCAGCTATAATAACACCTCTAATGTTTAACAAGCCACAAGAACTGGAAGAATAGGATAATTTACTTGGCGCATAAAAGAGCAGAAGTAGTTACATAAAATGAACATATCAGTCTGCTATTATTCCTATTCCACACAGTTCCCTGTAGCTTATTTCATTTTAGGCTCTTTTTTTGGAAGAAAATTAATTCAATGATGATACTCTTTCTTCTGGGTCAGAGAGACCAGGTTAGCCAGAAAGAAATGACTTCTCAGAAATTGAAAGATATTATGCTTCCTGCCTTTCAACTCTGTTACTAGGACAATAAACGGATATATATTTCAACAAATACAAAATAAGCCCAATTGGAGAGCTGCTCCAGAGGGACTCTGAAATGAGACAAAAACAAATGAGTTTATAGAACTGGAAAACAAAATACTGCATTACTTACATCACTTTTCTTGAAGGCATAAGAAGATATTAAAAAATCATTAGCCATGCTAGCTTAGTCACCTGAGAATAGTTGAGAATGACACTTCAATTCCACTTTCTTAATGACCATTTGAGTTTGTGGAAGTGGAAAGACAACAGAATTAATTCTTCTGGAGAAGCTTCTGTGCAAGGAAGATGACAAAGCATCCCTAACAACTTTTAGAGGAACTTTGTTTAAAACACACCATTCAAATCAGGTCCTATGTTGATTCTGTTCATTGTGGCTAATACATTGGCCCATGCTGTCTGCAGAAGTAGTGCTGGCAGCTTGAAGTTGTAAACCAGTGCTCACCAACTTCTACAGAAGTTTAACGAGACATCTAGCAACCTTTCCAGTTGTCCTCTAGTCTTATGTCTTATAAGACTGTGTCTTGGTCATCCTGAATTGTCCAGTTATTGTAAGAATAGCATAACTTTTGGCTGACATTCTCTTCTGGCATTCACAGAGCTATCTTCCCAGTAGGGGTGACTTGCAACCCTTTCATGAAAAAGCAGACTTTTGGGCCAGATGTTCCTCTGCTTACAATATATATACTGCGGTCTGAAGCCCAGTAACTCAGCTCGTAGTGACTCGGTTCCATTGAAATGCTAAGGGCCCTTCTTCCCCCTCCCTTTTTTTTTTTTTTTTTTTTTTTTTTTTTGTGTGTGTGTGTGTGTGTGTGTAAAACAGTTCTGCTTGTCTTGGATGACATAGGGGAGATGGGATTTGTTGTTTTATAATCTACATTTTAACTTAACCCTTTGTCTTGTCTTGGTGTAGAGGAAATGATACACTCATGTGCAAAGTAATTGTGTTCTGTGATTGTTGAAGCAAGAGCAATTGTAGTTCATTTGCTAGTGTGCTTTCTGGCTTTCTAAGTGAAAGATGAGTTTGTGGAATCCAAGCCTACCTTTAAGACTTATGTATATGTCAGTTTCCCCCAAGGATTTTGCAGAGACCCAAACTGAAGCTATTGGTACTGTAGGGATGTATTTCCTTAGATGGAGTGACCAGATGAAAGGTAATCGCCCTTCTGAGAGTTAGCACTGCTGGTGCTTTCAGACTTGGAAATCCCTATGACAAAAGAGATTGCTGAGTACAGCACCTGCAGGAAGTTTGGCTTTGAATAAATACATAGGTCACCATTAAAGTAATACCTTCTATTTATTTCCATGGAAACTACAGCAGATACAAAGAGAACAATAGTACTATTCGATAGAGAAAATTCTAAGTTACAAAACACTATTTTTCAGCATAGTCACCGCCATTAGTTGCTTTGCGTGGATGAGTTGTTAGAGACACTCTTCATTTCATGATGTAATAGCTGTGCATGGCTGTCTAAAATGTGTCGTCTCTTATGTTGCTGTTACCGCTGCTGAAATGCACCACCCATCACCTCACTGTGCTCACATTGACTGTCTGGACTCCATCAACATTCAGCAAGTGTAGATGAATGTCATTGGGTGCCATTGCTTCTGCATGGAGGAATTCAATGACATAGTTTTGCTTCATACGCCCTTCCACATCAGACACCATTCTGTCAGACTGCCACCTGCTGCCATCATGCAGCAAAATGGAACTGAATATTGGTAGTAAGGTTCAACCTCTACTGCCATACCATCAGCATCCACCTCTGACATAGTGGGCCAACATAACAGAACAATAGGCATTACTTTCAGAGCAGCCCTAGGAGCAAGAGATGTGAAGATAAGATATTTACCTCTCTGCAGCTCCCCATTGACCCTACGTTTTTGCTTTGGCTCCAGCTGTTTATGTGATCCTACAGAATCTCTGATAACATGGACAGCAGGAAATGATAGGGCTAGGAGAATAACCATTAATTCTGAATATAGTCTGTCTTATGCTTAGATCTTATTTGTACCGCTACTCTTAGATTTAAGCCCATAATAGGCCATGATTGCTGATAATTATCACAGCTGAGAAATCATTGCTGAATAATATAATGTTTTGAAAGGAGATAGAGGGGCAACAAATGAGGAGGTCTGGTGTTCTGCAAATTATGGCTGTTCTTGCATAGTTTTGCCTTACTGAGAAAATGGTCTCTACTTTCCTCTCAGCTTTTCCTTCCAGTCCTGCAGGGTAGAGTCAGAACCTTTGTGAGGGCAAGTTCCAAGCCTAGGTATCATATAAGCTTTTTCTACAACTCATTTAGTAGGGCATAATTAACTTCTCTGATATGTAGAGGTTACTCTTGCAGGGGTACCTTCTACTTTAGCAAAGCATACTGCAGATAAACTCTTCACGGCTACAGCAGCCACACAAGAGCAAATTTCAGTGAAGGAGTGAACAGAAGCTTCCTCTGAGGAGCTCTCCCATCAGAAATCAAGGCACCCTCTAGCAGTGATGCCTTGACTCTAAGCTCTGGGCCTGTTCTCCATTAGCATGGTGTGGCTAAGCCAGGTGCAATGAATTACTCTTTCATCAACACCTGGGCCTTTCCTTGGCGAGCGGGTGTATGCTGACAGCAGACCTGTGGCAAATACATCTGCAATACAGCAAGCAGGGGGAGGGCTGGGTATGTTTTTTTTTGTTTTTTTTTCTTTTTTTTAACAGTTTACCCTGTATTTTCTCTTACTTTAAAAGTGCTTTCATAACATTTCACTTACGAGACGCCTGCTTCTTTTTAGGAGGGCATTGGAAAGATGCATGTAAAACTGCTATGGGACCGTTTGTGGCGTGGCAGCCATTTTGCAGCAGAGCACAGCTTAGATTTTGGTGGAAAATGAGCGTTTGCCAGCAAAGCAGTGGCCATCTCCCTGCTAAAAACCTCAGAGGCACCTCAATGCTTAGGTTTTTGATTCCGAAAACCAAGGCAAGCTCCCGGGGGCAAGATAGGACTGTTAGAAGAGCTGGCAGGCCTGAGGTGCAGCCGTTGGAGTGCATGTGTGAGGAACTGCGCAGGTGCGATCGTTGCATGCACTTAGCTGAGGTGAGCTGTGGTCTTGGGCATCTGTGTGGTGACACCAGCAGTAGCTGCAGGGACTTGAAGTTAGAGCATTGTAATCTTTGCAGATGTAAAGGGAAAAAAGTTCTTGGAGCTTTCTGAGAGGCTTGCGTTTGGATAGGAGATGTGTAGGGGCAACAGGAGGGCAGGCTGACTGGAGTTCCTGTGGCAAAATGAGAGCTCCTTTTTTTTAAAGGTAAACCATGTCAAAAGGCAGTATGTATTATTAAATAATGACTGTACTTAGTAGTTTAAAAGCTCTGGTGCTCCTCAGAGAACTGTAGCTCTGACAGGGTTAGGTTGCCCTGCAAATGCACCTACTTTTCCTGCTATCTCCAGCTTTCCTAAGGTGTAAGAGTGAAATGCCTACAATTTATTATGGTGAAACTGGCCCCCAGAGCCTGATCCACACTCAGGTCTTATTTCAAGTGGCTGTAATGAGGCTTGTGTTTATTTTTGGTTACTTTCAGGCTGGCTGTTGGCACAGCACCAGGGTAGCAGTGCCAGAGGCAGCTGGGTGTCTCCTGCCGGGCAGTGCAGACTGGCTCTCTCTGTATTACGGTTTGATGCAATGGGGAGACAAACTAACAGGAACTGCGATAATGAAGTAGCTGGAGGGAAATCAGTGTGCAAAGCAGAACTTGAGTCTTAGGAAACAAATGTCGGCAAAGTCAGGCAATGTTCATGAGATGGAGAACGGGCTGGCAGAGGATGTGAGGGAGAAATGGTGTGAGGTTTTTGTGCACGTATTTGTCACATTTTGAATTTAATTCACAGGATGGGTTGCAGTCTAAAATGATCTTGAAGGCAAGGTTTTTATCCAAACTTGACTGTTGAAAAGCAAATGGAAGTGGGCTATTATGAGGGCAGTGGGGTAAAATGGTATCATAATTTAAAGTTTGAGTGCATTGTAAGGAAACTTGATTACATGTGAGTTTTTACTGTTGCACAGAGCTGGCAAAAAGAGATCCCAGAATAACATCAAATGAAATAAAAGTGAGAGAGCAATGGAAAGCTCTTGAGAAATACAGAATTTCAGTGATGGGCAATAGCATAAGGGCGATGGCATGGCCTGTGGATTCTGAGTAAACCTGAATTTCAAGCAATATTTATTTATTTATTTATTTATTTATTTTGCAGTAGCCTGCTGAGCTGAAAAGGAAAAGGAGGATACCAGACAACAAGGACTTCTCCCTGGAGAGCAGCTAAGTTCTAAATCAATCCAGTGGTGTTCTTGAAATATCAGTGAATGTTTCCAAGCATTATATTAAAATTTCATGATCAATAGTGCTGAAAGCTGCACTACATACAGGCTGAAATAAGTGCTGACAATTCACTAGTATATGAATTTAATAAAATGTTGTTCACCAGTGTTAGCTGCAATGCACTGTCTGGATTATCCTCTTGATTAGAAATTACCTGTCAAAACAGTCCCTTTTTGTTAGGTGAGCGTAGATCAAAGACAGTATTGCTCGCTCTCTTGTGTATTAACTGCCAGAAATAGGTGGCTGCTTATCCAAACTTAATCTAGCTGCTAAAGAATATTGTCTTTTTCCTTTCTGTAAGCATAGTATGATCTGTATCAAAGGAATGCCTGCAGGCCCACCGGAGTTCAAGACTCCACAATTCTAGTCAGATGCAGTTCTTGCCCTAAAGACTTAAAGTGTAAATAGTCAAGGGCCAGGGTATGAGGAATGAGGGCAGGTATTTCAAAAGAAAGTAGAGCATGATTGCAAAGGCCACCATAGTTGTCATTAGAAAGCCTGATGAATTCTGTATTACATTTATGCTATTTATGGCTTTAGCTATCCCGTATGCTACTTAAAATGGGACTTAAGTTATCCAGGCGATTCTTTAAAGATACGCATGAGGAACTGGATTTTTATTTTTCATTGAAAGCAAATTTATGGTGTTTTATTATTGTTGGTTGGTTGTTTTTGTTTTGTTTTTAGCAGCTCAGTTTGAATATAGACAGAATGTTTACATATTATGACACTGACTGTTGGGTTACCTACCTTTTGACTGCTAGATAGTTAAGGTTCACTATGTGTTGCTGTGGCTGTTAATTTGCTTGCTCAGTGATTAATATATTTTTTCTTTATTTCTTCAGCATGTCAGACACTTTCAACTCCTAAACACATCTAGGGAATTTTGAAAGCAATTTTTTCCCATGTCTTTCAACTACTTGGCTGTCTGTGTGGTGCTCTGGAGTAGTCTTACTAGCTTTTGTTGAAGCTCTTTCATTTGTGAATGATACAGTATTCAATGGAGGGCAGGTGACTACAACTGGTTCTCACGCTACCACCTAGACCGAATGAAACTTGGCTTCTTAGCTGCACTGCATGGTTTATTATATATATTTTTTCATATTTCAGGATTCTTTGGGGATGGAATCTTTCCTGGGGGATGAGTTGATGGTGAGGCACTAGAACAGGCTGCCTAGAGAAGCTTTGGATCTCCCATACCTAGAGATGTTCAAGGCCAGGTTGGTTGGGGCCCTAGGCAGTCTGGTCCAGTGGGTGGCAGTCCTGCCCAAAGCAAGGAGGTTTGGAACTAGATGATCTTTAGGATCCCTTCCAACCCAAGCCATTCTATGATCTGTAATGCTCCTTGCTCCAGGAATTGCTTCCAGCAATGTAAATATATTATTATTATTTTTTTTTAGTTGATAATTGGGTGCATGTTGTGGAACAACTTCAGGAACAATGAATGAGAGCCTTCTCTCACGTCCTCTTGTCTTGGCGTGTCCTCTCTTAGATATTGGGAAAATTGGATTTACATCACTGCTTAATCTTAAAACAACAAACAAAAAATTAGGGGACAGTTGGGGCATACCAACACTTCTGTCTTGATAAATGTAACACTCTTGTCTTCTCTGAGGCGTTTCATATTTAATGCTGTGTAAGAAGCTTTCAGTAATTCTGCAGCAGCTGGCAATTTCTGAATGGTATTACCTTGAGGAGATGAGCATAGGCTTGTCTAATATTGAGAATTAAATGATGATATTTGAGCAATTAAATGTAATATTGCATGTTTTGCACAAAGAAAAATCTTCCATGAACTCCAGCGGTGACTCTGACCACTAGAACCTTTAATGCACCGTCTAGAATGGTCCACTAAAGCCCTTGCTTTGACTAGCTGTTCACAGCTCCACTTAATTGATTTTTTTTTTTTTTTTTCCCAAATAGTGGCAGGGGCTGCTGACCAAACTCTGAACTATTTATTTATTTATTCCTTAATGGAGTTTGTGCATTTTTAGATACTCTGGTCT
The DNA here is from genome assembly GCF_987193195.1 of Phasianus colchicus. Lineage (NCBI taxonomy): Eukaryota > Metazoa > Chordata > Aves > Galliformes > Phasianidae > Phasianus > Phasianus colchicus. The sequence continues at coordinate 32,720,763 of NC_143439.1, forward strand.
TTCTTTATGTGGCGATTATCTGCTCAGTATTTGCTTATAGATGTGAAATTTAAGCAAACAAGCAAGCTGATGTTTATAGTATTTATCAGGGGTATAGTATAGCAAAACAATAAATCATGTTGTGGGACTACATTGCTTTATAGTAATAGCCATGAAGCCTTCTGTGGGAAGACTATTCATTACAAATTAGCAAGCAAGCAAATGTGTATTCTCAAATAAGCAGTACCTTGCTCATTTACTTTGACAATTGTTCTTTAAATAATTCATGACAATGCTTCACTGTGATCAACTAGTAAATATACCTTAGCAGTATGTCTCACTGGAGCAAAAAAAGGAAATAGTAACATGCAACTTCCTTGCAGCAATATTGTACTAAGTATTTGAGAAAGAAGCTTGGTCTAGTGGGAATAATCATGCTCATACAATATGCGGAATGTGGATGAGTAGCAATCAGTGCACCCCAGAGACTCTAATAAGCACTGAGAGAGAAAACTAGGGGCAGCAGGGTGTCCTGTTCCATACAAGGATGTAATCCTGTCATGCCACCATCTCAGAAATTTGGCTTGTTTATGTCTAATTGCCATTATTGCAAGCAATGTCAAGGCAACAGTTTGGATTAATTTTGAAAGTTCTGTTTATTTGATGCTGGGTGCAAAAGATACAGAAGATATGTATAGGAGCTCTCAAATTTTTTTTTCTATTTTTTTTTTCTAATACTGTTTTGAAAACTGCAAAGGAGATGCAAGGGTTGTGCAGTGCTAAAGTGCATGCTTAGAAGATGAGATGATGATTTTTTTCTACTGTAGATTTCTTTGAGATGGGGCAGGCTTCAAAGTTTTTTCTGTCCCATAGTTCACTCACTTTTGTGGAGCAAAATGTGCTCTGCGGCTTCAGAGCTCCAGTTTGAATTCTTATGTTAAGAAGGACAGGTGGAAAATAAAGAAATGGCAAGTGGTTGCATCAACCTTCAGCCCAATGAGTTAAACTGGGTTTATTAGGCATTAGTACCTAGAGGCATCTTTGCTTAATCAAAACAATTTCATACAGGCACAGATGCAAATTTGCCAGCCAGTGACATAAGAAATTTTAGCTCCCGCTTTCGTCCAACTGGAATGCTCCACATCTTCCCTGTTGTCTTTGAGAACCTTCTTATTACCTCCATTTAATAGACGGTTGGTCTGATGCTTTTTTTGGGACCAGCATTTTTTTCTCCTCCTTGGATAGTAGGATAAAGAAGCCATGTTTGGTATTCTGTCTTTTTAGGGAGATTGCTCATCGTAACCACTCCTGCTCCCATACCCCCTTCCTTTATACTAGTAGTCTTATTTTGTACCTCTTCTGTTGGATTATTTATCCTTAATTGAAAACTTATTTTGAATTTGTGATGTCAGGAAGGATCTTGGCCATGAACCAACTTTCACTCTGCACTGCCTGTTTGCAGTTCACAATGTCCTTTGGGTATTGATTATCCTGTACCAGTCCTTGTATGGCACACAGTGCAGGCAGAGCACAGATAATTCATCTGTGGTGAGCAGGGCAAACTAACATGCGGATGTTTTAGTCAGTATGGTGGCTGTTGCTACAGAGCCAACATCTGTTCAAGGTTACTGTACAATGGACATTGGAGATTTTTGCTCTTGGCATTTTTTTCTTCTTCTCCTTTCTTCCCAGTGTGCTTAAAAACAGGGAAATATCCATGGTAACTGCATGTTATGTTGTGGGAAATGTTGAATTTGTGTATGTGAAACAGTGACAGCTGCATGGTACCACTTCTAAGCATTTTCAGCATATGTATATCGGGCAGGATAAGAGGGTTACATCATACATTACCAACTGTAAGGCATCAGAAATTCAGTATCCTGTGTTTGTATTTCTCTTCATGCTTTTCTTTAATCTATAGCAGCGAGGTACTGGGAAAGTACTGCTTGCCAGCAAACTCTCCAAGCTTGTGAGTTTTTGGAGAGTGTAATTAATGTCCTTTGAGACACTTCCAAGTGAGAAGAAAGAAAGAAGTGTAAATTTACTCATACTTTCTATTATTTCTGGGCTCAAAGCTCCATGTCCTACTCAGAATCAAATGTCACTTTGAGAAGCCTCTAGAATTAATGACAAATTTCAGGTTTCTGAACAGTACTGTGTTAAGTTCTCAAGCTGTTTTTTGGGTTTCGTTTTGAATTTGACTGTGAACAAATCTTTGGGCATATTAATGGCTTTCTTGAGAACCTGGACTGTGAATTGAGGAACAACTATACCCAGTGAGAGGAAATTTCCAACTTAACAGTAGCCTATTCACTGGGTAGTGTACAGTACAAATGCAGAGTGTTGTGATAACCTTCAGGAGATTTTGAAACTGCTAACTGTTGATTTCAGTGTTTAAAAATATAAGCAGCTAGAAAGCACGTGTATACTTTCATCTGCACTAATTTCTTTGGCTGCCTGGTCCAAACATGCATTGTAGCCCAAACTGGTCATGGCCTGTGAAGAGAGAATTCTGTACAAATTTGTGTGTCCAATTTAAGTCTGAAGGGAGAAAACCTCACTTTTTCTAGGAGGCTGTAACTATGGGACAGGTTAAAAATATGCTGTGATAATTGGATTTTTAACTTCAAATCTTGTTTGAAATAAAAAAAAATAAACGATATAAAATCATAGTTTTGTTGCTGAGGCTGTGTTACAGGGCTGTCTCTTTTATGTCTTCCTACCTGTTAAGTTTAGGTAGCCAAAACTCACAAGAATATCTTGCAAAGTGAAGACAAATCTATGAAAATGAGTTTGATTGCTCATTCTTTGATCCTATTGGACATTTTCTTTGGGGTGAGCATATAGAATGTCAGTTAATGCTTCCATTAAAGACGTTTTTTTCCCTTTGGTGATTCAGTCATAGCAGTTGCTGGAGTTCTGCTGTTGTCCATAAATGAAAGCACAAAGGAGTCAGCGTACAAGAAAATGTGATAGGCACTGTTATGCTGGAGTAATACTGATCGATGTTGTAGTGTTCAGAGCCAGATTCCTGGTACTTTTCATGTTTTCAAGGACGTTGTGCATATCCTCTTTAATATTCAGAGTGCCTGTTTTCATTTCCTTTTATTTGACTATGGGTTCTGCAAATTTGGCTAGGACCAGAAATCCTCCAAGTTCAATAACAACTACACACATTTCATTATCCATGTTCACGCTTTTTCCCAGGCCAGCATTTAAAACCTATGCAAGAAATGAATTTAATTATATTGTAAAATACAGAAATAATTTCCAGATGTAATATTGAGACTCTAGGGACAGTAACTTTTTGTTTCTTTAAATATAGCTTGCCTATTTAGGTCATAGTTCCAGATACAGTGTTCTTGGTCCTTGTAACGGATTTCAAGGAAGACTCAGTCTCTTTGCATAAGGTACTGCACTGCACAGTGCATTTGGTAGACGATGGCCCAAACTGTGTGGGTTCAGAACTATTGCTTTTTCTGTTTCCAGTGAAGTTGGTGGATGTGTATCTTTCTGTGCATGTAGACTTGCTGATCTAAGCTATGGATTTATATTTTAGATTTCAAAGGATAATAACCTGTCCAAACCCCTATGGGAATGAGAGCCTGCTGGTACTTCCATTAAAAGGAAATGTGGATACAAGCACAATGGCAAGAATGCTGAAATGAAACAGGTATTACAGGCAAACCACTGGACTGTATTAACAGCAATGGAGAACTGCAGGGGCAGATCTGGTTGCTGCATTGACTGGATTTTCAAGATTTTTGCAGAAGTGTGTATCTATAAGAAGATTGCTCTTTCAGAAATCACAGCCATAGATGATTTGCTCAAGGAAAGTAGTGGCTTACAGCAATAGAGACTTCTGTCCCTACAAGTGTGTGGCTTACATCTGTGTAGACACTTCTGCATGCAGAAAGCAAGCAGGCAAGTCTGATAATCAACTATTAATATCAATCCAACTGAATATGAGAATGATACATATGACATTAAATGTGTTTTACAATAACAATGCTCTATTGCCTGTGAGCCGCTACTACTCAGGGTTCTCAAACAGCTGCTATTTCAAAACAGCCACATAAGCTTGGGTTTGATTTATTTCTCTTTGATCTCTAGGAGGATTGGGGGTGTGTTTGTTGATAATAACAGATGCAGTTAGGGTTAGGTACTTGATACCAAGGTGTCCAAGCCCATACTCTTGCATTCTTTAGTGGGAGTCAGTATGAGTGTTTTTCAAGTTTGGATGCCTACGATAGCAAGCCCGAAATCAGAATTGCTTTCTCCAGCTAAGCTGTGCTTGACTCTGGCAGGACTTCTGGACTTCATCAGCTGTGTTGTAAAACATTCCTGGAGTTCTGACTCAACCTTTCGGCAGCTGTGTTATTTGTGTGTATTGTTTAGACACAATGAGTGACTTCCAAGTGATCTCCACATTGTGCATAGTTCTGTCCCCTCCCAGTTCCTTGTGTCCCCTCAGCCTCCCTTGCTTACAGAGCAGTATGAGAAGCTGGGAAAGAGAAATAGAACTCTACAGCACTTCAGCAACAACTGAACATGGGTGTGTTATCAGTATTATATTACTCCTAAAGCCAAAACATAGTATCGTACCAGATGCTATGAAAAAAATCACCACTGCCCCAGCTGAAATCAGGACATGGTTACACTCAGTGAAAGTTAATGGCTCCTGCAAATTTGGTCTCCTCCTTTCCAGAAACATTCTTCAGATTTTAATAGATATAACTGATGGAGCTCCAGAAGCTTGAAGTCTTTACAGTAGTGAAGACAATCAGGCAAATGTTTACAGATTATGTTGTCAGATCCTGCTGCTGGTTATCTGTTTTTAGAAAAGCCGGATACGTTCTGTCCCATAGGACTGTTTGATCACTGTAACTATGATCTTTCTTGTTCACAACTTGTCCCTCCAGAAGAATACGTAGCAACCTGTGAAGAGCTTCAGATGTAAAATGCCTAGGTTGTGGTGGTGGATTTTTTCTTTTTTTCTTCCAGTGGTACCAGAACAGCATTTCAGGTATCTACAACAGAACAAGTAGTGGAAGAGTGAAAGTATTGATAGGAAGGGAGAACTTCTGGTTACTAGTAGCTGTGTGTCATCCTGGGGTATAAAAGTACTACTTTGAATAGTGATGAGTAGAAGACAAAATGCAAGCTTCTTGAATCTCTGATGGTTAAACAAATTATGTGTATGTGTGTAGATAGGTTATTTAGAATTATACGGTGAATTTAATTTAAATTGATCTTCAAAGGGATATCAACAAACTGTTTCATTTGTCAGGGGAAATCACCTTTTATTGTTTTTAAATGAGAATGGTAATTAGAAGGAAGTTTGGGTGAAAATTGATTCTTGGGCTAGCTTGTTACTTCACTATTCACTACAATGCCAAAGGGAAATAGCCATGTCCCCATCTAATCTGAACCCATCAATAAGTGCTCAAAGATGCACGTGGCTTGTTAATGAAGTCTATAATTAAAAGGAGGAAGGGAAACCCTCTGGACTAGGACCTGAATAAAGGGTGAGCTTTCTCTCTTGTTTCTTGTCCCTTCCCTTCATGTTCTGCATGGTCTAATCTTAACTCAGGATTGCTGCTCTCATTATAAGTATTGTTTGCACATGAAATAGAAAGGTAAAATGAGAACTATAATCTGATCAGCCTAAGAAGTATAAATTCAGAACGATAATCTGATCAGGCTGAGAAAACTAGTGCTAATTTGAAATCAAGCAGAGATACTATTCTCTAAAGTAATATGCAGATGCAGTGTGCTCAGATAGCAAGGTTGATATTCCCTTAAGTTGATGTTCCTGCCTATCAGTGTGGAAGGGTAAGGGCTAGATTTTAACCTAAAACCATTAGAGGAATGTAAATTTGCCAGATACTTAGCTCTTACATCACATAAGCAGCTGGACACTTTAAGGCAGGGGCACCTCATGTTCTTGCCATCTCCCTGATCTTCACCTTACTTTTTATGCATTTGCAGAGTGTTGACATTTTCTGGCAATCTCTTTAAGAAAAACTGTAAACTAAGGTGTGCATATAGTACTTGGGTTCTGAAGTTTTGAGGCTGTCCAAACCTCTTCATTGGTAGGGCTTTGTGCAATAATGAACCTCTGCCTTGAGTTTTTTATGATATCTGTGCTACTCAGACATACCTTACCTCTTTCCACAGCAGCATATATGTATTTGCCTTCAAGAGAAAATGAACATGAGGTTTCAGTTCTGGTTTGTTTGTTTCTTTAAGTATAGCTATACACAAGAGTAAAGAAGGAGGTAAATAAGAAAATTGTCGTGGACATTTTAAGCAGCAACTGTTGCAAAGTAATTTTATCTTTCATACACAGTTCTTCAGTCCTGTCAGGGGTGACCCTGTCTGAATATGCAGAATGGAGAAGAAGAGTGTTTGGGTTGGTGGGGATTTCTGCTCAAATAGATTTTTGAAACATTATTGTTATTCTTAGGATGTGCATACTCAGCACAACATATTCATTCTTGGTTGCCTCTTCATTCTTTTAGCCAATTAGAGCAATTTATTAGTGCATGAATATGCAACAAAGTAACTCTCTACAGATTTTTTTTCTCCATCCTGATTATGAATGTAGTCTGCCGTTTTTTTTTTTTCCACATGCGTTTCCAGATGTTGGTGCATATTTCTCAGAATTAGAATCTTTCATCTCTTTTTTGAATGGCTTTGATTAAAGCTACGGGCTTATCTAATGCTGGTTATTTTTCTTGGTTTCAGAACTAAAATAATAATAGTAACAATATTAAAAAATAAGAAAATCCTTGTGTTTTCTCACCACGATTTTTGTAAATATCAGCTTAAATGTGATAGGAAAGCTGCATGGGTGTGTGGGCCTAAAAGGCATGTCTTAGAATAGATGCATATATGTATGGCCAAGAAATGAATCGCATGGTGTGGGGGTTTTGTAGAGATATGTAAGGGCAAATTGTGTTGCTGGTTTTGGTTTGTTTTTTTTTTTTCTTTTTTTGTCTTTTATGCTAACAATTAAGAAAATAAAAGGTTTCAGTTTTTCATTAGCTATATCATTATGATACTTGTGCTATCAAGTTAGTGGTTGGTTTTTTTTTTGTTGTGTTTTTTTTTTTTTTTTTGTCTTGCATCACTGTTGCCACTCAGGTGGAATCTTGAAAAGCATGTGTATATATTCATAGATCTTAACTGAGAATCATTTATATTCTTATTTAGTTGCTCTCATATATTAGTACTGGACAACTTTGGATGTAGGATAGTTATTGTTGCAAGTCTGTGGATTGTAGGTGTTGCATTTTCATAACATCACCTTGTCAGTGTGTACCTGATCCAAAGAGGACTGGGAATATTATTTACAGCTGTTGGGCTAACTGATGAATGACTGGAACTTAAGTCTGTGAAGTGTTGCAATTTTACACTTGTCTGTCCAGCATGGGTGCTCCGGTTGCTGAGCTCCTTTGAGGGAGTAATATGTGCTGTAGTGGGTTAGGTCCACTGCCAACAAGAGGCAAAAGACAATTTAATAATGATGCTGTCCACACAGACTGGCCAGCTGGACGTTTCCAAAGCAGGTGGCAGTGTTTTTATACTTATGAGAGAAACTAAAATGTGAGAACTTTAAATTGGACACATCATCTCCTGCTAAAAAACTATGCAAATTAGAACCCTCTTGTTAAATGCAAGCTAGAAGAAGCAGCCTCCCCATGTATTTGATCAGATTGTGTGGTTTTGATTGAAATGATTTCACTTTTTACTGAGGATTTACATTTTTATAAATTATGTTTAGTTAACTTGAATGTGAAATAAGACATCTATCTCTGGTCCCTCGATAACACTGAAATTATACTAGTTAGAATTTTACAAATCTGACAAATCCCTGGTAATCGCTATCTGAGTTGAAATCTAATTAATAGTAGTATAGCATTACAGTCTTACCTCCTTTGTGAAATTTAATAGTCACTTGGTGACTTTCAGACACTAGCTGCCTTGTAGGCATACATGCTACTGCAACGGATCTAGGAATATGCAAATCCTAAACACTCAGCAGTATGCACTTTAATGTGATGTTGAGCCCTTTCCTGAAAGCTTCTGTTCCACAAAGAGGAGATTAAAATAACATTTTCCTTGTTTTTGTTTTTAATGGAATATCTGTGTGATGTTGGGAAATACTCCTCTAGACTTTTTTTGTCTTTGTTTTAACTCCCAGCGTGTGGCATGTGTGTAAGCTGGAGAGAGCTGGTTTAGTTTTTTCTTTCATTTTTTCCAGATTCATGAGAAATATTTCTTGTTCCATGTGTTCATAGGACTATGCTTTGCTATATTGTCTTAAGTTCCTTTGGCAGAATAAGGAATTGTTTTTCTTAGTGGAGCATCTAATATTGCTCAGCTATAGCTATATATTTTCTCTCTCAGTTTAGCTCTGTTCATGATTTGGTACAGAAACACAGTGGAAGTTAGGTCCAGAGAACAACTGTGATGAAACAGCTGTTCAATTAAAGGTTAGAATTTCAATTCCTTTCCCTCAGAATTTTAGCACACACCTGGAGTGGTGCACACTGATTATCAAGTTCTCTACCAAAGCAGCTGATCAACCTGAACTCATGTCTTTCAGGGAAGGAAATGAGAAGGTGGGCATTTGACTTATTTTTCTGATAACTTAAGCCCCTTAGCAAAGTTTCAGACCTTCTAGCCTGTTTTCAACACAGGCTGTTGAATTTTGCGTTTGTAAAGAACTTCCCCATCCAAACAGACTAACTTTGGTGCACTTGGATTTCAGTGCAACTACAATGCTCAAATCCATCGGTGGATTTCAGGAGCATATAGATTTGAGTATTTATAAAGGGTAACAAACAGCACAAGCAAAGTGCTTTACTGGCTCAGTATTATGTGATTCAAACAGAACCATGATCCAAAGGAAGAAATGAAGAGCAAGAGGGAGATTGATTGATTTATTTTTTTTCTTCTCCAAAATCTGACTCTTTAACTGGTTGCTACCTGTTAAGAGCTTTGGTACAAGACCTGTTTGTTATAGTCAGCCGCTTGGAGGGAGCTCATGACACTCCATGGATCTGTTTCAGACCTAGGTACATCTTTTTTTTTTTTTTTTCATTTAGATAACATGGCAGATGAGATGGGAATGTTCTGGTCTGACATAAAAGGGTCAAAACCATCTGGAAGCCACATCCAGCAACTATAGCTTTACATTCTTGTAATACAGTATATATGAACAGAAAGAAAGTATCCGACCTTTTTGTATGGATCTGTTGACTGTAATTCAACTGATCAGCTGTTGTGCATTCAAATTCTAACCAAAATTACCGTAGTGTGTTCTGTTCACAAGGTCACCAAAGATGGAATGCAGCATCTGGAAAACCACCTATTCTAGTTTGTCCCTTGTGTTCTAGCTTTTTTGGAGGTTAAAGGAGTTGATTGGTGATGAGAACCTTCTGTTTGGTTAATTAATGCAAGTATGAAGTTGTGTGCTAGAATGCCTGCATCTGAAGGAAACATTTCCATGATTTTCAGATAAACAATCTGCACATTAAATGCAATACTGCACAGCAATATTTTGACCAAAATCCTAGCATACTGATTTTCATTTTTGTTCTGCTGAGTGCAGGCCTGAGATGAAGGGATAGGAAGGATGGAAGAGGAACTGTAGAAAGTGCAAATGCTTTGAAAATACCTAGAAGACTTTTAAAAGATAGAAAACCAGCAAAATCTTGGGACAGCCTACAGGCAAACCTAACTTGTCTCTAAGACACATCTAGTCTGGAATTTCATCGTACCTCTGATTGAGGAAAGAAAGACCAATTAACTTGGGAAAACATGGATTGCATTACATATGCATTCACTGCCAAAGGGGGAGAATGTCGATTACTTAACACGAAAGTGCTGGAGCCATTAGTACAGCCTTTTAGAGTTGAAATAAACATGTGTATTATATGCCTGTAAATCCCAGTGGACAGCACAACTGGTGTCATATTCCACAGTGGATCCATTAGCAATATAATGTCATCTAACCACAGGCCATGCTAATGGTTTAAATTAGAATGTGTGGGTATTTTTTTAATTTATAAATGACACTGCTGTGCGATTAAAATAAACCTCTTCAGCACAGATCTGCCTCTCTTTTATGAAAGCCCTAGTGATGCATCACTTCAAGCGATATCAGTGAATGGGAAGGTGTGAAACTAAGATTTCTGACTATACAAGAACTAACAAAGAGTTCAGCCAAATAAAATGCATTGATGTGGTGCTTAATAGCACAGAAAAAGGGACTGGAAAGTCTTAAAAAGCAACTGAATTCCAATTTTGGGCAGGTGACAGAGGACATACAATAGTATGACTGTGCAAACTTGTTTCATAGCTGAAAATAATTGGCTCCACCATACTACAGGCAACAATGCCCCACTGGCAATAGCGATGCTAACTGCTATGAGTAGAGAAAGGAGTAGTTGTCATGAGTCCAAATCAGAGAAGAATGTTTGTAAAGCAAAATCTAAAAATCAAAACCATGACCTCAGCACAGAAAACAGAAGGAAGTATGAACTTGGCAGGTGTTACCCTCTTTCATGATTGCCTTAAATGTTTCCACCAAAGATATGGAGGATGCTACTGGAGGTTTAAACCATTTCAGAAAACATGGTGCTCATGTCCTGTACAGCTTCCCACATAATTCATCCATCAAAGCACTTCACCAGAAGTCTGTGTTACAGTGGGATGCTATGATTCATGTTCTCCTCTGGAGCTGGAGGGCAGACTGCAAACTTTGATGCTTTATCGCTAACCAATAGTACTGTTAGCAATGCTTCCCTTAAACTTGTCTATCTACCACTGTTTCCTGCTGAAAATGCAGACATGTTTCTCTTTTCTCATCTTTCATATCACATATGAGCTTAAAAATTCATTTCCAGTGAAAATAATCTATTAAGTACAGTAAATAAAGAGCTCCTAAAATGTCTGATGGGGTGCAAGCTGAAGGAGAAGACTGGAAACAACCCCTTCTAGTGAATGAAGAAGCATGATAGAGACATTGCGCTCATAAGAACTTACCTGAAATGCTCTTATTTCAGTTCAGTGGGATGCTAACTCCATCACAGTTTTCTCCTAAGATGTTGGAGTGCGTCAGTCAGTTCAGTTCTGATTCTTTACTGGTAATTCCTCTTTACTACAAAGATGATTTGATCGTAACTACAGAAGCTTTCTGTCCTGCAGTAGTGGTTCACTTGCCTCGAACTGGCTGGCCTACTGAAGACTGTGAGTAAAGCTCACAAACCGCATAATGGACCACGTCACAGCCCAGGCTTACATACCTGTTTTATTGACACAGCTTTTTCAATAAAAGCACTGGAGTGGTGCAGTACCTGTTTTCTAAATGGGTTTGCATGGGTCAGCTACTAGATTGGAACAGACCCATGCTGTGCTCACTAAATCAAGAAATATTAAGTAGCATATCCCTGAGAGAGGGAGGAAAACTGTAATCCAATTTGTTGTATGAAGATGACAGCAGAGGTTCAGATAGAAGGAAAGCAGGATGAAGCATGGTGGGAAAGTGATCCTCTTCAATCTGTATTGGAAAAGGGAGTGAGACAGCCTTCAGGGAAGTAAATGATTCTAGTATTTCTACAGTGAAATAAGCTCTAGACAGTTAGATAAATCTTAACTCCTTGCTGTACTATGTCTCCCTTTGGGAGAAAACTTGCATTTAGTTTTACCCGAAATATGTTCTAACTCCACTGCCTGTTTTGCATGTTTTATCTATATATCTATGCATGTTTGAGGTGTGTGGTTAGATCTCCCATGCATTATTTTTATATATGCCCTTTTCTGAAAGCCAAGTACAGCTGTCCTAGGAATTTGCTCTGATGCCCATAGCTGAAACACTGGCCTTTGATTGTAAAATGGAAGGTGATATTTGCTTCTTCCTAACAATTTTTTTTTCTTTTTTTTTTTTTTTTTCAGTTAAAGCCAACTCTCAGATTGTTTTTTTTCTCTGACAGAGCTAAAGGGAGCTGAAATATTTGTTTAGTTCTTTTCATTGTGGGGGACAGGACACTATCTATGGGAACTGATAAGAAAGACATTTTAAGAACTGCCTGTAGTTGACACCTGGCACCGTGTGATTTCTCTTGGACAGGCTGAGGTTAAATTGCAGCTGTAAGTAGAGCAGTGGTACTCTAACTGTGACTCTTAGCTCCAGAGCTAACTCTGATTACTGCCAGCATCGGCTGACAGGACTTTATAAGCCCCACGCTGAGCTCAGGCAAAGTGGCACAGCTCTGCCCTGACTCTGCAGGTCTGCTTTGTGAAGTGTTGTTCTGCGGTGAGCCCATTTAGCATTAGTTAAGTGCACAAAGTCATGAGAACTTGCCAATTCCCAGCTGTATATAGGCTAAAAAAGGATACTGTTGTCACCAACCTTGGTTGCTGCACTAGTAGATGGTATCTCTAATGCCTTTCCTAAGACTGTAGCTGCTGTGGGTTGCAGAGCTGCAGAGAGATTGGCTTTTGCAGCTGAGATGCTGCACTAGCCTTTCCAGCCTGCTCATTCACTAGGGAACACTTCCCTTTTCTTCTAAGAAATAGTATATAAAATTGAACAGGAGATAACAAAAAATGAGTTGTCAGCATTTCTGATGCTCTAAAGAAAGCGGTGCTGGTTTGCGTTCAATTTTGGCACATTGCACTCCACCCTGCTTGTGCTCAGGGTGGTGGTCTAGGATTGTGTTGTTTAGATTGAGATGTCCCAAGCCAAGGTAATTGTGATTAGACAGTCTTTCAGAGCTGAATGTGAAGAGTGACCAGTTTTGGGCTGGGTGCAAAAAGGCTATGCTTCTTTTGTGATTTCTGAGCAGTGTTATTTGAAAGCTCTAGTTGAGCTCATTCTGTCTTACAGTGAATGTCCCTAATGTTTTCTTTCTTGACCTCTGAAAAGTTCTTTTAAGGTGAGCGAAAGGCCTTTCCATACGACTTACACCAGTTCTTTTGCTGTAGAGGTAGCTTATGCAAACATGCATTGGCATCTTTTGTAGGACAACATTTTGAACGAGCTGAATACAGGTGTGGTTTCCCATTTGCTACTGCTGTTTCAGGGTTTATCACGACTGTTAATGTTCTTATGCAATTGATGTTGTTCTGAAATAGTAATGCCTTTCTGCTTTAGGACCTTAGGATGTGCTTGACAATTTCAAAATTACCTAAGGGAGCTCTATGGGAATTAGACCTCGAATTCCTGAAATACTCAAAATATTAAATAAGACTGCTGCAGGTTCTGAGGTACACCTAATAAATAAAGGGTAGGCTCTGAGCTTTATATCTGTCTGACTTCCCATCTTTGAGTGAAAATTTTTCAAAACTTCACTGTACCTTTTCCTAAAGAGTCTTGATTGCTAAAGCCACTTACTCTTTACCTCAGTGTATAATCATTGTTCAGTGCTGCGTAGAGCCTTTAGCTGAGCCAGGAAATCAGTCTTATGGTTCACGTTTGTATGACTGAGAATGCTTAAGAAATGCACAGTTGTGTTTTTTCCTTAATTCAAGTGAAGTTAGGATTGAATTTGCATTTCCAAGTTAACAAATTCATCTTCAGCTGAGGTAAGGAGATAAAAGTTCAAAAACTGTGTTCAAAGATGGGAATGCAAAATAAAAACTGGCAGCATGGCATAGTTTGCTCATCATATTTTTCAATATCAGACATTAATGTGTAATGTAACAGTGGTGAAAATAAAACACTCAAAGTGAACATTTGGTGTTGAAATGTAGTTGAGATAACTGAACAGTCTTTTCTGTAGTTGTTATGTTTGCGAAGATTGTTAGAATATTCCCTCCTTAGACGGGAAGCTGATCCAAAGGAGATGTCTGGTACAGGCTGCAAAAGCAGCAAACATCAAGTGGTTTTCAGTTTACAAACCCTTTCTGCAAACTCTGATTTTTCTCAAGCGGTCATGCTCAAAAATGCATGCAGAACTCTACCCAGCATGCACAATGCCAAGTGAAAAGCTTTGGCATGGGATTGTTTTAGCTTGGTTATCCATAGCTAGCATTCTTCATACAAGAATACAGCCTAAACGAGGCAAAACAACACATATGTAACTTGATACATTAAAATCAGTTGCTGAAGTAAATCTAGAAGGACAGTATTTTATTTTTCAGTCACTTTTCTTTCCCCCCCCTTGAGGGAGTCAGCTTTTATCACACACCTTCCTTGGCACGTTTAGGAATGAGTACTTGAGGAACTTGGCCCAGCAGCAGCAAGGAGCAGCCTCAGGAATCAAGGCTCTGAAACTGCAGCAAGGGCTTAGCATGGAGGAAGTTTGTGGAATGAAATTGATGTGTTTCACTGTGTTCATTTGTGTCAAAAGGGAAAACTATGCTTTTGAGAAATTTGGAAAGCTTCTTAATAATTTTTCTTTTCTGTTTTTTATCATAGAATGGGCTGACTCAGAGAAGCCTCTGGGGACTTAAAATTCTGATCTTTGATACCCCTGCTAAGCTTTTCAGGGTTGGATTGCCTCAGCTACAATTGAGTACAATAAAAAGTGAGATCATCTTCATAGTTTTTTGACCATTTATCTTGATGACTTAGCTTCAGTAATGATATACGGGACTTTTTCTTCTATAGTAGATTCTTCCTTCCAGCATCTAACTTGGAGAGCCTTCAATGCCCACACTGTAGCTTTTCTCGAGTGCCAACTTAGCAGAGACCTCTGTTTTAAATGTCATGATAGATTGCTATGGTGACAGTTCTGTTGTGTAATGCTGCCAGCAGGGATGGGTTGGGACTTAACTGAAATGAATTAATATAAACTAAAATAATACATTGTCTTAGTTTCAGGCTTATGAGTAACAGAGTAATTTCCTTTTTAAACCTAATTTTACTGAAAAAGGATCAAAAAATGTCCACCTTCCTTTTGTGGAGCCTACGGTTGTATATCTTGTTATGGACATCCTGTCTGTGTTTTCTGTTTTGAGCTAAGGTAAAACTCTGAATGCTTTCTTGATCCTGTCTCACATTCTCCTTCTTGAAGACCTGAGGAAGGTCAGATGGATCCTGAGCCATAACTGAGGGAATTTGTGGTCCCTGTTCTGTTTTATGGTCCTTCATTCAGTGGTACTGTATTCCCAGATTTCATGTTCCTCCCCTATCTTACAAAGACAGCTTTACAGTCAAGATAATTTGTTGTGTATTTGATTTGTTTAAAAATCCCTACCACTCAAATAAATCATCTCATACCAGGATCAGGTTTGTCTGTGGAACAGACGCGTTGTCATTATTAATGAATCTTCCAATTTCAGTACTGTGTGAAGCCTACTTGCAAGGACTTAATGATGACCTGAAGCGAAATGATACTGTTAAACGTTTCCCACTTAAAATTTTTCTGTGCTCTTCTGCTGAAGTACTTAGCAACTTACATCAGGTTGCAAAAGTATCTATTTTCCTCTATTGTCATATGAGTCTAAATCAAATTTTTTCAAGTCCTTACTGGCTGCAGAAAAATATCACCCGTATGACTGTATCTTTATCTCACTGAGTTTTTCATACCAGTTTCTTCTACATTTAAATCAACGTCAAGCTTATCAGCCTAGGAGTTGCCAGGATATTGCCTGGATTTTTATGGGGAGGTGCAAAGCATTTATGAATGCATTACTAGTACCTACTGAATAAAGGCAGGCTATCTGCACTACTGATATGCTCAAATGTATTAATACCTGTCTTCCTCCTTATGAACCTGTTCATCTAATCCGTCCTATCCAGTGAAAGGATGTCACAAATAAATAAAAAGAACAGAAAGTACACTCCACCAAAACAGAACACCAAAAAACTATTTATAACAAAATTGTAAAGAGAGACAGTATGGTGAATATAATCTTTAATATGCATGTGCCTTGCTTGTTTTGTTTTAAAGGAAAATGGCAGTAGGTGAGGAAAAGGTTGTTGGAATAGTTTTGATCATCTCTCTTTTACTGGTTGAGCAATGGCGTCAGCTATGCTGTCATATACTTAGATATGACTGAAGTACTTGTTTTGATATCTTCCTTAATGCTTCTAGAAAAATGAATTCAGATAAATTTGAACTGG
Source organism: Phasianus colchicus (assembly GCF_987193195.1). Lineage (NCBI taxonomy): Eukaryota > Metazoa > Chordata > Aves > Galliformes > Phasianidae > Phasianus > Phasianus colchicus. The sequence goes on from NC_143439.1 coordinate 32,736,826, forward strand.
GGTCAGGTGGATTGGAGGTTGTCAGAAAGAGCATAAATAATAAAAAGCAATGTATTCATTATGTCTGATGAAGGGAGGAGAAATAGAGGTTGCTGAGGGGTAAGGTGTTCCTCAGCTTTCATTAATGACCCATGAGAGAAAGTAAACAAAACATGATTGTTTCACAGACTCTGTTCCGTTCCGAAGGACTGAGAATGCCATTTAGAGTACAAATACAAGGCAGAGAGGAATGAGTGGGATTAGAAACAAGGAGAGAAAATGAAGCTTAAAAACCTAGTCTGTGTCTAGGGGGAAAGATAGAGCATGAAAAGCGTGAGTTTGTCACGAATGAAGACTTAGTTAGAGGAAAACCTTAAGCAACGGAAATACTGAAGAAAATGTTTTTTTTGACCAAAGCCAAAGAGGCAGCTGGAGTGTGATCTGGCCAGTCATTCTAATATGCTTGTGCTGTTATGCACGCGTGTAGTAACATCCTTACACGTGCAGTAGGTGGTAGGGCATCTGCGTGTTTCCAAGTTAGGTATACATGATCTTTACGATCAAACTGCTTATTCCTAATTATCAGATCTGTTCTGTATGACCTGGAGGTGAGGTCATTTCAGTTTCTATCTGCCAGCATAGGACATTGCTTTTTTGCTGTTAAGCATCTGGCCAACTTCTGTAATGTAAAAACCAGCTTCAGCTACCAGCTTGTTTGATGGCCTTTGTGGGTTTCCTAAAGCCCTTGTTAGCCAGGCTTTGAAGCAGAGAAATCTGGGAGGGGTGGTGGGTGACTTGTTACACTTTGCACTTGCTATGTTTTTTTCTGTGGGGCTATTTGAGACCAAAAGGATGGACAGCTCACATGGCCTAACACTGAGTCTCTGACTGTGGGTAGCAGCTTCTGTTTGACGCACAAACAGAAGGTGATGGAGAGTTCCATGACTGTGTTATGCATAGCTCTTCATTTGTTTTTGATTTGGCACCTCTGGGTTTCCCCGATGTTCCCCTAGTGTCTTTATTGGAAGAGACTGTGAGCAAACTTTGGCTCCATATTTATCTTTGATTGCATTCTCTGAACTTCTTACTTTGCACTCCTATCCCCTTTGCTGGACTGAAGTCTCTATTCTGATTGTGTGTCCCTGGCATGGAAGCCTTTCTGTAACCATTGATTACCTTTCTTGGCTTTTTTAATAGCATATAAACACTTAGGAAATTATTGAAAGGAATACATGTTTGGTAATCCCACTTAATTGCCACCAAATATTTATTTACTGTTTCTTATCAGTTCAAATTCAGGCTTCTGAAAATTGCCTGGAGAAAGCATTAGAGCAGAAGTGGCCAATTTCCATATCCTGCAAGCAGAGTTATCTAATGGTTCTTTGGCCATACTGGTGCAAAAATACGGATTGAATACTAAGAAATGAGGGCAAGGTAGGGGAGAATCAAGAAGATCATTGCAAGTGAGCATCTTGCTGTTTTCCAAGGCTGCTTCTCTTGACGGGTAGATGGTAATTGCTTTGCAACAAGCTCCTGCAGCAACCTTTGTTGGATTTATGGATGCTGTTAGGTCACTTCTCCTTACAGACTGGGATTGAAATTCCCAGTGCTCTGGTGCTGCAGAAGTGACACTTTACATTTCTACAATCTCCGTACCAGACTACATGTTTAAGGAATATCAGAGCTTTTGTCTCCAGCACACTAAATATATACTTTGTATGCTCAGATACAAGCATGCGTGACATGCTAACGTATTGCTGCTACATTGCCTGTTTTTAAGATTATGAAAAACTGTAAAATGCTTCTAAGACAACTTATTTTTGCACTCTGTTTTGCTGTCTACTGCAAATATATTTGGCAAACCTAATCAATGTTGACTGGTCTGCTGTGTGCTCTTATCTCTGTTTGACTATCTTGTCCATTATGATTTGTTGAGTATAATTTTGTTTTGTTATAGCTTAAATTTCAATGAAAATTCCTAACATGTCTGCTCATCCTAAGTGAGATTTATTGAGGGTGAAGGAAGAACACTTATAATGTGCAGCATACTGAATGAAAATGCCCTCATAATAATTGCGTTTGTTTTATATCTGAGTTAGTAAAAGAACGCAAAGAATTTGAATTCAGAAAGAAAAACTGCCAAAAGGAGAAAAGGCTTAGATTATGAAGGGATGGGAAAGATTTTCCTTTGTTTTGCCTTGTTTCTCTCAGGACTGTTTTCTCCAAGCTGCACTGTATTTATAGGGCTTGTTGCCTTTTGTCAGTAAAGCTGATTCGGATATCAGTCAAACTCTTGAGAATTTGGTGTTGAATGGAGAACAGTTTTGCATGCTCCTGCTTCCACTCATATGCAGTTGCTCATGCACAGTGGGTGGAAGAAGGGGCTTTAGAGAGAGGAATGTGACTGCATCAACATTGTGATACCACTGGACAGTGCCAACAAGGAAAAGTCCTCTGTTGTCCTGGCAGATTCCTGACTCTTTTGAAGAGGTAGCCTTAAAAATAATAATAATAATAAATAAAAATTAAAAATTAAATTAAAAAATGCAAAACAGGCCTCCCACAAGAATATTCTTGCCCCCTTTCTTTGCTTTATTTGATAGCACTACTGATCTTCAGTCCTTAGCTCTCTCATCTTCCTGTAGGTGAGTTCAGGGTCAAGAGCCACATTCTCCCAAAGGGTGGTGTGAGCCAGTGAGTGCTGTGTTGACTCTGCTTCGATCTCACTGATGTGCTGGATAAACTGTAGGCAATTGTATTTAGCCCTATACTTGATTGTCTAGTCAACAACTTCTTGGGGTCATGACTGGTTTTTGCTGTATGTTTGCGAAACTGGTGTTGTTTGCACTTCTGTGTATAAAAACACAGTGCCTTTCTCTCTTTCGCTTATGAGGAGGACGGTGGTGCCATCTGTATTATTGAGAAGTAGGCTGCCTGGGACTTCTCTCCTTTCACTAGAGTTAACAGGGCCTTGCTACAAAGCCTTGTATCTAGTAATCTGGTTCAGAAGTCAGCAACCTGATGATACACAAGGTAAAACCAGCAGAGAGCATTCTTTCATGTCTGAGTGTGTTAAAGTGAAAGAACAGAAGGCTTACAGCCTAAAGCTTAATTAAACAAGTGGATTTTCATCTAATATACTTCTGAGAAGAACTGCTGTGTGTAAATGATAATAAGAGACTTCCCTATTTAAAAAACAAAAAGGAAAGAAACCCAACAAAAATAATGAAAAATAGCTGTCAAATTATTCTGAAAGCTGCTGGTTTACATGTCAATCAAAGGATCTTGCTGCTCATGGCAACAGCCTTTGCTGACACAAGATTAGAAACTACTTTTTCAACTGTCATCCAACGCTGTACAAATAATTGATTTTTAGGTTGAGCTGCCAAACTAAAAATAACAACAATAATAAAAAATGGCTTAGAGTGGATCACATGTAAGACTCCCCCACTCCCCTCTTTATCCAAATGGAAAACTAGTGTTATTTTGTGGGAATAAGATATTTCATTTCAGGTGGGGTTTTTTTGTTTGTTTGTTTTTTGTTTTTAATAAAAGTAAGAAAACAAACTGAGATATTCTTCTCATAGGTGTGTTAATGGCTTTTGCATTTATAGTCAGTGTCTCAGAGGTCAGTGCATCTGGGGTGAAGGAAGTTTTCTGCAGGAGATTTCCCCTATCCCCTCCCCAGACTGAACTGTCTCCAGTGAGGAAAATAGAGGAATTTAAATATTTCATATTGGATTGGACTATTTCATAATGTCAATTAGCTACATATATTTTCTTTCCACATAAATGGTCAGATTTGAAAGCTGTGCATATTATTCCCAAGGGAGGCAAGCTGAGCATCTGAACACATCTGATTACGAGTTCATGAGATTCTTAGTATGTCTTTGTAAGAAAAACTGATCAGAAAGCTACCTTCATGATTTGAATCCTGTTTCCTTTAAAATAATGAAGTACTTTTGCAGCGTCTGATGCACGGACTCAGATGTGAATGATCCAAATCGTTTATTACAAGTTCTCACATCACTTATATACCTTCACAAATTTTCTTTTTCTAGCTTTCCCATCCACCCCTACAACTTTCCCATCCGCCTTTACATGTCATTCTGCAAAACACTCTTCAACGGTTCACACAGGCGCTTATCCAGTCAGAGCCGTGAGACGTTCTTTCTTCTTCTAGAGGTGTCCTTGGTTCTCATGCTGTTTATCTTGCTCCACAGCTTCTGCTCTGAACAGTTTTTCTTGTATTCCCACATACTTTAAACTTCTAATATAACAAAACACAAGTGAAAATCTACAGCTCCCTTGCATCTCCTGTTGGTCCAAAGAATGTGAAATGCATGGTAGCATTTGTCTTCAGAAAGTATTAAGGTGCCTTTTGAAATCAGCCCTGTTAACAGGAGATTGGTCCTTTATGTGTATCCCCTTATCCTTGCATTTTCCCACAGTTCTTCCTCCCCACATCACCTACATAAGTCCTGTGCAATCCCTAGAAGCATTTCCCATGCATCCTGCTGATGCAGTAACCCCACTCCATCCAAGAGGTGCACCAGTTACTTGCTTCAATGACTGCACCGCACCTGGAGCTGGCAGCTCTCCTGGGACAGCCCATCCTTTCCCCCCTTTGGGTCCCCTGCCTGTCTTTGTGCCTCTCAGGCTGTGTGCTTGGAGATGGGTCTCCACAAAGCTGCTTACTACTGTGATGGGTGGGGCAGGGTGTTGTTTGGCAACCTGGCAACCTGCCATCCTGCATCTGCCTTCATTTCTGTGTTTCTGCAGAAATGCATTTCTGCAGGCGTGCCTTTAGTACATAACCTAATGCTGTTATCTTGGTTTATTTTTTCAGTAAGTTCATGCGTTTAAGGGGGTTATGGTGCCTTGAGTGCCACATGTATTCTCTCTTCTGCAAAAGTCTGGTTATTCTGCTGAATGCCACGTAGCCTTCAGTAACAGTGGGCTGTGTTTCAGGAGATCCATCTCTATGAGTGTCTTGTCTGAGTAGTTGTTTATCCTGAGACTCTGGTCTAGGAAAGACTGAGATCAAAACATGACTGAATTTACTGCCAAATACCATTCAATGTCAAGGAGGCTTAAAAATGAATACCACCAAAATGAAATTTTGTTCACTTCTCCCGAGAAAAATGTCAACACTTGTCCTAAGTCTGGAAGAAAACAATGATTATTTTTTTTTAAACCGAGCTCTGTTTTTCAGTTCATAGTACTTGTGACTTCTGCTTTCTGTCTAGCAGTTGCATATGCAAAAGAGTCCTTAGATAAATTGCCTCCATTCTGACAGATCTGTCTTCTAACAACTTTATGCTATGTCTCTTAGTGTGCCAAAGTCTATGTTAAACTCAGTCAGTTAGGACTAAAAGGGCTCAGATAGAAGGCTGCAGTAAAGTAGAAGAATTTTTCTTCTTATTCTCTATCAAGATACAAGTCACTCCATGGCTTTGACGTAAGTTGGAGCCAATTAAAGCCTGTTCTCTGCAGCACACTGGCTGTTCGTAAAACATTTGTGGAGCTCAGCTCTCTCTAGTTATCTCTTGCTAGTAGTACCAGAGACAAAATTGAGTCTATTTCTGTGCCTATCGTGAGCTTACAAAGTCACCATGCTATGGTGAAATGAGAATTACCATACCAGAAATCTGTCCAGGGACCCTTCTCTTTTCTACCTGAATCCAGTGACTGGTATTGTCATTTCACTCTTGCCAAGAAAGACTTCTGAAAAGGAAGTATCAGTTTAGAAATAGCCTAGTCCTAGAGAAAGAGCCTAGCTGTCTGGGCAAGCCTGCTTTCAGGTTGTTATGCTCATGGAAGTTGGTGTGGATGCTCCTTTTTGCCAAAGAAGCTCACCCTCTGCACCCATGCTGGCTGCCTGCTTGGGAAGCGTTCTCTGTGGCTGCAGCCATCCTTAACTGCTGCTCAGACAAGATGTAGTTCTGCTTCTGTGCCATCCGTGTTGTACTAGGACTAGTACGTAGCAAAACAACAGAAGATGAGGAAACGGATGGGGAAAGAATAGTAGCAAATACTAATAGTTCAGTTGCTAGTAATGCAGTGCTTTAGGAAAGATTTTATGGGCATGCCATACACATGAGCTTGATTTTACTCTTGGGTTTGTTCAGTCAAATGTGGAGGTAATGATTTTCAAAATTTCGTAGCTGATTTCTGTGCGTGCCTTGTAATCTAGGGGAGAGAGGTCTTTTATCTTCTTGTGTACTGCTGTAAAACTGGCTCCACAGTGAGGATTTTACTTCCTTTGTCTCCAGAAGCCATTTGTGATGGTGCTGTCTTGGAGCTGGGCTCTTTTCCCTTGCCACATGGCAGTGTTCACACCTCAGCTGTTCCCTGTCTATACATATTCAGGAGGAAGTTGCAAGAGCATAGGGTTTTTTTTATTATTAATTGAAAGAATATGTTTTCACTATCTTTGTGTAATTTTGTTCAGTTTTTAGAATGGCAATTATTTTTTTCACATAATCATAGGAGTCCAGAGGTAGTGGACTTAAGAAAACTGCAAAGCATCACAAGAATCACAGTCAAACTTAAAATAATTTTTCAAAATAAAGGATGAAAGAATGTTTTTCCTGCATTTACATACTTCAGTGTGGACCTGCTGTAGGGGAAGGGGAAACTTGCATGTAAGTCACAAATCTCTTGCTTAGTGATGTTATTCAGGACATAGCAATTTGCTATGCGTGTGTACACTTGCTGTGAGCCCTGCCAGTGTTTCAGTTTGGTACAATGTGTATAACTTCTTATATGATGGGTGACAATCTGTGACGAATTCTTTCGGAATAAAGGGCTATTTCTTTGAGACTCTGCCAGATCTCTTTTCCCTATAGAGAAACTTCAACTATGTTCCCAATGTTTTCAACCCTAGTTTCATGGACTTCTCTTTCACCTCCTTTTCTTTGCTGCTTTTTCTTCAGGATGATTTCTGCTCATCACTTAGCATGAACTCACCTTGGCTGCTGTTCAGTGCTGAACAGAACAGCTTTGTCCTGAGGAAACAGCACAAAGGAGATATTCCGGTGACTTTCCCTAGCCTCTGAAGAAATAGCTGATGTATAAGACCTTTTCTTTATACTCTGTAGTAAATGGAGCTGTTAAATATGTTATTACCAGAGACATAACTGATTATCTCCACAGCAGCTGAAAACCATTTTTGAGAACTTTTCACAAGACAGAGCTGGGGGCTAATATGTGTAGTGCCATGAGAGCCCCCTGTTGCTAGCAGAAATCCTTCTGTGGAGCGTACTGGCAACAGATGCAGCTCTCATCTGGCTGCTTAGTGAATCTGACAGTGCAGAGCTCCAGGCAACATGGTGTGGATGCAGAAGCATACATCCACTCCTTGATTTGAAGCTTGGTGTGGCATGTGCAGAACTAATGGGGGAGAAAAACCTGCTATCCTTGCGTGCCCTCTTCCTCCAACTGAATCTACATTATGCAGTCTGAGTATCTCCTGCACTAGTAAATAACTTCATTTCTTGTATGGTACTAAGAAAGCATAGGCTTGGGGAGAACTGAATGCTTGGTTTTTTGCTTTGCGATATATATATATATATATTTTTTTCCCAGAAATAAAGATCAGAAACATAGGTCCTCTGGGTCACAGTTAAGACATGGTCCATGGACTGCGAGTACGATGACTCCCAGGTAGATGGCAAGAAACACAAAGCCACTGATGCTTCTGTCACTGGGGCTTCTGTTCTCCTTCCTCACAAGTGGTGACAAGGCTTGCCTTTCAGCCCTTGAGCAATCCCTGCAAGAGGCCAGTGACCTAGAGATAAAGACCCAAGCAGGTGCAGGCAGACAGCTGGAGACCAGTGAGGCCATAAGCAAACTCAGACTGTATTTCAACTGTCCTAACACAAGCAATTTTCATGAAATGTGATGGGTTTTCATTCTCATGTGACTTGCTGTTCCTAGAGGGAAAAGAAGTAAATAGGCGTCCCTTGTAGAATAGGTAAATGGAAGCAGTGGAGAACCCCATATCTGAATTTGTTTGCTTTCAGTGTAAGCTTCTGCAACAGGAAGAACACTTGGGTTTGTTTGTTTGTTTTTTGACAATGGTAGTTCTAAAAATCTGGGCACTGAGGAAAAGATTAATAACAGGGGCCATCCTGAAAATGTTCTCACCCAGATCTTCTGTCATCACAATAGTGGAAACACAACTACTATTGTTTTCCAGTCCTTACTTATAAGAAACTCAAGGGAGTTGGATTTTGTTCAAAACTGTTTGAATTCTGTTATCTCAATTTCTTAGGCTGCCTTTGAGGTGACACCTGAGTTCTAGTGCCTCAGTTTCAATGCTCAGAGATAGACCTGCAGATTAAAACTTTTTCTGACCTCAGCGATATTGGGCAGTGCTGGGGTTAAATTGTTAGGCTGGGAGGATAGAACATCACTTATAAACGTTTCCCACAACTTACGGTGAATAGAGTGATGAAGAACAACTCCATAGTGTTTTGAATTTTGGTGGTGGGCATGCTCCCAAGCTTTGTAGGATGATTTCTCCTAACCCCTCCAACAACAGGAGGGAAAAATGAGAGTTAGAAGGGGATCATTGCCACTGAATTGCTGTGCTAGGCGGAAAGCCCACCCCATTAAATGTGAAAATCTGCTCATTGTTTAAGTTTTGATTATATCTTTCTTTCAGAGCAAGGACAACAAAGCCATAGCAACATAAATAGGTAGATGTGCATGATGTGCCAAATGATGTGGACCACATCCTTTGCATGGTGTCTTTAACAGAGGAAAATTTTTTTGAAAATACATGATTAATGCCTTCAACTATTATCTCTAATTGAACAGACATGAGAAAGGCCCACTTTGTGAACCCAGATAAGCCTATTGCACAGCTGTTCAGTTAGAAGAATATTGAGGCCAGGTTGAACAAAGCTGATATTTCCATTTTTTGTTTCGTAAGTATAGCATGTTATTGAAACCTAGCAAAAATGACTGATTGCTGAAATGTCGTTCTTGTAATCTGCTAAGTACTGGTGTCTAAGAAGACAGAAAGACTGTTTAACAAACATGCCCTCACATTGTCATTAGTATTAAAGTAATGGGACTTTAATATATTTAGATCATAATAATCTATCAGCTTAATATCAAGTGCTCAGTTTGAAGTGTTCAACCACAGTGTTACCTCTTTCTCTTCATTTATCAATAAGCTTAACAGAAACTTGTTCCAGCATGAGCATAGTAGTTATTGCAGGACAGAAGCTGCTTTCAAGGCCATATCTTCTCAGCCACCTACATAGAGTGTGAAAATCATTTGAAGAATGTTTTTTAGGTGGAAATAAAAGTTTAGAAGTAAAAGTATTTTTTTCTCTCCCTCCAAGAGTAGTTTTGATGCCATTTTGGTGCTTTTGCATTTGGAAACTCTGGATTAAAATTGTAGTCCTGCTTTATTTCATGTGGCACCTGTTCCCTCACACCTTCTAGGCTACTATATTTTTAAATCTGGGACCAAGTGTCAGCTGGAGGAAAAAAAATATATATATATATATGCTTTCAAAGACCTCCAGCTGAGTAGAGAGAATACTTCCTTAAATTTTTTTCAGCGTTCAGTAGGGAAACAATTTTTTTCAAGCATTTTTTCAAGATTTCTACTGTAAAGCACTGGCAAGGCTGGAATTAGAAATCACGCCTGCTGAACCTCTGCTCTGCATTTCTAATGTAGTTAGTGTTTGTCCCAAAGTCAGTGTTTTTAGAGTGATGGTGCAATCAGTGAAATATGAAATGTTATGAAAAAGGAAAGCAGCATGTTTTTGAAAAACCTCAATAGAACATTGGGGCAGATGGCAGTCAGAGAGATGAAAAGCAGTCCCTTGTGCAAATAACACACATTATATTCTAGTTAACTCTGGGTATGGAGCACATTGCACTGAATTTCATTGCACAGTTTTATCGCATCAAGAGCATGTGATGCAATTGTCTGCACTTATTAAAAAAGCAAAGCAAAACAACCCACACAGCAAAGCGAGTAGAAAACTCCCAGAGGACCATTATTAACGTGAGGGCTTGGAGCTGGGGGCGCTTGATTTGTTCGGCTATCATGACCAGTTACTGACGTTGATGCTACAGGGAATCGTTTTCATCTAAGATCTCTCTGGTTTCCCAGAGATGCTTCCTGACATTGTGAAAAACCAGTTAGACCTAGAATAAAGAGCTGGGTGACATAGTGCTTGTTACTACGTGATTTCTGCGAGTGCAAAATCACTGATACACATCATGCTGGCAGTAAGTTGAGTGCAAAATTTTTATTTTCAGGTGGGGGACTGGGGTATAGAAAGCAGTCTCATTTGATTTCATGGCCAATGGCAGCAGCAAAGAATTTAGTTTAAATTACATGGTAAAAGAGATAATGACCCAAACATCAGGGCTAACACATCCTGGACCTATCCAGTTTGATTAGACAGAATAAATTTGCATGAGTGTGGTCAATTATTTTAGTCCTGGTCTAAAAGAGGGTGTGCACTGGCCTGACTCATATCTGGGGTTCCAGTTTACATTAGTAGATCAAAGGAAGGTGGATTTTCCCCGCAGGTAGTTAAAGCTCTGCAGCAAACATCAATGCACAGGAAAGTGTGGTCTGGAGAAAACTTCTACTGGCTCTACATTTATTACAAGTACTTTCTGTCTTGAGCCTGAATATGTTAGACCTAAATAACAGACCAACAAGGAGAAAATACAAGAGGATATACCCTGTTCTTTTCAATGTTCAAAGAGAGAGAGGAGCCTCTTGTGTTTTCTCTTCATAGCTTTAAGCCTTCCATGAATAATGTACACCTGTTTTTGTGCCTTGTTTTCCTCTTTGCTAATTATGCTTTCTTGTGTGGAATCTGTTCTAGAAAGAAAGCTCATCTTCCTGCCTAAAAAGGGCTGTATGAGATATTGTAATATATCCATGGTACAGGCTGCTGAGTTTAGCTGTCATCTCAACATAGGTGAATACACTAATCACTACTGCTTACTTGGGTGATGATGGTGCAGAATGAATCAACCAGCCTAGGTTTTGAGCTACTAGGATTCACTTGATGCTCATTACATTTGAGCTCCTAGGCAATCTGTTTTCCAAGTGTTCTGGCAGTTCAGTTAACATTGTGTCTCTGTACAAAAAGGAATGTGTTTAGAGAAAATGGAAGTACTTTCTCCTACCAGTGACCCTGCAGTAGATGAAAGCTCTATGTTTTGAGAGTCAATTCATTAATAGAAGGCCCTTATGACAAACTACAACTATTTGAATGGATTTCCTTTAGTTTATTCACCATGTGTTGGATCTCAGCAGAAACACAGTAGTGATCTCATCAGAGTGAAGAGAAAAGCAAGAAAAGGTGATTGATTCATGAAATCAGTTTGGAAGTGCAAAACTGGTGTTTGGAGAGCAAATGTTTCTTTATGTTTCTTATTCTTGATAAGTCACAAATTGCCAAAACCTAAAGCAATCTGCTGTTTTATTTGTCAAACCACTGATTTCTTCCATACCACTCTCTAGTAATGAATGATTTCAAAATAGGAAAAGAGATCATAGACCTTTGCTTGCTTTGTGTCAGTTGAGGTTTTGTCGGAATGTCTGGCGTCTTTTCCTCTGGATGGATGCAATAGATGTAGTTCATATAGTACTTAGCTATGCTTTCTCTAGTCTCAAGCAGTTGGCAGAGCAGGGCTTGTGAAGAAATAATGATCTTGTTTCCTGTGGGAAAACACTTTTGCCTGTGTATGCCAAAACCAGTAAACTCCTTCCTTTGCACCACCTCATATCTAACCAGGATGTCAAAAATGCTGGGAAGGTCTTGAAATGGAGCCTTTGACTATGCCTTGTTGTGCTTGCCTCCTGCATGTTCTTTCATGGGATTGTGGCCCCTCCTTATATCTACAGTGCCTGTCTGGTTCCAGTAAACTTTTTACCCTGAAATTTTCAGCAATGAATAGGTCTTTGTATGGTCCTGTTAGTTGGCTTGCAGAAATTTATATCCATGCTGATTCCTTGTAGCCTATTTTTAAAAATGTACCTTCTGTGAAAGAAAGAACCCAATCTGAATTTCACCTGTGATAATGTGTGTAGTAGTTCACAAAATTACCTCTTTAAATTAGTAGATCTGCGTAAATTGATTAAAAGAATCAGGGAGGCATTGAAGAGGGCTGGCAGGTTGCAAGCATAAAATAAGTGAGAGGAGGTGGTTCTTCATTGAAGTCTATCTGTGGAGCCCCTTGATGCAGAATATTGTGGTTGCTGTTTATTGTGGATAAAAGTTCTCACTCTTACAGCAATAGTCTGAAGCTTTAGCGAAAATAAATTGTGTGAGAGATGCTAAATAGATAAAAAACAACATTTGGCTAAAAGTCCTTGAGTCCACAGATGGTTGGGGGCTGGAAGAGGACCATAAGGAAGATAATATACCTGCTCTTTGTTAATATATTCTTGACGGATGCCATAGGTCAGGGATGGGTGGCTGGCTTCTGTCTGAGACTGCTGATGAGGCTAGGCTTGCCTTTGCTCTGACCACATATGGCCATTCCAGTGCTTTTTGCACTTTTTAATAATGTGAAATTTATATTAAAAAGAGCCTGGTCAGTTTAAAAAAAAAGGCTCTGCTAATCAATTTTTTTGTGGTTATGCTATAGAAAGTTCAGCAGTTTCTTAGTGTGTTTGTGAGAGAGCATGAATCAAGTAATGGGCTAATTTCTAAAAAGCAGGAGCTGGAAAAAAATTTTTTTTTAGTTTCCTCAAGCTTCAGAATATGAAAGGGGAAAAATGCGTTATCTTTCTTGATTTGTCAGTTCCTTGTCCCCTGTATTGTTTTTTTCCTAATTTAAAAAATGCAGTAATCATTCTTAGTTTGCCAAAAAGGAGAGTAGAAAATCAATTTTATTTCCTTACCCTTAAGCGTGGTCTTATCTGGTGTCACACCTTTATCCATTTCACCCGTTTTTATTCATCTTTCCTGGGCCAGTTTGTCTAAGGTAAGGAAGGTTCCAAAATCTGTCTCACAAAGATAGGAAGGAAGGAGTACTGTATTCATAGGAATTTTCTTCACCACATTCAGGGAGTTTTCCGGTTGTTGGAGCTGACATAGCAAGCAATGAAAATATTTGCATTTTGTGCTCAGAATAGTTTAACAGGCAGACACAAAAAAGGTGACTCAATGTTAGTAATACTCATTTTCATTTATTGATTTCACATTATAATGATAGAGGAAACCTGCTCACTTGATGCTAGTTAATTTCCAGCTAATCCTAAAGGAAAAGGTACTAGAGAAAATTTATTTTTAAATACTTAATCTCTTCAGCAATTAGATGGAAATAATGTAGAGTGTGCAGGATTTGGGCTTTCAAATACTGTAAAAGGCTGTAATTTGCAACTTAAATAGTGTAGTTTGTGGTTACCTGGAGTCAAGGAAATGAATCCTAGAAAAGATTTAATAGATGTTGCAAGGTGATGCAAAACATAATATCTTTATGATTCAAGTGCAGCAAATTTTGTGTTTTGGCATCATTATTCTACTAATTATGAAGTCAGGGTGAAGATGGTTCTTGAGAAACACTTGAATATTTTTTGGCACAGTGTATTCCACCTCTTCAGAAAAGAAAAAAAGCTTTCTGAGTTTTTTGCCATGTGTCTTAAATAAAGAAGCTAAGGGACAGAAACATAAAACAGAAGAACACCCTTCTCATGGGCCTCTGTTAATTCTATTATCTTCAACCCTAAACAGAGAAGTATTCAGCAGGTGTAATGACTGAGAAGAACATATTCCTCTTTTCTTCCTTATTTCCCATGTCTGCTCTCAGGAGCTCAAGGGTTTCTCCAGACTTGAAGTATTGCTCCTTTTTCAGATCAACTCTGTGGTCCTAGGGTTGGGAAGAAAAAAATCAACACCTTTCTCTCTGAGCGCCTCGGTAGGGAAGCGACCACTCTGCAGGCTGATAGGGTTGGTAATGCTGGGAGCTGCTCTGTGGCATAGTAGGATGAATGTAGGAAGCATTACATTGTTTCTTCACTGGCAGTTGGGCTTCCCACACCTCTTGTGTCCCTGAACCTCTAGGTAGAAGTTGGGGAAGCAAAATCCTTCCCATTGTAAGAGCAGAGCAAGTTCAAGACTGTGTCATGAGGCTGAATATATACAAGTCTATAGGGATGGATTACTTGCATCCCAGGATTCTGAAGGAACTGACTGATGTGATTGCCAAGCTGCTCTATCATATCTGAAAAATTGTAGCTGTCAGGTGAAGTCCCTGGTGACTGGAAAAAGGGAAACATCGCTGCCATTTATAAGGGAGGAGAGAGGACCAGTGAATTACAGACTGGTGAGCCTCACTCCTGTGCTTAGGAAGGTCATGGAGCAGATCCTCATGATCCAAGACAGACAGCATGGCTTCACGAGGGGTAGATCTTGCCAGACCAATCTAGTGGCCTTCTACAATAGAGTGTAGGCACACTGGTTGACGAAGGATGGCAACTGATGTTGTCTACCTGGAATTCAGAGGGCCTTTGACATGGCCACACACTGCATCTTTATCTCTAAATTGGAGAAATATGGATTTGAAGGCTAGACTATACAGTGGATAAAGAATTGGTTGGATGGTCACAGAAGATTGTGGTCAACAGCTCTATGTCCATGTGGACAGTCGTGAGTCGTGTCTCCCAGTGGTCTGTCTTGAGACCAATGCTCTTCAACGTGTTTATCAGTGACATAGACAGTGGTATCAAGTGCACCCTCAGCGAGTTTGCTGATGACAACAAGCTGAGTGATGCAGTCAATATGGCAGAAGGAGGGGATGCTATCCAAAGGGACCTGACTGTGCTCAAAAGGTGGCTCCATGTGAACCTAATGAGGTTAAACAGGGCCAAGTGCAATGTGTTGCCCTTGGGTTGGGAAAATCTCAGATACATGTGCAGACTGGGAAAGAACTCCTTGGGAGTAGCCCTGCTGAGAAGGACTTAAGAGTCCTGATAGATGAAAAACTTAATGTAAGCCAGCAGTGTGTGCTTGCATCCTGGAAGGCCAATGATATCCTGTGTGGCCAGCAGTGTGAGAGAGGTGATTGTTACTCTACTCTGCCTTCATGCGGCTTCACCTGGAGTATCCAGGAGTGGGGCTCCTAGCTCAAGAAGGATGTGGAGCTTTTGGAGGGGGTCCAGAGGAGGGCCACAAAGATTATCCAAGGGCTGGAGCACCTCTCCTGTGAGACAGGATGAGGGAGCTGGGCTTGTTTAGCCTGACAAAAAGAAGTCTTCAGAGGACCTCACTGTGGCCTTCCAGTACTTGAGGGGAGCTTATAGGCAGGAGAGGGGCTGACTTGTTATACAGTCTGATAGTGACACTGTTGGAACAGGGAGCAGGATTAACATGACTTGTCAGCTTGGCTCAACAAAATGGAATGCAACTTCTTCAGGCAGAAAGGCAGAATAAATCATTTCAATTGAGAAACTGTTTAATAAAATTGAAACAGCTTTTTTTTCCCAAACTCTTTCATTCTGGGAAAAAAAAAAAAAAAGTTAATGCTTTCTTGTAAGCACTTCTATTTTCTTCTACACAGAAGGAAAAAGATTGAATTACTAGAATTTCCCATTGAATAGAAATGTTGATTTCTGCCTGCCCTCTTCCCCCTACCCCATGAGGCAGAAGATTATTCTTGAAACTAGTAATAAAGGACCATAAATGGAACACTCAATTACAGTGGAGCGTGAGACACTTGTGTCAATATTGCCATTTAAGCATGGATGGTGTCTAAAAGAATATTTTTTTCGGAAATCTGCTCCCACAGTTCCTGGTTAGCCACTGTTGCAAAAATATATTTCTGCCTCTATTATCTTCTACTGAGATCTTTCTGCTGTGTTGAGCATGTCTGAAAACTTTTTCATACGTGTGGTTGAAGAAGAAATACAGTTGTTTGAATTCCTGTCTGGAGTCATAGTTGCTGAGAGCTTTTCAGAAGCCAGGACTAAAAATGCCCAAGAAATTTGATTTTGTTTTGGGAAAGTTAGTGGAAGGAATAAATTGGGGGTGAAGTATAAAGTAATGGGGACCTAACTGAATCTTTCATGGCAAGCAGCAGTTTACTGAATCCACAATTGCTTTTGTCATGTGGTGTGTTTCATAAGCCTGGAAGCAGTCTGGTGGTAATCAGGGAAAGATAGTTCACAGAGCTCTTCTCTCTGCATGTGAAAAAAAGGACAAGAGGCTGTAGATGACGAGATGATGGATGGGAATGCTCTTGGAATTAAGGAGGAGTTCAGGGAAAGGTAGAAAGGAAATTGCCCCTGATCTGAAGTGAGATGGACATACACCTGGTGACCTGGCCAACAGAAAGAGTGATGTTTTTCCAAATCCAAAGGTGTTGAGACTCATCTGCAAGGGGGAGGGGTCAGAACACCCTTTCTGATACTGGGTTTGCTATCAGTGTAATGTGCTGGCTGAACAAAGGAAATCTGTATGGCTTTTGGCAGATTTGTCAGCTGTTTTATTGTCTTGGCCAATCTGCAGTGTCTGGTCGTCTTACTCAATGAATATAAGGCAGAGAAATGGAGAGACTGTGGTCTACATTTGCTTGTTGTCTGGAGTGATATATTGACTTCTTTGCAGGGCAGCTCAGTGTTTTTTCCTCCCTGGAGGAAATGTGAAGCCTGAAACTCATATGCGTAAACATTTCTTTTAGCTAAGTATTTGTGCAATCAGTTTCTGAATAGGTAAATCAAAAGCTTTTGTTGCTTAGATATCTTAAAGGGTAGTATCTTACAGTCTGCAAGGTAATAACCCTCTATAATGTGTCTAGCTTGTTAGCTTGGTGAGTGATTTGCAATTCAAGGAATTAAGAGTTGTCCAACCTAGACTGGATTCTGGGGGTAAACTAGTATGGGTATATCTGTAACACAGCTCCGTATAGATGTCCCTTATCACCAGTGAATGAGGTGGAGATGTTCAGAATTTTCTTTGAGGTCTCACATTCCATTAGCGAGATGCCTGCCTAGAAGGGGTTGAAAAAAGTAATGACTTGTATCTTGCCAGAATAAATGATGCAATGTGTAGTGACAATGTGGCCATATTACAGATGTAACAGATGTACTCCGGAGGTCATTTAGTCCAGTCACCTGCCCAGGCGCAGCACATTCAGACCAGGTTGCTCAGGGCTTTTTTCAGCACAAGGACATATTCCTAGCTGCTATGGGCAAGCTGTTCCTGTGCTTTTTTATCTCCTAAATGTGATCGGAAAATAGCCAAGACAGAAAGATTAGTTCTTGCTTGCAAATTCTGCTTTTTTTTTTTTTTTTTTTTAAAGGCCAACCCTCCCTCTGTTTTCATGTTTCTTAAACTGGAAGGATGTCAGATCCACTCTTCCATCTTATTAATTTACATTTTTTAAAAAAAACTGAAAAGCTGAGGAAAAAGAATGCATGAGGGGGAAATTTCAATTTCTTACTTTTAAGCCCTTTTCTTTCTGTGCACAGGATAGAGCAGGACAGGCAGATCACCTGCTGTTTCTGACATAATCCTTTGGGATTTAAAGAAGATATGAGACTGGAGTCTATTTCTGTTCTTTTTTGCTTTCAAAAGCTTTTGGAAACTATGGACTGAGGGTCAGTCCCTGCTTGTACTGAAACAGAGGTGATTTACTTCCCCCTATCCAACTCATTCCTAAGAGAAGCTGCAGTCCAGCCATCGTACTGTTGAGAGGTTTGGCAAGAGTGTCACAAGGGAGCAGCCATGCTGCAGAGGTGTTGTGGTATGCTAGCCAAAAATTGACTTCTTGATTGCTAGGTTGCTTCCTCTCAACCAAAATGTTACTGCCTTGGAGTACCACCAGAACGTTTGGCCCATGCCCAGTTACACCCACCTTCCAATGAACTGATATTGTAAAAATTGCCTGTGTACAAAAAAAAAAAAAAAAAGGTTTATGCTATTGCTGGACATGTGATCTGTCAGGAGGACAAGGCTATTGGAAGGACATGAGCCAGGCTCCCAAAGCTGAGCTGCTGCAGGCTATGCTAATAAAAATAAGGAAGTAATCAAAAACAAACAGTTGCAGAGCCAGCTTCTTGCACAGAAGGCGATGAAGTGAGGAACAAGTCCATGTTTGCCAAGTGGGAAAAAGGATGCTGACTGGCAAGGAGAAATGTTATTTGCTGGTTTGAGGAACAAACAAGTGGAAGAAACCCAATTAACTGCCTGTTTGTCAGAAAAGGAGGATGTGGAAGTTAAGGGTGGAAGTTTTTAGCTGGCATTTTGCATTGGCAAATCTCCTCAAACTAAGTGGTAACACCAAGGCTGGAGCCTTAGCTTTTTCCTCTGTGCTTTGTGCAAAATCTATGTAAAGCCTGGTGATGATGGGCAGATTGTTAATTTCAATCATCAGCCCAATGGGATCAGGGAAGTGTGCAGCAATAATAATAAAAAAAAATGGGTGCTTAGAGTAAGGAGGCTAACAAAGCAGTAGGAACAAATATTGGCAGGTATGAGCAAATATTTGTTAGCACAACTGCAGTTATACAGTGCAGTGTGAACTCCAGCTAGTGCTAAAGAAAGTTGAGAGCTCTGCTGGAACAAATCATAAAGTCATCATGGAAATTTTGGGACCAGAATGTTTGGAAACAGCTGGAAATTGCCACCGAGCTAAATTACAGTGGTAGTAGGGTGTGTGGTACCTTAGATCCCATGAAAAATCCCATCTTACAAAATTGCTTTCTGCATTGCGTTGATAGGTAGTGTGGATATGTGCTTCTCTCACCAGTGGGAGCTTTGGCGTGTGCTTTCAGTGGGTCTGTGCTTTCACTCCGCCACCTTCAATTGCCAGATTTGCTTTATATTGTGCAAATGCTGAAGTGATTCATTTGTCAGATTTCTGGACTAGCTTCAGACCGGCTCTAGTTTAATATGGAAAATACAGTAGGCCTTTTAAACTACCACATGTTCTGGTAGCACTGTTGGACAATAAAAAGAGTATACAGGGGACAGTGCAGTTATCAATGTCAGTCTGATTTTGGGCTGTCTGCTTTTTGTTGAAGGCTGGAAGTTTCTTTAATTCACCTCAGAGGGCCATTTAATGCCATCTAACAGGCATTAAATACTGAATTCATTTATTAATTGAAAAATATTCCTGGAACGTGTACTCAGATTCTCTCCTACATTCATCACCCAATATGGCATATTGGGTTTATATATGGGTTTATAGAAGTGGTAGTTTTTAAAAAAGTTCTAAAGAACATAGGTTTGCTGCCTATATTCTAGGACTGGCATTTCATATTTTTGCTAGGAAAAAAAATCAGAATTAATTGTTGTTTGTTGTTGTTGTTGTTTGTTTTTTGCTTTGGGTAAGAGAATATTGAGGCATTCTTTTGCATTTCTCCATCCTCTTTGCAATCGTGAATGTAGATGAAAACGGAAGACTTGTTCAAGATTTTGAAAAGACTCCTGCAGCTGAACAGGCTGGTTCTACAACACCTTTAGAAATTTCAAAACATGGCTTGGAATTTGCACTTGTTTTGAAAACAGATACTTTTGAATGTTTTCATTATGTTACATAGTACCAACACCTGCTCCTTCAACTTATTGTAATAAGAAGAGAAAACAATGCCCTGGACCTGAGTGGCCTTTCCTTGTCAAAAAAAAAAAGAAGAAAGAAAAAAAAAAAGGTTTTGCAGAGGCATCTTGGACACAATGTGATTTTTGAAATGAGTTTCTGGAAAAATGTTTGATGTAGCAAAAAATATTTCAGCCAGCTTTCCTCAGGATCCATCACGTCCAGGGGCAGATCTAGAAATCATTTCGGAAAAGAGGTGGGCTGTATACCTCGCACAGATTTCAGTGCCACTGTTTAAACAAATATTACTATAATCAGTCAAATGTTAACTGCGCAGATAATACAAATAATCAAATATAAAAAACTACTTTCCAAATGACACTTCTGAATAATACCTGTGGTCCTAATTTCTTATATTGGTTAAAAAAGATGACTTCTTTGGAATATGAGGTGTGCAAATCACCTCTCCTGAGCTGCTGTAAAGTTGAAGTCAGAGGTTACAGCTTGGGCACTCCCACTGAAATGCAGATGACATAATGTTTCATCACCACAAGCTTCTTCAGTTCATTTAAAACAGAGTAAAATAACTACTTTGATTTGTTACTGAGATAAACCTGGCATTGCACCGGCATAAATTAGTATATCAGATGTAAAATGATAAAGTGAGGATCAGTATTTGCATTTCTA
The DNA here is from genome assembly GCF_987193195.1 of Phasianus colchicus. Classification (NCBI taxonomy): domain Eukaryota; kingdom Metazoa; phylum Chordata; class Aves; order Galliformes; family Phasianidae; genus Phasianus; species Phasianus colchicus. The sequence goes on from NC_143439.1 coordinate 32,757,028, forward strand.
CATGGCAGTTGAACACTGTAGCATAAAAATACTATGTCTGAATGCAGGGGTACAGTAAGAAATTATTCCCACACCAGGTTTTGATTATAGTAGTATCAAGCCTGTGAAACTCCACTGAATGTCTGAATTTTGCTAGACTGAGTAGAATCCCATCAGCTATGGCTTGCATCTCTAATGTATGATCTTATTGTGGCTAATTTATAATAGACATGTCCCTACTAAGCAGTACTAATGGTGCCAAAATGAAGCACATGCCTACAATACATGCAAACATTTATCAGTTCTTCAAATAAGAAATGAGATGAAAGTTCTCACTTGCTGCTATAGATTTCTTGCATAGACAAATTTTGAAATGTAATGTTTTCTTCTGCTTCGCCATATCCCTCCATTCAGTTTTGTTCTGTTGTGTTTTTTTGGTATATATATATATATATAATTTTTAATATGAAAACCTTGCAGCTCTTCTGAACGTGGCATGTGTCAGATGGGTTGTACTGTTTCACAGAGAGGAATGCAAATTTCTGAAAGTGCTTGAGAACTGTTTAAATGCTATTTTAGACCAAAAGGTGCAACTTTCTCCAGCCTCTGGAGTTTTTGGTTGGAGTTGCAAAGCTTTAGGTACTGTTCTGTACCTACCTCATACAGCAAACACAATGAGATGAAGTCTCCCACCTCTTTGAGGTTATAGTCAAGTATATATTAGTTGAGCTAATGGATCTTCAGTTTCAGAGGAGTGCAGTGAATCTTGCTGAAATACATAGTTATTGGAAAACCAAATTGACCGGAATAAATATTTCTTGTACTCTTAGGGTTAACTTATGTGTAAACATTGGTGGCATGCCCTGAATTGTCCACACCTAAATTCTTGTAGTAAATGTTTAGCATGTGGAAAATATAACAGTGTTAACCATACCCATATCATATTTCTGTTTTAATTCTTTTAAATCAAACAAAAAAAAAAAAAAAAAAAGAAAAAGGAAAAGAGGAAAAGTGTATATGCATGTGTAGTTGGTCCTGGTCTTGTTGCACTAAGTGAAGAAGATTCTGCTCCTACCTCCCAGGAAAGAGAGAGTGGGCAGTGGTTTGGCCGGAGATTTGTGAGGGTGTTAAAAATAGTTTTGTTAATGGGAAAGCAAGTGAGAGGAGTTAAAACTCTACTTCTCTTTTGACTGATAGTCAGGTGTGTGGTGGGAGGCCAGAGAAGTGTTACTTCTTTACTTAGCTTCTGCACTTCCGTGCCTCTGTTCAGCATGTCATAGGCACACAGGGCTCCGGCTGGGGTCTTTCTGGGGGTGTTTTTCCATCTTAGTCTTTGTGCAGGTGTGGTTATTGAAGGGGGTATATTTGATGCACGTCACCTTGCTGTTGTCTAATTCTCTTCTCCTGGTGATTTCAACCAGGAACCCTACTTGTCCTCCTCAATCCTTTGTGCTTTCTCTGCACACTGGGCATCCAGTGAAGGGAGCTACTGTGAATTCTTCTCTTGGCTCTAAAAGCTGGCAGTGTAGAGGCTGGGGAGAAAGCTGTGACAGGGGTTCTGAACAGGAAGACTGGTGCAGAGCAAGCACTGCCCTCACGCAGGATGCCCTAGGCAGAGATACTGCAGAAGAAGAAATGAATCTGAACGTGTGCTGAGCAGCTGTTGAAGAGAGTATGTCCCAAGGAAGCAGAGAGGTGCTGAACCTCTCTTGCTGAGGGTAAAATAGCCTGAGACAGATGGGCAATGTGGAGGGCTATATTGTGACAGAGCCTGTAAGGACACCACCTAGTAAAATGCAGAAATATGAAGAAAGAGTACTTAAATGTGTGCTTATGCCAGCAAATGCCCAAATGCCTTTTTGAATCAGGGTACTGCTGCTTTGAAGGAATGAGACTACTGGATTTATCACTATTTGCTATTAATCTCTCTCTGTTTACCATTAATCTAGTTCTATTTGCTATCTGTGTCTACTATTAAGTCTATTTACTGTTTATTTGTCACCTTTCCCTCACTCAGCAAATAAATGATTAAAGAATAAGCCTAGACTTCAGCAGAAGCAATGAGATATTATATGAGATTGTCATAGGCCAAATCATTACTTTCTTGTTCGGCTTGCGGTTGAAGGTATGCTCTTCAGAAAGCATCTTATGGATTATAAATCTGTTCACCTCCACAGACTTGTGGCTTTGTTTGCACAGTAAACTAGATTAATTTATTATGCCCAGTAGTCATAAATAGAAGCTAAATTAAAGTTGATCTTGGAAGATATTCTGATCAGACCTACCCTCTTGAGACAAAGTGCTGCTGAAAAAATAGCATTTTGTCAGATACATTGTAGTCTTTGCCTTCCCTGCATATTATGCTTCACATGAAGACCTGCTATCACCTGCACCTTTGGGCATGCAATGTAGATGGCGCTAACCAAGGTGTAGAATACCGGATGGATTGTCTAACAAGGGAAAGTAGGACAGGAACTGGAGTTCTTCCAGATTTGTTTTTGTTTCGATTTGTAGAGATCCACAACACTGATCTGTCTCCCAAAAATCAGAGAAAAACCCTCCAGTGGCTGCCTGCCCTTCTGAGTTTTAGTATGCAGCTCACCTACACACAGCCCTTTCTTCTCCAGGAACTGGCTGTACAGTCTGTCTTGTTTAGATCCTACAGCGGCATTTCTTTGAATTCTTTCAATGCCCATCTTGTCAAATCTGCCAATTCATTCTTAAAATGCTAACGAAACATGGAAGACAAGGTGATGTGTCTAGCCTGGTATTTAAATCTGTCTTTGTTTTGATTTGTTATTACTCCTTATTCTTCTCCCTGTGAGGCACACAGAGGATAAAGAATAGATATCAGATCAACAATCAGGTGACAATGACTACTTTTAGCGGTGTACGCAGTCATGATTCATTGTAATCAACATCGGTACTCCCAGTGCAGGAATGGAATTGAAATAACTCCAGATAACTTAAGTCTACTGTATGTAAGCTTGATCTAGCCCAAGCTTCTGCTTCGTTAATACTTCAGATAACAGTAGGATGTACCCTTTATAAAGGTTGGGGGTGCATTCTCATGGCTGCAATTTCGTAGTTATTTGGTCTCATAGTAGTGCTGTAGTGGGTTAATCTGCGTAATCATTTTTTAGTACAGCTGTTCCCCAGAGAGGCAGTAAGTTTAGTTACGGATTTGTTACTATGCATATAATTTCAGAGGCTTAAGAAGAATATATCAGCCTAATCAGCAAAGAAATAATGTTAGAGAACGTGTAATTATGGTCTTCCGCATTATTGTTGATTGTGTGTGTGTGTGGAGAAGCCTTGGGTAAGGTCAGACCATGCAAAATGTTTGTCCTGGCTGCATGTGTTGTGACTGTGGAAGTGAAATCCAGATGTAAAGGCTGGCTGGGAAAGCTGCAGTGGCTCTGTGTGACTGAGGGACTGGGGCTGCTTGTAAACATACCAAGGAAAATCCTTTCTTGGGCCTGCAGTTTTGCAGAAGGGGAAGCAGCGATACAAACTTTGGTAGAGCTTGTTTCCAGCTGCAGTGAGCTCAGTCCTGCAGAGGCCATGCAATCTCCGTGATTTCCAGTCTGTACCTCTTTAGAATGCTGTGGGTGTGTATTTACCTGCCACAATGATAGTGGAACAAAGCTGACTTTCCTGAATGTGTGAGTTGTGGAGAGGAGAGGAGTGGAAGGGCCTCAGCTGGCTTCTGTGTTGCTGAATGGGGCTGCTGTGTCAAAAGCCTCCATCCCGTTTTTTGTTGTGGGGTGTTTTTGTTTTTGTTTTTGTTTGGTTTTTGTTTTGTTTTTTTTTTTTTTTGCCCCTCCTGAGGTGTGAATGTAGGAAGAGATGAGTTAGCAGCAAAAGACATGATGGTTCACTCTGTGGCTGGGAAGTGGAAGAGATTTTACAGCTGAAATGGCATTTCTTTCTTTGCATGAAAGTAGCAGTGTAGCTTTAAAAGCCTATGAGCCCTGATTAGGTGTCTTACTTTTTGCATACATCATAAATAAAACTTCAAAGGTTTGAGAGTGAGGGAAGGGGATGAGAGCGCATTCTACCATCCACTAGAAATGTTTTTGCCTGCCAGAACCATTTAGTGGATCTGCTAAACAGCTTTGTTAAAGTGTTTATCCCACCAAGACAGTTCATAGCTGTGGGCATTCAGGGGTATAGAAATGAATTCAGGCTATGCCAAGCATACAGGACAATTTTTCTGGGCCAGACACAATACAGCGGCTCATCTGCATAATCCCTGCATCCTGCTTGAGATGGAGGAGAACTGAAAAGCAGTAGATACTATATGTCAGCCCTGACAGCTTTATTAAAACTACAGTCAGTTCTTCTGGTCTTGCTACTACTTGCCACCATTCAGTCTGTATAGAGAGGGCTGCACTGCCTCATATGGGGAGTTGGGAAAAAAACTGGAAAAGGATGCTGGGACTTCTCTGCTGTATGTGACGGTGCTGTAGTTTGTCACTCTGCAGCTAATAATGTTCAAGAGAGAATGTACCACTGTGTGGCCCAGTGTATGTAACACACAGTGCATAGTGTGTGAGCAGGGAAGCCGGGGAAGGCTTTCAAAACTGCTGGCTCTTACTTAGGGATGTCTGTGAAGCGATCAGGTTTCCTCCAGGTTACTGCTCTTTGTAGAAGTTGCTGAGTGCTGAGCACTTCTGAAAATTTGTCTTCTTGACTGTGCAATTCATCACTTTGTTGAAAAGATTGCTGTGAATAATCCATTCTGCTGGGGTGTAAATAATATCTTTAATATTTCCTTTTTTTTTTTTTTTCTTTTTGTGTAATATTACAAATCTTTCTGTTCAGAAAAGGCAGAGAGAGGCTATTAGTCTTCATTGGACTTGACTGAATAATTTGCAATTAATAATTTATTCAAAGAATCAAGTCTTTTTCTGCTTGCAAAAAATTTCCACTCTTGGGTTAATTACTCAAATGCATATGCTAATTATTTTTGCTGATGATTCTTTGTCCTTTTGCTTTCTCTCCTATCCCTTCTCTTGAAGCGGGGACAAGTTCAGTTTGGGACCCCATTGCTCAAAAGTGCTTCATCATCTAACAACTTCTCTGTGGTCATGTGGTCACGTGGATCTGTCCTGCAGGAGTTTAAAATGGTATCGCTTCCCTAAGTGTTCAGGACAGCATAGCTCAATTCTTCAGGGCTTGCAGAAAGTACCTTTGAAAGGGAGTATGGAATAATTTGCTGAAAAATTTAGCTGAGTACTGATATAAAAATGGATATGTTTATATGTTTGACTGTTATGTTTTGCGTGATCCTGCCATATGATCAGTGATGCTGGATAAGGGTAGGAAAGAAATGAGGAAAAAGGTCTCAGATGTAGGGTTCTTGATTACTTGCCATGTTCATTTAAACCAGTTGCCTACCTACCAGCTACTTGTCTCATGTCATACAGATCCTCTGAGCCTGGGGTTTCCAAAGCTTTGCTCATAGAGAACTACTTAACGTGTAGGATACCAGATGCTAAACCTTAGGAATGATCCTCTGCTGTGCACCGATGATGTGCTCAATAGGTAGAATTATTATAAAATTCCACTGAATGGGCATAGAAACTGACTGCAGTCTGTAATTGGCTCTGAGGCTTTGTTTTTGAGATGCCCACATGTTTCAAGTGAATATCCAAATCAAGGCTTGCAGGTATTCTTTTCCACATTATTACCAGCCTTACCCTGTTGTATATTACTGGCCTCGATTTAGATTTTTCTGCTTTTTTTTTTTTTTTGTGTAGTTTTTCTTTATGGATTGCAAAGTCTTTGCAACAGAGGTTCTCTCTTCCCAAGTAAATCTGTAGGACACAGAGCAGTGGGAATGGAGGGACTTGGATGCCTTGCCCCTTGATGGCACAAGAATGGGTGCAGCACTGCGCTGAGGAACATGAGACACAGGATTCCTGCATATTTCAGGGTCCAGGGTCAGACTTAAAAATTTCTTTTTCCAACTCCTTGAGTTTCACTGAGTATTTAGAGAGTAAAGTGCAAGGTCTCTAGTAGCAAAATTAGTCTAGAGACTGGGATACGATGTGGAGAGAATTTATATCTGGAAACTGAAAGGCTGATGTACCATAACTGTCCAAAGGGACATTTCTGTCAGGTGGAACTGGCAACCTGACTGACGTGTTCTGGGGCACACTGAAATCTGATAGGTTTTGGGCACCTCAATTAAATGTTTAAAATGAGACAGTGTGAATATGTATCCTCAATATAATCAGGAGCAAAGTGGTTGGAGATGCATCTGATCTTTCTTTCTCAGTTGATGGATACCTATAGCATGAAGGCTTTTAGGAGATAATTGAGTTCTAGCAGTGTAAATAGTAAGGCATGTGACATTTATCTGCTGGTCCTGCCTGAATTTGCATGTGACCTATAGAGCATTGCCTCAGGTTGCAGGTGTGCGGGCACTTATGCAACTAGTGTTGGTACCATGTCCCTGGTACAGGTAAAAATCAAAGTGAGCAGTAAGAGTGTGAAGGCCCCATGGATGCCTGGAGGCAAGATAGAGGGAAACTGTTGTTTTTATCCATTGGTAAAAACAGAGGCATTAAACAAAATGTAAACCTTACAGAAGTAATGTGAAGGTAGATTTCTTCAGTGTTCTTTTGTCTGCTTGAGCCAGTGACCTGTTGTAGTCTTCTTCCTGGAAGATCAGCACTGCTGAGAATTGCTGTCCATTGGGAGCCATTTCTGGGACCATAGCGATGGTGTCAGGGAGCTGAGAGCATTTCTTGATAATCTGCACCCTGGAACTGCAGTGCTGCTCCTTAATAGACAAACCTTTATCAGAGAAGCAAAGTAATGAACTTCATGCAAGCATTTTCCAAGAATGAATGCCAACTAAATCAATAGCAAGCCCAGCCTGCTACCCTTAGCTTATTTCCTTCTCTTTTCATACCTGAGCAAATGCTGACATGCATGCTAACTCACAAGTAGCACAGACCAGTGGAGGGTTGAAAGGCATAAGCAGCTGGGTGGCATGCCTTCAGCAAGTTTTGGGTCCAGGAAAAGCACAACGAGGGCATTCTGAAATGTGCAGTGTCAGGTGAAGTGTCTTGCCTTGTTTCTGTACCCTTAATTCTCAAAGCTGCCTGCTCTTCACCTCCCCTTTTTAAATTGTTGCAAATTAACAGAGAACCATACATTAGATGCTCTACATGAAGCATCCTACGTTGTTCTTAAATTCCCTTTTGAAGTTTAGGTTGCGATTGCCTGGCATTGAGGCCCTTCTTGTGGCTACCTAGTTAGTAGAAGTCCTGGGGACATTAAGTGATGGCTCATGTCTGTGCCTGTGAATGGCTGTGCCCATGCCACTTAGCCACACCAGACTTTACCTGCATATCTGTATATTATTGAGGCTGTTAGTCCTTCCCTCTGTCACAAGGCAACGTTCTGTTAAAGGCCCTTCTAGACTGAGAAGTGTTCTGATTTTGAGAGATTGAGGCTCACATAAGAGAAGAATCTTACTGATGTGAAATCTGTGTTGTCATGAATCATCTCCAAAAATTTGAATGCCTTTTGGAAAAAAATGTATGGTAAAACATGAAATCAAGATCATATTAAATCAGTTTTTAGAATCTTGTTTGTGAGGTTATGTTCTTGTGTAAGAGATTAGTAGTGGTTTTACAACATTAGAATCCACTAATTGTTTAGTAAGCATTTTAAAGCTATTTGGATTTGCAACTGTTACACGCACTACTAGGTATTGCTCAGTGCAAGAGCTGAGTGCTGCCTAGTGAGAGACCTAAGCCAAAATAGCAAACTTAAAAACCATAGCAGAAACTTGATTCTAACAGATAAAATTCAGCTTGAATCCCTCTATAAACTAAGCCCCAAGGGTGCTAACTACAATTTTATGAGATGGTTCCCAAAACACCAGTTTTGTAGCTGCATATTATAGCTTGAATGTGCGTTTCCATGACTTTCTGTAGAAATTTGTGTGAGGCTTATTGTATCTCACAGATACAATACTAAAAATAACGTTTTAGTTAGGAAGTACAGGGCAGCAAAAGAGTAAGGACCTGCAGAAAAACCTGTTTATCTGCATTTGGTCTTTGTATTTGTTATTGTGATTGTTTTAGTGCATGCCTCTTATTTTAGATTGTATGAGCCCTTAATTTGGTTTATCAAGCACCATCTGTAGTCAACAGAGTACAAAAAGAGGCTGTGCAATACTCTGATGTAATAGATAACTGAATGTTTGGTGTCGTTTTTACACACGTATTATGTGGGTGTATAAATTCTCCCCAAGCAGCATTTACCAATTGACAGTCGTGATCCACTGGGGACGACAACGTATCAGAAAGCTGCCTATGGAAAAAACTGTTCAATGAAACAAATCAACAATAAGAAACACTCTCATGGCCCCCAGGCAAGCAACTAAAATCTAGAAGTGAAAAGAAACTCCATTTATGGTTGGTTTAAGGGAAAACCAGTGGGGAATGGCTGTATAGAACAGTTGCCCAGGGTAGAGGGTAGTTTACTTAAAGCAGAACACAAAAGCTTAGTTACATGAATTCTAACACTGTGAAGTATTAGTGTGGAGTGCTGAGTATTGCATTGGTAACTGAACCAGCACAAGGTGAGCACAATTACTGTTCTTTTATTCTGGTTTGCATGTCTGATGTGGATCTTGAAGAAATCCTGTACTTTGCTTAGAGTGACAAAAAGTCTTGATTCAGGAATGAAAATTGGAGGAGAACTGAAGACATGGATGATTAGAGGACATCAAAGAAGAGAAAAATATTTTTGGAAACTTTAGTAAAATGTCTCATAGACCTTTTGAATTTGTCTGCAGGAGGCAGAAATGGAAAAAAAAAAATTCAGTACTTCGGAGATGAAAAGATCCAAAGAAATCCACCCCCAAATTAATTTAAAGATAATAAGCAAAAACTCCTGGCCAAACAATAATTAGGCAAAAGGAGATAGAAATCTCTTACAGAATTGGTTCTGCCAGAATTATAATATTTGTAATGTCCCACTAGTGGCCAGTAAAGGAAATGGAAAGTGAAAGTGATGCCAAGATTACACATTCACAGCTCTGCCTACTTGCTTCTCAGTGCCCAGAAGCATGAAGGCCTGAAACAACGTCATCTTTAACATTAAACTAAATCTTGTCATGTGAAAGTATAAGATGAGCCAAATATAAATATTGCCCTTCTGCTACAGAAAAGGAAGTTGGATTCTGAAAATTGGACACACTTTTAGGGGCAGGCAGCAAGAAATCTATGGTGCTGACAAAGAGTCTGGTCCTTAGTGCATATTCCTCGTGGTTTAGGTACAGACGGAGCAAGGTATTTGAGGCAGTGGGTGGTGCATTTCAGCAGTGGTGACAGCAACAGCGGGTCACCTCTACTGATGCATATGTTTACAAGTGCAGCATGCAGGCTCTCTTGTTCATTGCTGGCAAAAATGTACAACTAATGGTGGTGACTGTAGTGAAAAAGAGCGTTTCGTAGCTGAGAATTTGCTCTATCAATTGCTATTATTGTGTTCTTTGTATCTTGTATTTTCCATGGAAATAAATAGGAGGCATTACTTTCAGAGCGATCTGTATGCAGTACAAACCAGTTGTTGGAACAGAAAGCCAGCACCAACTTTTGTCTTGTCGAGGGGAGGACATAGCAAATGACAAGGTGTCCTGGGTGGGTCTCAGATTGCCAGTAGGTGGTCATGTATAAGAAGTGAAGGCTCTGCATTGTGGTGTAGTGGTGATTGGTCCTGCACATCTCAGGATGAGTAGGAATTCCCTGTTAATGTCTGAGAGTGAATTTTGTTCTCCCACCGCACCATCAGGGCTCTGAATGAGCTATTAGAGTCTATCAGGCAAATATGTATTTATTTAGGCAATTTTTTAAAATTGATTTTTGATCCAGTACACAGTAAAAGCTCCTAAGGAACGAGCTATGTAAATCCTCCCTTAGCCGTATAAATACTCTTTTTATTCTCTCCGTAGTTATCTTTTCATGTGATGGCACAAAGGCTGAATAATGATTAGCTGGAATCAGTGCTCAGGAAAGAGGGAGAACAGGGAAATGGATTCTATTTCATGTATTTCCTTCAGAGACTCTAGTAATTAAACACTTTGCAAGTGGAGTAGTAACTGGTAGCCTTTGTTCATCATGGTATTTGTCCTGGCTCTGACATTCAGGTTGGCCAGTCACATCACCTCCATTTCCTCATCTGTACAGTGGGAATAAAAGTATCGACCTTAATAAAATTCTCTGAGACTGAGAGAGCAAATGTGCTGCAAGATCCGCATAATTATTGTTAACTTCAAGCTATGAGCAGTTCCCTTGGAGTCAGTGGGGCTGCTCACACGTGGGGTTAGTTAGTCACAAAGCATAGGAAACTGGTACTGGCTTTCTGATGGGTCACCAGTCTGCTTGTGCTGAGCTGGCTGTGCTTTCATATGGGCTGGAACTTTTGATGGTGCTTTAGAAAGTTATATGCCAAGGAGCTGGATTCCTAACTTGAAAATCCCTGCTGAGATAGCAGGGGACTACTGTTGAATCACAGGCTACAATTACAGACAAGCATTTATTTAAAAATAAGGGAGAAGAAGAGTTTTCAATTAATTTTGAAAGGGAAACTAATGGGAAATGAAGAAAACACTGATAGCTGGAAATAAACTCAGTTTTTGCTATTCTAAGGTGAATGTAAACATTTTATAAGAAAGTGGAAACTTCTATCTGGAGAGGGAAATCTGAGGTATTAAGTGCATATGACAACTTTTTTTCTTAATTGTATCTGTTGTAAATTCCTATTATATCAGTCTGAAATATCAAAATAAGGGGACTGGTTTTCAGCAGCTCTCTTAGCAGCATCCATTAAAGAGAAAAGAAGCCACTGTACGTTCCTGCTTTTGTAAAACTCAGCCACTCCTTTTCATTGGTGCCACTTGTTTTCTTTCAGTTTTGTCAGTGCCAGGGAATCGTCTCACTTGAGCCATGATTTCTCTTCCATTTTAAGTGAGTAATATCTGCATGCAAATTCTCTAGAAAGGTCTCTTGGTAAATGCAGGGGGAAAAAACAGCAAAACTTAGCAACAGCTGGGAAGAACATCAAGAAGGATTTTTTTTTTTTTTTTTTTTGTCAGCCTTGGAAACGTGTTGGCATTCAGATCTCTGCTCAGCACACTGCTTGAGCTGTACGCTTAATAGGACTCTTACAGTGCAGGCAAAGTGCACTGATTTAAGATATGTGCTTGTGCCACGTGTTTTGTCTTTATTTTAAGCAAAAGTCTCCAGAGGTGCATGCTGTGGGACTGATACAGAGTTCAGGAAGGCTAGTCCTTGCTGACCTCTGCATGTCTTTACTTACACCCTCCTCCTGCAAAGTCCCCAAATCTTTGTGCTTTGCCCCTCCTGTAGAGGAGCTGAACTAATCCAGAATGTCTTTGTGCTTTTATTGCAAACGCTGCCCGCGCTTGGTCTGGCAGGGAATAAGTCTTTTGGCCTCTCTGGGGAGTTGTTACAAACAACAGTTTGCAAATGGAGTGGCAAGAAAACATGGGATACCCAATACTTTATTTGCTTCAACATCAGCGTGATATGCAGGTATTGGGGGTTATCAGTGGGATAAGGCCACAGTGAGGACAATCATGTCAGAATTTTTCTCACTCTGAATTATGGAAAAGGCGTTCCCCTTTCAAGCAAACAACTCAAGAAGATGGCCCTTGTAATTACTGGCAGTCTGCTGTCACTCAGTTTAACCCATGCAGACTTTGCATGTGCAATGAATCCCTTCCATGGGTGCGATTTCAGAGCAGGGATAGTCCATATGGTTTAGCCAAATGTTGCTTTAAAGGAGGATGATTGACAGGTTTTTTTTCAGACCCGGAATGCAGCAGACTGCCTGGAAGCTGGTTACATACCAACTTGGATACAAAAGATCACTATATTAAGCACGCTATCCAAGTAAGGGTAGTTGACAGTACTAGCAGCAGCAGGCAAGCAGGCAGTGGGAATGTAGCTGAGCAGGTAAGCCAGATTCCAGCAAGCTGGCTGTAATGTGAGGTGATTCAGATATATGGCAGAAGAAAGGCTCATCTTTTCTGGACGGACAGCGACTTCTGTCAGTAGCTCTAATTGATAAAATCTGCAATGGAGGTTACCTTAAAGCAGAAAGGGTCACAAAAATGAGCAATCATGTTTACGCTGCACCCTCATTTCCTCTCCCAATTTGAGGTACTTCTGTTCGGATCCAACTATTCCAGTATAATGTTTCAGAAAAATTAAAAGATGGCACCTATTTTTCTCATTTAGAGTTCCCAAAGCTGCTGCTAAATATGTTGTCCTGCATATTTGCCTACTTAATTTGTGCCTGGAGAGGCTTTCTTTATATTTCCTTTTCCTGTTTGAGATTTCAGATTACTGGTCTGGAGAAAATGGGCAGTCTGCCTTTACATTATATGAACAGCAGAATAGGATCCTCTCACAGATGAAAGTACTATATTTGTGTCTCGTTATAATCCATTCATTGATTCATGGTCTCAGACCCTTCAGGGAGTGCCATAAACTCACATTATTGACGGATATGAAAAAGGCTGGGAAGAAAGTGCAGAAAGGCAGAGCCCATGTGCATGCAGATGCTGAGTGGTGACACATAGCAGCATCTTCAGACCCATTCCTGCTCCTGCTCCACACTCCCTCTGTGACTGAGCCATAGGGCTGAGATGAGCTCCAGGAGCTGGCCAAGATTGGCACAGCCTTAATGACGGCAGGTCTGTCGAAGTGAGTGAGTGCTGGTGTGACAGGTCCCCATTGTGCTGCAGCAGGGTAACGGAGGGACTGTGCTGCGTTTTCACAGTGATGGCTGCTAGTACGTGGAATTGTCTAAAAATGCAACTTGTAATTTTTATCCCTGGAGTGCCTGAGAACATGCTGAGCTGGTATTACTGAGAGGATTTCCTAGGTAGAAATTAATAGTTTTCAGACAGGTGCTATAAAATCTTTACGCAGAGTGTTTTGGATGATGGTGACGCAGCCCAGGTGCTTTGGCTGTGCCTTGCCGATAAGCTGATTGCTGCTTTTGTCAACAGCTTTCAGATTGCTGTGCATATCTGATGCGTTGCTGTGGGGTCTGCACAGCAGTGTTGGAAATCTCTGTGCAGTCCTGTGCACATAGCAGTGCAATAGAGCAGGGCTGGCTTAGTGGGATGCTTATGTCTGAAAGCTCTTTTGGGTTTGGGTTTACGGAGTAGATGTTTGTCTCTCTCCTTGATATGAGGAATAGCTTTTGAACCACATTTACCCTGATCAGATTTGAGAAGTTTTGCTGCAGTAGCTTGCAGAGGCTTTTTTTTTTTTTTTATTCTGACAATATTATTTGATGCATTAGCATGCTGCTTCAGTTGCAGCATGTGGAGTCTGTCCAGAGCTGTCCGCTTCTACGTGGCTACACTGATGCCAGCCTTCTTCTTCTGTGCCTTCTGCAGTTGTTGTTCCTGCCTCATAGTTCCTCTTCTCTTTTTCTCTCCAAATCTAGTCTTTTTTCTAGCCAACGGGAGACAGTGAGTCACTTCTGATCACTTTGTGGCACCTGCTAATTTTCTGGTGATGCTTAATGGAGCATTTCACAGAAATGCACTCCATTTCATTCTTGAACTACTGTGAAATACTGCCAGGCTGTGTGTGATGATCAGGGCACAGACGAGGAAAATATCATAACTCTTTCTTTATGAAGTCCATTCCAGGGTAGTAGAGTGCTCTATCTACCACCAAGTGAGAGGTACAGGGGATGCCTGGGGCATGCTCTGCTCTAATGGTTAGGGGGGACTCTGCACGTGGAAACACAGGAGCACTATTTACTCTAAGCTCATTGGGGAGGGATTATCCATAAATATGGCAGGTCTGAGAGCAGATCAGGGCTTCCTGATGGCAATACAAACTCTTGGCTCCACAGGTTTCCCTGATGTGTCACCTGCTGGGGTTTAAAAAAAAAAAAAAAAAGAAAGAAAGAAAAGGTCTCAGTATGATTGATTGATCTGGGTAAGATTTGATTTAGAGAGCTGTTCAGGAATTCAGGACACTTATGCACTGAGTAAGTATGGATTTAATGGCTTAATTTAAAGCATCCAAGTTTTAAAACATTAGACTTGGGGTAGTAATGTTTCGTATGAATACTCAGAAGCACTAAAAATCAATCAGGATCCATCCCTTTGCACTGCAGGCAGGACTGTAGCTGCCAGATAGAAGATCATGCTGTCCATCTGCGTGCAAACTGCATATGTTATTCAGCTGCAATCAAAATTAATCAGAATAGAAGGTAATAACAATAGCTTGAGCTATGACAGCAGTGTAGCTGGCTGTTTTGACTGGAGTGTTTTTACATGGAAATCAGAAATGCCTCTCTGCCATGCTATTACTGCTGGGGAAAGGCAGTTACAGTTAGTTTTATGGTAAATTGAATTATTGAATCAAAGAACCATTGTCCTACTCTTAAATGTATGTATGTAGATTGGAAAACACCTTTAAGGTCATCCAACCCATCCCTACCATGCCCACTGGCCATGTCCCTTGGTGCCACGTCTTCCCTCTTCTTGAACACCCCCAGACACAGTGACTCCACCACCATCCCAGGCAGCCTGTGCCACTGCATTACCACTCTTTCTGAGAGGAGATGTTTCCTAATATCCAACCTGAACCTCCCTATACAGCTTAAGGCCATTACATCTCTTCCTGTCACTAGCTATCTGGGAACTGTGTGCACTGCGATCACTGTACAGGAAAGCTTTTAGATGTATGCTTAACCAGACATCTTCAGTGAGCACACTCAAGTTTCATTCACCAGCTCCAGTGTTGTCATAAAAGTGAAGGCATGTGCGTATCTGTTTGCTTGTGTGACTTTGAAGAACAACAATTTGTTATATTTTAATCCTGCTTAAATTGTGAGCAGAAAAGCCTCTGAATAACACAGCTACCCAAGTTCTTAGTAGGATTGTTGTTGCTTCAGTGATTCTGACTGTATTCAGATTTCTGTCTGTAGCATTTGTAATTGACCAGATTTGCTATGTGAAATTTAGACCAATGTAGAAGCACGTAATATATGTTAACTGGGATTTCCTGGGTAGGAAACAAAATATCTGTATATTTTTGTGATTTTTTTTTTTTTTTCACACAAGTGACAATGAATGATGTCACTGCAATGCTTTTATCTTGCTTTTCAAAAAAATGGCTGAGTGAGAAAGGAAAAAAAATCTGATTAGAGAAAAACCAATCTGGTTGGTGTTCCTCGTAGTCTTGTGCTATTTTATTTAAAGCATCTTAATATACTTTTTCTAGGCTAAGTGCCAAAACACCGTTAATAAGGGTTACATTTAGCTGAGCAACCCTGAGAAATTAACCTGCAAAAGACTTTTGTATTTACTTGGGTAGCTTTGGGATGATGGGATTTGTGAGCTGTTGAAGGTCTCCCAGGAAGAGCAGTAGTTCACAACAAGCCATTTTTGCTGCTGATATCACTGCTCTATGACAGTGATAATGGTCATTAGTTGTCTTTGTTTTGAACACCATTTAATGCCCTCAAGCACAGACTTAAACTTGTATACCTAGATGTTTTCTCTCAGAACGCACTTCCCTTGACCACCCAAATGATCAAGTTAGAGGGAGTCAAATCATTTGATTTAGAGAAACCACAGAAAAATATATAGACTCTTTAAATATTGGAACTCTATTTTGGAATCTATTTATGCAACAGCAGTGAAGAAAGCATTAAGACCTCAGCAAAGGAGACCTGTTCCCTTAATGGCTGGAGCTCCAGGCAATGCCGAATGTTCCCAAATTTTGGTAGAGGGTTGCTGGAAGGAAACAAAGTCTCCAGTTTCTTTAGGAAATTCCCAAGTAGACAGAATTACTGCCTCTTAGAGCAATCTGTTTTTATTAACTACATTGCATGGAGTTTGCCTAAAGACTAAGCCATCCTTAGAAAATGAGATCCTGCGTTGGCATATGCCAACATACTTTTGATGAGCTCGGCTCACTGACTACCCTTCTGGAGTTATTTATGTAGCCTTTTTCAAATTATATAGATTTTTAATTAGAAGCTCGATAGCATTGAGTTTTGGCAACATGGTAGCAGAAGTAACTGCATCTTCTTTAAGGAAACAGCTTTCCAATTGACATAACCCTGTGAGAGGGAGAAAGGGGGAGGTGGGAACAGCCTTTCCCATAGTATCCCAAGAAGAAAACAACTTCATGGATTAGGAGCTTAATTAGGACTGAAATCCATAGCAATAACTGAGGAACAAATATAGTTAATTTGATTAAGCCACAGAGTGAATGAGTTGCACACTGCATTGATTATTTTAAAGCAAATAACAAAGGCAAGGCTGTTTACTTTATGGCACTATTACTGCAAATGAAATCAGTATCAAGCAGGTTGCTGGGGAGTGTAGCTAAGACAACCTCATAACCTCATCTGCAGATAAATGAATCTTTGGCTAATCGGTAGACTCAGCATGGAGGCTGCTCCAGCAGTCTGAGAGTCTCAGCAAGGCAGGTACCCTCCTAAACAAGAGGACTAAGAAATAAACAGGCTTTGGGTTGCAGCAAAGGTCAAGCAGTCTTTGTATTTGAGACCATTCCTTGGATCAACCACGTGTAATCTCAGGGAGGACAAGAAGGAGTGATATTGATTATGTAGGGTTTGTTAGGTACTGTAAAAAAAGGTATGAGCACTTATGAGTATCCATATACTCATGAACACTTAAATTCCTGAGAGTTTTGCTGCTGGCATGGAACGGGAGAAAATTTGGTTGAATGGCAGGAGAACTGGAGGGCAATCTTTGTGGGATTCATCCCACTCTCCCACAGCACACTGTGCCCTGCTCTAGGGCTGGTGCCTGGAAGCTTCTTGACGTGCCTTTACCTCTACAGGTGGTGTTACTGGAAGAGAAAGAAGGGTAGTTTTTCCCCTTCCCCTCTGCTCTGTGTAGAATAATGGATCTGCATGTTTTCAGTGATAGAGAAGCCAGTGTGCTCATTTGCTTCAAGCTGACATTCCTCAGAAGCTGTGCTGAGACGTGACCAGAGGAGGTGTGAATGGAGTACTTCTCCTAAACTCCTTTTGCTGGAGTGGATGCTGTTCAGTAACAAATAGTGGTCCTTAACACACTGGGTAGGGTTTTAATTAGCATTGAGCAGATCCCAACTGCGCAGTGTTCCCTGAGGAGGTGGGTGCTCTCTGTAAGCCTGCAGGTGTGCAGAGTTCCCTGTAGTCTCCTGCTATTAGCACAAGTGAAGTAGCTGCCCTGCCACCCACCATAGTTAATTGTATTGCTCCTGCATCTCTGAAAGTAATAATAGTCAACTGCTTGAAATTTGGAGACAGGAATTCTTCAAAAGCCCCTGCATCTGTTCTCAGTCCAAGCAAGCACTCTCAAGAGGCCAACTTCCCATAGGCCATCATGCATAATGTGGATGAAACCTCTTGAATTATTGATCTTGCAGAAGCATATAATTGTAGCTTACACAGTGTGTTTACTCTCAGCGCTTTGATTTATCAGTTCTTATAATAATGTTCTCACTTTTGGCGCTCGTAAAATGCAACTGGCTTGTAGTTTAATAAATATTGACTTCTAGCCATTTGCTGCTTTGTGATTATTCCTCCTAAAGAACAAACTGATTGCTTCCTTCATTCGGCTGTGCTGCAAATGCTGCAGCAGCATAATGCTTTTAATATTGCATTCACCCACCAGGGGAAGCCTCTGCTCGGCAGAGCCCTTCCCACTCCTGAAGATCAAGACTGTGTTTCTTCAACTGCTGGACACATGAAGGTAGCTGTGGTCCTGTCTCTGAATTCTCTTCCTGCTGTCAGTGCTTGGCGTTGTGCCGGAGGTGTGCGTGGGGCTGTGGCGAGGGAGAGTAGGAGCCACCGTGCTACCAGCTATGAGGCAGCTGTTGCATAGTGGTTGTAAATCACTTATGATATGGTTCCTTTCGGTCACTTTGACTTCCTCTCCTCTTTCTGCCTTCTAGAAAGCAGTTGCCCTGGAATCGAACACTGTGCAAAAGCGGCACCTGCCTTGTCCGTTGCCTGCACTGCTTGTTTTCCAGTTTGCATCTATGCAGTTTCTCTCTGTTATGTGTTATCATATATCCACACTCCTCATCTGGCTGACAGCAATCGTAAACTAAACTGGATACACTGTAGAGGTATTTAGCAACTGACAGTCACGCCACCTTTCCAAGAATGCCAAAAGCTCATGTTTTGGATGTAAACCCAGGTGGATAATGAGTTTTTATCATCTGAGGGGCTCCTGCTATCCTTGAGGCTTTTTCCTAGGCTGGAGGCTCTCTGTGCTGGGTGGAATACAGACACGCAGTGGGAGCCTGTCAGTCATGCTGCTTGCAGCTCAACAAACTGGAGCACAAGGGTGGAAAAAACGCAGATGATATCCTAGATTCACAGCCCGATGCTTAAATAACTTTCCCTTGGCTCCTGCAGCAGGTCCACGGGCAGATCCACACTATGAATCTGCGTTTCTTGGTTGTCAGCCCCATCTTATGACCCAGGGACTCACCTGGCTGCTCCTGTCAGCTTGGCAGCAAAGACCAGTTTTAGCAGAGCCAGCAGAACTGCAAACCGTTATGAGTCGCATTTGCAACACTGCCATCAAGTTCCCTGCTTGTCTTCCTCTTAATTGACAGTAAAACCAGTGCAGGCACTTCAAGAATAATTACTTATTCTCCTCTCTTTGTTTATTTACCTGTTCTTTGCCTTCCTTCTGCCCTCTTTTCATCCTCTAGCTATTTTCTTGGGGGATGCTGCAAGTCTTCCCTTACTACCTGATTATATTTTGAAATTAGTTTAATTTATTTAATGAAGAGATGTGAATTAGAAAAGATGAAAATAAAACATTAGGGTTTTTTTTTCTAATTGGATCTGCTTTTCTGCTTAATCTTTATATCCTTTCTCTTTGCCCACTGCTGAAAAGTAGATTCATTCATCCCAGAAAATATTTTGCTACATCCTCTCTTATTAGTGGATTTTTCTTTTGCGCCATCTCAAGATTTGGACTGTAAGTATACAGCCCATTTGGTGTCTGAGTCCCTTCCCCTCTTGCTTTTCTCAGGTTAGGAGGAGGAAGACGCAGGTGCAAGGCAGCCCTACTTGCTGCCCTTCCCATGCTGCTGTCTCTGGGGCACTGCTTGGCTCCTGCATGGGAGGAGCTCCTCCAGCAGGGTCTACCTTGGAGCCTGCGTGCTCCTGGGTGACAGCACCGTGACCAGCCTGAGATTTTGTTCGTCCTCTTGTGTTCTGGCTGTAAATTTGTCCTAATTTAGAACTTAAAGTGTGAAAACAGGCAGACCTCCAGAAAAGGAGAATGAATGTTTGACTGTCGCTCGTTGTGAAATCTCTCCTGGTAGCTGTGAAGTTGATGTCAGATTCTGTTACTGGTATAACAGGGTTGATATGTTCTTTCGGCAAAGGTAGATCTCCACATCTGCTTTATCCACTAGACGGATGACATAAAGCAGCTTGCTTTACAGAGGGTGCTTTATGCCATCTTTAATCTGAAGTCTGTTTCTGTACTCTGCCAAAACACATTGGTGTGAATTGTTAGGTCAAATGTATGTGTGTTGATCAGCATGGCAGAGAAAGATCTGTGTCTCTGCTAGAAATATTGGTGCAGACAGACATTGATATAATTGCATGAGCAGCCCCGTGCATCTCAGCACGTGTGCACAGTGTGTAACTGCAGGACAGCTGAGAAACTTGATCGTACAAGGACTGCAGAGGGCAGTTGATTTTATTGTCTGTGTCTGTATCCATCATCTGCCTGCCTGCCTGCCTGCAGTGTTTCCAAGATGTCATATCCATCCACTGTAACTGAGGTCTTTAGCTCTAGCTAATGAATCTGAAAGCCTCCATCCCCAGCAACCGTAATACAAGTGGGGCACTGAGATCTTTTTCAGAATTCCTGCAGATTTCTTCTAAAGTCATTTTCCTCTGAGGAAAATGCTATGTCCATCCACATGGGTGCAATTTCCTGAAGCTGATGCAGCCATGTACTTGTCTAGTGTTAAATGTTTCCTCAGAAGAACCTCTGAAGGTTAGTGCTGTCATTTCTGGGTCAGTGACATTTTGCAAATACACCATATCAAATTATAGTGGTCTTCCATGTGAAGATCCCTGTTCATAGCAAAATAGTAACCTGAGCTACCCTGTGTTTCTTCTTTCTTCCTTGGCGTTGAGGTAATCACGGCTGTGGTTTTTTTTCCTCTGCCTTGAGCTTTTGTAAGATGCATCAGTTGCATATCAGCAGCAAATCCTTATGTATTGCTTTTCCACATTGCTTTTTCACCTGCTTTTTTTGCATGTTGGATATTAGGAATCTTTTTTTCTCAGAAAGAGTGGTAATGCAGTGTCACAGGCTGCCCAGGGAGGTGATGGAGTCACCATCCCTGGAGGCGTTCAGGAACCGTGTGGATGTGGCACTGAGGGATGTGGGTGATGGGGATGGACTGTCGGTTGGAATGAATGATCTGAGAGGTCTTTTCCAACCTTAATGATTCTGTGATCTGCAAGCTTAGAAAATTGCAGGCAGCTTTTCGAAGGGCTAGGTAGCATCACACCGGTGATGTGTTACGAATATGAACATAGTAAACCTCACACATTGCTGGTAAGGATAAGAAAGCAGTCCCCTGACCTTGTTCTGAGGAAACTGAGGCCCAAAGACATTCATCAAGAGCCATGGATAGCAGTGGCTGTGCTGCCTGGACAGCTTCCTGCCAAGTTTCTTCCCTCCAACTGAGCCTCCCTTCTTTCCGCTGGGAAGAGAGGTATAGTGCACAAATTCACTCTGCAGAATCGTATGTCCTTAATAAAATTCAGCTCTAGTTATGACCCTGTGAGATGATTAGTGAATTAGGCTTCTTAATTAGCATTTTGCATAATTCATGGCAATTACAGCGTTCTCATGGATATGATTGTCAAGGTGCAGATGTGCAAACGTGCAGCTATAATTTTCTCATCTAAATAACTCTTTTGGTGAAACATCTAATTTTTTTACAACTCTATTGTGCAAGAGCCATTATTCCTGTTGTTATTTTTAAGGCATTAGGAAATGGATGTGAATATCACTTCAGCTTCAGTAGTTGCAACCAACTGTTTTTCAGAAGCTTTAAAAACTGCCATGAAAGTTTACTCCTGGGTGAGAATTAGGCATTTGAATTTTCTGAAGGGCCCATACTACCCCGTTTTAAGCATCCCAGAGGGAATTGTATTGCAGTTTTCAGTTACAATAGTAAAACAAAAGCTAAATCCAACATGTACTCTAGCCAAGATTTATAGGGCCAGATTGTAAATGGAACTGAGCTCCCATTCCTCCTTCAGCTGGAAATGGATTTCCAAGTCTTTTGTGCTCCAAAGATCCTTTCCTTTTGTCAGAAACGGATAAACGGTTGCAGCTCTGACAGGTATCTCAGGGTGCAGGGTAAGAAAATGCTGTCCTTTAGAAAGCAGAGGCAGGGTACGGAATTCAGTGAGGAACCAGATCTTCAAAATACAGTTGTGCCCAACTCAGCACTTCAGGTACAGCTTGTATTTAAAAAAAATTACCGGGTTCCAACTGACAAATTTGAATTTCTAGTTCCTTCATTAAGTGCCTACACAGACGGTATTAAATGTAATTAATTTCACTTTCATAATTATAATCTAATATGCAAATCCACTTACAGTATTCCATTCTATTAAAGTACAAATCAAAATGATAATTTCTAAATAAAAGTTACAAATTTCCTTAAATGAAGGGCATTTGTAATTTCCCATAGGAAATTCTAATCACTTTTGGATTTGTAGTCAAAGAAAATGAAGAAAATGAAAGAATTTTATGGAAACAAGATTTGATGGGTGGAAGAAAGTAGCAACTCGTATATTCCTATTAGAGGTGAATGGCACTTGAAGGAACCTAGATAAATACGTTTACCTGGGCATATATTGCTCTGTAGCAGTTGATCCTTACAGCATCCCCCTGAGGAATAGCTTGCAGAAGCTTACCTGTGAGTTTCTACCAAGAGCTGTTACCCAAAAGGCTTGCTCTCCTTTCTGGCCTTGTCTGCCTGTTGAACTTGAAGGGAAATTTATTGCCCTTTAGGGCAACCACAACGTCAGTTGGAGCTTTATAGCCCCTTGGAGCCAGACTTTCTCAGCCCACTCATATTGTCCCTGGGAAATGCATAGCTGTGACTGAGGACCCTGTTCTTATTTTCTTACATTCCTCAACAGTGTTCCTGAAATGAAAAATCAGATCCAAAAAACCTGATTTCTCACTCTTCCCATGTGAAATGTTGAAGCAGCTTTGCATCCAATTTTATCAACTGATTTTAAGGTCTTTATTGCTTTGAGCATACAATGTTGCATACAGCAGCTTCCTTCTTGAATGTCCTTACTGCAGGTGCTATCTTTAGTGGAGTTATCCCCTTCCTTTCTCTCCCAAACACTTCTTATGGCCTTAACACAAATGCATAAAAGTGCATGGCCCTGTCTGTGTACCTACTTGCAGGTTGATGAATTCTCAGCGTCCCTATCCAATATACTTACATTAAGAAAGCTTTTCACGTGTTTTAAATTGTCCATCACCACCCTTACTGTGGAAAAAACCAACAGTGAAATTAAAGTAAGCACTTTGTTTCCCAGCAGAGAAGAAAAAATGAGTGAATTATGAACCTTAGAGGAGATTTAGAGGACAAAGGAACTCAGCCTTCCTCCCACTGAACACAGTACCAGTTTTGCCTCTGGCTAGAAATAAGGAAGCATTCAAACAAAACTTCTTTTCTTTTTGCCTTCTTTTATTTTTTTTCATGTTAGCCAAAAGCATTTATGAATTTGGGTCAAATCTATTCAGCTGAAAGAGGATGAGATTGATAAGAATTGGAAAAGCCTGAAATATTTCAGTTTCTTTTATCTAAGTAACCTTTCACTTAAGTTAACTTCTATTTCTTAAAGGGAAGAAAGATCTGCTCACATAGAGGACAGGTTTTTGTTTTCAGCTGAGTGAAATGTTTGGACAAATCACGTGTATTATGCTTTCTCCCAGAGTGAGAGGAGGGGAACCAGAGAGAGAAGGAATGGGTTTCTTTTGACCATGAATGTTTCAGTTCTGTTTTTGTAAGCCAGATAACTAAGTCTCTAAATTCGATACTTACTGCAGGACTGGACCAGACACAGAAAGCCACAGAAAAAGTATTTGAAACACTGAATTATACAGTAATTTGATGCAGTTTCTGTCTGGAACCTTGAAAAATCTTATCACAAGCAAACAGTTCAAGAATAAATAAGTAAGTGATGGCTTCCAACTAAAATCTGTCACTCTGAATTGATCAGTGACCTCCTGTCTTGCTCCGATTCTTGTTCAGCTCCTCTCTGACCTGAAATATACTGGGAGAAATTCTCAAAGTCATGAAGGACAGTGGAGTACACAGTTCATGTGCATGGCAAACGGAAGCCTGGGGGCTGATTTACCCCCTTGAATTTAAATTCCTTTTAGTCTCCTGGAGTAGGACTAACCTGCTGGGCAGCTGAACATCTCTAAGTGCCTCTCAGTACACTCTCAGAACACACACCTTCAGTTACAGAATCATAGAATTACAGAATCATTAAGTTTGGAAAAGACCTTTAAGATCTTCTAGTCCACTTTGTTCCTAACTGAAGCAATGAGCAAGTGCTTGGCAGAATGAATGAGCTAATGCTTAAAAGTCTCAGTCCAGCAAGTTGCTTAAAGCCATGCGTCAAAGCCCCTTAGAATGCCTTCATGCACATTGCCTTTCTGTGTGCACTGCCTACTGGTGGTCAACGTGCTATTAAGAATTTGTGAGACACTTCATTACCTTTGGGAAGCCACCTCCAAGCTGTGCCCCATGCTGCTGCCAGCCTAAAAACTGGGTACATCTGAATGAGGCTGGAAATGTCTTACAGGTCCTGAGCATGCTGGTCTTCTGCAGTCCTTTAGTTGAAGCTATGGCTTGGATCTTTAGATTGAAAAGCCATCACCTAAGGGTGTTCAGCTTAAAAGGCTGGAATTCTAAGAAAGAATGTAATCATTAGGCTGTGTTCCATCCCTTGGAACCTCTGGCTGATGAAAATAACGCCATGCTTTTCTGTACTGAAATACATGTGCCTGAGGAGAGACTGTGTGACACGTTATCACCTGATGCGATCCTCAGCTGGAGTTTGGGAATATGTTGCTGTGCTCACTTTCGTTTGGTCTTTAATTTTATAGATTTTGGTCTCCTGTGCTATAAGTGTTCAGTTTGCTATGTGTTAGTGGAGTGGTTTTGGTTGCTGTTGTGTACAGGTGGCAAATGGAGCATGAAGCATTTTTGGATTTAGCCTTTCCACAATTTCTTCCAAATGTGGTATGATAGTTTGATGAGCAAGTCTCTTGTGTACTTTTCCCAAAATTTGCCTTCCAAAATTGCAATTATACCATAACTTTTTGTCAAATTAATTTCACAAACTTCAATTCAAATGCAGGATGCTCAGCTGAGTAACGTGACTTTCAAGATCTGATAAGGATACGCCTATACCTTGTCTATCTTTGCCAATGGTGAAATATTCAAGTAACCAAGTTCGAAAACAGAGATTAGGGATCTGTTTAGCCCAACTTCTGAATGCACTGACATCCAGTGGCTGTATGTCATAGTCCCTGTCAATCCCTTCCTGCCAGTCCTCCTGAGAACTCTCCTGCATCTCCCTTGGGGCAGAAAATAAAGAGGAGGCTGACAGTGATAAAATGTAGAGGGAGCGTATGTATGGAACAGCTGGGTGTCAGAGCAAGATTTATGTTTGCTGTTATGTGGGGTGATGGGAGAGTAAACAAATGAGTAAGGGAGCAAAGCAGGGTGAAGGACATCTCCAACACAAATGGAAACGTGATTGGCAGACATGGCAACAAGCCACTGGCAGAGGGATAGTGGATTGGAAAAGAAATGACAAAGGGCAGAAATGAGGAGAAGCTACAGAGAGTTAATTTGGTGTCTACCAGGAGCACTTCATAAACAGTGTAAATTTTATTGACCTGTCCACAAATCTTAAAGCAACTCTCAATTTTCATACTCTTAAGGCATTACTATCATTGGGCCTGACCTCTCGGGTGGTACAGACTATTGAATTTTACCCTGTGATTATTGCATCAAGTTTTATGCTTTTCTCTCCTAGCTTCACAAGTAAACTTGTTTTCAAAATCTCTCCTTAGAGGCAACATGTTCAGTTCCCTTCAAACTGTCTCTTGCATTGCTTTTCTCTCCATGGGCTCTCTGCAGGCGAGACAGACAAAATCAGAGGCTGAGAAGGGTGAAGCAGAAGGTAAAGGTGGTTTGTTTGGTGCAAGCCCCTTAATTGGACAGGCACAGAGAGCGTTTTGGTGGCATAAAACACCAGAAAAACTGCACGCACACTTCAGAACGTTCCGGAGTAATTATAGTTAGTTTGCAGCACAGTCAATGTTACTTAAATATTTTCAGTAGTGTCTCGCTTGGTTTTGTAGTAAGATTTTCCAGTTGCAGTACTCTAAGAAAGTATGTCTGATTGCAAAGCCAGCAGATCACATGAAAGCCTTGCTTTCCATGCATGATTTGGCTAATATTGCCAGTATCCCTTCAGGACAACACGAAGATTACCTGCTCCATCACTGAAGATGTGACTGGAAGAGAAGGAAGGCACCATTTGCCATGGGGAAGAATGTTAGAGTGCATCTCAGAGTGATGAATCTCACTGAAACCTCCCTGTCTTATGATCATTAAGGTGGTTTGCATGCTTTTAGCAGTATTTAATAGGCGTGTAGTCAGGATCCTTTTGATCTATTTCATCCTTTTTGGTCTCTCTCAGTGGCCCTTAGTGGGAAAGGCTACATCTGCAAGAATTCATTGGTTACAGTGAAACTTACCAAATTTTAGAGTGGGAGTCTTCCTTTTTTTGAGTCTTGTTCTACAAATTGCTTTGATGCTTTGTGGTAGAATACACATGCATTAGTTAAAACGTGAATCAAGTTCTAAGGCCTTTTCTGCAGCTGAGCATCATAAAGTGTAACTTATGTTAGACTAAAATATAATGGGGCTGATGAAGCTGATAGCAGAACTGCTTATGAAATTAGATGCTACTTGTGTCGGATTTTGGTGGACAGCAGGATCTTTCCAGGGATAATGCTTTGACAATAAATTGAACGGACAAGATCGTTTCACAGCAATTTCCATCCAATCTTAATTTTATTTTGATTCCACTAGCTGTTTACTATAAATAATGTAGTGTATGTGTTCTGTAACATAGAAAATCATGTTCATGTGATATGGAATTAGAATTACACATCAGTAAGCATGGAACATATTCTCAGAGTAGGAGTGGAAAACGTTGTAAAAGAAGGTAAGGAAAAAATTGTTCTCTATAATTCTGCCAATAGGAGAGCATGTGTGCTTGAAAAAATATATGGGAAACTTTAAAGACTGCCTGAAATATGAAAACTCTCTCGCAATCTACTATTTGGATAATAAATGATGCTTCAAGCTTTGATGGAATGTAGAGAATGTGTTCAGTGCTTAAGTAAAATCCTTCCAAATATCTTGGATGGAGGAAGGGTCTGTATTCTGAAAACAGCACGTGAAGTTGGAAGCATCTGGTTGGATCAGGAAGCCAGTTTATATGTATATTCAGAGATCACTCAAATGAACAAACTTTATTGTGGTCAGGATGTTTATTAGATGCGGTTACTGAGCAGGAGTTGTGTTTTCTGTTCCACGGTAACAGATTTATGTTCTTTTTACATGCAGAGAACAGGCAATTGTATGCTAAGGATCTGAATCGCCAAATATTTAAGTGAATGCTTAGCTTTAAGAAGCCATGAAATCTGACTGAAATTGATGGCCTGTACTTTCAGAAAGGACAGAGCAGAGTACATATACAGACATAATCTCCTCTGTGAACAACCTCGTTATTTCGTCTTACAGTCTTGTAACCAGGCTGAAAAGAAACCAAACAACTGAAAATGCGGGTAGGCTGAGAATAGGAGCTTTGGGAAGGTGCTTTGGGAGTCCACACCAAGTCCAGTTCAACCATTCTACTGTACTTTTCTGAACGATTCACAGAATGTATCCCTGCTTACAGTCATTTCTGAGTCACTTTTGAGTGTACACTGCCTATCAATCACTGCACAGATGCTTTGTACATCCAGGAGGAAATTTTGCAGGGGAATCCCATTGTACAATGTGAGCAGATCTTTCTGGAGTACAAGTGCAGCAGGTCTGAGCCTTCTCTGTTGTGAGCATCCCTATACTCATAACCTCTGCTATGCGTTTCTAGGCATATGCACCTCTGCTTTTATGCCTAGAAATGAAAGTGTTGGTACACAGCCACGAGCGTTAGGCTTGCTTGCATTCAAATTGCTGCAGCAAGGGAAGAGCAGCCATAGGTGTTCCCTCCTCTTTTGGAAAAGCAAGCCAGTTGTGATGACAGAAATGAGAAAAATGACTCTTCACACAAAGCATTCAAACATATTTGGATAGTTTTACACACCATATACTTTTTCTAAATGACACTATCCTGCTTTTATACAAGCACTCAGACCTCTACAGCCACTGTTTGATGCTGGCCTTTTTTTCCTTAGTACTGAGAGCTGAATGAAGGCTTGTCTGTAACAACGGGCTTAGAGTTGTGGTGAATATAGGTGATGCTTGCTGGCCTCAAACCAAAGAGGAAGGAGAAAAGGATGAAAGTGGAGTCCTTGATCTTTGCAGCAGCCTTTTCCTCTTGTGCTACACCGTGACTCTTACTGCCACTCTCCAGCTGAAGAAAGCACCCTGTTCCTGCACATCAGATCACTAAGAAAGCAATGTGAGGAAAGGAAACCAAGTGAGAGTAACAGACTGGCCTTTACTCTCTCCTTTTGTTCTTTGGGACAGCCAGGTACAGTCAGACTCCCTGTTTCCATTTCCCTCTTTCCATTGCTGGTGGTTCAGTCTGGTAAGGTGGTTCTGGCTGCTGGAGATTGCTTCTACATTTCTAGGAGTCACCAAAACCTATCATATTTGTCTTAGCTTGACAAACTGTGCAGGCCTTAACTGTGCATCAGTTGCACTGATAAACAATTCATACATGTCTCAGGTGTGAGGCTCTGACAGGTCTGACTGTTGTCATACCTGTTGTCATATCTGCATTTCTGTGCAGTACACTTGTCCAGCAAGCAGATGAGAAAACATCCTGTTGTGTTTTTGTATGTGATTGTTGCCATTAGAAAGCTGAAACATACTTTTACCTTGAAAAAGAGCAGATACGTCAAAGCTAGAAGTTTCTATTTCATAGCTTTTTTTTTTCTTTCTTTCTTTATAGTTTGTCTTCTTCAAAGACATATCTGAGTACCAGGCTGTTCTTTCTATGGAGGGAAAGGGGCAAAGAGAGCACTGCTAGTGATGGCAGCAGCATGGTTTAGCAGGAGAATACAGGCGTGGTGGGACAGCACTGTATTTTCCCCTACCTGTGTGGTCCTATAGGGTTGAGCATTGTCCTTCCTCTGCATGCTTGTTAAGGCTCACATCAGTGCTGGTGTCTCCAGCAGCCCCCTGAGTGCCTCTCAGCTTGGCCAGCTGGACGTCTTTGGTACAGAATCTATTTTGACTGAAGTCTTTGATTTGTTTGGGTATCTCTTCAGAGGTCTCTCGTATTTGAATATACCCAGTGTGCCACTCTAATGAAAACAGATACCAAGGCCAAAAGGTCCTTGGGCTGAGAGCAGAAAGCATCACTTCTGTCCTTCACCTAAAGATACCTGAAACTGTTTGTTTCCTTCCCCGAGTCTTTCCAACAGTCTAAGCATGTTTTATTGTCTTTGGGGATGCAAGATGTCTTTCTGTGCACTGACGATGGGAGTACAGCTCTTGGACACCATTTCTCTAACATTAGTCATGTAATTAGTTTACTGAATATTTGTGTTTAGTGAAATAGTGGGAAAGCATGTTATAATCTGAAACTTGGTTTTGTAGTTCAGGCTTGTACCAAATGAGTATGGTCCAAGGAATGAGGATTGTTTTGCAAACTCTGTGCCGTTTCATGGCTGAACATATGATAGATGGCTGACCAGCCTCACTGACAGCTCCTGTGAGGGGAGAGTGTGATAGCTGCTGGGGCTGTTAGAAATACTCTGACTGCTGTACACATGCAGTTTGCTGGAAGATTGCTCTGTCTCCGGTGGCTTTTAACCATGCTTTTTTGGGCACAACTGACCAAATGTTCTCTAGCTGCTGGAAGTTTATGCTGCTGTTAATAAAGGGATTCTCCCCTAGATAAGCATTTGATCTGAGCCAAGAATATTACTACATGGTGACTTTTCGTTTACTCAGTAAATCAGTGTTTGCTTTCACATCCGTCCTCTGAACTACTTACACAGAACATATTCACCATAGAGCTTTTCAGCACAGAAAATTTTCTCTAATACAAGACCAGAGCAGTCATGCTAAATTCCAGTGGTGTAGGCTATATACTCCCATACATCTATTGTTAAAAATATGGCTTTGATGTGCCAGATACCCTCTGGCATTCACAAGTCTCCAATGTGTTTTTATTATTTAGAAGAGAGATGGTGAACCCTAATTAAGTGTAATCATAACAACCCAGAAAGATATCAATGGAGGTACGCATTTTGCCCTAAAGTGCTATTTGAACTCTTTGGAAAATGTTGAGTTACCCCTACAGCTATTGCCAATTAACTACTTAATGAAGCATCTACGACTGCTGGCATGTCCCAGCCATGTCACAGTGATGCTTGAAGGACAATGGAGATTAACTAAAAGATTGATCACGGTGATTTCTTATGTAGCAGCCAATCAAATCTAATAAGGGACACTTTGAATTGAAAAACATGGAAACATTATTTTGCTATTATATAAATACCTGTTTTTAGAACTACTTTGTTTAAATTGCTTGAAATGTACCTATTCCTGCTTCAGTAATGCTGGCACTTCACCACATGGACAAAGAGTTATTTTAGTACAGCTATTATTTCTGTCTCATGTTTCCCTATAATTCTATACCAAATACAGCACTAAAGATCAGGCATATGAATTTAGCTGAAATAGGCGTAGCAGTTCAAACCAAATTAGATGTCACTTAGAGGATCATCTAGGTTGGAAAAGACCTTCAATATCAAGTCTGTGGTCAATATATAGCCTGACAGGTGTTCATGCATGTGCAGTTTATACATGTATGACTCTATACAGAAAGGTCTGGTCTAGACATGCACATGCACATATTTTACGTGCGATATTTTCAAGCATGTAAAATTTTCAACTTATTTAACAGTCTGGAAGGAGAGCGTGTATACATGGATTTTTTGTGTGTGTTTTGCATGAAATATTGTTCTGCTATGACTCATGGCATTGCCCTGAATATTCACTGCAATTTTAGTATTAAACACTTTCGGCATAGGACTTATTGTGTCTAGAAAACAGTGGTGTTTAGATCAAGGCAATCTGTCATTTCCAGAAGAGCTGAAATTTCAAGTCTAAACTCCCTCATTGTTGAATTAACGTACCTTGATTATTCTCTGTACGGTATTTTTTATTATGTTCTTTGCCACACCACACAGTGTTTGCATTACCCTTCTGTCCCCTCTCATTGTATTGCTATCGCACTGCTCATCTCATTCATAAGGTTGGATGAGCAACCAACTCAGGCCAGGGGGAAGTCAAGATTTCAATACTCTCAGTTGTGTGAATGCAAACAATTTTGAATCAATTGACTTCATCCTCATCTGCTCTTTGTCATTTTTCATAAGTAGACACACTTTGTATAAAAAAGCACTTGATTAAGTGCTTTTATTCGCCACAAAGTGTTACCAGTGCCCTCGCAGGAAGAACTTGCTTTCAGAAAGCCATTTTAGGGATCTCTTAGCCTATTATTATAGGTTTATTTCTCTGTCAGTTTACCTGGCTCAGGTCACAGCTTTTAATTTCTAAGATACTCACTTTTTCAGAGTAGAAAAATAAACACAGCTCAGTAACAGGCTGAACTGCAAAGGTCTGAACTTTCAAAACTGACTCACTGTTCCTCAGCAGGTGTTCGATACGCAGACACAGCCAGCTGAAATCAGAGGGCAAACCAGGCAGTTATCAAAAAAGGAAGCGAACAGGCTGGAAAGTATTTAAAACTCCTTTCAATAACAGCAGGAGCTCCTGCTTTGGCTGGTACAGCACCGAGGTGTCTGGCTGCCCACAGCCACGTTAAGCAGAGAGGTGCTGTCACAGGTGGGCAGCCAGGGAGCAGAGCCTGGAGCTCCCTGCATGCTCTGCCAGGCATGAAAGGAGAGTTCTGCTTCAATTAGATTCTTGTTTTTCAACTGTTGGTCTAAAGCTTCTCAGAAACTAGACTTTGAGAAGAAAATAAGAGTACTTCCTAGTAGTTCACTTCAGATCCAGTGGTTTGGTGGAATATTTGGTTTAGAGCATAAGGTACTGTGGTGCCTGAGAAGTAATATTGTTAGTACCTGCAAATTCATATTAAAAAACATGTGTTTGTGTCTGCGAATCCCATTGGGACTCCAAAGCCCACTCAAAATGAGAAGTGAGCTCTGGGCTGTGGCTGTGTTTGCTGCTGTCTGTGCAGAGGTGTTGGCTGAGGCTTTCTCTGTGCTGAGAGCCAATTCTCTTCAGCTCCTTCTGGTGCCTCGTGTGAGGAGGTTAAACAAAAACACAATAAAACTCTGGGCCAAACATTTTTCACTGCAGCCCGGGCAGACGTTTTATTCATAGTAATTTCTTTATTTGTGTCATAAATCCTTCTTCTCCTTGTGCTCCTCATGGAGATTAAAATGAAGGGCATCACCTCTGCCATCAAGGCCTAGACCCCCGAGGCCCTGAGATGGTTTCACTGCTTCCGCATGCTCTCCCACCCACTGCTTATTTGACGTCTGATCCTTTTAATTGCGCAGACAGCCTTTACCTTTTCAGCTTCTATAGCAGACCACATGCTGCAGTCTTAGTTTGCGACCACAAATAATAATGCCCTTTTCCTATTTTCCAGTTTCCAGAGACTCAGTAGCAGACGGCATGTGTAGGGAAAGGAAGGAGAAAGGCAGGGTAGGCTCAGTAATAACAGCAGGAAGGCAACAATAATGCATAAAACTATTAATAAAATTTGCTATTGTTTCTCAGAGCATGACACAATCTGGCGTGTTGCTTACTATGCTCGCTTCTGGGAATGGGAAACTGTGAAAATGCCCGGTGTTTGTATTTTAAATATGATTTATTTGTTTATTTTTTGTTTACTTTACTTATCGATTGACTTGTTTAATGATTTATAGAATCATTTGGCCATCAAAGCTGCATAGCAATTTTCTGTCTAAAGACTTAAAACCAGAAAGTAAATAAAAACAAACTGGATTTTTTATATTGAAATCTCATATAGGTTTTCACTAGTGCTAGGATTTCAGGGGGAGAGGGAAGTTGTTTGTTTTCATTCTCAGAAGCACCAGGCTCCTCAGAATGAAAGATGGCAGGTTCACACGAGCAACAGAAGAAGGCGTTAATAACTTCCATCCTCTCCCTATGGTTATGTTTATGAGATTTTAAGGAATTGGTGTCTAGCATAACACTTATTCATGCAACTAATAATAAGAATGTCAGATTCTTTTGGAGTGGCTTCAGTTCCTTTCCTTTACAGCACCTCCATGTCTGAGATAAGAACTGTGTAAAACAGAGAGAGTGAAAACTTGTTGGGTGACACCGCAACATCCTTGCTGTGTGACACCATGCAGGTGCATGAAAGGTGCACAGATTCACCAGTTCTTTCTCTGGCCGCCTGACCTTCCAAAACCTGTGCAAATCAAGGATGTTGGGACCATATGCCAAATAACTGATAATGGGTGCTTCCCAGCTCCGTCAGTTCCAGTCAAGAATGGTGAGCAGAGTTATCCTAATTATCTTTTGAGACCCGCTGAGCAGGGGGTGAGAAAGGCGCAATGCTGAGAGCAGCAGCACAGCAACACCGTTGTGTCCCACCGTGCCCCCTCCCCTCACTGGAGACCCACATCAGTGTCTGTGCTGCCATGCACCCAGTTTTTCCTAATCCATCTTTCTGGCACACAGATCTGTCTGCTGCCCGTGCAGCTAACGTTTTTGTCTAAACCCACAAAGCCAGGACGCAAGGGCCTGAGTGAAGGGGTTACTCTTTTTCCATAACAACTTCCAGCGACTGTCGAGCCATCCCTGCCTCCCAGCTCATGGAGGGTCTTTTGTGGCTGAGGGTGGAAGCTCCTGGGAAGTCTGGCCATTCTCTGGCTCTCATGCTGGGGCCCTACAAAGAGGCTGCCTGCATGCCGCAGTGCCTGCCCGGCACCTTCCCAGCCAGGAGGGCAAAGCCGCTTGGAAACCATCTTTTCTCATCCTGCTGCCCATCTGCCTGGGAAGCTGACTGACAGCTGAAGGGTGAAGGGCCGGAGGCCGTGCTAATTGTCTGAGGCCCTTGCTCAAACATGGATGGAGAAAGAGGGGGTCCCCGTGGGCGAGGGAAGAATGGGAACCTTTGTGAGGCCTGACACAGTAAATGCCACCTTTGTGAAGATTTAGACTTGCTGAGGTCGGTTTTTAACAACTTGGGATGCTCTGGTCTTTTCCCTTTGTCTCCAAAGGCTCCTCTTCCTCCTTTATTTCTGCCTCATGAACAAGCATTGTCTCAGTCAGGCTCGAAACCCTTTTCAGTGGCTTAGCCAAAGAAAGACAAGTCCCACCCTGCTCAACAAGCCTCTTTTTGGGACTGCTGGAGTTTTTTTCTTTTCCTCCTCCTTGTCTCACACGCTGTAAAGAATGCCTTTTAGTATTCTCAGGGGAGCAGGAACATTTGCATATTAATTTAATTGTGTGTGTTCATGCAAAACTACTCACAGCAAACTAGCCACAGTTATTAAAATTAATTTGCAAAGGAAGGGAGCTATTGTTTTCGAGAGCGGGGCTGTCAAAGCTTGTGTTTTTACGTGTGCTAAAAGCACCTTCCTATTTGTTTACTGCCTTCATTGGCAATAGAGAATAGCTGTAGAAACACAACAGAAGTTCCTTGGAGAAATCGGAGAGGCAAGAGATTGGAGAAATTCTGTGTTTTTCAGTCGCTCCCAGGCCAGGTTTCCTTTCTGTGATTCAGACCTCCCTGGTACTTGCTAAGAGAGAAAACCTGCCCAACCCTGCCTCTAACAGCGTAGAACAGACCCAGCTAAGCTGCACCAGTGTGTTTCCATTGAGCTCCTTCCAGTGCTTTTGGGCATATTTCCATCTGGCTTGAGCACGTCTCTCAAAAGAAAACTGCGTAAAGCTTTTTTGCTTGGTGTTGGTGTGTTTGCAAGCGCCGGCACTGTGTGTGCATGTGTCTCTGTGTGTACACCAGAGCCAGACAGCAAAGCACATGCCTTCTGCAGAAGGAGCACCAGGCTGAGGCTGGAGAGGCTGCCTGCATTCCTCTGAGGAGCACTGCCTCTTCCCATCTGCAGGAAGGATGTTGCTCAAGCCTTTATGAGGCTGCTCACTGAAAGCACACTGTTAGGTAGGAGGAACCTTGTGGCATTCCTCTATGGGTCATATTCATATTCTTGTATTTCTGTCTTCATTTTATAATGCTTTTTGGGACATAATGTAGATAGATTTTTTTTAGGACTGTCAACGATCAGCTAGAAGTCAATCTATGTTGCTGTACTGTATGTGCAAGACTAAATTCTAAATGCTTTCCCACGTTTATACGTGTTGGCACTTTATAAGTGATACTGCAGGAGTGGCTACCAGCACACAGATGGATGCGCAGAGCAGCAGAAGGTTTTCTGGAAAATCTGACAGTTCCATACATAATCCATGGACTTGACATGACCTGGGACTGGTCTTAAAATGTATTATCAGAACTATCACCAGCACAATATCTGAGGTAATTTAGCTTCCCGCCATGCACAGAACTGTAATACACAGTGCTTTTGCCACATTGCTTTTGCAACATTTGCTCCTGTGTCATTGGTAATAAAACTGTCAGAGTGACCTTGGGGAGGTAATAACTGCTCATTGATTTGGATTTAAAGCTTCCATGGCGTTTTACCTACTGTGTGATATTTGTTAAAGGAAAAAAAAAAAAAAAAAAAAAAGGAGCTCGTTTCCATGGTCTCCTATAAAAGACATGGGGTGTCATTTAGAGATGTAGGATGTCTGTTAGTTTGTGTGACCCTCTGGAAATTCCCAGAGACTGAATTTCCTTCTGCTTTGGAGCTCCCTGGGAGAGGAACACTTGAGCTGTATGCCCTGAAATCCTGCTCTGAAGCCAGCCTCATAAAGCATGGGACTTAAAGCCAGTTTCAATGGAATTTTGCTTGTTAGGATGAGATCAGGGAAACTGTTTTTTCAACTAAAGCAACAACAAAAGATTTCAGGAATATCCAGATAATTTGGTTTGTTGTCTGTTCTTCTCTCAAAAGTTAATTTCAGTTGCACATTCTGGATGCTTAAAGAGAAGTCTCTAGGTAGCTGGCTATTTTATACTTTGGAAAATCGATTTACCGATCTGGAAATCTTAGGATAGAGGAAGAATTTGGGTGTGGGACTGTCAGCCCTGAAGTCACATCACTCAAACACATGGCTCATGCCCAGCCTGGCACACGTTGTGCCTGTGACCAGCCAGATAGTCCAGTGGGAAATTCTGACCAGCACCCACAGGTAAGGAAGTCTCAGTTGTTCTCACCTAGACAATTTGATTTCATATGCTGTCTCATAAGATACAAAGGTGTAGTTTTGTCATCTTTTCAATGCTGAGAATGAAGTTTTGATTGCCTTGGAGGGAAGGACATGTTTGTTGCTTGGGCATCAGTTTGGCACTGGGCTCCAGAAGCACTGGTGCTGTGCAGGGCTGGGGCTGAAGCAGCCTGGAAGCAATTGCTGAGGACAGGGCTCAGCTGATGCTCTGAGTTCTCAGCACCAAGTTAGGAAATGCAAGTGTCCCTCTAGCAATTTAGCTGCAGGTCAGGGTGGCTGTGCCTTAGCAGGAAAGGCACATTTTAATCCACAGTAGTCAGGCTTGCTTCTGCTTACCTTTAGATACTGCTGAGCCATTTTTAAGCTGTGTGTGGAAAAAACATTTTTCTGAGTGGCAAGTTTTATTTTTGCATTCTTCTTCCTGTTGCTGCAGGTTTTCCTTGATGAGAATTTCGTTTCCAACAATCTATGCTTTTCTTCATGTCTAAAAGAAAGGGAGTTTATGTTTTTGTTTTCAATTGTTTGGCTTTTTTTCAACTGAAATGTAGCATTCAAAGGGCCACATGTGACTCTAAGAACACATAGAAGATACTTTTTCGTTTGTCCTAACCATACTGGCTTTTAATCCCTTGCATAAGTAATGTACGATGTGATTCTGCTGCTGATTTCTAGCTTGCTGCATATTGCACTCAAGAGCCAGTTCTAGTTGGGTTAATTAATTTGAATTAACTGCAGGGATCCTTTCCATTGATTTCAGTGGATGGTGGATCGTGCTGGTAGTATAACACAAATTGCTGCTTCTTAATTAACCCCTCTACTCTACTCTCATCTGATCTCTTCAGGTTACTCTCCTGGTGCATGAAAGAATAGGGACTGAAGCCTTGGTCTCAGGTAGCAATAAATGTCATCAAGAGTGGGTTTCAGCCAGATTTTCTCTTGCCCTCCAGCCACTTTGGTGCCGGTGTTGTTTTTATTTTTTAATGCGAGTGGATGACTGCAAGAGAAATGGAAAGAGACTTGCTCTGTAGAAGCATGTAGTAACACGGAGGGGAAACTCAGGACAGATTCATAGCATAGAGACCTTGAAATTTGTTATTGCCCCCGTTGTGGCAAGTCTGCTGCCAGATCCCACCTTCTTCTGCTGCTTTTTAGCAAACGGTAACATTTTACTTTGACCAGCTTTAATCTGGGGACCTGGAATAACGGTGAACAAGGCCAAGTGTTGTCCCAAGAGCAAGCTGCATGTGTCTGACTGAGCAGAGGTGGTCACCTTTCACTTTGATGTACAGGTAGAGAATCTCAGGGGGCTTTTGGAAGTTAAATTGTAGATGGCAGAAGATGTTGAATAAGCGAACTTGAAGCATGATTGTTATGGTATATGTAAACAGTTCGTCTTCACGATGCTGCTGTTTGTTTAGGTAAATTCTCTATTTTAACACACCAAAAATGTAATGCATGCAAAAAAGAAGTGAAATACTGACATACCATCAGACCCCAGCTATTGCCATTGCCATCCATGGCAGATAGGCTATAGACTGGTGTGGCTTAAGACCTGCATTGCAGCAGTTGCTGGAATATATTTTCTGCAGTTACTGAGGAGTTTTTGAGCCTACCTGTGCTACTTTGAGAGCTATCATGGGTTTAGATCCTTATAGACATCTCACTTCGATGGGACTCAGGATGCACTGAGGCAGGACAAATCTGTGGGATTTGTTGAATGTTTAGATGTTGCTGTTTTCAGCGGGAACTGTGCTAGGTGGCACTCTTGCAATTTAATCCTTTCGATCCTGAGGCACCCAAATATCTACTTCAATTTTGAAAATGGTAGTAAGGTGACAAAGCTTAGCGGGGAATGTGGTTATTTATGTCTCACTATTACAACAGAGAACAGCAAAAGTAATGTTGTAGGGTACTTACTGCAGGCTGGTCACTTGTGTGTGTTGTGGGAGATGGAGCCAAACTCCATAGTATGATATACAGCAGGCACAGCAGCAAGGACTCTTGTGTGCAGAAAAAATATTTTGAGAAGTATATTTAGCCTACCTAGAAATAAGGAGTCACAGTAAATTACCATAGCCATTTACCTGTGTACTTCTGCAGCCGTTCCCTTAAAAGAAATGATATGTTATTGATAACCCCATTTCAGAGGAAAAAAAAACAAAAAACAAACAAACAAACAAAAAAAAAAAAACTGATGTCATGCTTTTTGTCAATTTGCTTTTTATTTAGTGGTGTTTTTGAGAATGGTGTTTTAGAAACTGCTGCATGCTTTCAAAGCCATCTTCTGGACACTGCTTCCTCATGATCTATGTATCACAGAGTGAAATTATATTTGTAAGACATCAGAAAGTGAGTGACTACAGGAGTATCCTCCAGCCTGAGGTCATCTTGGTGTCATCTAAATTATGCTTCTCCTTTAAGATAGCATGATGGAGGCACACCATGCACTAAGTCAGCCAGCATCCCTAACAGGACAGCACTGTGTCCCAGCTGAAGACCTGACCAGTGGGTTATCAGGCTGACTGAGACCAGAGATTCCTTATGTGCCAGTTTTTTCTCCAATGGTGCCATTTTTGTGCCTCTGTGGTTAGTGCAGGGGATGAAGGCAAAGAAAGGCAGAAGGATGATTGAAGGAGGTGTTTCCAATGAGAACTGAAATCCTATAATGCTCTAACTGGGGCTGGCAGGACCAGCTCATAGCTTTGCCAAACCCATACCCTCACAGGAACTGTCATATGGGATGTTTATCTGCAAGTTATTTATTTCATATTGCAGTGAAAGGGAAACAGATTCACTGTTCAAAGTCACTGGGAAACCAAGACGTGCTGCTTGGCAAACATTTTCATTTCATTTTTCTGCTTTGGAAAAGGGCTCATTCCTTGGGACAGTGGCGGTTGGGTTAGAGCTGTTCAAGCTTTGAACAGCTTTGTTTTTTATTGCCAAAACTGAATAAAATGTAGAATTCTTCCAAATGTGCACCAGCAAAGTTTGAAAGAGTGTTAAGGGACTTTAAAAACAAACAAACAAACAACAACAAAAAAACCTGTAAGAACAATCACTGTGAATCTTTACAGCCAAGTATAATTTAAAGCATCTGTAGTAGAAAACAGCCTGAAGTTGGAAAAGAAGAGATATCCAAAATTATTTTCTATTGCATTGTCAGGAAGGATAACAGCATAAGCAAATTTGAGGCTCTGATCATCTGCCCATGCAGAAGATGCGCAGTCTATTCATGCGCCATGTTTTACTCAATTTAAAAGAAAGAAACATTTTCATCTTGACATTATTAAAAACCTAGATGCTATTAAAAAGGCAGAAGCGCCTGCAGATTGATCTAATCCTGTGACTGTAACTGAAAAGACAAAATAATATTATATGTAGAAGCCTGCGCTTTTGGTAAGGCCATAAAATGTTAAAAGATCAAGATTATTAAAAACTTGAAGAAATGACAGCCAAGGAGAGAGAGTCAAAACCGTTCCACACAGAACTGAATCCAGGACATACATTTTAGCAGTGTCGTGCTAGATGATTCAAGTGCTAAACTAGTAAATGTTAATATAATATTAGGAAATTATAATGATGAATATAGCTGGATACCATCTGGTATTAACTCAGTTCCCAGGGCATTTAAAATTCTGATTGTGCAGTTCCTTGTAGGATTACTGGGTTGGAAAGCTGTAGTGAGGAATGTTGTAATTTGTCTGTTGCTAGAATTACTGAGCAGCCAGCCAATGCTGACTTTTGATGGAAAATATCTTTTTTAAAATAAATAACACGTTTCAGGGAAAGAGCGTGGGGTTTTTTTTGTCTTTTTTTGTTTTGTTTTTTTCCTCAGATAATTTGGTTAATGTTGATGCTTTCTGGATGCTGTAGCTCTGTAGCCTCGGTCTTGCTTTTCTTTACAATCTAAGTGGTTCTCAAGAAGCCCAGCTGTGCCCACTGTGCCCCTCAGCCCCAGCCTGGTGCTGGGTTCTCCTCTCCAGAGCTGGGGCTGTGCAGGGCACTGAGGATGTGGTTTCACCCAACCCACGGTTGAGAGTCAGCAGCTGAGAAGCACAAACTGCATTTCCCAAGTTGCTCCTTCCAACAGGTCAGCTTTCAGGATTAGGGCTGATTTTTTGTTTCTACTTACTTTTCATAGCCCAAATAATCTTTTTACACAGAAAAACAAGGCTTTTTTGTCCCACTCACATACGTTCTTTGACTGAGAGGGCCAAATGAGGTGTTGGCTATCGTAGAACATTTAATAATTATTGTTTATTAGACTTAAAAGTAATGCTGAGGATAAGATAGGAAGTAGCATATGGTACCACTAAGGGATGGAATGAGCAGAAATCTTAAGTAGAATCTTGGTGAATAAGGATAGCCAAAGTTTGAGTCAAGTAAGTTTGTTAAGTTAAGCAGGAATAGCAGAGCAATAAATGTGTTATGTTTCCATAGGCTGCAAGTCCACGGAAAGAGCTTTCACCTTATTAACATATTTGTATAAAAAAAATCCTATTATCTTAAATTTTATATTGTTATCAGAAGAGGTTTCCAGTACCTTGAGTACTGTACACATCACTGAACCTGTGCTTAGTAGATGTTTCCATAGATACATGTCAGAAATCTCTTTGACATTTAATGTGCTTACATAAGTTACATTTCTCCTGAAATCAGCAACTTTCTGTTAGTGTTTTTGGAAGTATTCCTTGCTCTTGGTGGCTTATTTTTGTCTTTCTTTTACATTGCTCTTTATTCTATGCTGTAATCTTTATGTTTCTTGCCTGTTGCTGCCACACAAGAATTTGCTGTGCCGTCTCAGCATTGCATTGGTCTTTATTTCACTTATGGCACTGAATGATTCAGTTTAGTAACAGAAATTGTGTTGCCTGCCCTGAACCTTTTGGAATCTTTTGAGAACTTGTGATTTCACAGCTAATGTCAGGGGGTTCCCACCTTAGCATCAGCCATTGGTTCCCCAGAAATTATTGATCTGAAGAGGGTGGCTGAGATGCAGAACAGCTCTCTATCTCCTGATGTATAAATGGCTGCTGTTTCCCCAGCTGTCTTAATTAGGCAGATCTGTGTGGTTCAAAAGGCTGATAAAGCTCCTGTGATCCTCTTCTCAGTGCCATTCCCTTCAGGCAAAATGCAGGTGCATCTCAGCTTCAGATTGTTTTGATAAAACATAAAGGAAGGATTTTCAGAGTAGTTTGGGTTGCTTTGCTTCTGAGGCACCTAGATGCATCCTGGGGAGGACCTGAAATTCAGAAGGACAGGCAGAAAAAAAGGCATTGTGCCTTTGTTCTCCTTCTTTACTCCCTGTATTCACGGACTTCCTGCTACTGCCCCAAAAGAACCTTTTGTGTCTGTGTATCATTTTCAAAAATACAGAGTAGAAGAAGACAAACCAGGGTGTGCCCACCATCAGGTGGGGCAGATGCTAAGAAACGTTCCTCTGGAGTTTGTTTGAGTAAAAGCCCAGATGATCAGAATACTCGAATTCCCCCAAGCTCCTGTTTCAAGATCTTTCTGTTCTGTCTCTCATAGGATGCAGTCCAACTCTCTCACTGATCATCCTTATAATTTTTCATTGCACCAGCAAGATCTGTAGTGAGTCCAGTGCAGACACTCAGCTGTTTTCTGCCCACCCTGAGACACCCTCGCAGCACTGACTGTGCTATTTGCTAGCAGCTCAGATGCTGGAGCACCATAGTTCCAGCTATTTTTTCATCTATGTGTCCGTAGGTTATCGCTCTGCCGTGGCAATGAGATCGTAGAGCTTTGGAGACAAAAGGTTCTCAGCTGTTTGATGAATTTCAGCATTTGTTTAAAATCCATTTCACTTAATGACTGGGGATTTTCCCTCAGGCACTGGCACTCAAGGGCATTTAGGCACGTGTCTGTATTGCTGGGGGGT
Organism: Phasianus colchicus; assembly: GCF_987193195.1. Classification (NCBI taxonomy): domain Eukaryota; kingdom Metazoa; phylum Chordata; class Aves; order Galliformes; family Phasianidae; genus Phasianus; species Phasianus colchicus. The sequence goes on from NC_143439.1 coordinate 32,798,632, forward strand.
TTTCTGTACCTTTTAGTGAAAGTAAAGTGTCTGTGATTCAGTCTCCCTTCCTTCTTTCTTTCCTGATTCCTCTCCACTTTGATGCTTTTTCTTTCCAACAGAGGAGTGATAAATGGCCCAGAGTGGAGTTTGATGAGGTCAGGAGTTACTGTTGGCTGTAAATCCTTCCTGCTTGTTGGTTCAGCAGCAGTCTCTGGCCTTGGACTTTTATGGCTCTTCAAGTGGAGGAGGGACAGGAGCAGGATGGGCTGCCTGCACACCAGAGTGATTTGCCAAAGGGTTTTATTTGATAGCTTCATGCCTAAAGAAACTCCTCAGAGCCCCGAAACAGAAGGAAATCCTCTATTAAGCTCTTTGTTTCTAGCTGAAGCTCTCCTTCTTAGGGAGAACAGGCCTGCCTATCGCACGTTGAGAAGAGATCATTAGAGATCACCATTAGGATGAGATGATCTCTGAACAGACAGCTTAGATACAGAGATATGGAGACAAATTGCTGTGTTAACATTTGTAACTGTGTATGTCTGAATAAGCAATGTATTTACTTCAGTTGACATCCAAGCATGTGAGGTGAAACTGCATTACTTTTTGGCATTCTGGCAGCCCACTATATACTGCGTACTACAGTGTTTGCAGATTATCAACTTGTAAATCCAAGGTAGTTGGTGGCTACCTAAAACTACCTTCACTGTTGATTCTGGCAGAAGTGCCAGAGGGTAAAGGTATTGGGGAATGGTGAGCATGGGAAAGGAGACCTACTCTGACTTACTCCCAAGTACCTGTGCCCCTGCTGCACATAGCAGAGCAGATAAGGGGAAGCAAATGGACAGATGAAAATGTAGCCTGGCCTGTGTCCTCTGAAGGTTTCACTGGCTCAGGCAGCCTGCCATTCTTTTTGCATTAAGGAATTCAAACAGGGATGGAAAGGAAACATGCTTCCCTACAATGGTGCAAAATGAGTGTTGCCACTTCACGTTATCGAAGCCTTTTATTCTTTCCAAATACCACCGTCACCAAGTAGGTCAAGAACTTGTATTTGTAGATGGAGACCTCTTGAGCAGAAAATGAAGTACATTTCTTATTGGGTAGAGAATAAGTTTATTCTTTACACAGAAATATGTTTAAAGCTCAGCAGAACATAAGATGTTTTTCTAAAAAATTTAGAATCACAGTATCATTAAAGTTGGAAAAGAGCTGAGTACAGGGAGATGATCACCTCCCTGGCTCCTGCTGGCAACACTATTTTTGATAGAAGCCAGGATACCATTGGCCTTGTTGGCCACCTGGACACACTGCTGGCTCATGTTCAGCTGAGCTCAGACCAACACCCCCAGGTCCATTTCTTCCACACAGTCTTGTGGAAGAGGTGGCTACTCTGCCCCAAGCCTGTAAAGTTGCCTGAGGTTCCTGTGGCCAAAATGCAGGATCCGGAATTTCGTCTTGTTGAACTTCATCCCTTTGGCTTCAGTCCAGCCTGTCCAGATCACCTCTGAAACGCCTTCTACTCCCAGGCACATCAACATTTCCTGCCAACTTATTGTCACCTGCAAACTTATGGAGTTTACTTATTGAATTACTTTAGTGAAGAAAAAATGAAAGCTTACATGTAAAGAAAGTTTGTTCAGAAAGACTTTCATTCTGAAAGTAGCCAGTTTAATGAAACCAAAAGTACAACGCCACAATAGAAGAGCTATTCAAAATGCAGCATTCCTCTCCATTTCTCATGCTTTTTTAGCGTTGGTTTTGTTAATACCATTTAGTAAAATCACAACTCTTCTGGCTGGCTTTTTAGGCTTTGTGATGATATTCTTAATATTCAAGGAGGAGGACAGTGATTAAAGGATTGACATCAAAAATGATGTTTATTTATTTGGATTGCTGGAAGGTGTTGATGTCTTCTGTGTTCTCCGTCTTGTCTCTTTAAACCTGCTCGATCATACAAAAGAACATGAATAGAAGAATTTGCCTCCAGAACTTTTCATTATTAATGATGCTCTATGACTAAATTGGAAATCTGCTACTGTACCCCAAGGGGGTGATTAATTTAGCAGACTAGGAGTTTTGATTAAAAGGGAATGAAATGTCTGACACATAGTCTATTTATCAGTTATTATAATATTAAAACACTCTAATCATTGTGGTGCCTAAATTAAGGCTTCACAGCACAAATGTCACTTCATAGTGCTCTTTTAGTTCTGGCTGTGTGATATAAGTTTATTATCAGTGGGCACCTGAGAATGTATGAGTATATAGAGATCTTCAACAGGAACAGAGTGGTTTAGTAAGAGTTCTGCTCTTTACCTTTTCTTGTTGAAGAGGACGTGAGCGAAGATTTTAAGATGTGATCTGTACTCGTAAGGTACGTGCAAGATGCAGCTGCTCTGATGTCGCCAGGAATTATTGCACAGCCTTTCTCAAAACTGGACTGAGCATGGAGACAAAAAAAGTCTCAGCTAGCATAAGAATCGAAGTCAAAACTAGTTTCTTACAGAAGGCAGGTGTCTTCTGAGATGAAACACTTGCAGTAACAATTCTGTGTCTTTAAATTCAAGGTTAGGGCAGGAATCAGCAGCAGTCAATCAAGAAAAAAAACACAACTGTTGGCGCCAACCACATGCCATTTAAGCAGGCTGCAGAGAAGTCAGAAACAAGAGCAGTGGGTCATGTGAATCTGTAAAAATGCCTAAGAAATAGCTGTAAGCCATGGTATTGACTTACCAGACCTATTGAAAGATTCCAGGAGGGAATACGGAGGTCATGGGGCACTGTAAGACCAAACAACACAATGTTCATGAAAGATGGAGTCAAATAGCGGTGGTAGATGTTGCTTAGTGTTAAAGTTTGAAATCAAATCAGATCAATAGAATAGTCCTGTCAGCAACTCAAGTTTTACACTTAAATAGGAAAAATACTGCATTAGGACTAAATTATCCATTGACTGACCAGGATGGTAACAGTGAGACGGTGACTGTGACATTTTGAGAGAGATCAGAGTGCTTCTGAGGGCAGCAAACACAATAAAGATAAACAATTTCCATGACCCCTTTGTAGCTTGGGTAAATGTCATATCAAGGCCCAATGTCAAGTCTGTTCTTTGAGACCATCAGTGACCACTTCATGGAGCAGCAGTCAAGGAAGCCACAAGAGCAGCTTCTAAGAGCCAGGCCAATGGACTGTGCTTAGTTTATAACATCATTGTCAAAGGTCCACTCTGCTGCAGGGACTGTAATGCAGGTAGATTAAGCGTTCCTGCAGATGCAAGGAAAGCTGAAACATCCACTGCTGTCACACCTGATTTTAAAATGGAGAAGCTAGAAAAAGCTAAAAGAGTTAAGTCCTACTGTGTAACACAGAGACAATTTAAAGATAGTGATGGAATCCTAGAGCAAATGTATCCTATTTATCAACTTGTGGAAAAAAAAAAGAAAAAAACAAGAAGAAGAAGGAAACTAAGATGGCTAAACAGCAGGAAAAGTATATTACTAAAAGCAAGAATGCATCCTTCAGATAGCTTGGGCCTGACAAATGAGAAAAGTAGAAAGGCTTGTAAACCCAGGCAGGCAGATAATAGGGAAAAATGCAATAAGAAGGGCCAAAAGAATTGGAGAAATTTACAGAAAGCACCAAAAAATCCCTAGTAAATCCTGTTTCAAACACATGAGAAGCAGGAAGTTTGCTGAAGTCTGCGGGACCAGTAAGCAATAACTATGCAGAAGGAGTATTTAGAAAAGTGAGATGTTTTGTGGTATTTGCTGTGGAAGATCGTGGGGGGCTCCCACTTTGGGATGTCTTTTTTTACTGGCAGGTTGATGAAATAGGGCATTACCTCCAGTGTGCACTCCTGGCTTATGTCCTGGTACCAGGAGACAAACACCACTTTAACATCATTTTTTAAGTGTTTCCTGTGAGGTTCCCAGAGCTCCACAGTGGTAAACCTAGTATTTGCAATAAATACATTAGCAAAAGCTGTAATAATAATAATTGAATGAGTGGGAACATTGGTAAATATCAGTGACAAAGAGCTGTCTGGAGGTTTGCAATGAAAATCATGATATACAAATCTGTCAGGTAGGACTGGAGAAGTGGATGGGCCAAACTGGTGATATAACTTACTTGGATTTTCAAAAAGCATCAAAGGGCTGTTAAGGAATGCAGGTGCCATGAAATGACAGTGAGGTGCTTCAGAAAATTGATTAAAATTGGGAAGTGGGAGGTAGAAATAAAAGGTTGAAGTTGTCACTGTGGAGGAAAGTCACAAGTCTGGTTCTGTAGGGATCTGTGCTGTGGTGTCTGATAGGCTCACAAACAAGGTGAAGCGGGGCTGCAGTCAGATGGTGAAGTTGGATGATGAGCTCAATTTTTTCAGGGAAATGAGTCAGTTTGCAAAATGATCGTCTCAAATTGAGAGCCAGGTTAGGAAAGTGCAGATGAAATTCAGTGCAGATAAACAGAAAGGAATGTAAATAGGAAGAAAGTGTCCCGCTATTTTATCACTCAGGAACAGTGATTTTTTTTCTGTTTTTTGTTGTTGGTTTTGGGGTTTTTTTTTGTTTTTTTTTTATATTGGTAGATAAGTTGAAGTGATTGTCAGTTCAGGGCTTTCAGCAGTGGTCACAAACTCATCAAATTGAATGCTAGGAACAGAATAGACTAAGTGGAAACCATAATTATGCCACTTTCTAAGTCCAAGCAGTATGTCCATTGTGACTAGCACATGGTGCCCTGCCCTCTGCCCCTCAGAAAACACGTCAGATGTGAAGGAGGCATGGAGCAGGATGACCAAAGCAGTCTGGATGCACAGTGGCTTTTGTGACGGGGACACCTGAGTAATTAGGACTTGTCACCCTGGAAAAGAGATAGCTGAAAGGAAGAGATTTGACAAGTCTATAAAACTGTACGTAGCCTGGAGAAAGTGACTGAACAAAGCGTGTTCTGCAGACTATTTTGCAGGCAAAGATTTGATAGGAATCATGTCAAATAAAGGTAGATGGAAATGAATTCAAAAGAAATTAAATATGCCAAGGTTGGGGACTTCCTTGTCACAAAAAAAGTTGTGTGGCATGTTACTGTTATAGCAGGAGTTGCACAGCTTCAGAAAGCACTCCGAAAATTCAGGGATGAAAAAGAATACATCAAGAATGGTTAAAATATAAAGATGTCAGCTTTAGGTCTGTTAAGTGTCCAAGGTAAAAATTAGCCTGGAAGAATATTCTTCCACAAGCTCATCCTGGTTTTATGCACTATTACAGGCACCTGTGCTGCTTGCTGTACAATGAGATGCAGGGTGCTGGGCGAGGCAGCTTTGTTTTAAGTAGTAGTGTTAAGTGTGGCTGGAGAAACATCTCAGGGATCATTTTGGATCTGTGACCAAATGGGAAGTAGAATGAAGTTGAAATATTCTTTACCTTCTGCAGTACTTAAACAGGTCAGTCCCTCAATGATATTTTGTTTCCATTTTCTTTTACTTCTTCAGGTACTTAAATATTAAGTACTGTATAATGTGCTATCCATTATTTATGGCAAGTATGTGAGTTGTGCATTCCCTAAGACACCAGGCCATCACTACTGCCTTCAAGATGGGTAAATCAGATTGGTAGAGAAGAAAATAGGATAATAACATTCAGTGTAAGCCTTTTTCCTCCTCCTTAGCCCCTAAAATCTGAGATATAGTGAATGAAAGTGTGTTGTGCCAGTGGAAGGAGGGATTGCACAGAGATCCCATCAGGATGACATGCTGGAAGGTAAGAAGGTGCCTGAAGAGCTTCCTTCTGATCTGGCCCTATCCTTTGGGCAGTGGTGACCAGAGTCCTGCCTTGGCATTGCCAACCTTCTCCTTGAAGCGTGGAATAGCACAGTGTTGTCCATGTTGTAATGGTGTGAAGTTTTAATTTGTTGGGCCAAAGGTGCTTGTTGCTCTGCCTCTGCCAAGGTCAGCCCTCTGCACCACTGAATTTGAGCCCCTGGCTTCTGGCTGCCTAGTTTGTGAAGGGCTTTGGAGAATATGCCCTACGAGGAGAGACTGAAGGAACTGGGCCTGATTAGTCTGGGAAAAGGAGGCTGAGGGGAGACTTTATTGCTCTCTTCCAGTATCTGAAAGGTGCTTACGGCGAGAGCGGGGTTGGTCTCTTCTCACTGGTGACAGGACAAGGGGAAATGGCCTCAGATTGCACCAGGGTAAGTTCAGGTTGGCTATCAGGAAACACTTCTTTACAGAAAGGGTGGTTAAGCATTGGAATAGGCTCCCCAGGGAGGAGGTTGAGTCACAGTCCCTGGATGTGTTTAAAAACCGTCTGGATGTGTTGCTCAGGGACATGATGTAGTGGAGGGTTGTTAGGGTAGTATGGTTTGGTTGGGATTGGACTTGATGATCTTTAAGGTCTTTTCCAACCTGAGTGATTCTATGAACACCAGGTGGCTTACAGAACCAGGTGTGATTGTGTGCCCAGCATGGGTACACTGAGCTTTCTAGGGTGTTTCTTTTTTTGTGGTGGCTCCTCTGAGAAATGTCTGTAGTGCCATAGGATCCAGGGTCATCAAATTCCAGGTGAGAATTAGGGTTTCTCCCAAATACAAAGCCCCTTTCCTGCCCCTGTCCACAGTTTAGCCTGGGAGGGGATCTGGGAGTTGTTTGCTTTGTCCTCCACACTACACTGCTCTGCAGAGATGTGTCTCTACAAAGACAGGCAGCAGAATTTCACTGCTGAAAAGAGATCCAGAAATGAAAATACAGGGCAGATGAGGATGTGTTTTTAAGAGAATCAGGATGCAAAATCGAAGAGGGAAACTTCAGGGATACAGATGTCTTAAGATGCATTATCAGAGAGAACAGCGCTTTGCAAACAATGCTTGTAAAAATGCAAGAGGGTAAGGGGAATGTGCCCTAGGAATTAGTGGCAGATATGGGACAAGGCTGGTCTCATCAGTCTGTTTTTTGGATTAGTTCTTCTAGCAAAAGCAAGCAAACAAACGAAAACTATCAAAGAGATCTGTAGGGGTTAAGGGATCTTCCATGGGGTTTTGTTTATAAACTAAAAAGAAAAGAAAAAAAAAAAAAAGTGTGAGAAGATAAATGCTTCCTGAAAAAAAGAAAGGAAAACCAACCCCCAGAAAGCCATCCTCTGCACACTGAGCAGGTCCCTTCTGTCTGTCCCCCCACCCCCCCGAAGGGCAGGCTGGCTCACTGCCCACTGCTGCAGGTGAGGATGTGTGTGAGCACTGCCTGGCTGCTCTGCTCCCTTCCTTCTACTCCCCCGGTCCCTGCAGCTGCTGCAGCACGAGAATAAGGAGGATGTGGCTCTGTGTGAGACACAGTACGGTATTTAGGAGACTCTCTGCAGAGTCCTGCAATAACGCACATCTTGAGCAGGCAGTGCTGTTGGGCTCGGCGCTTCCCTCTGTTTGCACGTTCAGGGAAAATATTGCAGTTACTTCCATAGTTAGTTTTAAAAATGACAGAAGGCAGTAATGTTACCTGGCAGGGTAACAGGAGAACTGTTGTGCTCAGAGCGTGTCTGTGCGTTATCCAGCCCTGTTCAGTTATCCCTGAACAACTGAAGCACATTGCTGGACTGCAGAGATTCCTGGATCTGACAATCTGTTTTCAGCAGGATTTAGCACTGAAAATCAGCAAGTGTGAGTGAGGCACAAAGTGCTCAGCCTGACAGAGGCCTGAGGATAACCAATGCAGGGAAGTGTGGGGAGTTTCTACATTTCTGTGAGAATGCTGCATTCTGTATCGTCTTTTTCAGTATCTTTAATTCATTGTTCTGGATGTTGTTTTAGTGACCTGGAGCTTGCCAAGGTGGAAATTGTTAGAGAGAATAAACCCGTCTGTGAGTTAGTGACAAAAATACCGCTGCCTTTTATCCGCTTTTCCTGCTTTGATTTCTCTAGAGCTTACCTGAGCTGTCTCTTGTCCAAGGGATGCTTTTATACCTGTGCCAATAAGTGGTGGAACACTCACAAAGGGCACAGCACAGTGGCAGCCTGGGAGGGAGGCAGTGAAAGGCTGCCTTTAACATTGCTGTACCTAGCAAACCCAATTTTCAGCTGTATGTGTCAGCGTGGCAACTCCTCTTGTTCCCAGCCTGCATGCTACAGGGTAATTGAGAATACGGCTTATTGCAGGCTTTTGTTTCTCTTCCAAGATTCGTTCCTTTTCATTCCTTTCTGTGCTGAGTATAATAAACAGAACAGGAGCTGTAGGCAGTTTGGCAGGGGAAACAAGATTCAATAACTAAAAAGAAAAAAAAAAGGTAGAAAAACAAACAAAAAGCAGGTCAGTAGAGAGCTGGAAAGATGGAAAGATGCCTTTGACAGAAAAAGAGTAGAGAAAGGAAAAGAAACATCCAACCTGTTTCCTCTGCCCTTCTCAGCCAGTGTGAATGGAGGCTGTGAATGAAGGAACACCGAGACTTCTCTGTTTCCCAGCCAGGCAGGTGGGGCCTTCCTGGTGCTCCCTTACTGCTATCAAATCCGCTGATATCAGCGTGGCCCACACCAGGGAGTTGCTTGATGGCCCTCGTCACGAGGAGTGAGGCTGCTCACTATATGTGGGGTTACAGTGATCCCAGGTGGCCCAATGAATCTGAGTATTGCAACTGGGCCCTTAATTCCATAAGCAGCCTGCAGAGAGATCTCTTTTCTCTGGTGGGCTGGGTTTGGTGAAAAACTGAAAGAAAAATGACTGAAGGAATGAAAGAAATGTATTCTGGTTCTGTTTTATTTGTGTGTGTCAAGCTTTTGTGTATGTAGAAATGCAGATTTATGAGATCTTGAGAAAGCAGCACTTGTATCAACTCCTTCCCTGGAAGAATCTAATAACTGCCAGGTTCTCTTGTTGACATAGGGAGGATCATCATTTGGATTTAATCCAAACACTAAGTTTTACAGATGAGCCTGAGGCACTGCTAGTGACATATTATCCCATGTCTCCTCATCATGATATTCCCCTTCTCTGAACAGGCACAGATGAATCTTGAGGCTGATGCGCTTTAAGAATCCCTGTGTTTCTGTGTTTTACTTGGACTATGCAGCTATGGGTCGGGCAACTAGAAAAGGGGTAAACAGCATTCCGTGCCCTGCTGGGGCCCCTGTTCTGTCCCCAGTAGCTGCCAATGGTTTGCCTTGGGGCAGCTGGACAGAAAGTGTACCTCATCCCACAAGAACGGGGCGCTTCGGGCTCCTGCCAGGCAAGTCGGCTGAGATAATCCGCTGCCTGCGACCTCATTAAAACAGCCTGATTGGGGCTGCTAATCACATAAATAAAGAATTAAATCATTGCATTAACCTTCTGCAGGGAAACCTGCCCTGGCAACACTGACAGAATTAGATCTATTAATTATTTACAGGGTCATTTGATAGAAATGTATATAGATAGCAGATTATGAGCACTTGAAGTTAGCCATAAATTATTGCTCTGATAAGAAGTTTTTAATATTTTCTCTTAATATCCAGAATTAAAAGCCACCTTGCTTTTATCTCTGTAAGACAGTAGTGTCATATCATTTATTGCAGGTAGATCAAACAAATACCATGACCCAACAGCAAGGATTTCTGCACTCCTTTCTTTTTGTGATGCTCCTTGTTTTGTTAGCAGTCCTTCTTGTGCAAGCAGGATCTCTGTAGCTAAATTTGGGGCCAGTTCCTCACCCGCTGTAGCTACTCAGAGCTTCCTTGGTTGCAAAGGTGCTCAGAGGACCTGAGCATTGCCTTGCCATCACTGTGTGGTTAATCTGGCTCACCAGTTATGTCCGGCATTTCCTACTGCTGCAGAGCACTCAGATGCTTTCTGCAATGGCTCTCCAGTGTTAAAAGTATTCAATTTCATTAAATGCTGTGTTGCATTTCCCTTCTATCTAAGGATTGCTTGGAAAAAATGCTCTTGAATCAAATGGGATGATAAGTTCATTATTTTACTGATTCTACTGGGCTTGCAGGAATGACAATGGCACTAGATAGGCTTGTTTGCTGACCAGAATTTGAATGTGTATCTGCAGCTAGCACACAAAAGATTTGGGCATGTGGAGTGGAGGGAGGGTGGGGAGACTGAAGGGAAATCTGTCATTATTTATGGAAATATCCAGTATTCATGGAGCCATCTGCTGTGAATGATTCAAGTCTGAGAAGTGTCATAAAATGAGGAAGCATAATGTAAAAAGAAAAAAATAAAATAAAAAACCTGGCATCGTTCAGAAACCTGAACCAGTGAATATGTAACCTCAGAATCTCTCTTTTTAAAGATGGTTTGTAAATCCTCTGCCAGATTGAGAGATAAAGATAGATGATATTTCTCAGGTTTCTCTCCTCACCCTTCTTGGAGCAATTCATTCCATTTGTTCATTTCCAGCCTTTTAATTATTGATCATGTCTTTTCTTTTTAACTTCCTTACTGTTTGGGGCTGAGACAAGGGGGTGTTAGAAAAAGGTGTCTGGGAGACTGCTTAGACCTTGAAGCATTGAGAAGGTCTTTATTGTAGCCATCATTTTCTCAGATATCGAAGCATCTGTTTTGTTGCCAGAATTTGCATTAATATTAAGAAATTTTATTATGAGTGGGACCCTCATAATGCTCCTCCGGGCCCCGTCACAGGCAGAGACTTGTCTGCTATCCTGTACTGTGTCCTGTCTGATTGTTCCCATCCTTTTTATTTATTGATTTGATCATATTCTTCTTTACACAGTTAGTACAGACAGATTGTGGGGAAACTGAGGCAAGAAAGGAGTAATAGTATGCAGAGCAACACAGCGATCTACTGACAATGCTGGGAACAGGCTCCACCTTTCTTGATTATTTCTCTGGGAACAGAGACCTGCTGCAAGTCCTTTTCTTGGGAGCAGCTGGGAATCCCTGTGAAAAGTTCTATCATCTTCTCTTACTTTGGTTAGGCTTTTAGTGGCATGGCATATTACTAGCAGGTGCTGTGGTGTACTTGTGTGCATTTGTCTTGCCGTACTTCCTTTCATCTCTATCACTTTGTTCTCTGGCTACTCATGGCATGCTAGAGCAGAAGTTTATCTACAGCCATGGTGTTTGCAGTCCATGGCTATGTATTTAGAAATTTCCCTACTATTGCTCTGACTTTTTAAAATACTTCCTTGCCTTATAATTTGCCATTAGTTATGTTGGTTTATCTTGAAGCTGTGCAATATTCATGTTCTCCACACAGGTTTTCTTTCTTCTTCCAGTATTCCAACTCCATGTCTTAAAAATTCCATCTCCAGCCTAGCATGTGCTGAAGCACCACAGATTTTGATTCTTCCCTCTTCTGCAGGTTTGCTTCAGTTCTCAAGGAGCTTGTGGTTACCTCAGCTGCAATGATCTCAGAGGTAGGTTTCATATTTGATGCAAGATGCCTTACCTCCCACTTCAGGAGACAGCATTGTTTTCTCAGCACCTCCTTAGGACAAGAAACAACTCCTTCCTTCCATCTATAATTTGTAAGCTTTCAGCTGTGGGTTTTTTTTTTTGTTGTTGTTGTTGTTTTGTTTTGTTTTGTTTTTTTATTTATCCTCCCAATCTCTGCAGATAAAATCTGCAGAAAGAGAACCTGGCTATGGATTACAAAGTTGTGGGATAATAACTGCAAGGTGTTAGACAGATCATTTATTCCTTTCCTTTCTTTAATTATATAGGACTTGTTCCAGCTACATTCATGCTGAGTAGGATCTCATTCAGCAAACAGCCTCTGAGTAATCAATATGCCTGCGGGGGAGGAAATACAGAGTGCCAGGTAAGGGAACCTTTGCTTCCTGCCCCAGGTCACTCGATTCTCTCAGCTCCATCAAAAGTTCTGTTTAGTCCAGTAATGAGAAGCTGATTGCACCCGAGACATCTGTGAGGTACACAATTGTGCTGTCTGCAGCACACTGAAGAATGGTCCTTTGTTTGCTTGGGACACCAAACCCATTGCAAAAAGCAATATTTGCAGCTAATCACCATAGTGATTTGAATTTTCATTTAGCCTTTGTGCTAATAGAGGCAGCTGGAAAAAGGAAAAAAAATCAGCACAAATAAACACAACTACTAAGTACTCTCAGTTTTCAAAACCAGGAGCTGCTGGAAGTAAATGCTGATGCCTCCAACTCAAGAAATCTTTTAAATGTGAAATGATATATATGAGGCCAGGAGAGGAACACATTTTATCTTGTTTGCTTAGACTCCAGAATAGATCTCTGAGTCTCTGGACATAATGATTGCTTAGGCAAGTCAAACACTGTATATCACCTGCTGAGCATCTGATTCATTGACTCAGTGGATTGAAGCCAATTTAGCCAGCTGGAATCTGTAATATTGACTTGTATGGTGTGATACTGATCTATATTACCCAAAGGAGTTGGCTGAGAGACAAAGAAAGGTTGCATTCCCTTTGGGTGACAACTTTCCTGAAGGCCAGGGTGGACAGAATCTGTCTCACAAAGCCTGGTTGTCTTAGAAGTGGTGTGTATGGCCCACACAGTACTATGAGATTTTGTTTTTCCTGGACTTTCAAGCAGGGTAGCAATCAGGGACCACAGCCTCTTTCTCTGGCTCTATCCCTCTATTTTGAGCTATTATGATCTTATTGCAGTCCTGGTATAGTTTCTCTGCATGTACTGACTTCCTCTGTGCAGACCCCTGTGCTGATCTGAGAGAAGGGAGGAGATGACCTAGCTCCAACTTTCCCTTCTGTCTTACCAAAGAGGAGACAGACATCACAAACCACCCTCCTTGCTTTTCAGAGACCCAAGCAAGGCAGTACAACTCATAGCCACAAAGAGTAGCTGGGGACAGGCAAAGCAAGGCAAGGCCCAGCACTGTGAGTACTGGGACAACCCTGCTGCCCAACACTGTGGACATTAGAGTGACAACATTACAGTACTATTGCTCATCATTATTTCCTGGATAAGTGACTAAATTTCACTAAATCTCTGCAACTTTTATATCTCCACAAGAAAAAAAGAATCCACAAGGAAAAAAGGCTAAGCAGAATTTACTGTTGTTCTTTATTATGATCAAATCTTTTTCCTCTTTCTTTAAGATTTATGAACCTCTATTTAATTGATTCATCAGAAAACTGAAAAAGCTAATTGTGGGTTCATATGCATTTCCATAGGCATGGGCTCATTCACTCCCTTGCCAGATGTCAGAAATACGTGATCCATGCAAATAGAGCCTGGCTTGTGGCAGACTGCTGCCCAATCTGATTAACATTGTGACTCCAGTTCACCCTGAGTAGGAACCGAGCTTGGGTTTTGCAGAATTCTAAGGCTAGGGGCTAGGCACAATTAGAAACACAGAGCTGAACTCCGTGTCTCAAACACTCAGTTTTGCTGTGCTAATACTCTGTTAGTGGGACCAGATATGGGAAAACGATGCAATAAGCAGAGTCCTTTACCACAGGGCCTTGGAAACTCTCTGCAGTGCTCTACCCAGCCTTCACAACTGTTTGTGGGGGTAGAAGGGACTTACCTATTAGCTTGAATTCAGGGTCACGCTGGATCCTTCTTTGGGTTGCTTTGACCTTTCTAATGCTTATTCCCCCTAGGTCACACAGTAGCAGATTGCTCATGCAGAACACCATTTCACTTGCTGGGTTTTCCAGGGCAGCATCAGGATTTATTTGTTGTTTTGTTGAAGAGACACTCGCTAGGTAAGTCCATGCGGCCGGGACCACGTGTTGTCACCTCATAGCTCCCTCTGGGCATAGGGATTCTCCTCTCTTTAGGGAAGGTATATTTTTTTGGGGCTGGTTGAGATTTTACGTTTTCCAAGGCAGGGCTCAGCCAACCGTGGCCTGCTTTTATTTTTGTTGTTACTAGCATTATTAGGACACAGCTTGTCTTCCAAGATAACAGTGTGGAAAAACAACAGCAGCTTGCCAAACTCCTTCAGTATACTGGTTGCAGGTTTTGCTCTTTTATCGATGTCCTACTACGCTCACTGGAATGGTTTATAAACTCTGTCTTGTGAGCTATAAAGGCAATGAAAATATTGAAATACATCTCTCCCTTCCCTGTCAAATAGACCTTCCTTCTTCTAGTACTTTTCTATCTGTGAGCTGTATTGTAGGGATCTTGTTTAGCATTTAAAAAGCTACTGCTGCACTCTATTATCAGACATATTTGTTAAAACGTGCATATGAAAGGATTTGTAATTGAAGTACAGCTTTGATATATTTAATAGGATGTAAAACTGCCATCCCTTTTTAATAGGAGATGCTTTATGTGCATTAGTAGTAATATAATAATGCCTCTCCACTGAGCTCTACCCATTAGCAGACTTTTTTTCTCCCTTTCTTTTAGTTAATCTTAAAATTTTAATGTAATCTAAACACATTAACATCTTTTTTCTCCCCTTTCTATACTTGGAAGTGCTTTGAACTGAACTTTGTTTCAAATAAGAGATAGCTACAAACATGGCATCAATATACAGTGCCCCAGCACTGCCTGACAGATGGCCCATGAAGCAGAGCATCTCCTTGCCCTGGAAATGGTAACAGTAATGGGAGTGTGGCTGTATGTGGGAGTGAGCAAGCAAGTGAGCACGTGCAAGAATAACCTTGTAAACAACACACCACAATAAGCGTGTGCTTTTCTATATTCCTGTGTCTCAAATGTAATCAAACACCAGAGCAGCAGAAATAGAAAATGTCAAAAAAAAAAAAAAAAAAAAAAGTCTCTAATAGCTATCTCCATTTTGCAGCCTCAGAATGCTTTACAAGAAATCGTTACAATTCAAAAAATAAGTATATAGGCTGGCAAACATTAAATAGGCTAAAACTGACCAGTGGTTTAGGGTACTTGTGGTTTGGTGTCTCACTTTATGCACAGCTGTTTTCTGTTCCTTCCAGACCTCACGATCATGCACTACTTTGCAAGCTGGCTATCCAGAATTGCTGAAAAATGCTCTGAAAAATCCTGGATGTGTCTCATGACTGTGTCAGGGGAACAAAGGTAAGATTCCACTTGTCCTGATTTCTAGACCAGTACCCCACTAGCATCCAGCAGTATTTATTAATCGCGGTTATTGTAAGAGTATTCACAAAATGTCTGTGATGGTGTTGCTTTGTTAAGAAATGGAGCCCCTTCAGAAAGAAAATCTCTCCACTTTGATTCAGACACACTGCTGTACTGGCTATGATCAAATTCCCATTGTGACTGTGTGAGTATACTTATTGCTTTTCCTGAGAACATCTTTTGATTCATTCATTCGCTAATGTCTTGGAGCATTTTGAACATGAAAATGTTGTGCCAGTGATTTGCAGGAGTTAGATAGATGCAAGCCCATGGGTGCATTGCTTTCAGAATACAGCTTACCACCTCCTGCACGTGTTCACTTCACTTC
Source organism: Phasianus colchicus (assembly GCF_987193195.1). Lineage (NCBI taxonomy): Eukaryota > Metazoa > Chordata > Aves > Galliformes > Phasianidae > Phasianus > Phasianus colchicus. Next base: position 32,813,954 of record NC_143439.1, read on the forward strand.
AACACGCGTGAGCAGGCACACTGTGTAGCCATGTTTGGGTGACTGTGGGGATACTGCTATTATCCAGGGCGTTTTGTAGGAGGTGGTCACAAGGATAAGACTCTGTGACTCTTCTCCAATTAATTTCTGAATGAATGAATGTTCTGTAAGCTGATAAATAACTGTAGGATGGTATATGTGCTCTGTCATCCTCCAAGTGTGACACAGATGCAGCTTTGTTTATAGAACTGTCAGATTCCAGCTTGGGACTAAAATTTCCAAGTGTTTCATCTATTGCTTTTTTTTTTTTTTTTTTTTTCCTTCCCCTCCTGCAATTTAAACATGGCTCCTCTGGCCTGCATTGCAGCCCACAGTCATGTCAGCAAAGGTGCACATTTATTCAAACAATACAGGTCTGCGTATGTAAATATGTGAATGTTATAAAGTTTAAATTGATATTTCATAACAAGACAGAGAGAAAATCTCAATTTCATATGAAGAATAAATACATTATTTTCCTAAAAGCAGACAGTGCAATTCATTCAATTTGCTTTTGGATATATTGCCTTTGTCCAAGTGAGTGGTGTGTGTTTGGGTATTTATAAAGGCAGGATCTGCACAAGGTGGTTTCAGTATCTTCTAAAACTTGTTCTGTCTTGAAGCTGTAACTCCTATATCTGCAAACATCTGAATTCCAAATAACAGATGTATTCATTAAGTGTCTAGCCTATGAAAAAAGAAATCCAATGCTTTTTTGGTTTGTGATGAAATTGGTCTGCAATAAGGACTGCTGTAAAGTAAATGTAAGTAGAACCTTTACAAAGGAATTATCAAGCCACAAATCAGGGATATTGTCACTGATTTCAGTTTCAGCACTCACCAAACTGCAGTGGGCATAGTGTAAATGCCAAGTCAGTCATGGGTCATCGACTCTTCAGGTTAAAGTGAACTTGGGCAAAGTGCTGACCAGCTACTTTGGGGTTAGATGGGTAAAACATTTTTTAAAATTCCAGGAAAACAGAATTAGCTTTACCAAAAGGATGGTGGTGAAAGAGCTGAAGAAGCAGTCATGCAGTCAAAGCTTTGTAAGAGTTCTAGCTTGGATTTAAAACAAAACACAGCAAAAATAAGCGAGCCAAGCTGGCAGTGAAATCTTGGACAAAGCTAACTGTGCCCTGCAGTGCAAGCTCTGTATGAGATGGGAGTTCATCCCAGGTCTAACCAGACTCTGCTGGAGAAAATGCAAATTTTTTATTATCTCAGTAGGTTTTTGCGTTATGTCTTTTCTGCATAAGTTACCTCCTATACCTTTTACTTGCAGGACAAAGCCATTGACCTGGAGCACATCACTAAACAGGAGCTGAATTACTGCTTTCTGTTGGACACCAAATGATTGTCACTGGGACTACATCCAGCTACTTGTGATGGATCTCAAGGAAGCCTGACACAGGTAGGTTCTGCTTTTTGCTCACATTTGGCTCTGGATGCAGGTAGCTATATTTTCAGAGGAGCCTTCCCCACAAGGTAAACCTCAGCTGCTGAGACTGCAGGTGCGAGTCACTGCAGGTGGTCCTAACATTTGTTTGTTAACTGTCAGTTTATTTGAAAACATTCAGTCCTTCCTAAGGGCCAGGATAACTGTTCCACAGTTTTAATTCTAGGTAGAATGTTTAGTTCTCTAGTCCTCATTATACAAGTGTGCGAAGAAACCGTTTGGGCAGAGTCAAGAATAAATATGCTTTCTAATCATAATATGTTTTCTCCATGGTAGATAGTACTTGCATGGTATTCTCAGAGACTGAAAGCAATACTTCATTACATCAATATGCTCTAGTGGTTTATTTCAGGAAAAAAAAAAAAGGATTTACTTAAGACAGAGTAGTCTCAGGAAAAAAAAAAAAAACAACCAACCCTCTGAATCAAAGCATTCACAAATGCTTATATGAACTACAGTGGATACATAATAGACTGTCTTGACTTAAATAAGAAACAAAAGCTCCATTTTAAGCAATTCCCTATGGCTTAGTCTACTAAATTGCACCAAGAGACTACTTATTCTACTTTTTTAGCATCTGGCTTTTGTTATTAATGGGAATAAAAGCCATACCTTAAGTCTGCTTCAGTGAAAAAATTGAAGGGACACGGGTTGGCCAAATCCACTGGAGAGATTTCTGAAGATCCCTCTCAGTCTAGGAAAATTTAAAAAAAAAAAAAAGATGCAGTTTAGCACAAAGAGGCACAGCTAGTCTTGTCTGACACACAAACTCTCATTACCCTACTGTAAATTTTCCCTGAACGCAATAGAAGAAATGTGCAATGTAATGCTTATATTCACAGGAACTTTTGCATTAGTCAAAATGAAGTGCTCTATTGAAGGCATTACTTTCAGGAGACTAAAGGGAAAGGAGGGATTCAATGTCATTTCACTTCCTGAAATACAGTCTGGAGCTCACCTGAAGAACTGCAAGTGTTAGATGCTCCCACAGAGCAGAGGTATGGCATTTCCAAAATTAGTGCTTCCCTTCACACAGAATTAGTCTTCTGGGAATTATATATCTCCCTTCCTCACTGACACACACAACAGATATTTTAACCTTGAAACATCTTTCTGTCTTTCCTAAGCCTCTCTGAAACTAAGCCTTGCAATCCTAGCCCTTATCTGTGAGGCTGAGGAACTAGCAATTGCACAGTCGTGCTTTCATAGAGTAATTCCAGCAGTCCTGGCTAATGCAAGGCTCCAGCTGTGCAGGAACAGCCAGAGTCATCAGTCTCTTCTGGGAAGTATGATATTAATTGCCATTTTTTAAAAATAATAAATGTTCAACTCTTGTCTCTTAACAGGCATGCGCCACTAGAATAGCCCTCCTCGTGCTGACAAGCAGATTTTCTAGATGCCTCTGTTCTGGCCTGTGGAATAAGAAAGCGGAGAAGGATACAAGAAAGAATGAAGCAGCAGCACGGGTATTTATGACAGAGCAGAGGGAGGGACAGTTCCTTAAAAGCCCTTAGAAGAGGCTCTAAGGCATTGCCTTTAAGGGCAAAAGTGGTGTTTGGGCAGGCTCTGCGTGGCCGCTTGCTCTGTAGTCTAAGTGAATTGTGCAAGGACAAAAATGCCCTGTGTATTCCCTCAGCAAGTAGGTCTCACTTATTGTCATTGGCAATGTCTTGGAGCTTCTAAGGCTCGTTTTTAGGCTCTCAAGTTTGTTAGATAGACCAGATTTCAAAAGTGAATCCTTCTAGCTATTATTAGGGTGATACTGGCAAGGAGATTGCTTGTCTACTTTGTCTGGGGGACTGCCACCAGGGTTGGCCACTCTGAAGAAAGTTGTGCCCTTCTCTAGGATGTGGTGTTCCCAACTAACATAGCTGAGGTCAAAACCCATCCTTGCCCCCTGAAAGAACTCAGCCATTGAATTGAAGCAGTACTCTGGTACCTAGGTACCCCAAATGAGTTAGAGTAGCAGCTGCTGCTTCACCTCCTTCCCCCATGGATAGACATGGACATAAATTCAGCTTCTTACCTGTGCAGGCACAGTGGAGAGGAGTTGCTGTATGCTCAGTTTCCTGTGACAAAGCAGGACTGGGGGCAAGTCCAGGCATTCTAGATAGCTCTCTGCTAATCCTTCCATAGTGTAGCATACCCTAAGATGAAAATAAAATATGTTCTTTTTACAAACCCAGTCACAATCTGTCTGTTGGGTTGGATTATGGGAAAAAAATAAAGTCAGCTGCTATTCATGTACATGATGAAAATGGAGGTCTCTGGGGAGCCTGGGCAGTTTGCATATTTGAACAGAATCTGTGGGTCAATCATAGGAAACAGGGTGGTGAGCTAGTGCCTGGAGAGTAAGGAAAGCTGGGTAATGGCATCCAGACAATTACAATCTTGTGTTGGCCTTGTCTAAAATGGAAAAACCAACAGTCTAAAGGCTATAACACTGATTCTGTAGAACATTAAACTATTACTTTATGCTGATTATATCCTACTGTTAATTAAGGACTCGCATGCTTCCCTTCTTGCCTATAATGAATATTGCTCTCTGAGTACAAAGTTATCATTGCACAAAATTAATGGCTCCGAGACTGCAGTGATGCAGCTTCCTGGAGTTTGCCCTTCAGCCCTGCTCACCTCATAGAATCTTAAGAGGGCACCCAAAAATGCAGTACAGTTGGTTAGGGGCTGATATTAACAAAGCCCCAGACAATGTAATTAAAGATAATTTCAATCCAATTATCAAGCAGGTAGGAAAAGATTTGGAGAGATAGCACTAAATAAAAGCAAATGTACATGATTCAGTAGACCAGATTCCACCCTCATTTGCAGTCCAATCAGGTTGTTAAAACAGAAATGAGGACATCATGTAAGTCAGCACCCACAGAATCACTGTCAAAAATGATCTCATGATGATATTTTGCACTAGCAACTAACACTGTGCATACTTTGAGCTTACTTTCAGTGTAAATGGACATAAAAACCTATAACTAAAATGAATAATCTTGGCAATCACTAATAGTCTATTATTTCCAATCCATTCTAAGAAAATGACAGTGAAAAATGAATACTGAAAAAACCCTACTAAAACTCAGTTTTCTTTTTAAGATAGGTAGGTTCAGACACAGTATTCACCAGTGCAGAATTTAACAAATCCTAACCTGTCCTACCAAGTTCACATTTACCCACAGCCCAGAGGCTTCTGATGCTATAAAGAAAACTGCTTTTAAGTCAGTGTAAAACTTCCTGAATAGCTGCAACAAATAGAGTAAAAATACATTTCAGGTGACAGAAATCTCAGGGCATGAGAATGAATTAAAGATGTCATGGGAGACATTTGAAAAGTACTTATAGCTCTCAGAATGAGAAATGTTAATATTCCTCCTAAATGTCATATAATTGGCCCAATTTCATGCACCAGAATCATGCGGATTTTCATAGTTTTTGACTCCTAAAAGGGATAATTTTGAGTGAAAATGGCTGTATTTCAGGTAACCTTTTTTTCCTGCCTCATGCTGTAAACTAATATTGCAGTTAAGCAGAGGTTGCGTTTCAGCAATAGCTTGAATGGAAATATCTTTCTGAAAAGCATATGGAGTCCTTTGTGATGAAAGGAATTCTATAAATATAAATCAATTATTTTTGGAGTGGCTTGAAAAATTAAATCGTGACAGACAAGTCTTATTCAAACAGTTTTCTAAGTGGCATGATTTCGGGCCAGTCAAAATGTCTACAGAATTAATTTTATCTCTGGGAAAAGAGGCAGAAAAGATCCAATGCACCCCCAAGTGCTTGGCTTTTTCAGTCTGTTGTGGGTGGGATCAGCCAGCTGGGCAGAAAGCAGACTTTTGCCAGGAAAAGGATCAGTGTGCTGGTGTCTGATACCCATCTACCAAAACAGAAAGCCACAGGTGATAAAGCAAAAACGTACATTTTACCATAGGTTGGAGTATTGGAATTAAATAGAAGGCGTCAGGAAAGAACAGCCTGGGCAGCAAAAGAAAAGGAGAACCAGTTGCTGGTACAAGAGTGTGAGTCATACTGAACACGTAAATGACTAAGAAGGGAGTATCATCCCATTATGAACAGTTTTCATAACTGATTTACAGCAAATACTGGGAAGGCAGTACTGTAAACACGTAACAAAGTTTGCAAAACTCAGCATTTGGGAATTTCTGTTCAAAAATGCAGAATGATACATGTGCTTTTCTCCTTCCCAGATACTACAATCACTGAATTATTGTTCTAGCAAATTTCTGCATGAGAAACTGTCATACTTCCAAGTCTGCTCTGATTGCACTCCCAGAAGTCCAAAACTTTGTACAACTGCCACAGAGAAAAACTGAAAAGACGACAAGAATTGAGTAATTCTCTGTGTTTCTGAATTAAACTATTTTTAACTCCTCCAACAGCAAGCAAACTGACAGTTGTATTTTCCATCTTTACTTCTACAAGGCACTACAATTTAACAACTTTCTTCCTCACATTTCGTAGCATCACTAAGGTTAGAAAAGACTCTAAGATCATACAGTCCAAACACCAGCCCATCCCCACCGTGCTCCTCAATGCCGCATCCACACTGTTCTCGAACACCCCCAGGGACAGTGACTCCACCACCTCCCTGGGCAGCCTGTGCCACTGCCTCACCATCTGGCTGAGAAGTTTTTCCTAATACCCAACCTGAACCTCCCCCTTTCATAGCTGGACTAAAAATTTTCCAGCAAATAATGCTCACAGTGAAAGTTAAATACGCAAGAATATCCAAATTAACAGAGACACTTGCAATAAAGATCTTATTAAGATGTCAACATTGCTTAAGGATTACAGAACAACTTACAGAACCTCAAGAACTTTTACTCCCTTTTTCTGATTAGTGCTTGGTTGCTGCTTGGGAGATACAGGGAACATTTAAGACTTGCAAACTTAGAGATAGCTGTTAATACCTAAAGAACTGAAGTGATTGATGGCTAGAGCACAGCAAGAAGGAAGCAGTGACATGAGCTGAGAGGAATTCAGGACTCACAGACAGATGGAGCTGTTTCCCACCTGTAGGGCTAAGCCTGGTATAGACAGTAGCCCACATTAAGCTGGCACCGAGCTGAGCTCCTGCCTGGTTATGGGAATACCTTGTTTTCAGTCTTGGGTGAAAGTGGTCTGTCAGTCCAGACCTGGAAAAGGACTCTTACGCCCCACAGTGTGAAAGAATTGGTGGGTAGAAGTGGCCTCCCTGGGGAGTCAAAGCAGCCAGTTCAAAAAACTGAGCAATCATGCAAATAAACAAAATAGACCACTGATTAAAATAAATAATAGAAAAAAAAAAAGCAGGAATGGGGCAGTTACTGCTAGTGTTCCTCCAAAGCAGATTTGGGGCAACCTGTTGAGATAAATTTACTGATAAGGTGTCATGCATAACAAGGTAACAGTTTGTCTACATTCCCATGTTACTCAAGGTTTTAAAGCTGGAAGTTCACTGTAAATAGCTGCAGAAAGATCTGCCAGAAACTGCCAGATAAAATGGAAGATAATGTTCAAGGTCAATAAGTGCCAAACAAATCATAGATAAAAATTGCAGTAATTGTGCATGCTCAGTGGTACAGTAATCAGATAAACTTTCCTAAGAAAGAGGCATGTCAGAGTTGATCTAAAAAGTCAACAAATTAAAGCTAAAAAGAAAGCAGAACAGGATATATTGCTGTGCCACTGCAAAAATGTAACATGCCAGCGCACCCTAAATACCTGCTGCTGTCCTGGTCTCAGAAAGGATCCAAGAATGACTTGAAAGGGTTCAGAAGTGGATAATGAGATCCACTTGATCTCATTATCAATGAAGGAAACAACTGCTTTCTGTTCAGGAGAAGTTATAGACAGATCTTCTGTACTGTGGTAAAGGAATGACAGAAAGGGTTACATGGAAGAAGTTCTCAGATGGCACAGAGTAGAGGAATAAACCGGTTCCAACTTGCTGACCCTCAGAATACAGGAACCAGAAACTATCATGTTAAATGTTCAGCATGAGAACTGGAACAACAGACCAAGAATACATGCTGTATACACACAGGCACTCTGTGCTGTGTATACCAAAAATCTGTATGGATGCAACATGTAGTTGTACAACTCATTCGGGACAAAAGATGAAGGGCTAGGATAGTAAAGAAAGATGCTCTGACCAGCTTGGAAAACCTCCAAGATGAGGCTTCACTAGAAGCTGCAATGATGTCATCGTACTCTTGTTCTGTCTTTATCCTCTTCCCTGCCTGGGTACTGACTGCTCCCATGTGAGATTGAGGGTGGTAAATTCAAGCCAAATTCAGGGGTGTTACTGGGTGTATTTGTGGTTAAAGCACAAATGATGGCAGAAAGCCATCCAGTAGGGTGCCATACAGCATTTAGGGTGAAAACAGAGATTAAACATCCAGATCTAAAAGAAGACAGCAAGTTTAAGGGGATGGGAGCAGATGGACAACCAATTTTGATACACAGTTTGAGACTGAAGCCAAATCACAAGTGTGGCAGAGATGGAGTGCTCATCCAGACATGAAAACAAACGCCTACATGGGTTCCCTGCTGGGTACGAACAGAAAACAGAGCTGGAAGAGAGCTGCTTAGAGGAGATGGAAAATGGGAGCACAGTCTACGCTTCTGCTCTCCTAAGGAAATTATTCAGTGAAACATTATCGAAACTGTCAGAAATGGACTTGAAGTGGGGACTAGCTTCTCAATTCAGATCAGAATGGTGGGAGTGAAGCCAGAGAATCAGGTGTCTGACAGACCTTCACTGAAGTCAATATCCTTTAGTGCTGACATCCCTAAATTGCCTACTGTAAAAATAAATAAATAAATAAATAAAATAAAAAAATCAGTATACCTGTGTTAGGTTTTACCAACTGTGCACAGTCTGTCTGGGTTTATTCTCTTTCACCAAAATAAAAAGCAAATCCAAAACAAAACCAACAATTGAACAACCACACAAAAAACAGCCTACCCTGAAAACTGTCTACAAACGTCCTCAGCAGAAATCTGAGCTTTGTTGCTCTAGTTATTTATGATGCTGGCAGGAATGACATTACTGAAGATGAGAGTAGAATACATATTTAAGCATTGCATTTTACTGTGTTCCCATCACCAAATGTCTGTGCTGGAGCTGTCTCTGGTAGCCCACAGACCTGTGCTGGCCATATTTCTAGAGCTACCTTCCACTCAGCTTGCAGACTTTGGAAGTTAACTAACTCCTGCTCTCTAATTTTTGTCTCATCACCTGGCTTGTTGACTTCAGTTGCAAGTCCTCTGGGGCAGGGCTCATTTGTCTCTGCACAGTGCCTGCTGGGCTTAGCCTAGGTCTCTAGGTGCCATCATACTATGAATGATGTGTAATAATAATTTTGTATTTGATCAGCTGCGTCGTAATGGCTTTTTTTTTCTTCTGGGCTTTAAACTTTTTTCATTTGATTGCATCTTTGCCCTAATTTCAAAGATGGAAAAGAATAGATTTTCTGGAGAACAATCCCAAACGTCTTATCTACAGCTGATCTGCAATTCAATATAATGATCCTTTCTTTTTGATGATTTTTTTTTCCCTTTCACATTTGAATAATATCATTTGTGTGATGTTACTCAATCTTTCTGTTTTAATTTGAAATCCTATTTTTAATCAATTAAGAAAAATGACCTAATTAAGGGATAATTTAGGCCAGCAACTTAAACATTGTTCTATAAAGTAGCTGCATTTAATGGGAAATGTGCTCAACTACTGTATTGCAGTAGCAATTTGGAAGAATCAGCCAATGGGATCATCTGACTGCACTTCAGAAAGGATAGTGGCAAAGCCCACGTCCAGAGCAGTTTGATGGCCTGAGCTTTTCTTAATAGCTTTGCTACAGGCCTCAAGGTCCCGGTTACTGCATCTCCTCATTACACCAGAGACTACCACACAATGAGTGACAGTGCTGGGATCAGCCAAATTGCCCTGAAGTGATGGGCGAAAAGCTCCTCAAGAGCCCAGGGTGGAGGACATGATTTGTCAGAACTTTGCCTAACAAGGCCTATGTGCCACAGAAGGCTGTTGAACGACTCACAGTTCATTTGTGGGAAAGCAATTCTGCTTTGGTACGCAGAGGACACGCTACAGCCGGCAGCCATCTCCCCATCAGTGCTCTGCACTGGAGCAGTGCCACAGTGCAGCTGCTGGTAGCATCTGAAAGAAGAACATGCACTCCTCCTGACATCTGTGTGCTGTCTTGCCCACACTTCATTCTCACTGTGGCTTTCAGCACTGTGTACTTCTGCTGGCAGATTGGAAGAAACACTTGTTGCTCTGCCCTGAGCATCAACAGACTCTTGAGGGACCGTAACCACCTAAGGTTGCTTTACTGCAGAGCAAGTATTGCTGGACAAACTTATCAGCACATCATTTATTCATGCAGGCTCAGACTTTTTCCTCAGAAAACAGCTCTCTGGGGAACACTTCACAAAGGCCTATCCAATGTACTGACAGAGCCCTTGCTGCATGTTTCTGCTTCGTGACAAAGAGCATCAGTGTTGTATTCTAGTAAAAAAAGATACCTGGAGAATAATTGCAGGCTCTGATCATTTCAGTTCTAGATTAATAATTTTTGTCACTAAATTTCACGTCAGCCCTCTCTTTATTTTTTGAATCTTATTGGTGAAGTCTGAGCCCCAGAGGAAGTGCTACTACTACTGTGTGAGGTGCTGGCAGGAGCCCGGTACCTCTGCAATACCGCAGAGTGGACACTTCCAAGGAGGGGACAGAAGCTGGATGGTAGGGCAGTTTAGTCCCCGGCTACCCAGGCCTTACTTCAGTCTCACATGGCAGAGCAAAGCAAGGCGTGACAGCCATGGGAAATTCTCTGAAGTCGAACTGTTAGCAAGGCCGGTGCTCTGCATATCACCTCTAAAATCAAGTGTGCCTGGATAAAAGGACTCACGGCTTCTGTAGTCAAATATTGAGTTCCCCGGGAGATCTATGTGAGCAGAGTGAGCCTCCCTCTCCTTCCTCTAAGTCAATAGTAGCAATGCATTATCAGATTGCCTATTTTCCCAGATACATTAAATCTAGTTTGACAAAGGTGAAAATGTTAGCTGTTTGCAGCCTGACAGAGTTGGCAAAATTCAAGACCCTTCAAAAGTATCAGCTTTGATTTAAAATTGTGTCACGCTTCAGGAGAGCAGCTGTGTGTTCACCTAACTTGGTGGGCTCTGCAGTGACAGCTTCATTGCATCCTGCAGGCAGCCTGAGCTCTGCAAAGGGCGGTGCAGGCTCCCCATCTCGCTGAGCCATGCTTATGCATGAAACATGGCTCTATCAACAAGATCTTTAGATTTGCAGAGGAATTCAGCACAGGGCACATCCTGCCCTAATCATTTTACACAAGTAGGCTGAATTGCCCTTTCTTTGGGAGGTGTCAACTTCCCCACCCTTGGTAACCAACAGGAAACATGCATCTACTGCAGAACGCACTCTGACATGTCAACAAAAGGCTGTTCATGCAAATTCCACCTAAAGGCAGCCAAGGCAGTATAGTATACGAGGAGATATATATATATACACACATATACATATATATATATACAAAGTACAGATACAAGAAGGAGAGTGCAATCAATATCTGTTTGCCTTAAACCCAAACATAAACATAGCGAAACAGTCTAACCCAGGCTGTGTGCTTGCAGTTTGTACCATATCACCACTGCCAGTAACACCCAGCAATGTGGTAAGACTTTGCAACGCAGCTGAGCAGGAGTTATTATATTAAATTATATGGAACTGCAAAAGAGAAGACTGGAGACTTGGATTATAACAATAACAAACTACTTCTGGGAGGAGGTGAGATTCCCTTTCCTTCATTTTAGGGGCAAGAGCAAAAAAGCCCCAACGGGTGAATGCAGAAAAATGCTGCGTGCTGCTGTTCCATCTTCCCTCCCCACCACTAGGACCCAAGCCCTGCAGACCTCCAAAAGCAGCAGCTTCAGCCTCATGGCATTCTATGAGCATCACTAATTTTTGAGAAAGATTAAGACTACTTGTTTGCAGAGATAATGATTGATAGTGATTAAGCACAAACCATTGGCAACGTGCATTTGTTAATGAACGTCAATCTAGTAAAGTGCTGAAGTTTGAAACTTGCTTGATTTATCAGAGGGTTAAACACTCCCATCACAGCAACTTCTTATTCCCTAAGAGAGATTTGCTTATGATACACATGTATTCATTTGCAGCAAACTGCCATGCTTCCAGTGACCCACAGAGAATTCAGTACACAAACCCCACTGAAATTCAGGAAAAATTTAATTCCCAAACCTGTCCATGTTCCATCCAAATACATCAAACCAGAGCACTCCGCAGTTTCAGCAAGCCTGGCACCTGACTTCATGATCAACTCAAAACCCATGAATTAGATGTGGGGATTGCAGATCCTGCTGGATCATAAGTCTCACTGTTGCAGGACACAGCCTGCGGATTAAGGTTTCTTCTACCAACTTTAGAGGTCAAGGATTTAGATGAAGGGAAGGGAGAGAGAGCTCTGCCTTTGCAGGGATCTGGGTAGGCTGCATTGGAGACTGATAGATAGAAAATGCTGTTGTGTTACCAAATTCATACCCATTCCCAAAGCCACCATACACAATGTAAACACAAGATGATCACCAGCAAAATAAGGAGTGGACAGATAACACCCTTTCCTTGCTTCTTCCCTACATTTTGGTTTAACCGGACTGCTACCTACAGCTCGATACACTGGGATTTGGCAGTGACCAGCCAGTGTGGCTTTAACCACAATGTGTCCTTTAAACAGTCAGCACTACTGTGTTTATCTTGACTAACTTGTGCTAAAGCAAAGCTTTCCTAACAACAGAGAAACCCAATAAAAATTACATGGTACGAACTGTGCTTATAATGAGTGCCACGTTATTGTGGTACAATGGCTGTTATACAGTCGTCTGACACTGTTTCATAAGAACCTCTAAGAGAACTGAGTACCAGCAAAGAAATAGGAAATATCTAGATGCTGAAGCCAGAGAATACCTGCTTAGAACATAGGGCTTCTTCAGTTAAGAAAAATTAACCATTTCACAAAACAGTGAAGGAAAGTAACAAATAAGAAAAATACAACGGTCCGTGATTAAAAGGACAGGAAAAGCAAGTCAATTCTCCCTTTCACCCCTGAAATCAAGGAGTTATCCCAAATGCGTGTGTAGGAGAGGACTTACTTCCTTAAAAGTAGAGGCAATCAGTGCTGACTAATCAGCACCAGGCGTTAAAGAGTCCACCACTGCAACCTGTAAGCACTTACAAATTGCTGTCTTGACTGAGCATAATGATATTTTACAAAATAAAAGCTATTTTCTTTAGCACACAGTGCAACAGCCTGGTTTTTCTGTTTGTTTGCTTTACATCCAGAAGGGAAGGCTGATTTGTACAGAACAGCTTTGACTTCTTAAAGTTAATTTGAAACTACTTGTTTTCAACCAGCAGCATCTAAATTGGTGTCAAAGCTGATCTTCCATTTGTTCAAATGAAAAACATTAACATTGCATCATTTTCTTTCCACTTCTAAAACAAGAGCTGCTTACAAACTGTAGTGTGAACCCTAACACTTAGGCATCCTCTGCACAAGCTTAAAGCCAGTATCTGTACAGAAACTACAGAAGGGAGCAGAAAGAAAGGCTGCATTTGTGTTGGAGAGTGAGCACTTTCCCCTGCAACCGAGATGCACTGCTTCTGCCCTGCCGAGATGGATGCCTGTCTGATCAGAAAGCCTGAGCTGTGTGATGGGGTCAGCAGCACAGGTGTCAGGGCCAAGGCAGGGAAATGCACTCTGAATGGCTAGTGCCACAGCGCACTGATTTAAGAGGTAAAACAAAGCCAACAGGAAATAAACCCCACTGAAAGAGGATTAGGTGGCTGGCAAGATTATCCTATAAATAGGCCTCAGCTTGCTTCCTTTTAATAGAGCCAGGGGCCAAAGAGACCCATGTTTCCAGTGCTAATAGGTCTGGATGAAGGCATTAAGACATTTACAGAGAATGGGAGGCTAAGGGATTAGAATTGATGGGAATTTACGGAGCGTTTGTGAATTAGCATCAAAGGATGTCAGACTCCATGGAAAGTTTGTACAGCAGAGGTAAATGGAGATACCATTATAGCAGAAAAAAAGCACAGAAGTTTTTCTAGTTAAAAACAATGCTGTTATTATTTAAATATAGCTTATTATACATGTATGTTAATTTCTCTCCTGAACTTTAAGATATAGAGCAGACTGAGAATTTCTATTCACTCTTGCTTATCATGGAAGCACAGGGGATATTACCTTTGGTAAGAGGATTACTGAATGCTCGGGGTCTGAGTCATGGGTGGGACATCATGGCATGACTGCAGCCTCCCTGGCCAATACAAATACCAAACACTGCAGCTGTGTGTGTTGAAGGAAGGCAGATGATAAAAAGCATTCCTTATTTCAGGAAAAACAGCCTGCTAGAAGACCAGCAACATGCTAAGTGCAGAGGGATTGTGTGGCTGCAAAGCCCCGTGTGTGCCAGGCCCAAGCAGTGCAATGTCCTGAGAGGTGTGCAGATGCTGAAAGCAGTTTCTGAGCCTGCAATGCCTGTACATATGCACTGGAAAAAAAAAAAAAAAAAAAAAAAGCAAAAAAATAAAGCCTCACACTCTGTCCTGGAGTAATGATCTCTGACCTGAGAACACCTGAAATCAAAACCCAAACCAGTGCTTTTCTCCACAGGCTAAAAGTTGCGGTCCCAGGAAGCATAGTTTTTATGTAATGGAAAATGCTTATCTATTTACAGCTCACTATTGTTCATGTTGCTGAAGTTACATATGATCCTTCAAGGTGCTTCACACTAACCACCAGTAGATAAGAAGCTTCAGCACACTGCACACAGAATCATTGCCAGGACAGTAGCAGCAGCAGGATTTGTCTCATCTGGCCGCCACTGAATCAGACACTCATCGTACAGGAGAAAAAAGCTGGGACTGATTCCAAAATACCTTCCAATTTCCCCTGTATTTTAGTCCAAGAGAACTCTATTACCATTAGTGTGGGAGGAATGAGACCTTGTACTGAATGAGCTCAAGGATCTCTGCAGACTGAAGCAAATACTGAGCTCTGAAGAAGTGCAGCGTGGGGATTGATTCCAGATACCTTTTCGCATCCCACCAGCAGCATCTTGGATTTGCCCACCACCATAAGATACTGACCACTGCCATCAGACAGCTGTCACCTGCTGAGCTGATTCCAGCCTGCAGCTCTTGCTCCACAATAATACATAAAACATCACTTCTGGCAGCAAGTTTGGGGCACCTATCTTTCTGCACTGAGGAAAGCAGAGAGGGTAAACCATGCAGAGGGATCAGGTAATCATATACTACAACTGCTACAGATGCTCTCCTTCCACTGAATATGACTGCATGTATCATCCTGACTGTGGCAGCACCTGAAATGTGGTTCACAACATATTCCTAATGGAAACATCTACTCATCAAGCAAAAATGGTTCAGCCCAAAACAGCAGCATTTCAGTGCTGCTGTTCCACTCTGATGCTTCATCAGAGTAAAAGCTGGAGCACCCATGTTCTCTGTGGGGGTGGGCTTCCTTTGGGGCTGTCACTTCACATCTGAGAATAAAACCCCTCCATGTATTTAAGGAAGTGGGGAGGGTATGTGTGCATTTCAGATAGACAGAGTCATTCATTGAGACCAAGACAAGAATAGCTGTGGTCAGAGGATGCACAGGGAGTTTGTGGGACACAAACACCAGTGGCAAAAGAAAAACCAACAGGGAAGTGGTTCTGCAGCCTGAGAAGCACCAGCATGGCACGCTGACCTGTACACATCCTCTGCCCATTGCACACAGGCAGCTCGCTGCCAGCACGTGGCCACAGTAGCGCTCCAGAAGTAGCAGCTACTCACTGCCAC
The DNA here is from genome assembly GCF_987193195.1 of Phasianus colchicus. Classification (NCBI taxonomy): domain Eukaryota; kingdom Metazoa; phylum Chordata; class Aves; order Galliformes; family Phasianidae; genus Phasianus; species Phasianus colchicus. The sequence goes on from NC_143439.1 coordinate 32,829,370, forward strand.
GGCTTCCTGGCTATTACAGAGACATTATTAATCATTTCAGGACTTCATAATGTTTTGACGGACAGATAACATGAGGTTGGATCTAATAACATCTGTTGCTACTATTCAAGTTTTGCATTATTAAATCAGATCAAAACTGGCAGAGTCTCACCTTTAGCAGATCTGATATTCCTGGGGACAGTCAAAACTTTCTGTAAGGAGCTAATGTTTGTTCACCCTTTGAAAACAAAAACCAAACTCCACTTGGAGGTCACTAGAGAGGACAGTGACGTTTTCCTTTGTAAAATCAACGTAATTACTGAAAATCCTACAACAGCAAAAAAAATAACAAATCTCTGCTGTGAGGATAAGGGCCTAACCTCTGTGCTGGCATAAAGCGACTTCGGTCTGAGGAGTTCAGAAGCAAAGCTGTGCTCAAGAGAGAACTTGATTTTGTCTATTCATATTGATTTGCATCATCTGAAGATCTACCCCTATATCCCTATAAGATTAGGAATGCATAGTGCTGTGAAGTGAACTGTATAATTCAATATTTTATCTTTCCTTCAGGCAGGCAGGCAGGAAGTATGCTCCAAGGTAAGAACTAATCAGTAGAGTTGAGAGAATAATTTACAGTGGAATAATTTACTCAATGAATTTAGCTTCTTATCTGCTCAGAGACTTCGCAGCTCTGGAAAGCAGAAGACATAATTGCAGGGTCTCTATTGCTCGCAGTATCTCAGGCCGATGGCTGTGCGTCAGGCTGGGCTGTGTAGGGCTGATTAGTGCCAGGGCCTTTCTTCCCTGGCAGGGACTGCAACCAGAAGAAACCCAAACCTACACCTTTCCTGTGCAGACTTGGATCAGCCTTACTTCAGCCTTCGTTTCTTGTTGCAGAAAGTCACGTTGGCAACAATGCTTCATAGGTTCATAGAATCACAGAATCATTACAGTTGGAAAATGATCTCTCAGATCATCCAGTCCAAACTCTAACTCATGCTCAACATGCCCACTGACCTTGTCCTTCAGTACATCTCCACAGTTCTTTAACACCTCCAGGGACAGTGACTCCACCATCTCTGTGGGTCTGCTGGCACCAGAGGAGAATATCAAAGATGCTGACAGGCAGCAGCTAAGCAGGTGATCAAAGGGTCTTCCCAGTACAAGCTGTACATTGGAGCACGTGTGTAAGAAATGAAATAACTTTTTTTTTTTTTCCAGCCTTTATATGACTCTCATGGAGAGCAAAATGAGAAGAAAAAAAAAAATTACATGCGTCTTATCACACTGCAAGGATTATCTGTCCCCTCTGAGATCACCTCTGCCTGTCACGTACACATTTTTACAAGAATTAAAACACTATTACAGCCATATAGCACAGATACTGTTTTGTAGCTTCCTAAGAGCCATCACACGAGGGAAACAAGCACCAATACCCAGTACACACTGAGTGCATCAGCATTAGCTTCTCAGGGAAGCAGCAGCATTTCTAGTGGGGCAGCCAGCACAGAAACCCCACAAACCACCAGGAAATACTGGTGTCTGTGCCAGAGAGCACAACTCCCAGGAAAAGGGACAAGCATTGGCACCTGGCCCCAACAGGGCTGCCAGGAAGGAAGCCTCAACTTTCCCCTGTCTAGACGTACCATCACCACGTGAGCCATCTCCTGCCGTCATCCCCTGCGGGCTTCCAGCAGACATGCCGGGAAGCGGCTTTCCCCGATAAAACTCTTTGGAGGAGGCGGTTTCAGCAACTCCTTGCATCATGGCAAAACCCAAAAAGATTTAAATCACTTGGGCAGAGCCCCAGGGGAGTGTGGGGTAAAAGCCAGCTGGTTATACGGGCAGAGGTAAAGGCAGAGATACAAGGAGCTGGGATAAAAGCAGAGCAATGCCAACTGGGTGACCACCAGTTTGCAGGGCTCGTGCACCCAAGGGCTCACTATTGCGTCCCCTCTTCTGCAGAGGAAGACTGACTTAGATTCAAACACAGAAAATTTAGAATCAAAAATACCTCTGTTCCTTCTGCCCTGCCTTTGGCATCTGACTTTATATCTGTGTATTTGATGCTGTTTCTTTTGACTCAGAATACTAGGTTTCCTCCTCAGGAACTGAGGCCGACAGACCTATTTAATCTTTCATATTGGCCACAGTGATAACTTCTTATTAAATATTTCATGTTGTTGTACTGATAAAGAGCATAAGACAAAACTTGGCATGAATACAATTCCGAAGAGCATCTGCTTAAAAATAAAACTTGGGAGAATCAGGAAGGAAATAAGTAGCCATGCGGCTGGAAAAAATGATTCAAGGTAAGCAGGTGAAGCTATAATGAAGTGCTTATAAACAGCAGTAAAAACATCTGAACGTTTCTGCTATGCATCACCTCGTTATTTCACAAAAGCCTTCCCAATATCCATACTAGGTGGTCTATTGCTGTTCCGTGGTGCCAGTGTTTATAGGAAACCTATGTACAAACAGCTATCCTCTGGCAAGGAGAGTTCTAACAAGGAGTCCTAAAGAGCACAGTGGCAGCCAGCACAGTCAGTGGGATAACAATCTCAGGTGCTGGTGAGGTTCCCACAAGCTGACCTGGCTTTGGGTTGCCGTACTGTACAGAGTGGACCTATAGAATCATTAAGGCTGGAAAAGATCTCTAAGATCGTCCAGTCCAACCATCAACCCATCCCCACTGACCACGTCCCTCAGTGCCACATCTCATGCTTGTTGAACACCTTCAGGAACAGCGACTGCACCACCTCCCTGGGCAGCCTGTGCCAGCGCATCACCACTCTGTCTGAGAAGAAATGTTTCCTAACACCCAACCTGAACATCCCCTGACACAACTTCAGGTCATGCCCTGCTGGCTGAGCACCAAAAGGAGATGCAAAACAGCTTGCTATTCTGCTATTCAGAGGTCTTGTAGAGACCTCAACTCAGGAGCCTAGCAAAAGATCCTTTCTAATACAACGCTGTGACTTTTGTCATTTGGGTATTGGCAGCTTACACATTCATTCCAGGGACCTGAATGTGGCAGTCCCTTTCTCAGACACTACATGTGACAGTTTTAAATGCTGACATCCTATCAGTATTTATGTTTCCCATAATGTAGACCAGTGTGTGCTCTACAAGGGCCTGCAAGGGGCTAAGCACAGCCAGCACCTGGGGTGCCCTGCACCCCTTGCACCGTGAGCTGTGATCCCCTGGTGTACAGCAAACACAGCTGCTGTGTTAAAAAAATAAATAACTTCAGACAGAGAGCTTAGAGATCTCATACTCACTGGCAAAAAAAAAAAAAAAAAAGGAAGCAGAGAAAAAGCAACCACTAAGCAATTAATTGAAAAATTATTGGCAGGCCAGGCCGCTGCCTTTGATGATAATTGATAATAGGGCCAGTCAACGCTATACAGCGGGATAATACAAACACACCCTCTAGAGTGAAAGCACAAAACAAGACGTACTATTATCATAAATAGATTAATTAAATAGAAAGAGAGCATTAAAGAACAGGAGGTTATTAGCGTGCAGGCAATAGCCTATTAAAGCAGCACAGCTGATGAATGCAGGTACCAGGAATGCAGCACCTAAACATGGAACCAGAGGGAAGAAAAATGTTTGGGGAGCTGCAAGGCAACGACCTCCTCCTGCAGCTCCTCGCAATGTCTGCGTGGGAGCTGCTGGCTTCAGGACTGTGTGGCTCAGCCAGGAGCAATCTATGAGCTGGAACCTGAAGGGCACAGAAAAGACATGGCCAAAATGTGGCCACGCTCCTCTACCTGTCTGACGAAAAGCTTCTCAGCTTGTGCTGAGAAATGACTGAAGCACGCAGCAGGGAGTTAATAAAGTTTCAGAGAGAAACACTTTGAAAAATGAGCCAGTGTCACAGTTTATCACTAATAAGAGTTTTCCTGGTAAAAATAATGCTGCTGTTCCCAACTGCAATTTGTTTGTCAACTGTACGTTTTCCATCAGTAAAAACCTTTGCTATTCAGAAATACTGATCAAAGTTCCACATTGGGTGTATGCAAAAAGTAACATGTGTAAATACAGAATTTCCTAGAAGAAACTTCAGGTATGCTGTGTGCACAGCTGATGTGACAGTAATCATAAAATCGTGGCATCGTTAAGGCCAGAAATGATCACTAAGGTCACCCAGTTCAATCATCAACCCATCCCCACCATGCCCACTGACCATGTCCCTCAGTGCCACATCTTTCCTCTTCTTCAACACCTGCAGGGATGGCAACAGCCCATGCCAATGCATCACCACTCTTTTTGAGAAAAAATGTTTTCTAACACCCAGCCTGAACCTCCCCTGCTGCAACTTGGGACGATTCCCTCTTGGCCTATCACTGTTACCTGGAAGCAGAGGTAGACCCCCATCTCAACACAGCCTCCTTTCAGGCAGTTGTATAGAGTCATAAGGTCTCACCTGAGCCTCTTCTTCTCCAGACTGAACAACCCCAGTTCCCTCAGCCGCTCCCCATAAGACTTGTGCTCCAAACCCCTCATAGTTCTGTTGCCCTTCTCTGGACACACTCCAGGGCCTCAACGTTTTTCTTGTAGCAAGGGGCCCTCAGCTGAAGAGAGAACTCAAGATGCAACCTCAGCATGCTGAGTACAGAGGGGTGTTCACTTCCCTATTAGTATACAAATGCAAGAATGTTATGCCTTTAAGAGATCTTCATCGGCCATCATTCCTTACCAAACTCATGGGGTGCTCTACAACTGGGAAAGACAGATGGCTTTTCTCCATGCATTTCATTTTCAGATGAAACACAGTTTCATTACTTTGCAGCCAATTTAAATCAGGAAAGGTCTTGACATGCAGAGGTTGTCCCACAAAAGTCCTGACCCTCCCTAGGAAGTGGAAATAGTGTCATAGGACTCCAGAGAAATTAACAATTTGGATGGTGCAGAACTGGCCCTCAAACCCTGTTTCCAGCATGCCCCAACGGGAAGGAAAGGTGCACTGGCACGGCCCGTGCAAGCCTCATTCCTGGTTTAGGGGGACTTGTGCCAATGTGGAATATTCCTGTGCAGTCCACAGAAACCAGGGACTTGATTGTAGGAACAAACTTAGCAAGGCAGGTGTGATCTGTGCTAAGAGCAGGATGAGGTAGTTATAATGCTGCAAATAATATTAATATTCGCACTGAAGCACAGCACAGCTCTTGGGAATTCCACTTATATTAATGGAGATCAGGCAGCTTCTCTCCACAGCCTTTCAATGCCCAGCACTCCTTACTAGCAGTGACCAAAGGGCTCAGAATCCTCCCCTGCCAGAACCAGGCTCTGCAATGCAGAGCCAGAGGGAAAAAAAATGCATTACATTTCCCTGAAAGGTAACAGAAGATTCCCAACCCCTATACACCTGGCTTATTTCCTAATGCAGATTCAGAGCAAAACCAAGAGAAAACATGGTTCTATATCTTTTATGAAACACGAATGCTTTACAAACAGCTTGCTGCCATAGTCTATCATTGTTAGTGTCCCATTAGAAATACAGTAAAAAATCAGGACCCTCCTTGCACGGTCTTTAGGGATACGTCTACATTTACGAAGATACACACACACACATGCTCTCTTTTAAATGGATATAACTTGGAACGTACATGGTGCAGCATAAATGCCTCGAGAGTTTACCGCACACCGCAGACATACATCACACAGGCAGTTTTAATCTTCTCTTTAATTCTCTTTTTACCTTCCGCAGGATTTATGGAAAGATAGCAGAGATGCACAGTACCTCATCAGATATTTATTTATTCATTTAAAATATTAATATGGGAGAATCCCATCGCAATATTGCCAAATGGGAAGCACCAGACAGAAGCAGAAATTTATTGCCAAGCACAATACGTGGCTGTGCAGCACATCCCTGGCATCTTTCGAGGTCTTACTTCCCCACTTTTTGGAAGCTGGCTGAGGGAGAACCTTCAAGTGCTTTTTGGTCTGGCAAGAGAAATTGATTTGTGCTGATATTTGGAGGGCTTTTTGCAGCAGCTTCTGCCCAGCACAGATTGAGAATGAGACCAAGAGCTCTGCTTTCAGCCCCTTCAGCCTTTGAGCGCTCACCTGGGGAGATCTCCAAGCAGAAAAGCTCTGCTCAGTGGGTTGAATACCTGCCCTCTCACCAAGCACTCCTCTGCACCTTAGAAGGATGTGAATGTTTTTGGAGAACCGGGGAAAAGCGTGATGTTTCACCTGAAGAGGGTCTGCAGTCCAAAATTTCTCTGGAAGATGCTATTCAGTCCATGCTCCTTGTGAAGGGAATGCATTTAAAACTGGTTTTCCCCAAATAAAAGCACTCAGAATAAGCAGCCCCGTTCAAAAATATCGCTCACAAACTTTAGGAAACTGGTGACTTTATGCTGCCTTGCAGCTCACCCTGGAAAGCCCAGAGAAGGTGTGGTACCCATCACCTGTACTTGCACAGTCAACCTAAGGGCACATTGGTTGCTATCACATCCCTTCCCCAACAGCACGTCTGTGCCAGTTCAGCAAAGCTTGTCACAGATCTGCACATTGCTATCTGCAGCTTGCAAAAATGAACGTACTTGCAGCAGCAGACTGGGGCACCTCCAAAAAGCAACAATGGCAGAAATCTGTACATACTCCATTTGAGCAGGAAACCCTTTCACCTAATTCAGTAAGCATGAGAGCAAATGTCTTTCACTCAGAAGGGGGATAGAAAACGTAGCTTTAAGCAATTAACACGATAGCAAATGTCCCTAGCATTGCCCCATATGGCGTGTAATTTAAATCATCTATCTTGTTCTCTATAAATGCTGCTGAAATTGATACATGACAATTTTAAAGCCAACTGAAGTTTAATTAATGTAAATTGCTTCAACATCTGAGATTTAAAATATAGAAAAAAATAATTAGGATTGAATCAAACATGTCCCACTCACGCTGAGCCACACAAGGTAAAAGTGAGGAAAAATAAATTACGATGTACGTTGGAAGTGCAGCTTTTCCCCTCACTTCAGTAACAATGTTTGGGAGATGGTTGTCATTTCTCTGTGTAAGACATGAGAGGTGTCCCTGAAGGGTGCACCCCCTTCGTGCAAATGCCACTTGCAGGCGTAAATCAGCTGGCCAAGGAAAGCTGCATTGCCCAGGGAGCCCGACTGCTCCATTGGGTCACTGCAGCTTATCTGCTTCTGGGGCTCTATGCATCCCCTTTCTCTTAAATACTTGTCCCATCTGCCTGCTGTGACAGGACACCAGCCACAGGCTTTCATGACAGTGAAGCTATCAATGACCCAAGGATTTCTAACTCCAACTACCAGCACATGCAGAAAGTAAACGGAACTGAAAAAGTGCATCTGCTGTTATAAGAACAGATCTGCAATTACAAGAGAAGGCTAAAAACCCTGCATTTGCCTGTCTAGTTATGACATTTTAATTTCAGTTCTTCCTCTGCTTCAGAACGCACATTCTCCAAAATGATACATATTTATTTATCTAGCTTTTGAGGACAGATACAGTTCCCTGAAATAAAGATTGCTCTGAATGACTGAAATGTCCCATAATTGCAGTATCAGTCCTCCCACGTGTACTCTAAACTATAAGCTTCTCTAATTTCCAAGGTACAACAATATGGCCTGCGGCTCCTGTTTGTAGCAACAATAAATACCGTCATAACCAGTTTCCTTTAAGAGTATGAATTTATGGGAGGGAGAATAAGAGTGGAATCAGCCCAGCAAATGAAATACTGACTTCACAACCTCCTGGCAACACATTCCTACATCTCATATTAATGAAGGTGTTGCTGCTGCAGTATCACTTATGCGCGGCAGAATGTATTTAATTCCATATTTAATTATTATCATTAATACAGCTAAGCTTAGTATAACAGTTTCCCTTATCTGCACAGCAAAATATGGTTCTCTGGTGAAATGTACAGCCCTTTAAATCTGTCGCATCAGGATTGCTATTGATTTGAAGAGGTTTTATTTGAGTGCATTGTGCTGCTGCTAATGATTAATCAGCATAAGCTGCAACCCCCCTCAAATGGCTGCAAGTTCTTAAAACTGAAATTCAAATGAAAACAGTTACCAGGTTTGGGTTGGTTTTGGTTTGTGTTTTGCTTTGGTTTTGTTTGAAACTAAAACGCAGCTACGAGCTGCAGAGAAACATCTCCTTTAACAACTGAAATGTTTACATTTGCCTCATTGGTTTCTGCCAATATTGGCTGAATTTTGCAAGTCCACTGCTGCAATCCGAGAAGATTCAGCTTCAATACATCTGCTGTACGGGTGAAGCAGCTTTTCTAGAAAGCTGTTTAATACCTCAGGGTGATTTCAAGACAGATGATGGTTTGGCTACAGGCATGGGCACAATGAATGCACACCTACAGAGGCAGGAATTACCATGTGCTCTTGTCGTTCATTAGTGACCAGGTTTGCTCTAGCAAAATGTAGGTCATTTCGCTCCTTCTCGCTGTCAGGTTCACAAGCAGCCATCTCCTCTGTGGCCATTTGCATTTTTCTCCAGTCCTCAGATTTCAGCAGCAAGAATATTAAGGCTGCTGATCCTGTGCAGAGGAGAACAGTGTACTCCCCATTTTAAGATGAATGTAACAGCATCCATTTTTGACTAGGAAAATAATCTTGCTTAATACTGACTAGCAAACACTGACAGTTATTTATAAAGGGGAGAATAAAATGTGTAGTGGCTGCGAGCAGACAGGGCTGGCGCATACACACGAACGTGTCCTAAATATCAGCGCTAGCGCTCCTGACAGCCCTGGGAAACGAAAGCTTCAGGGTGCCGGTCCTCACTGCCAGAGTATTTCTTGAAAAAGTGCATGTATGTAGGTTAGAGGCAGCTACAGCCCCCTAAGTGCACAAGACTGCCGTGCCCTCTGTTACTATTAATAAGAACAAATCACCGCAACGCTGAGCATTTGCCATTCATTCTGCCTGGCATGGGAGAACGAGGCGCAGCCACATGTGGTGAAGCCAGATTTCTCCCTTTTCCTCCCCCTAATCAAAACAAATTTACAAAGACAAAAGGAAGGCTTCTAGCGCTTGGTATTCACCCTTAGCCACCCATGTATCACACATAATTAGCAAGTTAAACCTACAAATTAGATGCCGTAATTTGGTAATTACGCCACAATCTGGTACTTTTTAACCTCTTTTTGCCCGAACAAAAACATTCCTCGTTCTCTTTTCCCATTGCAAAAAACAGTCCCGTTGTCTGCCCATAATGCTGTTTTCATTCTGAAGTGGAAACTCTGGGAAAGTTGGAAGTATGTGAACTTTAAGTGTTTGCTGGTTTTGTTCTGCTCAGAAAAAAATTACATTTGAAATGCCCACAGAACACAGTGAGTGTACATTTTACCTCAGTCCACACACAATACAAGACATAAACCATTTAAAATACAAAACCCAAAGAGGTTATTGGTTATAAAGATCTACCAAAAAAAAAAAAAAAGCCCACTTCTTTTATTCTGCTGAAACACCACTGACTCGTTCTGTGTGGTGACACCAGAGCTGTATTTATTCAGAGCTGTCAAAGCGGAGCTGTAAAGTATTTGTTCACGTTAAACACACAGAGACCGGACTGAGTCTTGAAAAAATGCCTCTACTCTCTCCAAGGATCTCCCCACAACAAGCAGCGGGTTCAGTGAACCCCCCAGAAAAGAGCGTGAAGAGAATGGCGCAGTGCGGGCAGCAGCAGATGAGGAGCACTGTTTGAAGGACCACTCATTTCCCCGACTTTTTAATCAGCCCTTTGTGAGCACTTCTCAAGTCTCTCCAGTTCTAATCAGCGAGCATGGAGGAGAAGTGGATGCTGGATGTATTTCTTCCTGCATTTAAGAATCGCCCCATACACCAGAATGAAAAAATCCCAGGCTTTGATAGAGGGGGATGCGGGGAACAGGAAGAGTCTTAAAAATTACATGCCTATATCGGTAACACAAGAGCGACGGGGTGCCGAAACCCTCCTGATCTGCTTATTTCCTGCTGCATTTGCTACCAACATCATCATTACGCCTGGGCTCTGGCTCTGACAGGGGAAGGTACTCAAGCGGGCACCTCGTTTTAAGCCCATGAGCATTCCCAGAAGGATTAACGGTGCACAGAAATATTTGGCGGCGGCGCTCGTCCTCCCGGACCCCAAACGTCGATCCTTCTCGCATCCCACTGAGCTTCCCGTCAGGACGGTTTCATTCAGCAAAGCATTCAAAACGAAATAATTGCTCTTTGGTGGCTTTGCCCTCCACGCTTCCCATCAGAACACTGGGCTCTGAGGAGCTCTCGGCTCCTGTTGCAGTTACGGAGTTTGGAGAGCACTGTATGAAAAATAATGGAGTGCTTTTTAAATACTGCTGTTACGAGCAAATATTAACTAACCGGGCTATGGCATTTGAAATAGCTCTGGATTTACCAATATCATTAACAATCCAATTAATATTTTTTAAGTATGCTAAGTGGAAAAAGTGACGGGAAGGTTTTGCTCTTTTCACTTAAAAGCACTGTAGAAAAATGCTCGTTCATTCCTGTGATGAAGTCTCTACTGGCATAAGTGAATCAAGATCACTTTTCCCAAGCCATGGCATAAAACTTGATAAATAACTGACACCACTTTCTTTCCAACACTTTAAATGAACTATTTTCCAAAATGTCAGAAACCACAGTAGGAGTCAAAAAAAGACAAATGATAAAGTAAGCTTTTGCCTGATTAAATTGCTTGAGAAAACACTGATAGAAAGGTTAAAAAAAAAAAAAAAAAAAAAAAAAAAGCTTCAAAGAAACATTCCACTATTTTGCAATATGCTTTTTTAGTTCCAAGTTAATGAAAATGTGCTGCTGGAAGTTATTGTTTTTTTCCTACACACTTCACTCTGATATCTTTAGATGGTTTTTAATGCCAGCTTTGAAAACAGAAACAAACATGGTCATAAATAACACTGCTCTGTTCACTGCTGCTCTGGCTTTTCCCTACAAAGCACCATGGTTTTAATCTACAGAATTACCCACGGTTGCAGTGAGCGGCGTTAAGCAGCACGCCAATGCACAACAACGGGTGATATCTGCCATTTCTTCTGACACGATTATCAACAATCCTATGGTAACACAAGGGTAAAGAAATATCAACCCTGAAACCAGTGTGAAAATGAACCCCACGCTGAAAAGAAGCTGTCATCTTTGATCTATAAATTACAGAAGTCTGAGCTACTTGCTGGGGACTCTGCGATAATGACGGGGGGAGACAATTTCGTACGTGTTTCAAAAGTATCTGAATCAGCTTCCCTGAAACTCGGTGGGTCCTGGGACCCCAAGAAGCTGGTTCCTTTTGAAAACTTTCCCCTCTACCAACTTCCATTTCCAGCAACAACATTTCCCCACATGCTTTGATGCAGTGCAGACAGCCGCGAAAGGATAAGCTGCTGAAGGAAAATGAAATATTCAGCTGAGAAAATGCCTTTCGAAGTCAGTCCTCCTGCAAATATAGTGCAAAACTAATCATCTCTCCTTAGTTACTGGCTTCATCCTCTTTGCCACGGGCATCACTTTTCTCTCCTGTATCCTCCTAAAACTCCCAAGTCTCAACTCCACCAGAATTTGCTGCATTTCTCCTTTGGTCCTGCTCCAGCATGTCAGAATCTCAACTCTTTTTTTAAATTCCCAGAAAGCAGATATAGAATGCATAAGAAAAAGTAAGAGAGGCACAGATTTAATTACTCCTTATTTTGAGTGCATCAGTACTGAAATGACTTGGGAGTGTACTTCCACTAACTTCATCTGATTTTGCTGCCGTGAGCTTTTTCATCTCCACTTTTCTGCTATGCCCTTTTCACACCTATCTCTACCTAAGCCCACTGGGGAGCCTGGCCAGGCTTCTGGGCATTCCCACAGAGAGCAGGGCTTGCACCTTCACCCCCAACAAACTCTCACTCACACTTGAACCAAACTTGGGTGTGCAATGTGCCCCTTGGTGCAAACTGTGAGTAACCAGCGATCTGCTGCCTGTGCAATGGAGAAGCCCTGCTGGAAGGGAAGAGACTCCCAGACCTCATGACTAAAACATGAAGCATGGCCGCACTGCCAGCAGCGTTACCCACTGGAGACCCTGCAGAGCATGGCCTTTTGCTGGCGTGGGAAGTGCTTTTGCCTGAGGTGGCTTTTGTGGAGGCCATGTTTGCGTGCAAACCTCCACTTACAGCAACACAGGGCAGCCAAGCTGATGTTCATACGAGTGTAAACTTACAGCAAGAGGCAGAAGCCGCCGGAGATGCTCCAGCGCTGCAGCCAGTCAGCGCAGTGAGCAGCCTCATCTTTTATTGAAGCCCACTCCTCAGAGGAGAGCTAAAAATTCACTCAATGCCGTCGGGAAAGTGTCTGTTTTGGCTGCAGAGAATGGTTCCCAATCACGGAAAGATAAAAACATCAAAATAAGCTAATAGGGATATGCCTTGAAATTCAGTCCCAGCGGACGGAGGGCTGGGTTTCCCGGGGACACATTAAGCATGGCTCAGGGAGCGTAGCACGCAGGCGTGCTGGAGCCCAGCAGCCAGAAAGGACACTCAGAACAGGAAAAAAAAAAAAAAAAAAAAGAAGAAGTAGAAAAAAAAAGAAAAGAAGCCCCTTCTCTCTTCTATAATTCCGCAGACAAGTGGCAGGGCCAAGCAGGATTAAAGGCTGCCAGGATAAGAGATGGGCACCAGCTGCAGCAAGAAACCTGGTTCAGCTCTCTCTTGCCATGTTCCTCAAACCCTGCTGCTCCCCTGCCTTCACAGTTATTCTGCTTGCCCTTATGAACTCTTCAACATATGTTTTAACACTAAGTTTTATTTGCCTTTTCCTCTTCCTTCTTTCAGGTTCCATCTCAGCAGAGAGGCTGCTGCCTCATGAATATGAGTTTTTAGGGAAAGTGAGCTTATACATATACAATGATAAAGTTTTAAGCCCATTGCCTAATTTCAAGCAGTTTGTCCTTTCTGTTCTGCTAATCTTGCAAGCTTTTTGTAAACTAGTGCTGGGAGGAAAGAGAGTTCTTACCAACATCTTGCTGAAAGAAAGCATTCACTCCTTATACAACACCACAAAACCCACATGGGAGAGAGCTGGATCTGATTTTGCTAGGCTCCTACTAGCGCTGTGCCAATGCAATCAGCTTTTCCAAATCCACTGCCTATTTAGAATCATAAAGATTAGAAAACACCTCTAAGGTCATCCAGTCCAATCATCAACCCATCCCCCCACCATGCCCACTGACCATGTCCCTCAGTGCCACATCTTCCCTCTTCTTCAACACCTCTACGGATGATGGCTGTACTACCTCCCTGGGCAGCCTGTGCCAAAGCATCACCACTCTTTCTGAGAAGAAATGTTTTCTAACACCCAGCCTGAACCTCTGCTGCTGCAACTTGGGGCCATTCCCTCTTGGCCTATCACTGCTCCCTGGGAGTAGAGGCTGACCCCCACCTCACCACAGCCTCCTTTCAGGCAGTTGTATAGAGTCATAAGGTCTCACCTGAGCCTCTTCTTCTCCAGACTGAACAACCCCAGTTCCCTCAGCCGCTCCCCATCAGTCTTGTGTTCCAGACCACTCAGTTTCATTGCCCTTCTCTGGACATGCTCCAGGTCTTCAACGTCTTTCTTGAAGTGAGGGGCCCACAACTGATTACAGTACTCAAGATGGAGCCTCAGTACAGAGTAGTGATCATCTCTCCAGGGGAAAGATCAAGTCTCCAGTCTCATACCAGATCCAGGGACCATCTCAAGCAACAAGCTTGCTCTCCAGCACAAGGTTTCTTAAGTTTAGTAGCACAAGTGGGTCTAGAAAATGACACTGCCTGATCTTACACTGACAGGAAAGAAGATCAAGTCTCTCCCGAGAGCAGCTTCCTATCTACTTAGACACAACTACATCAACATCTGTGCTGTAATGGTTAAAATTAAACAAGGGAAGAAACAGTTAAGATCAGACTTCTAAACCACAGCCAAGTAACCTGCTAGCACAGGGAAAGACATAAGCAAATCTCTGGAGATCCTTCCATCCCACACAATCCTACGTAATAGATTTTTCTTCTTTTCCACCTCCAAGCCCAACGCAGCCATTACTTAGCAGTGTTCTTTTTTTAAGCTGATCTAACTCACCAGAAGACTTTTCGATTGTATTTATTCAACCGACCTATTTTAAAAGATCATTTAATAAAATGCCCTGCCAGAAGCCACTACAAAAGATAGTGAAAACATGTTACACCATCACAGCTTTCTTAGCTGAGTACTTGCTGTGCACCGCTCCGAGTTCTCCCTAGCACTTACCAAGTGTCCCAGCATTCAATTATTGCAAGGTGAAAAATCATGCACCAGCACTTTCAATACTTTATGATGTTATCTACAACCACGTAGAAGAGTTAGATCAGACAGCCCCAAAGCAGACCTTTGTGAGTGGATCCGCCCACTTCTAAGCCAACAGTACTCATTTTCAAAAGTAAACTGACTTTAATTCGTTCTGCTAATCTGTCTGACTGTTTTTTTTATAGGACTCTGCTGGATTTTGGAAGACAGAAGCTCCATCTCTTCAAAGTGCCTGTGCCTGCTTTTGTGGCTTCCTCACAGTGAGCTCCAAAATGAAATGCTTTCAGGCTTTTACTCCACTCATTATCCTTTATCTTTACCAATTAGCCATATAAAAACAGACTGAAAACATCCAGGCTGGCAACACCCCCATATTACCACCTGTATCTTTCAGTAATGCTGTTGCCTTCACCAGCAGCAGGATGCAAAGGACAGCGTTCTATTCTCACAATTGTGCCATATGAGGGCTGCACATCCCTCTTTTTACCTTTATTACCACAAAGAGATGCACAATAGCAAAACTAACTGACACCTCCAGTGATGCTCTCCCTTGCAGACACATGCCACAATCATTCAATGGGCTTCCCTGTTTGTGTTTTGATCCTCAGGTGGAAAGTGCTCTATCTGTGGTTGTGATTATTTTCCTGGCTTCTGCAGCCAAGTACCTTGGCACAGCCACTGCAAAGCCAACTGAGCTCTGCCAGTTTATGCCCCAGACCACATTTTTCCCACCTCTCCTATAGAAATCAAGTATGGATGATGAAACAGAAGTATGAATACAATTTTTCTCCCCTTAACCAGAAAAACAGCTTTTCTAATCCTAAAAACACAACCCCATAAAGTTTTTAATTTAAAAAAAAAAACAAAGAAAACCATATTTCAAATATTTTAAATTGTCTTTTGATTGATTTGTGCTGCATCATATTTGAAGGCTTCTCTGAGGACTGGGCAAGGATTTGGAGGCTGCTAATTCCCATGACGTGCAAGACCTCCAGAGCCAGCTATGAGCCTAACACTTAGCACCAGCAAAGAAAGGGAAACACCACAGTGCAGCACACATCAGTCAAAAGCCCAGCAGCAGGAGACTGCCAAAATACACAGTGCCTAAAGGCTTGCAAACCTAGCCAGTTACAAACCCACAACAGAGGCGGACAGAACTTGACATTTCTCATCTCCTCAGCATTGTAGTCTTCCTTTTACGTATTCCTGAAGAACGGTTTTTGCAGAAATCTCCATAACAGAAAATGAAGGATTTAAAGTACTGGTGACATCTCCTGGAAAACTAGAAAACCTCCTAGATCCCTTGAAATTCAAACAACGCATGTAGCATGCTTTTGCCTATTCTTTTAATTCTTGCTAAAGGACATTTGTGTAGATACAGAAGCCAAGGTTAAAAAAAAAGTGTATAAGCAAGAGAAAAATTATTACTACCGTTAGCAATTTGTTTCGGATTTTGTTCTTCCACGCTACATTGTCTGTGCTTTCTCTAAACAAGAAGAAAATTAATTAAAAGTGAATTTTTTCATACTCGTCAAACCCTTCTCTGCCAAGACAGCATTTTCCGGCCTCACACAGTTGCTGGGACAGCAGTGGCTTTGCGCAGCGGCCAAGGAAAGCTCAAGAAAAGCAAAAGGAGCTGCCCGTTGGGCTTCAGTTACACCAAGCTCATTGCTGCTGTCACCTCCATGTAGCATCACTATCCTAAGACTCTTACAGATATACATTTATATTTACATATATATATAAAATAATCAGATTTGGGCAAGGATGATCTCCCTCATTTTATTTCTAGAAATACATGTTGCTATGTACATGCATTCTGCTTCATAGCAAAATGCTGTCTAAGGCACTGCTGTGAATAAGCAGTTTTCAAACACAGGAAGGCGCTCAGAGGACAAATACATGTCACCTGAGTCCCTGATTGCATCCCACCTGCTCTTTTCTGTCAGTCTTTGCCAGTTCTCTCAATATTTAATGCGACACTGGTAGCACCATGTATTATTACAAGGCAACCCCCCAAATCTACTCCCTAAATCCAAAAGTAAAGCTTAAAGAACTGTATTGAGTGTACAACATGCTGCTGCTGTTCATTTTCTCATTTGGGATGATTTCCTTCTCATTTTCAAGCTTACGTCTGCAGCAGCATGCACAAGAAATATCCAGCTGTACATGCAAGTGAGACTTCTCTTAAAGAAAGATGCACACTTCAGAGGGGAGCTTTGTCAGAAGCACCAACTATTTAGGAGATGTGCAGTAGCAGCTATGGCGCTGTTACAGTGATCCTCATATGTAAACTGTCTCCTGCTGAACAGCTGTGTACTGGCTTGCCTGTCTAGCTCAGCCAACCAGGAAAAATCCCACCTCACTTTTCTCTCTGCCTCCATCACCATGAAATCAACTTCTTGGGTATCCTCTTGTCCTTTTAACTCTCGGTGGCTGCTGAGCCTCCCAAGGCTCAATTCACTCCCTAGAGAAAACATTAGCTGGAAATCTCAGAGCAGAGATCAGAGGATGAGAAACATGACCCCGTCCATCTCACACCTTTTCAGGCCAGACACAAATGACTCCTTGAGAAACAGAAGTATTAAGCCCACAGACTGATGTATTTGTCATGTAACCAGGAGCTCTACTAAATAGATCTGTTTTTAATTTCTGTTTTGCTGATTTTATTTCTTCCGCTTCAGAAAAATGTTCTTGTCCTTCCCTGCAAGTGCATACACATTATTTATTTATCACCCTATGAATATCAATTTGGTTCTTGTCCATAATTAAACTCTGCTGCTCTACATCAAATATACCATGTCCCATTCCCTCACATATCCTCGTTCCCTCATGGGAGATGTGCTGGCACCAGCCCTTCAAATAATGATGCCCCTTTTTAAGCACCATTTGGACCCAGGACCACAGCTAGTCTTCCTCACTGGGCTCCAACACAGCTTCCCCTCCAGGTTTTCAAGTGTTTTCAGAGCTAGGTATTTCAGGAGGGAGCCACACTTGCACTTTTGTAAAGTTTTTCAGGTTTGTCAACTCCACCTTCCTTCCAGCTGCCTCAAAGGGGAAGAGCCCACAACCCAGGTCTGAAGGTATTAGGATTATAATTTGTTTCATCCAGAAAACAACAGCATCTTGCAACGGATTGCACATTGTGATGGGAGCCCTGGTTATCTCTCACCAATAAATATTTCATTAGAGGGATCAGTTGGCCCCATTAAAGTTACGAATGTCACAAATTGCTACTAAAAGGGAAAAGTTGGATGGGAACGCTTGTGTGCAACTCTTTGTGGAGAAAGGAAAACAAAAACAAGAAAAAGGAAGAATTCTTTTATCCCAAACATTTGCAGCTGCCAGAGGGAGCTGCATGGGAAATGTGCATTTTTCAGGTGTTTCTGGACCTGCCTGCTGGTCCAGTTTGATTAAAGTTGCCCTTGTACAAGAGCAATGTATCACCTTTTCTCTGGAGTTAAGCTCTTCAGTGTCTCAGATGTCTCAAAATTTCTGTGCACATCAAAATGGGGAGAGCCCCCTCGCAGGAGCTGCCCAAGGGCAGCCACTCCTTCCAGTGCTATCTGCAGCCAAAAACATGGGCTCCAAGAGCTCTTTGTGTGGGTGCTCACCACATCAGCTCCTTATTGGTTTCCTCATTTCCTCCTCATCAGTGTTGATTTACAAGCTCTGGGCCGTATGTTATCCATCAAAAGGAGAAGCCCAGAATGAACGATTTCGACAGAGTTTGTGCTCGACATTTTGCAGCTCGTGCTTTGACATACGATCAGAGTGGGTAAGCAGCAAACACAAAGCTGCAGCACCTGTTTATTGAGAGAGCTGTCCTCTCCAGCTTCTCTATTTATGTTCCAGCATACAACATGTCAAGCCACATGGATTAGAAATTAAACTGTAAATGAGTCTTTTCCATTTCCTGCCTGAGTAAGGATTAGCATATTTTAAAACAAGCTCAGGGGTTTTGCACTTTCTGTAATGAAACCTGTTCAAACAGAT
This sequence comes from Phasianus colchicus, assembly GCF_987193195.1. Lineage (NCBI taxonomy): Eukaryota > Metazoa > Chordata > Aves > Galliformes > Phasianidae > Phasianus > Phasianus colchicus. The sequence goes on from NC_143439.1 coordinate 32,847,672, forward strand.
AATTGATACTCAGTCACTAAATAAACATCAAAGACTGGAGGAACAATGTTCTTTCTTCTTTTCTTTTTCTTTTTTTCTCCTAGATGTATAAATTATTCTTCTCCCTCTAGTAATGTGTCTTCTGTTGACACTGCTCATTGCAGTCTCCATGACAAAAGTGGAGGAGGCAGAAAAGCAAGCCCAAACTCCAAGCTTGAGTATGGAATACCAAAATCCTCCAGCAGTATGGCAGAGAGGGGAAAGGGCATTCAAGCAGCACCTCCAGTCCTTTTCTGAAAATATGGAAACATTTCTGAAAAAAGCACCATGGAAGAAAAGTTCCCATGTCTCCTTCTGGGTGGCATCCATGAACCAAACAGGCACAGCTTTGCAGAAGCAAGCAAGCCAAGGACACCTCTTGCTGGTTTTTGTCACTATTAAGCTCCTGGTTGGATTAACCCTTTCCATTTTTGCAGCCCCTGACCTGCCAGGCTGCAGTGCCACCTCCTGCAAGAGCCTACTGTACACGAGCTCACCCAAATACTGCTTTCTACCAAATAACTCAGGTTGAGCCTAATGAGTTTGTGAGTGCATGAACAAACATGATTTATCACACGGGGAATAGGGCACCTGCTGGGCCACCATGTCTTCTGCTTGGCCCAACTCCAATATTTAATTAATCTGTCATCTTGCGTTACATCGCTATGAGGCATGCGAACACATTCCAAGTCCCACATCCAGTGAAGCAGTGTCACAGCTTTGGCAGAAGCCCTGGCACTTTGGTCTTGATAGTTTCTAAATACCCGCTTCAATTCAAAGGCACTTCAACCTCCAATTAAAATAAAATGGCCAGCCAAGATTATTAGCTTGAATACAACAATGAAGCATGTGTTCTTCAGGTTTTTTTAGGTGATAATGCACAGAAACATATGAATTACCATCTGACCAGAGCTTAGAATAGAAATGTTATGCACTTAGTTCAAAATTAAGTAAAAATAATAGCTCCCCTGCAAAAAAAAAAAAAAAAGAACTTTAAAACTGGACATCTCTGAAATCCCTACCAGCAGATGCGTACTGAGAACCTTCTTGGGAAGGAGTTCATAAACCCTGCAGGCTAGGCCCGTGTGCCATGTGGCCAGCAAGCAAGGTGGGAGCTTTCTGGAGAATGGAGATGGATCTGCAGGCTGCAACGCTCTGTGTGGGAGCAGGCACAGATGATGAATTTGCAGACGCTGTCTTCCTTAGAGATGGCACACACCAGATGACAGCCGTGGCAGGTGAAAAAGCACATATTGCCTCTCAAAATGCAAAGAAGGGCTTAATATGATTTGCGGAGGAGGCTTTTTTGTTTTCCATCAGAAAGTGTCTGCCTTTCTGTTACCAATGCTACAGCCCTGGCTGCCACTGTCACAAGCATGTGTAGCTGTGCTACCTTTGGCCCTGACTTAATAATAGAAGAAGAGCAGAGGCTGTAGGATACCCTCACCCCTGTTTCAAACCCATCACCTTAAGCTATACATGAGGAAGCTCATTCCTTTGAAAAAGAATACATGACAGAACAATTTTTGTGTTGAAGACGGGAAATTGAAAAGACAACAGATTTGGGAAATTCTCAAAAGCAGAGTTATACCAAGCGTTCAAAGAATGTCTGGATTGGTGGCACTAGACAGACCTGATAGCCATGTTGTATACAAACAAATTTCAGATACTTCTATTAACAGCAATCCCATTTTCAGAAAGGAACACATCTCCAAGATACACCTTTTAGGTACACACAAAGAAAGGCAAACATTCTAAGCTCAGACAATATGATCCTCTCCTTCATAGCTGCAATGTATCCTGAAAGTCTGGCCTTCAGAAGCACTTTATTTACTGCAAAATATCTTTCTGTTGGTTGTTCCTATGCACAATAAATGGAGTGCGCTTTACCTCTAGGAAAGCACATATACTATTTAGGAGTGAATTACCACTCGAGATGGTGAAGGAGCTCCAGGAGCATACTTTCATACACTACTGACCAAGCAGCCAGGTAGAAATCACTAGCATGAAGAGAAGCTGAGCTACAAGAAATCCAGCTATGGTGCTTTAGGGATTTCTGCAGCCTGAGGCAAGACCAAAAGCCCGTACAGAGTTACCATGCTGTCCTATGGCACAAGCAGACACCTTGCAGACTCACCTCCGTATCAAGTATTCTATCAATGTTGTTTTCCTCTCTCAAAAATAAGTAAATGAATTCAAAGTGATGCATAGCTCATGTCGTAACACAAGTGGAAGGTACACCTGCTAAAACTAGCATCAAAACCCTATTAATTAAGAAAAATAAGGTATTTTAGTATAAACCAAGACAGCTAAATTTGCCAGTTTTCTAATATTCTGGATGAAATTAGTATCTGTTACCAGTGAAGAGCAATTTTTTTCCCCCTATTTCCTGAACCAGCCAGAATCTGGGAAAATTAACACTTTGATTTTGACCCAAGGTCAAGCAAATGTTTAAACACAGAGATTCTTTTTATTTTATGAGTTTAATCACCTTATAACAAAAGCAGCAGCAGCCCTGAAGGGGTTAATCCAAGATGCAGAGGTTAAAACCTGGCTTGCTGACAGATCACACAAAAGCCATTTGGTGTGTTATGCTTTCAATGGTTACTTAAAGGATATTACATACAATTAATTCACCATAGTTATTTTACATTATGCTAATTAAATCTCTGAATACTAATTTTAATATAGGTTGGCTTTTTTTTTTTTTTAATGAGCATCAGTTCAGGGTACTTTTATGTTAGAAGGCAGCAATATCATGTTTATTACGTATGTAAATTCTCTTAATTATACTCTAACTAGGTTATCTTACTTATTGCATTTCAATCTCACTAAGTCAGTAGCTCTTTAATTAAGTTGAGAGAGCAAGAGGTGTCTTGTTAATTGTAAATTAAATAGATTTAAATAGACAATAGATTTCAAATGGTAGATTTACTTCTAAGTGCTATCAAAGAGTTGCTGGAAGGCCTGAGCACGACTTGTGCCATCTGCCTCAGTTTATCAGGGAGAAGTCAAACCCTACTTCTTTCGTTCCAGAGAGATTTCAGCACCCAAGCAGGCCATCAGCCTCCCAACAGCTTTTCCATGAAAATTTTAAGATGGAAAAAAATCCACTTCCTATCACTCCAGGACTGTGACAACGTCATGAGCAGTGCAGGAGGCCTCACAGAAAGTGAAGCTCAACTTAGAATGTTAATTTCTTAAATTCTCTGTGGGAGATGTGCAGGTAGTCATCACTGCCATAGACGGCCATAGTTCACTTGCAAACAGCAGACCAGAACACAGCAAATTCACCTCTTTGTCTACAACTTCCATGCTTTAAAAAGAGCATCTCAGTGATGCTCTGAATTATAGATGCCTTGAAAGATGTACATTCTTACGTGCCTATATGATATTGTTGGCATCAGCTGTGAGACCAATGAATCAGATATTTACATGCCTAGAAATAAATTACTGTTAAAAGCCATTACTTCTAATCATTACCACTAATGTCCCACCGTTACCACAAAGATAAGCGGGACTATTATTCTAAACTAGGGCAAAGAGTATGCCATGTATGTGCTTTTACTTCCAAATTAGAAGTCAAATTGATCATCTATGCCATTAGGAGTTATGGCCCATGGAATTTTATCATTCCTATAATGCACTGTGAAAATGCAATAAGGGGATAAACAACGGCAGCTTACAGTAATTCTTTATGAAACACAAAGATATTGAATGTGTCTAGAGTGTATTGATAAACAGATCTATTGTAACAACCAGTGGATATTATCATCGTGCTAGTGTTAATCTTCATACAGCCAATTTTCCTCATGGTACATTTGGGAAGCCGGATGCACAAATACCATTAACCTAAATGGGAAGTGAGGGCAGAGCCATGCCTGGCATAAATCAGAGCACCTTCTCAAAGTCAGCAGGCTTACAGCAACTCACACCGGCTCAGACACGTCTCTTGGCATCTCCTCCCGCAGACTTCACATCTCACCTAACACAGACAGAGGGTAGCTCCGGTGTGAATTGGGAACACCTTCGCCGTTTACTGAATGGCGTTACAAGTAATGAATACGGACGTTAAAATATCACACCTTAAGGTATTTCTAAATGCGTTCACTTGATTTAAAGAAACATTCTGCTTGGAAGGGATGGATAAGCTTAAGAGAAATAATGCTGTTTTTTTCCTATCAAGCTATAAATGAACCCATACATCAGGATGCGCAGAGTGCATAAATTGTTGTGCCTGTAAAGGGCTCATGTGCCCTCTAAAGGAAGATATGGCCAAAAGTAGTCAAGAGCAGACAGACGTTGTGCATAAATCTATTGCTTGACATTGATTGCACAGGGGATTTTCCTCTATCAGCACCAATGGAGATAGGAGGCGGGGAAAATACAGATCAATGTTTTACAAATTATTTTCAAAATAACTGCTGACTCTTCATAGCTCACTGGTGGTTACTAGTGAATGTTGAGCCTGCACCTCTTCGGGTCGTAGAGAATTTCTCTATAGTACTGCAAGGAGAAGCAACCCAGAAACGACTTACTAACATTCCGGGCCACACAAATAAATGGCTGCTTATCATAGCAGGTAAACAAGAGAGAAACAACCTTGAGACCATGTCTTAATTCACCAGTGAATGCAGTATCTCCCCTGTAGATCCTCTCTCTTTATAGACATTTATATACCAGGTAGCACAAAAAAAATTTCAGACTGAGAAATGTCAGTGCCTGGGAGCACCGCTAACAAAGTCCCAAAATGGCGCTGAGCCACGGAACTAATGAAAGCGGAGTTGTTTTTCTCAGACAAATGAATGTATCATGTCCGTGGTTAGAGAAAGCAGCCCTGCCCATGCTTGCCTCTCTTTCCTCCCAATGCTCCTGAAAATCCAGCCTTTGTCCTTCCCCAAAGGATTGCCATGGGCAGGCACTGCTACCACATGAGAATGTACCTGCCTGCGTAGGGATGCTGCACAGCAGAGCTGGGTCATGGCTCAGGAACATGTCCCGCCATTGTTTCAACCTGGACACTTACCACACCTCAATAAGAAGTGATACTGCATTTTCTAGACTTTTTTTTTTTTCCTCCCAGCTACAGTCTTTGAGCTCTGTTTTGGGAAGGATTGTGAAAAGTAAAAGGCGACAGCTCTGTTAGACATGTGATTTTCAAGCTGACAGTTTCCCTTTCATTTTAAGGAGCTGAAAAACATTTCTAGTGTCAGACAGATTGAGTTTTAACAACATGACAAACATACCCATTTGTTGAGCTCAAGTCATCGCTATCTGTCTTCAATTAACATGGAACAAAGTGGCTTGTATCCAGTGTCAGACATTTGTATAAGTAGCACATGCCCTCACAGTTGGAATCAATGTTTGCCATTGATAGATTGGGAAGGATAAATTATGGTATGGCACTAGGTCCACATGATCAGAGGAAGTCAGGTACCTTGTGAAAATCTCACTTCTCTCTCAAAATCCAAAAGTTCTTCTAAGATTTATAGCAAGGAAAGTAATAATGATATTATAAAGGAATACAAAAAAAGGTATTAATATGAATAACCACACAAGCACACGCAAAAAAAAGCAAACCAGCCAGTGTAGAGCACCATAGTGATGTTATTAACAGAGAAATGCCATGGACATTTCTGTCTACGACCTGTTCACAGCAGCCATTCTGATGTGATTTCTCTCCTATTTCCTGATAAAAATTAGTAGCAACTGGTTCTAATTTAAAACCTCCCTACAAGATGAGTTTTCACATAATACGAAAAGAATGACATGAGACCAAGTATATTTGACAAGAAAACAGCTTCCATTGCGAAGATGTTGGGTTACCCACAAAACCAAGCCTGTGCAGAAGCTTGCGGAGCTTCATTCAAACCAAGTGTGCAAAGTGCAAATACAAGAAGAAATAGCATTAACTGTAGTGACAGCATAAATTACAATGATTATTTTAATCATACTATTGGCCTCAAAACAACTGCAGCTTAGATGCCATTTTAGATTAAGGTTTTTATTTGATGGATAAAACTGAAAATGGCCAACTTTTCTGAGGGAGTCAGCAAATCCTGAACTCTTACTTATTTTAAAGTACTTGAGGGTGGCTTAGATAATCAGAAAGAATGCAACAGACCAGTAATCTGTCGCAGCACAGAAGTGACAGATACGTACTCTAAATCCAGATTTTCTGGACAGTTAACTGGTTTTCTGAGCACAGACAATTTGTAGTTAACAAAAACTATCTTCTTTGTACAATAGCAGTGACTACTTAACAGACATTTTAAAATTAAAATCAAATCAAAATGGTGTTTAGCACACACATTTGCCAACTGCTTTATACAGCAAATTGCACCATCTGAATATTTAAACATCCCTCTTTTTCTCGGTGTGCAGAAAACACAGTTTCAGAACAGAACATTTTGAACAGAAACTAGAACTCTCAGCCACCAGTGCTCCAGCTGATGATGGCTCTCCCTTTAGGGCTGTACCTTGCCTACTCCATCCCGCTTCAGTGATCTACCCCAAGGGCCCTGGGGATGAGGTAAAACCCATGCTCAGGGGGTGTATGCCTCCTCCTTGCCATCCAGCAGGCTCATTACGTCAAGGGAATGTTACTACTCTGCAACAGATGCCTATGAGTGGAGTGGCCAGCAGAACAGCCCTACACAGACCTAAATCTTCTGGTGTATATGCTTATTACTGTAGGAACATAACATCGATCAAGGGTCCCACCTGACCCTGCACCTTGTCTCCAATGGTATCCATAAGCAAACACTCAGAACACACGATGAACAGGATGAGTACTGAACAATCTCTTCCAAAGCACACACTGTGTCTCTACCTGCTTTCAGTCAAAGGGATTTCCTGAACCAGTTAATGTTTCTGGTAATTCAGTGGCCTCCAAAGCACTTCTCATCCAATCACTTAGTTGCACCCAAAAGAAATTCTGGACAAAATTCAAGGAAGTGGACACTAGGCAGACAAGCTGAAGCAAAGCTTGTGGTATGTGGTAAAAGCACAAAATGCAAAAATTGGAAAAGTGAGAAGTTTGCCATCAGGGTTCCTTGCAATGTGAAAAGTTGGCTTGTCTTCAGAACTTGGAGTATTTTTAGACCAAAATGAAATGTAGATAGAAACATTATTCCAAGAAGCAAACTGTCAGCAGCATCAAAAGCAACAAAAGAACCAGCTGGAGCTACATAAATGTAACTTTTGATCCCATATAACTATTAAAAACTTCTGACTGGTTATATACATGAGAAACTAAAGGGACACTGACCCAGCACCAACCAGTTCCTTGCTATCCTAGCTTTTCTGATTCTATATGCATTGCAATAGCTAGCGTAAACAATATCATTGCTTTTCTTTCCCTCTTTAACTGCTCTGTCTGAACTTATCCTTTCATCAGAAGTTATTAATAAAAATGTACTAGAAATATACTAGTGAAAAACCTTGTTTCTACCCTATCTTACATACTTCACAGCTCAACTGAACATTTAATCTGAGCCATGGTATCAAGTCATGCTGCATCACCGTATAATAGATTCTTATAAATTGTGTGATTAAAATAAACAAGTCATACATCATGCAGACAGGACAAACTATTCAAGTCAGTTTACCAAAATTACACACCTAATCCCTAATTTGTCTTGTTTTAGTGACTTGGTTTAACATTCAGAGGTGCAGATTATCAGATTGCTCTCCCTGAATTCAGTTGCAGTCCTTACAGCAGAGCGGTTAAGTTACTTGTGGGTAACTCCATTTAAAAAGACATAAGCAATTAATTTTGGATACAAACAAATGAAACTTAGTATTTCCTCTCTGCAGAGGGGAATTCATACACTTTGTGACCTTCATTATCACTCAGTAATTACGTAAAGCTGCTTCTTCCAAAGATATGACCTTTTGAGAAAATCAGAGTTTGAGATTTATGAGAACTTGCTACACAGACTACTTTGTGGTCATCACTGATCCTATTTGAGATACTTGCTTTCCTTTTCTTTTATTGCTCCCATTTGCTGCCTTTCACTATCACAGCCTAGTAGCTGTGATTTCCTATGACCTTGAGGATCTTCAAAATACTATTCCTTGCTTTCAGCATGTGACTGGTAAGCAAGAGAGCAGCCTGGCTCACAACTCAGCCACATGCCTGAAAGACCCCAGAAAAGTCAGCTCCCTGCAACTCCTTCCTGTTGGATGACTGTCATGGGAGCTGCCACTCATGAGGCAGCTAAAAAGCAGCTGGAGATGTGCATTTGTTGGATTTGGGTCAAGGCCAGGATTGCAAGTCAGGGATAGAGAGGGAGGCTGTATGAGTGCCAAGAAGCAGGGGCGCTATTATCCCATGAGAGCAGAACATTCACTACCAGCTTTTGTAACGCCTGTGGGGCTGAATCAAACTGCCTCTTCTTCTTCTGAGATTTGCAACCTATAAATCATGAGTAGGCCAAGTAGCTCATCGTCCTGGGCAACTGTGTTGCCCTGAGCGAACAGGAGGCATGCAGCAAATGAATGCAACACGAAGTCCAGACTCAGGGGTAAGCCAGAGCTCAAATCCTGTTAGTTGGTGCGGTGACAAAAGTTATTGGCAAAGAGCTGCTGTGTTTTTGCACCTCCCTGGTGCTAGTTTGCTCATTAAGTAGAGGACAGAAATAAAAGTTGTTCTTGACTCTGGAGGCAAACGGTGGGGGGAGGAAGGGGATGGATGCTTCCAAGTCCTCCATGAAGCTGACTGCATTACTATGCTTTTATCTTACATTTTGACAGGAAAACAAAAAAGTGCATGACACAAGAAATTACTTTCCTTTAAGAAGCAACTTAAAGATGCTGGTTTTAGTTCCATCTCTTAAAGTTACTTTTTCTCCTTATCTGTGGCATGGATGGCTTCCCACTAGATACAAAAAGGACTCTTCTGCTGCTAACACAAAGCTCCTATTTTAGGATGAGCTTACATAAAAGCTCCTCCATTTGCAAGCCCTCCTTCCCTCCAAGCAGATATCTCCAGTAATTATGCTTCACTTCATCTTTAAAGCCCACCTACCGTCTGCACAAATCAAGATTAGCAAGATGGTTCGTGTGCTCGGGGTAGTGGAGGAATGTGAACAGTAACACACTGGGAATCGAGCAAAGCCTTGATGAGAAAAGCTAACCATTCAGGATTTATATGCAGCAGTTGAGTCCAGGCAGGGATTGGTCAGAAATAGCCCCACTGTATGACTCAGGTGGATAACAGGAACAGGCAGCTTCACAGGGAACAGCAGACACATGGGAAAGATGTTTTGCTAGAGGCTGACCTCTAGGTAAGTAAAGCTAATAAAAAAAGACACCCTTTTAGAGAGCAACAATCTGATTTCTACTTTCACCAAATCATGATCTCCTATGCAACAAAGAGAGTGCAAGAGACTGGACTGCTGGCACCACTGTGCCAACTTACAGCTCCACCACAGGTAAGGGAAGCCCACACTCATCCACTTCAACTGGATGGCATGAATTCTTGTTTCACCAGTTCACATGCTGCTCATAGCATTTTCACTTGAGCATCAGCATGACAGTCAAAAATCAGCGGCATGTTTTGCAAAGATAGGACAGTGCACCTGGGTGCTCTCTCCCTATAGTCAGAGCAGTCGGGGTGCATTTTGTATTGTATGGAATAACACAAGAAAGCAGCACTACATCGGTGTAAACAAGGATACAGGCAAGGCCAGAGAATAATTGTGCTACAATGCACTTGTCTAAATATGAGAACAAAATGTTTCAATTACAAGTGTAACACCTGGCACTTAAACCAGATCCAGGCAAAACAAAAGCAAAGAAACAAACAAAAAAATCAATCAGATAAATTAAGGCAAACTAACCATGCAAAATGCATTAACTTGTAGGAATTCATTTTACAGTTTTTATGGTTATGAGTAGACTTTAAGAAAGGCCAGCTTAGACTCTTCAGCACAGCACACAAAATAAATAGCACTCAATCAAGTACAAAAGGCATCCATAAAATTTCATTAGTAGTACTTAAATCTAACAGCAGACTGAGAGACTCACAGTTTAGGGCTACTGTGACACTTAGAAATTAACTCCTCATTTCATCTCTATCCCAGACAGGAGAGCTCATCCAGCAGTTCCCTCATTTTGCCTTAAAACTTGCACGTACATAGCCCAGCTATTTTCAAAGTAATAATTTGTCTGCATTTAAAGATTTGAAGTCCATAAAGATCCACTGCATCCTCTGGAAAACTGTTCCAATGACTAATGTATGCCTATAAAAAAAATAAAAATGCAAGAAAAGCATACCTTGTCTTCATGTTGAACTCCTCTAAATTCAGCTTGTAGCTTGTAGCCTTTGTTATAGAGTTTCTGAAAACTGAAAGAAAAAAAAAAGAAAAACAACAGAAACTATTAGTATCTGGTAGCTCCTTCTCCAATGAAGTGAATATGAAGTATGTACACCTCAGGATCACGTCTTTTAGCTTTCTCTTGAGTGGGTTCAATCCCCAGAACTTGCTGAGCATCTCACCAAAGGCAATTTATGAAGAGCCTTACTGACTTTTGCCAAGAATAGGACTTTTCATTAAGAATGACCAGAAACCAACTACTTTCTTTCTCCACCAAGAGTAATGGCCTGTCTTAAAGTTTTGTATCCGCTTAAAAAAATAACAGGTCAAAGGAGGATTTGGAAAAGGGATTTTTCTGGAGAAGAGCCCAGGCCAGTGTCCTAGGGTAGAAGACAAGGCTTGAGGAAGAGATAAAACAAGAGAAAACTAAAAAAGTGACAGTGTAGATAAGAAAAAGAGAGGCACACTAAATCTAGGAAACTTTTTTTGGTACCCACAGTCAGGCAGTCTGAACTACACACACCCCAAAAGCAGGGCTGTTGATTGCTCTGGAAGGTAACGGGGGTCACAGGTTTTCATTTTATCTGACACCCACCCTCCTCCAGAGGAACCTTTGCTGTAAACATTGCATCAAACCAATACATTTCAGCAAAAAAAGTTGTTTTGACAAATCACTACTTTGCGGTGAAAGAAAAATTCTCAAAAGGCTCCTATCCAAGCACAATTAGCAAAAGCCAGCTACTCAGTTTTTAAAAAAGTTTGATATCACACTTTTTTTGTTCCAACCAAACCTGGCAAAAACATTCCTTTACATAAATTAGCACAAAATCCACATTTGCCAAGGCAAAAATATTCCGTTATTTTTAAAAGGAGGATGAAGAAAATACGGTAAAATTATTAAATTATTTATTGCCAAAATAATGCTGTTTTCTTGGGTTGTCTGAGGGGCATGGCTCATCAACTGATGGAGAAGATGTTATGTGGTTTTCCAGTGATCATCACAAAGCTAACAGAACACTATGCAATGTCCGAAAAAGAAAGACAAAACCAAACAGCCTGAAGAATTAAGCATCTCTGTGCTTTCCAGTCTGCAGTAATCTGTTTTGCAGGCTTTAATGGGTGGGCGGTGATGCCTGCAAGTATTATCAAAGCCCTCAGGGGTGGTGCAGGATGCCACATATTTAGGTGCCCAGTTGTGAATTTGGGAGCTTTATAATACTCACCTCTTCTGCAAACTCCAGTCTCAAAATCCACATCACGTTCCGGAATCCTGCAAGAAACAAAAACAAAACAGCACATTTACTTGATGAGCACCTCTACCATCACTAAGCTTGATGTTTCTGCACAACATTGTTTTGCACCCAGTCCTCCTTCATCTACACCTTTTGTGCTCTCAGCCTTACATCTTAACCAAATTACATTTCCTATTCCCAGTAAATATTATCAATCCAATTGCAATTTTTCTGTGCTCACATGACCTGATGATTTCCTAAACATAAAGAAGCCAAGTACTAGGATCAATCCTTATGAAATATTGCCTGCTTTGAAATCCCTATCACTGTATCCCAGATTCACCTTCTGAAACTTTCTTCTCACGCCCACACTGGAATAAGCAAGCCACTAACTAAGACACATTCAAACTGTGCTGCTTCCTGTGCACTCATTTTCTGCAGGATGGATTTTCAAAACTTTTCTCCACATTAGAAGCCTATTATCACTTCTGGACATGACCCCGCATCACTGGACTTCAGTTTCCAACAGAACAAGTCAGAGAGACAGTATGTGATCATTTAAAAATGCTCACAGTGGCCAAACTCAATTTGCAAAAGCAGGGAAGAAAATTAAGTCACATTAATTTTTACTGACATGAGCTAATTTATGGAGATTTAAAATCATGAATGTGAAAAAGGATAAAAGAATGCAGAATTAAATTGAAGTTTTGCTGTAGCTGAGTAGTGAACAGAAAGTTGTGGTTACTGGGCTCTGTTTTAATTTAAGTCCTTTATAGGATTGCAGGCCTACCTTTGGCAAGATACCTTCTGCTCCCCATTACTGTGCAATAGTCATAAATCCTATCTTCCACTAACTCCTCTCAGACCAAAAATTCCCCAGAGTAGTAGTCATGCCAGTATGATTGTACAGCACCAAATATAATAGTATCTTGTCCACTTTAGACAACAGTGGAACATAATTATAAACAACAGTGAAAACCCAGTGTGATGTTCCACAACTCCTCCCAAAAGCATCATCAAATGCAAAGATCTCAGGCCTACTCAGAAAAGCTTTAATTTTCAGCACAGAGCACTCCTCAAGGCCAACAAATACATGCCGACTTAGAAGTCTGCATCCTTGTGAACCTTGCCAATGATGGCCATGCTGGCAGCAAGAAAGAACTTGTTCCCCTACTTGGGGAGCAGAGCCCAGTATGGTGCAAAGACACCTTGGTCTTTCTCAGGGAAATCCTTTTTTCTTCCCCAAAGCATGTATCCTCTATCTCAGTGAATGGTCCTCTATGGTCTCAGTGAATATAAGTCCTTCCAGACCCAAGAAGGAAATGAGCATGAATTAACTGATCCTCACCTATGGACTTCAAGTGCCAAAGAGCAAGAAGGATATCATCCAGTAGCAGATGGAAAACAAGAGATTTGTTTCTGAGCTTGGGAACCCTTTTATTTTTTACGCAAATCTCATGAGATCACTGTGCTAACAGAAAGGATTTTTATTAGATCTAGTAAGTCACAGTAGTGTCATAAGAGTGAAAAATATTAATCGACAGAGTATGAAAGTAAGGAAGAAGGGTGAATTGGAAGCAATTACAAAATGTTAATTTGTCAGCAAAGGAACAACTTTTTAAGGGAATAACAATATAAGGGTGACAAACACAAAAAGAATAAGAACCATAGCACGAGCTTACCAAAGAGAGATCATACAAGAATTAGTTGGCAGCTTTCTCTAAAAAGTCATTTTTTAGATAAAGGGCATTCAGGAATGGAGTCTATTCAAACTTCAATAAAACACTGGTTGTAACGCCACAAGGGAAATACACAAAATTCAGCAAATGAGGACTACCAGAGGGACTGAAAGCAGCTAAGAAATGAACTAAGACAGAAGGCAACAGATTCCACTGGAGACAGATGAACCAGTACGGAAGGTAAAAACAAACAGACAGGAGAGGGGGACAGGTACGAACTAGGGCTACATGAATGACAAAGCTTGTGGCCAGCTCAGTTTAGGAGAAGAAACTAACTTCCTATGTTATATGTAGCAAAAACAGAAATTGAGTGTCCACGACTTCTCCTCAGCTCACAGAAAATTCCAAAGATGGTTTTTCAAATATGTGTTAACTTAAAGATTGCTGGCTCTGTCTCCATTATACGTAAGTTAAGTCAGAAAGCGGGATGGCTTCTAACAGGAAAGATGCTGACTTCTAGCAGACTCCTGTAGTAGAGATAAATAGGGATATAATAAATGCAGATTGGGAAAGCAACGATTGCACCTGTCTTCTCCATTGCAGTATGTCATTTCTCTTAAACCGTGGAACAAGAAGCAATGCCTCTGATTTCTGAAATACAGTCCAGTCGTGACATGACTTTCTCCTAACACATTTAAACACAGATATTATCAATTGTTTTAAACTTGTGCTCCCGCTGATAGAGAAAGCCTTTCAGTTGTAATTACATATGGATATTTAAGCCAAGAGAAGAAACATATCAGCATAAAGACACTCCGTTTTCTGTACAAACATGTACAGTTAAGGCTGAGGCAAACTGCACCAGCAGTTATTCACACAACTGCTCAAATCTGAGGGGGAAAACCTCTCATGAAGCCATTGCTCCCCCACTGATCCCTCAGTCCTGAGCTACTCTGCAAGCCCTGCAAAACTCTGCCCAACGGTGAGCATGAAAACAAGACTGATAGCTCTACTGGGAACTGGAAAACAGAAAACTCAATAAGGATATTAGTCTGATGGAACAATATGATCTCTACCCCTTGCTAATCTTTCCAGGTTTCATGGGCCACAGAGCAATTGGCTCTCGTTTTCCTCCAACAGATAAGACGCTTATCAATGCCTGTCCCTTTGCAGGCATTTCCACTATGCTATAGGCACCTGCTTTTAGTATATTTTTTTTTTTCTTTCAAAGATACTCGTATACATCCAGTTGAACTTTCAGCAAATGTTCTTAGCTTCAAAATCTATCTTCATAAAGGGCATTTACACCCAAAAACATTCTACTTTTTTTTCAAATACAGTAACCAGTTTAACAAAAGATGTGCTTAGCTGCCAGCACATTTTGACCATCAGACAGTATTGCCAACAAGATTTCAGGCTGCAGAAGGTTATCTCTAGAGGCATGCAAGTTGAAGAAGCTGCATGGTTATCCAGACAAAGATCCAGAATATGGCTGGAATTCCCTCATATACACACACAACCACTCAGAGGAAAAGCTTTGAAGTTCCAGTTACCAGATTTTCAGTAGTTCAGACAGGCTTTCACAGTAAAAAGTGGTTTTTTCCCCATTGCAGAGAATGTGAACTCCTCTAACGCTGTACACAGACACAGAATTTAAGATAAGCCAAAAAGAACTGAGGCAGTCAACAAGAAAAAAATCTAGTGTTTTGAACTTCATCTCTTAGGAAAGGTTTGGGCTACTTTCAAACTTGCAGTAGTAAAACAGTGCAATAATCCTCCTTGGATGTATAAGGCACAGCAGAAACTTCAGATGTCAGCACTCATTTCCTGCTTCATTGCATAGGCGTTGCTTCATTTCTTCCCATTTATGAAATCTTCCCCCATACATTTTGATGGTTTCCTCATGAACAAATCTTCAGAGAAGTTGGTAAAAACGTTCTGACTCAAAAAGTCATCCTCAGGAAATGTGAAGTTTTAAAGAAAATAAATAAATAAATTTCCATCCAAGAAAATGTCACTTTTGACAGGATCACAGCTATTTCTATTAACTCAAAATACTCCTAAATAAATTCTAAGGACTTTCTGCTTTCAAAAGACTGAAGAATAGAAAATTGGGTTGCTTGCCTTTTATATGTTTGTATCTGGACAGAATCAAGGAAGGCCAAGAGGAGAAGGGAAAGCACTGACTGACTCCCCTCCCCCTCTCACAATGGGTTTCATGCAAATCTTGACAGAAGCTAGAGGAAGAAAATTAATTATTGGTAACTTGTAACACTGAAATTTCCACTATTAACTACTACGAAGGTACAGAATTAAATGCATCCTACTTACTATGCTATCCATTTTCAAAAAATGGGTAAGTATTGGTAAGTCATGTAAAAAGGTAAGCAACAAAGCAAAGACACATACAAATGTTTATATATTTCATTAACAGCACAGAAAAAATTGGAGTGTGAGCTTCTCTACAATGAAAGGACACAGAAGATAACAAGAAGGGGATGCCTGGGTAGAGGGGAAACGCCACTTCCTCCATTTCTCCTTTCCTGTCTGCAAACACACTTAGCAAGCAGCTGTGACGCACCTAAGAGTACAATGGAAGACATAAATGCTGAATTCCAACAGAATTGTTGCACCCCGGGCTAATTCAAAACACATGCACGCTTTGTGGCTCATGACAATGTATGACATTGCCATACACAGGGCAGAGATACTGCTGGTGCTGATTCTTGAGGATGGCCAGCAGAAACTGGCTTTTCTTCATGGCACAACTTGGGATTTTGTGACATGCTGTTCCTGAGTATGCTGTTTCACCACACTAGAATGGCTCAGCCATGTTCAACCTTGATCAATACTAAGAGGGACTTACTACCTGCCTCAGTGTCTTCCACCAGCGCTGCTGCCAAGCCAATACTTTGTGCTCTTTTCCCCCTTCTTCAGAGAAAATTCCTACTTCTTCAAGTGCTTGCTAAGTACTAAAGGAAAACTCAATTGGTCTGAGAATAGAAGGCAAGATAGTATTTGTCCAATGAGGATACTGTTTGAAATTCTCATTTTTGAAAGAGCTCAGCTGCTCTGCACAGTAAGAACTGCAGGGAGCTGAGTCCTCTTGGAAATTTTGCTCCTAATGCTACAGAAATAAACAAACCAAATCCCTGCATATTTTGTGTGCTTTATTTTTATTACTGATTTCATGGGAAATGCATTTAGACCAGATTGGATCTTTTTGTTTTCAATTCCGCCACTTTCTCTTATTATCTAATGGTCTGTGGCACCAGCAGGAATTTTTCCCCTGATGGCTAAATGAGTTGGATGGAGCTTTCTATTTTCAGCTCTCTCTCCTACTATCATCCCAGGGAAACATAGAGTCCTGCATTCTCATTTAAGTCAGGCATAGAAACAAGGGTGTTATCATGGAAAAGAACAGATTTGATCCTCCTGTTTTCTGCCACCTGCACACTCTGGTAGATCCCCATCCCTTTGCCTGCTGAAGGTAGTCGGCTACCTCTGGCTGGTCTCAGTGAATTGACAAGAGAAAGTCAGGAAAAGACCTCAAGGCAACTACCAAACCCTCCTTCCACTTAGTTTAACTACTGTGGCCCCCTGCAGGTGGAGTAGGTCTTCACTGACACTTTCATTTCCTTCCCACTCCAAATCACTCTTAAGAGTTAAACTTTCTCTGCCAAAGTACAAATTAACATGCTGAAAGGACTGACTCTGATGGGATGGAAACGGCAGGTTTATCTTCTAAGCCCCAAATGCTATTCCCCAACACATATTTGCAAACTGGCAGTTGCGTAAGAGCAAAAGATGCCTTGAGAAGCGCGCGTGCGATAATCACAGTGTAATCACTGCTGATGAAACTTGATGTTCCTTCCATAATCGCTGTAATTTTAAGTGGATTGAGTGCCATTTAAGTGACAAGAGTGTTATGATGGATGAAATATATGCTTCCAAAGTTATATCAGCCTCTTTGACATTCATGGAATGGAATGCTTAGTGGCATTTCATGTTTGTAAATCTTTAGAAATAAGTTAAATATGTTAATTACCACTGGAAAAATCTCTCAAGCTGAAGTACTCAATGACTATATCACAGTTGTTGCTAGTGCTATCTTCTCTTCTTCCTAGACACTGAGCAAGCATGACATCTCAGATCAGTGATCAGGATTTGCATTTGTTTGGATGATAGTTCTTCCAGGTAAGCCAGTAAGCTGACAACCAGCTCACACAGGCTGCTCTTTCCCTTGCCCACATTTTGAGCATCCTGAGCTGTGGACTCAAACTATTGCACATCTCCCCTTGCTGCATCAGCTCGTCTGGGACTAGGATCTGGGACCAGGATCAGTAAGATGGCTGTGCTACTTCAATTCACACGCCAAAAAACAGGATCAAGAATGGCGAGATGTTGAGCATCATCTGATGGCAGCCTGTGACGTGCTGGAGTCAAAACAGGTGGCAGTTTGAGGCTAGTGTTACTGATGACATCATGTACTCTCAGATTTGAGGTATATTTTCCTGCATAAAACCAAAAATGAAGATAAACCATCCATGAGCCAACCTATGAGGAACAGCTTCCCATTTCTGCCCTGCTTCTCCAGCAGACCCTAAACAACACATTTACACTCCAAAAGAGTTTCCTGCCTAGAAATGGAAAATCGTGCAATAGCAACTCTGAGCCAGGAACAAAAGTCACCAAAACAGGGCAAGCATTAAGAGTATTCATTTTGGGCACCTTGGCAACAATTTCAAAAATTATCCATGTGAGATTCATTCAATTTTCCATGTGAGAATTGCAAGCAGTGAACAACAGGTTAAGATCATTGACTTCTTTAAAACTTAAAGTCTTGTCTGAAAGTGATAGGATATTACATAAGCATTTTTAGAACAGGCAAAAATATCAAAATGAAGTAGAACATTGTGTAGATTAAATCTTCACAGACCCTCATTGATTATTTTCTCTCCCCCCACAGTCAGCTTCTGCAGAAAGCAAAACTTCATTTTACAAAACTGGTACCCCCAATTTCTTCTTTTCAAGTAAAGTAAAAAAAATAAAAAAAGAGCTAAGAGGGCACTAGCCTGAGAGTACAGAATGTCTGACTGGCTTATCAACATAATTCAACTCTTCATATTAAGAAATTATCCTCAGCAATATGAGACAGGACTGCCCACCCCCTAGCAGGGTAAGGGAGCCAGGACACAAGACTCTAATCCATTTCAAAGCAGCAGATCAGGCACTGACCAGAAACACAGCACAAAGCCAGCCCATCATTACTGCACAAAGTGACTGAAACTCATGAAACGAACATTAATAAGTTATTAATAAGCACTTATTATTTGTTCCCTTGTCGTAACTGTCAGCAGTTGTTAATTGCAAATTACAAGCTGTGATTCTGATTTTTGTGACTCAAGCTGGAGCACTCACTTGCCAGCAGCCTCATTAAATGCAGGCATGCTCCAGGCAGGCAGCAGAGCCCAGGCACAAGGCATGAGCTGGAAACAAGGCCTCTGATACAGGACAGTGACTGAAGGGGATCCCGTTTTTCATTGCCAAACCATGTGCTTCACTTTAAACATGAGCCCATTCTTAATTTTAAGCATACGCTCAAGTGCTATGATGAATGAAAGCCTAAAATCCCATACTGAAAACTCTTAAGTGTGTTACATTAAAGCAGCTTCATTGATACTGAAAGGATTTTTGTAACCTGAAGTAAACTGCTCATGAGGATATTTGCCGGATTGGATCCTACCCAATTCCAGGCCAATGACAGATCTGCAATGTTGATACTGCTTTTGGAATATTTTTCTTGTAGGCTGAATGCATTTCCATCTGATATAGACTACATTTTACGAGCAAAGTATTGGCCTCTTTGATATGAAGGAAAACCCTCTGGGCTGTATCATTCTCCTTAATAAAATAAACTAAGATAGAAGTGAGATGGAAACCTGGAATCAGTAAAGTGACCGAGCTGCACCATAAAAGCTATTTACAGCCTTGAAATAATCTGATCAACGTGCAAGTCAGAAAGTTCTGCAGTTAAAGGCACAGATCTTAGAACCAGCTCCACACCAGTCAGAGAGGAATTCCTAAATGAGCTTCATTTCCATCAGAGGATACTGCAGGATTTTGGTACTGTGCCCCCACAGCCTCTAGTGCTTGGCTGCTGAGCACTTCTGAAGACTCAAAGTAGCCCAAATCGGCAGGCTGCAGACATTCTCCCCTACAAAAGCACCCCTCCATTCTTTAGGTATAGTACTGACTTACGCAACAGGCAGGCATCCAGATATATTTGGCTGTGTTGGGGCTAATAGGAAAGAAAAACATTCCTGCTGAAGGTTGTCACTGCTAATGCAATCCTATCTTCGTTTATGCCCCTAACCAAAATGTATGGGCTTCCTAAGCAGCCGCTCCATTCAGCAAGCAACACACCATCAGCTCAAAAATGGATTTAATAACATTAACAGGAATACCAGCTGAATAACCAGTCCTTTTATTATTATTATTTGAACACAGACTCCAGACGCCAACATATTTCCAAGACAGCAGTGAAGAAATTGTTAATGCATCTTGTATTGCCTAGTAGATGCACTAAAAGTCATAAAAGTATTTACAAGATGGAGGGGTTCATATAATTGACTGTCATCCCAGGAACACCTTAACTTACCCCAAAATTGCTCATTCCCAGCATCTGACTAGACCTATTGGTCCCAGTGAAGTACCTCAAAAAGCTTAACTACAACTACATAACACAAAGGATTACCAGACCTGCTCTTCTCAAGAAAAGTGATTTTGTGAGATGGTAGAAAGCACAGCTTATGTGGCACAGGAGCTATATAACAAAAAAAAAAAAAAAAAAAAATTCACAAGGATTTATCATAACTGCTGAAATCAGTGGGGACTTTGCCACTGAGAATAAGAGGGATAATATTTCAGCCTGTGTTCTCAGACATTGATCTGAACAGGCTAAAGTTTCAACATATCATTTTGCTGTTTGTAAAAAGGCAGAAAAGAACCCAAGCCATTCCATTTTCATGAAGATAGCTCTCCAAGACAATTTTCTAACTTCAAAGATTTTTGATTTTAATCTATTTCAGAAGCTAATGGCTTCATTTGACATTGTCCAAAAACTAATAAAGAGGTCTCAGTGATAGACCCTTAAGGTTATTTAAATACTGCAGCACAGTTTCTCCTCCCTACCTGTACTTGGTTCCAGAAATAGGATCAAGCACTCAAAACTAAGCAAAAAGATGATGGAAAAATATTTTTCACCAAAAATAATCCACAGAAAATGAATACTTAAAGAAAATAAGAATTTGAGGAAGATTAAAATGTTGGTGGCTTCCAACTCAGGATAGTCTGTGATTCTATGAAAATTAAAGGTGCTCAGCTATTCACTTTTTAAGTTTCACACAGTAGCTTGCATTGTCTCAGCCAACACACAGTTGTTAAGAGCTTGCACCATCTGTGCAGGAATCACAACTACTGCTAGCTGGGCTTTCTGCACTGCTCCCAAATAGCATCACCCATGTTATTTCGGTAGAAAAAGACCAACTGTGCTGAATTAATCATAAAATGACATGAATAGTTGGGCCAGCAGCTGATGAGAGTTTTAAGAAGAAAACTGATTAGAAATGCAGAGGAAGGAAAAACTGAATAGTTTATACCCTTTTCCAGTTTGAAGAAGAGAGAAGCCATCACTTAGTTCTGTCACAGAACTGTTCTGTCCAGGTACGTCTTCCCTGGAATACGTGAACTGGGGAAAGGAGGCCTTTTGAGAAAATCAAATGGATATGAATCTGAAACCTGTAATAAGGAAATAACAAAGGAATGCCCATCTATTGTCCTTGTGTTCTTGTGACTACCTGGACAACATTGATAACGTACCATGTAGTAAGGTGTCATCTTTGTTTAACGTGAAAATAAGTTCTGCCAAACACCTTTTTTTTTTCCCCACTCCAGTCTGATTTATAACTCTTGAAGATTGCCATTAGGATAACAAAGTGGGGGAGAAAACCTGCAATTGTCCCAGTAAAATTCACCACAGCATCGTAAGGCACAAATTCCCAGGTGAGAAGCTTTCCAATGAATCAGCTGAAGTGCCTGACTGTAGCAAGTTGTTCTCACTACAAGCAGAAGGAAGAAGCTCACTAGGATAAGAGGAACAGTGGCAGAAATACAAGTAAGGCTACGTCCTGTGCGATTACTGCAGAGCCATTCAACACAGCACTGTGTGACTGCGCTGAAGTCAGGAAATCAACTATTAGGACTGGAAACCTCAGGCTTTAACTTTGCACCAAACCATAAACAATTCCCATTCAAATCTAGCTGTCAAATTAGGAATTTGTAGGAAAATGTTTAAAGCAAACTACTGGATATACTTGCACTCAGTTTGTGCATGTTAAAACAGACCCCTAATCCACATGCACAGACCTGCCCCACACACATTAGCGCCACTTGAAGTTTGCTAAGGATTTACCAGCTTGTCTCATGAGTGAGGCTGGCATTCGCTCACTCCAGCTGGCAAAGAAACCTGCAGCTTCACTTGGTGAAAAACACCGCGCTTCCGAAATGCGCTCTTACAGCATGAAAAAAGAGCCATTTTGAAAGCTTTTGCTACAGGTTGCAAGGCAGAGCCTCCTGGGCTGGCAGCAGCCTCTTAATTAATCATTCTAAGGAAATACTGGCAGAAGTCCTGTTCTGCCTGGCCTGCCCCTGGAGGTTTTGACCTGGAAATGGAAAAAAATCTGAATTTCCCCACCCTCGCCTCCCCATGAAGTCAGGTGCACTCAGAACAACCAAGCCTTGTTTGAAATGTATTTCAAAAAACCTGTGCACAAACTACGCACACACACAGCATTCTGCCTCCAAATCACGCACAAGAGTTTTCAGTGCTTTGGTGCTGACATGAGGGCTGAATCCTGCAAAATCAAGTAGGGAGAGAGGAAGACTGAGGGAGGGGTGGCACGTAAAGAAAACAGCTTCTGAGCAGAAAACCAAAAATCCAGCCCAAGTGTGCTAAGAGCCTCCTGTGTCAGAAGTACTTTCTGGAAGTAGTAGAGCCTTAAAACATCATACGCATCTTAATTTTGTGATTAAAAGCTTTCCTAAAATCAGCCATCATTGCCTCTATCAAAACACTTTTTCAAAGGAGGATTTTCTCTTGGATTTCCTAAACTATTTACAAAAGAAAAGAAAAGATCCATTTTTCAAACTTGGATTGAGCGTTTTCTGTTTCAAGATAAAACCAGACTAAGGCATCCATTTATATACACAACCATATAACTGCTCTCTGGAATTCAGTTTAATTTCTGCCCTTGCTTTTAATAACTCTTTAGATTGCAGAAGTAGTTTCTCATTTCAGCTGTGCCTCCCTTTAGCGTGCCATTATTTCCTCTAGGCCAAAAGACTGTTTTGTTTTTAATATACTTCTACTTTTTGACTGCCTTTCTGGGCCTTGGGCTTTGACAAAATTCGCCTGTGATTAACAATAAGCTGTTCACTTGCTCTCCACCCTTGGACTTGAAGCTCAGATTTTTTTTTTTTATTTCTGGTCTTCACTGCATTGGCTTTTATTTTAAGCAAGTCATCCAACTCTGCTCTGAATGCTACAATGCTTTACAAACCTAGGAAGCAGTTTATTTATTTTTCACCTTGAGGTATATACTTCACCCTTTGAGATTATTAAGCATGGTGGCTATTGCATTTTTGGCTACTGTTCAGATGATGCACTATTCAACAAACTCATAAGATTTTTCCAAAGCAACCTGAAATCACATCAGCCAGCTCTCACAGCCTCCAGCACTCCTTGTGAAAACCAGCAATCCTGACCCCTGCCACACACTTTTATTGGTCTTTACAAAAGCAGATCACTATCACTAGCCTTGTAATTTCAGAAAGAAAAAAGAATCCAAAGGAATTGATGTACAAGCCAAAAGACTGGAGCCATGGGCATCTCCCAGAGCACTCTGCTCCCTGAGTAGAGCTTTGGCTGCAACAGAAGAGTCAACACAGGGGGATGAGGAGAGCCTCCCGGAAATAAATGGATTTACCCATTCTCAGGAGAAGTGGGCAGCTCAGAACAAATCTTGGTCCCATTTCCCGCTTTCTCAGGCCCCACCTGGTTCTTTTAGCGGAGGGCAGACAAGAGGAAGCCTTCCTCTCACATCCTCAGGGCCTCCCTGCAAGCAGGGCAGAAAAATCCCACGCCATCCCATCTCAAGAGCAGTGAACATTTAGATTGTTAAGATCTATATCTTTGCTTAAGACATGATTTGGGGGAAAGCATATGCTCTCTCTGAACTTTCCACCTTTATGGCACATGCTGCAGAGCTGCTGCTCATCGTGCTCCTTGGCTGAGCAGAGCTCAGCTTTCAATAAAGCCATCTGACTCCACGTGACATCCAGTACAAACCTCTTTTTCCTCCTTTTTTTTCCTCTCCCCTTTCTCCTTTGCCCATAAATCAAAGAAGAAAGGATCAAATGGACAAAACAACAAAGTGGTAAAGTGCTCACTTCAGGGTTGTAGCCAATCTAATTAATTTTTCATTTAGGTCTGATGTATTAGAGGCCAATCAATCAGGGATTATGTTTACAGAGATGTAGAAAGAGAGGAGACCAAGTCCTCATTTGTTGTCTGGGCTGTCCAAATTAGTCAGTTAAACGATCCCAGGGGAGATCATAAAGGATATGAATAGGTTCTTGTAAGTACCTTTCTTTTAATTACAGACCAAACAGTCAACACTTCCTGCAGTCCTTGACTTCCTGCCTGAAGGGCAGACCCAGCTTCTTGGAAGACAAGTGGACTGTGGGGACTCAACCTGCCCACCTCTGGAACAGTGCAGTCGCTTTGTCTTCAGAGTACCTCCTCAGGCTTAGGCTGTGCATCCAGCGGGGACTGGCATCTGGCAAGTGCCCCTGCCAGCAGGCCCCAGTCCTCTTTAATTCTTGGAGAGAACAAGAAGGGATGTAACTGCAACCAGACCTCATCTGCAGGACCACCTCTACTTCCAAAAGGGCACAGAGGGGTTTCTAAGAGAATCAGAATCAAATTTGACCATATATTATTCTCGTTTTTTAATTCAAAGCTCTTCTGGGGGTAATTTAATTGACTGTGTCCACAATAGCCATGCCAATGCTTTACTATTTCAGTTCCCACTGCTTGACTTTTAAGTTACAGTATCAGTGCAAGCCATTGGGGCTTATTCCCCCCAAAGTGCAGTACTTATGCAAGGCACTAGTTTTGTCTCTTATAATTACCTAGGCTACAGAGGCAGCGTATGGCTCTTACAATATTAATGGTCCTTAATAGCAATGAGTCGATACACTGACAACTAAGTAGACAGATGGCTTCAAATGACCTGATAAACACAGGAGGAAGACAAGGGGAAGCTAGAGAGTCACTTGGTTATTCTGACGTGACCTTTTCCTACAGTCATTTCACATGGTGAGTTCCTAAGGACCTTTTCAGACCTGAGATGATCAGCATTGAAAAGTTGCTTTCTGTGTTCAAAGCCAAGTTGCTCAGGTGTGGGCAATACACAGCACGTCCAAAGGCCTTGCTCCTGCTGAAATGCAGACCTACACCCAAGACACCTTTGCTGCACAACAGATGCAAGCCACAATAACTGTAGCTGTAATTATTCAGGACAGAAGCAGCCCTCATTGCTGCAAGTATTTCAAACTCTTCAGATCTTTGTGACTTTGAAAATTCAGCAATTTACTCCGTAAAATATCAAATTAACAAAAAACTCAGAACATTAAGGCAGCTTTGACTCAGAATGTCACTCCTTAAGCTTTCTCTTCACCTGCTACTGCAACATGCTTGCTTGGAACACAGTATGTTTCCATTTTTATAAGTTTATGGAGTGCTATCATTTTGTGCATGAGCTGTACTTGGTTTCTCAGGGAATTGAGGGCACAAGGAGCAATAAATAACACAGAAATAGAGAGGAGATTGGGCTTTTTTTTTCATATATGATGGATTTTTATATATGAGAACAGAGCTTGAGAGTGCTCAGATTTGGCTTTTATTACAAGCTCTCTGACTAGCCACCCTAAAAACACAAAAAGCAGACAGCAATAGCCTCAAATAGCTGCATCCTGATGCCATCCATAACCTGCACTAATATACTTCAGACATACTGGCACCCAATGCCATCCTGTCCCAGCCTTGTCAGACTGAAACCCTCTGTTCTCCTGCAAGACAGAGTCCAATCTGAATCGGTTCAAGCTGATGCAGAGTAGCTTTTCTATTGATCGGAGTCTAAAGAGACTTACAGAAAGGTCTGGATGCCTAATTGGTCCAAGAACTGGGGAAAATAAGAAAACTTGTGAGATTTTCTCAAATTATAAATCAAATCAGCTTTTCCAAAAAAGAGACTACTTGTAAAGCATTATTTACAGTCTTTAAGAACATGGTCAAATACAATTACTGAAGTTTACCTGCCTTGAAATCCAATGTCTATGGACAGACCCAAACCACAGAGCTCTCAACACCAAGACTGACAAAACTTG
The DNA here is from genome assembly GCF_987193195.1 of Phasianus colchicus. Classification (NCBI taxonomy): domain Eukaryota; kingdom Metazoa; phylum Chordata; class Aves; order Galliformes; family Phasianidae; genus Phasianus; species Phasianus colchicus. The sequence goes on from NC_143439.1 coordinate 32,873,433, forward strand.
AACAAACCATGTAAGAACCGCCATACTCACATACTGCAGTGATGTGTAGCACCAACCTCATGGGTCAAAACAAGTTTTGATTTTTAAAAAGTTGCTTTGGATAAATAGATGATATGATCTTGTGCTTTATGCAACAAATTAATTCTTATAAGAATTTATTATAGACAGTCTGCCCCTGTTGCCACTGGGGGGAAAGCCAGCAGGTCTTTCCTTACTATTAGTACGCAGGGGCAGATCAGCTGCAATTGATCTGGCAAGACTAGGTGGGAAAGGCTGGGACTTGAATCCTTTCAGAAGGGAAAAGATTAAGAAGAGTTTGTTGTGCTCAAAGGGATGATGATATGAGGGCAGAACGCATTTACTCTGAGCACTGTTTTTATTGTTTTTCTGTGTTCTCTGATTTTTTTTTTCCCCTAAGCGCAAAGGTGCATTTCCAGTTTAGGTGAACATATAATAAAGCATCCTAACTTGTCCTGGACTTCAGGCTAATTTCTATTTACACCCCAGAATTGGGCTTTGTACGATAAAAAGTTATTGCTGGTGGGCTCATCAGTACCAAAGCAAGAACAATAAGTGCTTAGGCCTTATATCACTACAGTTTGAATATTACAAACTAGAGGTGGGGAGGCCTCTGGTACCTACTGGCTGCTACTGTCAAAAACTCCTTTGCGCTGGAAATTTTACATAAAAGTCTGCTTATCTTTTCGGACTGTTTATTGGGAACAAAATCCTTTCTGAGAAAAGAGACTTCTTCATAAATATCCAAAAGTTAGTTTTCTAATATTTAATGTCTTTTCTTTTAAACTTTGTTTTATTTAAATTGTTAAACAAACAAAAAAACACCAAAGATTGTCTAAGTGTTTAGGGATGACATCTTTATTAGATCTGATCCAGTATTTTGGTTAGCTCAGAGCTTCAGGGCTCTCTATCCTAAGCAGGAAAAGATCATTTTTAAAAGCTCCCTTGAGAACAAAAAGCTGCTTCTAACTTAGTTTCACCTTCAAAACCCAGCATGCCATCAAAACAAAGATGAAACCATATTTCTCAAGTCAGAAGAGACATTGCCTTATAGGGACATGATTTGCTAGGCATGGTGGTGATTCTATAAAGCAGATTCAGTGAGGCCCCCCAAGATGAAGCAAACAAAAAGAGGAAGAACAGCTCCTCCTCACCTCCAAAGCATTAGCCACAAGCAAGAGCCCACCAGTAGTTAGCTTTCCTTGCTGGCTCATACTGGAAAATAAGGAATCAGGTAATTGCAACCCTGCTCCATTAGCCATAACAAACAGTAATATAGCCTTCCTCCGCTAAATCTATGTGACGAACTTGTAGATCAAGTAGGAGGAAAGGCCCTGCAGCAGAGAGGAATGTCTTTTGTGCTTATGCACACGTATTCATACAACCATTTGCCTAGCAAGGGAAAAATCTGAATCCAGTTCCTCTGCTCAAAGCAACATTTGCTCAAAGTCACGCAAGTGAGAACTGTGACATGGTGCCTTGCAGTTCAGTCTTTGCCATAATAGGATTCACAAGACGGGTGGCTATCTGTTCCCAGTCATAATAGAAATCCCTATGGACTCTAATGAGCAATCCTCTTCTATCCATATTAGAGTTGTAATGCTGTACATGGGATTTAGCCTTTTAATTACCTGTCTGGAATAAAGCTTTAATCTGGTGTTCCTATTTCTCAAAGCAAACTGCTTTTGAAGTGACATAAATCCAAATTACTAGGCTGAGAAAGTTACTTTAATCCTCAAGTATTTATACTATCGTTTTTTATACAACAAAAATAATTGATTAAAATAAAGTGAAAAAAAATAGCAGCAGCTGGCAGAATATTAACTCCCATTTATGAAGCTATTGATCAAAAATACTAAGGTGCCAGTAACAAATCAATCTAGCTCTTCCTGGCAAGGACTGTCAGCAATGTCTTGAAAAACAGTGGAGCAGTGGGTTCTTATCTTTGCACACGGGACTGTGCAGGATGGGAACTAAATGCAGTTGTCAGAGTAAGTGCTTCTTACTCCTTGCACAGAATAGCTTAGTTTGGGAAGGACCTAAAAGCCCATCCAGTGACTGGCTGCCACCCATCAGCTCAGGCTGCCCAGGGCCCCATCCAACCTGGACTTGAGTGCCTCCAGGGATGGGGCATCCACAGCGTTCTGGGCAGACTGTGTCAGAGCCTCACCGCTCTCTAAGAGTTTCCTTTTAACATCTAACCTAAAATCTCCCCTTTTTTAGTTTAAAGCCATTCCCCCCATGTTCTGTCACTATCAGACCATGTAAAAATAATTAAAAAAGTATCAGTCTCTGTCCTGTTCATAACCCCCCTTTAAGTACTAGAAGGCTGCAATGAGGTCTTCCCGGAGCCTTCTCTTCTCTAAGCCAAACAATACCAGCTTCCTCAGCTTTCCTTCATAGGAGAAGAATTTTTTACACACCTTATCTTCTGGCAGCAGTTGGGTTATTTCCCAGTAAATTCTTCCAACAGCCACCTAGATACCTCTCCTGTTCTGCAGTCACTTTCACTGGGGCCACATTAGGAAGCTGTGGCTATACTCGATCCTTACTTACTAGACAGTGAAATAATCTGTGCAGAAGCACGTCATCCACCAACTCAAAGCAGCTTTCTCCTGCCTCATCTTCTTTCAATGTTTTTTTTGCAACCTGTCCCACAACTCCTCAGTTCTTAATGTCCCAAGAAGATGTGGAGCAGGTGTAGTGCAGAGGAATATCTGGCAGGGCTGAGGCACTCAAGCATCAGGTGGTGCTCACCAAGGATGAAGAATGGGTCAAGTGAAGCGGAGATGAAATGGAAGGTTACAAGTAATGCAGGAGGGTGGCTAAAATCATGTATACAAAACTTGCTGATTTTAAAAATATAATCACTGGGCTCTGCAGTGAGCAGAGGAGGGAGTTTGCTGTGAGAAACACCCCCTACTCTCAGTCCATGCCTGACAGGTGTACCTTGCAGCCCTGAAGTCCAGGAACTTACTCATGTTAACACTATCGAAACATCAAAGGCTCATTTCTGAGAAAAACTCATTTTTCACATTCAGCAGGTCAATCAGGCTGTGTATGGTAGGGCAGCTGAATGGCATTCTGACAGAGCACCTTATGTACTTGCCCAGACTTGGCACATCAGAGCATTTTGGTTATATTTTAGGAAGAAAGCTACAGAATTTCTCTTAATGGCATCTGCCACCATACAAAGCTAAATTGCTTCTGTACACATTTGCCTACTATTCTTTCATTATGACTGTTCAATCCACACAAAACCTGAACAGGCAGGAAAAAATACCAAGGAGATGAAAGGAAGAAGGAAAACCATTCCATACTATGCTAACCCAACTCAATATTCAATATAGAAAAAAAAATTGCCTACTACCAAGAGCAGATGTTCCTTACAGCTTATAAGCTCCCATCAAACGCTAGGTCCCTGGTCATACACGCACTTGCTCACAGCTTTGATCTCTAATGTTACCCAGGTGAGTAATTTCAGCAACTTAAAATAAAACCTATAAAGGGACACCTGTTTTTATTTGCATTCAAGTAGCAGACACAGATTCCAGATAGGGATTGTGGTTCAGCTGAAGGTACATAATAAGGCACCTACACATATACACAGACGAATGGATAGGTCTCCAAGAGCCACAAGCTACAGGTTTTTCTCTGCAGATCCTGTAGCAAAATGTACTTTGTCTCATATATCACAGGATCATCCAACCTCCGCAAGTTCAAAAGACCTTGTCTCCAATGCTACTTGAAGCAGTCACGTAAATTGAAAATCCTTCAAAAACACCTTCAAACCTCCACATAGAATTTTTCAAAGCACTTGGTTCATGCACATCTTATTGTGTCATCTGGCTGTGGTTCTCTACTACTAATTCCTATCTGAAAACAAGACTCGATTTTAATTAGACTGGATATCATATAATTTAGCTGGGTGCCATCCACAGCATACATCATGGCCCAAAAGATACTTGTTCGGTAAGGTGACTAAATAGCCATGCTAACACTGCTCAGCAGTATCGCCAGCCCCAAGGATGTCCATAGGATTGAGTGTACAGTAGTTCCCAGTATCTGGTCTATGCCTGAGCTCTAAGCTCCCAAAAGGCCAGACTCAACCAGAACCATCAAATTTGTTCTCAATTCTGACCCAGACTATAAAAAGAAAGCTGAATTCTATTAAGCTAGACACGTGTTTCATACACTTGTGCTTTATACATTTTTCAACAACAGAAGCAGCGTCTCCTGTTGCTAAAACAGTTTTCAAAACCAGTCTTTAAGAAGTGAGAATTTGGACAAAGGAAGCACATTTCAAGCAGTTCACCATATGCAACCTGTCATCAGAAGCGATGGATTAACCAGAACATACATTTCTTTGACAGCATAGCTTGAAGGGCTTGGTGAGCCCAAGTTCTTTTCCCCCTCAATCATGCTGACTTATGTGAAAGATTTCTTTTTTCCTCCCTTATCCACATTTACATCCAGCCCACTGGCAACGTGCCTTACAAGCTCTGCAGTGACTCCTGCAAAACCAATGAACTGCTGGCATCCTTCCAATCCAAAACTCACCCCCTTCCAACAGCCAAACTGGCTGTACCATTCAGCTAACCAAAATAGATATTCATCTGGTTTGGTGGCACCAAAGCAGCATTTCTGTTCATTTCCTAAAGGGTGCAGTACAAGAACTATTATTGTACCATTACATCTCTTATCCATGTCACATGTCAGAAAGCTCTCCTCCTGCTGGACAGCAAGAAATTTTTGGATGTAATTAGCCATCTGAGGCAATCCATTATTTTAATGAGTCTGCTGAAGAGCACTGTTCCCTGATAAAAGACACATGGAAGGCAGAAGGCCTCATTATTTCCCATAGAAGCAAACTGCAAAAGAGGGGAAAAAATCCTTGCATAAACACCAGAGAGAAGATGTAGACTGTCTCTGATGTCATGTTTTAATTCTGTGAAGACAGAGGCATTGGTAATGTTTGTTTTTTCATTGATGACAGATGGTGGAGACTCCTCTCATTGCACTGCTAAAGGTGGCATTGGATCTGGAGCTACAGGCTTTGATGATCTCCATCTATTTGCAGAAGTCATCTTCAGAGGAGAGAAAGTTAGAATAAAAAGCATACAGACTCGCTGTCAGTTGGAGAATTAATTGCCCCGAGTAAGACTGATTCTCTCCTCTTCACTCCTGCACTCTATCAAAGACAAAAGTCAAGCTTCCTCTCCAAAAGTGCTTTCACAAGAGGGAATCGTCCCTAGCTAGGCTAGCACAAGAGGTATTGAGGGAAATGGGGCCTAAACCATAGCCAGCCCCAGTGCAGGGCACAGCAGCACTGCTCACCATCCACAGCTGTCTCTCTAGGATCCCACTGAATGCCATCCCACAGGGCAAGCAAAACTCTGTCAAAAACAACAAAAGCGCTGGCTATGACTGCCTGACTTCAGGTCTCCTATGCAGAGGAGGAGGAGATAAGGCCGGCTGTGAGAAACATCCTGGGGAAGGCACAGAGAAAAGTGAGGAAAAACAACCAACAAAGCCACCAGCAGCATTAACAGACTCAAAGAGCTGGAAAGGCTATAGACGTAAGCAGAAGAAAGGCCCCAGGAATCTGTGAACACACAGCATTTAAATGAGCAGACTGTGTGCAGACCTCTGAAGTTTACCACCTCCAGCTTCCAAGAGCCCTGGGGACATCTGGCCAGCCAATTTAAGAGATTACTGAGCTATGCAAAACTTAGCCACATGCATTGAAGAATCCAGTGCGTTAGCAACCAAAATAAAGACAAATCCCTGCACAGCCCACTTCAGTTGAGATCCTTCAACAGCCTTCTATGAGAGCATCACATTCCCTAAGCACCTCAGCAGCCAAGCAGGCTCTCTGTCAGCATCAGCTGGAAAGCCCCCAAGCATGACATGCAGCACCCAGCTAGGAGGGAACCCAGGGGCAAGGCTCTCAACTGGTTGCAATTGCAAGGGAAGAAAATAATAGCCAAAATTAATAAGCTCAACTGCCTGTTTTGTTTGCAGCAGATTTGAAGCAGGACTCAGCCCAAGAGAGTCCTCGAAATGGCTGCCAGTATGCCCAGGGTAATTGTGCTGTACTGATTACTGGCTGAAAGGTTAGCTAAGCAAGAGTAGTTCTGAGTAGAAGCACAAAAAGAACATGTTACAGAGGTCATAAAAGCACTAAACCTATTATCTCAGTATGTAATAAACATCATCCAAAGCAAAGAGATTATAAAGCCTAAGAAGAGTGGAAAATCCTGATGCGCCAAGTTATTTTCAGCTAATCTGCCTTAATATGATAAACTAGCACATTAGCACGTAAGATTAAAGTGGAACCCCAAAGCCAGGCAGTTGGAAACATTTTGTTTCAAGAGCAAAGATGATGGTTTCCAGCTTCAGAAGAGAAAATACTGCAGACTACCAACGTAGCGTCCTGCATTCCCTTGTGTTGTCTAAAATGGCTCAGGTACTCTTCTCAGCTGTACACTGAGTACAGCAGGAAAAGCACAGAAAATAATTATATTAAGCATCTCGACAGAGAGGCTTGCAAATAAACTTCTCTGTAGTCCTGACTTCTGCTGTCCACTCCAAAAGCTTTTAGTCTGTGTGTCTTGCTCAAGCTGATCTCCGCTTTGCTGCTAAGCCTCTGATCCTTATTTTTAGTATAATAACAACTGTCAGGTTCCCTTCCCTGTTTCAGATAGCCACAGATTGCCTCAGAATCTGGAATAAAATGTTTCAAGACCACCGGACATTGCATGGGAGCTCAAGGAAACCCTGAAGTATCAGCAGGGGATCCAACCTTCCTCACTGCTGCCTACATGAGATTTTAGGCTCTATAAGGAAAAAAAAAAAGTACTGAAATATTTGCTATGCAAAGAAAATTAACAGAATATATGACAGCCTGATGAGAATGCTTTGACTGCATGAAGCTAAAAGGATCTACTTAATTCACTCATGGTTTCACCATTCAAGTGTGTTATTTTGATTTCACTCCTATTAGGCATTCAGACAACTTGACAACATCAGTACTTTTTCATCCATCTTCCCTAAATCTATGAAGAAATGAAGTTATTCTTATTGTGAGCACAGGAAACCAAGCCTATCGGACACAGTTTTACACCCAAATCCTAAGACTAAGTAGCTTACGAACCAGCTCTGGGCTTTATAATCACTGCCTGGATTTATCTGTTACCACTTACAGCTTGTACTCTGGGAACGTATAGATCCCCTTCTGCTCTTTTGGATTCACCTGCTTCCATACAAGCTTACAGTATTTATTTTTTATGTTGTCTCAAGAGGATGAGTACAACATCAAGGAAGCTGCTCTTTGATGGTTATTCAATAGTCACATAGGAACTTAGGTCAATAGACTATATATTATTTCATTCAGCCTACTGTACAAAGGAAATATCCTTTATACTATGCTTTATATTAAATTAAATAGGTGTTCCTTTTAATTAACCAAGACGTACAGCTTGGCCATAGCTCCTATTGTACATGTGACAACATATAACCAGTGAAAACGTAAGTTGGAGAGGAGATCTGATAAAGTTGGAGAGCACTTCAGTGCTCCTGGATCTTAACTCATGTAAAATCTAAAAGCAAGGACACGTGCAGAACTGAAATGCAAATTCCCCTGAGCCTTCACTCCAAAAACACTCATGGAGTTTCTTACTGCAACGAAAGCTAAGTGCCATCAATTGGGCAAGTTTCACTTCTGTCCTCTTTTCTTTTTCCCAGAACTGTTTAAAGACTTTTCTACCTACAAATGGGTGGAGCAAGTCAATGTTTTGATGGAATTGCTGCAACATAAACAAGTCAGGCAACAGTGCTATTCATATGATTGGTAGTTAATCTCCCTGAAAGAGAATGCTGAACCTTTTCAAAACACCTGGGTGGATTTTATTATCATAGTATTCCTGTAGCAGGAGGATTTAAAAATAATCAGTTCCTTGCTCACTGCTTGCTTTGACCGCTTTGCACAGGACATAATCTGGAATAGCAAAAAAAATAAATAAAATTCTCCAGCAGATAGAGGCAGAGGCTGCAAAGGTTTCCTCCCACGTAAAAAAATAATTATAAAAATGAAGAAAACAGTAAAAATTCCTACTGTGCCTCAGTGTGGCACAAGGGATGATGTGCAGAGAAGGTAACTAGACAGATACAGTAGGTATCCACTACATCCTGGGAAATATTAAAATCCCATTCCTCTGCAATTAAGTGGGATCTCAGTACCATGCAGTTTTTGAAGTTGTTTTTCTTCCTCTATGCTGAAATTAATGTGTTTATCTACAGGGAGATGCAAGAAGCAGGAAGAAGGAGGCCTCTGAAGGCAGCCTTTGTGGCATTCTGCCTAATGATTCACCTGTCTATTAGTCACCTAATTTCACAGTTCATAAACTTTAAAGGTTGCAGTTTTGAACGGGTCCAGTGGTCCTGGGATGCAAAAGTACTCATCTTCCACATTGAACAAGGAAACAGCTATACATGATGCTGCTCTCAGCTGGTTTTAATTCTCAAACATAAGTATGTGTGAGAAGAGAACAAACCTATTTAAGAAAGCCCATCAACACCAACACTTTGGGATCTGAAGGGAGAGATGCCTGCATCAGCTTGCTCATTAAGAGACCTGATATGTCAATTTTCAAGCACTTTCATAATAAATGTCTTATCTTACAGATAATGACATGTAGCTGCAGTATGAGCACCAGACCCAATGTAAAGCTGGATATATGTGCCACCACTCCCACTGCTACCGAAGCTTTTCCATCACTAGAAAATGAGTAAGTCTGTATTCTTGCTGTATATATATCTTCACAGTTAAATGGATTTGGGCTACACATGTAACAACTATGTTGCAAGAGCAATGTATCTTCGAAAAATGAAATCCTACCCTTATTAGTAGACTGTGATCCAATGTTACGGATAAGGTGCCCACAGCACTAAGCTTCCTATAGCAGGAAAACATTAAAAAAAAAATCACAACAGGAATTCATCAAGTTCACTACTATTCTTTCTCAGGAGGATTCCTGCTCTTCCATAATCAGTGGTTCCATGCAAGCAATGACTTAAATAGGATGAGTTAAAAGAAATTTTATTCCAGAAATGCTTTTAAAATCCTGTTAACAGTTCACTGTTAATTTCCCTGGGCACATGAACAAAATTACTTTGAAAACACAAGAATCAGCTGGCAAATGTCAATGGCACAGTAATGGATACATCCTGAAATTTGCCCTATAGGCAGAAATTAATTTGCTGTCACCCCTCAAGCAAAACCCTGAGTAAGCAGATGGTTTCATAAGATAAAGGTCAACACCTGTGCTCTGCTTTGGGACAAACAGGAAAGAAAATGAATGCCCAGATGTCCCCAGCCTATAGATGTTTTAGGTGAGTTTTACCTTCAGTCCCACCTCTTATCAGCTGCCATGGTTTCTGCAACCTTGTTTTGTGTGATCTGCCACCAGCTGAAGCACGGCTGGATTCACTGGAGGAGCTTTAGCTCTCAGCGGAAAAAGTCAAACAGTGAGCTGCCCCATAGAAAGGAGAGGTTGGCACTGAGTGTTAGACCTTTAATGGCAAGGGGTAGGCCCAGTTGGAAAGGAAGAATTCAGAGACTGAAAGAAATCAGTTGCACCGGGGATCACAAAAGAGAAGCTGTGTCTTAAGAGAGCGAGGAATTATTTGTTGAATTGACTAGAATGGCAGAGGCTTGAGGTATTTGGGAGAACCAAGCAGGAAGCACAGAGGCAAGTGAACTTCTGAACAGCTCAGTGTTCAGCACTGTCTCCCTCATTGACCAGCAACTCATGCCTGCAGCTATACGTATTTGACAGAAGAGCCCCTCAGTGGCTGAACAATATAAATCAGAAAATAAACCATTTACAGTCATAAACTTTAATCCTTGAAAACTGTTCTCTCCATACTTGAAAGAACAAGACTAGGAATAACAGAAAACAGAAATCTATTTCAACAAGCAACCTGATGTACTGCCAGTGTTTGGTCTTCAGATATAGAGCCTTCAAAAAGTCTGCTCTTCTGGAAGAAGTTTTCCCGAGTTTGGGAATATGCCCCAAAATAAGTTTTCCATAGATCATTTGCACATCACCTGATAAGCAAATGGTGATCAACAAGTTGTAAGGCTTTTTGATCTGAGTTACTGTACTGACACTTTAGAGACCCCACCAGCACTTGGAATAGATAGCAAGATGAAGCTTCTTTCTTAGTGAGTGATGATAAGCTTAACTGACTACCACTAAGGAAAAGAATAATTGTAATTTAGAGGCTTAGTCTCAATCTATAGGCTTTGAAGCAAACAGCCTGATTTTTAAAAATGGCCTACCATGCAAACTCCATTTTTCTAAATTAAGGTTATACTCAAAGTAATACTTTGATTTTCAAAGACATTGGAAACCTTATGGAAGCTATTTTTCCAGTCCACCAATAGCTGCTGAGTTCTAATCATCTTTGTAGATAGGCTAAGTCATTTAGCTCTGCAATGGAAACCAAATCTTTTCAAAGTTGAGCCCCCAAAGGTTAAAGGAGATGCAACATTTCGGTAATGTCTCAGGTGATTTCCTGAAAACACATGCAAAAGTATCAGAATAGATACCATTTCCAAGAAGAAAATAAACTATCAGAAAGAATGCAAATTGACAAGTGCCATTATTCTTTTCTTGACCAGTCCTTGATATCTCTCAATTGTCCTACTTTTTTTAAAAAGGATGTTGCCATAGTGATATTACAGAACCTGCAAAACTGTCCCAGCTATTCATCACTGGAGATTAAAATACATTATGAAATGGGTTTTAATATATTATAAATTATACATACTGCCATACCAAATTCTATTATAAAACAGGCTTTAAATAACATATTGTGGAGCTAGAGTAGCTGTCCTGCAGTTCAGGTGGAAGATTGCTTTGTATTATAAAGTCTGATTTTTCATGCTCACTAATGGCCCTGAGAAGGAGTCATCCACTATGAAATTTTATCTCCAGTGCTTTATTCATCACCAGGATTTCTCCAAGTAGCTGGGGCTGGAGGGAGACACAGGGTTGGATTCAGTGCAGCTGTCCAGGCATATCACTAAAGATGCTGCAGCAGGGATGAAACTTTCATCTGGGGCCAACAGAAGCAACAAAGAAGCTGTGGGATAACGCTGCTTTTCTTGATGGCGACTAGAAGCCAGAAGGAAAGTCCCAAGGCATCTCTAATGGGACCAGAGGCCTATTTTAAACTGAACATGGCCAGAGAAAGTGAAATTAGCAAGAAAATTACCAGATTTGCTTTTAAAGAGAGTCTTGCCTTAGCATTTCTTTTCCCTGCATTTAGGAGGGCAATGGTACATCACACAGTGAAATAAGACTGACATTCCACCCGTGAATTCTTCCTACCATCCCATAGAGTTACAAAAGTAGAAGCCAGTTTTATTATCTGGATTAGAGAGAGCCTCTCTGGAGCACAAGCTTGACAAGGAAGTTAACTTCCTGGTCTCAGCCACAAACCATCTGAACCTAAAGTACTGGGACACTCTGGTAAGCAGGAGCCTTCCATTCCACCTTGAAAATAACTGGTGTCACAACCCAGTAAGACAGTTTTCATGGCTCTAAGGAGATTTCATCCCACAAGCAACAGAGAGCTATAAGTGGCCAAGAAAGCACTCCAAAACCCTCAGGTTAGCACAGGCCTGCCATCAGCTGTGGGATAGGTAACTGCTGGAGCAAAGAGCAGCTCCTTGCAGCGCTGCAGACCCAGTTCCTGAGTACTGGCACAGAACAATTAATCCCATAAATAACAACCGTTCTTAACAACAAATTGGATCTTTAGTACAGTATTACCTTTAAAGTGCCTTGCCAATTTTATATCCACTTTACATGAATACTCTGAGCTTTAAAAAAAAAAAAATCACTGCTTGCAAGAGTTTGGTTTAAAGCACAAACACTTGCACGAACCCAGGAAATTCAAACAGGGCCCCAAGTGCATTATGGGTTCGATGCCAGCTCCAAGGTGTTTCCATTAGATAACCAACTCTTCTGGGTGCTCTTCTGTGGACGGATGACTGTCTCATTGCTTCACACTGCAGATTTATGCTGTTCTTCAGCATGCCGTATCAGATACAGTTTTCCTGGCTACACTTTAGGAAGAAACGCTAAACGGACCGTATCTCTTAGTAAGCAAATCACAGTCTTTATGACTGATGCTGTCTGCTACCAGGAGACAGAAGGAGTTGTGGGTTTCACTAAAGCTAAGCAGTGTCTTCCCCACAGAAACACGGTGTCTTATGTATAGAGGACTCACACAACTGGAGTTGCACCAGAGTCCTCCATAAATCTTGATGGCATTTATTGTTTTTCTGAGCAGCAAACAAGTTGTTTCCTGAATTGCTAGTGGAGCACTGCATTCCATTAAACTGGCTTTTATTCATCCTTATTCAAAAGGTCAGAACCAGTAGCCTGAGTTTCCTTGCTTTAACAAGGAAGTTTGCCTACTGATGAGCGTCAGGCACTGCTGAGGCCTCAGAAATAAACATTATGCTCAGAGGTCCCTTAGGCATGGCAAACTCCTTGTGTATCTTGAAGCTGCAAGGCATGAAAACTTCGCACTGCATTCTCTGCCTGCTGCTACAGAAACACTGCCTTAGATCAAAGCTTTCCCAGGCTTTTCTGTGGTTTTAATCACTCCCCTCGTGCACATGACACACAAGAGCCCTGACATTATCTGAGCTCATCATCAGTCTCTTCAGGAAGACAAGCCTGCACGGATTTGACTTGCGTGATCCACATGTTGTTTATGTCTGTATCAGAAACCATCCTAAATAAACTCTGAGCGTGAGGTTTTTATGATCTTACACTATCCAAGGGTTCAAATAGACAACAACTTCCCATTCAGAAGATCACACAGGCAGCCTAAGGAGTCAATCAATCTGCTTTGCTTGCTTGCCCTGCCTCATGAGCAAGACCCATGTTTGTGCCCTTTTGTGGCACCAAAGGTCAGCATTTGTTACATGAAATGAAATAAAGATGCAAGCTGCATAGGAAGATCAGTCCATTTCTGAATAGGCAAAAAAAACAAAGATTTCTTCATAAACTTGATTACAGTTCAGCCTGTTGTGCTCCTGTCATTCTTGACCATCTTTCTGTGCTGCCTTCACCAGTATTACTGAGTTACCCTGCCTGCAAGCATCCTCTGCTCAAAGTAACAAAAACCATTGCTTCTACTGATGCCCAACTGGAAGCACAAATTCCTAATTCACATGTGCTACTGTCCAAACTACTTTTTAGTAGTAAAACTACATTTTAATTTTTCCCATCTTTTTGTGTGCATCAAATTCAGCCAGCATGCTTTTTTCTAAAGGTTTTGGACATGAAATTAGTATAATACACCGTGAACGGTCCCTCCAGAGGAAGGGCTACAGCCTGAATTCACCTTCAACAGAGTAGATGGAGAGACTCATTCTGTATTCACCCCAATCATGGGCTGAGTTGGCAGCTTCTCAGACAACATATAATCCAACAATGAGACATTATGTCATCAGGCATTAGGATTTTATAGTCCTCCTCCCGGTGGAAATACTTCTTCTCCCAGCATCTTCTATTTAGCACACATGCTGAACCTGGCCTTCTGAACAGAAGTAATTCTCAACAACCTCTTAGACAAGATCAAGTCGGGGAAGAGGTGAGTAAGCCAACACACAGAACTACCAGAGAGATCTCCGTGGGCTGGAAAATCAGAAGGAAACTTCATGAAGCTTCCAAACAAAAGGCAGGTCCTTCATGTGAAATACATGCAACTATACAAGGCAAACAAAAAGAAAAAACAAAACAAAACCAACAAAACATATGGTTTAGTGCCAAGGCAGTCACTGTGAGATGGACTTGGGACCTGAGAAAGACCTGAAATATGTGAATATGAAGTGCTGAAATATGATAATTAATCAACAAAGCAGAATCCTCAAAAACAGACACTGACCCAGAGGACTCTAATTTAGGGACTCATGTTGTAAAGATCAGGCCTTTCTCTGGCATCTTGAGTTAGGCATCCAAAAACCAGGAGTTAACATTAAAAACCTGAGCTTGCTTTATTTGCACTATCAAATACAGCGGTAAATAAGTGCATAGGTTTTCCTAGTTCTCTCCATTTAAGCAAAAAAACCCAACCCTTTACACTGAACCAGAAGTCTTCCTGGAATATAGGAAAAATACAGACAAGTATGAATTGGCATTTTTTTATCAACAAACTTTTCAGATGCAAAAGAAATAAAATACAAACTTGAACGAGTGCAGATCAGATAAACCTTCGGCAGGGAGTGGCTGAACTGCTTCACATGTTGGCTTGATCATCATTTCACACGTGCTAAATAAATCCACGTGAGTGCACTGATATTCAAATTAGAGCAAGTATCATTTAAATTGCAAACTGACTCAAGTCAATTATATACTTTTAAAAAAATCTGAGAAATTTAACCAAAATAGATAAGCAGTGAAACCAGCAGTAATGTATGTAGATGTAAGATTGACAAATCTTCCAGAAGAGTGTCTCGATCATGTTTGAACACTTTGAGGCATACGGGAACAGAGCCACATATTTTTCAAGGCAAGCAGAAAAAGCATGAGGAAAAAGAAAAAAAAGGAAAAAAGATAATCACATGCTGCTTGGCTTCTGACTGTCATCTCAACTGACTAGGGCACAGTCACAGAAAACAGAAAAGGGCACAGCCATGGCAGGATGCTTGCAGAGTCCCAGGCTGTCAGTCAGCGTGCAGCCTGACCACCCCTAGCAATACCCCAACTCACAGGGCAGCAGCAGGCAGCTCCTTTGCAAGTTGGGTGATTACAAACACAAGCTGAAATGATCCTATGAAGCCACAACTCAACCTACAAACTGCTCTTGCAGTTGGCAGAATGCTGGGCTCACTCTGGGTGATGAAACGTGGCTTTGCAATGTTGCCTGCAGCACCTTCACTGCCTCTTGGGGCTGGAGAAAGCACCTGAGTAGTTGCTGAGTGTTCAGAAACACATCACATAACTTAGAAACGAGTGAGAATTATATCAAATATCGATGACCACGTGAGACAGGGTCCCACAACAGTAACATGTGAGGACAAGAACATAGCTTACACTAAGCTACAATGTGATGAGCACATACTGCCACACAATGTTCATCACTGCACCAGGGACATTTAACACAGAAATGCCCTTTCATGTTTCTACTTGTTCATTTTCAGCATCTTTTCTAAACGGTAGACCCTGAGTCCAAAATCCCTTTGCACAGAGACCGGCAGTGCTTCCTGTGAGAAGAAACACAGAATGACTACAAGAAACATCCACGCTCACCTTAAGGCCATCTCATCTTACCAAAGAGAGATGAAATGACAGGCACAAGTGACAGTTCAAAGTTTTCACTGATTTAAAAAAAAAAAAAGAAAATTCCCATGATATATTTGGGTTCACCAAAAAGGAGAAAAATAAAGGGGAAAAAAAACAGACCTATTTTCCTTAGCTTTGCTTCTAGAAATGGTTGAATAATTTTCATCTCTAACTTTTCCAAAGAATTAGCCTGAGGCAGAGAGCAAAGACTGAACACTGCAGCACCATGGGAAAGCTCTGAATATCTGCTCCCAGTTTAAAGTCTCCTGCAACACCAAATAATATTAAAAGCAACGCTTCACAGCATTGCCAAAATTACTGCAGCAATGTATACCCTCTCTCATCAAGGTCCCAGTACCTGGGGCAAGCCCTCTGAAGGTCTGATAGCTTCATTTCCTTCTCTTCATCTCTTTGTGTGCCACTGATACCCATTCACATCGAAAAATGGCACTGCTCCACAACAGCAGAGAAGAAAGCAGCACAAAGAAGCCCCAAGGACTCCTGAAAGTTTCTGTAGGCACCACAAGGGCAGAGTGCTCAAGGCAGATGAACTCTAAAACTCTACAAATGAGCATTCGCCGCTATTTTGCTTACTTCAAGCCCAACTTCCCCTGTTGGGGAAGTGACAAATAGGTTTCCCCAGGCAGACCAAACCGTGGTACCTGACACAGTCAACAACCTCACCAGCAGTAAGTTTGTGGATGTGCTGGAGCACAGTCTGCAGTGCAGTGACTGCTTTCATCAAGACCTAGAAACAAGAGTTTAGCACAAGCAAACACACAGCTTGCTCACCGAGTTGTTATTTCACAACCTCTAAACTGCATTACTATGGAAATGAGGCTGGCATCTCTGCAGGACTGAAAAATTCCAGGAAACCTTGAGGTGTTGGAGGACTTTGTTGATTTTTTTTTTTTTAGACATGGCAGTTTTAGAAATGACAGATGCTGAAATTCGAAAGACAGCAAAAAGCTGTACATGTACATTCACAACTGAAGAATGTCAGCCCAGGAATTAACATTTTTAACTTGCAGTTTTCCTTCTTAAAAAGCAACAAAGCAGGGAGGAGCTCCATCTTGAAATCTGAAATAGATACTAATAATTTTCAGCACACACAACAATATTTGCTGATTACTTACTCATTTTTCATATCCCTATAGATTTCCACTGAAAGCAAAAATTTGTTGCGAGTGAAACACCACTTGAATATTAAATGATGTATAATAATACACTGGATGATCAAGAACCTTTTCCTAGTAGATATTTCTGCTTATGAAGAAGGGGTTCTGAAATTTTCCATACTATCAATCCAGTTTAATCACACTTGGCTACAGGAAAATAGACAGAGGGGAAAAAAATCCTACTCAAACCCCAGATATTCATTCATTGCTCCTGTAATTTAAGCATTCAAAAATTGCTTTGGGATTACAAAGCACAGAAAATGCCACAGAGCTTTAAAGCCAAATCATTCATCTCCTGCTCCCATCAGGTCCTTCCACACTACCACCATTTTATTGTGTGAAGAAAAAAGCTATAATCTCACACATACGTGAACTATCTTTGCTATGGGGGGCTCCGTGGGTAGCAGGTGGGCAGCACTGGTATCAGCATGGGGCAAACACTGCAAAGGACAGTCACTGTCTCAATAGTTTTGTATGCAGGACAGCCAGAGCATCCAGAAAATGACAGAAAAGCCTAGGAGAGCTTTCTGGCCCTCAGGTCAGCCCACCAGACTCACTCAGTCTCTCTGGGGAGCGTTCAAAGGAGAGGAGAAGGGCGCTTGGCAGAGTTCAGCTGGTACTGAAGAAAAGCCAGTTCTCTCAGGAGCAGCACTTCAGTGATGGAAATCAGCAAGTTCAGTTTTTCTTGCAACAACGGTAAACAGACAACTTTACCCATGTGGTAACCAAGTGAACAGCAGCTGTAGAGATTTTTCTGATCTCAGACTAATTTTTGGAGGATGCTGTCCTCAAAGGGGGGACTGGAGAGAGACATCTGAGTTTCTCTTGCTGCTTCTCACAAGAGTACTGAATTCACCTGTAGCCCTGGCACATACAATGAAAACTGCAGTTCTCACCAGAAACAGCACTCACACAGTACATTCCAAAGCACTCCTTACATCAAAACTGCAAAAATGTCTATCAGGACCTTTGCTGGGGGAAACGTCTCCTGGTTTTCTAGCAGCGAGTCAGAAAAGAGGTAACCTCAAAGTATTTATGCTGCAGAGAATCTTCCAACTAGTCCAAAAAGCACACAGGGTAAGTTCCTCCCAGCTTTATTTTACAACACCAGGGGACACTCTTTGAAAGTTCAGTTGTTCATTGTCTGACTTATTGATATCACAGATAAGGATCAAATATGACGAGCCAGTTGCTCCAATAGTAAGATTTTTTCTTCCCACATGTACTCAGTGAACCACAGTCACAGACAGAGGATGCAGCCTTTGCAATATCCTACAAAGTCACCACTGGGATTAATGCAACAGATGTGGAAGAAATATGAACCACTGCCCATGCAACTCCTTGAAACAAAGACTAAAGCGGTAAACAAGTTTTTTTTTTTTGAGACCCTACAAAGCATTTGAATTCCCAGTATCTCATTTTTTACAGTGAAGAGCATAACAAGAAGAAAAGCGACACAAACATGAATCTATTGGGTGACTGTGATTGACACTGAGCCGGTGAAGGACAGCACTGAAAATGGATCTATGAAGAGACCACAGAACTAATTCCTTTTGTGATATAATCCTGATCCTAAGCTACAGTAGAAATGCTAATACATTAATCTATGTCTCTAATGTCACCATTCTAATTTAATACATTACTAAGGAGATAAATCTCTGAATACATCCTGCATAAATAGCATGCATTGTTATGATTTCCTTAATAAGCCGTGGAAAATTAACACAGGCATTGCTAGCAGCTTCATACCCTAATGCAAATGCAATTTATTGTTTTGCAGGATGTAATGCTATACACATATATAGATGAGTTATGATATTACACTAGTTTTTGCAGACAGCCTTGAGACAATCAACAGTAACACCCGCACCTCGTCAAGCAATTTTGGAAGGGAAAAAGATTGGAATGCAGAGGAGCACCATCTTATTTTATCCCACAGTCCTCCCTGTTTGGCTGCGCTGGAGAACAAAGGAGGAAACATCCTGGTATCACCATACAAATCCACGGTGCCTTGAATACTGCAAGCAGAGCCTCACTGGCCTCACATACCAAAAAATTGAAGCAGAGCTGGAAAGGTATAAATAACAGCAAGAATGACCGAAGGAGTGAAACTGCTTTTGCATAGGGGGACAAACACCAAATGGCTCCAGCCTGGAAAATATGTTATTGTAGAGATCCATAAAATCAAGAGCAGCATGGAAAAGAGAGTAAGAGCAACAGCTGAGCATTTTCTAATGCAAAAAAAAAAAAAAAAAAAACACCTCAAGAACATCAAGCAAAGGCAAGCAAAAAGCACAAGGTTCAAGAACAGACCAAAAGAGGTACTTCTTCATGAGACACACAGTTGAGTTGTGCAGCTCAGCCACAGGATGCTCCCCTACAGACAGGGGTGAACTTAATTTGAAAACCTCACAACTGGGTCTTGCAACCCAGATGCCAGCCCTTCTGGCACAGCTGCTCATGGCATTCAGTGACCCACTAAACATGATGCTGCCAGCTTTGCTCACTGGTAACCTCATAACCGCCCATCTCCAGCACAGACT
This sequence comes from Phasianus colchicus, assembly GCF_987193195.1. NCBI lineage: Eukaryota > Metazoa > Chordata > Aves > Galliformes > Phasianidae > Phasianus > Phasianus colchicus. The sequence goes on from NC_143439.1 coordinate 32,892,543, forward strand.
GAACTCCAACCCAAAAGGTACCATCACTGGGCACCAAAGGGGTCCTTGCTGCATGGGACATCAGGAGCTCTCCTTTTATTATGCACAGAGGAAATGCACAAAGGACCTCTCTGCAGGAACAAGCCAGCAGCAGCTGGGTAGCACAAGCCTGGTTTTGCAGAGACCAACTCCAACACAGGATTGGCCAAGAAGCACTGCAACAAGCCAGATTTTCCCACCCTTTGCTACACAAAGATGGAGCTGCTGAAGAATTAATCTGCGCTCATTCCTGCCTTCTTCAACCAAGCACTGCGCTGCCATACTGCACAGAAATCAAGTCAGCAGGGCAGGTTTGATCTTTGCCAATACCATGACAGGTTTGATTTATTTTCAGCTATAATACACACTCAGACTGTGGCTTCTGGCAACTTGCTTTATTTCCAGATCAATGAGAAATTATTATTATGGAAAAGCAAGCCTGGGGAACAGTTCTTATTTACTCCCAGGCATAGAAAACCCCCACTATTTACATGCAGTCAACTCACTGTGCTGCATGAGGAAATCAACAGGTTCCAGGAAGATTCCTCCAACCAGAGGGATCCACTGGCCCTATGAATGTCAAGTGGTGAAACATGGCTACGAAGATGTAACTGGATCACAGCCTGTAGTGTTTTTGAAAAAAAAAAAATGCATCTTGAGCTTTGAAAAATAAGGATTCTTTCTTTTCTTCTGTGTGCCATGAAGAACCTAGCTAGAGCCATTACCCACACCTGCAGATTGAGAGCCCCTTTGGATGACCCACATGACACAAAGCTTAGTAGAACTTGTGAAAGTGATTGTAATGCAATTAAGAGTTATCCAAAATTGACTCCTCAGGGGGTTCTCTTAGGTAGAGGAACTGTAATAATAAGGGTATAATTCAAACAACCTGCATTTTCTGTTTCTTCACGGGTTCGGAAGATTAAGAGAGAAAAGAAATCTGCATAGCAAACAAAAAAATCTTCATTTATACTTGTGAGAGACACTTGTAATTTCAGTGTTTCATTTCAATTCAGATAGAAGTACTGAGTGTTCAAGTTTAGAATATAATATGAGCAAAGAATCTCAAGTGGTTTATTTGGGACTGAAATGTTTAATCCAACTTCAAAATGTTTATCTACCAGCATACCAGGGGGGAAAAAAATACAGGGAGAGGCAAGGACATAAGAAACCTCTCAACAGAAGAGGGGCTCCTAAACTAACCAGCACTAAAAAAAAAAATAAATCAAGATTTTACTCAGAAATCTATTCTGGAGGAAGATTGTTTTTGAACAGATATGTGAAAAAATAAGCTTCTCAGACAGCTTCTTTGAGAATCAATTTTAGATAAATATTATGAAACCACAAGTAGCATGATAAACGTGCATGCTAGGTTTCTTCACCCAGCTGCAGCCGGGAAACCAAGCAATAAATACTATTTATTTATTTTAATAGTATGCTTAGTGAAAGTATTACCAATATTTCCTGAGCTTAAAATCATCCACAAATGTATTTTACCATGAGGCCTCAGCATTTTCATAGTAATTTACAACTTTAAAATGGTAAACTCTATTACTCTGTCACACCAACAACTGGGTAAGTGCAGAATGCTACTGTATGAAGTATGATGAAATTTATTGCTGCAGTCATTAGTACATATTGATTTTGTTTATAACAACCCAAGGGGAATACTAAACCGATTATGCCTGTGCTGTGCTCGCTTTCACTCCCTGACAGGAAGCAGATGCTGCAATGCCAGTGTGTAAGCCACCCTCTTCAGGTGGCTTTTTGCAAGCGATCAGTGTCACACATTTGCTTAGCACTTTGGATTTTGCTCCATTTTGTGGCTACTCCATGCATTGCTTGACTTACAAGAACTGGCAGCTCTCAGCCAGGGCAGCCACACACACAATTGTGATATTAGTGAATGCATGGTTAAATGTATCAAGTTCTTGCTAAGCATGATTTCCATGGTTTAAATCAGGTTTTGGGTCCACTGACAGTATTAGATTCCCACGCTTATACTTGAATCCCAGACCCTGACAACAATAGTACCAGCTGAGGACTTTTCTTAAGATTGAATTATTTCTGCAAGATAGAAGTAAAAAGACTTGTACATAGAAAAATCTGCAGACAAATGAGTTTCCTTGGTTTGACTTGTGTGGTGAACAGCATTATAGACAGTGGCTGATCAAAGACATGGCTTTTCATACTTCTGAAAGAAAACTTAGTATGAAATTCGATTTAAGGAATCAGAGAGTTTCATTTCAATATTTAATTGAAAAATATTTAATTAGTGTCACCCTGCAACTAGGACAAAAGAGGTGTTGAAAGATAACTTCCCATATTCAATTGATTTTGAACTTTGGGGGTAGCTCAGAAATTCCACCTGATTAATCTGAAAAGACTGACATAGTTATTTCATTCTATTCTTTCTACTGCTTTTACTTGAAAGGTATTTCTTTAATTGAACAGAAAAGCAATTTCAGTCTTAATGATGCTAGTCCAGGGAACGGAGCTTTGTGGAAGAAAATGCAGGGAAAGGAAAGTCACCAAGTTGAGTGCAGGGCCAACTTAGGCATCACCATCCTCCAGCCCAGCTCAGTAGTGGGAGGTAATAGATGTGCCTCTCAAGCTTTAGAGTTCCAATAGAGATACCTCAATGTTTGTTTTGCTTTTTCTGCCCCAGGACAGCAGCACAGCCTCACTGCCTGACCAACCTAGTGGCTTTCTTTAAGCTGAAAAGCTCCGCACCGGAGGGCAATGGCTGCAATCACAGTTCCTTCCATTCTGTTTCTTCCTTTGAGCTTTTTCCCAGTTGCACAGCAGCACAAGCAAGGGCCATAACCAATAGCCCATAACAGGACCTGTGCAGTGGCCATTGTACATTGGGTCACACAGACCTAACTCAGCACACAGGAGTAAACTTGTCCTTATGAGGAGCATTCTGTGGAGATCAACAAGCACAGGGCCATCTTCCCCTATTTTTGCCAATAGCTGAGTATTTCCTCCTCTCCCCCCAGAATGCCATTTTGTGATGAAAAAGCCACAGCATACAGAAAAACAGCTACAACAGCACAGGCACACATCAAATGAAAATGGTGACCCTCAGAATCATAGAGTACTCCAAGTTGGAAAGGATCCATAAGGATCATCAAGTCCAAATCCTGAAACAAGCAATCATTTTATTAAGGCCCACTTTCAGCCAGACTAATCTCTGACTCTGCTCTCACACATTTCTTCATTGGGGCATACAAACCAGGTCATAGCAGCAGGATGTTTTGGCTCAGCCTGGCAAGGCACACACTTTCTGGCAGAGCTTGCTTTTGTGGAAATCAAGCAGCAGCCCCTAGGGAAAAACAAATACAGGCACCCCTGGGAAGTTATTTGATCTACATCACATCTCTCTGCTTGGAAAATAATATTCTAAATCCAGTCATCCATTGCTCAGAAGGCCCTCATTTTCTACTCATCTTCCTATATTATTTGTTTTCTTACAAGCAGAAGGCTGTGTGCACCTGTACATTATTTTTGTTTGTGGGTTTTTTGCCCCTTGTTTGTTTTCATTCTTCCCTTTTATGTAGCAGCTGGATGCTGGACACTCCAAATCCCTCCTGAAGTCACTAAGTAATGTCACCACTTACTGTTTTCCACCTGCAGATCCATCATCACTAATTACAGCCTCCATAAATTAGTTCACCAGTGACAACCAAACGAAGCCATTAACAAATTGCCGTAATACCGGGCAGCCCAGCTTCCCGATATGGGTAATGACTACCTGTAAACATTGTCAGATTGCACAAGGATGATGTGGTGAATTCTCCATTGTTAGTGTCCAGCAAATAGCCATGATGGCACAGTTTTAGTTTTATCCTTTGTACATAGGATTTTCCTCTGCTGCTCAAAGCAGAGGATATATATTTTGACTGCCAGCACTACTTGTGTTCACTAGAAACAAAGGAAAGAAACTAGTACTGGAGAGCTGCAGTTCCTTCCCAGAGAAAACATTCCACCAATCTGCACCTTAGCACAGGAAGTGGGGTCAGCAAGTCTGGCTTACATACAGCCCTCTCCACCAACACCAAAATGCTTTAATGGGCAAAGCACTACTTAAGGTAAAAGCTGTGGCCAAGAAGTGGAGTAGGCAGAGGCCTCTATGTAAGATTTAAGACAGAATCTGCAGTCTTTAGAGGGGCCTCTGTATTCCAGAGCCTCCCAAGCAGCCACGAAGGAGCACAAGGACATTTGCACTGCCAGGTTGCATCCAGATACGTCTCAAAATGATCCTCTCCATGGAATCAGTGCATTCCCAGACACTACCTTGTGCAGGACCCAGAATGCTGCTGTGAGAGGTGCCCACTCTGCACTAGGACCATATTCTCAGTCACCTAACTCATTTGAAATGAAGTCACTGCTTACACTGTGGGACTGGCAAGCATAAAACAAAGAGCTGCAGGTTTTCCCTGCAAGCCAGAGTTGATTTCATCATCTTTTTGCTTTAAACCAACACTCCATGAAGCATCAATACAGAATAATCACTAGGTAGTCATTCTGGAAACATTCACATCACAGGGCCCTCAATGAAAGCATGGGAGAGAGAGAGAGACAATAAATAATTAAAAAACACCAAACCATTAGATTTTCCATAGATGCTATTCTAAGAATTTGAGGTAAGGTGCTTATTGAAGACAAGGCTTCCAAGCTCATTGATTGTTTCTTGCTTGCAGAAAATCCCAACTTAGGGCTCCCATTGATTTATGTCACATTTAAAAGCCTGGTTCTCTTGAGTTATTCCACCATACTTCAAGCAAAGCAATTAATTCTTGTGGTTGTTTTTTTTTTTTTTTTTTGAATAACTTACCTCCTGCATAGAAAGTTTCTGGAGCTGTACACAACACTATAGAAAAGAATCTCTTAAGTGCTAAGCATGCCTGTTCCACCTTATTTCACAGATTGAACTGCTGCAATGTTGGCAAACCTTTGGACCACACGTTCGCGTGCAGCACGTCTGGAATGTTTTGTCACTCTGGGGGTGTCTAGCATGAGACACCTGTCAGCATTCTGTATAAAACACATCCTATTCACCCATCATATAAGCTCTTTGTATGTGGAGATAACACATTAAACAACAGGTTAATTAATTGACCACATGGATCATAGAATCACAGAATGGCCAGGGTTGGAAGGGACCTCAAGGATCATGAATTTCCAACCCCCCTGCCACATGCAGGGCCACCAACCTCCCCATTTAATACTAGACCAGGCTGCCCAGGGCCCCATCCAATCTGGCCTTGAACACCTCCAGGGCATCCACAACCTCTCTGGGCAGCCTGTTCCAGCACCCCACCACTCTCTCTGTAGAGAATTCCCCCCTGACATCCAACCTAAATCTTCCCTCCAACTTAAAACCATTTCCCATTGTCCTGCTTGTTATCTACCCTTTCAAACAGTTGGCTCCCCTCTGTTTATAGGCTCCCTTTAGATATTGGAAGGCTGCAATGAGGTCACCCTGCAGCCTTTCCTTCTCTAGGCTGAACTCAGCCTGTCTTCATAGGGGAGGTGCTCCAGCCCTAAGATCATCTTTAAGGCCAAATGGATACAGAAGTGTTATTCTTTCCATTAGTTAAAATTTTATCAGAAAAAAAATTCAAGGTAATGTATTCTAGCAGCTAAAATACTGAACCTGCACACATTCCTAGCCCAGTAGCAACCTGCAGCTCTCTACAACCATACACCTGCCAGTCTTACCACCTGCAAGGTTCTTCCCTGTTAAACAAACACAAAGGTTGGACCAGGCACCTCCAACCCACAGCCTGCATGCAGCCCAGAAAAACTTGCACTGCAGCCCTGCTCTGTACCATCATGGAGGTGGCTCTGCCCCTCCAGCAGCCACCACTCAGCAACAACCAAACATGTGGGCTGGAACCAGGGCACAGGGAGGATGCCATGCAGTGATAACTCGAGTTATGGCAAACAAGTTCATGCATTTCAATGCACTGGGTAAACACCAGCCTGTGAACAAAAAATGTGTAGCCATGCTTTCCATTTTGATAAAGAAATTTGAGAACAGGTTTCAAGATTGCCAAAAAAATCAATTTCAGTATATTTGTGACTCCATTTTCAGTCAACATAAATACATGATCTGTATACTTTCAAATGGAGCATACAGAGTTGCAACCAGACATTCAACTCAAAGAAACATCTGAGCATGTCTCTCTAACAGACTTATAAGTCCTCTCTTACCAGAGAGAAGTATCCCTCACTTCACAGTCACACCTTATTCATGTCATCACTCACCATTGGCATCACACATCACACACATCACACACCATTGGCAGCATGGACATTTGTGAACAACTGTCTTCAAAGATGAAGCACAGGAAGAGTAGAACTGCATGAAAAGAGTCTCTAACAAATACCTCCAGAGCTCACAGAGAACTGCAGCCACTGCCATTTACCAGCCTCAGGCATTAGCTTCACAAAACTCTGATCAAATATTCCACTATTTTTATGGTTTTGTTGACCCCCTTTTTATGTTTTGAGGAAAAACCCTAAAATTTAAAACATTTTGCTACTTACATACATTAACTATATTATAAATTTTTTTTGAATGCTCCAAAAGTAGTGCCTCCTATTTTACTATGTTGGCCCACAATGTCAGAGGTGGATGTTGGTAGTATGGAAGCAAAAGCTGAACCTTCCCACCAATATCCCATTCCATGTTGTTGCTGTGTGACAGCAGCAGATGGGCAGCCTAACAAAATGGCATCTGACATGGAACTGTTTATGAAGCAAAGGAGTCACTGAATTCCTCCATGTTAACATGAGTTCAGACTGCTGCCAAAATAAAAGGTGCATCAGCCAGCATCTCCTCCCACAAGATATGAAGTGCAAAGAGTCCTTTACAGCACTGATTGGTGCCTTGAGCCAAGAACAGGAGCTGCTCTGGGGGTCAGCACCTTTAGCACACCTGCAGTAAGTGCAGCACCACCCAGAGAACACAGTGCTAGCCACCCAAAGGAGCTGGCAGTACTGAAGACGCAGTCTTTTCCTGAGGCCGCATACCATGCTCTGGATGCCTAATTAACAACAGCACATTAAAAAAAAAAATGAGTCTTCCTCCATTCAGCCTGGTTTCACTAGCGCAAAGGCCTCACTGCTGTGGGATCATAAAATATCCGGCATTGGGAGGGATCCACAAGGACTACTGAATCTAAACCCTACCACAAACCACATAAGACCACCCAGAATCCAAACCCTATGTCTGAGTGCCTTGCCCAAATGCTCCCAGAACTCCAGCAGCTCAGGGCTGTGCCCACTGCCATGGGGAGTCTGCTCCATGCCCGCTGCCTTCTGTTGAAAAACCCTTTCCTAATCCTTCCCTGACAAAGAGCTCCACGTGGTTCCCTTAGGCCCTGTCAGTCACAGAGAGCTGAGCTCAGCACTGCCCACCTGTTCCCTGTGAGGAGCTGCAGCCACCATGAGGTCTCCCCTCAGCTCCCTCTGCTCTGGGTTGAACAAATCCAGGGACCTCAGCTGCTATTCATGCCACCTTTGTAAACCTCCTTTAGATGCTAATAGTTTTATGTCTTTTTTTTTTTTAAACTATGGCACCCAAAACCACACCCAGTGCTCAAAGTGACAATGGCTGCATGTATGTCTTGGTATCAGCACAGCTATTAATACATTCATCAGCATTTGCACAGGATTCACTAAGTAGTCGGTTACTTGAACATCATTATATGATCATCACTGAATAAAAAAGAAAACATATCAGCTTGTGAAAATGCAGAAGTAGCCCAGATTAGCCTGTCATAAGAAAGTATTACTTTCTTATGGGAATTCAGCCTGGCCATGCCATCTGCCCCAGCTCTGCTGTGCAAAGGCTCTTTCTGCTGGGTCAGACTGTGGCTTAGACATCCCACTTCCCCAGGAATGCTTATATGACAGTTTTGTGCTTAGAGGCACAGCCTAAAGTTGTGGCAGCACACCAGCCAGCCTTTCTAATGAGGTTGGCACTCAGGGCATGGGGAGAACAACTCCACACAACATAGGAGCCGTGGTACAGAAAGAAAAACAATCCTGTAAAACTTCAACTTCTTCACGCCCATCCCAGCTCTGCACCTCCCTGTGCCTCACACATCTTAAGGCGGCCTTCACAGCAACAAAACCCAGTTCTAGACTTACTCATAGAGCCACCTCTCACATCCCTCTGCAGAGCAAAGCAGGGGGAAGATGGGCTACTACATCAGCTGCTTGCCCTATTTCACACCAAACAACAGATCAGCCTCCCCAGCTAAACTGCAGTAATTAAAGAGGATTACATCCACCCTTCCCACCCTCACCCAGAACAACCCCACCAGACATTCAAGCAGAGCCAACATCTCTTCTCCCACTGCACAGCCCCTGTCCCAGCTTCCTGTAGAGCTGAGCACTACAGCCTTAGCTACACAGCTGTACTCACTGCCACTGATCACCCCAGTGCCTCTCCCACCTGACACTGGGATTTACAGCACCTGCAGACAATGCCACATGCAGCAACCCCAAGTGGATCCAACCCAAAAAACTTACAAACCACCTTTCAAGACTTATTTAAAAAAACAAAAAACATTTCTAGCTCTGACTTCAAGGCAATGATATGATTTAGGACAGGCAAAATACATGGTGTTAAAAGTCTCAGGAGACTGGCAGTGCTTCTTCAGACCCTGACTTTTGTGCTTGCCTTTTAAGAATTTAAAAAAACCTCTAGTATTTCCCCATAGGGAGGCTTCCTTTAAAAACTACACTGGCCAGGTATTTTACTTTTTTAAAGAGTTCGTCAAGGATTCTTTTAAATTTGCCTTCTAGCTTTCTTTTTTTAAAGATTCCCTTTGAAGCTACAGTATCTAAAACCAAGTATTTTACTTATTTGCTTGTTTTGAGTACTGAATTCCTGCACAATTACAGGGAATCCTGCAGCTGCAAGACTCCAGTAGATTTTCAGGAAAGCAGTAAATGCCACAAGACTGAGAGATAGCAACACCACAGATCTGTCACAGCAATATCACATCTTTCCCCGACTGTATAAAATCCAGGAAGTTACACAATGACTGCATTTTCACTCATTGCTTGTTCTAAAGGTAGCAAGGAAGTGGGGGTTTGGAAAGAGTCTGTGAGGAGAGCAAAGCCTGGGACAGTCTCTCCTCTGGATTAGTATAGGAACAAGGTGAAACCTAGAGGCTCACAAGCTGCAGTGCTTTACGAGGGACAGCTGTGCTTGTGCCACCACTAGCTGCAGGCTTGCTGGTTGTTAATTGCAAGGAGGCCAGCTCTGCTTTTGCATCTGTTTTTAGGGGGGATTGGAGTATAGCCTGACTTATTGCCTTAGTCTAAGTTTCAGGACTATGGAATAAAAATCATTTGCTGTTAGTCAACCAAAGCTGTCTTTTCTTTCTCTTTATTGATTACTCCTGAATAATCAATCGACATTTGGCACAGTCTTATTTATAATAATTCAAGTCAGCAGCAACATAATTTAGAAACTGGCTACTAGGCATGTGTTGGTAATGAATCGAATCCATGGATAATTCAAATTCATAGACTAAAAAATTACATTTAAATAACGTTAAGGTTGCGACAACCTGACAAAGGACTGCAAATCCAATGTGAAAACTTTGCCTTTCTCTGTGGAGGAAAGGAAAGCCTGGAAAAAACATGTGAAGAGACCAGCATTTTCTGTTTCACCTGTGATCATACCACACCTTTCTGTTTCCACCTAGATGGCATCACATTTTTCATGGAGCTGAATAGCATCCCTCTTCCTTGCTCAGTCATCTATACTAGTACCCTTTTAGCCTATGTGTTACAGTTGGTGTTACAGCAGGAAACATTATCATGATGAAAATGAAAAAAAAAGAAACAAACAGGGAAGGAATACTCACCTGTATCTGAAGATTTAGGTTCACAGGAAGGACTCCACAGAGGAGGGATCTCCAGAAAGAGAACTTTCTCCAGTGGCAGTCAGCCCTTAAATGAGGTCTGAGGGAGGCACAGCCAGGCTCTACCCCTTCTGGTCACACAGCTGAATTGCCTTCACCTGTGCTCCCAGGACTGACTCAGTTCTTTCCTCAGGTGATCAATCAGTGGTTCAGGCTGTGACTCAACAGTTCTCATACACCATGGTAGGAAATAAATTCCTATTTTGACACAACAGATTGCTTAGCCTGGTATGAAGCCAAAGAAGTGGGGTGTGTGAAACCCCTACATCTTGTGGGTCACTGAGCTTGTGGTGTGCTTATCCAGTTGCATGGAAGCAGGAGAAACCAGAGGCCCTGACTGTGAGGCTCCCACTGATCATAGAGTGTCCTGGGTTGGAAAAACCACAGTGATCATCTGGTTTCAACTCCCGTGCTATGTGCATGGTAGCCAACCACCAGACCAGGCTGCCCAGAGTCACATCCAGCCTGGCCTTGAATGCCTTCAGGGATGGGGCATCCACAGCCTCCTTGGGCAACCTGTTCCAGTGCATCACCACCCTCTGTGTGAAAAACTTCCTTCTGATATCTAACCTAAACCTCTCCTGTCTCAGTTTAAAACCATTCCCCCCTTGTCCTATCACTGATACCCAGCTCCCATTGCGATACCCTAAATGGTCTAGCATGGAGGATTACCCTTAAACCTGTAACAGGAGATACCTGGAAATTGTATGTGGACTCACTCTGAGCAAACTACTGACTCCTTAAACAGCTTGTTTTCCCATAGGATTTAAAAGCCACTGAAAGCCATCTGGATGGATGGACATAATTACAGCTAGTCCCAGAAGGAGATGTATTCCCCAGAAGCTGATGCTATCTGTGACCACCAGCCCTTGGCAGTCTCCCACCACTGCCTGCTGAGATGGGTCTGTGCTTTAGAACTGCTGTAGTGCAGGACAAATTATTTCTGTTTACTCTAAAAGCATTTCAACAAATTATTATTTCTCCAAATGGAAACCACAGGGAGAGCTAGTGATTGGCTACAGTATTTTCTTTTTAGTGGGATTAAATAGCTAATATCTCATTAAAACCATTGTGCAGCCAGACAAAAGTGCCAGAGCAGCCTGGCTGGGCTCAGCTCAAAGCAGCAGCATTCATGGGTCACCACTCTTGCTCTGAAGACGTGGATGAGATCTTATTTTGGTAGCTGGCCTCTCTGAAGTTGTGAAAGATGAGGTTTACTTCAGCTAGAAGTGTGAAAGTATTAGTGCTTCCCCAGTATTTTTAATATCTGGTATTTTAAAATTTGTCTTTTTAACCATTGGGAAGTAATGTAGATCACAAGAAAGCCGAGATATATAAAAGAATCACCCCTCCCACCACTGTAAATGCTTTTGAATACTTTCACACTGATGTAGGGCTTTTGAGGTGCTAAGCCAGCAGGAGCTCCTAAGAGCCACATTCAGGCAGTGCCCAGCTCATAGATGTACCTTCTGTTTAAAAAAATTGTGTTTCTCTCACAAAAGTTCTGCACACAGCCCACAGGAGTGTCAGAGCCAGAGACTTAGAGCTAAATGGGAATCCTCTGCCCTTCTCTTGCAAACGAAATCAACGTTTGGGTGTCAAACCCACAGCAAGTTATCTCTCAAACTACCTTATTAATACTGAACCATACAGATGAACAGAGTAATGAGTTATTAGAATTTTAGGGATTCAGCAGGAGGTTGATACAAGGCAGCCCTTCATGGTAACCTACATTATATATATTGCTATCCAAAAAAACAAAAAACAAAAACAAAAAACAAACAAACAAAAGAAAAAAACACAGACAAAGCTATGTGTGCTGGATTGCAAACACTATGGTATTTGCAGAGGAATTTCAATTATGGGAAAATGCACTGTCAAGCCCTCATTCAAACCCTTAATTACTAGTGCTTAACCACCACATACTGTTGAAGGAAACTATAATTCACTTTGAAAAAGACCTGGTTTATACCTATAATTAAACTAATCATAATTAATTCCAACAGCTACTGCTATAACTATTGAAGTATTAAATAAATGCAGTGTCGGGGTTTGCCTATAGCAATGCTGTGGTAGAAAAACAAGTGTGCTACTCTGAGAACTGGGGCCAGAGTTCCTCTGCTGCCATGGTGGCTCGTTCAGTTGCTGTCGTCCATTACCTCTGACACTGTATACGAGCTGACATAATCCAGGATTCCTTGCAGTTCTGCATCCAGGTCATGTATTTAGCAAAAGACAAGAAAGTTTTCTTCTTCATTTGACTCTTGTTTTTGAATGTAGCCTTCTCTCCAGAGTAAGCTATGTCAAGACTTTCACTAGGTAACACTTCTAAGATCTAGATCTGTTCCATTTGTCTTTTGCTAACTCAAAACATTGCCAAGGGATCACCTTTTCTAGCCTGTTGCTTGAAGTACTTTGCTTTCCCTTGGCACCTTTCAGCTGGACCCCAGTCCCATACAGCAGAGCCTTTTCTCTTGCCTATGAGGCCCTTTGTCCTCTACTGCAGCACTGCTTTCCCAACAGTGGAAAATATTAATGTTTCCTCCACCTACTGCTGCCTGAATTCCTCTGCTGCAGTTTCCTGCGTATTCTTCCTATCCCCTCTGCAGTCTCTGAGGAACACTGGGAAAGGCTAAGCACGAGGAAAACTCAGCCAGAAAGCTCTCAGGGAGCAGCAATCAGAGCTGGGGGACTGTAATCAAGAAAAAGAGGCCAGAGAGAAATTGTGGTTTCTTCTCTTTCTTTAAACAAAGTGACAGACAGACTGAAGGGGAGGGAAATATTCCCCTACAAATTCTGGGTTGTAGTGGCAGTGTGGTGCACTAACAGATTATAGCATTTTATTGCAGAGTACTGTTAAACGGCAGGAGGCTTTTCAAGCATCAATGTCAAATATTGTGTAATCTGCAAGTAATAAACTAATAAAAGAATACAGGGCACATCATATTTCTTGACTTGCACAGTTTGCTTATTGGCTTTTATATATTTCTGCTTTTTAATTTCACCACCAGAACACATCAAGCTGCTTTTATTCCTTCCTTTCACAGGGCTGCCTGGGTTTTGTTTTGTGTTTGAAAGGCAGCTTCTTTCAAGTGTAGGGGTTCATATTCCCTTGCAGCCTTCAGACAAATCCAAGTCTATGGGGCTTTCAGTATACCATTGGCCAACAGAGCTGCCTGCATTGTTTCTTCTTTCTTGCAGCTCTGAGCTTTGCTCTGCTGGCTTTGTCTGCAGTGATGCCAAAATCTTCCTTTTTCTCTCAAGACTTCCAGGTGCCCTTTTTGTTCTATGAATGGGCTCCCTATGAAAATACATGGGTCTGAATTTTTTAACAAGTTCAAAGAAAGAGTATTCGGTGCTTTAAGTCTATCTTGCAGGACAGGCTTCCTGTTTGAAGATGTGATTATTCATTAGCTTCAAATTAAGAATGAGATACTTCACTTGATCAAGACAAACTGTCTGTACTGGGCTCTCCTGAGAAGCAGCTACAAGCCAAAGTTCTTTCAGAGCTCTTCCTTGTTTCACTGGTGTAAGAGTTATCACTATTGACAGGACAACGACTAGTTATCCTGAATGTCCTGCTCTTCAGTCATTTACTTTGCCTATGCCTTAAACCATAAATTTCAACAGTCTTTGCTGAAAAGACTGGGGGAGCAATGGTGTTTTCCTCCAGTCTAGAACATTTTTGTTCCTTCTGCTGAGATAATCTGAAACCAAAAACTTGAACACACTGTCTTCAAAATAAGATGGCTTTGATCTTCGTTCAACTTGGGAATATGATTCTAAAAATATACATCACCCCCAGGACTGTTACCCTCCAGAGAGCCCTGCTACCACACATACTGTGCTAATCCAGCTCAGAAATCCAGAGAATCAGCAAAACCAAGAGTGTTTCTTTTTTGAAAACAATCCTCTTGGAATGCTATCCTGAATGTTTTATGTTGTTGCTTCTTTTTCTCTTGCATTTATTACTACCACATCTCAAACAGACCCTGCAAGCAAAGCCTCTTAAAGTTGATTATGAAAAATTCTCTTTGTAAACATGTTTGGTTGTTTCTATTGGCCCCTCCAAGACTTTTTCTTCTGGGGAAACAGAAGCCTAACACGACTCAAGACACCCTGCAGGTATTTGTACAAACCAATGAGTGAACTGTGTGAGAAAAGAAAACAGATCTTTCACCACTTATCTGCTTTTTTTTTTCCCTCAAAGGCTTTGAAAGAGAGAGATTCAGTAGGAGGTAATACATCAAGATGAACAGCATCAGTTAGCAAGGTGGGAGGTCCGTGACTTCCCAGAGACCTACACACACAGGTGAGAGGTTTTAGCCTATCTGATGTGTCTGCTGCTGGCAGAGAGAGAAAATTTCTTGATAATCTTCACCAACAGTTCTGTAAGCCAAAGCTGATCTTACACTTTAAAACACCCTTTGGAAGGAAACAACGCAAACACATGGGCTCTGGCTGGCATCTAGTAGAATGATGCCAGCCTCTCCTAAAAGTGAGCATTTATTATCATGATCAATCAGGTCTGCTGTCATCTGCTGCTAGGAGGGATGAAGAGAAGCATAGGATGATGATTTGTATTGTTGACTGCTGAGGTCCAGTGCCACTTCACCTGTGGGTTCCAGTGTGTTTGACACACTGTGTGATCTGCTCTGAGCCTTGGGCTATGTTCTGCACGGACAAACCAGGACATTTTTTCAGCTGGTTGTACCCACAGACATTTGCATCTCTGGTGGAGATAGTTCCTCTGATTTCAGCACAGCTGTTCCCTGTGGTCGCAACCTTGGCCTGTCAGTACAGGCAAGGATCTCACAAGAAATCCCATGATACAGATACCAAATCTAAAAGCTAGTGGCTGACCTCTTCTGCAATGTCAGTTTGATCTTAAAAGTACAATTAACCTTCACCTGGAGTTTTTGTTCCGTTAACTTAGAGAATATTCACACATACCCTTAAGAGCTGTAATGAGCTGATGGCAGTGATTAATTATCCACAGAAGTTCTGTAATAGATGAATGCATATGATATCTCATTTATCAAGGAAATAACCACTTCTTTAAAGTCCATGATCAATCAAGTGAAAAGATGCAGAATTTGTTGACAATGCCAGATGCACTTAAGATGAGAAGGCCTTTAGCTGGTAAGGAGACTGCTGTTTTAAAGAAACGATTTAGCGAAAACACAAAACTTCCAGCTCCATTCTGCGCCCCTTCTTGCTCTGAGCATGTTCAGAAAGCAGCCTCATTATAACCAACACATTGAACACTGAATATGAAAGGCAGGAGTTTTTCCCACAAATTGAAGAATCACTTGCTTATTTACTAATTATTTTCCTCCCATTTATGCAGAGACTCCAGTGGCCAGCCAAAGCTGCAAGTAGTTTTGACAGTTTCTCTAATTTAGCTATTTATATGAGATATCACAGTGGGACACCGAAGAAACCATGACTCTGATTAGGTAGTAGAGTACCAAGAATGTACAAAGTATCTCTGACTTCACGCTCTCAAAGACATCTACATAACACCTGGCCTGCTGGCACCTAATGAGATGCACCGGAGGAGGAGGAAAAGGTGTTTTGCACTGGAGCTAGCAGAGCTGATTGATTGAGCTTTAAACTGCATTTGAAGGGGAAAAGGGATAAAACTAAGCTCACCAGTGATAGGCTATGGGACAGCATACCAAACTTCAAGGGACTGTGTGCTAGTGAGACCCTTCTGTCTGCTCTACAAGATGCTGGGTACAACAAAGCACATTTTAAATGCTTCCATACCAATGCATTAAGAAGAACAAGCAAGAGGAGCTAGAATCCTGGCTCAGTCCCAGAGCCAAGTCTGGGTAACACTGGCTATAGGTACTACCTAGCGTATGAGAGACTGGAGAGCAGCCACATGGAAAGGGATCTGAGGGTTCTGGCTGAATCAGCACTGTGCTCTGGAGCCAAAAGAGCCAACTGTACCCCGGGGTGTATCACACCCAGCACACACACAGGGTGAGGGGAGGGGTGTCCCACTCCTTTCTGTGCTGCTGCAGCCTCACCTTGAGCAATGTATGTGATTTTGGACATTAGAATATAAAAAGGACGTAAAACTACCAGAGAGCTCCAAAGGAGGGCTACAATGAAGGATCTAGAGGGCAAGATGTACGAGGAGTGTCTGAGGTCCCTCAGTTTGTTCAGCCCAGAGAAGAGGAAACTGAGGGAAGACCTCATGGCAGCCTACAGCTCCTCATAGAGAGAAGAGGGACAGAGCTGAGATTGACTCTGACAATTACAGGACCCAAGAGAACAGCATGGAACTGTCAGGGGAGCGTCAGGTTGAATAATAGCAGAAGGTTCTTTTCCAGAGGTTGGTCAGGCATGGGAACAAAATTTGAGTCTTTCACTACATTCTTCCTTTGATGACTTGGCAAATAGGGTATTTTGTGCTTTGTTGTTTTTATTTAAAATATGTACGTTCAGTGGTACATTTCAAAGGTAAAATAGCTTTGAAGCATTTGTTCCAAAATGTCCTATTTATTTTGCTTTTCTAGATATAAACTGAGAGTGGAGCATGAGCTGATGGAGAGCAAAGGGCCTATCTTTTGCCAGCTGAGTGAGCCAAGGTTTCACCTGTGTGACTCTTAAACTTTACATTTTATTGTGCCTTATATTCCTCCAAGTAGGATGAAACACCCTGGTCTCAGCAGGCATTTCCTCTTCTCCCTTCTTTGTCGACTGATCAAATATAGGCATATTTTAAAACAGTAAAGCCCCTAGGAAAAAAAAAAAAAGAAAATGAAAGTCTGCAGATCCCAAGGAGAGGATTGGTGTGAGGGAGCAAACTGTTCAATTCCTGGCTAGTACAGTGCAAGGTGAAAACACCTAATGAAGGAAAATAACTGCTCAGTGATTCTATATAGAAAACATTATGCTCCAAGCACTGACGATCCTTACAGGCAGAATCTGTAAATAGCAGCAACTTGTATGGTAACCTCTGTGTCACCTCCCTTCATCTCTGACAGAGAGGTGAAATGCCCTGCTCAGAGCAGCACTGGGGAAGGTTTACCTCTTGCCTTTCTCTCTGACCTTGAAAAGGCTATCTACCCTCAGCCAAAAGAGCTCCAAGGTGGGGATTTTTAATTGTACTCAGAAGCACTCCATTTTCATATGAATTCAGATGTATTTGGATACCAGCATGGCTCATTGTCTGAGATACATTAATTAGCCCTGTTAAGAGTTAACCAGATTCCTCTCAGGTTTAAAATTGGCTATCTATCTGCTTAATAAGTTATGAGTTCATTATTTTTTTCTGAAAGTTCACTGTTACTGGGGGCTTTGCTACAAGCTCCTGTTAATGCACAAACTGCCTTCTTGGGGGGAAAAGTGGAGTCAATCATGCACTCAAGCCACCTCAATAATTCACCACCACCACCAGATCCCCATCATGTCCATCTGTCTTTCCTGTGCCATGCACTCACCCACACTTGCTCCATCCTCTGCGTTCAGGGTGGGCACTTGCTAGACTCTCCTCAAATCAGTGCTGTTTAATCTTTACACACAAAAAAACAACAGTGGAAAATACAGCTGTTTTCATGGTGTGTCAGTGAGGTGAACCGACCACTGGATCAGAAGGGCCTGCAATAAATGCTAGGATGAGTAGGGAATTGTATGGACAGGAGCTGGAGTGGGCTAAGGAAAAGAGGTGATCTTTCTGTAGGGCAAGTGATTATGAGACCAGTTCAGTCACCTAACAAAACATGCCCCTGAACTGTAAACACCTTAGAACAGTTTCTGACTCACTTGGCTTATGCCAAATATTACCCAAAGGCCTATTTGCAGTTAAGTTATTCGTAGTTGGTGCTTCCACCTACATGGTGAAACAAACAGGAATAGCTACTGCAGAGCCGAGGATGGGCCCAAAATGGGTGTAGGTGTTTTTAAACCTCATCAATCCAGGGCATTTTATGACAGTGTAATTAGCACTCAAGGCTGAGAGGAGTGGCAAAATACATTTATCCCCAACAAAGGCAGATAAAACCTGTAATTCTCACCTGAATTATGGTTTTCAAAACCTATCTAAGGAGACAGATGTTATGCCAGACCTTGCCATTATAGATTGCATTTTTTCTTGAAAATAACAAATAGCTAATTAGTTATGGGCACCTTCTGCAAAACAGATAATTTTGTTGCAGGGCAATGTTTTGATCATAAACAATTTCTTTCATCTGAGGTTTGCTCTTCTGCCTTCTGAGTGTTCTTCCCAATACATGGTAACTGCAAATCACACTTTGAAAGTATCAAAAACATTTGTTTTTTTCTTAGTAATGTAATATTAAGACATGCTCCATGAAAGCTTAGTTTTTACAGGAAAGAGACACTGTGCAGGTTTGCACCTGCATATGCTGGACAGCCGCAGAGGCCCCTGTGCAGTTTCTAGATGCACTCATCTTCCCTTGGAGTTTCTCCATCCCTCCTCTCTGGGTGTGACCACAGCATTAGGGCTCAAGTTTGGGTAGGGTTCAGGTGGAGCAATAGTGAGAGTAGAACTGACACATGAGTTAGTGCTCAGCCACTACTAAAGAGGGGCAGAACAAGCAATGGAGGGATGCAAGGTAAGGATGATAAGGGAATGAATAGGATGGAGTGTGACTGGAGCAGGATTTTAGCTGGAGGAACTAAAACCCTGAGAGAGATATGAGGAAAGGTGTTAAAATCCCATGTCACAGAATCACAGAATCACAGATGGGAACCTCAAGAATCATGAATCTCCAACCCCCCTGCCACATGCAAGGCCACCTTCCCATTTAATACTAGACCAGGCTGCCCAGGGCCCCATCCAATCTGGCCTTGAACACCTCTAGGGACAGGGCATCCACAACCTCTCTGGGCAGCCTGTTCCAGCACCTCACCACTCTCTCTGTAAAGAACTTCCCCCTGAGAGCCAACCTAAATCTTCCCTCCCTCAATTTAAAACCATTTTACCTTTGTCCTGCTGTTATCTACCCTTTCAAAGAGTTGACTCCCCTTGTGCTTGTAGGCTCCCTTTAGGTACTGAAAGGCTGCAATGAGGTCACCCCACAGCCTTCTTTTCTCCAGGCTGAACAAGCCCAGCTCCCTCAGCCTGTCTTCGTAGGAAAGGTGCTCCAGCCCCCTGGTGCCACGAATGAAGTCAGCACAACACTGCCATTTGCTGAGATCACTGCATGGAGACTAGGGAATATATGAAAACCTGCATAAACTGGTACAGAATCTGTTTAAAACAGAAAACAAAGCAGGTCCCAAAAGGGATCCTTCAAATTCACAGACAACTCTATGGGAATGACACAGCACGTGAGAACTGTCTAAGAATGTGATCTTGCCAATATGTGGAGATACCACCTTAAATGTGCCTGAGCTAGTAAAGGAACCCTATCCCCTTCCCCTGAAACCCACACATGCACAACTTCATGGCTAGCAGCAGTTAATGACAGATTTGTTAATTAACAGCATGAGGCAAAGCCAAGGTTGATGTTCTAATAAACAGGTCATTAACTTTGGTAATGACCAATTTGGGAAGATGATTGCTCTTACAAACTGTATTCCACGGCTTATAAAAAGCAACAGTGCAGCTCTGAAATACAGCTGGCAGCCAAGACTTTAACAGAGCAGTTGGTCTGAAACACTGTCCATTCCCTAGGAAGTTATCTTCCCCATTTTTCAGCAGACACAATGTGTAACCAGGAATCAGAATAGATGTATTTCAAGCTACAGCAATTAAAATTCATACAGATGTAAAAATGAAATAAAAATCAAACAGCTTTAAGACAAGTGGCTGTCTTCACCCAAGGTCATTCAGAAAAGGCACGTGGTTTTCATCAGCAGCTTTTCCTGACACCTGTCTGCTGCCATTAAAATCAGCCTTTTCTCTGTATTTTCTTTTTATAAAGCCTAAGGACATGCTTGCTTAAGAGACAGGCCACTCCAAGGAGAGAAGTCTTTATCAGTACCGTGTCATTGGCACAAATTTTCTCTCTTCCTACAGAGGGAAGCAGGGTGGTAATATGCATAAGCACTGGGATAAATAGTCAAACCACCTAAAACAGACATGAGAAAAGGGCTTTGAAACAATAACCCAATTTGCCATGACACAGGAGAATGGAAAGGCACATGTGGTTTCGGTGAACTGCAAAGGGAGCCCCAGAAGAGACCTATTAAGAATAACTTGTGATCAGTGAAATACAGAAATATGGGAACAGAAACAGACTGAGATCATGCTGTAAAAACTCCCTTGTTAGCAGGACCTGTGCCATTTTGTGATGCTAGTGGAATGAGAATCAGAAGCAAAAGGGAGTAATAGTAATATGTATCATGAGCCAGAGGATCCATTAGGAACACTCTGGAGCCTTGGAGGGGATAATTAAATATCCTAAAGAATGGTCACTTAATATCACAGCACTTAGACAGTTACTAGAGAGTTAGTAACCAGATACCCTATCCATGGTTTACTATCAATACGCGAGAAAAGAAGATAACTCTGAAGTTTCATACCTTAGAACTGAATGAGAGCCATAGCCTGGATTGGATCCTTGCAAAGAGAAGTTGCATGGACATGAATAGTATTAGGGGAGCAGAGTTCACAGAGGAGACCTACCCACAGGAAAACCAAAGCACTTGAAAATGGTTTTGGGAGTTAGTCCCGATAGAGGCTTAACGTATCTTGCAGATGTAGGGTCTGCATTTGTGGCACAGAGGTAAGAGGCATGCACAAGCAACACACTCAAGTTCTGCAACTGGTAGTGCTGTCTACAGGAATGCTGTTAAAACACCATGTTTTAAAAGCATAATGGAAAGCAAAGTTTTCAAAAAGTGATAAAAACAAGCAAAAGAGAAGTCTGACTCTGATACACTGAAATGGCATTTACTTGTGACGTGATATAGACTAAAAGTTAAACTACTATGCTGTTCCAGGGGAAATATAGATCTTGTATTTTTCTTTCTCATATCCCTTTCTTGCACATCAGCCCTGTTCTTTGCAATTTCTTCGAGATGAAAGCCATTTTGGAAGAAGTTATAGGGATAAAACTTAGGAATGGAACACCCCAATATCAGGTAGGGATCTCTTGGGCTCACCATGAACTGCTATGTAATCATCCACAACCCTGGGAGCTGTGCCAGAAATCCTCTGGCAATTGCATACTCACACAGTCATTTGAGCGCACAAGCGCTCTTCCCTGCTAAGTACTCTTACTGGCTCTTTCTACCTGAAAAAGCAATGGAAAGTCATGGGTAACTGCTGATTCCATCTCTTCACAGTGAGCTCAGTATCATGAAACACTGCATACTACTGTAGGTAGCTATATGGATTTGGACTCAGGGACCAAAAGCATCCAAGAAGCTTATTAAGTTTTCCTTGCTTCTATACCTGAAGAATCAGACCCAATGATGGTACATAATTGTAACTCAACAACTTGAAAATATTGACTTTCAGAAAAATCCAATTGATTTTGCATCAAAATGTTCTTACTAACATTTTCTTTCTTAAGATTTTTTAAATGGGCTGAAGAAACCCATAACTCTCTAGAGATCCAGAGATTACATATGAACACCTTTCTTATTCTGATGAAAACACTTTCACTTTTGTCAAATGTAACATCACTCTAGAAGCAAAAAATATTGACAAATCGGCATACGTAAAAAATGATGCCAGAGGCATTTTTTGTAAACAGACCGTTTCCTAAATTTGCAACACAAAAAAACATGAGAGCAGACGTAGACAAAGACTAAATGGACAGAGACTGACTATATCCATCCATCGATACAGCAATGAAAACTCATTTTGGCTGCAGATGGGAATTTACCAACATAAGACAAACGATCATATAAAGCAGAAGAGAATGTTACTGAAAATAAAAGTGAGAAATGACAAAGCACCTGCTGTCGCCTGATGTAGCAATCAGAGCCGACACATTCCAATTGTCCATCCTAAAAAATGGGCTTTATCACCAAAGAAGGTCTCAATTCATTATTTCTTCATTGATGTTATGTCAAATATGCAGGTCACATCATCAGCCTGGTATCTAAGCATGAAAAAATGCTAGGGAACACGGCTAAGGACACAGAATGAATAAAATTTACAGGGGTGATGGAATTATTTTTAGAAGTCACAACCAAGTAGAAATAAAATTCAGCAGGAAGAGAAACAAAGTGAGCAGACACTCCCTCATTTTACTGTTAAGTTCCCGACTATATATATTGGCATAATATTTCAAAGTGACTGGCATGTTTAGGTCTTTAATCTTTGCGGAGTGAACTTGAGGGACTTATAAGCAGGCTAAGCCTTTGTAAAGTGCCCTAAGTTGAGGTCGAGTTAGCTGAAGCTGGGCAAATTCAGAATAAAATAAGAGATGCAGCATTTAACACAGAGGTGGCTCTTCTTTGTAGCATACCTGCAGACACAGATAGTAGCTTCACCTTCTTTCAAGTGAATGGTGGTTTTTTTTGACATGTACACCTTTCCATTCTTTTGGCCTTTGATTTTGCTCCATGGGAATCCTTTCTTGTCACTGAGTGAGAGAGACATAAATGAAGAAACTTAGGTTTATTGAGACCTGGTAAGAACCAGAATCTACTTACTCTGTAAGTGACAATGCTCAATGAAACAAGATGCATAATCCAGTATCTCGTACACCCCAGAAAGCTCTGAGTAATAGCTTGTCTTTGTTCATATGGAAATTTATATCAATTTCACTGGAAAAAGATCTAAGCCAATGTCTGCCCTTGCTCTCATGATTCTCACAGTATTTGTTGTCTTTCTTAAAACACCAGCTCCTGGACTCAGGTGATCACACAAGAATCTCTAATGCAATCAGCCCTCTGGCCTATGCAGAAAAGCTTGAAAATCAGCGTACTCAAAGGGAACAAAAGTCAGCAGAAAAGAAACCATCTGATTTGGGGTTTGAGGGGAGTACTTTTTAACCCCCAGATATACCCTCTTCTTGTAATCACCATTTGTCCGAGTTGCAAGAAATACTGTGAGGCAGTTTTGCCTGGCAAAGAGAAGATGTGTGG
This sequence comes from Phasianus colchicus, assembly GCF_987193195.1. NCBI lineage: Eukaryota > Metazoa > Chordata > Aves > Galliformes > Phasianidae > Phasianus > Phasianus colchicus. Next base: position 32,915,543 of record NC_143439.1, read on the forward strand.
GGGGAGATAGTTTGCGTGCCCATCCAGCAGCAAGAGACCCTCACTATGGTTTCTGCAGAAAGGGGTTCATTCTGTAGAACAGGGACTCCTGCAGACAAACGAACCACCTGGTCCTGAGAAAGTGCTGGGGCAAGAGAGGGAGGATTTACAATCATTTATTTGGAGGGGAAATAAAACTGTTATTCAGTCGGAGCCGTTCTTACTAAATATAAGAGGGAAGGAGCCAACCCCATCAAACACAAGCAGCAAGTGCAGACAGTGAGCAAGAACAAGCTGCGAGGAGGTGCTTGTGCTTTGGAAACACGGTGCTAGGCCTGTGATTTGCAGCTCTGACAGATGTACAATACCGCATTTGGCTCTGAGATTGTATCTGTGGTCATTGGGAAGACCCAGTTTGATGGCATCTGAGAGAATTGGGATTTTTAAAAAGGGAATTAATCTTCAAAGGATTCAACGACCTTTGCTAACTTCCAAAACAGAAAAAAACTCATGTGGATTTTTATATTCAGTGTGCATTAGTTGCCCATTCTCTCTGAGGTGATTTTCTTTTTTTTAGTTTTATTTGCATAAAGCACAGCCTGCATGAAAAGACAAGCCAGCAGGCTTTGTGTATGCTCATGCAAGATTTTGCTGCAATATTTTGGAAGATTTAAGGATATTTTTCCCGCTATTTGCAATCTCCCATCATTTCCGTTACGGAAAAACAGTTTATTTCCAGACATAGCTGTACATAGCCCTCTCAGACCTGACCTGTTCTCTGGCTTTCCACTGCTGTTAAAGCCAAATCACATTTATATTTAACAGCTTAATTTTCCAAATTGGTTTTATCGGTGGCCTTGTTGCCCTGTGAAGACAGCAGGGGAGGGGAGATGAGACCTGAACTGCATGCCTGGTGGCATTGCTGACCTGCTGGCTGACATGGCAGCGCTTCCTGTACCTCTTCTCCTCTAAGTTTCTGCTGATTTAAGATGCTAAATTCCTCAGACGAGGATCCACCTTTTTCTGAAGGGCACACAGTGGAACTGCTTTGTGCCCAGCAAGATGGCCAGCGGTGGAGGAAGTTCAAGGCAGATGTGAGCAAGCAAGCAGGATCCCAACTGCACAAACTATCAGATTCTGCAATGTATGGGCATCCTGCCTCTGATGTGGCATGCGTCACTCCCTTGCAACACTTTTCATGTGAGGAACCTCAAATTAATTTCCACACCTTGTCTGTGTGCAATATTGAGCTTATTTTTCCTTATTACCTTGAGAAATGTCACTGATTGCTCTCTGCTTATAGCACTGCAGCTTAGCTTTTCCCCATCTTGGCCTAAGTCCAGATAGTATGAGGGTCAAGATCTCAAGAGCGTGAAACTGTTTTTGTTTGTTTGTTTGTTTTTTAAGTCAGAGAAGCATACAGAATCATCAGAAAATAAACAAATTCAAAATTGAAAGGGGAAATTAAAAAAAAAAAAAAATTCTGTGAACAAACAGACCAGAGTCTTTTGCTGTCATTATTGTGCAGAAATCTCACTTCTTTCTTGAAGAGGTCCAGGGCTGAAATAGGAATTCATTCTGAAATTTAATTCAAGCAGGAAAGTGAGAACAATGGGGAAAATGCTCCGTGGTGAAGTAGCAATGACAGCATGACATCACCTGCAGTCCTGTGTGTAAGTATAGAGAGAGAGACCTGTAGATGAACCAGTCAGTGGCACACAGAAACCACGTACAGCCACAACAGAGAAATATGCGTCTCTGCTTGAAAGAGATACATCCCATCACACCTATTCAGAGAAGCCTAATGAGGTCTCAATTTCCAGGTTATGCTCGGATGTCAGTCTTGCGTTGACAAGAGCACCGCCACAAAAGCGAAATGTTTTAATTCCATGTGTGCCAGGATTCTGTCAGTTTTCAGACATCTCTATTTCTCCTCTCACAAACCTCCTCAAAATTTGTCCCCTGGGAATACTGCTCAACTGCAAAATACCAACTAGGAACCGGAAAAGAAAAAACACACAGACCTTCAAAGGCAGCAGAGAATTATACTGCTGGAAAGAAGATCATGGCACTGGAAGGAGAAAAAAAAAACAACTGTGTATCTGCACAGAAGTAGTCACGGGTTTCATTCTGCCAATCTTTGCTCACCCTGATCATCAGCTAATTGCAGAAGTGCTGATGATCTCGGTGGTGCTACCCAGTGAGTGCTCGAAGATCAATAGCTGTCCTCAGTCTATGAAGCCAGCCGTGTCATTGCATGCTATAGGATCACTGCTGCCCTTCTGCTTTGCAGCTGTAGTTTCTGAGCTGTTAAAAGCCGTTTGGGAGCAGAAAGGGAGCAAAAGCTTCCAACTACAGGATGAGAAGAAAATGGGGTAGAAAACAAGGCCAGAGGCAAACTGTGGGGACCTTGCTTGCATAAAAGGAGCCAGACAGCATGAACCTACAGTATTATGCAGTACTGACAGCTGTGAGTCCTGAGCATCTGCAAAATTCAGGGCATAGCAATGGATAGAAGGGGGCAGCAGGGAGAGAGGCACAGGGGCTGCTGGAGGGCTTGGCAGAAGCCAGGATGGACAGAAGCAGCAGATGAAATGATGGGATGGCCGCAGTAAGACAAGCTGCAACAGCTTGCATAGATCACAGAAAGCACAGCAATGTTGTCTGAAGGAGGGATCTGGTATCTGGGACTGCTTTTACAATTTCCATGTTGGAAAAGATTGAGGAAAAACTACCAGGATTCGCTCTGCATCACTAAACAAACACACAAACAAACAAACATTTAAAAGAGCTCCCCAGTTGGAAATGTATCAGAAGCTATCCACCTAGGGAAACATAACACACAATGTTCCTTTTTGGTGAAATTGTCTCAGGGCAGTCACCTGCCTACTCCAGAAATAGAAACAAAGGGCAAAGAGAATTAAAGCAGAAACTGTTTTGTTTAAAAAGGAAAATGGACTTTCTGATACGATCTCTTTTCTCAAAGGTATTTAAAAGTTTTGTCTCCATCCCAGAGACATTCCAAAGCCATTTTGTTTGTCCTTCAGTCTGCCCCATCTGCAGCTTTAGTCCCATTTTTAATGTATGCTTTACATAATTAATATTTACATTTCAGTAGCAGCTAGCAGCTCCAGCAGACACTGAAGGCCCTACACGAAAAAGAACTGTTCCCCTCTAGTATCAGACAGGAAAGTCAAAGACCGAGGAGAGGGAAATACAAACAGGTTACAGAAATGGTTTACAAAGGGTGATTCATCAGTTCCAGGACAAACCTGCCAATAAAGCCCAGGTCCCTGGCTCAGGAGGGGAGCTTTTGGGGCTCCAAATCCAGCTGCCCAAGGTCAAAGCTTGAGGTTTCCTGAGCCTTTTTTGAGCCCAGCCTTATTTATTCAGTCTGGGAAGGTGGATGCGGTTCAGGTTTCAGCCATAGAGAGGTCTTAGGCAGGTCACTGAACTTACTCTCGTCCTCTCAGCTAGGAATTACAGAATGGATGATTACAGGAGTGTTGGAAGTCCAAAATCTACTGTTGGGTATCATGGATGAAAACATACAAGACAGAAGGACAGATACTGACAGAATTTCAATTAACTTCAGAGATCCACATTGCCAACAGCCACAGATGGGCTAAGGGAACCTTTCATAGCCAAGAAAGCAAAACCAGCTGCTTACAGGATGTAATGCATCTGATCTATTTTAGACACTTAGATTAAGGCGAGATCATACAGATATAACCAGAAGAAAAGTATTTTCTAGATGGATGTGGATACAGACCTGAATATGAAACTTCATTCCCAATATCATGTTTTATGGTGGCCTTTTTTTATGGATCTTTTAATGTGAATAACACATAGCTGTCCATGTGGCATCCTTACATTTCTGGTGGTCTCTGTCCTTGGTGAGGTCTTGTAAAAAAAACTGCTGTGCTTTCCACCTCTGTCCGCATTGACTGCTACCATGATAAAGCTACCAAAGGCATCCATGTACAGCATATGGATGGATGGATGTGGGAAGGCTGAAGGCCTGCACTTGTACACTTCTTGTCAGGTGAGAGATGGTTGAGGGCCAGGCCTGGATAATCAATAGATGAAGGGAGAGGCTGTATGCTTAATGGAAATGTTGAACCAAACATTACTTCTGTCAAGATAAGTAATTGGTTGGTTTAACGGCAACAAAAAATTTTAAGATGTTGTGAGTCGATACCTCACTAATTGTTAAATTAATTGCTGTCTGTCATCATCTTCCAAAGTACTTGCTTGAGTTTGTACGTTACGAAAGTTATCCAGCTGCCTTGCTGGTACATAGGCAAGTTTCATCCCATTTTTGTCCATTTTTAATTTCACAAATGAAGAAGCAACCCTCCCTTTGAATAAATGTACTCTTTCAGTTTCCAAGGGATGTTTGCATTCCACAGAGTTTGAATTTCACCTGATTACCTAAAAGGGATGAGAAATGAAGTAACTGAAGAAGAAAGAGCCACTGTACCTTTGTGAACAGTGTGGAGGACAAACAGGTCACAAGGAGTACAAGTTATAAGCAGGGCCACAGAGAAGGTAGAACTGCAGCCCAGAGGACCTTCTTCCCTGCAGCATCCCACCATATCATCAAATGGAAGCAGAGACCAGTGTTCAACTTCATTATGTCCTAGTCAAGGTCAGACTACTGTGAGGGTTTTGATTAATGCATAAAACACAATCAAATTAGCTGAGTCGGCAATCGGCTCTGATGTTCGTTAAAGAAGCTGCCATGCTCATTAGATTGAAGCAAGCCACCTAGAAGGTCAAAGCTAATTTCCAAAAGACTGCTAAGACTCAGGGTGGCAAAGCAAAGCCTGGCATACCAAGAGAGGATGAGAAAGCTGCCTCACTATCTGAGCACTTCTATGGACTTTGTCATCACAGTTTTCTGTCTGCTGCATTTATCCCACAGCAGACCTTACCAAAGGGTTCTGTCCTTGCCATGTGGACACCTCAGCATCTGGCAGTCAGTGATTTGTTCCCAGTATGCTCAGGTAGACTGAGACAAGATTAGTGCCAGCGCCTGTCCAAAGACCCAGGCTGAATGGACAACATGCAATTTGAGGAAATATAATTTGAGATGTTGCAGAAGCAAGAGAGACGCATGCTGCTGTTGTTCTTAACTGTAAAAGGAAGCAGGATACAAACAGAAGTCCTAAGGCTTTACCTTGACTACAAGTTATGCTATGGCACAGCTCTAATTATGGGCAAAGTAGGCTAAGAAAACTATTTTAAGGAGTAAACTCAGATCAAAGGGATATCATATTTCTCAAGATCTCCGTTAAGCTTCCAATAGCAAACAACTGACTCCAAACAATAAACTGCAAGGAACAAACAGGTATGGTCACGTTTTTATGAGCATAAAGGCCAGAAAATTACTGAACTAATGCTGATCTTTGTAAAATAATAAGGCCACAAAGCCATAGAACAAAGATCTCAGCAGTAATGTTTAACTCTCACTGGGAGCACTTACCCTTGCTGAACTGAATATTAAGACACACTAAGATAATACGGACCAAGAGACTTTGTCAATCTCGTTCTCCACACAGAACAGTGATACCTAGGTCTGAAAGTTCTGAAGAATGTGATTTTTTTTTTTTTTTTAGCAAACACCTGACATATTTAGAATCAGATATATCCATGTCTGAATACTTTGTTCAAAAGTGCCAAGCACTCCAAAATTTTTTTAGCATGCTTCCTGGAGTCTTGACATCAGACCAGAAAAGAAATTGGAAAATTGGACCTATATCCCATCTATAAAGGGAATAATCCATGCACTGAAGAAAAGTGTGTAGGAATTCCGTACAGTAACCAAATTTATCTGATATATCTGGTGGCAATTTATTCTAAGAAAACAAAGATAGTTCTGACTGTATCTAGTCAAATGGTACTGTTTGAAAAGATACACAAAGTCAGTTCAAAAGGAAATTTTGAAATTTGGTTATGATAGTATTTAGATGAGGCAAAACCTGCTTTTTACTTACTGACATATCCTGTACTGAGATCATACTGTTCTCGTTGTATATGTTTTAACAACAAGCCAAAAAATGAAGAATCTTAAACAGAAGAGGCATCCCTTTTTTTTACGTCTGCAGTGGATGAAGTTATTTAATACGACAGCTCCTGCACCTCAGACACATTTCTCCTGCATCTCCATATGAATCTTGCTGGGTGAGGGGGACAATAAGCTTCTGTTTTGCTATTAAAATGCTAACAAGCCAGAAGTCTTTTTTTGATTCATTCATTCCTCCTGTGATTGCTTTGCTTAAATTGGAAACATAGCCATGTCACCGGCTGAGCCATTCACAAAAAGATAACTTCATGGCTTTAGAAGACTGTCACTTAATGTTACAAATCCTTCTTCCCAAAGCAGCCTTGCATGTGAGTGTCAGCATGCATAGACATATTTCAGTTAAATATATATACATACATATATAAATCTCAGAAAACAGGCATTATCAGGAGGAAAGAGATTACAATTTTGTGGGAAAAAATCAGAGTTCTTCCTACCCTTTGTGTTCACCATAGCAACACTCACACACACAGACAGAGGCAGAAAAAGAGAAAAAAAGAAAAGCTCTTACCTCATTTTCAGCCAGGCCTTCTCCAACAACAAGAACAGAGCTTTTATCTTCCACGTAGGGATAAAATACTATTCTAACAGTTCATTTCATAAGCATGCATGGACTTTTCAAGCAAGTATACATTTTTTTATTCCCCTGCTTGGGAATTTAGCACAGCCTCTTAGGGAATGCCTGGGTACTTCCCAACACAAACATTTCTGTGGCTTGTAATGGCTGTCCAGCTAACATGAGAAATTTAACAGCTCCCAGCTTATTCACCATGATGCTCCATATGCATGCACACATGCATGCAGACACACATGCTACCAATTCACACTTCAGCTTTCCAGCACTAGTAAAAAAAAAAGAGGTACAGGATAAAAAGAATGGTGTTATCACCTTTTATTTAATTCTCACTTTTACTCACTGAGATGTGTGCTCCAGTAGCACTTAAAGAGCCCACACGGTAGCACTGGGACTGCGTTGTCCAAGGTGCTGCACAAATACTCATAGGATACATGCAAGTCAAAGATATATATCTCTAATACTTCCTGAAGAATCCACAGCCTGAGGGTGTGAGCAATGCCTACTGAGGTCGCATCAAAGAAATCCACTAGCAAGCCCAAATTAAGTAAACATATCCACAGTTTACAAACAGGTCACTGAAACACAGGAAGGTTAAAGGACCTGTTCATGGACACACGCAGAGTTGCTTGTAGAAAGGCTTGATCATAAATCTCTCAAGTTCCCTTGACGTCTTAACAGTGACCTATCTGCCCTCAGTCGGGAAGCTACGTTGCTCTGTCTGCTACTTTGCTCTGTGTTGCTTTTTCTCCTTTTTTCTAGAGAAAGCAGCTCCACTCCCTGAAATCTGCTGCTAGCATTATGGAAGAAAATAATTAATTGTTCACCCTGAAACAAGGCCTGATATCAGAGCTGCTTTTTTACTACAGCTACGCCTATGATAGTTTGAGTAGCTGCAGAAAAGCTCTAGCTGGGCTAAGATTGAGCCTGTAATGAAACTTCTTTCGTAGAAGGGATCTGATTTGGCAGTTTTCCAGCGTTACTTTTAGATGAGACTTCACCGAGTTTTGGGTTAACAACAAAACGTGCCAGCCATCAAGAAAAGTCATTAAGAAAAGGCACACCCTTATGGCCCTCTTGGCCAAAATAAAAAGTGCACAATTTGCTTTCCCCTGTGTGTCACCTTCCAGACTGTTGCCACTTTGAGCATGTTATGGGCCAAGGGATTCCAATGGTAGGAATGTAGAGAAGGCAACATGATGCCAGGCAGATCTCATCACTGAAAAATTTACCATAAGCTGCAACCTATGAGGCTGAGGTAAAGAGACAGCTCCCTACTTAGTGCTCTGCACGTCCTCGCAATAACAGCACTGGCAGCTTGTTGCTGCACGTTAGGTTACCAGGTTACTTTGTAACTTCATCTTCACCAGAGCCAGCACTCAAAGTAGGTCTGTAGCTTATTCTGCTTATTGGAGGCATTATTCAGCTGCTGATCTGTCCTTTATTTTGTCTCCACCCAATAGACATGCTAGCTTGCCAAGTCAGGTCACTCCTATAGCCTGGAGAATATTGCCCCTTCGGCTGTTGTCCTAGCACTCAGGAGGGCCTGTTCATTTGCAGAAGAATGATTGATAACAATAGAAACCCATTTTCCCTGGGTTTCAAGGTCAGGACGCAAGTCTAGCTGGCATGCAAATAGTCCAAGCTGAAAAAGGACCATTTCTATTTTGATGCACATGCTAAACATTACAAATAAATCATACGTTCAGATTTTACTCTTTCAAAATATAACACTGGCAGTAAGACTAAGAAATCCCATGACCTTAAATACTGTTATCTAACAGATTATTTAGCACTTCACTCTATGCTGCGGCAGCATTGTTACCATCAGAACCTGAACTACACCTGCAGAAGGATCTCAGGCACGTTCACCCAGACTACATTCCCATCTTGGGGTGCAGATTTACCTTCAGAGAGATCATCAGCTGAGGTCCTTCTCCATGTGATAGATGATTATTTTTCTTTTTTCCTCTCCTAAAAGAATGCTTAGGTTTTTTTTCTTCCCCAGCCCCAAATTTTTGATGCAAAACAATTAAATTGCCCTAGATTTATTCCTCTTGCACTTTTTGAAAAAGCATCTCAACAAAGTAGAAGACTGAAAGGCTTGGTAAATAATAGCACATTTTTGTCGCTGCCCCAGGAACGGTGCTGCTGTATTCAATACACTCACACACATCACTTGTTTGTTCATTGTCATTCATGCTTTGGCTTGTATAACACAGTGATTGAGTATTTCCTCTAAGTAAATGTGTAAGTATCTTCTTTACTGAGCCATACATGAATGCACAAGGTCTCCTTGAGGACGTAAATTCATTTTCCCATCATTCTAACAGGGTGGTTGATTTTGGTGTCATTAGCTGATCCACACTAGAACTTCCTTGAGCCATTCATTGAGGTAAATGTCTAGGCAGGTGAAACTAATGTTTCTCTTTCCCTGCCAGGATGAACCAGTTCATCTACTCAAGTCAGACATATTAAGAACAGTAGCCTACTTACTTTATAGACAAGAATTTTAAAAAGAGGTGGCCAAGGGGCACTCAGCAAAATCAGCATTGATTTTTTCAGCACTGCCTGGAATATAGCCAGGTCTCACAGGGCCAGAATAAGATGAATATAGTACTCAAGTCTTAAAATGGTGAAATGCAATAGCACGTACAGGCCTGTCAGCCAAAATCAGTTTGGGCAGGTGAGAGGAAATAGGTTAGTAAAGAATGAAAGGATGGGATAATTAACCTCACTTAACATGGGATTATGAGGGCAAATGACCCTGTCAAGTTAACGTAATACTAATTCTGGAAAAGTCCTACGGTTGCTACCACAAGGATTGCCTCCTACTTAAACTTTTGTTCTTGGGACCACAAGGCACTTTAATCACAAAAGTTTGGAAGCAACAGAGCACAGAGATCTAAAAGTAATTAATTTATGTACCTTGATTTTTTTGGAAAATCTTGGGGACTGAAGGATGCTGCTAATTGGGTCCCAGCACTTGCTCATTTGCAATTCTTGAAGAGAAAAGCAAAAATTCAATGAGAAACTTCCTCCTGCTTTTGTCTCCAGCTAGGATGGAGTGTCGTACTGTGCAACTAAACCTGTCAGCATGAAACATCCAGCTTGTTTCCCCTGCCAAAGAGGTTATGGCAAACTTCAAAACAACTGGAACATCTCCAGACTCCTGGTGTCCCAGCAGACATCCTTCCGATATTCAGTCCTGGCCATTCTTAATAATTTATCTTGGCTTTGATTAATACTAATTGACTGTCAAAAATGCAGCTGAGTGCCCAGTGCTCTCTCTGCTGTCCCTAATGGAAATGTGCTGTATGAAAATGGATTTGTTGCAACAAGCTCCAGCTTTGCTTCCACCTGAAGAACCAGACCCCTGCAGTGGTTCCAGCTCCACATGGTGGGGAGCAGGGCTGCGGCCAAGACTGCAGGACCAGCGTGTGGCAGCTACTGCTGTCCTTCAGGCACACCTGTAAGCCCAAGTCTCAGAGAGATGTGACTGCTGTGTGCCTATTTACCAGCCCTACATTGCTCAGCACCTCCCCAGTCAGTAACAGGCCTTTGCTGCCAATTCATTTTCCCCAGCAGCCTTCAATAAATGGTGACATAGGGTCCTTAAAATGCCCTGAGGGCTCAGCTTTTGGACAAATTAAACTAGGCTCATTTGCTGTTGTCGCATCTGTGAAAAATGCTACTTTTTTGCTGCAAACAGCTGGAACAAGTTCAATTGAATTTATATCAAGACTGGGTTTGTTACTGAGCCGGTGACTCATGTTCTTGTCTATTTCTGATTAAATATTATCCCTATAAATGGCATACACATTTTTTTCCTATTTAATTGTCATGGCTGAGGGATTTAATCTATGCACCAATTCAATAAAATGTTATCATCGACTAGCCACGCACAATGCAATCGGACTGCCATTGCATAGAGGGCTACAGGCTCAAATGTGCACTTTGGGGAAAGGCATTTGAGATGGGGGTCATGTCACTCAAAGAGAAATAAGCAGCTAAAAAATCAAATTGATACTGCATTCAGAGCCAGATGTCTGACAGGCAAACAAAAGGCAGGAGCAGCAAAAGAGTAATCCCAGTACACCATCATATTTAACTGATGAGTGCTGGATTGTTCAGTGAGTTTTCCACATATGTGCTTAGCAATATGAGGAAGACTAGGCTACTAGTGGCTTTATACCGTATCCCAAGACTCCTGAAGGCAACAAAACCTATTTGTGCATCTCCAGGATTTGCTCGTGTAAAAAAAAATGAAGATGCTGGATTTTATATCAGTTTAATTCTCACCACTGAGGCTAGGTATCCAAAAAAGCTCAGCTCCACCTAATGCAATTCTGACAGATTTGCATTTATGTCAAAATGCAACATGCTAAGAAGACTCGGCAGCCGTGTTTGTTATTGAAGCATGCTAGGTTTACACGAGCCACCAATGCAGCCTATTTGCAGGATGGGTATTTTTTTGGCTTATGCTCAGAGCCCTGAGGGAGTTTGGGCACAACAGGCTATCCACTGCCCTGCTGAATGGTCTGACAGTACCTCAGTATATCTGCAACATGGATTGCATACAACTAACCTACAATAGAAAAACCTCCTACCACTCATTTCTAGTATGTGAGGAAGTTGCTGGAAGAAGATAGTCCATTGTCTCTGCATGAAAACAAGTGACAGCCTATTGCTCCCCAAACTGTCTGGTGTTCAAATGAGATCAGATTGTTCAGGCTCTCATATGGTATGGCTGGGATTTTGCAACTGCAATGCATCAGGAGATAATCGTGAGTTAATAAAGAGAAATGGTAATGAACAATAAAGAATGCTTTATATAGTTTTATAATCATCATATGGCACCATTATTCCCAAATGCACCCATAAATCTGTCAAAGAAAGCAGCTCTACAGCAAAGACACTTTTATATGTATTTAAAAAACGGGATAAAAGTCATATCAATCCTTGGCAGACCTAATTTAGTATCACACAACATTTATCATAATCCCAATAGCATTAAACTAGATGCCCACTGCACCGTGAGCTCGCAGCAGTTTATTGTGGGCCAAAGAAAGTTGGCATGCTGCACAGCCAGGGACTTTGCCAGCAAAAGCAGTGTACTTGTGAAGGGAAATAGGGCAACCAAATTCTACCTCTTTGCCACAGACTCTACTAAAGAAAGTTAATGGTGGTCCAGACACTGCAGAGATTTCCAGAGCAGTCTGCACAAAGCCTTAAGAAAGGCATTTGAACTAATGCAGAGTACGTTTCGATGCAGCACTGGTGGTAAAACATAGGGATACCTCAAAGGGTTTCCACCTGGCAAAGTGCTTGTGGCACAATCCAGAATGACTGTTGATCACACACACTAAATTGGATCTGAAATGTTTTTCCCAGCCAAGCCTTTGTAACAGAATATGTTCAGTGCTCACAAAATAACAAAAATCTTGAGCTAAGAGCTTGTGTTTCCCAAATTAGGCAAGGGAGGTAGTTGAAAATGTCCTTATAAGATATTCCTTGAGGCAAATTGAACTAACCACAGGTTCACATCCACACACATAAAGGTCTGTTTTCAGCAAAAAACTTCAATTTCTAATCTTCAAAACAGAAAAAAAAGAGCATAATGTTTCATGGAAAACACATTCCCAACATGAAAGCAGAGAAGCAGGGCGCTTGAGCACCATTTCCATTGAGCCCCAAGATACTGAGGCTTTTGCCTGCCCTGGCATTTATACATATCGCACAGACAGCGACATTATCTGTCTAGGAAGTATTGCATCATGTTACCCACCTGCCATGCCATATACCGAAGGTGTGAGCAGCATAAGCAGCATGTGCAGGCCTAAGGCACTGCATCACATTTGCAAACATCACTGTGGTGCTTGTCTCTCTGACTCACACCTCTCCTGGCCATCAGTGCAATCACAACTATTCATCGACTCCCAGGTTCCCAACCCCTCAGAAACCTTCAATTTTGACTTTCCAGATAAATCTTTTTTTTTTTTTTTTTAAGAATTATTTGCAAACACTGCTATCTGCAGCTTAAACATCTGAGATGCTTCTCACTAAACATTTTCACTCCACAATTTGTGGCCTAAACCAGAAATCAGGGGTTATTTTAAGCATTTCTCCATGAGCCGTATGCATTCGGCAGCCTGAGCAATCTTCAGAAGAGTGACGGTAGGGGAGGACTGGAAGGAACCAAGCCCAGCTTTAAAAATGGAAACCAAAAAGCTGCGAATAGTGCTGCGGGCAATCCAAAGGGCATGCCTGAGCTGCTTCTAATCATATCAGCCCTGCTCCCCAGCAGGAGGTGAGGAAGGAAGCGTGACACAAACTGACAAACATACCTTTTATTTTGCATCAGCCTGACTACCATGCTGAGAGATGTGATTCCGGCTTTTCTTAGGAAAACTCCTTCTGGCCTATTGGGAGCATCATTTTAGCAATCCATCAGTGTGATCCCAATTAGGGAGAGCAGCTGAAGCCAGCAACAAGCCCCTGGTGAGGGTTGGATCCTGCACAACAGCCCAGAAATACACTTCTCAGTACCACTGCCATTCCAACTGGTAATGTGGCTCCCACACTTGCCCACTGCCTGTCCATGTGTGCTATTTGGTCAGTAGTGTGTCCTGTGTCACAGCCACAGGTGGGAAGGATGTGACGGTGGTGTCGCATGGAGAAAAGCAGCCTGTAGGAAAGGGGCACGGCCCTGCACACAGCAGGGTCTTCATATGGTAAGCAGTTATATGCCACAGCAGATACATAGAAATAATTTTCATTCAAACCAGACAAATTTGCATCAGCTCAGCAAAGGAGAGCACACACAAGCCAAATGGCCCAAATCCAGATAAAGCAAGGCCATGTGATGTGCAGAGATGGCCACAGCCACCGGCAGCCACAAAGGGCACTTTCCAGGAAGAGCCACCTTGCTACAACTTTTAATCACTGCACGCGTTAACGACCTCACCTCCACAAGACAAAAGGGCACTTTGTCAAGACGGAGTGTTAGCAGCTGCTTGATCATTTAATTACCCTTGTTTAATTATTACAGTTTGGATGGCAGAGCTATTGATTTTTCACAAAGGCTTACCAGACCTTTCACTGGGCTCTACCTCAAAGTGAACTAACAAGTGTTGGGGAATGAAGTGTGCGGTATAAATAATTTAAAGCAATGTATCATCCACAGACTGTATTAAAGAAAAGCGTTGGTAAAAGAGGAATATGAGTCATGGAAACATCAGTGGAAAGGATATGCTGTCAACCTTTAATTTTCCCAGAAGTAAACGTTACAGGTACTTTTTTATGGCCCTGAAAACAGACATCAGAATCTCAACTTTTCAGCTGTTTTGTTTTTTTTTTTTAAAGATTCTTAGGATTCTGGAACAAAATATCAAAATTCAAATAGAAGCACAACAATAACAGCAACAACTAAAAGTAGGTCCAAAGATAACCATTATTTTGAAAAACAAACAAAGGTTGTTTTGACAAATCTATCATTTTTCAGTCTGCTTCTGAGCATCTGAGGTCTGCAGTGAAAGAACATCATGAGGAAGGAGACTCAGTACCTTTCAAGTTCATCGCGTGATCAAGAAGCTGAAGTCCAAACAAACTGAGCAGAATAGACAGGAATGGGCAAGATTTTGAGAACATGGTAATAAAAATTCTGTAAAGCCCTTTTTTGTAATATTTTGTAAGGATTCTTACTACTTTTAAAAATAACTTCATCACCAAAGGACTCACAGAATTATGGCATGTCAACTTAAATTACAGCTTGTCAACAGAAGCAAAAGCCCTAAGACAAGAAAAGACATTGTAGCAATGTACAGCAGTGGGACGGAGCCAAGATGGTTTAATTTGGGAACGTAGGTGGCGTGCTGTACCCTTCCAGACAAAATCAATGGGCCTGAAGTTTAGTGATCTACCCAGAAAGAACATAAATGGCAATGTATATCAGCACTGTGGTTTCTGATGAATGCTGGTAACATCACTGCAGGACTTAGACACATTCAGTACAGCAGAGCTTTGCAGCCCTTGGAGGGCATACAAGGGAAACAGGAGCATACAATACCACAAGACAAGCCTTGAACTCTTTGTTCATGCAGTTGTATAAAAATACTGATACTCAGCAGAGCCAGTTTGCTTTTAAATTGCCAGTGCTTATTACGGCAAAGTAATACTTAAAATGTTAAATGAATAACACCTGAGAGTTAAGAAATAGGGGAAAATATTTTTTTCCAGGAAAAAAAAAAATGGGTTTGGTGATTTTCTATGCTTCCTCATCTTCACATTTTAAGGGAAATAATCTCAGATGGGTTTTTTTTTTGTTTTTTTTTTTTGTTTGTTTGTTTTTGTTTTTTTGCATAGTGTGAAAATTCACTGTCAATTGGAGCCTATTCCCTTCAGCAGAACTCTCAGTCTGTACATGAGCAACATCCCATCTCTTCCGACCTGCAAACCCCTGTTCTTTAAACCTGCAGCTGAGGAGCAAGAGGTGATATTCATGCAAGGTCAGAGTACCCTTTAAAAGATGTAGAGAAATTAACAGCTCCCTGGTTTGCCACATATTTTGGGGGAAAATTGCTTTGGCCTTGAACTGAGCTAACTCCCAAGTGACTTCAAATGGGAATCAGAGACCCCTAAATGTTGTGTAGATTAGTGTTTTCCCATCTCTATGAAACAGGCTCTCATCAGGATGACAAATACGAAGTGAAACAGGGAGCTGCAGGAATACCTCAGAACAGATTTGTCCCTCTTGTATCCATTGCCACATTGCCTGGTAGGCCAGGGCACTTCAAAAGTATCATAGAGAAAAGCAGGGAGCTGGAGTTTGGCACTGTCTTTTGCACTAGAACAAACTGCATCTGAGACAGTCAGTGCTGAGATGCCACAGAACGGCACTGCAAGGCAATCAGGTAGCAGGGGAAGAAAAAATATAGTGTCCCACGGGGGACAGTAGAGAACCTGCTCTCTAAAGAGGACCAGCATAAGAAGTAGGAAGTTGGAGAGCTCTTACAGAGATAAGCTTTGTGCAAATTCATAAATTTCAATATATGCAAGGGCTGCTCCAAAAGTAATGCCTCCTGTTCCGATGTGCTGGCTCACAATGCCAGGTGGATGTTGCTGGTATGGCATAGAAGTTGAACCTTCCCATGAGTATTCTGTTACATGTTCTTGCTGAATGACTGATGGCAACAGAGGGGCAATCTGACATGGAAATGTACATGGAGCAAAGGGGTGGCATTGACTTCCTCAATGTGGAAACAGAAACAGTGGCACCCACTGATTTTCACTGATGCCTGCTGAACATTGATGGAGACCAACCAGTGGATGTGAGCACAGTGAGGCAGTGGGTGGTGTATTTCAGCTGATGACAGCAATCTAAAAGAGAAGTCATGCTCCAGATGGCCATGCACAGCTGTCACCATGAAATAAAGAGCATCTTCATCAGCTCATCCACAACAACCAGCAGATTACAACCAGGAAACTGTACAGAGCTGAATAGTGACATTAGTGCGTTAGAAATTATGCTGGCAGTGTTGGAATATTGCAGTTTGTGCCAAGTGGGTCCCACGAATGCTCACGCAGGAACAGAAAGCACACCTTATATAAGTTTATCGGCACTTGTAGAACCAATACGAGGCCGAAAGAGACAGTTCCCCGGATTACATCATTATCAGTGACGAAATGTGGTGTGACAGCTAAGGGCTGGAGTCAGAATAGTAATCCATGGAGTGGTGACATGAATTCTCCACTGAAGAATATGTTCACAAAGCAGCCCTCAGTGGTTAAAGTGATGTTCTCTGCTTTTTGGGATAGGAAAGGAGTTAACTTTTTGGATTTCCTGGAACTTAGACAAATCATTAATTCTGACCACTACATTATGATGCTAAGCTGAAGGCTCAAACTTCCAGAGTCACAACAGAGAAAAGGCAACTTTTCTCTTGCAACATGATAATGCCAGGCCCCATACCAGTTTGAAGACTGTGAAGCACACTGACAATCTTAGCTGAACTGTTCTATCACACCCACTGTATAGTCTGCATTTGGCACCTTCTGATTTCTGTCTGAGCTGAAGAAAGATGGGCTGTGTGAGCAACATTTTCCTAGCAATTATGCCATCATAGCATCTGTGAAACAGTGGGCCATCTCCCCTGGTGCAGATTATTGTGAGTGCAGTATGCAGGCTGGCAAAAATGTGGAGCTAATGGTGGTAACTGTGTTGAAAAACTGTGTTGTGTAACTGAGAATTGGATATATCAAATAGTGTTATTGTGCTCTTTGTACCTGGAGGTATTACTTTTGAAGCAACCTATATATTTCTCTTACTGCAATTGATGTTGAAAATAAGGCATCCTGAGAATTTGTGATAATTGAACCAATACATGCATTTCTTGCAAATAATAACATCTCTTGCAATAATAAACATTGGGGGGAGGTTATTATTGAGATCCATCTTCTGAAAAAAAAAACTATCAACAGCATCATTACTTATCCTGTGCCTTGGGAAAATTAAAAAAAAATCTTTTTGAGATGTATGTGCTTTTTCTTACAAAAATTTTATATCTCCTCGCTTTTATATTTGCTGCAGTGCTTTGTATGGAATTATTCAGAATTAAATGGTTTGATCATGGTAAGGTGATAAAAACGGTATCACAGAGTTGTAAACAATGCTAAGAGACAAGGGAAAATGCAGTGGATTTCTTTCCTGATTATGGAAACTATTCAAATTTTTCAAAAGCACGTTATCATTTTTTCTTTTTAAGGGAATCATGAATTTCAAATACTCTGTATTTTAAAGTGAGATACATTTTTCCATAGGCTTTTGGGTAAAGAATAAGCGCAAAACGCTTGTAACATATTCAGTCACCTGCCAGCATCTTCCAGATCTCCTTGCTTCAGGCAGCAAGACGTGAACATGCAAAGCAACTTGGCTTCTAGTATGTTTATCCAAGTAACTAGGCATCTTCTCTCATTACATGTGGGAAACGATTGCATCCACACTAATTAGAATCAATTTATTATTATCATCAATTGCTATCATCATCACAAATTGGAAGCTTTCCTTCCTGCCACTCAGCCTTTTCTAAGGAAACATGCAACACATAGTACCTCACACAGTAAAACCTCAACCTCTCAATTCCTTTGGCACACCTTAGTGCTCATCTGCCCGTGGACATGTTACAGGCATTCTGTGCTAAAGCCTAGCAGTGCTTAAAGATTGTTATTTTACGTCCTCCAGATTTAAGCAATCCATATATAACCAGTATAAAAGACTTAGAGATACAAAAAGTTCTATGCATCTTGGAGAAATAAAAAACGTTCATGATGTGTAGGAAACGACAAAGTAAATTATAACCAGGAAGAACAGAAGTTGTTTGACTCAAAGATGTAGCTGTATTTGAAATGTGAAGGATGAAGTGAAAATAGCAGTCTAGGAGAACTTTAACAGATGCATGAGTACCCACAAATATGGAGGTCTGGATATATTTGTGCTTGTAACAATTTGCAATAGAAGTGAAAGAATGCAGTCCAGTGCATGAAACTGGAATTGATTTTGCAGGAATCAGATGTAAGCTACCAAAGTAAGGACTAGAAAACATAAACAGGCATCCATATATAAACAGGTATCCATTTAAGATTGCAAAGCATCCAACAAAGAGATAAAGAAGATTTGTTATACAAATAACAGATTTGCAAATCATGAGCAGAAGGATGAAATAATACAGATATATTTATGTCTATGATAAATATTATATAATATTCACTATTTTTTAATCTGTATATTTATATAAACAATGTAAAAACTCACGGTCATGGTCAGTTGTTTGCTCCATCTAACAGAGTTGTATGCAGCACAAATGAGAGCCAACATTCAATTTGGGGTGTTCTACACAGTGAATCCTAGAAGATGAATCCTAAAAAACTTCTTATTGCTTTTT
Organism: Phasianus colchicus; assembly: GCF_987193195.1. Classification (NCBI taxonomy): domain Eukaryota; kingdom Metazoa; phylum Chordata; class Aves; order Galliformes; family Phasianidae; genus Phasianus; species Phasianus colchicus. The sequence continues at coordinate 32,934,123 of NC_143439.1, forward strand.
TTTTTTTTTTTAAGACGAATGAAATCGTGGAGGTGAAAAAGATATCTGAGGAGTGCAAAATGCTGCTTGCATCCTTCCCCATCAGCTCACAAAAAAACCCCCAAATTTTCCTTTTACGAGACTTCAGACATGGTAGTCATGAAATAACTGAGAATCTTCCCAAATAAGTTCTCTCTTCTCCACACTGCCATGCTGAAAGCTTATCTACATCAAAAGTAAAGACTCCCAGAGAGAGACATAAGGACAGTCATTCAGATTTTTGAAAATTGATCTTTTGGCACCTCATAGTCTCTACTCAAATTCCATTCATCCCTCATTTTAGAACCTGGCCAGATAACGTGTCTCCCATTTGGCAGACTGGGGGACACAGCTGAAAAGCAAAGCATCAATGGTGCAGGTGGCCTTTGTAGGTAGAGACGGCTGTGTCTTGAATGCTAATTTCAATTTTACAGCCTGAACTGAATGCCAGAACAGACCTGTTTTCTTTTCTCCTTAGTAAGAGGGAAAACTACACATGCTATTGCTGGAAACAGGCCAAGCAGCGCCAAGTGTGCAGCAGGTAACTGGCAGCAAGGCAACTGGAGCTCTCACACAGGAGACAACTTTCATGCTCTTTCGGAGCGAGCAAGGATTATGCCAAGCCCTAATGTTCCGTACAAAGGAAATGAAATCACTCAACATATTTTACAGCTCAGGGAAAAACATTGCTTCATTTTTCCTCAAATGAGGTATTTAGCTCTGTTAGCAGAACGTTATTAGATTTATTATCATGGCAAGTCCAAGAGAGCTACCAGTTTAACTCTTAATACAGCCAAAGTGCAATTTGGAAGGAGGAAGAGAGAAAGCGTACAATTGTAGCGGGCAGAAATTTTGATAAAATGCCTGAACAATTCCGACTGCAATGAGCCAGTACAGCACATTAGAAGAACACAATTATCTCGATAGTTTGGAGGGAGATGCAAGGTTAGAAAATACCATTCCAGTTTAGAGACCTGCATATGTTATGCACAGCAAGGTTACTATCCAGAGAACAGAATAAGGCTACAGATCCCGCTTCTGACTTAAAAGCAAGCAAAACTGTTTAGGTCCCTAAGTGATTTGGAGATGTATGCTGTTTTCAAAGGTTGCTCAGGCTCTGAATTTAATATGAACTAAATTCCTAAGTGCACTGCATTCCCTTATCTGTGCTCTGTCTGGTTATGTTTAAATAAGGTCCAGAGTCCAAGATGTGTAACTCTTGCTGGGCAATAACTCACTCCACCATTTCCATGAATTTCACACTAATAATTTATGAAATATCATGTAACACCCAGAAGCATGGTCTGCTCACCGCCACAGCTTGTCTCCATGTCCATCTCAAGAGCTAGGGAAGAGGAAACAAAGGGTTTCCTTGCTGTTTCCGCAAGTTATTAAGCAGAGTACTGTAGCACATTTTTTGGAAACACCTTACAGCACCAGTGAGTGCTTTGACAGGTCCTCACATCGCCATAGTAACGCTGGGATTCTGTAAGGGACAAGGCTGGCTAAAAAAATCATTAAACAACAGACTATAGCTGAAAATTAGGAGGTGGAGGGGTTGATTTAATGCTCAAGGAACAAAAGGAAAAAAATACAGCACAAACAGGCCCAGGTGTACATGGCACACACCAGGCACCAGCTGTTAACATCAAAAGTGTTAACCAGAAGAGTCATATTTGATGGTGTGGCCCCCACCACGCCATGACCACAGCTGTGTAGCTGGAAAACAGGGAGCAAAGGAAACCAACAGCACTCAGCACTATCCAGGCAGGATGAAGAACCCAATCCCAGCTCCCCAGTGCCTCAGGAAGCCACTTTCTGCCTCCAGGACCAATAAACAGCATCAAATCTCCAGCTCTTTACAGCCCAGTGATATAAAATCACTGCACCTCTTGTGCTAGTGTGGTGTGTCAATGCACTTGGCACTGATTTTGCAATTATTTATTTGTGCTCACAGATGTACAAAGATATATATATACAGACGCCAAGTCAGAAATGCTCAATGTGTAGTATTTAATTTGAGAAACAAAAAGAACAACCCCACTTTTACGAATAGCTGTAAAATCGTATGGTTGCAGGACTCAGGTGCTTCCCATCTCTAGAGTTTTCTCCAAAAGGCTGAGAGAGCAGATGCTAGGCTGTTAAATGATTTGAAAACCAAACACACAAGCGTGGGGTGGGGGAAAACAGGACTAATCAAACCCTAAGAATGAGCTTGATGGTTTCCGCAGCCAGGGCATCTCTCTGAGTGACAGACAATTCATCTTTTTCCAGCTCCCATTGCCTAGAGATCAGTCTTTTGCTTGTTTTCTGCTAAACCTACATAAACCAAAGTATTTTCAAGCAGGAAACCAGATGCTATGGGGCCTGCCCTAGCCCATTACAGGGACATGGGGGTTAATTATGATTGATGCCATATCACTCTTCATAAAGCACCCACTTGCCACATCAGGTGTTTTTACTGTCATTTGTGGAATGATGCGGGGGAGATGCCAGCAGTCAAGGTCTGGGGTCAAGGAGAAAGGGACAGAAGCATGAAATAGCCAATTAAGCCTTCCCCCTTGCCAGGAGGAGGAAATAGAAACGTGCATTAAGCACAACCCATGTAGCAATTTTTTCCTTGTGAATTTTTCCTTGTGTTTTCACGCTGTCTTTTACCACCAGTGCATCACCTCTCATGACGATCCAAGCTGCTGGCTGCCAGGGTTAAGCTGTGGCATGAGATGGGCAAAGCTGAAAGGGCCATGGAGCCAGCAGAGGAGTGGGAAGCTGGCTACAACCACAGCAACAGGTGTAAAACCAGCACCATTTCAGACACGACTTTGTTACATCACTAACGTTGCTCCTTTTGGGACTACATGCTATTGAAGCATCTCACATTTCTAATGCATTTTTGACTGTGTAAGAGGAAAACACTAAGAAATTCATCTGTCTGTGAACTGGTGTGCAGGCACAGTTGGGCCCGTGGTGTTTTCCTCATTCTGTCCAGCCATGGATATAAAATAGTGCACACACACCATAAGAGTGGAGGAACAAAGGTCCTCCCTGGCTTGTTGAGATGGAAGAAATGCCTGAATCTGGTATTTGACCAGAAACAAGATGCACGCCTCTAATATGTATACTGTCACATGGCACATGTCATGTGTTCTACTTTTTGCATACTAATCTCCTCAAAAACGGCTTTCAAGTCCTTTACTTTCCTTGTTTTTTTTCCAAGACCAAGTTCAATAACTGCTCCAGTCTGTGGTGTTAGGCAAGTTGTTTCTTTGCTGCCCATTTGGCAAAGTCTCAGACACATCCAAGACACCAACATGACCTGTGCTGGAAACTGGTAGATATGAGAGCAAGAAATGCACTGGTGAGCCAGGGTGAAAAGACTGAGCACAGCTCCCTGCTTTAACTATTTATGGTTGTGGGGTATTTTTTAATCAAGTATGGCTTCACGTGTGCCAGCAGTAGCTGCCTTCTTACGTGAGTTACATATATGGATCAATAGTAAATGAACTATTATGCTTAGCTTTATCTGTTTTATGAGTTAGACTGACTTATTGTATTTTAATGAAAAATCAAGATAATAAAACTCATAAATGAATAAAAGCAATAGTGTCTGCAGAGCCCAGTATTGAACGAGCTGGCTAATTTTATGTGTAAGACTATTTATCCTCCATTTCTAGCGTCACTTTTTTTTTTTTTTTCCCCCTATTTAAACTAATTAGAGTCCTTTCAGGGAATGAGGTAAAAAGAAGGAGTCCTAAAATTGGCTTGCTCAGGCATTGTTGCTGGCTGTGGCTCTTAGCTCAGCACTGGGCCAGAAGAAGCTATGAGACAGACATCAGAAAATCAGTGAATAAAGAATAAAGCTCACATCTCAAAGTGCAGCTTGTCCACCAACTCATTCTCTAACTAACTTTTCAAGTCTTTTTCTCCTAACTTTGCAGCCATGGTGTTCCTCTGTGGTGAAATGATCAACACTGAAAGGAGGGATCATCTTCAGCAGATCATCTGGGTGTGTGTTGGGGGGAGGGGGAATAAACAACTTTCACATTAGTTGCAGAGAAGTGCACAAATGAATTACCCGCTGTTTTCAGCCAGTCATGAATAATTCAAATTCCCCCGTGTCAGTGGATCTAATTAGTAATCATCCAAACTATTCTTAAATTATCTAGTTTGGAGTTACTTGCATAGCAATGACATTCATTTCCGATAGGATTATTAATCCATTTGCCAGTGTGAGATTGCCAGGGCAGAGACAGTGGGAAGCCATACCATCAGTTAACGTTATTAATGTTTCTTTAACAATTAACCTACCCAGTGTTCAGGGACAAACAGCATATGTCACGCAGAGAGATATTTTTAAAGCTCTGTGGATACGTGCCATACATCCTGCTGATTCGGCCACCTTGAAATGCAAGGAGCTGTCATTAGCAAAGGCTTGACCCTGAATGTGCAAATTGCATAGGAACCAAGAGAAACTAGGAAATAATAGAGTTACCTACATGTCACAGCAATAGCTGAGGTGCGAATCCACACCAAAAAGCGACTTTGAGACTCCAAGGCCCACTGGGGTGCTCCTTACTGATTCCTGCTCAGGTAAAGGAGATTTGCATTTTTCCTCCACTGCCAATTTGAAGGCTCCCAAATGCAGCTCATGTCCAAAGCTCACTCGAGAGATCCCTTTCCACCTCATCTAGCCTGTGACTCTGCAGTTGGGTTTTTTTGGGAAAGAAAATGTCAGTTCAGCAAGCCTTAAAAGATGGAAGAGCTGACATGTGTCACGAAGCTGTATATTTTAATATAATCCAGTAAATAATGAGTGTTTCCAGAGCATTCCCTGTCCACCAGGTACTCACAGTAAAACATCTGCCTCGACACTGCTTTGTATGCCAGTCTGGGGTGAGACTTTTGTTTTGGGCAAATTATTCCTTATCTATTACTGTGGAAGTTTCATATCTGGTTTAGAAACGTCTAGCACTGATCCTTGTCAAAGACAGGACATGAAGCTTAGATCACGCAAACCATGTTTTCAAACTTGCTTATTTTTAAAAGGACTTTTAAAGTGAATTGATTCAGCATTCCCTTCAAACATATCCTATCAGAGAGTCAGTGCCAGCTTGCAAAAGGATAACAGCTTGATGTCCCATAGAGAAGCTCTTGCTCCCAGCCAAGTAGCATTCAGGTCCTGGGCAGCTCATTGCCACAGCCCAACCCCCTGCATAATAATCCAAAACTGTCGCTAATCCAATACTCACACAGTTAAATAGCAGGAGGGACGTGTTTTGGGAAGCTACCAACACTAATTCTATCACAAGGTGAAGCTCAGACAGCAAAGGGAATCACTCCAGAGTATCAGCCACCATAGTTGCAAATAACAGCAACCTGCTCCTATCCCTTCCAATTCACCCCATATAATTTTAAAAGGTGTTAACTCATTTTGAAGCAAATCTTGCTTTCTTAGTCACTCTGGAGGCTTCACTGGAAATGGATATTTGCAAGAACACTACATAAAATACCTTTAAAATCAGTAAAACCTAACGGTGGAAAGACAAAGGAGAATTGAGCCTTTCCCAGCTCAGGAAAATCAAGAGAGCTGTCATTAATTAGAATTGCGAATGCTTTCTCATTAGTGCAATATGTTGTGCTGGAACTGGCCATGTGGAAAAGTTCTGCACGATAGAATAGCATGGGAGAGAGCACAGCACAGTTTTTATCAGATAAAAAATAAATAAATAAATTGGTGCCACCAAAAGAAAGGAATAAAGTTGTAAACATATTTCCCAGACATCAACTAACAGCAGGAGTTTACAGTTTTTCTGCAGTGGCCAAGTATAATAAAATTGATCTGTTGACTATACAGATCCATAAAATAGTTTACACAGAGTTAGAGTTATTGCCAGTTGGATCAGAAACAAAACTCTTCCTCAAGAAAGCAGCCTTGTAAGCATTCTTTTTCCACTGCACATCACAGCAACTGCTGGATAAGCGAGGGCCAGGTTTCCAGAACTGAGGACTCCAGGATACTCTGCATTTAAAAATTGCTGAAGGACCAAATGTGCGATGATGGATGAGCTGAAAGGGACTGGAAAGCCCTTGGACATTCCCTCCACAGAAGTAGATGCACTCCTCTACTCACACCCATCAGTGAGTGGCACCTGGGCTCCAAGTCTCGCTGTTCCCAAATGAGCAAGGTCTCCTCCCCACAGTCATGTTATTTGGACAAACCCTACCAAGGCCAGGCTTTCAACATCATCACTCCATGTAATCTGGTCTTACAACTCCATCCTTGTGATGATAGCAGCGCTCCTATCTCCATTGCACACACATGAACAGATGACCTGCAGGCAGCTGGGGTAAAGCAAGAACAACCTGAGGCTCCAAAATCCCTGGCTAACACTCTAACCACTTGAGTAGCCTATAGGCTACTGCAAGCCTCTTTTCGCTAACATTAGTCATACAATTAATAAAGAAAAGCTATATATTAAGTATGCAAAACCTTAACTCATTATTTCACTACGCAACGTACGCAAAATCCTCCCCAATGCGCCAGCATTTAGTTGCAAATATGCCAAGGTTAATAGCTATAATGTAAAATCGTTATCTGCAGCAGAGTATTAATTAGGGCTCTCATGCACAATGCATTAACAATTTGCATGCAAAGAGGGTTGCAGCGTTTCTCCACAGGACGCCGGGAGGACGGTACAGTCGACAGAGCTGGAAGACTGTGGGAAAAACCTTGTGCTGAGCTGCCTGGAGTGGGGCTTTAAGGCAAGTGCCAGATGCTTCTCTCCTTCCCTGTGTGCTGTGAAATAAACAGTCTGTCTGGACCTCTCCACATCGCTGGGCAGGCAGGATTTGTCTATTTGTTGTCCTCTTGTCCTGCAAGAGCCCTGCACACAGCAGGGATGTACCTTAGTATTGGCTGCTTTCACCCAAATGCAGCAGGCACCATTTCAAACCTCCGACACTGAGCTGGTTTTGACTTGCACAGGCTTTGTGTTTTTGGAACAACACTTTTAATACAGAAAAGGAGATCTGATATGTTTGTTGCTACTATTACCAGTCAGCCCCCAAGACCATCAGATCAGTAATTTGGCAGAGACCACTTGCACAAGTCTCAGAGAAAGACAGAGCACATTTTTCCTGTCATTTTTGCAAATTTTATACTTTGGAGTGCTTCTCAATCTCCCACGCACAGCACTTGAACCTTCAGCCTCATAGGGTAGCTCTAGGACAAAGCTACAAAACTCTCATGGGGGACGTGAAAGCTGTTCAGCCATTGGTCAAGATCACAGCTCCTACTCACTTCTACTTTTTGTCTCCACAGACTGGAACAGAAGTGCCAGCTGGGTTTTTAGCTACTCAGTTGCAGTGATGCTGCTTCTTCAAGAACACATTTTTCCAGTCAGCTGCTTCCCACATCCAGAATGGGAGCTCTGTTTTTAAGAAGCGACAGCACCCAGGTAGATGTCTCAAACAGTGTGACTAGGTTTTTATAAAAGCTCAACAAGGTCACAAAACCACAAGGAAAGAGCTAGATGGAACACTGCAAGCCCAACACATCTACCTTTTCCTCCTAAGGCAAGATGATCTCTCTTCAAATGGATGATGTAGACCATCAGGTAGGAGAACACATGCATCTTCCTGACGCTATTAAACTCATGGTCTTTGTGTAGGACTGGCAAAGAACTCTGGGAAAGATGATCCTTCAGAAAAAAAACACAGCCTTCCTTGTTTTTAATCCTGGAGAAGAAATCAAGATCTCTTATCTCAGAAAGCTTTCAAATTTCAAACAAAGAAGGTTCTAGCAACTTGCTAGACATATGCTTTGCCATCTTAGAGCTAAAATACAACAGCTGGGACAGAAGGTCAGGATCTGGCTGTGGTGAATCTAAGGCTCTTATTAATGTGATCCATCACCAAGCCAATAGTTAATACATCAGTCTTCCTACAGAGACTGATATCTTGCTGCCAAACACCAGAAATAAATGATGGCTGTGTGACTTGCAAATTGTTGGATACGGTCAGTGAGGCAAAAATCAATGGATCCTCTAGAAAATTCCATCTCTAATCAGGTCTGGATTTGATACGAGGACAAAAACTTCTGGTGTTTTTAGGCCAAGCATGAGGGAGATAGCTCACATTTGAGCCTTGACAGCAGGTGCAGCAATACTGCCAGATGGTGCTGACAAAGTTGGGTGCCTCTAAGCTTTGTGCAAGACCAGGAGTAGCTCATGAGTTTTAAGAAGGAATTTGATATACATATATATAAGATTGTATTAGGTTTGTGCACAACTGGGGGAGTCAAGCCATGCCCCATTCCCCAAATACCTAACATTTTTATCAGAGTTCTGAGAAAAAAACCCAGATATCAGATGTATTCTACCCTTAGCAGGTGCTAATATTTATACAAGTGGTTATTCTACCTCTTAATCATCACCAGAGCTCTTTCTCCTTTCCAGCAGTGCCCCAATCGACAAAAAGTATGGGTGAGGCTTCAGCCAGGGCTCAGCTGGCTGTAGACTGAGATTCCAGCCCAGGAGGGCTGACAAGAAACCAGGAAAAATAAATCTCTGCTTGGAGATGCCTGCCTAGCACTCCTAGCAATGCTCCCCCATGAACCTCTTTTGACTTTTTAAGGATTTCTTTTATTTTTCTTTTAATAACGAGGATGTAGATATTCCATGTTTCAAATTATTCCCATTCACTTCTCTTGCACTCTGTTTCTCTTTTGTTTCCAGCACTTTTAGAGCAGGGCAAGCACTTGGTATGCTGAAGGTCAAAGGGTTCACATCCTTGAACCCCAGCAAAAGGAAAACGCATCCCTCCAACATTGCTCCTCCCTCTGAAAAACAAAGCCTTGTCTCTTTTCCCCTTTGGGCCATGACCTCCTACTGTCACCCCTCTGGTCTCATGCATTAGTTGGCGTTCCTCAACTTCAAGGTCTCCAAGGCATCTTTGATCCTTGCAGCCTCCTCTTGCCACGTACTTCCCTCACCATCCAAAAATGCGGCACAAGATGAAAGGAGTGGAGATGAAAGAGCAGCAGAGAGCTTGATCCCCAAGAAAAGGTGGGGCTCAGCAAAAGCATCAGAGTGCAGCCAACACTGCAGGCACAAACTGTAAACCTAGTTGGCTCCCACCAAGAACCCACAGGAAGAGGACACAGCAACAGAGCTCTGCTGGCCAGTGCTGTGACCCGTGGATTTGGGACGAATTGCAGGAGGTACAAAGAACCACAGCACCTTTGCAGCCAAAATGCCTGATCCTGAAAAGTGCAAATTGCCAGACTCTGCTGAAATCCATAAGCATCATTCAATTTCCATGAGCTAAAAGACTCCCGTTTGAGGCAAAATGAAGCCCAAGATACACTGACCCCACAAACACACCAAAGGTTTTCAGGCCAAACAAAGGTCTCTGATTTGTCTCAAGCACTGTGCCACTGCACTGCATGAGGAAAAGCCATCAGGAAAAGGCAGAGCTGTGGCCACAGTACCATGATGTGTCAGAGGCAGGTTAAGGACTGCAACCAATCACATGATTTCTACTGCCTGCAAAACAAAGTTCCTCCCAAAGTTCCCCAAACAGCAATGGAAATGTCTGAAAATTCAATCAGAGTTCACTGAAGTACATAATACTTAACACTTTTTAAGACAAAAGGTTTTAGCAATAGAAGTCTCAAATCTAAATAAAAGGCCTTCCTTTCACTAGTCACTGCCAGGAGCTCTGTCATTTTTTTTTAATTCACCCATCATGATAGATTGCTTGAATATGCTCATTTTTATACTCAGAATCTATTCTCTATACAAAATTCTGCTCTTATTTCTACTTGAAATAATGGAGTCACCTCATTTATCTCAGTAAGTTTAGAGCTACTGGCTAATCTTTTGAATAAGAGCTAGTGGAGCTAGCTGGAGTATTTTCTCTAAACCAGGATTTTTTGTAAGCAATTAAATATACACATTACAGACTTCTTTTTAATGGCCTGCAACACTACTACCATATTTGTTGTACCTTGGGCTTTTAGCTGCTCAAGATAAGCCCTTCATTTGAGTAAAGTTATCAACAACAACAAAAAATTCAAAATCTCACAAATTTCTAATGAACTCAAGCAACAACCAGAGACAACCTATTTAATTATATAAAATGCCACACTCTAAATTAAAACATCTCCCCTTCCCAGTCTGTGTTTAGAAGCCTTATTACATGTTACTTATGACTGCAGCATTTCATCAAGACAAAACTTGAGATTTTCCCAGCTTTACAATAAAAAGAAAAGAAGGGAACAGAAACCCCTGGAAGTCCTGAAGCAGAGAACACTGTGATTCAATATTGGGTCCCCAGTGGCTACTTGATTCTGTACCTATGGGATATACCGACTCCAGGACCCACTGCAAATGCATCCCAGATTTACAGACTTACTTTTCAAGGATTTTTTTTTTTGAGAACATTATCCTGTTTTTTGTTTTTTTCTTGTTTTTAATGTGTGGATTCCTACAATGAACGTAGGAAAAATTCTCCAGCACACCCATAGAGCACTCATAAAGCTAGAGAGGAGCTTTCCTGGAAGGAGCTGATCCATCAGAGCAGCCCTCTGAACTCTGTCTGAGCTTTGCAAAACTACCTGGGTCAATGATAATTATTATCAAAGTAAATTATATTCTCTGTCATATCATATCTCAATTAACCAAGCAGTCATAATCATCTCCTGTCTGGCTAAGTCCCTGAGTAGGCAGTTTGTTATCTGCTGCTGCGAGATGAGATAGATGCCCACACAGCTCTGAGAAATGTTCTATTTTCTATATATACCCAATCCACTTCAAAGGCAACAAATGGCCAACAGTGTGCTAGTCTACTGTTGCCTATAACCTTTCTCTCTTCATAACCTGATTATCACAGGAATTCTGCCTTCCTTCTGGCAGCAGCCCCATTTATACTTCTGTCCATAATTTTTGTAAGTGTGAGCATCATGCACCAACTTAGCGATGCAATCCCCCATGGGTGCCCGTCATGATTAATCAGCAGAGGCAAGAGAAGGCAGAGCTAAAGTCTCTGGTGCATAAAAAGCAACCCTAGCACAAGAGAGTGCCTCTCCACCTCAAGGCACCTAAACTTACCCCACCATGAGACTAGCTTATCTGAACACATCACATCTGCCTCAGGAGTCTTGCACCTCTTTCTACTCTGACTGTCACCTGGCTTTTGGAGATCAGAGCTTTTAAGATCGAAATGTTTATAACCAACCTGTAACACATGTCCCACAAACCAGTCAGCCAGTGTCATTCTTCCTCCGCTTGTAAACAGCCTCAATGAGAGCAAAAATAAAAGCTAACAAACGGTAAACTTTCATAAATACTTTTGATCTCACTGGCCTCATAAATCTTTCACACATTAGACAGTCAGCCTAACAGGACACAGAAATTTTGCCCTTAGTGCCATAAATCTTTCTCACGTTCTTTCTATGGCCATAATAATAGAAATTTATTGTTGCTTTCGTTTCCTCCCATATTCAGAGTAATTAATCTCGATGTCTTGCTATGTACGTTTAGAGACAGTACATTTTGTGTCTGCCTATTTGTATTTTTTTCAACAGCGAGTCCCATCTGAGTTAATATATTGTGTTATATTATATATAACCACTGACCATAACTCAGATAGAACACAACACATTTTCATTTTGTTGTCCCATTATTTTTTCAGTAAGTCGATACGATATGAGGTGAAGCGTGCCTGGCTCAGCACTTATTGATCTGTCTGTTTGCTCATTGCTTACATCAAAACACCACTTGTCAGCTCTGGCTCTGTTATGATTATCTTATCATGCAGGAAACGACAGCCTCAAAGACTAAATGCTAGTCACCATCCAAGGTCAGGTGATAGCAAAAGCCAGCCCAAAGGGTTTTCAGCAGGGCTGAGATCAGTAACTAGCACCTTAGTAGGGGTGCCTCTAAATTGGGAAGACTGATTCAACAATGACAGAAATCTACGGACCATAAATGATAGGCTGCCTTCGTTTTTTGGTAAAGAAGGGAGCTCAGAGTGCACCACAAGCTCATCCATCTTGCTACAAGCAATGTTGACCTTATGGAAAATTTCAGTGGAGCAGAGGTGTACATTGGTTTGGACTATTTTTCCTCAATAAATGCCCTGCACATTGGAAAGACATAACCTCCCTTGTTGTTGAAGACATTTGGCCAGTTGTCTGTCAATATGGGATATCAGTATCACTTTGGACCGAGACCAAATGTCCAACATTATGCCACCTCTGGCAAAGCGGCTGCATGATACAAGATAGTGCTTGGAGTCCATCCATCTTGCCCTTAACTCATATGATGCCCCTTCAGCAACAGAATTAACTGCACCCCCTCCTCTTCCCTCCATGTTTGTGAATGATCTGTTCTCCTTCTCTCTTCTGCTCTTAAGTTGTTAAAGAGCTTTGAAAAATACGTTTGGAAAGGCAGCTCTGCTCTTTCAGAGAATGCAGCAAGGCAGAGCCTGAATAAATGAATTTGATTAGTGAACCCCTGCTTAAAGGATCAATTACTTTGCCTTTGGAAACAGGAGTCCTGGAGAGACATATGCCAACAGCCAACGTGTTGATGTGTTTTGGAATTTGTCAGCATGGGGGAAGGTAGGGCTGTGAGTGACAGCAGGACCTTGTTGAGGTGTGGGTCATGCTGCCTCAAAAACGTGGGCAGAAAAGATCAAGATTTATAGCTGGATTACTGATCAAATGAAAAAATATAGCAGCTCAGCCCAAGAACAGCAAAGGGTCACTAACATCCTCCAGTGTTCCATTTTTTCTACTGCATAGAGGTCACAGTTTTAAGCAAGCAACTTTCCAATGCTTGTCTGTGTATATAGAGGTGAGCCTTTGGTGCAAGAACCTTGTCTCTCTAGGTTTTATAGTCTTTACAGAGAGAAGACCTCGCCTACAAGGTGTTTAGAGCAAGAAGCCGAAGTATCCCCTGCCTCAGAGGCACTCTTGGGTGCTGTGGCTAAGGCTGGCTGCCTTGTTCCCCAAATCCAGGCATTCCACAACATACCATATGAAAGCAGTGCATGCCATCCATGGTATACTTCTTATAGAAAAGGCTACAGACAAGGTAGTCCTGCTCCTTGTTTTGAACCTAAAAGTACCTAAATTTTCTTAAAGTTCTCCAGGAATCTCAGAGATGAGTATTGGACATGCTTTTTTGCTTGTTTGTTTGTTTGTATCAGGATGAAAAGTGCAAGGCTCTTAAGAAAAGCTGCCCCTTGGATTCACTACTTGCCAAGCAACACCTTTCAGGATAAAAGGATAGGTGATCACGCATTACTAATGCATTGTTGCAATTATACCAGGAACTTTAAGTACTTCCACTGAGTTTAGCTGTCTTTTCTAGTCTGTAAGGAAGTAGCTACATGACTGGCTTCAAAAGCAGTATCAGTTGTATCCCCTTAGTCAAAGGGCTGGCAAACAGCAGCAGAGAAGAGAATTTCTTAAACTGACTCCCTTGCCGAAGACAAATATCGTCACCTCTCATCACATTTTTTAAACATCTCAGGAGATATAAGTACATGTTAACCTCAAGGGAGCATTGCAAGTCTATTCTGGACCCTGTATTTTTGCCTTGCCATCCTCCCTCCTGCAATACACTACACTTACTGCAGAGGTTTCCCACTATAGCACCCACTTGTGTGTCAGAACTGTGAAAGAACTGTCATGGTTACATTACTTTTCTCTCTCTCCAGGACACAAGTCATGTAAGGTTTCTTATTGGGGAACCTAAATTTGATGCAACCTCTCATAAATTGCAGGGAAATACATACTGTACTTTTACTAAGCAGGAGTATCCCTTCCCCAAAAGCATCAGTCTTCATCCCTCAACATAAGTCTGAATCGTGATGAATGAAAATTTAGTATCTACATTTGAAACCTCTTCTTCCAGCCTCTGATTAGTTGTGTGTAGAGACTCATTTAAAGAAAAAGAAGAGCATCTCCTCTCCATTTGCCTGTCCTCCTCCACTGCCAGCACCCATAGAGGCAACAGTCATGGTCAGAAACCTTGGGGGCAGGCAAGATCTCTTTTTTCTTTGTCAGGAATCCTCTTTTCATGGAGACACATGCCTGTTTCTGTCTCTAGCAGCTGCTGAACTAGCAGAAGAGTGCCAAAAATGCAGTGCTGTGTTCTCCCTAGACTCCTGGCCCTAGGACAAGCCCAGAGCTGCCCACGTGCTTTCTCTTGCTGTCAAAATTCCAGTAGTTTTGTTCCTCCACTTGATGTTCCTGGCAAGATGGCATTGCTATTAACTGCAGCAAGCGTGGCTAGAGCAATCTCTTTATTCCTTTTTCCCTCTCATGCATAGGCTTTTGGAAGAAAAAAAGAATTATTCCCACCGTGATGCTCCTTTTCATTTCTAAGATTTACTGACATTTACTTTGGAATCGAGCAATCATTTTCACTCAGCGGTCGATTTAATGCTGGTGGGAGTTAAGTGCCAGACAGGAGCCTATGCCAATGCCTCGGCTACCATTCCATATTTAAAGGGCATGATATTGATGCTGGGAATGACTCCTCAGCACACATCTGCTCACCAAGGTTCAAGTGCTTGAAGAAAAGAAGATCAAGCATTTTGCCCAGCAGGAGGCAGGGAGCTAAAAGAACACACTCACATTCCTATACATGGTGCCTGGCTCTGTGCTGTCCCCACAAACCCAGACCCACAGCTTCAAGCAGAGACACACTGCACCTTGCAGTCTCCCATATTCCCCCAAACTCTTTTCACCCAGGCATATCTGGTAGTTAAACACACTGTGTTGCGTATTTGGAGACAGGGTGGTCTTTGACTGATACTGCTCAAAGACACAGCAAGGGAGAGAGCAAGCCACAGAGCAAGGGTAAACACTCACAAGTGCTGTGCAAGTTGCTGGAGGCCAAGCCATGAACAGGACAGACACAAGCTTGCAGCTCTCGCCATTCAACTCCCATTAAATAACTCTGTGCTCCAGGAATACAAAGCAGAGTGAAAGATGCAGGTGAGAAATGCATACTCTGGTAGTGCCCCAGTCAGGGCATTTCATTTAGCAAAGTCTTTCCATTTCTCTACTGTGTTTATACTCAATTGGAAAGTTATGCAACATATATATTTTTTTCCCTGCTGAGTATTAATGGTGAAAAATATTGATGTAATGAAGTGGAACTTCCTGTTATTTCAACCTTGTACATCATTATATCGCCACAGCTAGGAAGCAGAATGGGTTGTGAGTGCCCTATCTTAAAGACCCAACAGCTAGAGGCCACGGTAGGGAAAAATTAAAAAGACGTTTAGAGTAGCATAATTAGATTGTGTCGTCTTTGTAGGAGAGGCCAGGGAGGGCTTTTTTCCAAAGGTCAGGCAATTGAAAATTAAGAGCACTCCTGTTAGGGCAAGGTTGCTCAGCACAGAAAGGCAGTGGCCACCCACCCCACTGGAGTCTTATCAAGGCGATGGAAATGAGCAGAGAAGGTGAAAACTGCTCCAGAGCACCAGGACATCACCCATTATCAAACAATTCCTTGTCTAGCTCGAAGGCTTTGGAAGCATGAGGTGAAGTCAAGAGACAATGGCAAGATTCACCAGCACATGGGCAAAGTAAGATACCAAGCAGCACAACATAGCAGGGTAACAAGCTTCTGTGCACACTACCACACATCTTTTGTCAATTCTTCTCTATCAAAGAACTAGAGAGTTTTCTAGGGTAAGAGTAACGGTTGGAGCTGGACCTACCTGATGGCTTGGGGATACAGAGCATAAGTACCAAGGGGGCCTCCATTCATGTGACACCAGGCTGGGAGCTATGCAGCCCACAGTTTCCTTGATCTTCTTTCAGCAAAGGAAAGGGATTCAAAACAGTTTTAAACTAACTCATTTCTGGTTGTGCAGTGCCAACAGCCAAGAACTGAACAGTCCAGATAAATGGAGACCCAAATTACTTTTTGTAACATGCTTATAAAGAGGAACTGAAGAGCATTTCCATGCTCTGCACGGTTTGTATTACCGGTGGTTTGTGTTTGGTTTTTTATGTAATTCAATATGCTACAGCTAAATCTGATGAGGAAACAGCTCACTCAAGTCCCCAAAGGATCATTTTCACGTGTTTTCCTGATTTATAAGTATTTAAGTTCTCTTTCACACGCTGAATTTCTGACTGCAACCTTTCAAAATCCAAGTTCCAGCCCATATGCCAGGCACTTGGTTGCTGATCAGCAGGGACTCGTAGCCCCTCCCTCATGTGCTGTGAGGCCTGATCCTGCCCTTAGAGCATAACCCACCTGCGGTATACAGATCACTGTGTTTTACTGATGCACATTCTGTTTTCCTACCACGTCTCTCTTTCTTAACTTCTGCTTTTGAGTTTCACATTTTCCAGAGACTTTTTTCCTTTGAGAAATAGGAAGTCTCTGACTTCAGTCTTACCAGTGCTGGCCTTACAGGTAGTAGCAGCAATCCCCTGCTGCAGTTGGCAGAAAACACAGGCAGCATCCTTTATACCCACTTCTCTTCTGTTATCCAGAAAGACATTTTTCACCCACAAAACCCTGAGGAGCTGTCAGCAGTAAGCTGCTCCCACAGTCTGGTGTTTCCATCCCCTGGGACGATGCGAAGGAAAGGTGCTAATGATACGATATCCGTTTTGCAGCTGCAGTATGCTTCTAGGGGGAGGTAATCTAATTGGTACCTCATTATTGGAGCACTTTAACAGCAAAATCAGTGACAGGAACGTGGTGAGCACTGAAGCACTTGGTCACTCGGGGAGAGTTTATATGAGCTGTGGTAGCTGTGCTCATTGCTCTGAACTCTGAGACAATTACGTAAACTCAGAAAGAAAGAAATTACTGAATAAAGCTTAGATCCCAGAACAGCTTCATTTCCACCTTTTTTCCTCACCTTTTGGGGAGGGATGTACTCTTGAAAGCCACAGCTCAAGACCTGTAGTCCCAATGCCTTACACCTCAAAATCCTGGGAAGCTGGCATGGGCTGAGGAACTTCCACTACAAAGAACTTTGCAGGTGAATTTTGCAGCTGCACAGGTGTGCCAGCCATCAAGAGTCTGCTGACATCCTTTGGGGTTTTATCCCTTAGCTTTGTCTGTGTGATGAGGGCACCTCCAGCCTCCCTCCTGCCACCAAGGCAATCGGAAACCACAACAGAGCTGATAGAGTGCAGCTGAGTCTTCATTTGAATACTCACAAGGGGAAGAAAAAAAAGAAAAAGGTCTTTTATTCAGCTCATTCCTCCTATTATTCTTCTTTGCACATGCTGCGTTTGTTTTTGTCATTAGGTTTCCAGTGTCCCTAATAAGATATTAATGAGATGCTAATTCAACATGCAAATTACAGGAGATTGGCATGGAAAAGTTGCTATATTTAGACCGAGAGCTGGATTTTAATGGCTGTCTTCACCCATCTTGTGCCTTTTGTCAATTGCTTCCTTACTCTGGTGAGCAGCCTTGCATCCCTGAAGCATCTAGGTGACCTTGAAGGTGAGAAGAAATGATAAAAATTCTAGACCATGGTTTTAAAAAAAAAACAGGTTCCAATGACAGTGCCAAAAGGAAATAGTGACAGAGGGCCTTAACTGCCATTTAAAAACAACAACAACAACAACAAAAACTTTGAACCTCTGACTATCTAGAAGCAACAGCAAGGAGAGAGAATGGGCCCTGGTAAATCAAATGCTTGTAGCAACACTGCAGATTTCAACATTGACACCAGGATCACTGCAACTGTACTGGTGCTTTGGTTCTTTAACACAAATGACATTGGAAATATCACTCTAAGGAAGTAAGCCAGCAGTGCCCTCATCCTTATTGAAGGCTGCTAAATTCTCATTTTGGGACTCTCCATTCCTATCACTTTCACTCTTCTGCGATATAGAGCTCTCCCACCGCCAGTACGAAAGAGCATCTTCCTGCATCAGGCTCAAGCCTGATGACAAGCCATGCCAGAGCTCAAGACTTCTATTTTGTTACCTGGAAACTGAGAATAAGGATGCAGACTTCTATTTATAAATGTTACAGCATAGCTGACTACAAATAGAGATTTTTAACAAGAACAACTTTGAAGCTGTTCAAGAGTAAAAGAAGACCTAGGAAAAGAACATGTCCTTTCTTACAAGAAGCTGTTAGTGAGAGCCCTCCCCCAGAGGTTATCATGAGAGTGTTTGTTCAGGTTTGTTTCCTGCACTCATGATGAAGGTCAGACCTGACAGGGTCACTATGTTCCATTGCATTTTTTAAGGTCAACTTTCAGTGTGCCTTGAAGATGCATATTTCTGTTTCTGTCACACCGAGGACCAAGTCATGAAAACACCAACCTCAGGATGCTTTTGAGAAGAAATGCACTTTTTATTCTTACTGTTGGAAAGCACAAGCAGCAAGCTTGCTATCTTGCTTGCTGTCTCTATGCTATCATGTGCACACCAGATGCCCCTGACTTCATTACAGTGCCCAGCCAATCCCTGTCAACAGCCACTGCCCCAGTTACTCACAGCAACCCATTTTTGTGAATTGCAAGAGCTTAAAAGATTCTTTTTCAATCCGTAAGGAGATGCTCACCCACAGGGTCTGATTTACTAAGTTACCAGTACCCTAAATTGGACCTCAGGGTCATGGAAACTACTTGTAGCCCTTGGACTGCATGTTTGCTTGAGCAGGCATTGACTCAGTGTTTGCAAGCTGCCTCGTTTACCACGCTTCTGTCCCACAGACTCTGTATTTTTAGATACAAGTCTGAATTTCTGGCTGGACATTTACTTGCAGACAGATGTCCCTGTGTCTCTGATGCTTCAATCATTTGCATCAGCTGAAAAACTGGCTCCTATTTTATGGATTTTTTTTTCCTCCGAATCAGTCTCCAGACTAAAATGCTACTGAAATCTCAGCAGACTTCTCCCTCCCCCAAGTGGTTTCAGCTGCTTTTATTGCTCTGAGGCACCAGACAGTTTTGTTAATAACGGTAAATCCTTTTAGCCTCTGGTTAGCACAGGTTGTGCTGTGATTGACAAGGTAATAAAAGTGTTAATGAGAGAAACTGGCACAGTCAGAGATCAATAGTTGCCAATAAGAAAAACAATTCTGATACTTAATTTTGTAGAATTCCCCCAAAGCGGTTGAAAATACATCACAATCAGTCTATTTTATTGTTTAATAGATGTTCTCTCCCTGGTGCACTCAGATAGAGATCAAATTAACTAGAGATTGAGCAAAATGGCAAAGAAGGTATGATGATCCTCGTTCCTCCAGAATTTGCAGGACTTGTGGGACATGGAGCTTTGAGGCAAAGTCATTTCTGGAAAAAGTGTGTTTGGGGTGATCTTCAGAAATCACTCCTCCTTTGTGCACATTCTTGCAACATGAATACAGGGGGCAAGTAATACATGAGGCTGGCTGTAGTGTCAGCTGTAATGGCTACATTGTAGTCCTAAAACCAACCATGAGCAAAAATGGACTGTGCTGACCCAACTGCAAAGCTGCAGAGATGCTGAAGGAGCTTGAGCAAATGACATTTCAAAAACAACAGAAAAGACAGTTTTAAGATTAGTGATAATCTGAGTTTCTGAAAGATAATCAAGGTGGTAAAAGCAGATGAAGTGCACATAACTGATAGAAACAGATTAACATTAGCTGCTTGCTAAGAGACTCCCACACACATGGCACAAACCTGGGTGGCCCAAAACACCCTGTAATACCCAAAATCTCCACTCACAAATCTGAAGGCAGATGCATATAAAAGCCTAATCCCATTTCAAGGGCAACTGTTAAATGGAAAAGAATGTGCTGGCTATAGGAAGCACTGCCAAACTGGAAATGGAATGAGAGGGGAAAAACAATTTCAAGAAGGGCGTGGATAGGCTGCAAGTCAAATGAAAGAGACACTGCTGTAATTCATGACAGTTTGGAGAAGGGGAGTGTGACTAAATCTTTACAACCTTTACAAAGGTTGTATTGACTATGAACACGTTTTCCAGAGATACATTAGACAATGCACAAATGGTAAGGCTATTGGAACAGCCAACAGGTGACAGCTTGCGCAGTCTCATTGGTGCACAGGATATCCTAGCAAAGCATAACCCCAAGGAATGCCTCTCAAAGTGGGCTGTGCTTATGAAGTGTGAGCTGTGAAACCCTTTTTTTCCAGGGCAAGGCAAAAATCTCTATAATCTGACAATAATAATTTCTGGTGCACTTTCATTATTACCCAACAGAATCTTTTCATTTCTACTCATGCAGTAGAAATGTAGTAGTAGGTTTGTGGCATCTTGTTGAATTGGAGGACAATAGAGGATGTTGGCATGGGTGGGACTTTGGACTCTCACTAAGGCCAGCAAGTCACCAAAATTGGTGGCAAAGATTCATTTGATTTGAAAAAGAACAGAGCCTGGGCAGCAGAAAAGGTCCTTGGAAGTCTCTCCATTCGTCATTTTCATACCTAGGAATAATATCTAGGGCTTAATGCAGACTTGTCTAGTATTACACGTCACAGACCTCTGAGTTCCCGAGGTGAGAACTGATACAAATACAAATTTAAGCAAATACAGCTACAGAAGATTCAAAAAAGAGCTGCTAGATTCAAACCTGTTCTTCCTACCCCCCTCCCGCCCCACAGTATAATTAAACAAATATTCCTGCTTGTAAAGAGAATAATTGGAATCAAAGAGCATGAAGGGAGAGATCAGCATGAAAGGATACCCAGATGACACAGAGGAGTTTGCCTTATTCCTTTGGCTTTATCCTCTTTTTTCACCCTGCCTGTATCAATGTGGTGCTAAAACCTTGTATTGTCTGTCTGCATTATTATTAATGGCAACTGGTACCCCAGAGGTCAGGGTGGCACTGCAGCTTGCCATTCACTTTAATTATTGATGCACATCACCAGCTTGAGAAAAAAGAAGAGATAAGATGAGGATTATTGAATCCCATCTCACAGTGCCTGTTATCATACATGCTACCTCCAGATCAGTTCCTATCAGCCTTTCTCAGCTCACTGCAATGAGGAGGAGGATTCCCCTTTATATTTCATTTTGCCCCCATCCTCATGCATTTGACCTTATCATCACCCCAAAGCCTGTATATGCAAGGGTTGTGGCTACAACAATATTTAGCCCTTTAGATTGCTACATATACAAGTATTTAACCCTTCAGATACATCAATATTTGTGTGTCTGCAGGAGCTGTTGTATCTCAGGACTTTGACAGAGACAGGTCACTTAAAAATGGCCCAGTCCCCTCTGGTGGGACCAGACTCTAAAGGGAATTTAAAAGATGTAGACAAAGTAGGCCTCCAACATTCCCTGATAAAACTCAGTGTTTGCTGCGCTTTAATCTGGTCTGAACAGTGAAATAAGCAAAATAGAGGGGGAAAGTGGGAACAGTGGCTTTTCTAATCAGTGGAAAAGATGATTAAGATCACAAGCACAGTAAATATTTTTCCCCAACAGAGCCCTCCGAAACCAAAGAGCGAGCTCTCACATGCCATATTCAGAGGAAGAGAGAATTGCCAGGTAGAAAAAAATTAACAGATTCTCTGCATCTGCAGAGTCCCCTCCAAACAGTGGGCATTGCCACAAAAATAATATTAACGTATTATTTATGGAAATGTATGCAAAAACTAAACAACAGAAGCTATCCATCTGCACTAAGCACCCATGCTAATTTTAAATGGCAGCTCAGAAAAAAAAGGTAGCATTTTATCTATCCTGTCATTTACAAGCCCTGTAACTCAGCACTTGAGTTACAACAGATTGCAAGCTCCCAAACGTAATTTGACGCGTTTGTGGGTGATAAAACAACATTAGGAGAAAGAAAGGTTTGAATAAAGCTTTCTGTGGGGAACACTGCCCAAGCAACTATATGGTTTTGCCCCATTTTCATGCGGGGCACGTGTACCTTGTTAGCATTTCTTTTAATACTTCCAATTACGATCAAGAGGCAGGTAGGCCCATCACATGAGTTAAAGAAAAGGTCTTTGTCAAATCCCTTTCTGTAGTGAAGCAATGAAATATATATATACATCTCCAAACACTTTGCTCCCTTTCAAAGCACGACGATTACCTCTTACAGATGCAATGACAAGAGGCGCCTTTGGCAATCCCACGGTCCCCTTCTCCTTCTGAAAACTGGCAGAATGAGGGGGAAAAAAAGCCCAGAAGCCTTTTTTAGCCTCCTTATTTTTCTTTGTCACATCATTAAAGGTTCAATGAATCTCCAATTAAATTTCCCTGGCTGCTGTCACTATTTTGATTGATGGGTGTCCTTGGATCAACCTCAGTAGGGCACGTTGTTGCAACGAGCCCCCCTTCCCCCTCACCTTCCAATATCAGCCCCTTGTCATCATTACCTTCACATGTCAGTTCATTTACTGCAAAAACAGTGTCACCAACTAATAGGGGCAATAGAAAACATTTGTAACAAATAAGGAAAAACTCTAATAAATCAAGTTATGCTTCACTTTGAAACTCATGGAGAAAAAGTATCTCTCCATCATGCTTGCTTATAATTTGCCCTCTGAAATACTTTTCCTGTCCACATATAAGACGCACACAAAAATATTCAACTACTGAATGAACAAGCAAGGCAGGATCTGGTGCAGTTTTTACAGTTTGGGGATTTTTCTTCATTTTGAATCAAGAAAGCCCACAACAATCTGAGCACTTCAGTAACTTCAAGTCCTTGATATACTGACAATATTTAAGTTACAGAAGGTAGGAGTTTGCCTTCTGTTTGTTCAGCATCTCATGGAATGTGCATTGACTCAGATGGACATGCTTAGTCCCTGCAGTGACTTACCACATAAAAACCCCTCTATACTTTACGCACCAACAACAGTATTCCCATGGACCAGCACACAACCATTGCTGCAATCCTCCTTTTCCTTTTTTTTCATCTGATGATCACCAAAGCATGGAAACATCCCTAGATGCCCAATGATTGACAACCCAGCAGGGCAGATTACCCTTCAAGAACAAATTGGGAAAATCAAAAAAGCTTTCATTATTTGCAAATGAAACCTTATTGCAAGCGCACTGCAACACACCATCACCCCCATCATAGCAACAGCTCCTGGTACAGGATAAGGTTGGCACACATTGCCCTGAAGCTATTAGACAACTGCAGCCTCTGTTTGTATGAACGTACTTCACCATTTGCTAGAGGTTTTTCCAACTACAGAAAGAGGTAGAGGTATGTGTAATATGTGGGACAATTATACTCAGAGTCCAGTCCACTCCTTACCTCTCAGTTCCAAGAGCTCCATATATGTAGGTTGATCTGAAGGCAATGCCTCCTATTTATTTCCATAGAAACTACAACAGATGCAAAAAAGCACAATAACACTATTTGATAGAGTAAATTCTCAGCTACAAAATGCAACTTTTCAACATGGTCACTACCATTGGCTGTTTCATTTTTGCCAGCAATGAACAAGAAAGAGCCTGCATGCTACACTTGTACACAAGTGCCATCTGGAATATGCTTTGTCTACCATGTTGTTGTCAGTACTGCTGAAATGCCCCATCCAGTGCCTCACCTGTGCTCCATCCGCTAGTTGGTCCCCATCAATGTGACAATGGGTGTCACTGTTTCTGCATGGAGAAATTCAATCACATATCTTTGCTCCATATGCACTTCCACATCAGACACCATTTTGTCATACTGCCCCTCTGCTACATAGCAACAAAATGTAATAGAATATTGATGAGAAGGTTCAACCTCTCCTGCCATATCACCACCATCCATCTCTGATATCATCAGCCCACATCATAAAATAGGAGGCACTACTTTCAGAGCATCCCTTTTATAAGAAGCGAGACAGCAAACCTCATAAAGGGTAAAACAAGCTCTTTCTTCAGGGGGACATTTTAAAGATTATTCAAGCAATTAAAATGCTTCCTTGTTATGGGGAATCAAAAGAATGCATGCTCTTAAATCCCAGGGATCCTTGATTAAACAATCAAACAGCACATACACTTTTTCCGTTGGTTTCTTCGTATCTGCTTGTAACTGACTTGAGCTGAGGCACCCAAGAGCAGCAGAATGGTGGGTTCACACAGGGCAGCTGCTGCTTTCCAAGCAGAGGACACAGGTTTGCTAAGGCCATTTTGAAGCACCACAACACTGCAATTTGCACTGATTTATTATGCAATTAAGCAGAGGGTGCAGCTCAGTGCACTGTGCATGAGAGCAAGTACTAATGCATCTCAGTACTTAAAGCTGACTTCATACTCGGGTACATAAATAACCACCCAGATTTCAGTAAGAATTTTGTTCAAAACTTAAGGTAAAGTTTGGAGATTCTTGGTGCTGAAAATCTTCATCAAAACCCACAAAACTAAGAACCAGAATTTTTAAATTGATGACTTACACATAGCCTTGTCACACTGGATGCCACACAAGCACAGAACATAGACATATGGACTTAACTTACTGTAAAGCCACAGCACAAATGCTTACTATGAAATGTAAAAGCACAGACAAATGAGAGATGGGGATTCCTGGGGGAAATCAAAGCCATATTGCTACTATGCAAACCAGGCACGGTTGGGGAAGGTTTTCAACACATACGCACGAACCATGATAAATGTTAGACACGCAAAAGCTTAGGTGGATGGTTAACAACAACTTCCTACAAACAGACAATGTTCATCAGGTGGCAAAACAAAACAACAAAGCGCTCTTCACCGCCCTACTTTCTCTGCAACTTGCTTTTATTCAGTGGAAATCCCGTTTGCAGCAAAACTCTCGATTCCTGGGCCCCTTGCAATGTGGATCAGAAAAATGAGTCACCCACTGCGCTTCTATTGAGTATTTGTTCCAGTGGCTGCCGCTCGTTGACTGGATAAAGAGAGGCAGGGCCAGACAATTACTGTGTTTGGTTGTTATTCAGATGGCTATTCTGACATCAGGGAGCACGCCTCAGCTCTGATGGCCCATTCAATGTGCCCGCAAGGCAGCTTCCCTTCCTTTTGCCACGCATAACAGTAGGGCTATTATTTAAAACCTCTAATTGAGCAAATAGTTTTACAGGGTAGAATCACTCCCCTTTGTCTAGAAAGATTATTCCCAGACTTCATAGAAATACGGGTAAAACATAGGCACACGGAAAGGAAAGCCCGAAGTTACACCTGGCAAGAAGTGTCCAGAGGGAAGGAAAAAAAAAAAAAAAAAAAAAAGAGCCACTCACTGGTAAAGACAGAACATGGCCTTCCTGGCATGAGGAGAAACTGTGTGGCAGCAGAGGTTGAACGTTCACACCAGTCTTCCATTTCACGCTGTTGCTGTGTGACAAATGGCAGCAGAAGGGCAGTCTGACACAATGGCGTCTGATGTGCACATGCAGCAAAGGAGTGGCACTGAATTCTTCCATGAGGAAAAAATTCCAACTTACTAGAGATATTAAAAAAAAAAAAAATTAAAATCTAACTGCATTCTAGAGGTACTTTCTGTAGGGGGTTGCTGAATAGAATGAGTAAGCAGAGCTGTAGGGACAGGTAACACCAGCACAACAGGCCTTCAGAAGTGCCAGGCTGCCCTCAGGGATTGGGCGCTGGGCGCCATTTTGTTTTGTATTACTTTTTTATAAATCATCCATTTAAGCACAGGAAAAAGAGATTATTTTCAAATAAACCAAAGGCTGGGATCCTTTTGGTTTGATTTTGGTGTTTTTAACAAAAGAAATAAATTAGAATAACTTACAGCCTGACATCTGACTTCAGTGAGATATCAGCGAACGCTGGGTCTCTGCCGCAGCCAGCCACCGCCTCACACTGCACTTCATGCTACGGCTGCACACAGGGCTGCACTGAAAGCGGGCAGCGTGGAGGAGAAGCTCAACTTCTGCTAGGACCACATTTAATCTCCTCCATGGAGTAAGCTCCCATGGAAGAAGGAAACGTGTGATACCAGTGCCTCCACGGGCACAAACTGGAAGTAGCCCCAGAAGTTCAATGGCTCCCAAAGGGCTCCCTGTGATTTACACCAGCTGGCAGCTCAGCATCCCACTGCATGATGCTAGATAGGAGTCACCATACAAATCATTATTCCTCTCAGCAGCTCAGGAGTTGTTTCTCCTCCAACCTGAGAGGAGCAGTGGCTGAGGAAGAAGAGACAGCACTCGCCCTCTCTTTTTATTTTGATCCACTGTAATTGGGGTCAGGTCAGTGACCTTGTTTAGTCTGCAAGTCCCGGGCAATCAGGGGAGATGGAGAATTGCTCAATCAAACGTGACGCTACCCAGCTCTATGATCTATAAATGCAATGAATAGTTCGGATGACAAAGAATATATTTTTGTTATTGGATGGGTATCTCAGGCCAACAGATTTATTGCTGGGCAGCCAAAAGCATAGAAAGAAGAGACATGTTTTCTGGACTTGTATGTCAGCTTGCAGCAGCACGAGATTTTAATCTCTCTTTCTACCAAACAGAAGCATTAAATCTTTTGCCAATCACCAGCATCTCCCTGGGTGATACCCCTGACTTGCAAGTCCAGTGCTGAGTGAGAGGAAACATCATTATGACCTCTGTGGCAAGTAGTGTTATATATCACAGTTACAAATAACTTTCTCACAAAACTATGATCCCTCAGGCTCACCTCTTCGCTCATATTGCTCAGAGGCAACTGTTGGTGCTGGTTTTGTCAAGGGTGGCCTGCAATACTTCCTTTGTTGCTTTAGCAGAAATTTCAGCCCTCCTGTCCTTTGCAAGAAGCCAAGCATAATTCCTACGGGAACACGTGAAGTTTTCTTCTTTGATCATGTTGGCTCTAAAAGGTTATAAAAGGTGAGTAGGCCCTTGAAGGTGCAATAGGCATCCCAGGAAGCACTCAAATACATCTTTTAATAATGTGACATGCGCTATGCCTTGCAGTTTCACCTTATCCATATGCAGTCAACTGTTCTGCTACTTTAATTGCACTTCACGCACAGTTCCCTCTCATTTTGGTGCTTCCTCCTCAGTGGTCATGCAGTTGCAGATGGAAGGAAGATTATTTTGTTGCTCACTCCCTTCCTGAACATCATCACAAAGACTCAGCCAGTCCTCTCTTCTCCCCACCAAGCTCTCCATTGTTAGTTTCACCCTGGCTGCTATTCCTCACTGGACTGTCTCTGCTGTCCCACAGCATTTCTATTCTCAAGCCTCCAAATAATTTAAAAGCTTACTTAAATTAATCAGCAAATATATTTGAGAGTCATGAAATACAAGATTATTTATGACTAAGAAAACCTAAGTGACCTGAAAATTATTGCTCAGCATTTTCAACATCAAAAATGAATTTGAACTTAGATTTTAAGTACATTTGATGAGCATGGTTAAAAAACTGGAGGGTTAATTTATGTAAGTGAATAGAACAAGAATATTCTGAGTATCTGCTTTCAACTGCCAATTAAGAAGATTAAAGAGAGGCAAATCCAGAGACAGAATAGGAGTTTCTTACTCCGGCATATCTGAGTTTCAGCTCTGGTATCCCCTAAAAAAAGGGGCACCAGACTGCTCAGATCTCTGAGAAGCCACCAGAAACAACATTAGAATAAATAGCAGCAGATTTCAAAGGACTTCTGAAGCTATTTTGTGATACCTGTTCAAAAAGGACATTTTGCATTTTCTCCTCATATTTATCCCAAACTAAAGCTTATCTAGAAAACATTTAAGGGTCAGAATGCTATAAACAGTGAACAGTGAATTTACTACCCAGCTATCCTGCAGCTGGGCTAGAAGCTTTGAGTCTGACTCATAACACATTTTCAAGAGAGTTTTGTTGTAAAGACTTGAGGCAAAAGGAGATGCACCACAACTCCTGGTGAACTGTTTCAACAGTTAATTCCCTTGTTAAAATCTGCCCTTTGTTTTGTAGCTTTCTGCCTTCAAATCTTGTTGCATCCTTATGTGCTCAGCCGAAGAGCTCTTTAGCTAAAGAAAACATGGCTATGTTCAGTCTTTGATCAAATCACTTTTCAGTTTGCTCTTTATCAAGCTAAACAGGCAGAGCTTCTGGGCAGCTTCCACATCTTTCATTTTGAAGGGCAATAACAGAAAATGCAAGATGTTGTTCCAGGGGCAGCTTCATGGGGCTTGATACAGACTTTATCCTCCTGGCCCTCCCTCTTTAGAAAGGCTGTCATATTTACAAAGCACTGTATTCTTCTCGATGAATAATCATGCTAAAAGCAAGAAGGTAGGCATTCTCCCATCTCCACAAAATGCCAGTTATGCCCCAGCTCTGCTCCTTGCATCCTGCAAATTCAGGGTAGCTCACACAGTCACAAGAAAGAGATTAACACAGACCAAAAAACTTGAATTGTTATCAGTGTATCTGTCCCAGTATGTGTAAAAGAGAAAAAATGTTGAAGATGGGGAAGAAAAGAAGGAACATTATATCAGTGGGGGGGAGGGGAGGAAAACATAAAACTAGCACATCAACACTAAAGAAAAAAAAATGTTCTCAGGTGCTTGCTTGCAGCAATTTTCCACAGTCAAGTATTAGTTTGCACTGTTTTTACTGGTGCTGAGAAAAACAAGAATTGTTAAAGGCTGCTGGAGTGTGTTTTGGTGATAGAGTAAGCAAGGACTTGCTGGCATGCTCAGGGCACCCACGACATTCCGTTCTGCTGTACTGTAGGCAAATGGATAGCAGCACTATGAAGAGACCAGTACTAATAAAAATATTAACATTCATAATACAAAAAGTTCAATTCACTTGAAAGTACTGCTTCATTTCAGCTCTGTTTTTAACCCTTTATCTTAAATATCTAATTCCCTAATATTTTGCTTCAAAGACCACTAAAACAGAAGCATCCCTTGTAGCTGTGGGTATAAAAAGAGTAACAGGCTGGAATACCACTGCAATAAATGGGGAAAAATGCAGATAAAAAGATGATGCATAATTGTTCTAACCATTAACAACATCTATTATCGTCTGTAGGAGATGAGTATATTTTTCCTATGTATATGTAAATATACACACGCACACATATCCCTGGATATAATAACCATCAGCAGATTTGTCAGGATAGAGCATCTCTGCTCTGCAAACCACAGCACCATGGTCCCAACTCTCTATGACAGCTTCTGTCCGCTGTTGTTCCTCCAGCACACACTGGAGGAAGCTGTTGTGATGTATTCCACTGTGCCCGGGCAGCCCCTCTGACCATCAGGCACAGAAACTTTTCTTTATTAAGGCAAAAATAGTGGTTTAAAAGGCCTCCTGTTACATTCTGCTCCCATGATGTCCTACAGCTGCGCCTTTGCACTGGACCTTTTCTCCATGGTTAAAGAGCTCTGACATTGTCTTTATTTAGCACTTGAAGTTTTATTTAAAAATACAAACCAGCAAAGTGCAAACTCTACTCGGGATCATGAATCATCCGTGTATGCCTAAGAAGTACTCTAGCTGCAGTATTAGTGATGGAACATGGCACATGCAAATTCCTGCTTGTTTTTAAAATGCTCTTTTCCTACAAAGGAAGCTAATTACTGATTGCTTCTGTTGTTTAGGTGTGTGAAGTGGGCATTTCTGCTGTTCTGCCTTTACTCTTAGATGCTAAGACCACTCAAAGATAAAATGTCCCATAAATGGTCAGGGGCTTGGCCCAAAGTTCTCCCTGCCATTAGCCCCCAGGCGACATGATAGCAGGACTAGCAGCCAGCTGCATGCCTCTGTCAAAATGTCACAGACTTTGTTTTTTATGATTTACTGGAAAATAATTAAAAAAAAAAAAGCTGACCTAAAAACACATGAATGATCCAACTTTAATCATATTTCTGCTACTGACACCAAATTTCCTGCAGTGAACCTTCAAAAAATAAGGCTTCCATCCAAGGCTTCCATATCCTCATCCAAAACTGAATGTAGGCTCTTAAAGATATAACTAGCTGGAATTTAAACAAGGAAGTTCTACCATGATCCTGAAAAACCATCTCACAGCTGCTGCCTACCCACAGCACAGAGTTCCCTGCTACATTGCTAGAAAGTTTCCAGTTGCTCTAGTCCTGCTCTGCATACTGTAAAAAAAAAAATAAAAAAAAAATCTAGACCACTGGGTTTCTGCTCATGCTTAATCCTAGAAACATTCTCAAAAATTCTTCAAAACAGCAGAGTGTCTTACCCATTTTTCATGGGCTTGTTCCAAGGCCTTTGTCTCACAGGATTTCAGGCAAAATGTGGTAAGAGGGCAAGATGCAGTTATAGTCCTTGTTGTTGTGGATCTGGACCCCTTCACTGGGCGCTCCCAAGGCCAGCATGAGCAGTTCTGACTCTCCTTCCAAACAGATGCAGAGCCAGAAGAAATTAAAGATGCCTTTGGCCGGGCAAATAACCGGAAAGATCTTGTGTTCCTCCTTCTCTTCAATAAATAAGTGTATGCATTAAAAAAATAATGCATGGTTGGACTGACCCTTTCCAGCTCATTGGCTGCATGGAAGTATTTTGAAAATTACTTTAATACATATTTACCCAATGAACCAGAATGATTCATTTTGGCACATGAATATGCCTTATTAGAAGCTGCTTACACCCAGGTTTCTCAACTCAGCCCCCCCTCCCTCCCCCCAAGTCCCTCCAGAGCATATATGAAATATCACATTCATTACACCTAGGTCCAGGAGTCCCAAGTTATTTCTATCTCCATCTCCACCCAGAGTAAAGGCAGTGCTGTAAAAAGAGAATGATAAACATCACTAAAATTAGAGTTACAGCTGCTATGAACTGGCAGAATTAAGTCTACTTGTAGCTGAAGCTGAGCTGAAGCCAGCCAGGGTGGCAGACTAAGATGTGGATGCAGGTGGCCGCCTTCTTACCCTCTGTGTAAAGCTGCCTGGAAAGGGTCTGGCCCCCAGAGTGCAGAGACTCTATGGCAACTTGGTCTGAAAAGGCTCATTTTTCAGCAGGAAAAGAATACCTTTCCATTATCTTCATCCTCTGTAACAGGGCAGCCTACCCGCTACATGAGCCTGCATCATTTGACATGTTGGGGCCAAGCAGCACCCGAGCAGCCTCTGGGAGAGAAGCGCCTTAATTGCCAGTAATGCAATAGCTCCACTTAGCACCCGCAAAGCAATTTGAAAATGGAATCAAACACTTACTGGCTACACATTTAGGGAGCAGCCGGCTGTGTTGGCATGTTATTCCACTACTTAACCACTGGGTCATGTATCTGGGACTGCAGATGGCTTTTACATCCACACCTCTTAAACAGCACCTGATACCATCACTGAACCCTGGCCCAAAGGGAGGAACGTATCCTTTCTGACCAGAATGACTTTTCCTTTAAATGAAATACCATCTCAGCCAAGGCATCTAAAGGCTTTTCTGTGGCCCCATTAGACCCATGGAAGCAGCCTTCCTCATCTCCAGCACGTGAAGAACTGCTCAGCTGCAGTTTGGCCGCAGTACCGTCATGCAAAGGACAAGAATTAGCAAAAGAAAAGTAAATCTTTCCCCACTGATCTTTTACCAACACTCCAGGACTCACGTACATTTCTTCCTACTAAATACTCTTAGCAATATTTCCTATTTATTTATTTTGTTCCTTGATCTCTCCTTTACCTGGATCTTTTCTTCCAGGCATCTCCAGCTCACCTGCAACCCCCGGGGAAGACTGTACAAACAAGGATTTATTTGTGCCATGAACCTGCTAGCCTTAACGCTGATAGGGCCATAACAGCTCAGTCATTGGCTCCACAGGGAAGGTAATGCAGAAGATTACCTCTGCTATAGGGACCGACTAAGAGAGCTGGGGCTCTTCAGCCTTGGAAAAGAAAAGACTCCAAGGGGACGTTAAGATAGCAGCCTTTCAGGATCTGAAGGGAGCCTACAGGAAAGCTGGGGAGGGGCTTTTTATAAGGGCAGATAGCAAAAGGAAATGGCTTTAAACTGGAACTTAGACTAGATATTAGGAAGAAATTCTTTACTGTGAAGTGGTGAGACGCCGGAGCAGGTTGCCCAGTGAGGTTGTGAATGCTCTTCCCTGGAAGCATTCAAGGCCAGGCTGGATGGGACTTTGAGCAACCTGGTCTAGAGCAAGGCTGGAACTAGGCGATCTCCCAACCAAAACCATTCTGTGATTCTATGAACATCAGCAAAAAGTGCTTTGGGCTATCTGAACAAACATACCAACCATATCAGTGGCAGATACAGACATAAAGGCAGAATGGTCTTACATCCACCAACAGAGCATCAGCTTATCAACTATCCATGTGAAAATATTCATGCTACTGATCCTGCTGTATGCCAGGCATTGTGACACAGAGATGAAGCAGTACAGATTACAAATTCCTAGCCCCTGGCTCAACACACTAACATGGGCTTCAGCAAATGCCTCAGTGAATGCTTTTGAGCTCTCATCAACCACGGACTAAACATCTAAATGCCTAAACTTTACCAGAACTATTCAATTGCTTAAATACATTAAACTGCTTCCAAGGTTCAGACACACATTTGCAAATAAACCACAAGCCCAAAGCTCACTTTTGCAGCAAACAAACATATTGCCTTTTCTACTCACATGGCTAATCAGAAAACCATTAAGGTTGGAGAAGACCACTAAGATCATTTAGTCCAATCATTAACCCACACCACAAGCAACTTTGCTACAGGACTGAGGAAGATTCTGTTTTCTTCACATTAAAACATTTAACCACCTCAAGCCTCATTTGTTTCATTGCAATTGTTGAGCACTCAACTATTTCTTATTAGTTTTGAAGATCCCCATTGTTGGAGTTAAAGTAAATTTGGTAACAAAGTATTTAGTAGGAAGAAAAGGGAGCAAAGCTTCCATACTCAGAACATGAAAATTAGTTCAAAATCTACACTCTATGGAAAGGCTGGGGAGGGCAGGGGTCTGTTTTCTATTTTCAGAAGTTCCCTAGTAAACAACGTGTTTTTTTTCCAATGATTTCATGAAGCTATGAAGTGGATTGTACCTCTCAGTTCAATACCAGGTCCACAGAAGAGGAAAAAGCTAAAGAGAACACACGGCAAAGAACAAAGTGGCCATTTCAGAAAGCCCCCAAAAGAAATGCAAAGAACAAATAATAATTCTATTGTCCAGTAAGAGCAGAAAGGGAGGATTAACATCATGAAGAGGATAGAGAACAAAAATCCCCTTTTTTAAAAGGTACAATTACACACCTCTTAGGGGTTTACCTAGCAGGGCTACCCACAGAGCAAGTTAATCAACAGCAAAAGCCAGCTCCTGCCATTTATATCAGTAGCAAGGCTGCTGGACACCAAATCCTTCCAAGACCAAAGCTGCTGGATTTAGAGGCTGGCTCCAGCCCCGCTGAAATTAGTGCTAACAAAATACAGCTGTCATGAACTGGGTGTAGTTCTTAAGCCAGCTACTTCTGTTTTGGATACTATTTTTCAACATTGAAGCTGTGGCAGATTGGGCTAAAGTATCAGACAAAAATGACATTGGCTCTATTTGTAATTTAACATTTATTATGGTTTACTGTGATTAGAAATGCATTTAACCTGCCACCGGTGCTGGGGAACACAGCATTATAGCAGGAAGCACTAGTTGTTTTAAAACTTCTTATCTTAAAAACATTGCTAAAGAAAACAAAGAACACCCACCAGAAATAAAGGAAATGGAATGTGAATTCTGTGGCAAAAAAAAACAAAACAAAACAACAACAACCAAACCCACAATAAACACAGGTTAACATTTTGAGCCCTGGCATTAGAAAATACAAGGTTATAGTTGCCATGGTGACTACAAATCAATTACTTTACACACAGCTGTTACAATATTAAAGTAAACACGTCCACAATAAAAACTACTCTATGGCCTCTTGGGAACTAAGTTAAAATTGTTGTGGAGCCCAGAGCACAGTGGTAATGTAAATGCATTATTACATGACTTTTTTTATTATTATTTTCTGCTTTGCATTTCAATCTGTTTAAGCCCCTCAGCATTGCAGCACAGTGGGACAGGGTGAGGAGGATTTCTCCTCCCTAAAACCTGTCCTGTTTGGCCTTGCACAAGTCTGAATAATGATAGGAGACCTGGGCAATGGCAACGGGGATGAGAAATGCCAGATGTACAAGAAGACTGATTTTCAGCAGGTCATGCAACTCTCTACTGCCTTCAAAACCTCAGTATCTGTGTGAGAATGATGAGCACCTACAAAAAGTCAGTATGGCCCCTCTTGCAGCATGCCTGTTAGGAAATGCCATTTACACGAGCCCCAGAGCCACTGGGGTATCTAGTAAAGCTAATATTTTCCTTTGGGTCCTAACAGCTTTTACAAGCTGATTTCCACTCATGTTAAAAAAAGAGTATCACTATAGTTGCATTGCTATTAGAACTCTAGCCCCTTTTTCACTTAATAAGCATCCTTGGGGGACAGGAGTGTAACAACAATCTAAATTTTTGAGCTAGATTCACCCAGCTGGCTCCAGATAGGATACATAGGGCTTGTTGGGGCAGGGGGGTGAGCTTAGCTCCGTCCATGCAACCTAATTACATGTGACAATATTCAGAGAGTCTGAGAGCTTATTGATTTGTTTTATCATCACATTGTACATCCTCAAGAGCTGAACAAGTGCCTCATTTGAATGATTGGCTTGATTTTTTTCCCCAGTTAATTTTAACAAGTGCTATAACCATTAACACATATGCAGTTCACGTTTCGGCTTTCAGTCTTCAGCTCTGAAAGAGGCAGATGGCAAAGCAAAGGGGACAATGCCTGAGAATCCACCTCGTCTCCTTCTTTCTTAGTATTTAAATTGTTTCATTTTCTATTTATTTATTTTTTTCCTATCTGATAGCAGGCAAGAGTTCCATCTGCTTCTACCTTCACCCATTTTGCATTACCTTGTGTCTGCACAAGTGAAAATCAGAATGAGCATCAGCTCCCATTTTAGTTCTAAGAGCTTATCCAGTAAGCTAGCACTATTCTCCTCGTGCAGTTTGGCTGTTCATCATTTTCCAAACACTAGGCAACATGCTGAGTTTGAAACTAGCACCTAAAATTGATAGGCAAATATACTGGGGTGGGGGAAAGCACGTGTTGTTCACCACTAAATGGTTACTACAAAGCTCCTGGTAGAAACTTGTTTTCCCTCAGTCCTGCTCTAGCAAAACGCTCACCTGTTTTCCAGCAGAATGTAATTAAAATGGAGACACGTGATTTCACTCAAGACAAACAAGCATTTTCCCAAAGAAAAAAAAAAGTTTCACTGGAAAATTCACAGCTGGTTTTAGTGTTAAAATAAATAGGTTACCTTTTTTCACTGCAGATTCACAATTTGTTTGCTTTTCCAAGCACAACTGTTTCCCCACCTATTTTTCCTTATGTTCTGTCACATTCGTGTTTATCAGTTACGCACAGAAATAAAACTGTTTTATGGTGAATACTCTCATTAATGTGCTTTAAACGCTGTTAACTTTAAAATGATCCACTCCAAAGCCCTAAAGGCATTTTTGAGATTAAAACTACCATTCCCCTTTCAGCACGATGTGAAAGCACCAGGTAGAAGGTAGAGATAGGGGAAAGCCATTTCCAAAGCTGAAAGGGATTCAGGAGATTTAGCTACAGCCTACCCAGCTTAAAATAAAGTTACAGCCCCGTCCTTTCCAGTAGCTCATGTCTCTGACAGCAAATGTCATTAAAGCCATACGGAGAGACATCACTACTTGTTCTGAATTGCTGAAACTTGACGACTGAGAAAATGATGCCAGCTAATGCGTCCCTCCGAGGGACCGAGCCCTTTAGTGGATTTTTTTCTTCATTTGTGCAGGGAATACTGCTAAGGGGAAGTGGTGCAGCAGGAGATGTCTCTGGGTACTATGTGCTCAACCTGATGACACTGCCAAAACTGAGATCTTGCCCTAGCTCTGCAGATTTGGGTAGTTTTCTAAAGGAGTTAAACGATGCTATCAATCCAGTTACCACAGTGATCTCCTACCTTATTCACCCACCTTGAGTTTTAAATCTACTTCTACACACGCACGTGCCCAAACTGCCTTTGCTTTCAAATTCAGCTTCCCTCTTACTAAAAAAATGAAAAGGCAAATTACTCATTTAGATGTCAGACCACACTAGGTGACTTCTACTCTCAGGCCAGTTGCATAAAAGCCTTCCTTCTCTTTAGATTTGCAGATTTTTTTTTTCTTAGATTGGATATAAGGAAAAGGCTTTTTACAGTAAGTGTGTGAAGCACTGGAATAGGTTGTCAAGAGAGGTGGTGGATGCACCATTGCTGGAGGCACTGAAGATCAGGCTTGACAGGGCTCTGAACACCTGAGGTAGCTGTAGGTGTCCCTGTTCCTTGCAGAGAAGTTGGATCAGATAGCCTTTAAAAGTCCCTTCCAATTGAAATGATTCTGTGACAAGTCAGCTTATGGGCCTACCTGCAAGCCGGGGAGCATTCCAGACTCACAGTGACTCACCTGCTCTTCTCTATAGTGCCAATAACACTACATTTTTTGGGACTTCCTGGGTAGTGGCTTCTGATTTTATACCTGAGCCCATGCAGGTGGGATGAGGAATCATCCCCGGGACCTGAATCAAAGCTGTCCGCTCCTATGGATTTGCCCTGCTCTGGGTCTGCAGTGCCCGACACGCATCCTCAGAGCAATAACAAAGCTGTCAGCTGCAACCAGCCTTTGTGGATTACCCCTATACATTTTGTTCCTGTAAAGCCTCTATTAAGGATGCCATTCTGTGATACATATTTAAGTCAGTATCTCAGCACCACGGTTGCCTGCGTGAAAGAAACCGAGAAACTATTACTGTGAAATTGCCTGCAGCTCTTGAGCACAGGAGGTAGCAACTGGCTAATAGTTTCTTAGACAGCCCTGGCAGACGTGTCAGGTTGCTTCGCAACTGCGCAGCTCATGGGAGAACAACGCACACAAAGCTCCCCCTTCATAATGTCCCCAGCTGTAATTAATCCATAGCATCATTTCTATAGTGTCAGCAGCACCATATGGACTAAGCACTATTTTGCAGGACTAACCATAGAGGAGGAAGGTTGCAATTACGTCCCTGATTATTCTCTAGGGAAGCTATGAGTCATTTTATTGAAGATAGGAGAGTTGGAAAGGAGTGGATTTGCAACAAACGTGGCCAAGAAGGATGACCAACCAAAGACAAGGCAGCTGGATAAGCCTACCTCACATCTACAGCAATGCCGCAGGCTGGGAGCAGAGGGGCAGGAAAGCCACACATAGGAAAAGGATCCGGGAGTGTGTCAACATCTGGCTGAACATGAGCCAGCAGTGTGCCTAGGTGGCAAAGAAGGCCAGCGACATCCTGACCTGCACCAGAAATTGTGCAGCAGCAGGTGCAGGAGGTGATCGTT
Source organism: Phasianus colchicus (assembly GCF_987193195.1). Taxonomy (NCBI): domain Eukaryota; kingdom Metazoa; phylum Chordata; class Aves; order Galliformes; family Phasianidae; genus Phasianus; species Phasianus colchicus. Next base: position 32,971,462 of record NC_143439.1, read on the forward strand.
CCTCTCTTCTCAACACTGGTAAGGCTGCACCTTGAGTACTGTGTTTTGGGCCCCTCACTACAAGAAGGATACTGAGGCCCTCGAGTGTGTCCAGAGAAGGGCGATGAAGCTGTCAAGGGTGTGGAGCACAAGTCTTATTGAGAGTGGCTGAGGGAACTGGGATTGTTCAGTCTGGAGAGGAGAAGGCTCAGGGGAGACCTTGTAGCTCTCTGCAACTGAGAGGAGGCTGTGGTGAGATGGAATTGGCCTCTTCCCACATAACAGTAATAGGACGAGAGGGATTGGCCTCACATCGCAACGGAAGAGGTTCAGGTTGGGATCAGGAAAATCTTCTTCTCACAAAAAGTGGTGAAGCAGTGGCACAGGCTGCCCAGGCAGGTCGTAGATTCACTGTTCCTGAAGGTGTCCAAGAAGAGATGTGGCACTGAGTTGTGCATGGTTAGTAGGCATGGGTTGGTGGTTGAACTAGATGATCTTAGAGATCTTTTCCAACCTTAATGATGCCTTCTTCTATACTGCTACTGTCTTATGTGATACTGTTTGACGTCTTGTGTACAACAGGTATCCACAAAGAGCCACTCCAAAGCAACATATTTCACATCTATTTGGTACAGAACTCACCAAGTTGTGCACCATACAGGATGCATTGAGTGAGAATTTAAGAAAAGTGCATGGACATATTTCTTCAATACCAACATAAAAGCTTTCTCTTCCCAAGGCTTATCAGGATCTCCAGGGAGTTCCCAATCCAAGCTGAGTGCCAAGCTCCCCTACAGGTATTTAAGTCAGCAGCAGGTATGGACATTTACATGTCTAAAATTGGGCACAAAACTCCTTTAAATGTCTTTGAAAGCCCTACTCTTGAACAACAGAAACATTTTTTTTAATGCAGAACTGCCTTACTAGCCCTTTATTAAAACAATTTTGTTGGCAATGCTATTATTTACAGATTATCTACTTAATTTATATGTCTATATTATATGTATAATCAGATTACGTATAAGCTGATTTATTCAAGGAGACATTTGAGAATGATTAAACATTGCGTTTTTCCATTGGCATCAGCACTGCAATAGCAAAACTTGCTCCAGCACCCTGAAGGAGAGGCGGGGTCACCCCCATGCTCCCATAGATTCCCCAGACTGCCCCATTGGCAGAGATGTGTTGCTTGGAACCACCTTCAAGCAAACAATTAAAATATAAGAATGAGAATTTCTTCCTTCCCTCCTTTGGCCCTGCAAGTGTGAAGTTTACCAGGAACACTATATAATCCATTCAACGTAGGGAAAAAGAGTTTATACTTAAGAATAACAACAACTGCTTGTATTTGACTATGCCTTATAAAGACAGTTGAAATAAAGCAGTTATGATCTTTGTAACAGTCACTACTACTAATGCCTATCATAAAACCCAGTAAAGAGGCAGATAAGTTGATTTATCATGCATAGCTGCTTCTATATATCTACTTTCTAATAAAAATCTGTGGAATGATTGCTTGCACTGAGCTTTGTGCACCCATATTTGTATTGCTAACCTCTCCTGGAAGATTTCAAAGCTTTATTTATGGGAGGCTTTTATCTACCCCTAGGAAAAGCATTTCAATGGGAGCATGCCAGCCCCTGAGACTTGAACCCGTTAAAGTACAGATTTATACAACACAGATTCCCTAGTGGAGAAACATGCTCTTTATCTAAGCTCTTGATTACTGCATGGCTCCAATTCATGCTTGCTGTCACAAAGGGTGCTGATGATCTGAGGACTTTTGTACGAGTCCCAGGTGAGTCCTCCAGCACTGTCTCTTTGGGCAGGATCACATTTACCACTAGAGATCAACCCTTCCTTCCAAAGCACTTAAGATTTCTTTCACAGATATCTTGTTTATTTCTGTCCCAGCACATTGCTTTCATACCTTCTTTTCAATCTTGTCCTATAAGGATTTTTTTTTTTTTAGATTAAAGGATTTTTCAAGCTTATATTACATAGACACAGCATGTGCTCTGAAAAGCGATGGGAGTTTGTCGACTGAGAGCCATACTGTCTCAACTGAACTCCTCAGGATGTTGTGCTTTCCTATCTTTTCTCCACCATTCTACCAGGGTTGAATACCAAAGAAACACTGCAAGTGCCATGTGGCTTCAGAGCTACACAGTTCTGAGATGAAAAAAGGCTGATGTTTTGGAGAAAAACACCAGCATTTCCCATGTGATGCCTACTTGAGGACAGAGGCGGATGCAGCAAGATGCAAAATCCTTTTCCAGCAGCATTTTGAATCTGCATATGTCCTGTTGTGCTCTTCCAGCCCCTGAACACGTGCCAAGAGCACCTCACCTCAGTTATGTCTGTATTTAGCTGGTGTGTCCTCAGGCCTCTGACTCTGACCATGAGAAGGATCAGCATCAAGCATAGAACTAAAATGGCTTTTAGGGAACAAATACCCAAATCAGAACTCTCAGGAAATTTTTCTACATGAGTATTCTTTTTCAGGTTTGGGACACCATGTCCTGTGTGTGTTTTTGCAAAATCCCAGCAAGCAATTGTGCAACACTTGCTTCTGTGTGCACAGCACTGAAAGGGAGATGGGAAGGGCAATGTGCTCAATGCATGGCATTATTTACAGGAAGGATTCATAACTCAGCACTCTTGTTCTAAATAGCAGGAATTCTGCTTTTGAATCATCTTCCAAAAATTAACTGCCACTCCACTTCCTCCCTCAAAACTAAACTTTATCCCCCTTGTAGCTGCTCCATCACAGTTAAAAGGCAGAAATCACCATTAGTTAGGAATAAAACACAACTCTGTCTGACAAGAAGGTAATTAATATTGGCTAATTTATCAGACATCCCACACAGGTGGATTTTGAAACACATCAGCAAGGATAGCCCATAGAAGAACAGTGCCCAGCGTTCACATTACATAACACTCCCCAAAAGGGGAGAAGCACTAAGACAGCAATGTCAGCTCACCTCCACTATCATCATTTCAGTTGCCTTAGTATAGTACCGGTGTTGTAAGGGACTTCAATAGAAATGCTTGCATGCACTCAGAATCATGGCCAGAGTATTATTCCCATCTTCAACTAACTCCTTCATTAAAAATGTTCAAAATAAACTCTTCCTCTGAAATCATACAAATACAGCATCTGCCCATGGAGGATTTATGGCTTCAAAACGGGCCCACCAAGTGGGTTGCTGCTATGGACTGGTTGCTCCACCAGATCAGGCTGCTGAGGGCCCCCAGCCAACCTGACCTTGGGCACCTCCAGGGATGGGGCAACGCTGAACTCAACATACATCGTACTATGCACTTCAGTGAGATCCTGAATCTTGCTACCATCATTTTGACCACATTTTGCTGCTAGCAGTCTTGAAGAATGATTTACTTAGATTACAGTTGGGTGAATTAATTCTCAATTCTCACCCTGGTAAAAATTATCACAAAAAGTCCTAAAATAACTTTATTCCACTTCGGGTCTCCAAACCAAAATGAAAAACAGTTTAAATTCAGTTTGTATGTTTCTCAAAAAAAAAAAAAAATCCACTTTATATGGAAAAAAGTATTGGAAAGAACTACCAACAATTTCTCCCAGACAAATTTTCATTTTTGATTATATCTATTTTTGATGCACTCAAGGATGAAACATATCAAGCCTAGGAAATAAGCTTGTTATTTCCAAGAATAATCAAGATTTACAATGACCTTTTATTCTAGGCAAGCAGTGTGATAGGTACAGAAAAAAATCCTGAGAAACAAGGAAATTTGCATCCGGCAGCAGCAAAGGGGGCACTGAAATATGCTCACTTTGCACAGAGGGCTACAGTGCCACATTATCACAGACAAACGAAGGGCTTGTATTAAAAATGCATAATTTAATCAAGAGGAAAAACTGCTAATCAGATGGAACTATGCAGACCTGATATTGATTTTTTAATATTAGTGTTATTAAATTCTGCTGTAATTTCTTACTGAATCATCCAAATGTAAATTAATATAAGGAGAAACAGTTAACAAAATTACAGGACCAGATCAAACATTCCTGCTCATTTGCGAGCATCCCACTGCCTTGCACTACCGGGATGGCATGAAAGGCTCAGCACAGAACACTACAGGTGCCAGCTGAGCGGGTTTCCCCTGGCAGAGCAGCTCGCAATGAGCCCTGATGCAATTGTTCGCAGAAGAGTGGCAGCTGAGGGCCCAGTGCAGAGCCATAACTTGAGCACAGCCACAGGGCTGCCAGCTCTGCTCCAACATCTCATCACCAGGACGGGCAACATTCTCTCCAGACCTAATCAACTTCCAGAATTAACGCCTGCCCTGAGAAAACAGGTGGGCAAAGCAGCTGTGCAGGAAGGGACTGTCACTTGCCAAGTGAAACAGCCCCTCGGGGTTAAAGCGAGAAGACCCCAAGTCCCTTCTCTCATTTGAGCCTTTCCGACGTGGCAAACCTCCACAGAGAGAGATGTGCTCTTCTTGAAACTCTGCCAAGGAACTTGGAGCTCACATTTCAGGCCACAAGTCTGCTTCAGCCTGCTCAAATTACAGCAAGAAAGTCACTCTGCAACACCCTTCTTCCAGAAAATGGAGAACTATAAACACTGACTTGAGTTATAACAGCACTTCAAGCCCTGGCCCCACTGTTTCAAGCATCATAGAAACACCAGAAAAATTACACACAGGCACTTTCCCTTTGTCAATTAGAACATAATCACTGTAGAGCAGATATTATTTCATTTTGCTTCTTCGGCATCTTGTACCAAAAGGTCCTAATCTTTCAGGCAAATCCGAATGCACACACATACAGGGGAACATTTAATGTTAAAAATTGGCTCCTGATGACACTTCATTTGATTTCCACGTACAAGAGAAAAAGAAGATGCACAGCAGGAAAGTGAGAGAAATTAAACAGCATGTGTGACCAGCAATAGACAAAATTGCTCATTTTGCAAAAATAGCTGTATACTCCTCGATTAAAAGCTGATGTCAGTCACACTTCTTACTTCTTCATTTTCTGCTATTTACCACAGGAGTGTTTGTGACACAGCTCACATGAGGAAATAAATAAAGCTGAGCCAGATTTTCTCTGCTTCATTTTTCTCACTGTTTTTACCAGCTGGTACCACTCTCTGATAGCAGGTCCTTCATGAGTGTAACACCATCACACTGCACACACACAGCCACTGGCAGCAGCAGATAATGGCCAGGAAGCTGCTGCTGCTGCTTCAGGCTCCCTGCTATGCTACACCAGTGTTAGTGAAGAGTAAACAATAATAACGTATCCACTTTTTTCAGCTTATGGTAAGGCATACAACATTCACTGCAGCCACTGGCAGCACAGGGTAGGTTTGCAGAGGCATTTACCTGGCAAATGCTCCAATACTGCAAACTCCATATTCTTGAAGAACAAGTGTGAGGTATGTGCCTCGCAGCACCCATCCTGCTGTGTGCCAGAGTTTGTGGGTGCTCTGGCTAAAAGTGACGTGTTAAGCCAAGCCACCATACGTGCCCTGCAGTTCACATTCGGATTAAAGCTGGCAGGGTAATGTTCTTCTGAGCTGCAATCCTACCACGGCAGCATCCCCTGAAAAAAATAAAAGAAAAAAAGAAAAAAAAAAAAAGGGAGAAGCCTAGCTACTTCTAAAGGCAATTTCACCACGATTTTCAGAGCAATTTCACAGGTTTAGGAGAGGCAACCAATCCACAGTACTATGACCAGGCCCAGGAGCAAGACAACAGGGGTTACATGTACATGAGATTCTTGCTAAGCAGCAATCAAATCCTAAACGTTTCAGTATCAAGAATCACAGAATCTCCAAGGTTGGAAAAGATCTCCAAGATCATCCAGTTCAACTGTCCACCTACCACTAATATTTCCCCACTAAACCATGTCCCTCAGTTCAACATCTAAATGTTTCTTGAACACGTCCAGGGACAGTGATTCCACCACCTCCTTGGGCAGAGCATTTCAGCGTCTTAGGTTGGAAGGAACAATAAGGATTACCTAGTTCCAAACCCCTGCTACAGCAGGGTTGTCACCCACTAAATTAGGCTGAGGCCTTTCAACCTTGGCTTCTTTGGGCAAATAAGTGCTTTTGTCATGCTGTAAATGTTTCTGATGTTAGGCAGCTATTCCATTTAGGAAAGATGGGATAGTTCCCAGGCCAACAAGAGCTGTCCCAAACTGCTTCTTTTCTGCATCAGAGCTGGCACAACTTTCTTCGTGTTTGAGGACTTCTGGCTGTCCTGAACCTCCTAACAGCAGAGTGCTTCTGTTACCAGGGACTGAGAGAAGACCCAAGGAGCCAGGAGGCTGCAGCACCCAGACTGACTGATGACAAAGCACAGATGGGCCCCTGCCCTTCAGCTGCAATGGATGCTGCTGGTTTGGATGCAGCTTGTGTGGGATGATCCCCAGAAAAATGGAGTAGCTAAAGTCATAACATTTCCTGCAACTCTTAAAAGACCAAAGCACTGACATTGCCATTCTGTTTCCAGGGCCTTTTTCATGACCCACTTATTCTGTGGAGGCTGTTCCAGGGTTAACTATGAACTGAAAACGTGAATGAAAACACCAGTCAAGAGGACAACTCAATGCCTTGAAGGTTTTGGGAACAAAAAACTGAAAGGAGGAATTAGCAATTGAATTCCTCTTTATTAGACGGCAAATCATTTTTGAAAGAAGAAATTATTAAGATAAATACAACAGCTGAGCAACAGGTCTGGAAGGGAAAAAAATGATGGAATTTTCTGCTTAAAGCCTTGCAGCTGTCTTGTCTTACACTTTATTGGCCTCTAGTGGAAAACAGAAGCTATGTCCTGAGATCACAGAACTTCATTTACAGAGCACAGGGGAAAAAAATACCACTCTCCACACAGAGTTCATATTTATGCTTGATTAAGGAAGCAGTGCAGGCAACAAGAAGGGACGACTTAGCTACATACACAAGATTGATATTGCTAACGTTCAGGAAGGATGCTGAGTTAAATGTTAGCTCTTTTCTATATATGTGACCGTTCCCATTTAGGTGTACCTTTTAACTGTCTGCCATAATACATTCAAATACAATCTCACTTGCAGAGGCACTACCTTTTGCAGTATTTGTTCTGGAGCCATTGAATGTGCTCCACTGAAACATAACCCTTTTAGCACTATGAGCACAGCAGCTTGGCTATAAAGTAGTCTAAAATGAGGAGTTTAGTCACTATCATTGGTAAACACAGGCTCACAATATATGCCTGTATGAAAGACAGCAACTGTGATAAGCAGCGCTGCCTAGGTGTAAATTTAGTGACTAAAATCCCTTTGCTCCAGTTTCTATGGATATAAACAAGAAGACAAGTCTCCTCAATCCATTCAAAATACAAATAATAATCAAAAGAAAGCACTAAGCACGATCACAGGAACAAACCTCTGAACAAGCAAGTCAGTGGAAAGCAGAAGGCTCAGTACAAAGATCTGAATAATGTAAAAGAGCAAATAATCTGTTGGACGGAGCAAGGAGCTTCCAAAACCAGAACCAGCTATAAGGCCAACACTGCCCCCAGCAGAACTGTGCAAACAAAAAATGAACAGATACCTCCTGCATGGGAAAGGAAGGCAGGTTGCTGGTACATGCTGGCCTCCTTTGGCAGAGTACAAACCTGTGTGCACGCTGCCAACAGCTTGGTGTGGTGTTCCCCTCTGGTGCCTGTCTTCCGGAGCCCAGGGCAGTACAGTGAGATGTGCTTCCAGAACAGGATCTGTCACTGGCTACTGAACAAATCCAAAGAAATATCTGACTTGTTTATTCTGGTCAAATCATTTGCATTCCCCATTTACCTTCAAGGAGAGAAGGGAATGGATACCAACCACTATCCTGTTAATATTTTTGCCAGTTCCAACACTCACCTTGTATGAATGTGAGGGAGAGACTGAAATGTAACCAGCAGCAGGGAAACTCAAAGCAGTACCAGGCTCCATTTTGCTCAAGTTCCCTTGGCTCTGCACTGAGGACTCAAGTGCCTTTTCTCCCCAGGTTTAGTAGAGAGCAACCTAAAGCAGCCTAAATTTTATGTTGCAAGTTTAAAATAATCAAACATAGGACTTCAAGCCTCTGAATCCTCAGAGCTGTATGAACTCTCTATAAATTGTTTGTTTCTTTTATGAGGGGGAAAAAAGTCAGGAGAAATGCATTTAATCTGAGCTAAAATGAAAGAGCTGTTCTCCACCTGCTCCACAGAGTGGGATCTCAGGGCACCACAAAACAGGTACGCTGGCAGCAGGACCAGTGGGTGATGGAGCTTCACAAGGATGAGGTAGCACCAGAAGCAAAGCAAAGCAACATAGGAAAGTTTTCCCTGGTGTCCAGAGAGGCAAGTAGACAGCTTTCCATACCTTGTCCTTTGGGTTTCCTTGCACAATGTACCTCAATCTACAAAGCAACTCAATCTGCAGTTAATTTCTTAGGCTGCAAATCATTTGGCCCTGGTCTGATGTATATCTTGAAGCATATGTGTGTGGATAATATCCAGCTTGGAACAGAAAAGAGAAAAAAATTGCACAAGCCTTAACAGATGAGTTTAAACTGCTTATCTGCAGAGGAGCGAGTCTTATTTTAGTAACAGCTGAATAACATGAGAAAGCAGTTAGTTCTACACCAGCAGACCACATACCAGCATAACCAATTTGCTTCCCACAGGAGAAAAGGATCTTTGTACCCCTCCAGGTACTGAAAATACCAAAAGACTAACATGACAAAACCAACCCTGAGCTGCCAAAAGTATGCAATAAGTGTAACTTATAATAACCTCTTCTATCACCACCAGACAATGCAGAACTTCTGAGGCAACTCTTGAGCTCTGGATATAAGCATTTGCTTTTATATCCACCACATCTCAAGGCACAAATGTTCAGAATCATTAATAACAGAGCAACAGTTCTATAACTCGTGGCACGTTTGACACCAATGAGTTATATACTGTCCTTGTAACTGAGCTACAGCGTAACTACTCTAGACCACTGGATAACCTGTCTCCTTCCTCTGCGTGCCAGCAGATTGGGATAATTTTGGACAATGGTACTGCCACAGTGACCCTGAGCTTTTCTGCAGTCTCAGGTCACTTCTGTTGTGACAGGGGAGCGCTAAATTCTGGATATTCCTGAATTCCTAATATTCTCACATCTAGTATTTACCTGCCTCATGTGCTGCAACCTTGTAGATGAAAAGGGTTTAGTGTAAACAATCGAGACAGTTGGTTGCTCCTTTGAGGCACAAATTAGTCTTAATATTTAGCATCAGCTAAACTGTTACCTTAGTATCTGTACACTGTTGCTCAAGAAGATGCGTTACTGATTGAAGAACGATTTCCCTTTATGTCCATAAATGCATTCCAAGTAGCTTGTACTTTGGTTTCCATGCACTAAGATAAAAAGTTGAATTTTACTACATGCAGAAGAAATATACCCTGTCACCTTCTCTCATACCCTACAAATTGTCTACTTTACCTGTTTATCGTACCTTAAAACTTATGAAACATTTTGGACCTTCTACTGACATGGATCTCATTTATGGTCACTGGAAAAACTGAAAAGACACCCCACAATCCTTCCTTCCCCCAAAAAGATAATCAGTACAAAGATACAAGACAAAGACTTGTTGCTACCTAAAAATTAAAGCTGAGTCAATTTACAGATTTCACTAGAACTTCTAGGTAGTTATGACTGAGTCTAACAGGTATAGGAAGGACACGTTCTGATTGATTCATCAAGTTTAAGGCAAGTCAAAGAAAAAGGTGCATTACTTCCTGCTTTGCAAAATGTTATACGTGGTTACTGCTTTGTTTCTGTCCGATGCATTGATTTGACCCAATTAGAAAAACCCAATGTTATGGATTGTTTCAGATGGAGGCATCTCCGCCCCTACTTACAACACTGGGAAAAAGAAAAGCAGTAACGATTCCTCCTGTTAGACCACAAGTACAGGAGAGCATGACCCTGACTGAATATCTGAGGGAAGGGAAGAGTCCTGAGATTCATTTCCTGCTCAAGGGACTCAACAAAGCAACCTAATCAGCAGCTCGAAAGAACAAAGCAGCACTTGAATCAGTTTTAGGCTCTTTGTGCAAATACAGCATCCCCTTCCCACATCCCACACTAGTGGCTACATGCACACGCTTTCCAGACAGGCAAAAGCGGCAGAATACAGAATGAGTTTTATGTAGGCTGGGGGTCTTAATCTAAAGCCTGATTCTCCATCACTTTAATTGTAAATATTATCTGGAATTGAGACAGGGCTTCAAGAACTGCAGGTACAAAGTCTGGCCTTCAATGAGGCCCTTCTGGGCAAAATGCTAACCAGTGTTGTAAGGGCATGGTTGATGGGAGTTAACAGAACATTCCAAGAGTGGAAAATCCCTCTTGCTCTTTTTTTTTTTTTTCTGTAGCATTTAAATACTTCAGTATGCTACCATTTTTAGCATAGGTCACTGTTGCTCAGGAGAACATTTATTCACTCTCCCATCCTCAAAATTTTTTTCTATAATGCCAGAATGGTTTTAATACTGTTCCAAACCCCAAAGTTTTAAATGTCAGACAACCCTACAACACTTAGTTTACAATAAAAACAGTGAGTTGAGCTGTGGCAAAAGTGCATTATAAACAAACAAACACAAAACCCCACACTAACTGCCAATATTATGCACTGTATACTTGAGCCCAATCTGGATTTTAAATCTTTTCCTAGAGAGACCTACTTTTGCTACTGACATTAAGATTTTTGAGAAAATGTGTGAGTTACTGTAGAATTAATAGTAGATCTATGCAGATAGAAATTCCCAGGAGATTAAAAAAAAAAAAGAAAAAAAATACTAAAATCTGACACTCCTGGTAAATAAAAAACTAATGGACAAATTGTCAAACATCAGATTTCAAGAGCACTAAAAGATTATGACAACGCAGCAGTTCAGCTCTGTTCATGATTTACCTCTAAACTAAAAGATCCTACAACATTATAAGCTGGAGTTCCTGTATACCTATGGCAGTAACACTGGAACCAAAGTCACACAGTCAGTAACACTGTTTTTCAAAGACAATCTGTATTAGCATATTTAACTTTCAAACTTCTAAAAGTTTGAGCAACTCCACTGGAACAGTTAACAGATTCACTGGTGATGTCCTTGTAACCACTCAGTGTTATGCATTATACATATATTTACAAGTCAAGCTCTTCATTTTCACGCAATTACTTGCAATTTCAATCTTTCATCAACTACCAGAAAATTCACTTTTAAATGATTTAGAAAGGCAAAGAAATCAAAATGGGTTTGTATTATTTAACATTTATTGACAAGAAAGAAAAACTAATTTGTAACAAATCATATATTTACAATTTACAGAGGAGGAAAATCTCTTAAGACCAATGAAAGTACACGCTCCCAGTACTGGGATATATTTCTACCTGGATGGTAGTTAACAGTGTTCTTTAGAACTCTCTCCCATTAGACGATCTTCAGTCTGAAGGTGAACCTATGGGGAAGAGGGCTCCGACAACATGCTCCCTGCAATTGGTCTAAAAAACAAAAAGAATAGAAATAAGCTCATCCAAATTAACACAATCTTCAGTTAAAAAACAACAGTGAAACACCTCTGTGCCATAGCGTTACTTACTAGTCAGTAACAACTTTCTATTCTATTCACAGCAGCAAAGATTTTAGAGCATCCACATATTCCAGTGGCAAATCAATAAGAATATTAGTGTCAAATCAATTATGACTTTAAAAAAAGCACATCAGTCTAATTCAATTAAACACAGTCTCTAACAAAAACATGTTCCTCTGTACGAAGTTTGGAGCTGTCAAAGCTACACATGGCTGGAACAGTTTTTCCATGACCACGATGTTTTTCACGTGCACTATGGGGACATTATCTACTTCTACAGTATGTATTAGCTTTGACTGGCAGACCCCTGAGTGTTGACTTAGCAGGTGGATTTTTGCTAATTGTGTGCCCCAAAGTTTGAACATCCAAGCATCCACTGCTCTCAGTGTAATCTTAACATTCTATCATTTTCCAGAGGCTGGTGCATGATAAGGGACACAATATACTCACTCAATACCATGCTCCTTGGCCCAGGTGTCTACAAGGTTGTTTCAGAAATAAGTCCCATTATCTGACTCAATTCTAACTGGGGTGCCATGTCACCACAAGACTTGCTTTTCAAAGCCAAAGGTCACTTGATATAGAGAGTTTACAATCAGACTGTAATCTAGAATACACATTCTCCAAGAGCCCACAACATCGAAGGAAGCATGGAAATTTTTTTGCTAGTTGCTGTGGACAGAGCAGTTATTTTGTTGATCATATCCACAAGGATCTGATGATGTCTGTTCTGCCATTTTATTCCTAAGAACTGGATCACATTTCCATGTAGTTCCCTTGACTTTCCTTTGTTTTATGGCAAAGCTGGCTTCCAGAAGGATTTGGATTCTTTTCTTCCCTTCCTCAAAAACTTCCTCTGCTTCACTGTCCCACATGATGATATCATCAATGTATTGCAGGTATATAGGAGCTTCCCCCTTTTCCCAGGTAGCCTGGATCAGCCCATGGTAAATGGCAGGGCTGTTTCCTCCTCTGGGGGTAGTTGATTCCAGGTGTACTGGATGCTCCTTCAAGTGAAAGCCAACTGTGGCTTGCACTCTGCTGCCAGAGGGATTGAGAAAAACACACTGGCAATGTGAGTAAGGGCATACAGCCAGCGATCCTGAAAGGCCACACACAGCTCACAGCCTACTCAGTCCAGGTTCATCTTCAGACACCAGAGAAATCACAACAGAAGAATTCTTGGTCAGAAAAGTCAAGCAGCAACAAGATGTGAAAGGGCATATGACCCCATGTCAGCCAGATACCACCCGTAGTGAAGTGCACTGCCTCCCTGGGGTCCAGGTCAAGGACATTACTAAGAGACTCTCTAGTCTGGTTTGCCCCTCTGATCATTATCCTTTACTGATAGTTCAGGCTGGCAGAAATGAAATCACTGAAAGAAGCCTGAGGGCTATCAAAAAAGGACTTCATGGGTCTGGAGCAGTTAAGGGACAGTGCAGAAGTACAGGTGGTGTTTTCATCTATCCCTTCATGTGGCAGTGAGGGATACTGAGAGGAGCAGGAAAACCCTTGTGATAAATACCCGGTTCAGAAGCAGATGCCACCACAGGAATTTTGGCTTTTTCAATCATGGGGCAGCTTACTCTGTATCAGCCTGATGGCTGCTGAGAAGGTCTGCTTGGATAAAAGGGGGAAAAGAATTCTGGCCCAGAAGCTGTCAGACCTCACTGACAGAGCTTTAAACTAGGTTTGAAGGGGGTGGGAGATGATAGCATGCCTGCTCACAACACGGGATACCATAGCTAAATTAAAAGGACAAGGTGGTTTGATGATGAAGGGAACAGGGAGACTAAAGGTAAACACTACAAAGGAATTAAGGAGTTATCCTCCAAGAAGGATACAAGTACAGCTGCCCAGCTGAAGTGCCCTCTACACCAACATACACAGATTGGGAAACACATGGAGTTGGAAGCCACTGTGCTACTGGAAAACCATGATGCAAGTTGCCATCACAGAAATCCGGTGGCATGATTCCCATGACCAGAACGTGGCTGTTAATGGTTACAAGCTTTTTCAGAAGGGACAGGCAAGGAAGAGGAGGAGGTGGCATCAGCCTGTGCATCAAGGAAAGAATAAAACATGAAGAACTTGACCCTGAAGAATGGCAAGTCAAAAGCCTAAGAGTCAGAGTTAGAGACTGTGGCAACAAAGGGAGCCTTGAGATTGGGATCTACTACAGGCCACCTGATCAAGCAGAGCCTGTTAATTAAACCTTCCTCCAGCTACAGGAGAGTTCACATTCACCGGCCCTCAGCTTGTTGGGGGACTTCAAGCACCCAGATATCTGCTGGAAAAGTAGCACAGCGAGCTAAAGGTGATCCAGGAGGCTCCTGGACTGTACTGAGGATAACTTCATGAGATATGTAGTAGCTCTACCAGGGGATAAAACAGTGCTGGACCTTTTGCACATTAGTGTGAGTGAACTGATTGATGACACAAGAACAGGAGGCTGCTGAGCTGTACTGACCATACAATTGTGGAGTTCATGTTCTTGAGGAATATCACACAGACAAAGAGTAAAATCAGGAAGCTTAATTTTAGGAAAGCCAAATTTCAGCTCTTCAGGGAGTCAGTCAACAAAACCCCTTAGGAATCGGTCCTCAAGGACAAGGGAGCACAGCAGAGCTTTAAGAAAGTTTTCCTTTGGGCACACTAGCTCTTCATCCCCGAGTGGAGGAAGTCAGGAAAGAAAAGCAAGAGGCCAGCATGTCTGAATCAGGACCTGCTAGTCAAACTGCAGAGCAATAAGAAAATGCACAGGCAGTAGAAGCAGTGACAGGTACCGGGAAGATATAGGGAATCTGCTAGGCTGTGTAGGGATGGGCTCAGGAAAGTCAAGGCCCAACTAGAACTGGCCTAGGCAAGGGGTGGAAAGAAGGGTAAGAAAGTCTTCAATAGGTACATCAACCAGAAAAGGAAAGACCAAGACAGCATATCACCCCTTAATGAGCAACATAATTAGGCTAGTAACAACAGAAAAGGAGGAGAAGGCTGAGGTACCAATATTTTTGCCTCACTCTTCACTAGCGGTTGCTCTCAAGAAGGGGACACGCAGCCCTCAAGCAGATAGTTCAGAAAGCAGAAGCTGAGGCAGCAATGCCCCTCCTCCTGCTGTAAGTGGTGATCAGGTTCACAACCACCTGAGGAACCTGAACATCCATAAGTCTATGGATCCTGATGAGATGCACCCCAGAGTTCTGAGGGAACTGGTTGATATAGATGCCAAGCCAGTCTCAGTGATATCTGAAAAGTCATGGCAGTCAGATGAAGGTCCCTGGTGACTGGAAAAAAGATTATATAGCACACGTTTTTAAGAACAGTGGAAAGGATGACCAGGGAATTACCAACCTGTCAGCCGCACTTCTGTGCTAGGGAAGATCATGATGCAGATCCTCCTGGAAGCTATGCTAAGGCACATGAAGAAGAGGGAAGTGATGTGGGAGGACCAGCATGGTTTCACCCAAGGGCAGGTTCTGCCTAACCAACCTTGTTGCTTTTTATGACGGCTTAACTGCATCAGTGGACAGGAGCCACTGATGTCATCTATTTGGACTTCGGTAAGGCCTTTGACACGGTCTCTCATAACATTCTTCTCTGTTCAATGAACGAGGAACTTGTTGCAAGATTGTATAGAGAGTGAAGGTCAGTGGCTCAATGCCTGGATGAAGATCAGTGATGAGTGGTGTTCCCCAGGGGTCAATATTTGTATATCTTCACCAATGACAATGACAGTGGAGTTGAGCGCACCCTCAATATCTGCGGATGAAACCAACCCATGTAGTGTGGTTGACATGCCCAAAGGGACAGGATGTCATCCAGAGAGACCTAGACAGGCTTGAACAGTGGATTCAGGTGAACCTTAAGAAGTTCAACAAATCCAAGTGCAAGTCTTGCACCTGAGCATGAAACCCCCCACTATCAGTACAAACTGGGGATTGTAAGGATAGAGCACAGCCCTACTGAAAAGAAACCTGGTGGTGGTACTGGTGCACTGGAAGCTGAACACAAGCCACTAGTGTGCCCTCACAGCCCAGAGAGCCAAATGTACCCAGGCCTGCACCAAAAGAAGCATGGCCAGCAGGTCAAAGGAGGTGATCTTGCCCCTCTCCTCTGCACTGGTGAGACCTCACCTGGAGTGCTGTATCCAGATGTGGAGTCCTCAATACATGGACCTGTTGAAGCACTTCCAGAGGAGGACCACAAAAATGATCCAAGAGATGGAACACCTCTCCTACGAAGACAGGCTGAGAGAGCTGTGCCTGTTCAGCCTGGAGAAGGCTTTGAGGTGACCTGATAGCAGCCTTTCAATACCTAAAGTGGGGCTATAAAAAAAGAAGGGGACAGATTCTTTAGCAGGTTCTGCTGTGACAAGACAAGGGCAAATTGCTTCAAACTATAAGAGGGAATAGTTAGACTGGATTTAAGAATTTTTTCACAATAAGGGTAGTGAAACAGTGGGACAGGTTGCCCAGAGATGGCGGATGCCCCATCTCTGAAGACATTCAAGGTCAGGCTGGACAGGGCTCTAAGCACTGGGTGTAGCTGTAGGCACCCCTGTTCATTGCAGGGGAGTTGGACTAGATGACCTTTAAGGGTCCCTTCCAACTCAAACAATTCTATGATTCTATGATATTTGTGCACATGCAAATCTGCAGCAGTGGGCACATACTTTCATGCTAGACCTCTGTGCCAAAAGCATTCCCACAGGCAACAGGAATGAAGATGTAAGAGCAGGTGAATGCCTGGTCTAGGCTGCCAATATAAAAATCAGGACATGGTGTGGTGCCTAAGTGATGGCAGAGCCACAGAAAAATTGTGCCAAGGCAAAGGATATCACCAGCATGCTGAATTAGTGCTACAAGAGGTGCAGGAAGCACATGTTGATGCTCTGTGTTATGTTTGGCCAGGTGAAATGGCAATGAAAAAGATTCTTTTAGCAGTGCAGAGCCAGCCTCATGCTTGAGGGATGTGGCTCAAGGACAACCATGTGTGCCTGGAGAGGTGTCAGTTCTGCTTCTGCAGTCTGAAAAAAGGCAGATGACAATGATAAACACCTTTCCAGTGATGTCCTAAGCCAACCTTCTTGGGATTAAAACTATCAAGTCTTTAAGAGGACAGAGGCCAAAGGAAGCACTGCATCACTTCACTCAGCAGGAGAACTGGGAGTGTTGCCAGGCCTTGAACAAAACTTGAAGGAGAGGAGACAGAGGATCACCTCTGAATTAATTCAAATACCTGGAACTGAATTAGAAAAATAATAGTCACTGCAAACAGCACTAACAAAAAAAAAAGGCCTTTGAAGAGGGCACTGGAATACTCCCCCTCCCCCAAGTTACTTTAGGCTGCAAAACAAAAGATGCAAGAAGAGAATATTCTAACTTGATACAGGATGTGAGAGAATTGAAACGGTGGCAAATGAAAACCTCCTTACACAGCCACTACAAGGAGCAAAAGGAGACACAAAGACATACCTTGGACAGATAAGGCAAGGTAACAACTGCCAGCTTGCATAGCAGGATATTGCATAGCAGGATATAGCACATCACATGGCAGCATGTATGTATAGATTTCCACAAAGAAAAGGAAGTTGCGATCAACACTTTCATAATATACGTAATATTTTTTAATATTACAGTTTCAGGAATAATTTGAGTTCAAGAAAAGTCAAGAGAAAAATCTGGACACTTAAGCAAGTTCTTAGACCATGCATACATTCAATAAATTAAAAAATGTATTTGTACTTCGTCTGCACACATAGTTGTATGGAAATTGCCAAGGACAGGTGGAAGATTGGGCCCTCATTTGCAGCCCTTAGCTTCTTGCCAGAGAGTTGGGCTTTGCAGCAAAACAAATGCAAGCTTAAAAAACCCTTCAAAAGAATAGCTAAATTATTTTCAGTAAGAACAGTATTACTATAAGCAATAAGCCCCTCTTCCTTCTCTTTTTTTCCCCCCAGTGGGAAACACAAGTATGTCATGCAATGCGGCAGCGTGGGTGTTGGATGTAAGCAACAGAAGCCATTTCATGACAAGGTAATGACTTCTGTGAACTTAAGTGCTCTTAGCAACCAAACAAAATGAAGCTGTTCTAAATTCTGATGAGATAATCCACTCAAAGTAATTTGTTTGGAAAGGTTAAATAGGATGCTAAGATGGTACACTATTGAACAAAGAGGCAAAAAAAAAAAAAAAATCAAACGTTGAGTGCTGCTTTTTCTTCAAAACATACTGAGGCTTTTTTTGCCAGCTAGAATTCTGCTCAAGTCAGGCAGCTGTGTTTGAATTCCTGCACCAACTTCTGCATTTTAAGTTACCCTAAGAGTGCACAGTAAAGCTGAGTTGCTTAAGAGGCTAACGTGTGCTTCTAATATGAAGAAAATCAGACATAATAAAATCAGAGAGCATTTGCTGGATGCAGAAAGGCCTCTGCAATTATCACTTAATTGTCCTTCATGGGCCAATACTGGGAGTCTCATACTTTCCCCTTAAGGTTGATCCCTCCTTCAGCACTTCTTCTTAACCGGCTACTTAATTAGTCTTCCTTCCTGGACTTAATTGTAAATTTGTTTTGATTAATTAGCCTCAGAGCTGACTTGGCGCTTACTGAAATACAAGAGAAGTGCTTAGTTTCTTCAGCTTATAGCCTGCTGTACCCTATGGGAGCCCCTGCTTTGTCAGCATTAAAATTTCAAGTTCAGATTGTGGAAAAACTTTTTCATAATTAGCTTTCCTTCCTTGTAATTACCCCTGCTGTAATACAACACAAAAGTGGTGATAAAGAAAGGCTAACATTTAATACGTCTCTTGTCCAGAGGATTCTATTTCACGTTCACTAGTTGAATCTTCCAATTCTAGTCAGGTGATCACAGCACTGACTGAATCCCAAGCCAAGAGTGTAAGCTGCCAGCACAGACAACTGCATTCTGATGGCACAAACACCAGAAAGGTTTCCCTCCCCTTCAGAAAAGTCATGTTCTGCTACTGAACTTCATGGAAAACCCTTAGTGCAACCCTAGGCAAGCCAGTCTGCAACAACTTCGGACACTAGAACACTTACTTGAGAAGCAGTGTAGCTCTTCATTATGTTCACATCTCTCATACCACTCCTCTCCCTCTTTACACCATGTTGATTCCAAAAAAACACCCACATTGTTATACCTTATCTCTGATATCTCGATCCATTCTTACTTCAGCTAGTGATGCAGGAAAAGGCAATGTGCATCAGCTATCCTACTGTAATGAGTTTATTATTTATTTGAAGTTTTGGCAATTGAAAGTGTTTGGGGGGAACAAAAGAAAGCGTGCTACAGGAGCAGCCTCTGAGAAAGGAATGAGAAAGCTGTGAGACAAACAGATCTGCAATCAGTGCAGCAGCAGCAGGCAAATCCTGGAAGAGGCCACAGCCCATGGAGAGTTCCTGCAGGTGCAGGCCTTGAAGAGGAGCCCAAGATGGAGCAGGTGATCCATCAGGAACTTGGTCTTTGGGGACCTCTGCTGGAGCAGTCCATTCCTGAAGGACTGCACCCTGTGGTACTGCTCCCCACTGGAGCAAGGGGGGGGGGGGGTGCAAAGAGGATGGAACAGGAGAGACTAAGCATTATGGACCCTACTGTTCTACTCAAGTAAGAGTGAAGAAGGAATTGTGAGCAAAGTTCACCTTTCTGGGGAGAAGGGAAAAGGTGTTTTTAGTTTTAATTTTCAGTGTCCTACTCTTATTTTTGACTTGCAGTAAATTAACCTTCCCAAGTTAAGTATGTCTGGGCTATGATGGTAATTGGTGAGTAATCCCCCTGTCCTTATGTCAAGTCAGGAGCTTTTTCATCTTTCTTTCTCCTCCTGCCCTGCTGAGAGAGAGTGAGAGAGCATGGCTGGCTGCTGGCCAAGGTCAACCCACTGCACCTACTCATTTTATAAACTTCCCACACAGCTATCAAGAGCACTGCAATTCTTCAGTTTCCAAATTTAGAAGTCCTTACCTATCAAGCTGCAAAGAGAAGCGTAAAATCTTACTTATCTTTTTCTGTGAACACTTAGATTTACATCTCAATTCAACAGGCTGAGAAAATATACACTTGGCTTCCTTCAGCTCATTTCATTTATTGCTTGTCTTGTGCCCTAAACAAGAAGAGACTACAGAAATGCAAAGCAAATGGAGTTTTACAGTCTTTTGTGTGTCTTTGCTTAGGTACAGCAGCTTAAATGAAGGAAAAAAGAAAGAACATAGGCTTTGTCGGCAGGCTCAAGAACACTGAGCAACTTCTATAACATATTCATTCCGCAATGCTCAGCAGCCAATTGTTTTGACTGGTGCCAACTATTTGTTTTGATCTTCAAACTGGACCATAGAAATCGGTTTGGTTGTGAATTCTAAAGGAATGTTTTCCTCTATGGCTGGAGAAATGCAACACTGAGAGCTCTTCTGGCTCAGCCTGTGAGCACCCACATAAAGCAATAGGATATTAAGGTGTTCGTTTGCAGCCATCAACGCCCTGAGAGAGCCATGTTCCACACACTGCAGATGGATGTATTCTCTGGAGTCAACCACTGCTTAAATGCTGTATTACAATATACATCATGTATTATGAGAAATGCATTCATGATGAAATGTATTTTTAGCTATTACAAAAATGAGGAAATTGCTCTTTAGGTTGTATTCCTCAGACGTTAATTTAATTACAGAGAACTAATTCAGGTGCGTACTTGAAAAAATAGAAGGAATTGTATATGCAGTGCTGTTTATTTTTCTGTAATTACTCAGCTCAGATTCTCCTATTTTGTGTTTACCAAGTAATATAATATGGATGCACACACATCTGATGGTTTTGCAACTGTTCTCCTGCATCCTCTTTTAAATTACAAAGTAAAGCTTTGTTCTTTAAGACAAACAGTTTTATAACAGAATGAAACCCTGAAAACATTAGATTGTTCAAAAGAACCTAATAACTACCAAGTCCTTTTTTCTCAAAGGAAGCCAAAGCCTTGAAAAATCTAACTTTTCCATTGTGGAGAGTCATTGCCAGTTAAGCTCCCTTAACATGTGTTTCTAGTTGCTATCAAAACACTCACCACAGGATACATTTACCATCTAACACTAAGTTTCAGCTCTCTCAACTACTGCTGACAGAAAGTAATGAGTTAACATTTTAAACCAGATTTCCTCAAAAAACAGTCTATGTACCCAAGTAGCAGCAGAGCATCCCAACTTGAGTTCACAGCACATAATGTCAGCTAACAATTTGAGCATAACAAAGCAATTACAAACCTGACTCAGATCCCTACTACTGTTAGAGATATTTTCTGTATTCTACTATAAATAAAAAGTTGTGCTATCTGAGCTGAATATATAAACCAGCAAAGCCTAGGAAATAATTTAAGCACTGTTTTAAAAGCTGCAACATGGAAAAAAAGCATTAGAGAGACCTTAAAAATATATATTTAAGCTACAGCCCACAACATGCTCTGCATGGGCTATTTCCTTAGCATTTTACCCAGACCAGACTTCGCCACGTATCTGTTTGAAACCATCACAGTAGTCTGTGGAAACTGGATTACTAAACAAAGTAGAAAATACACCAATTAAAAGAATCACTTATTGGCAGAAAGAAAAATGCTACGTTCTCAGATTTCAGAGGGTTTTTTCATGCTAATTTCTTTGCAATATCTCTTTCAATAAAGGAAAAACATGAACTGCCAAAGGTTACCGGTAGTCTGACATACACAGCAATGTAGGAAGCAGGAGCCACAGCAAGAACAAGCAGAGGTGAAACATCAAGTTTTTCCTTCCAATGACCAGTTCTCATTTGCCACACTGCACAACTCAGCACCCACAGGAGCCCTGGAATGCAAACAGAACTTGCAACTCAAGCTGTAGATTCTCCTGCATTTCCAGGCTCTACAAGACAGCAAGTGTCAAGTTAAAACAAAAAAAATGCAGTCCAGACAATGGGGAAACAATCTAGCACAACTCAGCTCCTGCTGTGTGCTACTGTTTTTAAAAACAATGGTGTGTCTGCAACTAGTTCAACTTGCATGCTAACAGAATGAACTTTGCAAGGTTCAGTGCCAAATTCTATTGTTAATGGAAACTGACAACAGAATTCAACTGACTTTACCTATATCTGTAACACACTCTTCTTCCTCCCCTATTCACAAAAGCCAAACCCTACCGAGTATGGACACCAGTTAAGGACAAACAGCTGTGCTTGAAGCACCATCTAATGGCAAATAGTGGAATTGTTTCTATAGATAAAAAAGGCAAGATTAAGAACTTTGTAAACTTGTTGTACTTTGTAAAAAAGAGAATTTCCATTTTCTCTTCCCTTTCCAAAATAAGATATTTTTTTTCTATAATGATAGAACATTGAAGCCACTTAAACTACTTTACGAAATCATGCTCTATTTTCACTGCAGACCTAGAGGTACTTCTTAGTCAACAGTTGCAGCAAAATACATGTCACTATTTCTTCAGATGGGATTTAAACTAACACTGTGAAGAAAAAGGACCGATGAAACAAATAACTGATTTGAGCAAGTACTTTTTCAAAACTGTGCAAACTGCAAGCAACATCCTTGACATAACTGATTTTACTACTCAAACAAAAAACATTTTGCAATGCTGCTCAACAGCGGAAATGTTTTCTAAATACCATGTTGAACATTTCACACAAGAAATCAACTAGCTAGGAAGCAATCAAACCACCTAGTCTAAAAAGTTACTTACTTTTCCAAATCTGCAGTACTCCATTGACACTCTCAGTCACAGTTAAGAACAAACAGGCACTTGTGGCATTCTGATGCTGAACTTGCACTTGAACATCTGCCACTTTCCAGTCTGTAGCAAGAACCCATCTGCACCCACTTCTGCTTAAAATATTCAGGATGGATTTCTCATCACGTACTCAAGAACCAAAGAAAATCCACTCAAAACCTTGCTGCCAAGTTGAGAAAAGACAACAGCAAGGCAATGCTTCACCTCCATCAGAACCTACAAAACTAAAGCACACTCCTGCAAAGTGGCAAGCTACATTGAGTTCTGTGACAATACACACCCACATTTTCCTTTAAGGCCACCACCTCCACAATCCATACACATTCACCAACACCTTCACAAGACATCCTTCTGCTATCCAACCTTAGCAGGCAGATGCTCTGGAAATTTTGTTCTGCATTCTCTTCTTTCTGAACTCCCTGGTGGCCTTCAACACAAAGTTTCTGCTTTCCATTTTTCTACTTACACCCTGACTGCTGGGAGACACGCTTCGGATAGGAGCAGAGGTTCTTTAGGTCTAGTGCTAGCCTCTACTGTTTTCCAAGTGGAAAACTTCCAGATCTCCGTGGGCCCACCTAAAGAGTTTAAGGCCATAAAGACAGAGAGCTTTACGGATAGGATTCCCTCAAGCAGTGGAGACAGCGTGTGACCATTTGGTAGTTGGCATGGCTCCAAAGCAGAAGAGACATTTTAATCTCACTAACCATGAGGAGGCCAGCCAAGTCCATAAGTTAGAAGAGCTGCCAAAATCAAGTTATCATCAGCTACAACTGACTTTAAAAGGAAAAAAAAACACCTTATTGTAAATCACTTATAAAATTTGAGGCTGAGCAAAAAATAAGTTGCTTCCCTGCAAACTTAACCTTGACTGCAAATAGTTTTTAGTAAGAAGATGAACTAAATGGTAATCACCATACTCCTGTTTCATTTACTCAGGAATTCAGCGAGACCTACAAAGATGCTATCAAACTTCTAAGTATGTACAAAGTCAGCCCTTCTATACAGTATTGGAAAGAATGCTTGAAAGAGAATGAAAAAAGCGTATGCAGAAAATTCACCCATCTAAAACATCTCTCACACAGAAATTGTAGCCTCAGTGTCTTAGCCTTTTTAGACACACAGTTTACTTCTCACCTGTAAGGTTTTTGTTTGTTTTTTCATGGTAAGCACTAAAGCCAGTTCATCTTTCCTGCTTTAATTGGTACTCTAGATTTAATATCAAGATCATGGTCACGGCCGCTTACTAGGTCAGTCCTCAATCCTCAAGTATTCAGCCCCTGAACAGTTTCCAATTCAATTTTCTCTCTTCCTCTTCTAGAATTGCACTGACCACACTTAGAAAACACTTCACCAGAGTAGCTGCAGCTTATTCTTATGCTCAGCCAGAAGGAACCTTGAAGAACTTCAGAGACAAATGTTATGTATACCATCTGCTGTCTAGACCTGACTTCTGGAGTATGCAGTATAATTACAGTTTTCCCAAAGGTCATCATTATTATTTGTTAATCAAAACAAAAGAAGATATTAAAATAACATTTGGCAATGACCTATCAAAGTTACACAAATAAAGCTATCCACAACATCCAGGGCTTTAATATAAAAAATAGAACTAATACAAATTTTAGGTACTAAACATAACCCTGCTAGACAAGGAAGAAACTGCTGCCATGAACATATTAGAAGAATGCTGGACCCTAGCATGCAAGCATTCCATCAGTCCATCTCCTAGACAACAATTACTGAAGTACAAACAGTATGGCTCTACGTGCAAAGAGGGATTATTCTGAGATTTATATCAGGCAGACAATAAATCTAACAGATGTTAGCTGAGTTATCTGACAATGTCAAAATTAAGTGCTAAGCATTTTTGAGAGATTAGGTATAAAAGTATACTTTGGAAAAATATGTTTTTCCCACCAGTTTTCAAGTATATCTTACTGTCTTTGGATGAGAAAAGTGACTGCCTGTCACAAAGCGAGGCCCTTCGCTGCATCACTGAAGTTTGAGAGTAAATGTCTGAGTTGGTTTTGTAGCTCTACGTTGATTTCATCAGCTCTCCCTTAGTTTGTAAAGTTAAGCTGGGTGCACTTAAACACACTTTGTATGCCAAGAAAAAAATTTCAAAAAATACAAGAGCTTAAAAATATTTCAAGCAACTTCTTGGAAGAAAGTTCTTCACCTGTCATTTTTGAGTTGTGTGAAATGAAGAACACTTTCCTCATTCAGAAGATTACGTACGTTATATCCATTTCCTATAAATAAAAACAGAAAAGGTTTTCTTTAGAAGCCAACAGTAATTTTTGAAATCCTGTCCTGACTTCAACAATTATATTTTTATTTTGTATATTTTACCAGTTTTAAAGCTGTCTGTTGCCCTGAAGCCAACTTAGGTAAACAAGCAGTGTTTGTATCACAACACCTAAATTAGTTCATCAACCGTGCCCATTGTAGGGTCACATTCCCTTCTTCCCAATAGGTACTTCCCCATTCTCTACTCAAACTTAACTCTCCCAACCATTCTCCTCAGTATTCCTTCCTAACATGGTAATTTAGTCTAATCCGTTCCCAACAAATTGATTTTTAAAGACATGCACTTACCTGCTGGAACATAGAAATAATCCCCTGAAGTCAGGTAATATGATGTCTTATGCAAGGTGATAATAATCTGGCCACGGATAACATAGAAAGCCTTAATAGAAAGCCAAAAGATTCTAAGATCAGCAACATTTCCTTTGCAAAAATTTAAGAAAGTTATCCAAGAAAAAATAATGTTTTGTTCATAATTTCTAATGAAGTAGAACAATACGCTAAGGTGCAACTCCTTTCCTCCTCCCCAGTGAAAATTAAGATGCACAACTTGAAAGATGGCAGGGGGACAACTTTTATTTAATACTTCTATCTTGCTTGCAATCCATTCAGTAAGCACACATGGACATGCATGATAAATGTGAAAGAAAGAAGAGTAATGTGCATGTAAAATTACCTCTAGTAATTTCCTTTAGTTGTAACTGTTTAATTTCACAACTATTACAATTTGTTTATATTTCCTATATATATAGGAATATATATATATATATATAGTTCTAACTATTCTAATATTTTGGTCACAAAGATAATCAGAGGGCTGGAGCACATCTCTTACAAAGACAGGCTGATGGGACTAGGCTTGTTCAGCCCAGAGAAGAGAAGGCTTCATGGAGACTTGATAGTGGCCATCCAATATTTAAAAGGGAGCTTATAAGCAAGATGGAAATCAACTTTTTGCAGAGGTAGATAGCGATAGGACAAGGGGAAATGGTTTTTAACTAAAAAGGGGGAGGATTTAGAATAAATGTCAGAATGGTGAAGCCCTAGCACAGGATGCCCAGAGAGGCTGTGAACACTCCTCCCCTGTACATGCTCAAGGTCAGGTTTGGATGGGATCCTGGGCACCCCACAATCTAGTGCCTGATTTAGTGGTTGACAATCCTGCCCACAGTAGGAGGAGGTTGGAACAAGGTGATCTTTGAGGTCCCTTCCAAGTCATTCAATGATCCTGTGATTTTCTGTTTACATATAAACCACTAAAGTACGGAAAAAGTGTACTTACTATTGTATCCATGTGGACAAACTGGTGTCCCTTTTCTTTAAGGGGTTTCAAGATCAATTTACCAGCAGCAAAATCAGATGTATTCAAACTTTTATATACTTTTATCGATTCATCTTCGAAGAAACATGAATGACTGCTTCCAGAGTTAACACACTCTGCAAGGAAAGTCGTAAGATTAAATGTTAATATTAACACAGACATCATCTTAGTTCTGCCCCTTTTTAAACTTCATATCCTATGTATTGTTTCAGTGCAACAACCCCACCAGTTACACTTAATCATCAGCTGGAAAAAAAAAATCAGAACATTTGATTTCCTCTTTTTCTGTCTCTCAAAATGTTATCTGGAAAAGCAATGACTATTTCAACAGCTCACCTTTTTATGCCCCAAAATGAATGAGCAGTCTTCTTCCTACTGCAGTCCATACTTAAGAACTTACTACATAATATAGAAAGGTCCTTGGTTATATCCCTTTATCTTACCTAGAAGAACTTCACGATTTGTTACTGGGTCCACTATGCTGGTTGGCTTAGAGGCATCAGCCAGGGGGATATCCAAACATTTTGCTACTTCACTTTCTAAGGAAACAAAATTAAAAAGTACAGGAGAATTATCACTCCACACCTGAAATACTAATTTAATCACAATTTTGGATTTCAGACAAGTTATTAAATTTGCTTTTGATTAAAGCCCACTTTCTCCAAATAAAAGGAAAAATACATAAAAGTTCTTTGAAGATACAATTTTCATCAGAATTATTTTAATTGGTAAAGGGAGTCTAAATCAGAAAGAAATTATCAGAGTAATGCCAATGATATTGCTTGTGCTATTAACGGTATTCAAAAGTAGCTGCATTTTAGGAGAAAAACTCTTCTGGAAACAGAGAATATTAAGAAAGGATATAAAATACATGCTAACTTAGAAAAGCAAGTCTTTTCCTTTTACAACTGCTGATGGGCATCAAGAGACTTAAAGAGAGAAAGTGCTCAAAAAGAACAAGTACATGTTCGCTTTTCCTTGTCTCGAGAGACACTATTTACAGGAATCTCATCTTAAGTTGTAAATCAGGGAATAATTTCTATCATATAATGCATTTTTCCAGAGAAGACAATAGCCTAAGAGTTTATGACAATCATATAGTTTTCAAAGGGAAAAGAGACTCCGGAGAATTTTTAAGATGAAACAAATATCCCAAAGGTCTCTTGGAGAACTCTTGTAAGTAGGCAAGTTTAATTCCATAGCGCACAGGAAATCCCTCTAAATGTAGTCAGAAAAAGGATGTCAAAGGCAAGCTGTAGCACTTCATAGGCACTTGTGGCTGCTCGAGCACTATGCAGAAACAATCAAGGCTAAGAGACTGAAAAAGTTTTGTTCAAAATAACATTTCTATAAAAAGAGACAGCGATAGCTGCAACTCCATAGCCCTAACCACAGCATTTTTATTGTATCATTAAAATTCAGGAATATATTCTAGAAATTCAATTCAGCTAATGGGTCTTGTACACATTACTCTTTTGTTAACACCCTCGAATTTTAAGTAACTCAGGAATAACATCTGGTAAACAGATAATGCATCACTTCTAGAGGCAGTTCAAAGGAACATAAAGCAGCCAATATTTTTTGTAACATACAGTATGAATAGTCACTACCAGCTCAAGCTTCCATGAACTTGCAAATAAACTTAAAAGCTGTACTCAGATCAAAGGTGGCCAAAAGCAGGCACACCTTCTACCTCCCAGAATAGTGTAATGGAGCAATAGCTTCCACAGAATATCCTCCACCTCTAGCGTGTAGTTGGTTTTATTGAAGAGCTATTAACAGTTAAGTCTTTTGTGAATTTATCCTGTTCTTGCATTGAATGTACAAAAATATTTCTCTCCACAGTGTTCTGTGTTAAGGAGTACAAAGGATGCAGCAAAAAGAACTTATTTTCTGTGAAAAACTCAGCTCGCACCATCTTCTTTTTACACTTTCTAGCTCTTGTGATAAAAGAAAAAATGTTTATTTCCCTTCTCCATGCCACTTGTGATTTTATAGGTTTATCTCACACCTCTGCAGGCTTTCCAAGGCCAAGGAGCCTTCACTTATGTAGCTGCTTCTGGTACATAAATTCTTCCATGCCTTCAGAAAGCTTTTTCTGAACCTCCTCTATTCCTACAACTTTCTTTATGTGGTAAAGAAACAAGTGCAGCAAAAAAACGCAGCAGAAATTCACATCAATATTCTCTGTTATTTCCCTTATTCTTTCTCCAGTGATCTGTTCATCCATGTTTTGTTTTGGAACTGTGTCAGGATGACCACAGTGTTCTCCCTCCCCATTCTTGTTAGCATTTATTTCCTCTATAACTTCACATGGAAATGCAGCAGTAACAAACAAGCTCCAGTGAGTCCCCATACAGAAAGGCTCTTTTGCATCAAAATCTCTACCAGAGAGAGAGAGCGTGCACAGAAAAAATTAATTAGGTTTCTGGTCTCTGATCCTGCCTCCCTTCTGAGCACTACCTGTGCACTGATCATCTATTACTGCAAATGGTCTAGCAAAGCTTCCCACTCCTGCATGTTTAAGCATCGATTTATTGCCTTTTATCTATTTCACGGATTGTTTGTAAATCTCTATTCACCTAGATCACAATGTGTTTGAATTTAACTCACATTCAAATGTGATATTACAGTTGGTAGCAGCAAAACAACCAGAAGTTTTTATACCTTATTTATGCATTATAAAATGGAACACATGAGCATCATAAACCAGTAAGCTGATTAAGGGCAGAAGTACAGCTTATTTTCTTTCATCTCAGCTTTAAGGGCACCACAACACCTCAGGATCAGTCATTTCTCTCTTCCTTCCCAACCCAGTGAAGTTTCAGACAGGTTGATATAACATTGGTGCACTACAGTAACAGGAATGCATTTTTTTTTTTGCATCACATCACTAACACATTCCATTACAAAAGGATTTTCAGTTAGAGAATCTGGAGCTGTTACAGGAGAAAAAACTTGGAGCAAAAGAAAATTCATTACAGAAAGGTTTCTGAAGTGTCAAAAGAAGAGGAATAAAGTCTGCATTTATACTTGTTCTAGTTCTTTTCTGCTTATGATGACTCTTCAGCTTATTCTTCGTGTGAGGTTCTGTTTCTGCACCTGCTATTCCACTAATTAAAAGCCTTCCTGAAAGAAAAGAAAGTTGAGTGAAACTCTCTAACACGTACTAATTATTTTAATTATTTTACAAAAACGAAGATTTGCACAATCTACAATCATTTCAGTTTGGTATATATTTTCTTGATGCTCAACTTTTTACATAGCTTTAGAAAGCCAGAATGAAATCAAAAAGCTGCAGAACATCAAGTACCTGAGAGTGCAACATGCTTTTGAGATTTTAAATAAAAGGGTATGATCATAATACGTTCAAGGAACATTTCAGAAAGCCAAAACATGAGAGTTAAGTTTTAAGACAAAGTGTTGACTTCAGGCACAAAAGGAAATACTATTTCCAAGCAGACTGATTAACCAGGAAAAGACCAAATTAGTCTGAGTACAAGATGTATTCCATCATCAAGGTATTTAACACTGAGATTAGATAAAATGTTATAGTATCTGCTCTAGAAAGCAGTGCCCACATGCCCACACAATGAAAATTGCTCCCAAAAATGTTCCAATAAGCAGCTCCTGCTATCACAAAATGTCTGACATAACAAACACACTAGTGCAAATAAATCATTTTTTAAAATTCTCTAAATTGTTAATGCAAATTTATTTAACATGTTCTGCTTAAATTACTTCCAGCTTAAAAAGGAGTGCTGGGAGAAAGACTAATCAGCTGAAGACCATAAGTAAGTGACTTCTTTAAAGTTCACAAATAGTAGCATCACAGGGCTTTGATAGCACAGGATCAAACCATAGATTTCCGTTTACAGCTCTGTCAGAGACAAGGAGATGGGTATTTTGGAAACTTGTACCTGAAGGCTTCAATGTATAGGTTACTCGCTCTCCTCGCCAATATTCCAGAGGTTTAAGTCGTATCCTTTTTGTCCGACGAACATTAGGCGTGTTGGAAGGCAGCACTAATTTAAAGGATGAAATAGTTCACAGTAAGTATGAAAATTACTTAGAAATTTATTAGAAATAATATTTAGGAAGCATTAAGCAATCTGCTGTTATTCCATCTCAAGGGGTCAGCACTTCCCAGCTGATAATTATACCACTTTGCTTTCATGACAAAAAAAAAAAGGGAACGAGGTATTGCCAGTAGCCTCCTTTCGCATACATTATTACTTCACTCTGTTTTTTGTTAAGCAGTCACCATGCTAGCTTACATTGGATTTCTTTCTATTATACCTTAGTCAATCACTGATATACAGACATTAGGAGCTCAGGAATACAGAGAAGCAAACATACTTTAATTATGAAGACAAACCCCTCAACAATGACTAAGAATCTTCCTCAAATTCAAAGGATTTTATCAGCAAAACTGAAAAGGTTTCACCTTGCTTATGGCAAGAGAAAAGTAACAGAGGCTGCCTGAGCTACCTCTCTTCTCCCAAATTGTTAAGTTCCATCTCCAAGGTCTGGAAAAAGAACAGTACTCTTGCCAACAGAAAATCCCATGCATTTCCAAGACCCCTCGGACGTTTATCTTCTGACTTAACAGAATCTCAACTTCAATTTTTCTAAGCTGCAATGTATGAATACAGTAAGAACTTTATACTTTGTAAGAAAAAAAATAAAAGCTCTCTTAAGAGTTGAGAACAAATTAGTCAAGAATATTTAAATACTAAAAATAAAAATGGTAAATTAAAAACAAGCTTTGCCTGTATTATTTTGTGTACAACAATATAGTTGTGTACCTACAAAAACTACAATGGAGGAAATAATAAAAACAGATTAGTGTGAGATTACAACCCACCACATGCCCACTGTGCCATCCTCTCCTGCAGGACCAACTCATACCACAGAAGGCAGCTTATCTGCACTCTCAGTTACACTGTGCAAGATTAATTCAAACCCTCTCACTGAACTGTAAGCAATGTGCTAACTCAAAAAGTTGAAAATGGGACAATTAAAATGGTGACTGTTGAACATACAAAAAAAAGTTTTCAGAAGTTAAAAAAAAATAGAGTAGGGCTACATAGTACTCTAAAGAGGAATTAACAAGTCCTGTCTATAAACATGTCCCATGCATTTTCCAGATTGCTTTCCAAATTTCATTCAACTTAAAATTATGGTTTTGAGTACTCTACATTGCATGAAGTATTAAAGATGCTTAGTGAATTAACAAATTCACTCATTTGTGATTAGCAAATCATAGATTTCTAGGTGTTTCCCTGTGTTTCCTTCAGCAAAAATTTACGTCAAGTTGGAAATGTCTTTGTATTTATGCATTTACATTAAGATATTTTAAAATAATCTTACCTATTTTTTGCCTGCCTATCTCGTCTGACAGTAGATTTTTTATTTGACAATGCAGGTCTTCAGAATTATCTGAAAATACATTTAAAAAGCCATCACAATAGGCATTTATTTACTACTCATGACTTTTATTCAATCCATCTCCAAGATCCACAACTCCCAACGTTAATGTTCCCTCTAACATTTTTTCTTTAAAGATTCATGAAACCCAATGTAAGTAAAATCGATATGTAATTTATGTATGCATTAAAAAGCATAAGCTTGAAAGGTACAGGAAAACTATGCATTCAAATAAATATTCTTCAGACATCTCTCTCTAAAAAAATCAAGTACTGTAACTACACGTACAATTTTACTGACTTAAGTGTGAGATCATTCAGCTTCACACCCCCAGTATAACTTCAAAACAAACTTATTACTAGAACAGCCACAAAACTAGGTCTGGAAAAAAAAAAAAAACATTACATGAACTAAACAACACTTGTAACTGGCTTTAAAAGGAAGGAAAGGACTTTCTACCTCTAGGGTTCACATGCATTACAGAAGTACATTTAACTTGCATAGAGCAACTTAATATAGAAAACATAGAAAAGATATTTTTAGGTCAACAGGCCACACAGTGGGAAACTTAGCTCCACAGTGGCCTGAAGTGATTAAATACAACATCTCTACATGACAATGCATCAAACTGGTACAGATTTGTTCTGCTCACAAAGAAGCAAAATTGCTTCTGAGAGGTTCTTGGCAATGCCAGGCAAAGCATTCACAGGTAGGCCAGCAGTCATACACAGAAAGAAGAGTTGAAGGGGCTCTCTGGCTATGCAGCACTCCTTCTGAGAAAGCAGCCTAGGTGCAAGAAATGCTCTCCCTTCAGCAGCTGGGCATGAGCCCAGTGTAGCTCCACCCTGGGTCCACCCCTTCTGGTCATCTGGGGAGCACAGGTGCAAACAATGTGCCTGTGCCCCCTAGGCCAGCCACACCCCTTCACCAGGTGCTCAATCACCAGTTCAAGCTGTGACCTAATAGTTCCCTTACAAACCTGAGCCTACAAAATTTGCTCTGAGTATTGTGCAAGGACAACTGTATTCTGAAAGGCTTGATGCCAGACCATGCAGTGCTTGTCCTTACACAGCTAACACAGCAAGAAGCTGGTGGGTATTGTACCACGTTCTTGGGCAGAACTGCAATTACAGCCAATTCAGCCTGCACTTCTTATTCTGAAGAACAAGAGCTGAGGATACAATAGAAATTACTGCGCAATCACAGCCTAAGTAGCTCGTACATACAATGCATGAAAATACCAACTTCAAATAGTACCTGAAGATTCATTATTCTCTTCACAATGCTTACTTGGCGAAGTATATTTCTCAGAATGTTCTAGAACAAGCCCGCTTCAAAAGAAAAGAATAAAAATACACCTGTTTCAATGTGTTGCATATCAAAGAAATGTTACAGCAATAGCAGAAACAGCAAAATCAAGTTTCTTTGAGAACGTGTAGGTTTTTTTCCTTCCAAACACCTATGTGCACTTGATTCAACACTGAAGCAAATGACCACTGTTAGAAATCACAGGTCTTTTCATCAGTTGCTCCTCTACTGAGTTATGAGGCAGACAAGTTGTGCTCACATCTCTCTAACCAGGCCTCGTAAAATTCTGGTGACACTTTCTCCTTTCTCCTGCTTTCCAGAAGAAACAGACATTCTCCTCTCCTCTGCAGCACTATAGAAGTAGTTTAAAGAAATGTTCTATATGCCATAAGCAAAAGAGTAATAACAAAGTTTAGAATTTCAGCTGCATGTATCCTGTCATAAAACGATCTGCCTGATAATAACAATAATCATCCATGTGCACCTCCACCAGAAAGATTCTCCAAGCATTACTCAGAACAAAACTGTTCTTTATAGACCTAGTATGTTCTTTACAGACCCAACCTTGCCTCCTTCTGTAATCATGACTGCATTCCACTACCACGCCAATAAAATTCAGCAGGGGAAGAATACAGCTGTGTCCCACCTAATCCCCAAAAGATGCATTTCAGTACTAGATCTTCATGTCTACATTTTGCTGTATCAGTTTGTCAAACTAAAGTCTGCTTAAGCTCACTTCAACTAAAGCGTTACAGTTTTCAGTAGAATTATAGTAAAAATTTGTTACATTCACAATTTACCTCTTCTATTTCATTAAAGAGCACATTGCATAAAGGAGAAGGTATCTGCATATCTACAAACACAAACAAGGGTTTGGAGTGCAGATAATGCTGGATACCTTACTCAGCAGGTGTGACATTACTGGTGGCTCCTTACTTATGACAGAAAGTACAATTTAGAATCATAGAATGGCTTAGGATGGAGAGGACATTAAAGACTGTCCAGTTCCAACCCCCACTGCCATGAACAGGGTTGCCAGCCACATCAGGCTGCCCACGATGATCCCATGCAACCTGGCTCTGAATGCTTCCAGAGATGGAACATCCACAACCTTTCTGCACAACCTGCTCCAGTGCCTCACCACCCTCTAAATAAAAAATTTCTTCCTAACATCTAACCAAGACTTCCACTCTTTCAGTTTAAAGCCATTCTCCCTTGTCCTGTCACCATCAGATCATGTAAAAAGTTGGTTCCCCTCCCACTTGTAAAGCTCTCTTCAGGTACTGGAAGGCAGCAGCGAGGTCTCCCTGTAGCCTTCTCTTCTCCAAGATAAACAAGCCCAGCTCTCTCAATCTTTCTTTGTAGGAGAGGTGCTGCAGCCCTCTGATCATCTCCATGCCCCTCCTTTTGACCCACTTCAACAGCTCTGCATCCCTCCTCTACTGATGGCCCCAGGCCTGGACAAAGTACTCCAAATAAGGCCTTATATGGCTAAAGTAGAAGGGGACAATCACCTCCCTTACCCTGCTGGCCTCCCCGCATTTGAGGCAGCCCAGGATACCTCCTGGGCTGCAAGAGCACACTTCTTGTCTGCTTTTCATTCCCCAAGACCCCCGGGTCCTCCTCAGTTTGTACACATATCTGGGATTGCCTCAACCCAAGTGCAACACCTTTTAGATTAGCTTACTATGTTAGCAGGATAGCTACATGCCTCAGGTGTGAGTTACTGTGAGATCCATTTCTACTGGCTGCTATACTAGAACACCACAGAGCACAGTAACTGCACCAAAGAGCTGTGCTGTCTCAGTACAGAAGGAGTAAGACTAAATGCAAGTTTTACAGACAACACAGGAAATTACCTTTCAGGACCCATAGCTTTCTCAGCTGCAGCAGAATGTCTAGAAGAGAAACAATTACTGTGCTTACTGTAAGTCAACAATTTTACTTACTGCAGGGAACCATTTAAGAGAGATTTAAAAAAAAGCAATGCAAAAACAAACATCCAAGCCACCAAACACTGGATCTGCTACTCAATCTCCAAATCACACTTCAAAAACCCCAAGTTTCCTTAGGTGTAAGACGTTAGCCTTGGCACCCATCATTGATAACAGAATGGTGATTACACCACTTGATTTCTCTATTAGCTATTTTAACCACCTGAAACAGTCACTTATTTCAACACTGTAATCAATGCTCAAAATTTAACTGAATATACCAAGTCACACTACATTTTCTAAGGAATTGAATGAATAGCTTACTGCAGTCTCTGGTGCCCGTTACTTTTTCTTTTTTTACTTGTTTTCATATCCGATTGCTTGCGTTTTTTTCTTGTCACCTCCTGTGCAGAAGAGCCGTCAGAATCTGTTGTATTTTGAGGCTCAGTGTCCCCCGTGATTGAGCAAGCTCTTTTATGGGCTCTGTGATGAATCTTCTTGAGCGTCTTCCCTGAAGACGTAGCTGATGATTTTTTCTTTTCAGAATTCTTCATACTGCCTATGAGATGCTGCAGTAACTCTGCAGCTTTTAAAGGAGTTTTGTTATTTACATCAGTAACTGTTTCCAAAGAGTGCAATACTTTCTCAGCTTTTTCAGACTTAGCCAACTTCTGAAGCACAGAAGTCTGTAATTCCTGATGCGGAGGTGAGGTAAACATTTCATTTGATTCTAAGGGTTCTCTTTCAAGTCCTTCTTCACCAGGTTCACTGTCAGAACTTTTCCATCTCTGTTGCTCAGGATTTTTGTTACCATTTCTCTTTCCAGATTTTTTCAACTTTTTCCTTTTGTTCTTCAACACCTTATCATTTGCGAGTTTCTGCTTAGTTTGTTTCTTGTGAACTGAACGCTGATAAGCTTTTGAAGCAGACTGCTGGTACTTGCAAGGAGTGAGATTCTTTTTTGGAGATAGCATCTGCTCTTGCTGATGCTCAGCTGAGGGCATTGGCAAATCCTCTCTTGCCATCACCCTTCTTATCTTTTGTTCTTCATCAGATGCTTCTGAGTCCAATCCAGACAGCATCAGCTGTTCAGCTTCTGATTCATAGGACATCTTTCTATGTTTGGAAGAGCCCTTAAGTTGATCTGTTTTAGATTTTCCTAGGAATACAAAAAACACGTGGACATGAATACTTTTTCCCCATAAAAACCCAAAGAAATAAGTTTACACCTAAGCACAAAAATAAGTTAAAAAATCACACAAACATTAAATATCACAAGAACTTATTTTTCTCTTACATTTGAAATAAAGCTTTCTCTAATTCATATAATCTCCTAGCAGTAAAAGAGCAGAAATGTTACGTTGTATGTGCTTCTAATTTTCAGTGCTACCTGCTAGAAAATTCTTTCCAAATAATTCATAAAAACTGACCTCTTCATTTAAAGCACATATCTTAATATCCTTTCTAGCGATACAAGAGCAAAAACTTGTGGGTACTGTCATGGTTTTGTGATTTTTGGTTTTTGGTATTCCACATCATAACATCATGTGGGGCACTGGGAGTTTAACTGTTAATGCTCAAGTTCTGGGTAGATATTCCATGCTTTATTGTCTCCTGCCTTTATATATAAAGGCCACACCAGAGTACTAAGGGAGTTGCATGGACATCTTGCTGGCCAGCCGCCACCAGTAACAAGGACTTGGCAGAGACACTACCAGTCAGCTACCCCAATAACATCAGTACTTCTTTATCAAACTGGTGAATATCAACTTGCTTCCACATACTTTTCTCAAGTTTGGTAAACCTTAAACAGAAGCACTGGCACTTTTGCATTACATAATCCACAAGTAAAAAAATATAGACTTGCTGCCTAAATACACCCAAACATAACTTGTACCTGAAACATCAATTAGGACTCCATTCATCTCTCTCATCTCCTTAATCCCCAGTTTCCAAACAGCCCCCAGAAAAATACCCAGTAACATGACTTGGAAGGGCAAGTCTGAAGATGAGTTAGCTGACTTACCCACACGAGTACTGCTTCGCATTTGAGATTTAAAGACCTTTCCCTCAATGTCAGAAGAGACAGGATGGGATTCTGATATTCTTTTCAAGTCATGTTGCCCTCCGACCTTCTTCATTTTCTGTTCACTATGTACTTCAGCCTGTACCTTCATGTTCTTGCATTTCTTATCTGCTGTCTTTTCCTTTTCAGAGGACTGAGATTTCAAAACAGGAGTCGCAGAGCCATCTTTTTTTGACTTTCTGTTCTTGCGGGGTATTGAAAACCAAGACTTAAAAGACAGACAATCTGATTCGTCAATTAAAAACTCACAATCGCTTTCTATTTCTACATTTTGATCTTTGATAGGAGGAGGTGATGATGGTGCGATTGAGACCGTACGCCTAAAGAAAGGAGAGACAAAGCACTCACATTATCTGGGAGAACAACTCAAGTGTCAATCTTGAAAAATCAGCTGATAAAGCACAAAAACATTCTACAGGACATTCTCAGACAAATGATTCTACAAGCCCATTATCCACTGCCCTTAATTTTTGAAATGATCACACCCCTGTTGTTTTCTTGCTTTGGCCTCAAATGTGTGTCTTATTGATTTTCAGGTGCTGAGTAGTAAGCTTCCTATCAAAACACACTGATTCACACTAACTCTTTCTCAGAGTCTCCTTTGATCACTGCCATGCTTCAGAACCATACAAGTTTTTCCTGAATCTTCCAATCTACCTATCAAAACATCTCAAGATCAATCTGAAGCATGCCTCCTTAGCCTCCATACAACTCTACCTGCAGACAAATGCAAATGCGAGGTTAAAAACTAAAAGCATTGTTAAAACCTACCTTCACAAAACACGCTAACTAGTTAAACCCTTTCCCAAAAGAATCCCAGGACTGGATTATTTTGCAAGCAGACTGTTCCATGCTAAGTCTCAAAAGAAACCTCTTTTCAAGTGTTCCTGTATTACAGATGCTAAAAAGACTGAAGAGATGGACAGCTTCTCCCTCCACACAGGAGATAGAGCAATACTTTCTGTACTTTGTATAATATCCTGATTTTCTCTCACAATTTGAGGTCCTTTCAAATTTTCACACTCCATATGGCTCTTCACATTTTGGTTATCAAAATCTAAACTAGATATGAGAAATAGCATTTAAGTATGATGGTACACTTAATGTGCACTCAATTTCATTTTGTGAATGGACAGATGCTCTCATTTTCTCCTGCTGACAGCATCTCAGTTTTTACAAATAAACTTTTATTTATTAGTTTAATGGAATGTGGGTAAGCAGTACTGCTTTGTAGTGTAGTAGAAAGCATCCAAACCAATAATGCAACATGGGATGAGACCATGACTCATGATCCAAGTACAGCTCAACAAGGCAAATTCCTAATTTTAGGAGAATGTGCTTTACAACATGTCAGATTTCCTAGATCATTGGTGCATTCTCTTCCCAGTCTCACTTCATCACTTGTCACTGAGACTGCTGTCATTCACTCCCTCTCATGACCTCCAGCAGAGGCTCAGCCTGCTTGAAATTTTCTGAAAAGGAGATTGTGACTGCAACTGAAACTACCCTACTTTATATAAAATAATGATATATTCAGAGCAAGGGCAAGGATGACTGCCCACCACTACTTTAACAAAGTTTTTGTTATGTTAAGATCAATGCTTCCAATAGTATTCACTGCAAAAGCCCAGATTATCCATCTCAGAAACTTTCCTGGAAAAAAGGAGTTCAAATTCATTCTGGAAGTCTTAAGTACTGCATTTCTGGAACTTAACCCTTACCACCAGAATATTTAATAAAAATTTAATAAAAAACAATGATGCCTCCCTTCTGAATCCAGACAGACTTTTTTTTTTAATCCAATCTGGAATTATTTTTGTTCAGAACACAAACACATCAACTGAAACCATTGTACTAATTTACCCTTAGAGTCAAAAACAACATTCACCTCTACTTACGTTTGCACAGGAGAAGTTTTTGCTTCTTCCACAAGAAGAGGTGATCCCACGATCCCGTGATCATCCTCAGGATCTGATAACTTGGCAGGACTTTCACACAGTACTTCAACATCTTTGAATGTTAACACCTGTGTTTCTCCTCTAGGCACAGGACTGTCTGTTTTGACAGAATCAGCTATGCGACTGTTTCTTCCAGGCTCTGGGTAGAACACATATAGCTCCTCTGCCACACATATTAAATAGGCTTAGTTGTACTCAGAAGTTCATAAAACCCCAAAGAAAAGTTACCCAGTAAGCCTTAATTCAAAATAGCACTACCAACCTTTGCTCCTGACAGTCTCTGCTGGCGTTGCAGGTAAGGACACTGCAGAATGACAGGTTCTATTTCCTACCACATTGGTTAACCCTGCATCTGGCTGACATATTCAATGAAGAATGAGACGAAGAAAAATGTTTCACAAAGCCACAATATTTGACAGGAATAAGAACTTCTACAGAAGACAATATCATTTCCTTACAAATTTAAAGCTCGGTTCTATTTCAATAGAACACTTCAGTTTTCTGTTAACTAAGACTTTCTAAAACTAACTGTATATTTCAAACAGGTTAAAATACTGCATACATGAACATCAATCTACAGTTCTGAATAGACAGATGTTATTCCACAGGCAAACTATGTTCTTTTCATTAAAACAAATTAATTTAAACCAACTAATTCACCCACAATTATTTAGGCTGAAGTTTTGCAAGGAAAACTTGAGATTATTCAGTATTCTAACATCAGACTGAAATAAACAAATGCCAGTATAAATGTTGCCCATTTTTTGCAATGGGCAAAAAATTTTTTTTTTGCAGAATATCCTATTTTCACATAAACACTATAATCAAAGCATCAAAACTAGGTAGAATGGGCTGCAGAAAAACAAGATTCCCATCATTCTTTTAGACAATAAATCAACAAGTCTGTCCACTCCATCAAGCTACAAAGTTATTTTTCAGATATGACAGCTTGTCAAGAGCCAACAAGTCCCTTTCATAAGACAACTGTCTCTCAATATTACCTTCCAC
Organism: Phasianus colchicus; assembly: GCF_987193195.1. Lineage (NCBI taxonomy): Eukaryota > Metazoa > Chordata > Aves > Galliformes > Phasianidae > Phasianus > Phasianus colchicus. Next base: position 33,011,213 of record NC_143439.1, read on the forward strand.
CTGACAGTAAAGAGCTGTGTCCATACATCTGGTAAAGTGCCTGAAACCAACCCCAACGGAGTCCATGACAACCACACCCAGCATCAATTATAAGACAGTGTGCTTCTGTATGAGAGCACAAGAAATGTAACTATCTCAGACAGAAAGTCGGAAAAAAAATTAGTAAAATCTGAAAAAAAAGCCATTAAATAATTCTTGTAAGAGATTATTTACTATATCAGTACAACAAACTAAGGAAAAGCATTACCAGCAAATAATACAGAACATTTTAGCCTATACATTAATATTTTTCACATACAGAACTTATTCACTCAACACTCATACAGAAATCAATCCTACAGATCCAAATGTGTACCCAAGTGAAGCTGTACCCAGCACTACGCTGTGATAGCACTGTAATCAATCAGAATGGCTTAGGTGGAAGGGGATCTTAAAGACTGTCCAGTTCCAACTTCCCCTGCCAACATGGGCAGGGGTTGCCAACCACTACATCAGGCTGCCTGAGGTCCCATCCAACCTGGCCTTGATCGACCACCTCTCTGAGCAGCCTGTTCCAGTGCCTCACCACTATATGAATCAAAGATTCCTTCCTAACATCTAACTTAAATCTCCCCTCTTTTAGTTTAAAGCCATTCCCCCTTGTCCTGTCTCTATTAGATCATGTAAAAGGTAGGTCCAACTTACCTTAGGGCTCTGTGTTGAAGTCCTCTCCTGGTTTCTGACATGAGGAGTTGAGAAACAAGTTGCATCTGGAGAGCTTACTATGACATCAGTATCATCACCTACAAAGAAAAAGCGATAAGGGATGCTTGGAATCATATAGCTCAGGCCTGGTTTCAAGGGGCTGCAAAGGGGGAACTGTTGAAGACTAAGAGAAGTATTATCAACTTTATTTTTTTATTTCTATTTATTTATCACTGCATACACTATAAGAAAGAAATAACCCTCGAACAAGCAGATTAAGCACAACACCAAATAAAAGCTTACATTCAAAACAATCCTGTATGTATTTCAGAACATTTTCACCAGGCTGTATATTGATCTTCTTTCTAGAAAGAAAAAAACAAAACAAAACACATTTTTAAAATAAGAATACTAAATACACCAATTCCTGCAAGCAACTTATTACTAGTTAATACTTTACACTGTGATTTCAGGAGACAAAAAGTACTGTCATGAAACATATTGGGAATGAGGAAATAACCCCCATAGAATAAAACATACAATTATTGCAGTAGTCTTCAAGTAAAAGAGCTCTGGGAAGTGCATGGTGGGGATGGGCTGACAGTTGGACTGGGTGAGCTGAGAGGTCTTTCCCAATCTTAATGATTCTACGAATACAGATTCTGTCTTAAAATAAATAAATTTTAAAAAAAACACCTGATCCTGACATAATTCTGCCTGCATGCTGATCCAGCCACAGCAGACCCAGAAATGAGATGTGTAGTCTGCAGTCTACCCCTTCAGACAAGGAGTCACCCTTTGCTTCTCCTCCTACATTTACCTGCATTTATTCTACATTCTATACAAGCTCTGGAAGCAGGAACTGACTTAGGGCATCAAATCTGCAAGCTAGAAAACAGCTTTGATGCTTGGATACCATTTCAGATCCCCCCAGGACAAATAAAAATAGCAGAAGCAATCCAACAGCTGGCCCACAGAGATCAAAACTAAAACAAGAAGAAAAACACCACATGCTATTTTCCATTATTCATAATTATTAAACATCTATAAAAACAAGTAATTTGGTAGATCTGGTAAGCTCATGAAATGCACATCCAGCAATAGATTCCAGTAACAAAAAGCTTGATGACTTCAGAAATGTCTCAAAAGCTCCGTGCAGCACTGCAAATACTCAAACTCACGTTCCACATTTACCAGTGAGGACCAAACACCTCAAGCTGGAATTCTGTGTGGCCTCCATTTCTCTCCCTCCTGAAAGTCAAAGCACTTGCAGATGGCTGCAGCTGCACTCAGGTAGCTCAGCTGAAGTATCTTAAGATTTACATACTCCACAGCCCACCACTGCAGCAGAGAAACACTAAGGAAATCCTTCGCACTTTGGAGTCTGGAACAATTTGCCTCTCCCACCACTAAGAAATACAAGAAGGCTGGGAAACATCATTAAATCAGTTCAGATTATTAAGGCTGGAAAAGACATCTAAGCTCATTCAGTCCAACACTACCACCATTCAGCCCAATCATCCATCCACCACCACTCCTGCTAACCACATCCCTAAGACACACCATTAGTTTTGGTATTACACTTAAAGATACCAATGTAACTTTTCCAATCAAACGTATACAAGATTAAAATCATAAAGGGAAATTACCCTTCTTGCCCGCAGAATCTTGCTCGGTAGTATTGTTTTAAGTGATCCTGTTAAGAAATAAGAATCAGCTGTTACTAAGCATGCTGCTGTCAAACGATGACAGCCTCCTGGTTGATGTGTAAACAAGTCTCAAAGATTCCTGGTTTACCTGAAGTCAGTACCAGCAAATCTTATAAGCATCAGACAAACCCCCAGCCACATTTCCAAGCAGATTTAGATGCTACTTATGGTAACCAAAAACCAAAGAAGCAAACAAAGCAATATTAATAAAGTAAGAAATATCCCACTATCACCGTTCAGCATACGGTTAACACAGCAGGCAGAACCGCTGCGTCTCTCTAGTAACCGACAAGATGCCGTCAGTTTGGAGACGCTTAGTGCAAAACCGCCTTCTTTCCTGTTCAGTCACAGAACTGAGTTCTTCACAGCTCGTTCACCTACAAAGGTCTTACCGAACGTAACCCCCGCGCTCCTCTGACAGGGCCGCAAGAGGAGCAGCAGCTCCGGCACCTCCATCTAACCCTAACCCGCCCACGGAAGGCTTCAGCGCCGAGCGCGGGCCCCGCTGCGTGCAGCCCGAGAGGAGCGGGGCCGCTGCCACTGAGGGGTGGCACTGCGCTCCACGGCCGCACCGCGCGGGTGGGACGGAAGGGCCCGCCCGCCCCTGACAGCGCGCTGAGGAGAAAAGTGCACCCCAGCCCCGAGAGACGGCCCCGCTGCCCTCCCCTCCCCTCAGCCAACGAGCCCAGGGGCCGCCGCCGCGCGGGCCGCGCTCCTCCCGCCCTCTCACCAAGCGCTTCGCCATCCCGGGCCGCCGCCGCCGCCGGAACGCTCCCGGCACCCATCCGCCCCCGGCCCCTCCCTCAACTCTGCCGCTTTCAAACCTCGGCGGCCCCGCCGCCTCGCTCGATTGGCCGGCGCCCTCCGCCCCGCCCCGCCGCCTCGCCCCATTGGCGGGCGTCCGCCTCGCGCCAACCAGGGCGGTTGCTTCGAGCGCGCGCGGCTCCTACCTCCTGAGGGCCGTTGCTGCGCCTGCGCAGAAGCCATAGAGCGGCGTTCCTGCCCTCTTCAGCGCCTTTCTGCGCCCTAAGGGGAGGGAACGGGGTGGGGCGCGAGGTGTTCCTCTTGGTCGACGAGCATTCAAACGTGCGGATGCCCCTCTTTACTTGTCCTGCATCATTCGGTGGCTAAATCACATTCTGCCTTTTAAACAAAACCACGAGTACAGCAATGCGCTCACTGACATGTAGCCAAAACCTGAGACACTGATCTGCCCCACTTGAGCCCTGGCAATTAATTCAGAGTCTTCAGCCAGCTGAGATTCTGCCTAGAGAAGGTTGTTATTCCTCTGTACCGGGACATCTGAAACCTCACAGCAGTCTCAGCATTCCACAAGCTGTGAGGAGGTATACCAAACCTGCTAGGGTTGAGAACAGGTTGATGAGATAATTAAAAACTTCAAAGCAGATTTTTTGTAATTTTTTTTTTTTTTTAACCAAATGAGGGACCTGACCTACTCAGCATATGACCTTTTGGCTGGAGAAAAGCTTTGTTTTTAGCAGCAACAAGCAGGAAATGCCAAGTGCAGTCATCACTATCCTTCTTAAATACTATAGGGAAAGTCAGAAACAAATTGAAACAAATGTGGGAAAATGATGGAAACATCACCCCTCAGTTCAGCAAGGCCAACATTTCACTCCTAACCCTCTCCTTTCACTTTTTTTTTTTTTTTTTAAGGCTTTAATTTATCACCTCTTTCAGAAAGAAAAAAATATTTTTCCCACATGCAAGTTACAAAGTTGATTTATCCTGGGCAGCCATACACAACTGTAAGCTTAATACCAGTATTACTGCTGGCATACCATATCCTATAGAAATTCCAACTCTGATATCTTCAACATTACAACACATTCACCAAGGAAATCTTTGAAAAGCCACTTAGAAACCAGTCTCCCTGCCTGCAGGGCTGGTCTGCCACCACCTCCAGCAGACACTGCTGACAGAAACGATGCAGGCTTGTGCCATTATGCAGTACCAGCTGGATGCTTACCTTTGAGCAAACCAAGAAACACGCTCCCAAGAAAAGATCCTTTCAATCCACTTGGTCTGGTTCCCCTGAGGATTACGCACTGAGCGAAACATCTGCTGACCTAAAAGCAAAGAACTGAGACTTCCTCTTTGAGGTGTTGCTTTTTCCCCCTCCCCTCACCAGGATGAGCTCTCTGGCTGAGGCTGACACAGAGCAAATAAGCACAGGAGTGGAAGGGGGGGGTTTAAAAAAAAAATTTAAAAGCAAACAACAGGCAGAAGAAACCAACAACCAAACAGCAGAACTGGTATCTAGAGGGTGCTGAGGAGCAGCATGGAGCAGCCTGCAGAAGCCCCTCAGGCAGCACCCAGACGAATCTCCCAGGAGAGACAGAAGCTCACAGGTCTGCCCTTGTACTTTCAAGGTTACCTGTCAGTCCGGTGCTCACAGAGCCAGGTAAGCTGCACCAGCCCACAAAGCTGACGTGTTTGGGCATTTCCTCGGAAAAATTACTGCTAGGTGCTAATCCTCTGCTGATAGTGGTGGGAAATGCTTCTCGGTGCTGGCCGACGCAAATAGTTGTGCTCAAATAGTGATACCTAGCTTAATTTGCACTTCCATCTCATCTCTGTTCAAATTACTTGAGGAAACAAAAAGTAAAACAAGTTTCACAAGGTAACCATTAGTATCTCCTGGATCCCATTATAATTTATCTACTGAATTATAATATTATGATGATCACATACTTGCTGAAATATGGATTGCTTTTGACCAATTTCATAGCTACCATCACAGCAAAAAGCTAATGTAGTACTTTAAATACCAAGACAGTTTGGATGGTTATATTGCTTCAACGTATGATCTGTTTTCTGGAGAAGAGTATCCATCCTGAAATCTTCAGCACCCCACCACCATGATATGTATTAGCTCTGCTGTGCCTCCTTTTTCTTGTTGCAATGAACCGATGATTCCACACAGGTGGACTACCTGCAAAGCATAATAATAGTGATTCGTTGAGCCAGGATAATTATTTACAACCCAAACTGATAAATGCCCACATCCTTTTAATCAGTGCTACCATGCTCAGAGCATGGACTTAATCAAGCTAATTGCCCTTTTTTAGCACTTGATAATGACAATTCCAACATTTAGGGACCATACCTACACTCACACCTCCGTGGAAGCAGATGCATAAAGTAGAGAAAATTAGTTATGCACTATAATCAAGAAAGCAAAATAACACTGTGGCTCACAAATACAGGAACAAGCTAGTAGCAGAGAAAACAGAAACTCCAAGAAACAAAAAGGAGACAATTGATAAGCTGTTCATTTTTCTGCAGCACTAAAAAATATTCAATACCTTGCCTTAGTGTAGCATGGAAATACCCTCATGTTTAAATAAACTCCTTGTTACAGTCCTTTATTTATATCCTTCTATGTAAAACCTCTTCGTTCCCTGAAAAATCCCTCCCTCTGAAATATGGTTAACTACCATAATGAAATAGCAAAAAGTAACAGGGCATAGCAATAATACAGACTAGTCTGAGGAAACTCACACGAGATGGGCAAGGTGTATTATCATTTATGAGAAACCAGACATCCAAGTGAAAAAATAAAAGTCTGAATACATTTTTTTTGAATGCATGAAACAATTGGAAATGTTCCTGGGCAACTGCTACTCCACAGAGCACAAAGTCTATAAGGCGCAATCCAAAAGCTTGCCATGACATCCAGCCCCAGGACACAGCATTCACTGACTTCACTTACTTGCTTGGGACAGATGATTTAATGAGGACATTCACAACTTCGCAGTGCACTGCAGTGCGCGGAGTGCTGTAGAGAACCTGACATTAGCAGTGTGACAGAAACCACCAGAAAGACTAGTTAGGTGTTGCAGGACAGGGAGCAAGAATCTCCTGCAGAATACTCCAGGAGAAATTTGTTTACTGTAATTCCTATAACTTGTGAAATCTGCTAAGTCATTTCTTTCTCAGTTTTTGTGAATATCTCCAACTTTGTGCCAAAGAAAATCCCCAAACATCCCCCAGATAAACAAACAAGCGACAAGTAAGGAAACTGAACACTAGAACAGCATTCAGAACTGTGTTACACTTTTGTGTTTCCAGTCCCTTAAGAGCTACTTTTCTTGGGGTACTGGTCACAAAAAATTTGAGAAAAATGCAGAAATCTTTCACCTCACTTGAGCATGAACATATTTCGGAACCCATAAGAAGAGTGAGACAATTATATTTACCTGGTCACGATGCTGATT